>NC_083726.1:112124921-113374921 GCF_028564815.1 Eubalaena glacialis | reverse complement strand
GGCTGCTGCTCTCCGATCACCTCTCAGATGCCTGGGTCTCCCCACCTCTCGGATGGCTGGGAGCCTGTCTCACCCCCTGCAGGTGGATTTCTTCCAGTTACTCAGGAGAAAGAAGAATGGGAGCAGCAGGGGAGCAGCCCTGCCCCTCCCCCTCCCTCAAAGGATGGCAACTGTGTGCGGTTTTGTGCCAGCTCCCCTCCCCCGCCGGCCCCTCCTGCCCAGGCCCCCCACCCCGACCCAGCCACTCTCCGCCTTAACAGGCCTTTCCCGGCATCTGGATCTGGGTGTGCGTGAATGCTGTGAGCTCTTCTCCAGGTCCCGAGAGGCCGTGCTGGGAGCCGAGGGTGAGAAAGGGGGTGGTGACCAGGACCAAGGGGCCAGCCACCGGCCGCCGCGGTACGTGCGGGGGTGACAGCAGCAGGCAGATGTCCTCAGTCCTGCCAGGAGAACCAAGGGCGCGTGGGCCTCACAGGGAACCCGGGGGGACAACAAGAGGGTGACTTTCTTCCCAAATCTCCTCCCAGCCCATCCTCCTCCAGACATGACCGTGAAAGCGGCAGGGAGGCGGCCCTTCGATGACGCGTTTTGTTCTCTCGTGATATCATTCTCTCAGCTTGAAGAGCTGAACTTCTCAAATGCTTCGCCGTCCACAGGCACGCAGAAAGTTCAGGAAACTGCAGCCGGCAGAGCTGAATGCCACGGACCCAGCAGAGCAGCTGGTGGGATGGCCCGCCCTCCTCCCGCTGTCTGGACCAGGGGTGAGGCCGGAGGGAACAAGGCTGCTGTGGTGTCTCTGGGATCTGATGCTTCTGACTTCATTCCGAGCCCAACGCAAATGATTTCTTGAACAATTGATACTTTACAGTTTAAACTCACCGTGCCTCTCCCGGCCTTCATTAAAGAGCGGGCTTTGGTGCAGGCTAATGGGGGCATATTCAGTGAGAGTGCTGAGTTGCACTGTGCATGTGACCCACGGTTGACCCTCAATAAAAGAGAATTCCCTTTTCTTTCTTTCTAGAAGGAGAAGCACAAATGAAACATGCCATTAAAACCACTCTTACAGGGACTTCCCTGGTGGTGCAGTGGGTAAGACTCTGCACCCCCAATGCAGTGGGCCTGGGTTCGATCCCTGGTCAGGGAACTAGATCCCACATGCATGCCACAACTAAGGAGCCCAGGAGCTGCAACTAAGGAGCCCGCTTGCCACAACTAAGACCTGGTGCAACCAAATAAATGAATAAATAAATATTAAAAAAAAAAAAACAAAAACCACTCCTACAAGCACCATGGTCACAGGCCTGTGAAGGACAACTATGAATTCCCAGGCTGGGGTTGTCGAGGTTTTCTCAAAACACACCTAGGCTGGACTTCTAGGTGGGGTGAGGTTTTGGGGATGAGTATCAGGGGCAGAAATTTACCAGGTGTCAATTGCTGAAAACTAGAGAGGCCCAGGCTCGCTTGTGGGCTAAGGTACCACTGTTCCCAGGTCTTTCCCCTCAAATCCTGCAGCACCTACTGGAAGGGGAAGAGTCTGGGAGAAGCCAGAATATTCCACCCCGTGGGGCTGGTGGGAGAAAGGCCTGCGGTGCTCCATCCAGGTCACAAGCCTCCAGGCCGCGAGGCTCACACAGTGAGTGGAGGTGGGACGGATACGAACGCGAGGGTCTGCATTTCATGGCCCAACTTCAGTGTACTCTGAAAAACCAGCCTTAAAAAAGAAAACCTGCCCATCGTGGTTCTTCTTCCCCTTAGTGCAGCTGTGTGTCCCTCCCCAAAATGCCCCTGACGTACGAGTGATGGGAGGGCGGTGTGGAGAGATGCTGTCAGAGGTCCAGTGCAGCCCGCGTTTCCTTTATTCTCGGGGTGAAATCATGACTGCAGCATGAGAGACTTAAGGAAGACACTGGGAAGGCACCAGACCAGGGGTGGGCAAACCACGCCCTGCCCTGTAAATGGGACCCAGTGCCTGTTTTTGTACAGCCAGAGAGCTAAGAATCGCTTTTACATTTTTAAATGGTTGAAAACAGTATCAAAAGAAGAATAATGTTTGGTGACACATGAAAATGACATACAATGTACATTTCAGTGTAGGTAAATAAAGTTGTTTGGCAACAGGCCACACTCTGCTGTTTCCACACAGCCTGTGGCTGCTAGCGCTGCTGTAACCAAGCAGGACCTTACCGGGCCTTCGCGGGACAGACCCCTCCCCGTACCCTCTGCTTTAGCTCCTCTCTGGAGGACCTAGATAATAGTATCTGATGCACATTTCCTGAGTTGTTTTACAGATGCTAAAACCACCACCAAACGGAAGACATTAACTACTTGATGACCACGAGCACATAGCCCCCAGGCCTCCTGGAGCCTAAGGATTGATCATGGGAACCCCTGTGATACCGCCCTGGTACCACCACCAACCAGAGAACTGTGCACGAGCTGATCACATACCCCGGGACTCTCCTCTCTCACCTGGCCTTTAAAAATGATTTGCTGAAAACCATTGAGGAGTTTGGGTGTTTTGTTTTGTTTTTTTTACTGTGGACCATTTTTGAAGTCTTTATTGAATTTGTTACAATACCGCTTCTGCTTTATGTTTTGGTTTTTTGGCCCTGAGGCATGTGGGATCTTAGCTCCCCGACCAAGGATCAAACCTGCACCCCCTGCATTGGAAGGCAAAGTCTTAACCACTGAACCGCCAGGGAAGTCTGAAGGAGTTCAGGTGTTTTGAGCACTAGCTGGCCCAGACTCCTTGCTTGGCGCCTACAATAAACGCTGCCCTTTCTTTCACGACAACCTGGGGTCAGTAGATCGGCTTTACTGTACATGGGCGAACAGATCCAAGTTTGGTTCAGTAACACCGTGACAGAGCTGACTGAGAGTCATGGCACCTCAGGGGGAGTGGCTTGGGCACAGCTCGGAGCTGTGTTGTAAAGTAACAAGTCAGTGTCTTTCCACCTTTGTTCCAGAAGGTTCTTCTCCGTGTCTCACTTAAGTTTCTTATATTGCTGCCACCATTTTCCACAATTCTGGGGAGTTACTGACTCAGAGAAAATAGCCCCCGAGTCTGACACCAAGTAAAGGCCAGAAAAAGAATGAACCCAGGAGACCTAGCTCCCAGGAGAGTTTAGGCCGATGCCTCCTTCCAGGACAGAGTTGACGGCATCTTTTCTGTTAAAGATGTCACCTCCCGTGGGGCAGGCTCCAGCCCAAGACAGGGAGACCCATGCATTCCAGGTGGCATTCCAGGTGGGCAGGTGCAACCTGGGACCCTCTTACCTGCATATCCCTCCTGGCGATGAAGCCCTTGCCCTCGGCATCACAGGTCTGGAAGAACTCCTGTGCCTTTCTCAGCATGGTCAGCTGTGCTGGTGCCAGCTCCTGGGTCCCCTCACACGGCAGGTCGTCCAGGGAGCCCAGGCAGGCCCCGCTCCCCTGGTGCCACCAGCCAGGTCCCCGGGGTCTGGAGACCACTCTCCTGTCAGGGGTGGCCATCCAGATCTGTCAATTTCTTTAAGTTTTTTCAGAACCTGAAGGTAGAAGATGAGAGAGAGGAGTGGGCATGGTAGGGATGGAGGGAGGCTGGAAAACGATGAGAGGGGATGGGAGGGAAGCAGAGGACCGCTCACCAGTGCCTGTTTCTCTCTTCATCAGCACAAGCTCGGAACAAGGGGAAATGTGCCCTGATCATTAACAGATCAGCCAGCCCATCAAAGAGAGCAGAGAAGAAGGGGGAAAGAAAAACAGACATTTCCAGCTTGAAAGGAGGTGGCCAGAGAATTTCTCCCTATCTAAATCAATGGCAAGAACACAGATGCTGATACATCAGTTTCCATTTCTGGAGCGTTTACTTGGAGTCAGGCCCCACACCGTGGTCTCTATATACATTTTCCCATTTCCTCACCCTCTAATGGTGGGATTTCAGGTATAGTGACTGGCAGTGGAGGAAGGTCTTTGGGGTTGGGTTCCTCCTCTATAGCCCTCCAAATAGAGTGCATAGCAATCCACTACTACTGACCAGCTGTGTGAGCTTAAGAGAGCCCCAAAGCCACTCTGGGCCTGGGAATTAGTAAACCTGATCTCTCCATTCTAGGTCTGACTTTCTCTGGCTCCCAGCTTCCCTGGCCCATGTCACAGGCGATGCATGGCATAAAAGAGGCAATCTCACAGTTCTAAAGAAGTCGACTATGAGCACTAGAAGAGAGGCACCACCTCTTATTTGATTTTAACCCCAGGCATCAGCCCAAAGATGGTATAAAGTAAGTGCTCATTGATTCTCTGTTGAATGAAGGAAGATCGCTCTTTCGTAAATTCTTTGCAGGGATGCCTGAAAGCATTTTATTTCGGTCAGGAAGCTCTTTATATGGGATTTTCATCTCATAAAGAGTAAGTCCGGACTTCCGTTTCCAGAAAAGATGGAATAACAGGGACTGGATTTACCCTCCCAGTTGAAATAACCCAAAATCCAGATGAGATGTATATATACATACATATATATATATGTATATATATATATATATACATATATATATACTTTTTTTAAAATGGTTTTCCAGACACTGGATATCAGGCAATGAAGGATAGCGAACAGCAGGGCTGGGACGAGGGTGAGCGGAGGGAGGCCCCTAAAGTATCAGATGAAGAGGCGCCGAGTCTCAGGTCCTAACCCTGTACTCCCACTCTTGAGAGTGTCTTCTTAAGGTGTAAGAAGAGGATTCCACTCTCGAAGCTGTGTATCTGAAAGTGACCAGCTTTTTAAATTTTGCTCCCAAAGGGCCCACACTTGCCTCCCTCTAGTCTAAGCCTTGTTCCTAAGAGATGGGAAACAAATGAAATATGCCCCATTATTGCCTAAAGAGTTTTCAGTTCATGGCACAGGAAGGGGAAACCCAGGTGGTGCCTGACAGACACCCTAAATTGAGGAAACCCAACTATATGCTGCCTAAAAGAAATGTACTTTAACATAAAGACACAAATAGGGACTTCCCTGGTGGCGCAGTGGTTAGGAATCCGCTTGCCTATGCAGGGGACATGGGTTCGAGCCCTGGTCTGGGAAGATTCCACATGCTGTGGAGCAACTAAGCCCGGGCACCACAACTATTGAGCCTGCACTCTAGAGCCCGCGAGCCACAACTACTGAAGCCCGTGCACCTAGAGCCCGTGCTCTGCAACAAGAGAAGCCACCACAATGAGAAGCCCGCACACCGCAACAAAGAGCAGCCCCTGCTCGCTGCAACTAGAGAAAGCTCACGCGCAGCAACAAAGACCCAACTCAGCCAAAAGTAAATAAATAAATAAATAAATTTATATTAAAGAAAAAAAAGACACAAATAGGTTAAAAGTAAAAGACTGAAAAAATATATAGCATGTTAACACTAGTCAAGGGAAAGCTGCATATTAATATCAGGCAAAGTGGATTCTATAGAACAAAGAATATTAATGGAGATAAAGTCATTTCATAATGATAAAGAGGGCAATTCATCAATAGGATAAAACAATCTAAACACATATGCACCTAACAACAGGTGCAAAAAGCAAATGCATAAAACAAAAACTGATAGAGCTTCAAGGAGAACTAGACAAATCCACAATCACATTCAGATTTCATTATCCCTCTATCAATAATTAATAAAACAAGAAGACAGAAATCAGTAAGGATACAGAAGACTTGAACAAAACTGTCAACTATTTTGACCTACTTGACATTTATAGAACAATCCACCCAACAAAACCTGAACACACTTTCAAGTGCACATGGAACATTTACCAAGACAGTCCATATTCCGGTCCACAAAACAAGTTTCAATAAATTTAAAAGGATTCAGTCATACAAAGTATGTACTCTGACCACAATGGAATTATGTTAGAACCAATAACAGAAAGACCTCTGGAAAATCTCCAAATGTGGAAACTATGTAACATACTTCTAGAAACCCATGGCTCAAAGGAGAAATAAAAATGGAATTTAAGAATAATTTGAACTAAATGAAAAAGAAGTACAATATTTCAAATTTTGTAGGATATTGCTAAAGCAGTACTGAGTAAAAAATTTATAGCCCTAAACACATATATTAGAAAGGAAGAAAGGTCTCAGGCCAATGGCCTCATCTTCTACCTCTAGAAACTAGAAAAAGAAGAGTAAATTAAACCCAAAGTAAGGAGAAGAAATAATAACAATCAGAACAGAAATCAATGAAATAGAAAACCATAGAGAAAAACAATGGAGAAAATCAACAAAACTAAAAGCTAGGCCTTTAAGAAGATCAATAAAGAGAGAAGATACATATTATAGTATAAGGAATTTAAGATGACATCATTACAAATTCTACAGACATTAAAAGGATAATAAGGGAATATTATGAACTACTTTATGCCAATAAATTTGACAATTTAGATGAGATGGACAAATTCCTTGAAATATCACACTAAATATCAAAGCTCACTCAAGAAGAAATAGATAGCCCGAACAACACTATACCTATTTTAAAAATTTTAAAAGAAAATCAACAACTCGGTTGTTTTTAAATGGACAAACATTTGAACAGGCGCTTCACCAAATAAGATATGTGGATATCAAATAACCACATGAAAATGTTCATCATTAGTCATAAGGGAAATGAAATTTAAAACCAAAATGAAATGCCAATACACACTTGTTAGAATGTCTGAAATGAAAAAGATTGACCAAGTCTCGGCAAGGATGTGGGGTGACAGGATGGAACACTCGTATGTCGCTGGTGGGAATGTACACAAACGTACAATCCCTTCGGAAAACACTTTGTGGTCTCCTAGAAAAGTCAAACAAACTTCTACCATCTGATCCAGCCATGACACTCCTCAGTATTACTTACCCAAGAGAATAAAAGCATACATCCATACAAAAACTTGTCCATGAAGGTTCACAGAAGCTTTATTTGTAGTAGCCAAAAACAGCCCAAATGTACATGAGCAGGTGAACTGGTAAGATCGTGGTATAAACACACAAAGGGATGCTATTCAGCTTTGAAAGGAAGGGACTGTTGATCCAAGCCACAAACTGTATGAATCTCAAAATAATCATGTGAGTGAAAGAAGCTGGACAAAAAGAGTGCATCCTATTTGATTCTACTTATATAAAATTATAAAAAATGAAGACTCACCTATAGTGACAGGAAAGAGATAAGGGAGGGTGGGGGAGGGTGAAAAGGAGGGATGACAAATGGGCAAGAGCAAACTTCTGGGGGTGTGGATATGTTCGAAATCTTAATTGTGGTGATGGTTTCATGGAGATACACATATACATACAGACAGACACACATACACAAACGCACATACATGTAGATACAAATATGTATCAAAACATCAAATTATACATTTTAAATATGTGTGGTTTATTGCATGTCAATAGTTGACTAGATCTATTTTTTTAAAAAAAGAACAGGTCAGCCAGACCCTTCTCATATTCCCCAGGACTTGCAAATCTAGGCCTGCCTACTGTGTTTATTCCCAGAATCCTGTTTCTTCCTCTTACCTTCAACTCTGGCAAGCCAGAAATGGCTGAAAATTAAGTAATTTCCCTGTGAAGATGCTCAGTCCCTTAGGGCAGGGAGCTAAATGAACTTGGAAAGTAAGGGAGCAGGGCAGAGTCCCTCCTGCAGACAATTTCCCTTTAGGAGTTCGCCTCCTTTCTCCTCTGGCTTTGACCTGCAATCTTCCCACAGCATCTGTGGGGTTTCCGAGTGGAAGGGAAGACAAAACAACAGAAGTGCTTCTACTTTCATTTCAAAATAAAATGGAAGCCCTGTGATGGGCTCGGCTGCCTCACACTTGGATGAAGCCCTGTGATGCCCTGGGCCCCGGCTGGACACAGCTTTCTGTCTCCAAGATTTTTTAGGCCACCAGAAAGTACACTCATAAAAGGGAAAATGGTGCGATGCGTTCCAGAGGCAAAGGGCGAAGGCCACCACCATCACAAAGGGAAAAAAGAGCTCACTTTCATCTGCCCGTCTCTATCAGAGCCGGCAGACTGCCATTCTCCCTCCAGAATGGTTCCATGAAAGCCTTTATACACAGATGGAAATTATCCAGCCCTCAAATATTTCCAGGAACATTTCCCAGACTTCCAAAGTAATTCACAGCTTAGTAACTGCTGTAATCAGAACGTTCACGGACCAAGCCCAAATCCCTTCTGAAGGCCCTAAGCTCCCTTCCCCCTCACTCTGGGCTCCACGGAGCTGGAGAATGGCTGATACCTTGCGGCACACCACACCGGAGACCGACTTGAAAGTCACCCTGATCTCCCTTGAATCTCTCCTGCAGCAGACAGTTAGGAAGTCAAGAGCCCCAAAGCATCTTCAGGATCCATTCAAATCCCATTAATTACCCAGGCTCCAATGGAGGAATATTCTATATGTGGCAGTACCCCACGTGTCCACCACTAACTCCGCATTGGCTGTGTCAAAGAGAGGCGGACGGGCCAGTCGTGTCAAGCTGTGAGGACACGGGAGGGCTGCTGAGCAAAGGATCTGAAAGGGAGCTGCACCAGGAAAGGACGTGAGATGCTCACAGGTTTTACCGGACCCCTGGGAGGGAGAAAGTTAAGGAAGAATCAAGGCCTCAGACAGGAGGTGTGTTAGTTTCCTAGGGCTGCTGCAACAGAGGACCCAAAACTGGGTGGCTTAAACAACAGAAACTTACTCTCTCACAGTTCTGAGGCTAGAAGTCCAAAATCCAGATGTCTCAGAGCAGGCTGTGCTCCCTGAGACTCCAGGTAGGATCCTTCTTTGCCTCTTCCCAGCGTCTGGAGGTGGCGGCCACCCTGGGGTCCTCGGCTTTCGGCTGCATCTCTCCTGTGAGCTCTGCCTTCTCCATCACGTGGCCTCTCCCCTCCCGTGTCTGCCCCCATCCTCTTCCTGTCTTATCACCAGTTGTATGGATTAAGGGTCCGCTCAATGACTTCATCTCAACTTGACTAATTACATTCATAATCACCCTACTTCCAAATCAGGTCACATTCCGAGGTCCTGGGGGTTAAGGCTTCAACATACCTTTCAGGGACACAATTCAGCTTCTAATCGGTGGTGTTTTAGAAGACCCTGAGACAGGGATTTGGGTGAAAGTGGCTTGTTTGGAAGGGACACGGGAAACACTGTCCGGGGAGTGGGAAGGGAAGCAGCCTGTGAGAGGCACCTTCTCCAGCCAACAACGGGCGAGCAGCTGCTGGGGCTTGGGGCCTCCCAGGAACTCGAGGGTAGATCGCAGGTCTCAGGGATCCAACCTCAGGGGAAAGGGTCAGGCTACTTGTATGTCAACCCCTCAGTCATGGGGAGGCTGCCCCGAGGGTGTTAACCCCCAGCGCTCCAGTGGGCCACGGGTGATGGCTTTGGAGAAAGCCCCCAGGCAAAGGGACAGAGGCCAGCAGCTGGAAGTGGCCACAGGACAAGGAAATGGTCAGTCCTCCCACTGTGATGTGGGCAGGCCACCAAAAGCATCTGGTACATAGGACGTGGGGGAAGGAGAGGCTCTGGGCCACCCACATGCCATCCACACAGGCCCTAACCCTCAACTGCCCCATCTGTAAAAAAGCAGGTGACAGTACCTACTTCCTGTGAGGACCGGGCAACGTAAAAACACGTAAAACACTTGGAAACGATGCCTGGCACACAGTAAGTGGTTGGTAAGTGTGAGCTCTTACAATAATTTCTAGGGCATTTTCAGTATTATTCTTTTTAGTTCAAAATTCTGATAGTGAGATGACTCCTTGGGAGGTGATAAAATAATGAAAGACATATAAACTCATAATGATGCAAATCATATTTCGCAGTTTAAAAAGAACTTTCACTTGTATCATCCCATTTCCATAGTGATCCTGTGAAGCTGTCAGGACTGGCTGTCTTTTCCCTCTTTTAGTAATGAACATCTCAGTCTCTGAGAGGTTACGTGACCCGTCCAGGGTCATCAAGAAGAGCTGGGACTCGAACTTACCACCCCTGAGAGTAAGTGAGAAGACCGGAGGCATACTGGGGCTGCGTTTGTTTTCTAGGACTCAATGAAGGGCAGTTTTCAGTTCGTCCTCCCTCCCTGTAAGAACACTCCACAGTCTGTGCCAACTCTCAGCCGTGTATGTGCCTTCAGGGCCCAGCTCTAAGTCCGCTTCCTCCGAGAAGTCTTCCCTGACTCCCTGGTCTGGACTGCTTTGGCCTCTGTCCCTCTGAGTACTTACTCTTTCCTGCTTTATGCATTAGAACACCCGGCTTGATCCAGTTGGCTAGATTTTCAAGTGCACATGATATGTCTTATTTCTTCTGCAAAAGCAGAAGCCCTATCAATAAATCTTAGTAAGTGTGAAATTGATATTTGATCATTTAAATGAACAAATTCCCAGCCTGGTACTTTGCATAGAACAGGTGCTCAGTAAGTGTGCTGGCTTCCTAACTGGCCACTGAGAGTGAGGGCTGAGAAGGGAACGTATTGGTGGTACAAGGAAAAACATCTATCTGGTCTTTGTGCCAGTTCCTGGTGCAGAGCTCCTAAAACCCTCAGAATTTCCTGAATGAAAGAAGGGTCTTTTGCTATTTACAATGAGTCCCTTTTCAACTACACCTGAGTTCATGCTAAGGAGTGACTCTGGGTGGGTTTCAGGAATGGGGGCTGGTGGCCAGAGGAACCAACCATGTGATTAGAAGTGTTGACTGAAAAAAATGCACGGCCTAAAAGTTGAGAATTATGTTTTGTTTGAGGACACTCCTGAGGACCCTAGCACGGGAAGGCAGCCTCTCAGATCGCTCTGTTCCAAAGAGGCAAGGAAGGAGCCAGGATACATAGGAGTTTTTGCTGAAAAATAAAACTTATAGTCGAAGATCAAAAGATTACCGCTAATCACAAAAACCAGACATCTCAAGTTAATGATTTTAGGACTTTTCTATGTATGGGAAGATGCAAGAGTCTGGGCTCATTGAAATTATTCCTTTCATACGCATCGTAAATATCTAGGGCCAGTATCTTGTTTTTCTCCATCCTGCGTCACCTCAGGGTGCACGGCTGGGGGTGGCTGCAGTGGCTGATAGCTTGATGGTCTCAACATTGTTGTTTACTGAAATGGTGACATTTTTTGTCCACAGTAGGTTGGAACTTTCAGCCCCACCGCCAACCTCCAGGAAGGAGAGAGAGGCCGGAGCTTGAGTTAATCACCCATGGCCAATGATTTAATCAATTCTGCCTACATAAGAAGCCCCAAAGGATGGGGCTTGGGGAGCTTCCGGGTTGGTGAACCCGTGGAAGATCTAGGGGGTGCCACACCCATGCCATACCCTACCTTCCCTTGCCTTGGGCATTTCTTCCTTCTGGCTGTTCCCCAGTTGTATCCTTTATAACAAATGGTAATAATAAGTAAGGCACCTTCCTGAGTTCTGTGTGCTAGAGAGTTTTTGAAGCTGAGGAGGGGTTGTGGGAAACTCAGAATTTACAGCTAGTCGGTCAGACTCATGGGGGTGTATGATGAGGCCCCCCAAGGTGGCTGCTCTCTTGCTCTCTGTACATCCCCTGCTCGACCAGTCCCTGTTGCACCCACACCTACTCACATGACTGACCTTCCCTCTTAATCATACAGCCTAATCAATAAACGCCTAGCCCCTAGCCCCAGCTAGTGACTGTTCTCATCTTTAGATCAGAGCGTCTCCACTATGATAGTTGATCAAAGGGGTGTTGAGGGGTGTATCCCTCTGCTGGTTTTCCTGGTAACCAACTGATGGGCCAACCTATGTCAATCCCCTCTACAACTGGCAACCTCCCTCTTCCCCTGGGAGTGAACACCGCTGCCAGGTCCTGCCTGCTGTCTGCCGTGCATGGTGGGGTGTCACTCCAGGACCCTTTTGCTTCCGACATGTAAAATCCCCCGTTCAATAAACCACTGATGTCTCTGTCGCCGTCTCCAGGCTCTTTTTTCGGTTTTGAGGCTGGGCGAGTACAGGGCTTGCAGGTCTGCGGGGTAGAGCACAACAGGGTAACAACTTGGGACGTGCAGCTGGCATCTGAATGGGGACAGGCTTGTGGGACTGCGCCTTTACCCTGTGGGGTCTGTGTTAGTGTTAGAATTGAACTGGATCCTAGGACACACATTTGGTGTCAGAAGTGGTGTTAGAAAAAAAGACACCGCCATATTTAACAATCAGTCCCCCTGGGTGGGTGGGGAAGAACCCCGATTTGCAGCTTCTGCCTATTTCTATGGTGTCAATATTCCCACCGTGGCCACTGTCAAGCTACCGACCGTCAGCTCTCACCACGAAAGAAATTGTGAGGCTAATGTTTCTGCCCAGGGCCTCCCGAGAGGGTGATCTCTGAATCCCCAGCACGGTCTGCACAGGTGAAGACACCTCTTTAAACTGTATTCCCCACCCTAGGCTTACAGGGCGGGGTCCATTTTAAATCCATCTGAGTACCTGGGAAAATGTGCTTTGCCCAAGCTTCAGGGTCTCACAGGTGGCCTGCCTGACATTCATGCCTGTGGCCCCCGACACCCCACAGCCCTGGGAAGACCCTCTGGTGGGACCAGGACAGTGAGACAGATGAACAAAGATGCTGCTTCTTCCCCAACCACTGCTCAGGATTAAAATATTAAGCACAGGAGCCAGGCCAGTCTGGAAAGGAGTCTTTCCCTGTTCTGTATCAGATTGTTCTTTACTTCTTCAACAGTGCTGGGGGGCTTCGGACAGTCCTACCCCTTCTCTGATAGGCCTCTTACTGTGGTGGGTAAGAACATCAGGTCCAAGTCCAGAGCCCACGATCCCCTGGCTGTGTGGCCACAAACAGGTTACTCAACCTTTCTGAGCCCCGCTTTCCTTATCTGTACAATGAAGGCAAGGGTAGTACCTTACGAGTGTTAGCTACTGTTATTATTCTTATCATTATGGAACCCAAACTGGCCTCCTCCACCCCAGATACAATTCTAACAAAACAGACTCATAAACAAAAAAGCAACACAACGACAAAAAAACACTACCTGAAGAGATATGATCTACCTTTGATGGCCCAGCGGGAGGGGACCTCATGGTGTGATGTCACCCACCACAGGCCACCAGGAAGGCAACATGCCCCACCAGCCCATTTAAAGGGGCAGCTGTACAGAAGCACCTTTGAGAGGGCAACTCACCACTCTGCCTGCTGTGGCTTATTCAACCGCTATGTTCTGCCTCCTTTTTCCTTGAATTAGGTCCAATTTCCTTGTCTGGCCCCAAGGGAGACAGGGAACAGCTGTCTCTACCGCTATAAAATAACTCTTCCAAGTCTGGACAACTAATATTCAGCGGCACCATTCACGCTTCTCTTGCTATATTATAAGATACGTTAAAGGCCTTGATAATGATTTGGGGGTCTCCGCGACACGACTGCTGTTCACACTAATTCGTCTCATAATTAGTGGTTGTAAACCACTTTGAAGATAAAAGGCGTTTTACAAGAGCTAAGTCCTATTATGATTAGCTTTCCAATATTTCCTTGCAGATGAGTACATCAAAGCCAAACACAGGCTCAGAGTGAGATCTGGTGGTTAATCAGATGTATTTCAAGGGGCTGGTATATATTAAAGACACTGCTGCAAAATTTACCAACATTAAAAAAGTGCCTGCTTTCTTCCCAACAGAACAAGCTCTTTCCCAAGACTGTCAGTGCTGATGTCTGACAGACGAGCAGAGACCAAGAGCTAATATATCCTCTGGGCCTGGAAGAGAATGATTCAATAATGGCACCTGGCTTTGTATAATGTCTTGATTATTGTCAACATGGTTCTGGTTCCCCTGTTCTCATTTTATTTTGTTTTCGCGATCATTCTATGATATGGGCAAGTAAAGTTAACACGATCCCTGTTTGACAGATGAGGAAGCTGCAGAGTGGTACAGCTGGACACAGTTACGGATGCAGTTACCAAGGCGACACTATGGATGCCCCACCCACACCCCCTCCAATATTTGTGCACTACCCACCCCCTCCACCGTCCCCGCCTTTGTTCTAAGCTCCCTGCGCCTGTGACTCTTAGAAGGCACATCCTTGGGCTTCTGGAGTTGCTTTGTCTCATGGACAGAGCCAGAAGTGTCTGAAGTTTTCCACTCACCCCTAAACAGCCCTTAGCCAATACCTGCTGGTGCAGAAGCAGGGAAACCCATTCTTCCCTGCTTCAGTGGGGAAGACTCTGAGCTGGGATTTACACTTTTGTCAGGCCAGGCTGAAGCTGGAATTCTGCCCCACATCACACTCTGGCTTCCTCCCCTCTCCTGTCCTGTGTTCCACTCCTTTACTAGGTCTTCCTGGAGCACTTCCTTAATAAACCACTTGCCTGGTCAGCCCTCTCTCGGGGCCTGCTTCCAGGGAACCCAACCTAAGTCAGCTCTCTCGACTCAGCACGAATGATAACGTTTTGCGTGTTTTCTATTAAGTACGTGCTCCCAGTTCCCCTTAGTTCCAATCCTTCCCTGCCAAGTCTCCAAAGCAGATGGAACGTCACGATCAAAGGGAAAACAGGGGCTTTGAGAGTTGAGAGCTAAGAGCTAGGGGCATTAGGGTGGACACAGAACTAACTGTTTCCCACCTGTCCCATGGGAGGAGGGTCAGATGGGACACTGAATACGAAAGTGAACAGTGATGTTGTACACAAACGCAGACGTATCCTCACCATTGCTATGGGGAAGGGCGGAGAGCAGAGGAAGAAGGGCAGAGAGACGGGCATGCTCCACGGGGAATCGACTCCTACGAGAAGCGAGTGCCTGGCACCAGCTCCTCGTGGAGAGGGGCCAGCAAAGGCTCCAGGCTCTTCTGCCCACATGTAACTGCAGGGCAAAGAGATCTAGGAAAAGTGACAAGCTTCCTCTTCCAGAGGCCTCCTTTAAACAAACTTAAGTGATATCCACTTGTTTCACCAACTTCCCCAATGCGGAGGGACAGACCTCTGTCATCTAATATTTAAGCAACTGTGTCCTCACATCCCTGATGAACACAGATGTAAAAATTCTCAACAAAATACTAGCAAACCAAATTCACCAGCACCATTGAACGGATCGTGCACCATGATCAAGTGGGATTCATGCCTGGGTTATAAAGACGGTTCAACATATACAAATCAATCAGTGTGATACACCACCTTAATAGAATGAAAGATAAAAATCGTACAATCGACTCAAGAGATGCCAAAAAAGCATTTGACAAAATTCAACATCCATTCATGACAAAAACTCTCAACAAATTGGGTATGGAAGGAACATACCTCAGCATAAGGAAGGCCATATGTGACAAGCCCACAGTTAACATCATACTCAATGATCAAAGGTTGAAAGAATTTCCTCTAAGATGGGGAACAAGACAAGGGTGTCCACTCTCACCACTCCTACTCAACATAGTACTAGAAGTCCTAGCCAGAGCAATCACGCAAGAAAAAGAAATAAAAGGCAGGCAAATCAGAAAGGAAGACATAAAATTGTCTGTGTGCTGATAGCATAATTTTATATACAGAAAATCCTAAAGATTTCACCAAAAACCTGTTAGATCTAATCAATAAATTCAGCAAAGTTGTAGGATTCAAAATCAACATACAAAACTCAGCGGCGTTTCAATATACTAACAGTGAATTATCTGAAAAAGAAATAAACAATCTCAATTACAATAGCATCAAAAACAATAAACTACTTAGGAATAAATTCAACCAAGGAGGTGAAACATCTGTACACTGAAAACTATAAGACACTGATGAAAGATACTAAGAAGACACAAATAAATGGGAAGATAGCTCATGTTCATGGATCAGAAGAATTAGTATTGTTAAAACGTCCATGCTACCCAAAGCCATCTGCAGATTTAATGCAATCCGTATCAAGGTTCCAATGACATTTACTTGCAGAAATTAAAAAAAAAAATCCTAAAATTTGTTTGGAACCACAAAGACCCCTAATAGTCAAAGCAATCCTGAGGAATAAGAACAAAGCTGGAGGCATCACACTTCCTGACTTCAAACTATATTATAAAGTTATAGTAGTCAAACAAGTATGGTACCAGCATAAAAAACAGACATATAGACCAATGGAACAGAATTGAGGGTCCAGAAATAAATCCACACATATACAGTCAACAAGGGAGCCAAGAATACTCAATGGAGAAAAGACAGTCTTTTAAATAAATGGTGCTGGGAAATTAGATAGTCACATATTATTCAGCCATAAAAAAGAAGGAATTCCTGCCATTTGTGACAACATAAACCTTGAGGGCATTGTGCTTAGTGAAATAAGTCAGACAGAGAAAGAAATACTGTATGATCTCACTTATATGTGGAATCTAAAAAAAATTAACTCGTGGATATAGAGAACAGATTGGTGGTTGCCAACAGTAGGAGGTGGGGGGATGGGTGCAGGGGGTCAAAAGGTACAGATTTCCCCTTATAAGATAAATAAGTCCTGAGGATGTAATGTACAGCAGCGTGACTAGTTAATCACACTCTATTGCATACTTAAAAGTTGCTAAGAGAGCAGATCTTAAAAGTTCTCATCACAAGAAAAAATTATAACTATGTGAGGTGATGGATGTTAAGTAAGTGTGGGATTCATTTCACATATATTCACAAAGATACACCAAATCATTATGTTGTACACCCTAAACTTCTATAATGTTATATATGTCAATTATATCTCAACAAAGCTGGGGAAAAAAGATAGAAAAAAGAGAAAGAAGCTGTGCTCAAGAAAGCTTGGGAGAAATGGCTAGTCTGATGAACTTGGTTTCTCAAATCTAAGCGTCCACAGACGATCCTCATGAATATTAAACACAGCATCGGAGGCACCAGCACAGGGCCTGGTGTTGAGGGCTGTGGGATGTGGATGAAGGTCCTGGCTCTTCAGAGGATGGGTAAATCCTCACATCTGGGGGACATTTTTGCTACCGGTGACTCAAATCCCACCTAGGAAACACACAGAGATGAGAACGCCTTACTTTCCACTGGGGCCACAATTTTATGACAATTTAGAGAAAACTGGCAGAAAAAGCCCCTCCTAATAGGGCTGCAATGTCTCAGAAGAAAACGGACTCAGTCCTATCCTCTTCCAGGTTGTGGGGACGAGGAGGTGAGGAGGAGGGGTAGCAGTGGGCTGTCTGCTTAGCCACGGGAGTCTGGAGACTGTGCCCAGCCCAGTGAGGGCAGAACCTTGTGCGTGAGAGGGGGGTGGCCTCAGGGCAAACTAGACATCCCCTCCAGAAGCCCCAGCTCTCAGCTGTGAAGCTTTCTGCATCCAACACACAAATGTCGTCTGCATCACTGAAGCTCACCCTTGAAGGCAGAGATGCAGAATTGTGGCATCCCTACCTAAGTGAGACGTGCAGAGTATTTGTCAGAGGAGCATAAGGGCCCCAGGAGGAGAGCCAGCTGAGGATGCTGGGGGAGGACCAAGCTTTGGGACAGGGAGAGGATGCGGCTCCTGGCCTGGGGCAGCTTGGGGATGCTGAGACCGTGAACCTGGAGAGGGACTTGGCAGAATGCCTTGGCCACGTGCTAAGCCACAGGGTCTGTGTGCACACTTGGAACGACTGGCAGGAGGCAGTGGTGATGGCCAAGGGGGCCAGGATGATCCGTCACCCCCGGCCGAAGCTCCAGCCACAGCCGCAACTGCAGACCAGATGGGTATCCCCAGTGACTGGCCTCTGCTCAGCTCAGAATACGCACAACTCATCCGAAGCAAATCCTCCTTATTCTGTACAGCATGTGGGCGCTCGTTCACTCATTCAATGAATATTTACTCTGGGCAGGCACTGTTTTAGGTGCCAAAGAGGCAGCAACAGGCAAATCCAGCAAGCTCTGGACCTCGTGGAGCTTATATTCCAGTGGAGAGAGGCAAACAATAAATCTCTAAACCCAGTCAGCATTTTCAGATGATGGAAAGTGCTGGAGGAAGATAAGCCCATCCCTAGAGCACCTCTCTACAACCCTCACTGGCACTGCTGCCAGCTCTGCTCCCCGGAAGGCTGGAAGAAACCAGAGTGGGGAGGCTCCTCATTCTAGTGGCTTCCCAGGCAGAGTCGTCAGCAAAGCCAGGGCACTGGGAGGACACAGAGGAGTGTCGCCGTGTCTGCTCCCAGCTGCTGACACCTGGCAAACTTCGGTCACATGTATTCCAAAAAAAACTCGTTTAGGCTGTATATAAGATGTTAATAGTGTTAGTTCTAGATGATAATCTTAAGAGATGATTTATTTTGATTTTATTCTGAATTTTCTTTGTTTTTTCTTTTTTTTAAATTGAAGTATAGTTGACTTACAATGTTGTATTAGTTTCAGGTGTATAGCAAAGTGATTCCATTATATTTATATTATATATATATATATATAAAATATATATATATACACACACATACATTCTTTTTCATATTCTTTTCCATTATGATTTAGCACAGTATATTGAATATAGTTTCCTGTGCTGTACAGTAAGACCTTGTTGATTACCTATTTTATTTTGTTTTTAAAATTTTTATTGGAGTATGGTTGCTTTACAATGTTGCTTTACAATTTTTATTGGAGTATGGTTGCTTTACAGTGTTAGTTTCTGCTGTACAGTAAAGTGAATCAGCTATACATATACATATATCCCCTCTTT
Source organism: Eubalaena glacialis (assembly GCF_028564815.1). Classification (NCBI taxonomy): domain Eukaryota; kingdom Metazoa; phylum Chordata; class Mammalia; order Artiodactyla; family Balaenidae; genus Eubalaena; species Eubalaena glacialis. The sequence continues at coordinate 113,356,334 of NC_083726.1, read as the reverse complement.
TTTGGATTTCCTTCCCATTTAGGTCACCACAGAGCACTGAGTTGAGTTCCCTGTGCTATACAGTAGGGTCTCATTAGTTATCTATTTTATACATAGTCGTGTATACTTGTCAATCCCAATCTCCCAATTCATCCCACCCTCCCTTCCCCCCTTGGTAGCCATAAGTTTGTTCTCTACATCTGTGTCTCTCTTTCTGCTTTGCAAATAAGTTCATCTGTACCATTTTTCTAGATTCCACATATAAGCGATATTATACGATATTTTTCTCTTTCTGATTTACTTCACTGTATGACAGTTTCTAGGTTATATATAGTAGTTTGTATCTGCTAATCCCAAACTCCTAATTTATACCTCCCCTCCCCTTTCCCCTTTGGTAATCATAAGTTTGTTTTCTATGTCTGTGAGTCTGTTTCTGTTTGTAAATAAGTTCATTTGTGTCATATGTTAGATTCCACATATAAGTGATATCATATGGTATTTGTCTTTCTCTGTCTGACTTACTTCACGTCGTATGATAATCTCTAGGTCCGTCCACATTGCTGCAAATGGCATTCTTTTTTATGGCTGAGTAGTATTCCATTGTATATATATACCACATCTTCTTTACCCATTCATCTGTTGATGGACGTTTAGGTTGCTTCCATGTCTTGACTATTGTGAATAGTGCTGCTATGAACATTTGGGTGCATGTATCTTTTCGAATTATAGTTTTCTCCAGATATGTGCCCAGGAGCAGGATTACAGGATCATATGGTAGCTCTATTTTTAGTTTTTTAAGGAACATCCATACTGTTCTCCATAGTGGCTGTACTGATTTACATTACCACCAACAGTGTAGGAGGGTTCCCTTTTTTCCACACCCTCTCCAGCATTTTTTATTTGTAGATTTTTTAATGATGGCCATTCTGACTGGTGTGAGGTGGTACCTCACTGAATTTTCTAATATTTTTGTAATTTCAATGTGTTATTTTTGCAATAAAGGAAAAAACATATTTTTTTTAAAAATGAGAGGATTATTCTAGCTAAATCAAATGAGTAAGAAATATGTTTGGACAGGTAGGCACGGACCAGATCTTAGGGTGATGAATAGCATCCTTCCAGGCCACTTTATGGTTTACAAAGCAATTTCACAATAAATACCTCCTTCGACCCTCACAAGACTTTCCCAAGGTTACACAGAAAATAAACTTCCGTACAGGAAAATGCCTGACCCTCAGGGCCCTGACTTCAAGGCCAATGTGTTTTCTGTTATTCCACCCGTCCTTCTGTAACTGACCTCACTTCTCTTTACAGCTGAAGCCCTCCAAAAGCTGCTGAGCACCCCAGCTCCGGCCCCTCTCCCTGCCACCGCCTTTGCCTCTCCTGCAGTGACCAAGTTGATTGACTCATCCATGCATTATTAAACTATAGTCTTTCCCAAGCTCCTACCAGGTTCTAGGGGTATTGAACTGGGTCTTGGGGTACAGGGCAGAGCCAAAAAGGTCTCCAGTGCAGGAGAGAGGTTTTACCAAGTTAGTGAATATATACTACAAATCATGGTCATTGCAGTGAAATAAAAGTAAAGGGTAGTATGCAAATGATTAGCATCAGAGGAAGCTGCTTGGATCGGGGCACTCGCGCGTCCTCCATACGGAGCAATGCATCGTCACTGAGCCGCGAGGTAAGCCGGGCAGACACCCTAACTGGAGGCCAAGATCACAGGAGCACAGTTCTCAGAGGATGTGCGTTCTGGACGGAGAGGCAGCGCACAAAGCCGGCTGAAAACTTAATTACAGGCAGCATGGGGGAACAACCTCCCTGGCGGTCCAGTGGTTGAGACTTTGCGCTTTCACTGCAGTTGAAGTGGGTTCAATCCCTGGTCAGGGAGCTAAAATCCCATATGCTGTGTGGCACGGCCGAAAAGTAAAAAAAAAAAATTTAAAAAAAAATGGGGGTGGGGCGGGCAGCACGGGCACTCACAGCGATGGAACAGCCCCTGGAACCCTCTCTCTGGAGCAAAGCAGAATTTACCAACCAGATCACCAGGGATGTCACAAGTCAATTCGTGATTGTCACTGGGAGAAGCCACAGAAAGAAGGGGCACGGCCATACAGAAAACGTGTAGCTGACAATGCAAGATCTAAGTGAGGGTCCAGGCCTTCAGCATTACAGGACATTAGAGGTGGGACAGGATGGGAGGGGGCTGACGAGGAAGAAAGTCTTCAGGGTAGGAAGGGACATTTAAAGTGGGCCTCAGAGAGTGAATGGGATCTGGATGTTCCTCAAGGTCATCCCATTCAGCAAGGCCACGAGGATGCCCGGAAAACCCACAGCACAGCCTGTGGGCCCTTTCTCCTCCAGACATTGGTGGCCGCCTTCCCGGCCGCTCCATCACGTCAGAGGGTTTTTAAGTGTCTCTCCCGCTCTGCTCTGAAGAGCCAGGCATGCTGCTAGCCACCCTAGGCTGAACATCAAGAAGATTTCAGCACAGGGCGAGCTCCAAATGCTGAGAACACCTGGCTAACTAGGTCACCTGCACAGTGGATTCTACTGCGATACATGCATGAGCAAAGTTTCAGACTGCCAGGTGCTGGGACCCACCGGGAGCAGACAACTCAAGTCGTGTTGGTTGCCATTTGACATTACAGGCGCTGCTGCGGTGATCTGGGCTACGGTGAGTGACCCAGCCACACAGACTCAACCCTAACAATGGTAATAACCGTACAACGGCAGCAAGCTTTCATACGGTGCTTTAGAGTCAACAAAGATGTTTGTCATCTAAGCCTAACAGCTAACATCATATTTGTAACACAGACATGACTCTATGGCATCCAAAGCTCGTGCTGTCTTATTTGTCATAAGAACATGCCAGCAGTTACGGCTTCTGGACAACAGCTGGTGGAGGGCCAGGCCCAGGGTGCTGGACGTCTCCCGTCTACCTCTCCTTGGGACACTGAGTCACCCGCGGGGAAACCTTCATCTCCAAGGCCTGCGAGCAGAGGAGGAGAGCCTTCAGCGGAGGCCGGAGAAGCTGGGTTCATCCGGGATCTCATTCTGCGCTCTCTCTGCGTTAAGAGCATCAGGCTTTGGCTTTAGGAAGCCCTGGGTTCAAGCCCCGGGTCTGTGACTTACTACGTGTGTGACCCTCAGCAAGCTCCTAACTTCTCTGAGCCACTTTCCCCTGTTAAGCATGGATAACATGAGCATCTCTCTCATAAAGGTGTCGTGAAGATAATAAGGTACAGTGCTTAGCCCGGGGCCTGGCCTATGCTTAGTGCTCGTTAAGTACTAGTTATATTATTACTATTACTATTATTATTATTATTATTATTACAGAGAGGAGAGCTCAGTGTCATTTCTTCACCTGAACCTACAGACTAGGGCAGCACCTTGGGGCACGGCATCTTCCTCTCTCTGGATGAAATCAGCAGCCGGGGGGAGGGGCAGAGCACCCAGGGAGGGGGTCCCCCCTTTCCGGGCTGGCAGCATCCTCCTGCAGGCAGCAGGGCCTGCAGTGAAGCGCTTCCCTCTGTTTTCACGGCTGGTGGGGATGGCGGACTGTCACCCCTGAGCCCCAGAGCCACACTGTCCGACACAGTCACCACGAGCCACACCAGGCTGTCCAGCACTGGAAATGTGGCCGGTCCAAAACGAGATGCGCTGTAAGAATAACCTAGTTCCCAAAAAAGGAACGTGCGATGTCTAATTAATGAAGTTTTCGGTTGACTACATGCTGAAATGATAACCTTGGGGTATATTAGGTTAAAGAAAATGCGAATACAGTTAACTTCCCCTGCTTCCTTTCCTGCTTCTTCAGTGGCAACTAGAATGTTAGAAAGTTTGTGTGCTCACATACACTTCGGCTGCACAGTCCTGGTCAGGAACACGAGCTCCATGAAGCCGAGGCTCTGTCGCTCCGGTTCACTGCTGCGTCCCCAGCCCCCCGGGACGGGCCCTGAATGCATGAGCACAGGGAAGTGTGAGGCTTGGAGGAGAGCTTTCAGAGCTGGAGGTCAGCTTGAGGAGTGGGGGGCAGTTTGGGAGTCGTACACAGGAGTACACTGAGTCTGGGAAAAATATTAAGAACGTATCCCCAAACGGCAAGAGTCAAATCAAGTGCATCCCAAACCTATGTTCTTTCTACTAAATCCCTTTAGTGCCCACAGCAATGCGGAGTAGAGAAAGAAAACTAGATTTCGGATTTTCTTACAAAGCACATTCCCCTCCATCACCACCAATGTCCTAGTTTTGGGCCTCGGACTCCTGAGCTCCCCTTTTGCAGCTTGTAAGCCACCAGGGCCCCTCCATTTCATGTCTCATCCTGGCGTATAGAGAGGCTGGGCCCTAAATATTTCCATGCTCTCTTCTCCATGCTTTGGCCCCCAAAGAGCCTCTCTGGCTGAGGTGCCTTCACATCACCCATATCCATAATGTGTTAGCTTAAAGTTCCCTTTCATTTTACTTGGGTTTCAATACTTTTCATCAGAAGCCAAAACCTTGTAGACTTTTTCCTCGATCTTGTCATGAAATTCCCTCAGAGGTATTTGATTCTAGAAATAGCCTCTGCTCTGCCACATCTCCTTGAAAGAAAAAAGACATCTAAATAACAAGCATCCTGCCATATTCACATACAAATCTCAGAAGGCAAATGGGTCTGTCGCCCTTATATCTGCTCTTCCTGTTCAGTTGCCATTTTTACCGATGAAGTGCCTACATTTTATTCCCAAAAAGGAAGGTGGTCAATATACCTCCAGCCTCCCATGTTCTCCACGTACGCCTTGAAGGGATCCTGATGTCCTGTGAACATTTTCTGCTGCCTTTGTCCCCGTGAAACCCTCCGGTGTGCTCTGCTCTGCTCCGCTTTCCCCTCTGGTCCCATCCTGACTTGACGCCACCCACCTCCCTCAAAACCGAGCTTCTTGGAAGCATCTGTCATTTCCACTTCCAACCCCAGCTCAAGAGTCTCTTGAGTTTTATCTGAGCAAAGGTATTTTAGAGCCAAAACTGATTTCTCAGAGAAGAAAAATCTCACTCTCACCTTCCCGGGTGACACGCCAACACTATTCTTGATCAGAAAGAATAAAGAAAGATTGGCCAGAATCAACTGTGTCATTCTAATGCAAGAAAAGGACCTCCATCAAATAGCAGGGGTAGAGCTGCTTTCAACTCAACCCGATGTGGGATGCAGACCGCACTTAATCACCCACCCGTGTTTCAGCCGCTGAATCATTATGGATTTTCATCCCCTTCCCCAGCCACCCAGCAGAGCGCCTGACGGGCCAGCAGTGGCTGGTGCTTGAGGAACGCACATGAGTTTTAACCAACCAGCAAAGCCCAGGACAGCACATCTGCCTCCTCAAAATAATCATGTGCTGCATCCCAAGGCCAAATGAATTCACCCGGCGGTTCTCGTGGGCTAACATTTACAGAGGCCCCTAGTGCAAGATGCTGGGTTAGGGAACAGGGATAAAAAGTGAGTGACACGTCATCTGGGCCCGCAGAAAGCTCACCATCAAATGTAGACAGATGCATGTGACAACCTAAAATGTGAGGTAGAATGGGGCAAGGTAATAAGTGTGTGTGCGTGTGTGTGTGTGTGAGTGTGTGCTGAAAAAAAAAAAGATGGGAAGGAAATATACCCCAATGTTACTAGTGATTATCTTTGTTTATTGGGTTTATGGGTGATTTTTTTCTCTTCTTTACTGTTTGCTACATTCTCAGATCTTTCTCCTTCGGATAAACATATATGTGATTTGGTGAGACATGAAGACTTTGCAGAGGATGGGGCACATACATGGGCCCTGCAGGATAGGGGGAATTGGGCAGGGAGGAAACGAGGGGAGGAGATTCCAGGCAAAGGGGGCAGCATGAAATGGCCCTCCAGGCTGCAGCAGGGGAAGGCCGATTTGGGGTAACGAGAGCAAGAAGACTATGCCTGGGCATTCACGTCGAGAGAGGTAGGACTGGGGGCCTGGGAGCCTGGGAGGCCAGGCCAAACGGACTCAGTTGCTTATTCTGTGCTCCTATCGCCCTTGGTGTTTGCTGTTAATACATCACTCATCACACTGCGTTACACTTGGTTCTATTCAAATCTATCCCCCACTAAATTTTTAGCTCCTGGAGGTCAGGGATCCTGGCTCACTCATTCTGTAACCATAGCATTAGCACAATGACTAGCGCAGAACAGGAGTCCACAGAAGCTTCTTGGATGAGTTGAATGCTAAGGGGGTTATTCTTTATTTCGTCGGTGATAAGCACTTATCATGGGTTCCAGAAACTTACGCACTTAAGGCAGCTAATACATGCCAGGCACTGTGCTGGGTGCAAGGACATTGTCCTAACTGATCCCACTTACAACACTGTGTGATGTCGACCGCCCTCGTTTACACACGAGGCTCAGAAAGGTCAAGTCACCTGCCTGAGGTCATACAGCCAAGGGTAAGAGAACCAGGACAGTTTGAAGACAGTGTGGAGGACGGAGTCAAACAGAAACCTCGTAGAAACAAGGAGACTAGAGCAGCGAGGGCCTCTGGTGACCTGGGATGGCCCAGCTGCTCAGAGTGGGGAGGGGAGGGGAGGGAAAGGCTGGAGGGCAGCCTGAAGGCAGTGCCGGCACCTGAGCAGGGACCACGCCTCGGCTGCTTCCCAAACAGGCTCGTTATTTCTGCTGTCAACTCAGGGACAGACAGCTCCACAGGGACTCACCCATCCCTTGGAAGAGCTCCCGCCTCTCAGAAACAGGGCCTGTGGAAGAGCCCCTCGCCAGCCCGGGCTGCGGGCACCCCTGCCACTCCCCATCCACCACAGGGCTTTACGACTTCCTGGACCTCGACACTGTCCCGACAATGTCCGTCAAACTGGCCCCGACCACAGCAGACATGAACTCCCCCCGCCGAGATGGAGACAGAATTGGGAGCCAGAAGTGGCATCCCATCCATCTCAATCGATCACTGGCTAAAGAGGTCAACTTTGCGGACTTCCTCCCCCGCGGCCCACCCCCCCCCCCACCGTCAGTTTCCTCATATGTAAATGGGGAGGGTCCATTTGTAAATAGGGCAGATCTTAAAGGGGCAGATGCCCTTTAAGACCCTCAGACTAGGTTTACTGTTGTAGGTTCTCAGGGACCTCGACCCCTCTCTAGCGTGTATGCCCATCGTAACAATGTGTAGCATCAGTCAACCTCTCCCTCTCCTGCCGGACCTGAGCTCCCCGAGGGCAGCTTGGCCCGTTCCCAGCAGCATCCTCAGCCCTGTCCTGAGTGCCCAGCACGAGGCCGCACCCCGTGTCTGCCCACTGAATGGACCGGTGGCTGGTCTTGGGGCCGCCCCTTCTCTGGGTTGTCCCCACCTGTGGGAAGGCAGCCAGCCCTAGATGTCCCATCCCAGCAGGGATTCTCCGGGAGGCATGACTCCCTGGGGTCCAGTTTCTCCCCACAGTTCAGGGGGCCAGTTAGTGTCAGATCGGTGGGTGTCCTCCACCCACCCCGGGAAAATCCCTCCGGTTTTCTTGCAAATAGGACGACATCGGAGGTGAGGTTTGGAAACAGTTTGTATGTCTGTGTTCAGAATACTCTGCTGCTTGACTGTAGACATCTGCACTGGTGCCCTCTCTCAGGATCACAGTGAGAGGAAGGCTCGGGAGGGGGCGGCTCAGCGCCTGGGGAGGCTTAGTGGCAGCAGTGGTCCTCCGTCCCTGACTTCAGCATCACGCTCACTTGAAGATGCCCTTCTTTTTCACAACCCGTAACGGGCAGGGGTTCCTGGAAGCGGGAGGATGCCCAGAATGACCTCTACCAGAGCATCCTATCCAGGGGACCCCAACATTGCTCCTCGAGGTCAGCAGCTGCCTTCCGACCTGCACCCAGCATTCTGCAGCCTCACCCTTGACATTAAAACAGAAGCCACTGACCTCACAGTGTCAAAGGGGGGTGTCCATGGAGGAACTGACCTGCTTTCTTTAAAGACATTCATCCCCACAAAATGACATGACGGTGTTCCTGTGCTCTTCCTTCATATCTGGGACACCAGGTGACGTTGAATCGCCAACACGGCTGATGGGTGGCTGCTTCCTTGTTTCTGCTTCTCTCTGCATCCTATCCAGGCCCCCTTGCCCACCCCCAGTTCAGGGCACTGTAGTCCCTAGACAGCTCCTGCCAGGCAGCATTTAATCGCTCCTCCACCCCTAAGGCAATCATTCTTAGGGTGACCTCTCTGCTCCCGTGCTACTGGTCCTTTCTGAGTCTGCTATTCAAAACAATGCCTGGGAAATGCACACACGCGATCCAGTCACGTGATTAGTGAGTGCCAGGACAAACACTCTCAGCTCCCGCTGGGCTGGCCAAAGAGTCAGGGAGGACTCTGGTTTCCCAGGCTCCATAAAGAACGTTTCCCTTGCTTGTGTTGGCAGAAAGTAGGGTTTGGGTCTGGGTTTCGATGCAGTGCCCACAAGATGCCTCCAAAAGATAACTGGCTGGTTATTAACAAAGTACAGTTGGCATTGTGCATGCTTGGAAGCTGGCTGCTCTCATTCCAGTGCGGTGGGCTGAGGACGGTCCCTCTGGGGTTCATCAGAAGTGATGGAGCTTTATTTAGGGGTCTGCAGAAGGGATCAACTTCTAAGACGTCGGCAGATCCACCCACTGATGTGGGTGAAGTCACCCAGACCTCCCGGGCTGGGAAACAAATGCTTCACTCAAACTCACGAAGCCGCCATGGAAAGAAGTCCCCCCCACCCCCAATGCAGGGAGGGGCGGAGAGCAGAAGGGACCCAGTGTCGAGACGTGCAACCCCAGGCCAGGCAGGCAGGCCTCCAAACTTCCAAGCCACATTGCTCCCTCCTCAGCATCCCTCGGTAGCCCCCATGCTTGTGGAATGAAGTTGAAACTCACTTCCCGGGTTCCTGGGCCTTTTGTGCTCTAAGGAGGTGTGGCAAAGGCAATTCCCTGAAATATGCCAGGAAGGATGGAGAGGAAAGGCATCGTCAACTTCTGGGGTGCTCTGGGGGGGCTCTGTACAGAAGGAGTTCCCACTCGTCTTAGGAACAGCCCTCTGTGGTAGCCACTCTGCCTCTATTCTACCTGTAGCCGTGCCTTCTCAATTTCATTCATTTTGCTTCCATTTCTGAAAAACTCCTTTACTCCCTCCATCTCACCAAATTTTTTTTAAATGGTTCTTTTTTTAAAATTTATTTATTTTATTTATTTTAATTTTGTCTGCGTTGGGTCTTCGTTGCAGTGCGCAGGCTTCTCATTGCGGTGGCTTCTCTTGTTGCAGAGCACGGGCTCTGGGCACATGGGCTTCAGTAGTTGTAGCGTGCGGACTCAGTAGTTGTGGCTCGCAGGCTCTAGAGCACAGGCTCAGTAGTTGTGGCGCACGGGCTTAGTTGCTCCGCAGCATGTGGGATCTTCCCGGACCAGGGATTGAACCCGTGTCCCTTGCACTGGCAGGAGAATTCTTAACCACTGCGCCACCAGGGAAGCCCCGTCTCACCAAATTTTATCCACCCTATAGGCAGAGCATTCGTTTCCTGGGGCTGCCGAAACAAATGATCAAAAACTGGGTATCATATATACACTACCAAATGGAAAATAGATAGCTAGTGGGAAGCAGCCGCATAGCACAGGGAGATCAGCTCAGTGCTTTGTGACCACCTAGAGGGGTGGGGTAGGGAGGGTGGGAGGGAGACACAAGAGCGAGGAGATATGGGGATATATGTATATGTATAGCTGATTCACTTTGTTATAAAGCAGAAACTAACAATTGTAAAGCAATTATACTCCAATAAAGATGTTAAAAAAGCAAAAAAAAAAAAAGCTAGGTATCTTAAAACAACAGAAATGTATTCTCTCATAGTTCTAGAAGCCAGAAGTCCTAAATCAAGGTGTCCACAGGGCCGTGCTCCCTCCGAAGGCTCTAGGGAGAGTCCTTTCCTTACTTCTTCTGGCTTCTGGCGCCTCCCGGTGTCCCTTGGCTTGCGGTTCCATCACTAGAGGCTCTGCCTCTGTCTTCACACGGCCTTGTCCTCTCTGGGTCTCTCCTCCGTGTGCCTCTTATAAGGACACCTGTCATTGAATTTAGGGCCCACCTGGATAATCCGGTTGGTCTCACCCGGAGATCTGTAGCTAAATGACATCTGCAAAAACCTTTTTCTGATAGGCTCACTTTCATAGGTTCTGGTAGTTGGGACAACCAGAACCTCTAAGTACATTAGAATCATCTGGGGACAGTTTTAGACTCCAGATGCCTGGGCCTCACTCCAGAGATTCAGTTTCACATGATCCTGAGTGCGGTCAAGGTGTGAGGAGCGGGGTCGGGGAGGGGAGCAAGGTTTTGTTGTTTGGTTTCTTAGAGTTTCCCAGGCTCGAGGGCTCACAGCCTCTCATCCAAGCAGACATCATGGGTGACACCAACTTTCACTGATAGGATGATTTTCAGTTTACTCACAAATCACACTGCCTGTCATCTATTGTTTTTTCAGTGTTGCACAAAGAAGGTCAGAGATCTCCGAGATCATTTCGTCCAATGGTGCCCCTCCCTCTCCAATCAACACCCAATTTTTATAACAAATATTTGGAAACGCCCCTTTCGCCACCGGAAATGAAACTCCTAGATAAATCAGTTGACCCATATGCATCATTAAGCTCTAATTGTAATCTGAAGGAGAAAAGGGAATGCCATTTATAACAAAATAATAACTTTTTCAGTAAGGAAGTACTCATGCGTGACTGCCCTGGAACTCAGAATGAGGCAGACAATGCTTATACCTACTCATGATGGGTAAGGTTAGGCTAAACAATCCATATAAGGAGCACAAGGAAATAAAAGAGCAGAGGACAACAGAATAAAACACATTAGCATGAGAAATAACAAACCCATTTACCTGTCTGCATCTGATAACAGGAAGGAAATCACCTCACTGTGAAATTAAATTACAAGTGTGGAAATAGAGAAAACAAAGAAGTAAATTATTCTTGTGAAGGAGCTAAGCCCTATATACAAGTATGATGTAATATACTTTAGCGTGCTGAGACATGGAACAAAGTATCATGGAAAACAAGTCTCTAACCTGGAAACTCCACCCATGGAGGGGGGGTAGGCACACATATTCAGTCTTTTTTTTTGAATTTTTGAATTTTATTTTATTTATTTTTTTATACAGCAGGTTCTTATTAGTTATCCATTTAATACATATTAGTGTATATATGTCAATCCCAATATTCAGTCTTTAGCATTAAAAAAGCCTTGGAGGGCTTCCCTGGTGGCACAGTGGTTGAGAATCTGCCTGCCAATGCAGGGGACACGGGTTCGAGCCCTGGTCTGGGAAGATCCCACATGCCACGGAGCAACTGGGCCCGTGAGCCACAATTGCTGAGCCTGCGCGTCTGGAGCCTGTGGTCCGCAACAAGAGAGGCCGCAATAGTGAGAGGCCCGCGCACCGCGATGAGGAGTGGCCCCCGCTTGCCACAACTAGAGAAAGCCCTCGCACAGAAACGAAGACCCAACACAGCCATAAATAAATAAATTAATTAATTAAAAAAAAAAAAAAAGGCTTGGAAACACTATCTTTTTCCTTTAGGGAGTGGGGAGAGGAAGATGGATTGGAAAAAGTTGTTTGGTAGATCTCTAATGAGAACATCAGAGTCAGAGTGAAACACACAGGCAACCCCAAAGAAAATCATTGTAATATGTAAATTTTGCAAGAGGTTTCTTATCATTGAACTCCATATATATGTATATAGATAGATAGATTAGATTATACATATACATACAGTAGAATATAAACTATTTCAAAAACAGCTTCTATAAAGAAGTTCACTGAGATGGTGGCATCTCAGGTGCCTGCTAATTTAATAATGTGCCGTCCTATGTCTATGTCTGTTAGATGGAGTCTCGAATCTCCTGTTACAAAGGTTTCCTTGCCTTTGCAGTAACTCCACGTTGCACTGAAACCCTTTTCAGTTAAATGTATGTTTGGAAATGCTCTAAACTAGACAGAACGCGTGAGTGGGGAAATTATCCAATCACCTCAGGACTCTGCCTTTACTCCATTTAGGCTTCTCGTCCCAAAACAACCAGCTCCTACATCACTGGGCTTTGGGCATAACTTCTCTGAAAATGTTTCACACTACTATGTCAAAGGTATTAACTGATTTCTCTTTGTGTTGGATTGAGTTTGGCAGGGCAGGTGACGATTCTTCATTGATGGGGTTGATTTGCACATGGAACCACAAAGAGCATCCCTAACCTGCACCCACTCAATGCCAAGGGCATCTCTTAGTCACATGGCAGCTCAAAGCCACCCCACAGATTTCCAGAATGTCCTGTGGGGCTTCAACACTCAAAGCACTGTGGTCCTTGGACCAGCAGTAGCACCTGGGAGTCTGCTGGAAATGCAGGATCTTCAGCCTCGGACTAGACCTACTGCATCAGAATGTTCCTTTTATAAGGAGACCCCCAGGTGATTCATCCACTCACGGAACACAGCGAGGCACTACTCTACCGACCCCATCAGGAATCCTCACCAAGTTCAACCTCATTCATTTCTCCAATGAGGAAATAGGCCCAAGAGGGCAGGTCAGCTGTACATTTTGCTCCTTTTTTTTTTTCTAATTGAAGTATACTTGATTTACAATATTGTGTTAGTTTCAGGTGTATAGCAAAGGGATTCAGTTATACATATGCACATATATATGCATATATCTATGTTCTTTTTTCTTTGATTCTTTTTCATTACAAGGTAATGAATATAGTTCCCTGGGCTCTACAGTAAATCCTTGTTATTTATCTCCTCTCCTTGTCACTAAGTTCTTTGAGGACAAGAAGGACACAGGATTTTTCTCTTGAATGTCCACCCAGCTGCCAGCACAGAGAAGCCCACACAGCTGTGGCCCTAGAAGTGCCTGTTGTCTGTATTCCCTCTGGACTCCAAATTCTCCTTTGTACCCAGAAAGCAGCTCGCTCCCTTTGCTCGTCCACAGAAGCACAGGCTACATCCCCCCAGCCCTCACGGTCACTGGGGCACATCTACCACCTTGGTCATGTCAGTTTCACCACCAGCCCCAGCTGCACAGAGGACCACAGGGTTTGAAGAGGCACTGGCTCCCTCCCCCTCCCCCTGCCTGTAGGCCCTTGTGGTTAGCATCACACTCGAGAAAGAATAAATAGGAAGCAACCCCCCGCCCCATTGTTCTAAGATAACCACAGAGACGACAGATGCTGCAAACTTGGGGGAGATGAAAGATAAACAGTGACAATAAAAAACCAAGAAAGGCGTGTCCCAGTGACGAGAAGCCCCGGCCTGCAGATCCTTCTGCTGGGGTGTGATTTCAAAAGTCCAATACGGCGGCCTGTGAACTGTGCCCTCCTGGCCCCATCCCCACCCCCAGGCTGGCCAGGCTGGTCCTTCACTGGGGAAGAGAGTAAGTGCCTCACAGGGAGGTAAGCCCAGCTCAGCTGCTCAACAAATGACCAGGAACGAGAAAAGCTGAGCTGGGGGACAGCGAGGGGAAAGGAGGCTTCCTTCCAGCTGCCTCTCGACCCCGGCCGAGGTCGTCTCAAGGAGCCCACGGCCTCGGGAGAGTAGGACCATCAGCCTCCCCCCAGGCTGCGGGCAGAAGGATGGCTCAACACCTTAACTCACAGCCTCCGCTTCCGGGCCCCGCTTCCTTCCTTCATCAGGCAACGGTGGACCCAAGACAGGAAACCACCCACCTCCTTACTCCACGGTGAATTTGTTTCTCTTGTCAAGAAATTCAGGACCCAGCCTGACACATCCGTGTACCAGGTGGCACTGCAGCTTTCGGTCCACATGTCCTCACTTGGCCCCTCCGACCAGGATGTGGCTCTTTCGCCTCATCTCTCACGCCTGGCACAGGGCCTGGCATGCAGAAGGCGCTCCATAGATGTTTGGGTATAAAAGACCCTCAGGGGCAATGAAGCCAATTCCTCTCTATACAATGTGACAGACCGCAAAGGATGAGCCATCGCCTTTGTTAGGAGAACAAGATGGCATCCTCTTTATGTGCCTTCTTTGGGGCACATCGCCATCCACCCATTTTCAGAGATGTTCTCTTTGTCGTGACCGTCCTCACCATGCCACCACTGACAACAGTCACAAAGGTGAGAGGTGTAACCGTAAACCACACCTCTTTTTTAAGACTCTGGAGGCAGCATAATATATCGGCTAAAACAACAGGTTCTAGAGCCTGAAATTCTTGGGTCAGATCCTAGGTCTGCCATGTACAAGTTATGAACCTTGGCCGAGCGACTTCACTCCGTTACTGTTTTATTGTCTATAAAACAGGAGTAGGAATACCATGTCCTCATGGGGTGCTGGTGCGATGATATATGTCATCGAACAGTACTCTTGACTGTCTTGTTCGTTTTTACTGCTGGTCTCTGAGCAGCTAAAGTTCTCCAAGCAGAGCAAAAGCAACCAGCGAGCAGAGTTCCTTCCCTCCTACTCTGAGATGAGAAGAAGGCAGGGGCCTAGCAAGGCAGGGATGCGCTCAAGCGCTCAGACGGTAACACACAGGGGCCGACCCATCAGGTGCAAATGAAGCAGAATCACATCCACGTAGACGTCTGCCCTTCCCTTTCTTCAGGAAAAAGACAGCCTCCCTGGCTTTCATTTTCCACTTTGAAGAGACATGAGGACGAGAGCAATTTCCCTTCCTTCTTAATCTACTAGGAGAAAAGCAGCACCCTCATCAGCTCAGTGAGAGTCAACGCTCAGCCTCAGTGGAGGAGACAGAGAGGGGGTGGAGAAAATGTTGGATGTGGGCAGCAGGCTGGTCCCCACTTAGGGACCCTTAGAGACAGCTGCCACTCGATCCAACCGGCTGTCAACAGTCATTAGAACCCAGTGTTTCCAGCCCTTTTGATCATTCAAAGATATTTCCGAATTTTTAAATGTTGTACGTGTTCAGGTACAGGACGAACTGCAGTTTTATTCACTGCAACGTTACTTGTAATAAACACCAAACAGCTATAAACAACTTGTGTCCATCAGCAGGGATTGGTTGAATAAATGACGGTGCATCCATACAACAGAACACTCACAACCATACAAAATCTATGGGATGCAGCAGTTCTTAGAGGGAAGTTCATAGCGATACATATAACGGAATACTACGCCCCTGTGAAAAAGAAGGAGAAAGCTCTTGGTTCACTGATAGGGAAAGATCCCCAAGATCAATGAAGCGAAAAAAGCGAGGCAAAACAGCGTGTATAGTATGTATACTATAATTATGTAAGAAAGAATGGGATGGAGGGAGAATGTATACCTGTACTGCTTCTTCTTTGCAATAAGAAACTCTAGAAGGATGTATAAGAAACAAATAAAAATGGTTACTGGGGAGGGGGCAGGACGGGCAGATATCTTTCTATAATGATTTGATTTTTGAGCTATGTGAATATAGCACTTACTCCAAAAATAATATAAAAACAATGTGAACACCAGCCACTGTGAACAACACACATCTACAGGCTACACATGGCCTGTTGGCCTCAGCTTTACAACCTCTGCACTAAGGGGTCCCGAACGGGAGGCAGAAAGTTGGCAGCAAGGGGTCCAAGTTGTATTGGGTCTGAAGACCAGCAGGCTGTTCAAATCTGGCATCTGGAACCCCCTCTCGGTTGCCTGGTAATGAGCTGGTTGGGCCCAGGGGCTCCTGTTCTCCCAGGAGAAGGGGGTGCCACTCTCCACCCCCTTCGGAGCTTGGGTTTCTCCACCTTCCTCCCAGTTAAGGTTGACCGGAACCCAGATGGTCTGTTTGCTCCCTTCTGTTGAGGCCTCTCCCTGACTTGTCCTATAAAAAAGGTGCAGCGATAGGAGCGTGGCGTCCCTCCACTGGCCAGAGCATCATGTGTTCCACTGGGCCCAGCCACGTTCCCTGGAGGATGCCGAGAGAACAGAGGACACGGCCCGCTGATTCAACTCCCTGTTCCTTCCACCCCCACCAAGGGACACAGTAACTATTCACCCCTGGCCCCGTGTACGTCCTAGTCTTGTCACTGAAAAGAGCTCACTTAGTGTTCCAGGTTGAATTACGATCTCCAAGAAAAGGCACAGTGAAGTCCTAAATCCCAAGACCTCAGAAGGTACCCCAATATGACTGGTGTCCTCAGAAGAAGACAGTCACGTGAAGACAGAGACACACAGGGATAAACCGTGTGACAACGCTGGCAGAGCGTGGATTACGCGGCTGCAAGCCGAGAAACGCTAAAGATTGCCGACCAACTGCCAGAACAAGGAGGAGGCCAGGAAGGATTTCCCCTGCAGGTCGGAGAGGGAGCAGGGCCCTGTCGACACCTTGACTTTGGACTTCCATCCTCCAGAACCGTGAGACAACATATTTCTGTTGTTTTAAATCACCCAGTGTGCGGCACTCATTAGGGCAGCCCTAAGGAATGAATACACTCAGGCCAGCTCTAGTGGCAAAGGCATCTGACATTCTCCCACCTCACTAGGTGCTCAGGAGATGCTGATGGCGACTCTGCCCAATGAATGAAAATTCTAGGCCCTGACTGATCACGTTTTATCGCACAGGTATACAGCGAACAATCACACAGTACGCAATTACTGAGTACCGACCTCGTGAAGAATATAAGAGAAGTAGAGTATTCTGTGACTGCCCTCAAGGAGTCGACAATCTGAAGATTTAAGACAGACACATAAAATGTAACAACACACGTCAGAGTGGCCAAATAGGCGTGACTTCACCCCCCAGCGGACACTACATCGGTCACCCGTAACTAAACCCCACTGCGCTGCCATCCGCACTCCATCTTCTACTGTATTGCATTTTGGCTGAAGAACTGGGGAAACGAGAATGTCAGGCTAGCAGACAACTTCTAGAAGCTGTCACCCCTGCTCCTGGCCTGGAACTCAAACTTCTCGCCCACCGCGGAGGCCCACTGCTGTCTGTGACGTTCATCTGCCACCCTTGATCGAAGGCTCTCAAGTTGGTTTCTCACCCACTTGCTTTTTCTGTTCAGAGAGGCAGGCCCTGGAGGGACAGTCAGCCTTTTCTGCAGCCCTCCACAAACCCGGCACGCAGAAAACACAAGGGCCACATGGTCTGGGAGTACACTTTGGTAAGCTGACCAACAGATTTTAAGAGGGGCTACAGAAGATGAGAGATACTGTCTCCTGTGGCATCATTCCGAACCTCTGCTCGTTCGGCCCAGCCTTCCTGCAGGTGGCTGCTCCCACCATACCTGCCTCTAGGAACCTCTGATTCTCACCATAAGAAGCCTCGTGTCCAGCTACACACCCGGGGTGGGCAGGGGTGGGGGCAGCTCACCTTGACTGGTCTGTCCTGCGGTTTCTTCTGGATCCCGGTCTCCGGGGTCCTGCTGCACCGGGGCTCCTCCTGCAGCTCTCTCCGTAGTAAGAGCCGTGGCCGTGCTGAGTGCCAGGTGGAGCCCCAGGCCGGGCTGACGAGGCGAGGTGGCAAGTTGCCGCTGCCCCACCCTTGACAAGCAGCCCAGTGGCCCGACCGTGGCTCCAGGCCAGTCTCCTGAAGGGCAGCTGTGGTCAGGGCGGGACCTGCCGGCGGAACACACAGAGGGAAGGTGTCCTCAGTTTGGCTTCAAGTAACTCATTATAGATCTCAGGATAGAGAACACCCTGAAAGTCTCTTAATTTTCCTCCTGGGACTTCTGAAATCAACTGCCAGCTGTGGTCTGGGTCAGGTTTTGCAGCAGACCCTGGTTGCCTGCCTAATATCACTCATTTTTCCCTTCCTCCTCTCCAAAAAGATTCCAATTTTGTTCATCACTCAGGGTAATAAGCGACCTTCTGCTCAGCTCAGGGCCCCATCCAGTCAAAGCAAGTGCAGGCCCTTGCCGGAGGGTGGTGGGGGTGGGCTTCTGACCCCCCTCTGGTCACTGAGACAGGAGAGGGGCTTCGTGGGAGGGACCCTGGAAATGTTTTCCTGGCCCCTAAGGGAGATGCAGGCCCACCTTCCTCTGGTATCAGGGAAGTGGCAGGATTAAGCTTTGTTCTCTGGGATGAGAGCTTTAATGCTGACCTGGGACTCCATCCACACAGCCGTGAGAAATCACTGAAGCTACACCTAAAGGCTGCAAGAGGCAGGATCTGACTTGCATGTTTAAAAGGTGACTTGGGTTCCTTGTGGGAATAAATTTAGGAGGGGGAGTGGATACACTGAGACCCGTTAGGGGAATATTACAGTCCAGACAAACGCTGGTGTGTCCTGACCAGGGCGGAGGCAGATGAGTAGGTACAGGTGAATGGATGCTAGGCTATTTAGAAGTGGGATCAAGAGGATGGAGGGGTTCGATGTGGCAAAGGCAGAGGAGAGGTGGAGGCTGCCTTGGACTCCGCGGTCCTCTCTACATCCATCCTGGAAACTCTCAGAGATAAAACGACTCCTGAAAATCTCCTCCTCTTGTTTGGTCAATGCTCCTTCTGGCATCACGTCCTCGGTGGGTGGGTGCTGAACAGAACAAGTCTCCACTGGGTGAGCCACGCCATGACTGCTACTCACTGAGGTACCTCATGAGCTGTTCGGGGCACTCACAGAAGCCTTCAGTGCAGGGTGGGCTTCTAGGTCCAGAAGGCCGACCTCCATTGCATTGCTTTTCCCTCTCCTAGTTTTGTCAATACTAAATAAATATGTTGGACTTCTATTTCCCGTGTTACGGCAGGCTAAGTACTTAGACGGAACCTCCCACTGAAAATCTTGTATAAATGATAAAAAACAATATTTCTAAAAGCATTGATAAGCTGGCAAGAAAGGAAGGAACTCACTGGCCAGGCATGTCTTCAGATAATGGGATATTCAGGTTCTGACTATAATAATGACTATAATGTAATTAAAGAAATTAAAGACGTGCTGGTAAATATGAACAGGGAACAACAACGACAAAAAAACATGAGAAATAATCAAGAAGATTTGAAGAAAAATGGACCCAAGAGAATTTTTAGAAATAAAAATTAAATAACTGAAATCACAAACTGTGGACAGACTTAATAGCATAGTAGATACAGCCTGAGAAAGAAGCAGTGAACTAGAAGCTAGGTCAAAATAAATTAACCAAATGCAAGAATCCCCCCCTCTGCTTCAAGTGTGAGACAGAATTCTAGCACTTTTCCACGTCGTAAAAGGCTGCACTGCAGAGCTGATGCTTTAGAGGTTTTCTTTTCATCTTTTCAGTAGCAAGCCTAAGATCTTTCAGACAAAATATTTATGATTTCTTTATTTTATAAATACTGCATGTGAACACACAAGCCCCAGGGATAGACCCTGGATTCCAGCTTAACTCACAATTTTAAAATAAATTTGTGTTCACAGTTTCATGAGATCATAAAATACGTGCTGGCCCATCCATGGGGGCAAAATGGCCTGTCCTGCCCACCCCTTCCCAGGGCTCTTCCGCCAACTAGGAGGTAGCAGCACACAAAGGATCCCTCTGTGCAGCTTCTGCATCCCACCCCCCCGCCCCCGTGCTGACAGATACCCCCCCAACTCCACCCCTAACTTCACTCTCCTTTTCATTTAGGACAAGGAAGCCAAGCTAAGGAAAGTGAGCTTAGTCTCCTTTAGATTCTCTGCCTAATTTTCATATGGCACCAATTTGGTGGTGGTGGGCAGGGAGGGGAGACTGGGATGGAGAAGGGACAGATAAACTCAGAACCAGTCTTTCCCTGATGATGTCAAGGAAACAAATAGCACCAGTTAGGAGGTCCTAGGGCCCGGGCTGACATCCCTACTCTGCCCTATGTGTCCCCACGCAAGCCAGTTAACCTCTCTGACTTTATTTTCCTCACCTGTAAATTGGAGTCAACAATTATTCCATATTTGTAGAGCATTTTACAATTTCCCAACTGTTTCCTCAGTCATAATTTCATTTACTATGCACCGTCAGGTATATAATACCCAGCATAATGCTCACCTCACTGCTGTAAAGATTTAAAAGCAGAGCGTGGACGGCTGTGTACGCGGCAAAGAGCTCCATCCTTATGAAGGATCATCACCAGCGTCACATGACTGACCCTCTTAAGAGCGGGGGCTCTGCTGTCCAAGTGCCCGTGCTTGGATTGATTCTACGCTGACCGGCTGTGTGACCTTGAGCGAGTTGCTTAGCTTCTCAGTTCCTCCCTTCTAAGTGAAGGATGATAACATTAGCCCCATCTCGCAGCTCAGGGCTCTGTACACGGGAGGCTCTCCGGGAACGAGAACTGACTGTATCGACACCAAGTTAAGCCCACGGGTGTCTGACCACACACATCCGCACTCCCTGACTCCCAGCATCCTCCATCCTTTCTTATCCGTGGTTACATCCACTCTCCCCACGCCTGGGCAAATATTTGCAAAGGGAGGGCAGAAGCTCTGAACAACAGGACACACTGTGGATGGTTTCTTGAAGACGACCAGCCTTCAGATTCTCACTAGATTTGTGGGTGTCTCCAGGCTGCTCTGGAAGGAAGCAGAGCCCAGGGTCCCTGAGGTCCCCGGCAGCCCGACTCTTCCCACTGCCAGCTGAGGGTCTTGCTTCGGCGGGCCAGAGAGTTCTGGAATATAGGTCGCCGGCTAAGCCTCAGTCCCCTAACAGACTGTGCGGCCACCCTATTAAAAGGCACCCAGGCCTGAGCCGACACCACGTGGACCTGTTAGATGACCTACGAAGCAAATGGTTAATTAAGCCCAACTTGATGAATGGATGGAAACCACTGGGTTGCAAAAAATATAAGCAGCCCCACTTAAACGCACTTTCACCTGTCACTGCTTCATCCCACTGTCACGAGCTGCCTAAGAGACGGGAAGGACAGCTATTTCATCAGTGAGGCAGCCCAGGCCCACCACCAGCACGTGGAGAAGCTCCTCCCGACACGAACCTGCCACCAAGCACAGCTGCTCACCCATCTGCCGGCTCTCGTCCCCGGCACTGAGTTCTAGAACTGCATCCTAGGAGGGCCGCATCAGGACCCCATCAGATGGGGCAGGGCCAGAAGACGGGAGCTGGTCACTCAGCTTGTGTCTTAGTCCCAGGAAAGAAAACACATGCTCAGTTGGCCTGGAGGTCAAGCTACCTGCCATCGGCAGTGGGGTGGGTACACGTGTCCCCCGGGTGATAGCGAGATGGTCAGCCATGACCATCCCTGTGCTAGTTAGCATCTCTTTCTAAAGTGACTCTGGACAGCCTAGCCCAGAGACTCCGCCGGCTGCAGACGGAGCATGGCACCACTGCCCGGTGAGGGACACACCACAGCCCCGGGCAGGCAGGGGCAGAGAGGTCTCCACCAACC
Source organism: Eubalaena glacialis (assembly GCF_028564815.1). Lineage (NCBI taxonomy): Eukaryota > Metazoa > Chordata > Mammalia > Artiodactyla > Balaenidae > Eubalaena > Eubalaena glacialis. The sequence continues at coordinate 113,335,079 of NC_083726.1, read as the reverse complement.
ATTGTGACCAGACCTCGGACGGGGCCAACTGTGAAAAGCTGCCTTTGGCCCTATAACCAACCAGGGCTGACGAGGCAGCAGACAGGAGAGAAATCAACAGCGGCCTATTGTTAAAAGGGTATCACCTGGCTTCTCCTTGCCGTCTGTTTTGTTTGGCTTTCCTGGTGGATAAGTTTGTACGAAGGGAGTCAGTCTCTGAGGGTGGGCCTACCTGCTTCCCCCTCAGCCCCACAGCACCTTCTGTGGGGCTCCGATCACCATCTCCTTCCTAACGGAGCGTGGTCCATGTAACACACACACACACCCATGCAGATTCTAGAGAACCCCCTCCAGAGCAGACACTCGTGTGCCAGGCAGGGCCAGCTGTGCTTGATTCTATACGACAACCTCTATCCACAGGAAACAGGAAGGTTCAGAGGGTCCAGGGCCGCATCCTGGGTCCTCACAGCTTTTAGATGGTAAACTGAGTCAGTGGAGGCCAGCCAGAGGAGGAGGTGACCCTTAGAAATATGGGGAGGGTCAAGGCACATCTTCCGGCCTGGGCAGAACTTCATCGGTTTAATTTCCATGCAGACTGGTCCTCAGATGCTGTCTACTAAGACGGACTGAAGAGCTCCCATGGAACTTTCTTCCAGGACCCCACCACTCCCATCTGTTGAATTCCACCATCCTTGCAGGCCCCGCTCTGTTCTCGCCTAACTAGTTAAGCCCCTCCAAAGCCCAAGTCCTTCTAGAGAACATACAGTCTGTCCTGCTCCCTCGGCAGGGGTCTCCTATGCTGTCAGAAGAAGTACTGTGGCCTTTGTTCTTTCTCCCAGTACAACGCACTGCACACAGTAGGTGTTCAACCATTTTGCTTTTGTTCTGGAGGGTTTTTTTTTGGGGGGGGGTGCATTAACATTCAATAAAACCGCATTGATTTAGTCCCTCCAGTGTCAGGAAATTCAGATGTGGTGTGTGGAATAACATGATCACTATTCAGTACAAATTAGAGCTTTTGATTCTATTTCTAATTCCACTAAATAGGACTTGTGCGTTTAAAAAAATATTTTTAGTTTGCAATGTGTGATTACATAATGGAGGCCTAGTCATTTTTTTTTTCATTAACATTCATTTCCCTTAGCAGTTCCTTTCTGCGTCTTTGTTTCTGATTTGAGCTGTGGTTCAATGTATTAAAATTGCATTCCTTAAAAAGAAGTTCCAGAGCAGACTTTTTAACTGGCCCTCCCCACCCCTGTATTTCTGACTGGCCTGTGCCTGGGGCAGCTCACCTGGTGTGGAGTCAGGGGATCTTACAGGTGTGTTAACAGAGCTCCGGTATCAAGCAGAGCCCTCCACCCACCAGGGCAGCTCTTTGCAGGCAGCCAGCGTGGGGCACAGGGAGAAGCAGCATGGTGGGGTGTCCCTGAGGGAGGTGTCTATACCAGAACTAGGTGTGTGAACTCAGACGACCTATTTACCTCTCTGAGCCTTGGTTTTCTCATCTGTAAAATGGGGATGCTAAGTCCTAGATGAGAAAAAGTGCCTGGCACATGGCAGGCACTCAATACATTCTCTCATTTGCAGGGGTCCCTGTGGGAGTCTGTTGGGGGCCTTGCTGCTTCTCCAGCTGCCTTCATCCCCAGAATTACACCACATCTACTGAAGCCAGAACTCCGAGCCCCGAGCAAAGATGAACCCCCAAAACCTGAGTACAGGGCAACACAGCAGGGGCTAGTATAGTTCACGGAGAGGGTAATGACAAGCAACAAGAAACGTGCCAGAGAGCTGGGCATATATCTGAAGAAAACCATAATCTGAAAAGATACGTGCACCCCAATATTCATAGCAGCACTATTCACAATAGCCAAGATATAGAAACAACCTAAATGTCCAATGACAGATGAATGCATAAAGAAGATGTGGTGCATATATACAATGGAATGCTACTCAGCCACAGAAAAGGATGAAATAATGCCATTTGCAGCAACATGGCTGGACCTAGAGATCATCATACGACGTGAAGTAAGTCAGACAGAGAAAGACAAATATCATATGATATCACTCACATGTGGAATCTAATTAAAAAATAAAGATAGAAATGAACTTATTTACAAAACAGCAACAGACTTAGAGATATTGAAAACAAACTTATGGTTATCAAAGGGGAAACATGGTGGGAGGGATAAATCAGGAGCTTGGGATTAACATATACACACTACTATATATAAGAGCCTGCTGAATAGCACAGGGAACTCTACTCAATATTCTGTGATAACCTATATGCGAAAAGAATCTAAAAAAGAATGAATATACATATATAAATATATATATATACGTATAACTGAATCACTTTGCCGTACACCTGAAACTAACACAACATTGTAAATCAACTTACTCCAATAAAATTAAAATATTAAAAGTTAATTAATTAATTAATTAAATGCCTTGCTGAGCCCCTCCCCCCAACAAAAAAAGAAATGTGCCAGAGAGACACAGCGCAGAAGATAAAAATGCTAGAAAGAATGCCTGCTGGAGAACTAGGAAACACACTTAGCCACATTCGTAGCAGGACAACCACAGCCCAGAAATAAAGTACCTTGCCCTGAGCAGATGCAGGGTCAGGCGACAGCAAGACACAAAGAGAGGACAGAAAAGCACAACTGATCACGATAAAGAACAAGAGCTGACGTGGTGACCCAGCCCCTGCCGGCCAGAAAAGTGAATCCCGAGGACACGTGGCTGGTTAGAGTCAGAACTGTTCCCGGTGCTCAGCATCCCGAGGGGCAGGCTGGGTTGAGCCCGTGACCCTGGGGCCAGGTTGCCTGGGTTCAAATCGCAGCTCAGCCTCTTAGGAGCCGTATGACCTCAAGCAAGTCACTCCAGCTCTCGCAGCCTTGGTTTTCTCATCCATAACATGGGGAGAATAATAATAATAGTTACCTATCTTGCAAGGCTGTAGTAAGGACCAATGAGTCCACTGGAGCCAAGCTCTTAGCCACGCCTGGTGCATTTCTGTGCATCCAGCCTCAAGGCACAGGTGGGAAGGGGGTTCCTGACATTCTGTGTTGGATCAGGGTAGCGCTGCGGGAAGCTGGTCTCCTTCCCCCACCTCAGCACCAATGCAACCTTCCAAACCAGCGGGCAAGGGTTTGTGTTTACACGGCTTCAATGTGGCAAAGCTCCATCCATTCACCAAATCCCGGAGCTCAACACGGAGTGATCTCTAAAGTAAATAAAGTGAAAATAAGCCAATCGCCCAGTAATAGGAGATTTTCCTCTTGTCTGCCCTGGTAATTCAGCCATTGGAGCCAGCCTCCTATTCCCCTGAGTTAAAAAGGGAGTTCAGGAAGCTGCCTGGCCAGAAATGCAAGTGCAGGTCTGGGAGGCGGGCGACCACACCGCTGGATCCTGGATCCGGCAGGTCTCAGTACACCCACAGCGTGTGCACTATGTCTTGCCCTTCTCAGCTTTCCTCTCGGCCCAGCAGGACACGGAGCTGCACAGACCCAGGGGTCCCGGGAGCTGAGGGCCGGGGCCAAGCCAACTAGCCTCAGGGCTGCTCTACTATGCAAATAAAGGGCCACAGGCTCAGTGGGTTCAGAGGCCCTTGGAATCTGAGCCTCGTGGGACACCTGTCTGCTCCCTCCTCCCTGCATCTTCCAGAACCGCTGGATTGTCACCAGAGTCAGGCTCTGCTGCCTCTGGGCTGCTCCCCCGTGACTGCCCCCTCGGCCACGCCAGCCCGACCAGGATGTGTCAACAAACAGGCAGGGGAGAAAGTACTGCTGACATTCTGAGAAACCAGGGCTGGGAGCCAAAACAAACTGACAAAGGGAATGCAACGTCTCGGAAGAATCTGTCGCAAAAGAAAAGCTCATATTCCTCAAGCTGGGAGAGGCCCCTGAGTGTCACTTAGTCCCCCAGACGGTGGCCCCTGAGAGTCCCCTCAGGCAGACAAGCCACTCCCCACACTGGCCTTCAAGAGGGTCTTCCTGTGTCTGACCCAGTCCATCCGTCCCCGTGACCTTGTCTGAACGGGCAGAGCGGTTACAAGGCAAGAAAGAAGGGAGAGACCAGCCTGAAGCAGGTGCAGAGGCCGCAGAGGACAGAACCTGCAGGGCACTTCCTCCCCATCACCTCGGGCTCAACCACAGATGAAGTCAGGGCCAAATCGGCCTTGGAGAACAGCGGGGAAGGGATGACAAGGACCAAAAGGTCACGAGCTGAGTCGTGGAAAGGGACAGGGAGTCTTGTCTGTGCCAAAGCTGTTGGTGCGTCCAAGCCTCCAGGGCCAGTGAGGTGTGAAGCTGTGGGCCCCGGCTCTGGGGCAGCCAAACTGCCTGCTGCAAATCCTGCCTCTGCCGGTTACTGGCTGTGTGACCCTGGGCATGGTGCTCTGCCTCTCTGTTTCTCATGTACTCTTCCTGTAAAGCGGGAAAGATAGCAGTGCCTACGCCACTGGGTTCTCGTGAGGCTTAAACAAGCAGATGCACGTCTGGCGCTCGATGTGTGCTGGCTGTCATCAGGATGACAATTCGCCCAGGACATCCTGGCTTCTGCCCGTTGTCCCAGCATCATTGCCAACACTCTGCCTTTCACTCTCAAACGTGAACGGGTTGCAGGATGGATGGTCAGGCTGAGTAGCTCTTGTCTTTTTTTAGGTCCCCCTGGTTGCCTCCCTGCTCCACGCTGCCTGAGGATCGGACAAGCAGGTCCCCAGAGGGTGTGTCCCCAAAGGTAGCTCTGCCCCGTGCCGGAAACTTGCTCAGTTTTCCTTTCCTCCTTTTCTCCTCCCTTTGTCTCCCGGTCTCCCGCCTGTTCTCTCCGCTGCTTCCCTATGGGTGCCACCTCATTTACTTTCTGACTTTAGTGGGGACTCCCCTGGCTCTGCACACGGGGATGGGATGCTTTCTGGCTCACTGACTAGACTAGGTAGGTCTTACCACATTTCCCTTAGAGAAATGGAAACCCTCTGAGACGTCAAACATGACTTGACCACCAGACGGGTGAATGGAAATCATTTTCCATTTTGTGTATGGGTGTGAGTGTGTATTGTTTAAGAGGGAAAAAGAGAATAACAGTTGGAAAGGGTCCATCCGATGTGGGGGTCTGTCTGTGAAAAACCCCACCCAGGGCTATTTTATAAAGGGAGAGGCTGGAGGCTGCCCCCCGCATGGCAGTGGAGAGGGCCAGGAGCTCAGGGGTCGGCACCCTCTCTGCCACTCACTCACCACTGGTGAAGGACCGTGATTTCTGAAGCCTCAGTTTCCCCATATGTAAAACTGAGCACACTTGGCCCTAGGTCACCCAGATGCTCTGACACTGTGAGAGGCCTGGCCCTGTTCTTAGGATCCTGAAAAGGCACTTGTGGAATTCCACAATATTCTGCAAACACATCTTCAGGGTCTGTCCAGCCCTTTTCATGGGTGAAACACAGGAAGGAACCAAGGCCTGGGACAGTGTGACAACCTGAACGAATTCTCGCCCAAGGAGTAATGGCAAATGCCTGAGGGCCCTGAGCACGGACACAGCACGCATGCATGTTCTGTGTGGGCGTGAACTCAGCGACTGACTTACCAGATCCCTGGGGGATCCCCCAACAAACTCCCTCAGCCCGGCCACCCCCCAGCTGCCTGTGGGCTTAGCAAACCCATGACAGGGAGCCTCGAGGCAGGGGTGCAGGCCATAGCTACTGCAGCCCCGATCCCGGTGCTTGGGACCATCACAGGCTCACACATCTCCAATCACCACCAAACCCGACGCTGCTCCAAACCTGGGCTTCCCTGTCCAGCATTGGAACCCCAATCTCCATCACCATGGTCTCTTCCTCCGCTCAGGCCTCTGACATTTATTTAGCTGCCAGATTGGATCTATTCCAGCTTTCTCTGGTTCAGTCCCTGACCCACCACTCATGTGCTGTGTGACCTTGGACAAGTTGTTGACCTCTCTGAGTCTCAGTTTCCTCCTTTACAGAGTGGAGACAGTAGTAACAATCTCTTCGTAAGGTTGTTGGGAGGACTACATGGGATCCTGGGTGGAAATGCCCTACCACAGGTCCTGGCCTATAACAGACTGTTTCTCCTCCTACCCTCGCCCCTTTTAGCAGCATCCCTGGTCCTGCCCTTCTCTGCATGCCCTGCAGCCCGGCTCAGCCTCCTCTCCTTCCCGGGTTCTCCTCCCACAGCATCCTTGGCTTCCCAAATACCGCTGCCAAATGACAAGTTCTTCTGAACCCCAGTGACCTCACTGCCCTTCTCAGAACCCATCCCAAAATGCCCAGGCCGAATAAGAAGCGCAAGTTCCCTGGCCTGACACACCAGGCCTTCCCCGACCTCGTCCCAACCAACATTCTGCACCACACTGCCCACTGCGTTTTCCCTGGTCCCCAGACACCGCCACCTCCCCGCCTCTGCTGAGACGTCCCTGCCCCCAAATGCCCTGACCCAGCCTCCTCCTCAAGGCCCAGCCGAAGCGCCACCTCCAGAGGGCCACCTGACCCATTCCTTGCAGAGGTGACCACCCCCTCCTGCAAACTCACCCTAGACTCACGTTATTCATCACCCTTTCCAGTCAGTACTGAGAGGCGAGGGGACCTCCGAGGGCTGACACAAGCCTCTCATTTATCCCCCAAAACTGTGCACAGAGCAGCTCTGACGGGCAAACACTACCCAACATGGCCATGCATGGTAATGTCACCCAAAAAAGGACACGAACCCTGGACCCTCAAACTAAAATAATTCCAATTCTATACAGAGTACGCTGCCCTAGCAAGTTTCATATTCCTAGGCCCACAGCCTTGATAAAAAGATTCTTTGGTACCTGCTGGTTTCTTCCAGAGACAGGCAACTCACTGCCTCATGAGTTAGCCTCTTCTCCTGGACTCTGATCCGCCCCCTTCCGAGGACCCCACCCTCCGGGCCTTTCCTGCTGTCTGGAGCCGCTCAGAACTAAGTCATCTGGGGTCCCTGGTATCCTCTTCAGATACCAAACCCAGGGCAGACTCCCAGCAAGGTCACTGCGTGTATGTGGACAGACGTATGTAGTCAGAGGGCTTTCCTGTGCACGCACACACATACACACACACATAGGCCAGAGTCAGCAAGGCTGGCTGAGTCACGCAGCCAGACCACATCTCAAGCGGGGCCAGGGAGGAAGTGCCGCCCCATTTCCTGACCCTCCTTTGCTCTGGGAGGTTCTCTTTCTGTCTCTTTGTCTTTCTGACTCCGTCTCTCCCAGCGCTTTGTTTCTACTCAGGGCCACAGCCTGCTGTCCTGGCCCTGTTGCAAGGGCTCCCAGCAGCACTGACCTCCAGGTGAGGACTTCTGGCTTCCAGAGCTGCCATCCTGAACAAGTCACTTCACCACTCTGAACCTCGGTTTCTTCTTCTGTGAAATGAAGAGGCTGGGTGTGGCGACAGGGTCCCTGAGGTCCCTTCTCATCTCAGACCGGGGGCTTCTGGCCCTCCTCTAGTCCGCACGGGGTTCAGAGCGTCAGGGGGGCCAGGGCCAGGCGGGGTCTGGGGACAGGGGTGGGGAGTCCGGCTGCTCCCTGGGGCGCACACCTCGGAACTCCATGTGCTGCACACACTCGCTGGCCCCCGCGGCGGGCCAGAGAGCAGGAAGCGCCACCCGGCCTGGCTGCCGGGCAGGGGAGTGGGGGGCGCCCACCCGCACCTCCCACCCGCACCTCCCACCTCCCTCCCTCCTCCGGACCCACCTTGCACCGGCCGCCGCCGCCTCGACTCCGCCGCCACCGTGCGCCGCCGGCCCACAGCTGTCAGGCACCGCCCGCTCTCCCGCCGCTCCGCGCGACCCCGCGCCGCTGAACCGGCCCCCAGCGGAAGCGGCGCCGGGAGCCGCCGCCTCCTGGGCGCCCTCCGGGATCTGCGCGCGTCCGCCGCGTGGGGACCGGGCCGGTGGCGACCTCTGACTGCCCTGCGGGGGAGCCTGGGTGTCGAGGGCGGGGCTGCTGGTAACAGCCTGCCTGACTGGTCGGGCTTCCTGGGCCCCTCTGTTCCGGAGTCCCAGAGGCCTCTTGCCCCCATTCTGGGATGTTTCCAGGCATTTCTCTAAAGGTGGACATCAGTCCCTGGCCTTAGCAGCCCGCTAGAAAAAGTTACAGACCAGGTGAGTCTCCCTGAAAACCTGCAGGCCCCCTCCAGCTGGTATCTCTGGGGTTTTGTCCTTTATACATTTCTGCCTCTTCTGCACATTCTACCGTGGTCATGAGGGCTTGTGTAATAAAAAGCATCCAATTAATAAAGCATTAAATAAATCTTCAAAGGCCTCCCGAGGCAGTCGGGCTGAAGGATGACCCTGAGCCTGGCACACAGGGCCCTCCACGCACACTCTCTGGACACGAGCTAACTTTCCAGACTCACAGCTTCTCCCCGAAACACACACATGCAGCCACGCTCTGGCGGCCACACACCAGCTGCCGGGGGCTCTTGCTTTGCCTGGAATGCGCTTTCCCATTCTTCTCTGCCTGCACACGAAATCCTACTCATCCATCCAGGCCCCACTGAAATGCCTGCTTCTCAGGGAATCCTTCCCCAGACGCCAGCCCCAACAGAACTCTCAGCCCCTTCTTGGTGAACCCACGGTTCCCTCGCTGGTTTATAGATTAGCATCTCCTTTCTCTCCTCGGTTCTGCTCCCCTCCCCTCCACACCAAGCCCCGTTCCAGGAGGGATGGAAACACTCGATAAACACTTATCAAGATGCTGTTATAAATTGCTATGTGCTGTGGACGTGCCTCTCCATGAAGCCCGGGTACCACAGGCTCACAGCCTCCCCTCACCCCACCAGAGCGAGGGGATGCACCAGAGCCGTCCCCACCAGAGGTTCAGAAGGCTGTCAGGCCTCCCCCGTCCTCCTTCTCGCACCCCTGCCCCACGCACTGGGTTTCTCCGTCCCTGCTCTGGGGTATGCCTGCTTGCGTCAGCCCCAAGGTCAAAGATGACTGTGTCCATCTCTGAGTCTTGTGCTGCCCCGTCATACACATGTGAGGGCTGGCCTTCCAGGTAGCAGAGCAAGCTGCACAGATGGCCTGCCCTTCTCCCAGCCCCTTGAGGGGAAAGGAGGACCTTTATTATCAGCGTCCGAGGATTGCAAGGGCTCGTGTAGCTCATCTGATGTGAAGCCTACCCACCCCCGAGGGCAGAGAGATCAGGGGCATCAGAGGTACCTACCATTGCTGTCGTTGTTGTTAAAAGGTAGTATTAATACTGTTACGGTGTGGGTTGAGATTGCCTTTCGAGTCCTAAAGCCATTCCACGTACTGATGCTTGTTTGCCCCCCCGGGTCCCATGAGGTCTTAAGATATCAGCAGTGAAGTACACGTCTGGAGCCAGAGACCTGGCTTTGGACCTCGGTGCTCCAACCTGTCTGCTGTGACCTTGACGAGTTACTGAACTTGCCTCCATTGCTAGCATGTGGGCAGTGACAGTTCCTCTATCACAGGGTTGCTCTAAGGATCTAAATAAGAGTGTGTCTTTAAAGGGTTTAGAATAGTAGCTGGTACATAAAAAATGCCGAATGCGTTGGCTCTTACTGATTCTTTGCTACTGTTCATTGTATTATTTTACAGGTGGAGTAACTGAGGGTTGGAAAGGTTGAGACTCATCCAAGGAATCACTGCTTCCAAGGGGCTGTTTTTCTCACCAAACTCCACTTACGCTTTGTGAAGGAGCTGCTGCCCACCCCCCACCCCCCGCGGGGGCGGGCAGTCCGTGGGCTTGCAGGGCACACTTCAGGGAGATGCGCTCTCCTCTTCCTGAGTCCCCCCCCAACCCCCCCAACCCCCCCACCACGGCGGCGTCTCTGTGTTTTCTTGCTAATGTGCTGCTCTCAACTATAATGGGAGGCCAGTTGCTCCTGTGTGGTCCCCCAGGGGAACAGTGGAAACATTCCCAGTCCAAGTGCAGGAATTCCCTGCTGGCCCTTCTTCCTTATTATCAGCAGCTACGATGACAGAATTTCCAACAGGTGGAAGCCAAAAAAACAAACAGACCTTTCAATGTTGACTCTCCCGGGGCACCATGCAGAAGGACAGCATCTGTCCTGCCTCCCAGAGAAAATGTAAAATTTTTTTAAAGCTATTTTTTTAAAAGCTACAGTTGTCTCTTGACCCATTGGAAAAGAAAAAATAATCAAGACTACAACTGCTTAACGTTATTTCAGGAAAAACAATACAGAGGGTATAAAACATCTCACTAGACAGCAATAAAAGATGAGATTTGTAGTAGGATTTTGCTACTGATTCAAGAGGTTGTAAGTCCTCCGAAGTCCCATGGAATGTCCGTGGTGATGCCTTCGGCCTGCCCCTAGTCTCCGTCCCCGGTTTGTCACCTGGGCTCAGGTTTCCTCGCCTCTTTCTGCACAACGACCTTGACTGAATACTTTTATTCTCTCCTGCACCCCAATGCTCCCTACACAGGACGGCCAGATGATGACAAATACAAAGCACAGTCTAGACCTGTCCCCTCTCTGCACAAGAAAACCTTCCATGAACACCCTTTCTGTGTTTTCTGAATGAACTCCAAAATCTTTAGGCTGGCCTCCAAAGCCCTCAGCACCTGTGAGCTCGCTCCTTCTGACTCACCGACAACAGGCCTTTAAGAGCCCCTCCTTTGCACTCCAGCATCAGTGCTGTGCTCACTTTGTTCTCCGGCCCAAAGGGCCTTCCCTGCCGTCTCCATCCAAAGTCCAGGGCCAGATCCAACTCTCACGCTGCCCCTGCACAGGAAGCCTTCGCCCTCACCTCACAGCCGGGGGGCAACATCCTACTCCCCACCCCCGACTCCCAACCATGTCTCCCAGAGACGCGATCGCACTGCCGCCTCATACCCAATTTATTTCTGGAGTTGGTGTCCCAGAGGGGAAGGGGATAGAGAGGTAGAAACAAACTAACTCTTTGGCTTTGAGCAAACCGGGAAGTTTCTCCCACCTTCAGTTTCCTCATGCGTCATATGTCGCTAACGCAGGACGGACCTGACGAGGTTGCCGTGGGGAGCAGAGGGGATAATTCACGTAGGCAGCACTTAGTCCGGAGCGTGGGACTAAGTCAGGGCTCACAGTGATAGAACGGAAGAAACGAGGAGAGAGACAGGGTGGGGGGAAGGCAGGGCGGGGGGATAGAAAAGAGGAGGGGATGGAAGGAAAGAGAAGGGAGAAAAAGAAATCGATTACCTCCTTTTTCTACTGGAGTCAAAGGACTTGCCTCTTCTTAGATGAAACACACACACATAACCTTCCTTGGAGACAAAGTTTGACATAAAAATGACATCAGGATCAGGGAAAGGGTGAAATCAATTAATATTTTTAGGTCCACTGTGTACATTTATGAGCTGAATCCTATTAGAAACTTAACATTTTCAAAATGGGAAAAACAGTGGCAATCACCCATCCACCCCCATTGCTTTTCTGCTAAGGAAATGGCAAAGGGCAAGAGCTGGTTAAGAGGCAGAGTCCAGACTGAAAAGCTTTCAGCCCAGAGCTCTTACCTTCCTTGTACATCACTTCTCCAGGCTTGGGAAAGACACAGTAAAACCTCCTACTCAGAGGGTAACTTCCAGCATGAGAACATAAAGCATTTGATAAACCAGTTCTCCAAAAAGCAACTATAAAGCTTGGTCAAAACTGTCACAAACAACCATTTCAGCCCTCCAGAAACTGACCGAAAACATGCCACAAACTGAGAAATGTTTGTCCACGAAAACGACTGAATTTGTGTTCTTGCCTGGAGCTGTTCCCATCCCCAGCAGCTCTGTTGTTTGATGCTTCAACCAGGGAAGACTGGAAAAACGAGCAGTGCTTTGTCATTGCCAGGGTGGCCTCTGTATTTGGAGAGGTGTCAATTTACACAGTGATGTCAGAAGCAAGTGCACATGGACGGCCCGCGGCCCTGCTAGCTTGACACTGGTGAGCAATGGACTGCTGATTACCTGGAAATTTAACAGGAAACTGAGGGAGGTGAAGCAGCCATGGGGAGAGGGATAAACTCTCCACGTATCTCGGGTTGACCCACGTTGCAAGCACTGCACAGACAGGAACAGCCCACGGCACCCACACAGTGCTGGCCAGTGGAACCTGCCCACGCGTACGGTGGAGATGCAAGGGCTTGATGGAAAACAGAAGCCTGGGCAGACTTGGAAAAAAAAAAAAAAAACCTGTACATTGGAGTGTGCTGCCCAGCTCGCTCACAGATTTATCCGCAGAGAGTGGAGGTCTTACTGGCTCGCGGTACTTGAGCCCAACCTGTGACCAACCTTTGGTTGAACACTGATCTAAGAAGACAAAGGGCGACTATAGAAAGCTAGGCTCAAGAATAAAACACAAGAAAAACCAAACAGCAGAGGCCTTCATGGATGCACCCTGCAGAAGTGGTAAACTTAGCAGATTTAGTGCGGGCAAGTTATTAAACAAACACACACACACCAAAAACCAACACCATTCAGTGGAAAATTAGAAGACATCGTCGCTAAATATACTATGTAAAATACCCAGTTTTCACCAAAGAAATTACAAGACAGGCAAAGTAACAAGAAAGTGTGACCATATTCAGAAAAAAAAAATTGCAGTCAAGAGAAACTGTCTCTGTGTGTCCCTAAGATGTTGGGTTTATCAAACAAAATCTTTACAGCAGCTATTATAAATATGTTTAAGTAAGTAAAAGAAACTATGTTAAAAAATTTAAGGAAAGTATGACAACAATGCTTCAATGAATTTTAAAAACCTCAATAAAAAGGTAGAAATTATACAAATGAATCCATTCTGAAACAATGGAGGCCACAGAGGAATGGACTGGCATATTCACAGTGCTGAAAAATATCTTCCCAGATAACCAAAGACCAGGATAATGTTTTACTAGCAGACACACCTTACAAGAAATACTAAAGGAAGTCCTTTAGGCTGAAAGAAAGTAACACCAGATAATACTCAAAACCACAATAAGAAATGAAGAGTTCCAGAAATGATGAAGACGTGTGTAAATACAAAAGGCTCTATAAATATATTTTCTCATTTCTTCTCCTAACTTCTTTAAAAGAAGTTGTATAAAGCAAACATTATAACACTGTATTATTGGGTAGAAATAGCTATGTAGAAATAGATATGATAATAATGGAACAAAGGAGGGAGAGGAAAGGAAAATATATCGAAACAAAGTTTCTAGAATTAATTTAGTGTTATTCTCAATTAGATTGCAGTAAGTTGAGATGCATATTATAATACTTAGAGCAACCATCAAGAAAGTACTAAAAATATAGCAAAAAAATCAATGGAGGAATTAAAATGATACACTAAAAATAGTTATTTAACACAAAAGAAGGAAGGAAGGGAGGAGGAGAGGAATTTAAAAAGACACGAGAAAAATAGAAAACAAATACCAAAATAGCAGATGTAAATCCAACCATATCAGTAATTACACTAAATGTAAATGGGCTACTGTGATATTGTGATTTATGATAAGAAATATATATTTGGTCTTTGCCCATGGTTTCTGACTCACAGCTCCCAAAACCCTTGGGACTTCCTAAGTGATTAGAGCAATAGGGGCATCTTTTGTTATAATATTTGGTCTCCTGTCCTCAGTTCCCCAAATAGCTTCAGAGTCATACAGGTAAAATGGGTGTCTTGTTATTTATAACAAGCCCCTTTCTACCACAACTGAGTTTATGTTAATGAGATGACTTTTGGAAATCCCCTAAAGATGGGGGAGCTAGTTGGCAGGGGAACAAACCATGAATTGCGAGTTGGAACTTTCAGTCCCACCCCCTGATTTCTGGGCAAGGGAGAGGGGCTGAAGGTTGAGTCAATTACAATAGCCCACGATTTAATCAATCATGCCTGTGTAATGGGGCCTCCATAAAATCCCCAAAGGATGGGGTTTGGAGACCTTCCAGGTTGGTGAACCAGAACACTTCCATGTGCCACCATGCTGGGCGCCAAACTCCACCGGGACAGAAGCTCTTTTGTTTGGGACCTTGTGCTGTGTATCTCTTGATCTGGCTGTTGATTTGTATCTTTTGATATCCTTTGTTTCCTGAGTTCTGTGAGCAACTCTAGCAAATTAATCAAACCAGAGGAGGGGGTCGTGGGAACCTCCAGTTTATAGCTGGCTGGTCAGAACCACAGGTAACAACCTGGACTTGCAATTGGCATCTGAAGTGGGGGACAGGCTTGTGCGACTGAACCCTCAACCTGTGGAATCAGATGCTATCTCCAGGTAGTGTCAAAATTGAATTGAAAACCCAGCTGATGTCAGAGAATGGCTTGGTGGTGTGGGAAAAAAGACCCACGCATGGAACTGGGTACAGAATTGTCACTAAACACTCCACTTAAAAAGCACAGATGATCAGACTGAATAAAAAAGAGCAAGACCAAACTATATTCTGTCTACAAGAGAAGTAGAGTAGAGTAGAGTAGAAGTAGAGTTCCTTTGGCTTAGAGTCAAAGGAACAATGAGATTAAAAGTAAAAGAATGGAGGAATTCCAGTTTCAGCTGTAACAAGTAAAGAGCTTGGAACTCATCACTTCTATACTTGTGACGAGATAAAAGCTGAACCAACTGAAAATAAATGAATATCTTAGAAAATGAATATCAGAAAATGGACGTCACAGGCAAGGCACCATCCTGGGGGAACAGGTGAATATGGAGAACCACAGCCTCGATCAGATCATCTGGGGAAGAAGTCGCTGTGGCCATAAAAGGGTAGAAACACTTAAATGATAATTTTGATGAACTGGTGGAGGCTGAGTGTGGATTTGCTGCAGAGTGAGAATCTCCTGGAGGTGCAGTTTTAGGGAGGCCCCCCCACTTTTACGAGTTCTACCTTCAGGAACCCACTGGATTCTCAAGGTCAGGACCCGACACAAATTCCCTCATGTTTCAGGCAGAGGTTGGGGGAGGTAACCATTTTTATATATGCCCAGAACATTCTCCATAACGAAGTTCTGCTCTCCAAGGGACCAACTTTACCAGAGTCTTATCCACTGGGGGGGGAAGGGCAATTAACCAGCTCCAGTTCCCTAGAGCCTTCCTGTCTCACCTGAAGATATACACACTATTATATATAAAATAGATAACCAACAAGGACCTACTGTATACTACAGGGAACTCTACTCAATATCTTGTAATAAGCTATAATGGAAAAGACTCTGAAAAAGAATATAAATGTATATATATATGTGTGTATGTATAACTGAATCACTTTGCTATACACCTGAAACTAAAACAACATTGTAAATCACATATACTTCAATTAAAAAATAAAGGGAAAGAAAGACAAAGAAAAAGAGAGAAGGAAAATGACACAGGTCAGAAACTTGGATCTATATAATCAAAGGGAGACCATCAGGAAAGGAATAAGTGAAGTAAAATAAAATTTTTTACTTATCTCATTCTTAATTGATCTAATTGATAAATATTTGTTTAGAGTAATAGTAATAACAACATTTGGGGTGATTATACCATATAGATAAGTGAATGACAGCAATATTATAAGGGACAGGAGGAAGAAATTGAGAAGGAAAAGAAAGAGGGGAAAACAAAAAAAGAAACAAAGGACAAGTGTAACAAATATAAGGTGGTTATAAATGCAGTAGATATTAATCCAATGTTATAAAAAATCACTTAAAATATGAATGTCAAATACAGAAATCAAAAGACCGAGATTGTCACAATGAGTAAAAGCACAAGACCCAACTATATGTTGTCTATAAGAAACCCAATTTAAATATAAAGACACAGATATATTAAATAAAAGGGGGGCACCATGCTACACTAATCAAAGGAAAGCTGCAGGAGCTACATTAATATGACAAATCAGACTGCAGAACAAGGTAGGTTGTCATGGATAAAGAAGGACATTACCTAGTGATACAGGAGTCAATTCCCCAGGAAGACTCAATCCTTAACATGTACGCACCTGACAGCAGAGTGTCAAAATAGAAAGCAAGGAGAAAGAGACAAATCCACTATTACAGTTGGAGACTTCAGACCCCTCTTTCAGTAACTGATGGATTCAGTAGGCAGAAAATCAATAAGGATATAGTTGAACTGAATAGCACAATTAATCAACTGGATCTAAGCAACACTCACATAACACTTCAACAAAAGTAGAATACACAGTCTTCTCAAACTCACATGGAACATTCAGCAAGATAGACACATTCTGGACCATTAAACAACATTTATACACAATTTAAAAGAATAAAAATAATACAAAGGGTGTTCTCACCGCAACAAAATTAAAGTAGAAATCAATAACAGAAAGATAGATGGGAAAGCCCAAAATATTTGGAGATTGAACCACACGTTTCTAAATAACTCATGGTGAAAGAAGTCTCAAGTCAGTCTACCTACCTCTCCAACCATTACCTACTTTCCTGTCTCAAGAGAAATTTTAAAATATTTTGAACTAAATGAAAATGAAATACAACTTATCAAAATGTGTCGAATTCAGTGAAAGCAGTGCTTCAAGGGAAATTATAGGATTGAATGCATATATTAGGAAAGAAGAAAGATCTAAAATCAATAACCTAAGTTTCCATCTTAGGAAACTAGAAAAAGAAGAACAAATTAAATCTAAAGTAAGATCTTAATAAATGAAGGTGAAATGGTCATGGATTGGAAGATTCAATGTTGTTAAGATGTCATTTCTCCCTAATTTGATTTTTGGTAGAAATGACAAGTTGATCCTAAAATTTTATATGGAAAATGCAAAGACCTAGGGTAGCCAAGACAATTTTGTAAAAGAAAAAAAAGTTAGAGGATTTACGCCACATGATTACAAAACTTATTAAAAACCTTCAGTGATCAAGGCAATGTGGTATTGGCATCAAGACGGGCATATAGATTATTGGAACAGAATTGAAAGTCTAGAAATAAAACTTTACATTTATGGTCATCTGATTTTCAACTAAAGTAACAAGACAATTCAATGGAGATATGATAATCTGTGCAGCAAGAGGGACTGGGATGGGGGATATCCATAACCTAGATCCTTCTTTCACATCACACATAAAAATTAACTCAAAATGGATCATAGTCCTACGTGTAAGAGCTAAAACTATAAAACTTTTAGAAGAAAACATAGGAGAAAAGTCTTTGAGAAACCTTGTGAAAATATTTATGGCTCCAACACAAGAGCCATAAAAAATGGATAAATTGCACTTTATTAAAACTAAAAAACCTTTATGCTTCAAGAAACAACCTGAACAAATGGAAAAATCCAGCCACAGACTGGGATAAAATATTTGCAAAACATGTATTTGATAAAGGACTTGTATCCAGAATATAAAAAGAACTTTTACAACTCAATAAGAAGACAAACAACCCCACTGAAGAATGGATAAAAGACTTGAATAAACATTTCACCAAGAAAGACATATGAATAGCTAATAAGCACATGGAAAGGGGCTCAACGTCATTAGTCATTAGGAAATGCAGATGAAAACCACAGTGCGATACCACCACACACTCACTAGTGTGCTCTATTTAGAAGGACAGTATTGAGGAAGATCTGGAGAAATGGGAACACTCACACATTCCTGGCAGGAATGAAAATGGGACATCTACTTTGGATATAAACTTACCCAAAACCCAGCAAATTCACTCTAAGGAATCTATCCAAGAGAAATGAAGATGTGTTCACACAAAGACTTGTAAGTGAATGTTCACTGCAGCATTATTCATAATAGCTCTAAATTGGAAATAATCCAAATGTCTACCAGCTGCTGAATGGATAAACCCAATGTGGTATATCCACTCAATGGAATGCTATTTGGTGCTAGAAAGAAATGAAATACCTGTGCATTTTACAGCATGGATGAACCTAAACAAATCATGCTTCAAGAAGCCAGTTGCAAAGCCTATATATATATTATATGATTCATTTATATTAAATGCCCAGAAAAGTCAAATTACAGAAACAGAAAGCAGATCCGTGACTACCTGGGTCGGGAGATGGAAGTCAATGTTGACTGCAAATGAACTTAATAACATTTTTAGGATGATAGCAATGTCCTCAAACTGGCTTGTAGTGATGGTTGCACAACTCTATACATTTATTAAAAATAATTAAATCATATACTTGCAAGGGGTGAATTTTAAGGTATGCCAATTATACCTCAATAAATCTGTAAAAACAAAGTCTGATGCTCAGGACTGATTCAGCAAGGGAGATGTGCCCTCTGGAAGATGTAAGCCCAGAGAGACAAGTACAGACAAGGACATCCTGCTGTGACATAAATTCCCTCTCCCTCCCCCTCACCCACCCAGGCTGACTGCACGGTAGCCCCAGCCAAAGCCAGACCTGGTCAGGTCACACCTTCCAGTGGTCCATTGGCCCTGTGGGCCCTTGGATTTCACTGTCACGAGCTCTGGGACATGGTGTCAGGTTTCAGCCACCTGCTCAATACTTTTTAGCATCACGATATAGAGATAATTCTGATACCTGTGATAATCCATGTGCATTTATTATAAATCTAACAAAAATAAATTCTCATCTACAATCTTGGCTTTTGCACAGAAAAAGAACTAAATGTACTTTAATGCTTTGTACTTGCATAACCTGAGTGACACTTTCTGCCTCAACAAGAATACTTATCAAGCATCTAAAACATACTTGTTGTTTGTCCCCCAGGAATGAGTGTGTGTGTGTGTGTGTCTGTGTGTGTGTGTGTGTGCACTCTCCAGGAAACCTACGTGGAAGATGAGGCCTGGAGATGTCATTTGGTGTCTTGAGTGTTCTTTGAGGGACACATCTGGGAAGGAATGAAAGGCTGACGTCATCACTTCCTTTGCCAACTTTGTTGCTTTGGGACTTTTCTTTCTTTCTTTTTTTTTTTTTTAAGGAAGGAATTTTGTTAGGGCTGCAGCTGGCTTCCCCCAAAGAGGGATCAAACCAGCACATTTCCTGCTCTTGACTTTCCCTTTTACTCTGGACCCCGTCGCCAGCTGAGTTTTCCAAAATTCCTTAACAACTCATTTCTTGATTCTCATTCATTTCAGAGCAGATGTTGATGGAGCTCCTAGTTTGTGCAAAAGGCTATCTTAGATGCTGTGGGGCATACAGAGATGGCAGAGAATGGCCTGTCCTCGGAGAGTTTACAATCCAGTTCCAGCAGGAGGTAGACAAGGTGCACACAAATACCTAAACTAGAAGCTAACGTGGTAACAGTGATACAAACGGAGCCGTCAGAGTTTTGAGGAAGCGAGAAGCCTTTGAGGGGAAGAGTCAGGAAAAGTCTTTATGGAGAAAGTATTGCTGAAATCAGACCTTCAGGATGGATGTAACTGTGAGTGACAAAGTGGCAAGACCACTAGTAGAAGCAAAGATATGTACATGGAAGTAGAGGCTTTTAGAAATGGGAAAGCACAAGATGTATTTGGGAGAAAAACCATATCGTTTTGCTAAAATACAGAACTGTGTCCGGGAGCAGTAGCACATGAGTCTATAAATATAAGTTGAAGTCCAATCACGTGGGACATCGACTCCCAGGCAAGATTTTGATTCACTTCTGGGCAGGCAACGTGAACCTTCTCTGACTCAAAAGGCACATAAATGATGGAGACGCAGACTCTGGCTCCATCCTGACCAGATCCATAAGTCATACCTGGAGAATGTCCCCATATGGTCACAAAATATGGATGGTTCTCCTGAGTGACCTTTAATTCCCATCCAGCCTGAGACTGAAGCTCGGTGGGCCCTGGGAGGCCATGAACGGAAAATGAACTCTCATCTTTTGAGGCCCTGTGTGGCCAGAGCCAAGTATGGATCTTGCGGTAAGAGCTGGCCACCGGAGGATGTGCCCCGGGCGTGGTCTGCTCACAAGTCAGTCTCTTCTGAAGATTAGAAAGCGAGGATGGCCTTCCTACATGCATGGTCTCTCGTGTTTCAAGGACCAGGTGGGCTGGTCCCTACCGCTAGCACGATGGTCAGCCAATACGGGGCGAGCGCCCATGCTGTTTCAAGATCTGTCAGATAAATTGGTATTAATTCCACTGTACAGACAAAGGTTCTTAAGTGGAGGAACCAGGCAGGCTCAGGCAGGCTGTCAGAAGAGTTTAGAAGGTGACAAATATGCAGAATCTCTCCCAGCTCTCCTCCGGGGATCATTCCCTAGACGACTTGGCTGCTGGTGCCAGGAATACAAAACACCTGCTGGGGCCAGAAGTCCTGCAATGGAAGTAGAAGGGAAGGGCGCAAGAGAGGGTTCCTATCTCAGAAAGAGGGACGGAGGGGTCGGAGATGTAGTAAGTCAGACGACTGACTTTTAAAAAAAATTTTATTGGAGTATAGTTGATTTACAATGTTGTGTTAGTTTCAGGTGTACAGCAAAGTGAATGAGTTATACATATACATATATCCACTCTTTTTTAGATTCTTTTCCCATATAGGTCATTACAGAGTATTGAGTAGAGTTCCCTGTGCTATACAGTAGATCCTTATTAGTTATCTATTTTATATATAGCAGTGCATATATGTCAATCCCACTCTCCCAATTTATACGCCCCGCTTTCCTTCCTGGTAACCATAAGTTTGTTTTTTTCATCTGTGACTCTATTTCTGTTTTGTAAGTAAGTTCGTTTACAAGGCAGTAACTTCTGCTTAAATACCGTGGATCGGCCCTGAAATGGAAAAGGATGAGGGTGGGCGCTGGCTGTGACAGCTGGAAAATTAAACTGAGTTAATACAGAGACCGTGACAAGCCAGCAAAAAACAGGCCACCAGCATTCCAAAGAAGCTGCCATCAGAAGCCAGGTCGAGATTCGGGGCTGCTCAGTGGATTTAGTTAGCTGGACAACCCCTGGGTTCTTTTCCCACTTCAGCCACTTGGCAAGCTCTGTTGAACGTGGGCATTTTTTCCTCTGCTGAACTGATGACCTCCGACATGCCATCCACCCCTAAAACTCTCCATTCCTTTCTTTACCTCAGTAAATTTCACTACCTGGGCTCAAAGTATACGAAGGATCTGAAAAAGTCACGTGGTTCTGGAGATTTTAAATGTTTTGAAGCCAAAATATTTTATATTTAAAAAAAAATAGCAGAGTCCTGATCAGACAGTTAAATCGGGATACTCACTTTCTGGCATTTTCTTTGAGTGTATCACACACACACACAAAACACCATTTCTAAAGGTAGAAGAGAAGACAAAGAATTAGAAATAGAAGTAGAGAAAAAAGTAGACTCAGATACAATATTTTAGTGCATGCCTAACTTGCAAAAACCTGGATTTTAATTGAAAATATCTACAAGTCTAATTAAACTTGTAAAATTTTTCTAGAACGGAAGCCAACTCTACAGATCAGGTCATCAGTTCTCCTCATTCCTCTCCAGCCTCGAGCTTCTACACGTCTCCATGCTCATTCCTGCTCCTTGTCCTGGATTTTGCATCACAAATCGATGGCATCATATCCACCCGGACAAGAAAAGTCTTTCATTCCTTTCCCTCACCCCTGACACCCTCAGTCACCAAGTCCTGCAGATTCAATCTTCTGCATGTATGTTGACTGACAGCTCCTCTGCTTCCCATCCTGACATTGACTGCTCAAGGTCAAGGCCTCATCATCGCTCACCTGAACTATTGCCATGGCCCTGGAAACGAGCCGTGTCTCTTTATTCAGGGCGTGCATCCTGTATCAGGCTCTCTTAGGCCCGGGACGCTGTGATGAGTACGAGAGCCTCACTCACACGATTCTGGACAATAAAACCTCTAAGGTTTATTAATTAATGAAACCTCTAAGAGCCGGACAATAAAACCTCTAAGTAAGATCATTGTAAACTAGGGTAAGCTCTAGGAAGAAAGCAGAGGGAGAGGTAGCCGAGGGCAGAGGGGCTGCACAGACAGTGCAGCTCTAGGAGGACATGGGGAGCTGAGGCCTGGGGGAGGAGAGGCCGGCCTCACCCAGAGCGTTCCAGGGACCCAAAGACAGGAGGCTGGAGGCAGCGAGCAGGAGAGGCTGGTGCAGGGCGAGGCTCAGAGACCGAAGGATAGAAAGCCTTGCTGTCCTCAGGTTGGAGCTGGGATATTTTTCTAAGTGCAGTGGATACTAATGATAGGTTTTAATCAGGGGTTGGGGGGTGTGATGTAATCTGACTTATGTTTGTTGGAAATCACTCAATTAGCATTTGGCCAGTGGACCGGAGGGGGTGAAATGAATGAAGAGAGGACAGTTAGGAAACTACTGAGAGGTCACTGTGGCTTGGCCGAGCCGGACAGTAGAGAAAGTGGGGAGAAGGGGATGGATCCAGGATGTGTTCTGGGGAAGGGCCAGTCTTGATGTGTTGGTGTGGGGTCATGAAGGAGGAAGAGGATGTCTGATGGGAACTCACTGGTGGATGCTGGTGGTATTTATTATGCTGGGAAAAACGAGGGGGAAAGCAGGTTTTAGACAGTCAAGTGGAGGCCAAGAAGGCTTTTAGATACAGGATGCTGTGGGTCAGGAGAGAGGCTGGACATATAAAACTGGGAGTCATCACTCAATAGATCCTATTGAAATCAGGGACGAGGTGAGATCACCTGGCAGCAGTGGAGGGGGTGCAGCTAGAGAAGACAAGACGTGAGAAAGGGAGGTATGAGAATGCCCAGGATGGAGCCTTGAGACCCTCCAGTATCTGGAGGTCAGGAAAAGGAGGGACAGCCAGCAAAGGAGGCTCTGAGAAGATCACCCTTCATGCTGAGGCCAGAGTGACCTCTCCAAGCTCAGATGTGGTCCTGACTCCTGCCTGCTAAGCCTCTCCCAGGTTCTCTGATGCCCTCCCCCTCCCCCGAGTAAATCTAGCCCCTTAGATGGTATACAAGTCCCTTCACAATCTAGACCTAACCTTCCCTTCCGGGGTCCTCTTCCTCCCTGCTTTTATCAGACACTTTAAAATCATGTTGATTATCTGGGTACACATCTGTCTGTTACTAGATGTAACTTAAGGAAAAGGATTGTGTCATTTGCATTTTCAATGCCTGGCACATAGTAGGTGCTCAATGACATTTGCTGAGCAAGAGGAAAGAAGGGAGGAAGGAAGGAAGGGAAGGAGGGAGGGAGGGAGATTCTTTGCGTGAGAACCTTCACACAAAGAAGAATACATGACAACGTCTGTGCCATCTTCCTTGGCATTTTTGGAAACCTTGAAATCTGGGTTGGGATGAGAAGAGTGCCATCTAGAGGTAGAGAGATGCAGGAATGGACCCTTTCTGAAGTTTTCCCAGAAATGTAAACCACTGAGCAGGCAAAGCTGGAACTTACACCAAAGAAATCTTTGTGAGAAGCCAATTAATAATAGCAATGTTTGCAGTGACATGGTACTATATACGGAAAATCCTCGAGACACTACCCAAAAACTATTAGAACTAGTAAATGAATTCAGTAAAGTTGCAGCATACACAATTAATATACAGAAATATGTGGCATTTCTATATGCTAATAACAAACTATCAGAAAGAGAAATTAAGAAAACAATCCCATTTACAATCACATCGACGAGAATAAAATACCTAGGAATAAATCTAACTAAGGAGGTAAAAGACCTGTACTTGGAAAGATATAAGACACTGATGAAAGAAATTGAAGACAACACAAACAGACAGAAAGATGTGCTGTGTTCTTGGATTGGACGAATTAATATTGTTAAGTGACCACACTACCAAGGCAATCTACATATTCAGTGCAATTCCTATGAAAATACCCATGGCATTTTGCACAGAATTAGAACAAATAATTCTAAAATTTTTATGGAAACACAAAAGACCCCCAATAGCCAAAACAATCTTGAGCTGGAGGAATCAGGATCCCAGACTTCAGACTATACTACAAAGTTATAGTAATCAAGACAGCATGGTACTGGCACAAACTAAAAGGCTTTTGCACAGTGAAGGAAACTATCAACAAAACATAAGGCAGCCTACTGAATGGGCAAGAATATTTGCAAACGATATACCTAATAAGGGACTAATATCCAAAATTTACAGAGAACTCACGCAACTCAACATCAAAAAGACAAACAACTCGATTAAAAAGTGGGCAGAGGACCTGAATAGACATTTTTCCAAAGAAGATATACAGATGGCCAACAGGCACATGAAAAGATGTTCAACATCACTAATCATCAGGGAAATTAAAACCACAATACGATATCGTCTCACACCTGTCAGAACAGCTATTATCAAAAAAGACAACACACACACACACACATATATATATACATATATACACATACATGTTCACATATATGCACGTATATATACATGCAATGTATATTACTAATGAAACATTACTCAGCCATTAAAAAAATGAGATCTTGCTATTTGTGACAACATGGATGGATCTAGAGGGTATTATGCTAAGTGAAATAAGTCAGATAGAGAAAGACAAATACTGTATGATCTCACTTTGTGTGGATTCTAAAAAACAAAACAAACAAAGAAAACAAAATGGAAGTGGACTCATAGATACAGACAACAAATGAGTGGTTGCCAGAAAGGAGGGAAGTGGGGGGACAGGTGAATAAGGTGAAGGGAATTAAGAGGTACAAACCTCCAGTTATAAAATAAATAAGCCACAGGGATGTAATATATAGCATAAGGAATATAAATAAAATATTGTAATAATTTTGTATGGGGACAGATGGTTACTAGGTTTATCATGGTGATCATTTCACAATGTATGCAAATATTAAATCACTACCTAGTACACCTGAAAATAACATTATACATCAACTATATTTCAATTTTTAAATTTTTAAAATAAACATTGTGCATGCCCATGTGAAATATCACTGCAGAGAATATTTTTATGTTCCAGTTTTTATTTGAGTCAATTGTTTCAGGAAACATGCAGGTTTGGTTTGGCTCTAGAACATTATATCCCATTCATGTATTTATAAAAGACCCAACTTACACCCTGTTTCATGGTTCAGCTAAAACCACTAAATACCACATGTAATAGAAAGAAGAATGGAATAGGAGTAAAAGACTGAATCTTATCACAGTTATGTGATCTCAGGCAACTCATAGAATTTTTTATCTGAACATTGGATTTCTGAAATGTGAAATGGGGAGAATTTTCGCTGCATTCCTCTGTCAGTCTGTTGTGGAGAACAAACAAAACAATGTGTATTAAAACATTTTTTAATTGTTAAGAAAATTTTATTGAGGAATAATTTGTATGCAATGAAATTCATAGAGCTTAAGTATACAGCTCAATGAGTTTTTTAAACCTATGTACACACCTGTGTAACCCACACTTCAATCAACATGCAGACATCACTATCACCCCAAAAAGTTACCTCTTCCCAGTCAATCCTCCCCAGGCCCTGCTTCAGATCCAAACACATCTCTCTTTTTTTCACTGTAGGTAATATATATATATATTTGTCTACTCTAGAACTTCAGATTAACAGAATAATACAATATGTATTCTTGTGTGTCTGGCTTTTTTCCCCAGCATAATGTCTGTGAGATTTATCCACATTGTTACACATCAGTAGTTTATAACTATTTATTATTGAATAATATGCCATTATTTATCCATTCTTCATTTTGAGTGCAATTGGATGGGCTTTGGCAAATGTATATACCCTGTAACCATCACGACAAGCAAGACAGAACATTTCCATTACCTCCAAAAGCTCCCTTGTGCCCCTTTTACCACCAAACCTTTCTCACACCATGACCCCAGGCACTACCGTTCTTTTTATCACTACAGTTGTTCCTTTTCTAGAACTTCATATAAATGGACTCATACACTGTGTAGACTTGAGTGTCTGCTTTTACTTACCATGCTGTTTCTGAATTTATCCACATTGTTGCATGTTATCAGTAGTCTTCTAATGAATGAATGTATCACAATTTGTTTATCCCTTAACTAATTGATGGACACTTTGTATGTATCTAGTTTGGGGCTATTATTAATAAAGCTGCTAAGAAAATCCGTGTACAAGTAAGTCTTTGTATAGACGTATGTTCTCATTTCTGTTGGATAATTATGTAAAAGTGGGGTTGCTGAGGCATTTAGTAACTTTATAAGAAACTACCAAACTGTTTTTTCCAAAGTGGCTGTATTTTTGCTTTCCCATCAGCAATGTATGAAAGGTCCCACAGCTCAAAGACCTTGTCAACACTTCATATTGCTAGTCTCTTTAATTTTGGCCATTCCAGTGGATGTGTAATGGTATCTCAATGTGGCTTTAATTTGCATTTCCCCAATGACTAAATAGTGTTGGGCATCTATTCATGAGCTTATTTGCCAATCATATATTTTCTCTGGTGAAGTGTCTGTTTAAATCTTTTACACTTAAAAAAAAATGAATCATTTTTCTTCTTACAACTTAACTGTAAGAGTTCTTGTTTTGGATAAAAGTACTTTATCAGATACATGTTTTGCAAATATTTTTACCTAGTCTGTGACTTGCCTTTTTATTTTCTTGAAATTGTCTTTCAAGAACAAAATTTTAAATTTTGATGAAGTTTAATTCATCAGTACTTTTGGTTTGTACCTTTTGTGTCCTACCTATGCCTACCCAATGTAACAAAAATTTTCTCCTATAGTTTCTTCTAAAGTTTAAAAAATTTTAGCTCTATGTTTAGATTTATAATATTGTGAGTTATTTTTTAATGTATGGTGTGACATGAGTCAAAGTTTATATTTTCCCACATAGCTATCCAATTGTTCCACTGCTATTTGTTAAAAAGTTTACCTTTTCTCCCATAGAATTGGTGGCTTTAACAAAAATCAATCGATTATATATGTGTGGGTCTATTTCTGGACTTTCTTGTCTGTCTTTATTCCAATATGATACTGTCTTGATTACTGTACCTTCTAATATGTCTTGAAATTGGGTAATGCAAGCCGGTGCAAATTTTCTCCTTTTTCAAAATTGTCTTGACTACTCTAAGATCTTTGAGTTTCCATATAAATTTAAGAATCAGCTTGATAATGTGTCGAATTTATAGAACAACTTGAGGACAACTGACATCTTAACAATATTGAGTCTTTTCATCCATAAGCATATAGTTTTTAGTGTAAAGCTCTTGCATACATCTTGGTAAACTTTAAGTATTTCATGTTTTTTGACACTATTGTAAACAGTATTATCTTTATCCCAATTTCCAATTATTAGTTGCTAGTATATAGATACACAATTGATATGTTGTGTATTGTCCTTGTATGTGCAATCTTGCTAAACTCTAGTTAGTTCTATTCACTTTTTTGTAGTTTCATTTTTGAAGCTCTATTCACTTTTCGTAGATTTACTTTTTTGTACATATTAAGAGTATGTCAACTGTAAATATTGTTTTATCTCTTCCTTTCCAATTCACTTCCTCCTTTCCCTTCCTTTTATTCTTTTTCTACTTGACTTCATTTCCAAAGAGCTTTGGTGTAACGTTGAGTAGAAGTGAGGAAAGCAGACATCTTTGTCTTCTTTCTAATTTTAGGGAGGGAGCCTATAATTGTTCGCCGATAAATATGATGTTAGCTGTTGGCTTCTCCTAGATTCCATTCATTAGTCTGAGGAAGTTCCAGTCTATTTCCAGTTTGCTGTGTGTTTTTATCATGAATGAGTTTTGAATGTTCTCAAATCCTTTTCCTGCATCTGTTGAGTCGATCATGTGGTTTTTCTTTTTGTCTACTGATGTGATGAATTATTGATACATTGCTTGATTTTCAAAGATTAAATTAGTATTTCATTCCTGGGACAAACTCCACTTTGCCAGGATGTTTATTCTCTTTATATGTTGCTGGATTTAATTTGCTCATGTTTTGTTAAGGGTTTTTGCATTTATGTTCTTGCGGAGCACTGGTCTGTGGCTTTCTAGTACCGGTTTTCTCCGCTCTCCGAAAGTAGAGCATTCTATGTAACCTTTTGTAAGCCGAAATGGCAGAAAGCAAAGAAGAAATGACCTTAGGACACATCTTGCTAATGGATGCACAAAATAAATCGAGATAAAGCACGGATGCTCACAGACACAGTTCAAGGCGGTGGAGGCTTGAGGCTGAGAGGCGGAGATGTTGAGTGTGGCTCCTGGGGAAGGAGCTTGGCCGGGCCACTCCTGCTGCCGCTCTGGGGTGCACACTCTAATGGCTCACTACAAAACAAGCATTGAAAGCTGTTTGCCTTTTTTTCATAACAGCAAAAATCCTCTTCGGATTTCTTTCGGTTAGCAGAAACAGGTACTTATATAGGTCTTTCATAAAAGTGAAGTGGCACAAAGCGAACTTTCAAAAAACAGAGGACGCCTGTAATAACGTTGTCTGGTTTGGGTATGAGAATAATGCTGAACTCATAAAACGAGTTACGAAACACCTTTTCTCTTTTGCTTTATAAAAGCATTTTTGTAGGATTGGTATTATTTCTTCCTTAAATATTTGATAGAATTCATCAGGGAAACCATTTGCGCCTGGAGTTTGTGGACAAGTTTTAAGTTACAGATTTAAAATATTAAATAGATAATATGAATTTCCAGTGCATTGCTTTCTTCTTGAATGGGCTCTGTCAGTTTGAGTTTTTCAAGGAATTTTTCATTTCATTGAAGTTGTTGAATATATTGGCATAAAGATGTTCATAATATTCCCTGGTTATTCTTTTAATGTCTGTAGAAATCTGTAGTGACATCCTTTTTTCATTGCTGATATTGGTAATTCGTGTGCTCTCTCCTTTTACTGATCAGGTTGGCTAGAGGTTTATCAATTTTATTGATTTCTTCAAATGAACCTGGTCTTGGTTTCATTGATTTTCTCTACTTCCTTTCTGTATCATTAGTTTATCCTTTTATTTTTATTATTTCCTTCCTTCTTCTTACTTCAGGCTTAACTTGCTCTTCTTTTTGTAGTTTTGAAGATGGAAGACGCAATTATTAATTTAAGACCTTTTTAATTTTCTAATGTGCTCATTCAATGTGATAAATCTTTCCCTAAGCACTGTTTTAGCTGCATCTCACAAATTTTAGCATGCATGTTTTCATTTTCATTCAGTTCGAAGTATTTTCTAATTCTCTTTTTAATTTCTTTTTTGACCATGTGTTATTTAGAAGAGTGTTAATTTGCAACTATATGGGGATTTTCCTGATGTATTTATGTTATTATTTTTGTTGTGGTCAAAGAACCTACTCCACATGATTTCAAATACTTTAAATTTATTGAGACTAATTTTATGGACCAGTAGATGGTCTATTTTGGTGAAAGTTTCATGTGGACTTCAAGAAAATGTGTATCGTGCTTTTGCTGGGTGGAATGTTCTATCACTATCAATTAGTTCATACTGCTTGATAGTATACTTTTCATTTCAAACATTATATTTTGCATCTCTAGAAGTTCTAGTTGGGTTTTTATTATATATTCCATTTTCTTCTTCAATATGTTAATGTTTTTCTTTACGTCTTTTAGCATATATATAATTGTTCAAGGTCCTTATCTGCTAATTCCATCATCCCTCTCATTTTTTGATCTATTTCTATCTATTTATTTTTTCTCCTGGCTATGGGTCATATTTTCCTGCCTCTTTGGATCCCTGGTAATTTCTTATTGTATGACAAACACTGTGAATTTTATGATGTTGAGTGCTGGATTTTGTTGTACTCCTTTAAAGAATGTTGGGTTTTGTCCTGGAATATGATTAAGTTACCAGCAGGTATGTTTATTCTTTGAGACGCTTGTTTTTATGCTTGATAAAATGGGTACAGAGCAAAGCTCTACTATAAAGGATGACCCTTCTAAGAACTCTGCCCGATGTCCTGTGTATTGTAATTTTTCTCCATTCAGGTCAGTGGAATGGGAAATATCCTCAGCCTTGTATGAGCTCTGGTAATTGCTCAACCTACTTCTTTCTGATGATTATTTCTTCAGCCTTGTGGAGTTCTGCTTCACACAAATGCAGATCATCAGCCATAGACTGGAGGGGACCCCTCTGCAGCTGTCTGGGGCTTCTCTGCACCACAAATTCTAGCTGCCTTGGCCTCCCCAATCTCTGAGCTCTGATCAACTTAATGAGACTGCAGGACTTCCTTTGCATCCCCTTGCCCTGCATTGCAGCCTGTAAACTGCCTCCAGACAGTCAGCTGGGGCATCATAGGGCTCCCCTAGTTTGTTTCTCTTCTTTCAGAGATCCTAGTCCTACACTCCCTGTTGTTCAACGCCTTCTAATTCTTTAGGGCAGGAGGGAAGTTCCCAAGGCAGTGGCTTCTACTCTAAGTCCCGTTTATGTACATGAATTCTCATTATAGCCCTCTGAAACAGACACTACTATTGTTTTGCTCATCTTACAGATGTGGAAACTAGACACAGAGGAAGGAAAAATCTCACCCCAATTCATGAATCTGGTTAACGTTAGAGGTGGGATTTGAACCCAGGAAGTCTAGCTCATGGTTTTAAGCGCTGTGCTATATTGCTTCTCAAGTAAGTATTAGAAGTATAAACATCCTTAAAACACACTTAGATATTTGAAGAAAGAGTAGGATGTAGCCCTGGTCTCAAGTTTAATGAAGGTGCATTTAAAGCATGGGCTATAGGTAGGCGGTATTTCCATGCCTACAGGATGGCCTGGGGCTTGACTCCATTCACGCGGACCTGGTACAGCTGGGGGTAGACATCCCATAAATACTAAGAGACACCAGTGCTGGGGTGGGCAGGAGGAGGAAGCATGCTTCAATATAGAAGAGGGCGCCTTCGACTGACCCTGGCACCACCGGCATTTCAAAGAGTGATGTGTTCAATTTGCCCAGCAAGGCTGAGAGTCAGCACTTCGAGGCACGGACATGATGGTCTGGAGAGCAAATCAAGGAGGACACTTTGCAATTACAGAAGCTGCTACGGAGGCAGGAAAGTCGGGGCTGTGCAGAGAGAGGAGTAACTGCTGACTGCACAAATCGGCCATCATCGCAAGCAGAGGCAGCAGACCGGACGGACGCCTGACTTCCTCTCCTTCACGTGCAAAGAGCTGTCTTCATTCATCATCCTCAGACTCACACCCTCAGGCAGTGAGTGGGGTCTTCGCAGCTCACCAAGTCTGTGCCCCAGACCCTACAAACATCAGTCTTACACTCTCCAGAAATGTCAAGATTTCAGGGGGTAAATGCTATTTTGCACAGTACAAGCTTATCACCTTTTTTGAAAGTAATAACTAAAGAGGCTCCCAAAAGAGTGATCTGTCTTTTAGTCGTTGACTTTTTTACTCAGTCATTAAAAGACAGCTATCTTAACTCTGTACTGGGCATTTGCTCAGTTGAAAAGCCCTCACTCAGCATTCTGCATATTTTTCCAAAATAGGCTTTACAACACCCTGTCTTGCTTACCCCAATACCTTGGCAGCCGGCAGACTGCATTTTATAGCTCTACTCCAAGAGATGTTTTCATGCAAACCTTCGGTTTTTTAGGTGCAAATGCCTCTCTGAGTCAATCTATCTCCCTCTTGCATGATGATGTCTTGGCCTTCTTTCCATCCTCGGGATGAAAAATCTACCTTCCATCTGTGCCAGTTATTAATTTAATGTCTTTCAGCTCCAAACCCCCCATCTTTCTCCTGCTTTGTAACACTGGAGCTGGACCCTACAGGCTAGGTTTCTTGTTGCCAGCTGGCTGGACGTGAGGTTTGGACAATAGGAGTGTGGGTGGGACAATGCAGGGCTGGGAGAGAAAGAAGGGCCTTTTTCTTCCCCTTCCCATTGTCTGTTTCTCAGAGCAGCGGCAAGCGGATCAGCAAGCAGGCATCCCAGTGGCTACTCATAGGGGCGGCAGGCTGCCCTTGGCGGTCAGCAGTGGGCGTCTTCATCCTGGTCACCATCACCCATCACCACGCTGCAAGCAGCGTGTTCCCGTGACACAGGAAACTCTCCTCTGGGGTCTGAGGCCAGCGTGCACGTGGGCCCTTTATCCTGAGTTTCTAAGCTTCTTCCCTGTTCACTTTTCCCTCAGTCCCCAGCCAAGTAGCTGCTTCCTGCAGTTGCTGGCTCTCTATCCCTTAGAGTTCTCTTGGACCCCTTTTCATAGTTGCCAACCCCTTCTATAGTCAAAAGTCTCTTTATTAAATTTCCCTGTTCAAACTTCCGCTGTGATTTCTGTCTCTTGCCTGGAGTCTGAGTACACTAAGTACACTGTGGTGTTTGATTTTTATTTTTGAAGAAAGGACTCTTTTTATTTTGCACAAAAGACTCTCTTTTATTAGGAAGTGTGTGTGTGTTTGCATGTCTTTGCCATTAACATAGGTTTAAAGTGGCAACTTAGCACCGTGGCTAAGAGCACAGGAAATGAAGCCAAACTGGCTTTGCCACCTCCTAGCTGTGTATCCTTGGGCAAATAGTCTCCTTGTGCCTCAGTGTCCTCATCTGTAAAATGGGGATAAATAGGCTTACCATATAAAATACAATGTGGCCAGTTAAATAGGAATTTCAGATAAACAACAAATAATTCCTCAGTATAAGTGTTAGGGGAACCACTGACTAAAACCCCCTGCCCTGGCCAGGTTTGCACGAGTTATCTTACGACAGGAGGTCCTGGTAAGGAACACAGAACTAACAAGCTACCACCAACCGGAAGAATTTGGGAAAGGTCAAAAGGAGAGAGGAGACTCCAGTCCATATGTCCTACCAACCTCCCAGAATCCTTCTCGCTGGAATCCATCCTGGCTGAGCGATGTGCGGGCCACCAGGAAGGACCCTGAGTCAGAATGATTGGCCAGAGACAACCTGGAAACTCACCCCATCGCCATAAAACCCGAGACTGCAAATCACGTGGCAGAGCAGTTCTCCTGGGTTCCCTTACCCTCCTGCTCTCCGCCCGGGGGGCGGGGGGCCCTTCCCAATAAAGTCTCTTGCTTTGTCAGCACGTGTGTCTCCTCAGACAATTTATGTCTGAGTGTTAGACAAGAGCCCACTCTCGGGCCCTGGAAGCAGTCCCCCTTCTTGCAACATAAGTATGTTCTAAATATTCCAGGGGCGTCCATCCTGTTTTTGTACTTGCTAAATCCGGCAACCCTAACACTACGTCATAAATGGTCAGATGAGTGACTATGTGTGAAGGGCTTGAAACAAACTTGGCCCAAAAGGTCACAGGAGTTGTCACTCTTTTGCTTGCTTGTTACAGGCTAGCAGTGCCCTCTTCCAGGGATGCTCTGCTGTGACTTGCAATGTTCCTGCTGTGTTCATTGTTCCCTTTAGCTGCACTGCCAGGCAGTCTTTTTGGCGGGAGTGGCCACTGAGGAGATGACTATGCATCGGACCCCGGGAAGCTCAATCGTAGGCTGGGCCCTGATCCACGAGGCAGTCTGCAAGAAGCGTGCTGTCCACTAGAGCAGTAGGAGAGAGTTAAGCCCATCAGGATTCAGGCTGGAGAGGATGGAGGGGATGGACCAGCAAGGAGCAAAGGGAAGAAGAGCAGATACACAGAGATGAGAAAACGTGTCATGAGAGAGACACTGAGGCAGAGAGGAGGAGGACAGGTGTCTTAAAACCGCTGAAATCCTGGTACCGTTTCCAGTTCCAGCTCTCATGTCGTCCTGCAGTGAACCCCCTTTTTCCTCTTGAGGCGGCAGAAACGTCTGCTCCTTGCAAACAACACGCACAGTCCCCCCGCCCGCCAACCCTCACAGACAGCCAGTCAAGGAAATGATTACCCTGACTTCATGTAACTAACGACTGTCTTTCAGGCTCTGGTAGGGAGGCTGGCGATAAAAGTTGAGAAGCGCTGTCTCCTTCCCTGAGGACCCTGGCATCTGGAGGATGGAGAATTCGGGGAGAACACATGTGGAGACAGTATACTACTCAGTAGATCCGGTGTGTGTAAGGTATGGTCCGTGTACCCGCGGTGTGTGCAAGGTATGGTCCGTGTACCCGCGGTGTGTGTAAGGTATGGTCCGTGTACCCGCGGTGTGTGCAAGGTATGGTCCGTGTACCCGCGGTGTGTGTAAGGTATGGTCCGTGTACCCGCGGTGTGTGTAAGGTATGGTCCGTGTACCCGCGGTGTGTGCAAGGTATGGTCCGTGTACCCGCGGTGTGTGTAAGGTATGGTCCGTGTACCCGCGGTGTGTGTAAGGTATGGTCCGTGTACCCGCGGTGTGTGTAAGGTATGGTCCGTGTACCCGCGGTGTGTGTAAGGTATGGTCCGTGTACCCGCGGTGTGTGTAAGGTATGGTCAACTAGCTCACTTGGTAGGAATGACAAGTTCATCTCCTGGTAAAGTTAATGTTTTCTGAAAAATAGAAAGCATTCTCACGCTAGCAGAATATGAGATGGGACAATGTTTTCCTTTTCTTTCCTTTCGCTTCTAGGCATTGAACTACACCTCACATTTGGTGCAAGGTTGTAACCGAGCAGGAACCTATGGGGCCTTAGGGGTCAGACCCCTCCCTTGTATCCTCTGCTGTAGCTCCTCTCTGAAGGAGCCAGATAATAGGATCTGATGCACATTTCCTGAGTTGTTTTACAGATGTGAAACCCCCCACCAAATGGGAGAAGTTAACTACTTGATGACCATGAGCACATAGACCCCAGGACTCCTGGAGTCTGAGGATTGATCATGGGAACCCCTGGGACATTGCCCTGGTACCTCACCATCTGCCAATCGGAGAACTGTGCACAAGTTGATCACATACCCTGGGACTCCTCTCCCTCACCTGGCCTTTAAAAATCCTTTCCTGAAACCCATGGGTGAGTTCGGGTGTTTGGAGCACTAGCTGTCCTGGACTCCTTGCTTGGCACCTGCAATAAACGCTGCCCTTTCCTTCCCTACAACCCAGAGTCAGTAGAACGGCTTTACTGCCCGTGAGCAAGGGGACCCAAGTTCGGCCCAGGAACAAGGTAAGTGTTCTGGAGACTGCAACCTTGGGAAGGTAGAAGGAAAACAGAAAGCCAGAAGCCTCAAGCAGTAGGAGAAGCAAGGCATTTTACAGCTTAAGGGAATAGGAGTACAAACGTCATATTTTTAAAGCGCATGTACGTATACTCATTTATAAATTACATACAAGGGGGTATATGTGCACATGCGTACGTGCATGCAAACACACATGCTAAAGACAGGCTGACAGTGAGAGGATCTGCCACAGCGATAATGCTTAGAAGACCACCAGACAATCTCCTCCGAGGGATCACAGAATCGCGTTCACCGTGATCTCTAAATACTGTGAAGCGATACAGGGCATAGTCCTTAACCAGAGGCTCGGGGTCACAGGAAAGAGGATGAAGAAGGGTGGGAGGGGGAGCTGATAGTGTCAAGGCTCCAGGCGGTAAAACTTCAATAGAGACCAAGGACAGTCCTTGAGAAACCCAGCTGAGACCCCCTGGAGGGGTAGGCGCGGTTACCGGCTCGAGGACGTCAACCCCAGGGCGCCCTCTGGCGGGCGGCGGCGGCTGTAGCCAGCGTGGACCCGCGCACGGTCAGAGCAGAGGACCATCCTTTCTCTGGTTTGAAGAACTCACGAGCCCCTTCCCTCCCCCACCTCCAGCTCCTGGTAAATACGCAGGACTACACCCCAGGACTCCCGGACCCAGGAGAGTCAGGATTGTTACGAGAACCACAAAGAAAGAGATTTCACCCCCCTCCCGGTCAGTCATTGCCACCAGTTTTTTCTTTCTAGAGATGTGTCGCTACCTTTCTGATCCAGGGGTAAAGATACCTGTGGGAATTAGGACAGGTGAGCCATGGAAGGCTGCTCTATTCATTCACAGACTTGTGTGAGCCCAGGAGACACTGGCCACCGTGTTAGATGTAAAGTACTTTCTACAGTCCAGGCTGTGTTCTAACACTGAGGTGTACTGACCCATCGAGCTGTCACAGCAGCCCTGGGGGACAGGTGATGCTTTACTGATGGGGCAGCTGAAGCACAAA
Organism: Eubalaena glacialis; assembly: GCF_028564815.1. Lineage (NCBI taxonomy): Eukaryota > Metazoa > Chordata > Mammalia > Artiodactyla > Balaenidae > Eubalaena > Eubalaena glacialis. The sequence continues at coordinate 113,299,287 of NC_083726.1, read as the reverse complement.
GGGGCCACACAGCCTGCGAGTGCTCCTAGCAGGACTTGAACCCAGGCTGCCCGGCTTCAGAGTCTATACTGCTAATCACCGCACTGTGCTGCCCTGGATACAAGTGTATGGCAATAGGCCTCACCCACAGAGAATTACACAGTCTAGTGGGTGTATTCCCAGAGCTCATTACCCTTTCAAAGTAGGGGCCCCAAGTCCCAGCTCCCCCTGCCCTGTCTTCGCTTCAGCACAGAGGATGACAGTTTTTGGAAACCAAGCCCAGTGCCACTGAAAATAAACTCGTGTTTCCCCTTCAGCCCTCACCTTAGAACGGGCCAGTCCCTGCCCTAAATGATAATTAGACCGTCTTCTCCAGTGATGGGATAACAAACCTTCAACAGACAATTGCTTTAGGCTGATGTATTCAATCCAAGAAAATTGGGTGCAAATTAAATCATACTTTCCTGGTGAATTACACTATAATGGCAAGGAGGGAATTTATAACTTTCTTAAAAAGGAGTCTCAGAAGACCAACATATTTGGTCAAAAAGTAAGAAATTCGCCAGGAGAACTCAATGCACAAGGCCCGCAGGTAACATGCGCTGGATTTCAGTATTTGCTATTTCTGATGTAGCAGTTAAATCCATAACAGCCTTGGTCCTCTGTGACCTGAGTCTGATCATCCGTTCCCCGCAGTGGATTAGTGACCCAAAATGAGAACAAATCAACTGAAGGAGAGAAATATAAACCATAAAACTGGGCTGTTGACAGAGACCCTGCTACCCGTGGTTCAGTTGCCAGATCGGAGGTGATGGAAACTGACCCTGCGGGTGGACGCAGTGCTGAGGCCCACGCTGGCCAGGCAGTAGCACACACTCAAGTGTCAGGGCCCCAAGCACCCCTAAGGCACCCGGTAACCCCCAAGCCGGGAGACAGCTGGGGACCTGCCTGCTCTTTGCAGGCTGGGGCCAGCTAGGCTCAGGTAGCCGGATACCAGGACTGCTCTCCAATGTAGGTGGGGATTTAGTCCCTCATACAATTCAACTTATGTCTCCCTCACCCTGGTGAACAGGATTTGCTATCCCATCATAGGAGACTAAGCAAGGAGACTAATGTCTCTTGGGCTTTTCCTCCTTGATAGATATATAGATATAGGTATCTGTATAGATACAGGTATAGATATAGGTATAGGTACACATATACATATACACAGATAATACACTTAGATAATTTTGTGTATTCCTGGGTGAGAGAACTCACTTGGCCTTGTGTTTAAGTGCTGGGCTTTGGAGTCAGACAGATGTGAGTTTACATCCTTGTTAGTTACTGAACCTGGGACATGTCACAGTCTCTGAGCTTTGCTTATTTGTAAAATTGGGATGATGATGCCAGCCCACAGCACTGTGAGGATTCATTGAAATAATGTATATTATTCTGCAGCTATCATTTCTGTTAGGAAATTCACATTTAGGTGTGACTTGTAAGATCTGTGTTTGCCAAGAAAGGTGAGAGGGTGTCGTGACAACCCAAGCAAACCCGGACGAGTAAAATTGCTGAGCTGGAAGAGATATGGGAGCTCACCTGAGCGGGGGACTGGGCTGAAAGGAGGAAGAGGTGAAAAAGAAGGTGAGGAACTGAGGAATTCCGAAGACACTTTTCATCTGCACTGATTCATTCCCTCCAAAACCTTTCCTGAGTCTCTGCTATGTACAAGGGGCCACGTCAGATAGTCTCCTTGCCCCAAACATTATTAGAGGCTGGGGCGGGGGGGAGATGAGGCATGAGCCCACCTCGTGATCAGCCATGAGAGCAGCTCTGAGGACAAGCGCGTGTCTGCCTGGAGGGTCATTCATGAAGGGGCGACCTCGCTACGTCACCTTCCCTGGGAGGCTGCCCAGTCCAGCTGCCTGTCTTTCCTGTCCATAAACATCCTCAAGGCAAGGAATTCCATTGCTGCCCTGTCACCAGTTCTGCGTTTTAAAACCATGACAGGAATAAGGACCTACTGTACAGCACAGGGAACTCTACTCAACACTCTGTAATGACCTATATGGGAATAGAATCTAAAAGAGAGTGGATAGATGTACAGCAGAAACTAATACAACACTGTAAATCAACTATACTCCAATAAAAATTAATTTAAGGGGCTTCCCTGGTGGCGCAGTGGTTGAGAGTCTGCCTGCCAATGCAGGGGACACGGGTTCGAGGCCTGGTCTGGGAGGATCCCACATGCCGCGGAGCAACTAAGCCCGTGCGCCACAACTACTGAGCCTGCGCGTCTGGAGCCTGTGCTCCGCCGCAACAAGAGAGGCTGCGATAGTGACAGGCCCGCGCGCCGTGATGAAGAGTGGCCCCCGCTTGCCACAACTAGAGAAAGCCCTCGCACAGAAACGAAGACCCAACACAGCCAAAAATTAATTAATTTAAAAAAAATTAGTTTAAAAATAAAATAAAATAAAACCAAACCACGATAGACAATTCTTTTTGATGTCTCCGGAAACATCTTGTTCTATAGTTTCAATCTGGCCCCTCTGGTCTGTCCTCAGAGAGGACGGAGGGCATCTGGGCACCATCTGCATCACAACCCTTTAGGGGGTTGGAGACAGTTAAGAAGTTCCTCCAGAGCTCCAGACACAACTGCCCATCATGGACTGACGGAGAAAACAGGACACAGACACGGTCCTTCATTTTCACGCAAACAAGTTTCTGCCAAATTTAGTGACACAGAAGACAGTGCAATTGCCTTTGGCCACGGACAAGCTGTTGGATGCAGGCAGGGGCAAGGTGGCTAGCGATTTTCTCCCAAAGACAACAAATAGACTAGGATGCACCCTGGGACCACGTCATCACTATTAAAACCCACAGAAGTTCATTCTAAAACTGCAGTTTTAGGGGACAAGGGAAGTCTGCTCCCCATCCAGATAGTCACCTCCTTAGGGAGAGGCAAGTGGCAAAATGAGGAATAAAGAGATAAATCAATGTTATATTTTAATTTGATCCTAAATAATTTGAGGTGGTACTAGCAGTTGTTTTTTTTTAAATCCATTTACTACCTCCTAAATCCTTCCTTCAGAAAGACCATTTCACAGACACACAACATTCCATCTTATGTATGTACTGAAATATATTTTTCATTCTCCTATTTTGACCAGGTATGTTGTTTCTAATTACAGGCAGACCTCAGAGATACTGCGGGCCTGGTTCCAGACCATAGCAATAAAGTGAATATCTCAATAAAGCGAGTCACGTGAATTTTTTGTCTTCTCAGTGCATGTAAAAGTTGCATTTATCCAACACAGTAGTCTATTAACTGTGTGATAGCATTATGTCTAGAAAAACCCATACATATACTTAAATTAAAAAATAACTTATTGCTTAAAAAGGCTAACCATTATGTAAGCCTTCAGTGAGTTGTAGCCTTTTTGCAATAGTAACATCAAAGATCACCATAACAAATATAATAACAATGAAAAAGTCTAAAATATTGTGAGAATTACCAAAATGTGACACAGAGACACGAAGTGAGCCAAATGCTGTTGGAAAAATGCGCTGATAGACTTGCTCGACACAGGGTGGCCACAAACCTTCAATTTGTAAAAACACAATATCTGTGAAGTGTGGTAAAATGAGGTATGCTTGTATTTGATCTTAAAAAATAATGTTACAATGATCATCTTTTTATATCAAAAATAATTTCACAGAGAAAAATGTAAAGGCCTTTATTTAGGCTCGAACACGATCACAACTCTAGGTTCTATTTGTCTGATTTCCCAGCAATTTCTAGAAGAAAAGAAAGCCCTAGGATCTTTTGGTTGTTCACAAGGGCAGTATTTCCCAGCTGTGCAACCAGCATGGTGCTCAGGTCAGGGAGACATTAGTTCCACTGTGCTCTGTGCTGGGCACATTAAATCGGAAATAGTATCTGTTCCAGACACCACCCTTCCCAAGCAACATGGACAAGCATCTAGAAGAGTTCAGAGAGCAGCTAAGACCCGGAGTAGAAAGACCCCGAGCTCACCTCCTCTCACGAGCACACCAACATTGCGACTATCTACAGAACGACCATCCATGAAAAAGACCCGAAGGGTTCAGTAAAATCCAATCACTGTCAGATGAGTATCGGCTGAAAGACGTGAGAGACTTAACCCTGAAGAAGAAGACTGAAGCTATGAGATCACAGATTTCAAATATAAGGAAGAGCGTTTGGGGGAAGAAGAATTAGAATTGCTCTGATGCCTAAAAGCTATAGGAGGCAGATTTCAAAAGATGTGGCCCTAGAACAGTTAAAAGTGAGAGAGAGAGAGCGCTGGTGGCCCTTCCTGGATTTAGAGATTGCCTTCTCCCCACGGAGGACCATGAGAACAGAAGAGCTGGGTGAAATCAGAAAAGGCCTGAGAGTGAGACAGCTGGTCCCCCTCCTCCTCTGTGCCCTTGGATGCTGGCACTCTTCAAGATGCCTCCTCACCTCCAGTCACTTCCCACCTCCAGGCACTTCCTACGCTCACCTTGGGTGAGCTCATTTGCTTCCATGGCTCAGACAACTACTAATCCAAACATGACCTCCAAATCTCTATCCCTGGTCCTGATCTTCCCCTTGAGCTCCATTACCACCCAGAGAAGATTCTTTTAAACTGCAATGGATCAAGATCAGACTTCATTATCTTCCTGTCTTCATCAGTCAGGACTCTCGTTTGCAAGTGTCAGAAACCCAATAGTAACTACCTGAGGCAAAGAGGGTAATTTATTGGCTCATGTTAACCAAACCGTAGGACAGGCAGGAATGAAACTAGTTTCAGGGATGCCTGGCACCAGAGGCTGAAAGGCCACCGGAACTTCCTTCCTTCCGTCTCTCACATCTACTTCTCTCCATATGTTAGTTTTATTTTATTTTTTCTACTGAAGATGAGCTTTTTCCAAATATTAGAGACATAACCATTAGCATCTCTAGGTTTGGAACTTGACAGATTCACCATCAGAAAAAAAAAAGAAAAGGCCCTTACCCTCAGTGACAAGTCAAAATTCAGAATTATCACGGAAGGTCTCAGATTAGGTCACATGCCCATATGTTGGTCAAACACTCTGGACAGTGGAGAAAATAAGACAATATGATTGAACTAGCTTGTATCTGGTATCCACCCTTAGAACAATCATTATAGCCAAGGAGATGCCTTTTTTATTAAAATATTTTTATTATTTTTAAATTTAAATTAAAAAGGTAGCTCTTGTTAAGGCTCACTTATTCAAGTTGGGTCAGGAGAGAACAGGTGCGCCCAGGTGTGTCTGCTGTTCCCAGGAGATGGGAGCAGCACCAGGTAAATAAAATGTGAATGTCCACTGCGCTCTCCAGCGATGCTCTGTGTTCCGTATCCTTAATCTCCCCCAACGACATCTCTACTTATCCAGTCTTGCCGACTGTGCCTGAACTTCCTAAAAACTTTGGTCAGTTCCCCAGACAAAATCCAAACTCCTTTGCTTAGAACACAAAGCCCCTCCCAACCTGGCCCAAGCCATCCCTCTGGCTGTACCTCCGCTGATTCAGTTGCTCCACTCCCTGCTTCCCAAACAAGCACACGTGGCTGCCACGCCTGCTCGCTATTCCTCGGACACACAGCCCCCCTCCAGCCCCGCACGTTCGCCCACGCTCATTTCTGCCTGGATTGGACTGTCTTTTTTCACTCTGTCACCTGTATTTTCCTTCAAGATTGAGGTAGAAAGTGGCCTTACTCTTAGGTTAAACCTACCCTGCTCTCCAGGTGCATCTGACCCCTTTGTATTTCCCAGGACATGTGAATTCATCTCTCTGATCAACACTTATCACAAGGAATTATCATTTACTTGTTGACCGGTGTGTCTCTTTCTGAGGCCAAGAGCTCCTGGAAGGCAAGGACCATCCGTTGTTCAACTTTGAAGTCAGTTCTAGCACTGGGCCTGGTATGTGAATGGCTATCCCCGGGCACATAGTGGATGGTCAATCAATGTTTTGTGGTTTTTTTAAAAAATGTTTTTATTGAAGTATAGTTGATTTACAATGTTGTGTTAATTACTACCGCACAGCCAAGTGATTCAGTTATATATACATATGCATTCTTTCTTTATATATTCTTTTCCATTATGGTTTATCATAGGATATTGAATATAGTTCTCTGTGCTCTATGGTAGGACGCTGTTGTGATGTTTAACGACTAAAGCAACAATGAACAGTTTCTACTTTCGAGAATTCATTTGGTAGTTTTAATAGCTGAAACCTCACATTACCAAAACTCCTTAGTTCCTTTTTTTTTTCTCTAGGAAATGAGAGTGAATTAAAGGCTAATGAGTGGGTGAATTTGGTTTCATTATTTCCATCCAAAATACTTTATTCAAGTTTGCCAAATGCTATTGTAACAACCATTGCCCCGTATTGCCACACACTTTTGAAGCTTCTTCACTGTCATATTAGTCCGAACGGTAAACAGACTTTTATCTTCCCTGGGCTCCAAAGTGCACACTGCGCTACTGACAAGTGAATGGACAATGTACCTGTGGGGTTGGCTACATGCTAAACAAGGCAAATGCCTGTTTTTCAGTCCTGAGTCTTTTCCCTAGATTAGCAGACTTCGGTCGCAAAGATTCCACACAGTCGTGCTGTGTAAATTGTTATTACAATTAAGAGCATTTAGTTTTGAGTGACCTAACTTCACACACGCATTAGAGTTTATTCAGAATGACCCCCCATGTCACTCCCCTGCAATTTGCTTTCTCACATAGAAGACTAAGGCGTGGAGTCAGCCAGCCAGCTCCTGCGAAGCCATTGTACTCCCTCTCCTCTAGGTGGGGACTTACCACCCAGAGTTGTGCCAGTTACCTGATGCTTCATAGCCCCAGACATTTGGGGGAATTCCTCAAAATCTAGATTCCCTATGAGGATCTTCCCTGCCTGTGGATGTCATATAACCTGCATGGCAGCAGGGAACACCCCCGGTGGTATCATTCCTCTTATTACAATGGACCAGACTCTCAAAAGGTCATCTGGCAAGAGCGTCCACTTTCTCTCAAACACCTCTGGCTAGGGACTTCCCTGGTGGCCCAGTGGGTAAGATTTTGCACTCCCAACGCAGGGGGCCTGGGTTTGATCCCTGGTCAGGGAACTAGATTCTGCATGCCGCAATGAAGATCCCATGTGCCGCAACTAAGACCCGGTGCAGCAAAAATAAATAAAAATAAAAATAAAATAAAATAGCTACAAGGATATATTGTACAGCACTGGTAATATAGCCAATATTAAAAAAAACAAAACAAAACCTCTGGCTCCACTGAAATACCCTCAATCTCTGCTACTTCATCCTTTACTTTAGTATATTTTGCTTAATATTTAGTGTTCTGTCTACCCTCCTTTTTACGGTCCAAGTCTGACGTTAAACTGGGAGAACTGGGAACATAAATTGCTTTGCAGAAGTGACCTTGTTTTTATTTTTGGCAGCTCTGAGAGAGTGAGAGCTGTGGATCACAGAAGAAGAGAGCTAGAATGGGCCTTAGACCACCCCCTCATGTTACAGATGTGGAGCTGAGGCCCAGGGGGAGGAAGTGACTTGCCAAGGTTGGGGAAGAGCCAAGATGAGATTCAAGTTAATGCAGGGAACTGCCTGTCCTTGCCTGGTCTTCCTCTCCTGCATCTTGTGCTCTTACGCTCCTTGAGAGGCGAAGGCCTGTGTTGAGATCTGACACTAGCTCTCCACTGTCACTTTTCCCAGGCCTCTGGGGCTTCACCCTGGCCTGATAGATGCCCTCCTCTGGGAAGAGCTCAGCCAGGGATAAAACTGTATCTAAGTGTGGAGCAGCCAGCGTGCATCAGACACTGTACCAAGCGCTTTCATAGCCCAGTCTCGGGTAATTCTCACAGCAGCGTTAAGAGACAAGGGGACAGGACTTCCCTGGTGGTGCAGTGGTTAAGAATCCGCCTGCCAATGCGGGGGACATGGGTTCGAGCCCTGGTCTGGGAAGATCCCACATGCCACGGAGCAACTGGGCCTGTGCGCCACAACTACTGAGCCTACGCTCTAGAGCCTGCGTGCCACTAAGCCCACATGTCACAACTAGTGGAGCCCGTGCTCCGCAACAAGAGAAGCCACCGCAATGAGAAGCCCGCGCACCGCAACGAAGAGTAGCCCCCGCTCTCCGCAACTAGAGAAAGCCCACGCGCAGCAACAAAGACCCAACGCAGCCAAAAATATACATAAATACGTAAATAAATAAATCAAAGGAAAAAAAGACCCAATGCAGCCAAAAATAAATACATAAATACGTAAATAAATAAATAAATAAATAAAAAGACAAGGGGACAGCAGCTCAGAGAAGCTGGGCGACTTCTCCCAGCCCACGTGGCTAGAAAGTGGCTAAGCTGGGTCGGTAACACATGGTGGTCTGACTCTGAAACTTACGTTTTTCATTACATCACATTGCTTTGCAAACAGAAAATGCTAAACCCAGGACACACGTATTTTTTTAAATGTTGATCTTATAATACATATAGTTTTTAAATGGAGGATATCGGAGCCCAGAGCAGGCAACTATAGCCACATTACAACAAAGTTACAGTAAAAGATGGATCGCTGGCCCCGTGATCACAAAGCCTGTGGCTGGGATCTCTGCCAGCTCTGAGACTGACACATGACCTCGGGAGTCAGCTTTTCCTGTCCTCGCAGTGACAAATTACTACCTGACCCCACCTCAGTTTCACAGGAACGGTATGAAATTTTACCTTCAAAAAATCTGCAGTGTATGCACCAAGTTCAATTCCTCGGACTTTGAGAGAAGTATTTCAGAAATGTGTGTTGATATGTCATAGATTCCAATTTTAAGCTAAGTTTATGGCCCAACTTTTGGACACACATTTGGTAAAGAGCACAGATATGCAGTGTTCCGAGCTGCTGACTTTACAATTGTAAGAAAGTGAGTCTCGGGGCTTCCCTGGTGGCGCAGTGGTTGAGTGTCTGCCTGCCAATGCAGGGGACGCGGGTTCAAGCCCTGGTCTGGGAAGATCCCACATGCCGCGGAGCAACTGGGCCCGTGAGCCATAATTACTGAGCCTGCGCATCTGGAGCCTGTGCTCCGCAACAAGAGAGGCCGCGATAGCGAGAGGTCCGTGCACCGCGATGAAGAGTGGCCCCCGCTTGCCACAACTAGAGAAAGCCCTCGCACAGAAACGAAGACCCAACACGCCATAAATAAAATAAATTAAAAAAAAAAAAAAAAAGCAAACCTTTAAAAAAAAAAAAAAAAAAAGAAAGTGAGTCTCTTAGCTGTGCCAAGGAGGATGGTGAAACTCTGGGGCTCCATAACGTAATGATGACACAGAGCATCCCCGGAGGTAGCCTCATGGGGAGATAAAGAGGTGGAGAGTAAGGCAAGAGAGAAGTTATAGGATTAGAGACTGTGAGTTTACTTATTTGATGCCTGAAGAGGGAAGGTTTGAAGAGTATCTTTGTATTTATGGACTCAGAAAGTACCCCCAAATTATTTGCTGGATGACGTAAAATTTCATATGAGAAAAGGAAAGAAAATAGGATTCAGTGATAGTACGGGAAGAGGTTATCTGGCAAGCGCTTTCCGACAGGCCAGATTCTAAAACATTTGAAGAGGTCACTGTTGGAAAGGGGCCTGCTTTTCCCAGCAATTATTACAAACGGGAGGAACACAGGCCCAGATGGACTTGACCAGGGACGGTGCCACCTCGCGGCAGAGGAGACCAGGCGCTTTCTGGAGGGGACTTCCACCCTGCTCTCTGAAGTTCAGTGACAGGAGCTCAGCTCCTGACTTTGCGGCTTGGGTTCTGGGGTGAGACGCTGCCCTCTAGTGCCTGTTGCTCCACGCTCAACAGCACCTCACTGCGCAGGCGCCAGTCTAATTAGGCGCCCCCAGCATCGTGGGGTCGGTCCTCCACCCAGACAGGATCGCCCTACACAGCAAAGCCGTTCAGAACACATTGTTTGTTGAATTAAAATATCCTTTTGAGAAAACTATGAGAGGAGCCAGTGCAGTGTTGAGACGTGAGGATGTCAAGTTCCCTTACACCCCCCCCCCGAGTCTGGACCACACAGGGTGCAGCGGGGAACACGCAGAACACCTGGTCTGGGTATCTTCATTGGGCAGACACGGTCCGAGGGGTGCAAGGTACGGGGAGGGGTGGCAGGTCTAAACTTCATGCTGAGTTTCCAGCCCCGCCTCGTGGGTGCAGGGGTTGATTGTTTGGGAGTTCCAGACAGGATGGAGAATTTTTTTTATTTGTTTTTTAAAAATTTATTTATTTATTTATTTTTGGCTGTGTTGGGTCCTCGTTTCTGTGCGAGGGCTTTCTCTAGTTGCGGCGAGCGGGGGCCACTCTACATCACGGTGCGCGGGCCTCTCACTGTCGCGGCCTCTCTTGTTGCGGAGCACAGGCTCCAGACGCGCAGGCTCAGTCGTTGTGGCTCACGGGCCCAGTTGCTCCGCGGCATGTGGGATCCTCCCAGACCAGGCCTCGAACCCGTGTCCCCTGCATTGGCAGGCAGACTCTCAACCACTGCGCCACCAGGGAAGCCCAGACAGGATGGAGAATTTCTTTGTGGGCAAGTTGAAGAAGGCATTTCAACTAGCAAAATGGAGTGACACAGACAGTCTTTAAATCTCCTCTTATGCCTGACTTTGAGTTCCTTGAAGGAAGGCAGGGTTTTCACCACTGTATCCTGCCTGACACAGTGCCTGGTACCTAGTCCAGACAGATACTCAGCTAGTGCTTTGTTGAATGAATGAATATATTCACTTACAATTTCCCTGGGAGAAGAAAACTAGTCCAAATAAATAGTTAATTAATAGGTTGAGAGAGAAAAAGAGAACAGTCCCTGACATTTAGAACCTCGCCTGGCACCTGCACTGCCATGTTATTCTCCCATTGCTCATAAACTCACGGAATGCCAACCTCGGGCAAGGTTACGAGGCGACTATGACCAAATGAGACACAGCGAGGCCACCTCATAATTTTGTCTAAGCACAGACAAAAATAAGGTCAGTGTGCCACCCAGAGAATACCAAACACCCATCCCTCAGCCACAACGAGGTCTGCTGCTTCTTTACAAATTACAGCTTATCCACAGGCTTGTCTTCCCCTCCTGCAGATAAGACCTAATCGTAGACTCGCCTGCCTGCTTCCTGGCAGCCTCCAATCTAGGGCAAAGCCCCATTTCCTTAGATGCTCCCCCAAATCCTCAATAAGCTCTTCCGAAGCCCCTCTTCCTGGGACACTCCACCACTCCTGGTCTGGACTCTCGCTCGCTACAACCCTGCTTGTTTAGCTCCAGGGCTGCTGCTGCGGATGTCTGGCCGAAGGGCATTGACCAAGTAAATGATAAGGAGAAACGAAAAGAATACCCCAAGCGCAGCGCGGATCCTGTAAGGATCCCAGGGCTGTGAGAGTTGTGCTCCTTACAGAACACTTCCCGAAAGAGCAAGGGTCTTCTGTAGTAACACCCGATAATACCCCCCAGGCGTTATCCTAAGCGCTTCACAGGCGTCCTTTCCTCCCGCAAGGCAGCACTATTACTACCCTGTTGACAGATGAGGCGGGACGCACAGGGAGGGTAAGTAACCTCCCCAGGGTCAGAAGCTGGCAAGTGGCGGCGCTAGCGTTCATCTAGGTCATCTGACTCCAGAGCCCAAGCTTCAGATAAACAGGACCGCGAAGGTAGAAGGAGGTATGCAGCGTGTGTCCTGGGAGGGCGGGAGGGGGCACACAGGAAGGCATGAGCAAAGGCCCGGGGGCAGGAAGTAACAACTCTGCCTAACGCGCATCTGGACACTTAGTAAGTTGAGTAAAAATCTTCGCAAGCCCCGCTGCTGTCCCCAGGTGACCCCAGCACTGGCCTGGCTCCCTGAAGCCTGGCTCCCAGGGCCAGGGCCAGTACAGGCATTAGGGCAACACATTCTGGTTCTTTAAGTGGCTTTGATCCAGTCACCTTCACTTTAATGATAAAAAGTGCTCCATGGGCCTCCACCCACACCTCGTCCCTCATCTCCCGGAGCCTGGTAGGGTAGCTGGGTGTGGCCAGAATCCAGAATCCACCTAACTAATGCGCGTCCCTCTTCTGGGTCTCCACATCCAGATGTCACTTCTTAGGGAAGCCTCCTCTGACCCCCGGGATAGGTTAGATCTCTTTGTCACAGGCTCCCGAGTGGCCTCAACTTCCTTTTTGGTCGCTCTTGTGACAGTTCAGGATGTGTCCTCCTGCTGGACGGTAAGTCCCGCGAGGGCAGGGCTGTGTTGGACTCGGTCACTGCCGGGCGCACCCCGGGAACTCAGAGTCGTGAACTCAAGGAGGAACAGACTAAGTGGCGGGAGATTCGGGGAGAACCGGGTCAATCCCTTTCCCTTCCCATCCCAAACGCTTGCCTCTTGGGCCTCAGTCAGGTCAGGTGTTGCCTAGAGAAATCCACCCACGGGCTTTTCTTCTAACAAGAGTCCGGTCAGTCCTTCACAAACTTCACCTTCTGAGAAGTGACCTTCCCCCTCTGGTGAGTTATCCAAGGTCACACGGAGCCAAACAGCAAAGCCAGAAAGAAAACTCAGATCAGCAGCTCTCAAGATGGGGCTTGATATGTATATGTATAGCTGATTCACTTTGTTATAAAGCAGAAACTAACACACCATTGTAAAGCAATTATACTCCAATAAAGATGTTAAAAAAAAATTTAAAAAGATGGGGCTTGATTTTTTCTTTTTTTTTTTTTGGCTGCATGGCTTGCAGGAGTTTAGTTCCCAGACCAGGGATCAAACCCGTGCCCCTTGCAGTAGAAGCGTGGAGTCTTCACCTCTGGACCGCCAGGGAAGTTCCTTGATCTTTTTCTTAAAGGAATAAAGAGGAGGAACTGGGCCGGAATACTGATTCTCTCAGAATGCCATCGAGTGTGGACTTAGAATGCCTGCAGCTTCCACGTGTGACCCAAGGAGATACTAAAGTGTAATGAGCCTCTCAGGACAAGGTACTTCTTAAAAAGGACCAGGAAAACACAAGAAGCACCATCTGGATTTACGGTTAAGGTTGCAGCGATGATCTGAATTCAGTTCTGGATTGTGACTCTCCTGAGCTGGCTTAAATAGTGAGGTGAGAGTCGGAATCAGCTTCCATAGAAGGTACAGCAAAGCTAAAACGCTGCAGGGAACACAAATGTCTTTGGCAAGGCCCTACGCTCCGTTCTCACAAGAAGCCAGTGCTAATTTCTTAGATCCATAGCCACACAGGGAGAAAGTTCAAATAAAAGCCAAGTTCTTAGCCTGCAGGGCTGAGGAATGAAAGCCAGGAAATTAGAGTTGAGAAAACGCATTACATAATCTTACAGCAGGAGGCCGAGCTGAGTCACAGCAAGGAAGGAGCCGTCAGGTGTTAGGCATAAGCAAGACACCTTCCGACCTGGGATGGATGGAGCCCAGGGCAGCAGAGGAGGGGGGCGGGGGAAGAGAGGGACCAAAGCAGCTCCCCAGCCAGCTCCCAGCCTGGAGTCTGGGAAAACATGAGAAGAAAACTACTCCTGCGGAATAGTGAAGGTTAATGATGAACTATGAACATCTTTCCAAGACGTTTGGGGCTCACCTCTCCCTTATACATCACTCTCACTGACCAGGCAGCCCCCGAGAACCATGTACCTCATATTTCTTTAAAATGTTCCTTTCTTCCATCAGCGGTGCCCAAGCATCACGATCCAATTATTCACGGGGAGTGAGACAGGGCGGCTTGTTTCACCAAACCTCTTCCTGCATTTAGTGCAAAGGGGTAAAATGAAGCAAAATCACTTTGCTAAAGCTTCTGATCAAAAATAATGTTTGACAAGGCTTTTGTTTTTCTTTTCCTTGCTATCTTTTCATTACCTTTCCTTTTTCTCTTTACAAGTACAGAATGTACACTTTCATCTAGAAGTGGACTGTTTTACGCAAAATAAAATGTTTGTTGAAAAATAAATAAAACATCCTTCCCTGGGGCCAAGAGGGCAGTCTGGGACGGAAGCACGACCAGGTCCGCTCACTATTAAGACTGTTTTTAGCGCTGCTCCTGGTGACCCGGGAGGTGACCTCAAATACCTGGATGGCTTAGGCACAATTCTGTAAAGATGTCACTTTCCTACATCATCAAAGCTCAGGTGAATTTTCATCATAATGAATCTCAGTAATAGTCCAGCATTTAAGACAGACTGGGACATGGTTTTAGCGAACGGAAAACTTGACTGTTTCCGTGGGTAGTAAGCCTTAGTCATTCTGCTTTGCATTTCTCCCAGCTCTACAATTAAGGTATCTTTGATACCTTCCTTTTTGGCCAACAGAAGCTTAAAAGATTAAGTGAAATGTCTAACGCTCTTCAAAAGGACATACCGGGAGTGGCTGGAGGTTGGTGGACTCAGGCAGCTTGCTCTTCGGGTGACGGCAGACACCCTCCAGAACGCTCCTCTGGGCCAGGAGCCACCGAGACTAAAGGCGCCAGGCCTTGGTCTATTTCAGAATTTTCAGTTGCACGGAGTAAATGCTGTTCCCCACGGGTTATATGCTTAGCTAGTGCTCGTGATGATTCAAACTGAGAGCAAGGGTCTTCCCCCACCTGCAAGTCAGTTACATAAGAGTTACAGGAAACAAACACCTCCGGAGTCCATTAAGTTTGAGCTGAAAACTTAGGTTTAAATAATGCCAGGTGGAGATGAGACACAGAAACCACAGAAACAAATACATGGCACACACAGACCTCCAGGACCTGCTCCGGAAAGCTTTAATCACTCCATGTAGAAACAATACATTCATACATCCAAATGACTCCCAAGTCTTGACCAGCCTCACTGGAACAGTCTATTGTATTTTGTATTTGGCATTAATACAAAACCTTCCTGTTCGTTACCGCCAAGATTTAGGAGACTGTTACTTATAAACACAGTTGTTTTTTTTTTACCCTGAGGCTGATATTACCAAAGTGGAAAAGAAGAGTTACTATCAGCTGGAGTGTATTTAATGCAGAATTTAAAAAATCATTTATTCATGACGCTGGAATGTTTCTCTCCCCACTCCCACCCCCAACACTATGTGATGACAAGAGAAAAGATGGCAAACGGCGGTGTCTGGTCTGATTACACTGATGACACGATTCTCAACTCGATCTACTGATGAAAACAAAGACACTAACATCGATGAACTCAACACTATCACGTTTAAAAAGGGCATCACAATCAGCTCTTTCTTATAAAAGGGGAGTTGGTGTCGGTCTCAGACATGAATAACAGCACAGTTGTTACTTACAGTGTCTATTGCAGGGCACTCTGCCTACTAGAGATGAGCCAGGTAGCCAAGTGCAGAGTTCACACCCGTTGCCTTGCAAGTTTCAACCTTGGGCTCTTAGTCTCCTGTAGATCAGATCAGCACGTGTCCAAAAGAGTAACAACCCCCAAAGCTACAACAGTTATCCCATTCAAGTGATGCAAGAGGCAATCATGTTAAATTGGAAAAAAAAAAAAAAAAAAAAAGATAGCCGTGTTGAAGTGCGGACCATTTTAACATCATTTTGTATGCAAATAACCAGTAAGCAGAAGAGCGCGCGTTTCAGAATCTGACTCCCTGATGTCTCTAAGGTCCTCTTTTGGGAGCGGGTCCGGAGCAGCAGTGTGCCACCTCCCTAAAGGCAGCCTGGTGACTTTCCCGCCTGTATTTCCCTGATGACCTCAGCATGCTTCTAAGATGTGTCCTTTCTAAACACTAACAGCACTTGATCGAAACCGGCTGTTAGTCTGCACATCAGAATTGGGAAATCTTTGTTGTCACTTGACTGCAAAGTATTGGACATGCAATTTCCTGAGTACTAGGTACTCCCTGTGCACGACTTACTTTCGGCTGCACAATCACGTGTATTCTGGGCTACGATGAGGATCTGGGGGTATGTGGCAGCTGAAGAATTACACACCTAATCATGCTCCCTACTCCTGATTTGTATTATTTCTAGATGCCTTCCCAGTTCAAGTGATGGAACAAGCGTCCCAGGCATAGACGTTTACTGGATTTTTCTTGAGAAGTTAAATTACGTTCACTACCTTTCAGCCCAAACTGACTGAAGATAATGGAGAGGGAATTTAGTACTAAACTGAGTTAGAAAAAGGTTTCCCAGAAAAGATACCAGTGTTCTTTTTTTTTCAGGTAGAATCATAGAAAATCAAGGTTGGAAAAACACTTAACAGTCATATGGCCAATTCCCCCACCTGACACCCAAACTCCCGTATAACATCTCTGCCTCGTTGTCGTCCAGCCTCTGCTAGAATAGCTTGAGGGGCAGGAAGCTGTTCCATCACTCAGCCCTCCTTAAAACAGAATAGCCAAACAGATGCAGCAGGGAAACAAACTTCCACTGGGCATGATTATGCATTATACCTAACTTTTCAAGAGAGTTAGCAGATTGTCAATTGCTACTCAGAAGAATAAACCAGATTTGTTCCAAGCATCCCAGGCTTTCTGCAAATGATTCAAAATGGGGAGATACAATTTAGAAGTGTGAATTTTATAAATCATTGCTGAATAGCTGTGTGTTTGTGGGGGGGCAGATAAAAAAATCTCTTAGAAGTAATCATTGTAGTGACCCCAAAACAAAGGGAAAGTATGTGTTTAAAATAATAAATAGAAGTTTCATTCTGAAGATGCAATAAAAACCTTGTGCAGTAAGTCTTGGTACGAGAATTAAGGAGCGCTGGGGGATGACGCGCGGGCTGATTACGGTCAGTTCAGCAGAAGAGAAGGAGAAGGGCAAGGCCGAGTGTGCAGCCTGCCGCCCGAAGGTATCGGGAGCAGGGCACCCTGTCTTGATCCTCTCCTTCTGGCTTGTTTGGCAGCACTGCCAACGATTCTCTTGTTTCTATTTCTCTCAAGGTACTCAGGCTGCTTCAAGGTTTTAAATTCCACCCCCGCTTCGGAAGACTAACAAAGCAACACACAGATCGGTGGACAATCATTTCAGAACTCGTTTACGAAGGCTCAATTCCTCTGAAGGGACACCTTTATGTCTATATTTTTATTTTTTGAACATACATATGAATAAGTCTATTTGAGCTGAAAACATTTACCCTGAAGACACGGATGTAAACTTTAAAGATGGAGGGACTCAGCTGATTGCGTTTTGAGCGCTGTCTTTCACCCCAGGTGTTAAAACAGCAATGGTATCGATCTGTAACAAACATGAGTAACAAACATGAGTAATGGACAAAAACAAAACAACAACAAACCAACCCTAAAGTCAGTATGTCTTTTTATAGGGAGGCCCCTTTCTTTCACATCTGCTTCAAAAGGATCAGATAATTAACATTGATCAGCTAGGTGACCGGCAAGCAGATCTCCCTGCGAAAAAGAATAAAACTTCTTCGACCATGGAAGCTTGGAAATGAAATCAATGAAAGTCTATCAAGTACTCGGGGTAGATCTGGTTGGCATCGAACACCACGAAGACCCTGGGATTCCAGGTGTCATCCACACAGCTGTCATACAAATTCACGTAGCTCCCGTCTTTGGAAGGAGGGCGCACGAATTTGGAGTCTCCGTTTATGTAATCTCCAATCAGCACTCGGGCAAGAAACATAGATTTGTACGTTCTAAACAGATGCTGCTGTTGCAGGGTTACGCCGTGAACCTGGAATGTGTTTCCGTGCTTTACGTCGTCTTTGCAGAAGCGGCTGGCGTAAGCAGCATCTCGAGCAAAATAGGTTCCTTAAACAAAAAGGAGCCCGAAGAGCCAAGATTACTCCAAGGAGTGTATGAAACACAAGCAAAAAAAACACTGTGATTGTTAGGGGGAGAGACACACGGAATTGTGTAACAGGAATAGACATGGAATTTCCTCGCCGGTAGGTTTTAAAGAAAAGAACAGAAATCCGTCTGTTATGGACAGCTGTGATGCAGGCTGCCACTGGGATAGATCTGTTAGTACAGACCAGAGCCCCCACCACCAACACCATCCCCGTCCCCACTGAAACGTAGCAACCAGACTTGTGTTTTCAAAAAGAGTCTTATAAAGAAATCCAATACGTAAGATGGATACAAATGGTTTCTGTGATTACAAGTGACAGGGCCTGCCTTGTCACTGCTCGGACCTCCCTCCCACTTCTGTTTCCTTCCACCCTTTCCCCATCCACCACCCACCCATCTAAGCATCCACTGGAGAGCACAGTGAAACCATGGGTCTGCAGAGATGATTTCAAACCCCAAGAAACCACATTTCTGTGCTACAGGGTAACTGTTCAATAACATTTCTGGAGATGAGAGAACCCCATATCCAGGAAAAGATTTCCGGAGAGTGTGATGCTATTCACACCTGAACGTTCCAAAAGGACAAGCTCACTTGTCCGCTGCCTAAAGAGGAAACCTCCGTGAAGAATCTGACTCTTCCAAAATGGTAGGCCTAGGAGGCTGACATCATTAAGGGAATACTTAAGCTAAAACATTTCGGAAATGAACTGCAATGTCTATTACCCAAATCCGACGGAACTTAATATAACACCTTTCTGATCCTCTTACAGTTAAATAAATGGGATGGCCTTTAAAGTCGTTATTTTTAAAATTAATTTACTCTTAAAAATGTAGCACCTCCTGATCCTGAGTGGTAGCCAGTTCTCTTGCTGGAGGTAAGGTACAAAATGAGGACCAAGCAAAGAAATGTCCACCTCGTACCTTCTCCCCTCCCCCGCCCCTCCTTAATTTGCTTGAGTCGTGAGCATAAACTGGACAACTTAGACTTCCACAACATTAGAAAAAAGGTGAGGATTTCCCCCATTATCCCTTCATGCTCATTAATATTCCTACCTATCATTTTCTAAAAAACAAAACAAAACAAAAAATAGACCTATGTACAATGTACACATTAATTGATTTATTTTATAGTGCTGTATGTACTTGACATAAAACAGTTCAGTGCATGGGTTTATCCATGGAAAGGACTCATGCATGGAAAGTAAACATCATAATGCAAAAATCAGCTCATCTGGACATGACGCCCCATCTGAGTGACTGGGACTTGGGGGGTTATCTAATCTGGTAGAGGTGTAAAAAGTCTTCCTTCCATCTTGCACACCCAGGAAGTGGCTTTTTGGTATCTCAGAAACTCTGAGGGTGTGCCAGGAACCCAGTACAGTAACTTTTAACTTAGTGACTCTCAAGCCCCTGAGCTACAAACAGTCAATCCTCTCTCAGGAGAGGAGATACTCTTCTAGCACTCCAACTGGATTCTGATAGTTACCTTTTCCAAAGAGAGCACCGTGTATACCGTTGATTCTCCAATCAAAGTTATGAATGCAAATTGCTTCCACAAATTCACTGCTGGTGCCATGAAATAGCATCTGTTCATTAATCTGAGGCACGCCTCTTTTTTTCTTGAGCTGAACCTTTTTCCTAAAAACACAATACACAGACACAAAACACACAGATATCTACCATAAATGGCATTATTAATTTTTCAAGGAGCAAACCTCAATAGAAAGGGTAAAACAGAACACAGTTCTTTAACATACATCGTAAGTGGACAAATAGCTCTGGAAAAAAATAATCTCAAATGATCTTGCACACATAAATCATCTCATCAAAAATTATTAGTTAATATTGACACTGAATGTTGAAAATTATACCAAAAACTATAGGTATCCCAGACAATGCCCCATCATAGTAAAGTGACTGATCGCCTAAACCAGCCAAGCTTTACAGATGCTTAAAAATGACACTACAAACGGTAAATAATACATAGTTCACAGAGTCTTTAAACAGTGAATTCCTCGAGCACGGACCATGCCTTCATCTTTTTATCCCCGGAGTAGGACGTGTTGGTTAAACTGAACTGAACTTTGCATCTTAGGGCTGGAAGGGACATGAAGCCATCCAGTTCAAACCTCTTGCCAATGGACAATCCTCTTCCAACACATAAAATGATATTCAATGTAGGACTTATTGTAATAGTAAAAAAACAAACAAACCGAAAACAGCCTAAAATTCTTTCACAGCAAAAGGAATAATTATATATTTATACATGAAAGTTAAAATAATGAACTAGATCTATATGTATTAACATAGATACCTCTTGAAAAATAATGTTTAATGTAAAAAGAATGATGCAAAAAGAGACCTATATCTCAAAATAATAATGTGTATTGTAGAAGTATACAAACATAGGTAGTAAGAAATATAAAAACACGGATAAGAAGGTATCACAGCAACTTGAGGGGGAAAGAAGGAGGAGAGGATGGGGATGGGGGAAACACTCCACCTTGATCTCTAACGCTGTGTATCTTAAAAAAAAAAGCCAAACAAAAAAACCCAGACACAAAGATGAAGAAAATGTCACAAATATTAAAATGTTAAATCTGATTGGTAGGTACATGGGTGTCTGTAAACTATTGGCTGCATTTTCATTTAAATATATTTCATTCAAAAGATGTCTTAAAGATTAAAAAGAACCCTCCCCTGTTAACTCCGTAATGAGAGCTGCCCCGTGCCTGCCTGCTCAGCTCACCGCGTGTCCGGCGCTCCCCGCTCCGCACAGCAGCCAATCTATTGGCCATCAGCTGTAATTGTGAGAAAGTCACCCCCCGACGGTGAACCAGAATCTGCCTCCCTGGTACTTCTACTCTCGGTCTTAGTTATTCCCTTCTGAACACAGAACAACCAAACACTTAACACAAAACAACTCCAAATATCCAGGAATAACTGTGAACACCGAGAGGCTTTCTTCCCCAGGTGAACAGACACCACTGTCTCAACTACTCCTCCCATGGCATAGCTTCTAGGCCTTTCTCCACCCTGGACAGCCTTTAGTGGGCAGGAATCTGCTGGACACCATCTAGTCCGAAAATGCTGGGAAGAAACAGAAACAGAGCCCAGATGTGGTGGGACGGCACCCAGCGGAGCTCCCTCTGCACCAGGCATCGTGCTACTGATGGAAGCTTGTGGTCAGTTAAAACCGCCGGCGGCTTTCTCCAAGCAGGCTTCTCTCGGCTCGCTGGATTTGTGCAACTGATTTCTGAATCTCATGCAATAGGTTTATTTCAATTAAGCTTTATCTTGATATAGTAATTTTAAAAGTACAGAATTTATAAAGAGCAGGCAGCTTAGGGACTGTTCGGGGCTGGGGGGAAGGGCACTTGCCCTTAAATGCCGAGAGAATGGAAATGTATATGGTCGTTCTCAGAGCCCTCTGGCAGCATGTCTCAAAATTCAAATGCATATGCTTTCATCTACTGGAGACAGTCTTTTCAGACCATTAAGCATGACGTTAGGAAGATGTGCATTAAACAAACATTTACTTCAGAAAAAGCCAGCATGTTTTCACAAAGAACAAATTATGCCAACTTTCTTTTTGGACCTTTATGTACTGTCTGCCTTGTTTTTTTTACAATGCACATTTGTTGCTTTTCTAACTAAGAAAGAAATCTTTTTAAGAGAAGATAATCATATTTGTTTAGACTCACTGTTTCAATCTTCCAAGGTCTTTCTGACTCCTGATTAATTCACCCTACAAGTAAGCTTCCCCTTCTAGTTTTGAATCTTCCACAAGTGTGATAAGCAAGCCTCCTACATTTTCATCCAAATTCCTGACAGAGATGTGGAAGGGCTCAAGAAGAAAGCATGCATGCCATTCAAGTTACTCTTTGATAAGACTTTTAACCAGGTATTACTTTTTCCCTTTGTATGGTCACCCGGCACCCATCTCTCCATCTCGCCTCCATCGTAAGGACCTTTCTCAACCACTCGTAGAAATCAAGTTACACTGTCTAAGGGGCTTATCCACCTACCACTATGGCAGTCCTCTTAGTTAGCGGAGCATCAGTGAATTCATTCTGGTTTTTTCTAAGTAAACAGTTCTTTAACATACGTCCTTCAAATATTAAGCTTCACGGTCTATAATGACTAGAATCCACGCTATAATCAAGATATTCACTCATCACTACTTCTCAGGCGCAGATTAGAACGAACTTTGGTTTGAAAATTCACTCCAGTCTCTCTTGGATAAGATAAATGAAGTGGTGGTTAGTGAAAGAGCCGGAAGTGTGGGCACCGAAACTCTGCTCAGTCACCGGATAGGTACAGCGTCTATGGGATGGGGTGGTCACAGCTCTGCACCCCCCATGGTGTGCACGGTTTACTTTAGCGCCCATCGCCAAGGCACCCAGGACACGCAGAGACTCACACTGTGACCTTGCTCTAGAAAGGCTAACATTGGGTTCCAGGGCCTCTTGGGCTCCAGTTAAACCTTCAGGGAAAGTCACAGGATTGAAACCAAACTAGGTTCTCCACCACCCTGCCCACCTTTGCCCAACCCCACACTCATCTCTGAACTTACTGAAAATGCTGTTGCACCCACTTCTCAAAGATGTCTTAAAAGTACCCTCCCCCCCAGGGACTAGGGTGCCAGCCGGGCCAGGCTGGGTGTGCCCCACATTCCAAATGCAGCAGGAAGAGCTTCGCGCTCTGGACTGAAATAGGTTCGTCCAGTTTAGACCAGCGGTTCTCCCTCCTGGCTGAACACCGGAATCACTTGTAGACCTTTTTAAAGATAAAACTGTCAGAACGCAGAGGCTCTGCTTCAGTGGCTCTGGGATGGGTGACAGATGCCCAGGTTAAAGAGCTTCCCCAGGTGATTTTGACAGGCAGCCAGGATGGAGAACCTCGCACCTAAATCAGCATTCTTAACAAAGCAGCAGCCTTCCCTGCTCTTATTTCCTGCTGCCTTATCCTTCCCAACCCTGGACCAGTCCAACCGTCTCCCCTCACTGCTCTAGAACTGGGAGTGCTGGAATCAATCAAACATCGCCATGGTTCCCACCCCAAATCCGCACGTTCCCACGTCAGCTAAGCCCTCGACACTGATGGAGACCCCATGGTTCCCAGGTTAGCTCTTTCTCCCCGCCACGTTCCACAGCGGCTGTTTCCTGTCTCCCCTTTTCCTCTCTCTCCCTCACATCCCCCTCCCTAGCACCTCATTCTCTGCAGGCGACCTCACTTCTTCCTTCCCCAAGGAAACAAAGTATCAGGAAGGAACTCCCTGACCTACCTCATCTCCGATCCCCTCCCCCTCCTCATCTGTAAATCTAACTGGACCACTCTGTCTCTCTCCTTCTGACCCGCGTTCTCTGAGTCCCACCCCATTACCCCTCCCTCTCTCTGCTGTCTTTTAAACTCTCCCTCTGCATAGGTTCTTTCCTATAATAATGTAAATATCCTCAGGTCTCTCCCATCTTTAAATTCGAAAAACAAAACCAAGCACCCTTCCCACGCCCACATCACCATCTTCTCACATCTCTCACTCTCTTCACTGCCGAGGGCCTTGAAAGAGTTGTCAGCGTTTGCTGTACACACAGTATAGCATCTACCAACGTTGCTCTTGCCTAGGGTACCAAGGACGTTTTATTGCAAAATCCAAAGGACGTTTTCAACATTCATCTTTCTTGGCATCTCTGCCGTATGTGACCCTGAGGATGACACATACTTGTGTCAACCACGTTCTTCCTTTGGCTCCTGTGATTCCACATGCTATGGATTTTCTTCCACTTTATGTGGTTACTTCTCAGTTTCCTCCCTGGGCTTTCTCCTCCTCTGTTCATCCCTTCCAGAGTTTGGTCCTTACCCCCTTCTTTTCCTAATCGACATAAAATACCTGGTCATCTTATCAATTCCTTTGGCTTCTATGACCTCACACTTTCCAGTAACTCCAAAACCTTTATCTCTGTCTACACTGCTCTCTTGAGCTCCCAACCCATGTATCAACTGCTAAGCCCTCCCCGTCCTCCCCAGACCAAAACCTGTTCCTACCCATTTCCCTCAGTCAATTAGAACAAATAAGTCTGAATCCTTGGAGTTATCTTTCCCATCTCCCCTACCCACCCCACCATGCACATTAAATCAAGTACCAGGCAATATCATTCCATATCTCTAATATCTCAAAACAGTCCTCTTCACTGCAGTGGTACAGATAGCACCTTGGTTCAGGCCATCCAGTGTGTCACATTTGTAAAGACTGAAACAATTTCCTAAGTTGGTCACCCTTCTGTGATCCTTTTAAGCCAGTTTCTCAACCTCAGCACTGCTGACGTTTTGGGCTGGGGAGCGCTTTGTTGTGTGGCCTGTCTTGTGCATCGCAGGAAGCTTAGCATCCCTGCCCTCCACCCCGCAGATGCAGTGGTATCCCCCCAGCCTACACCATGACGATCAAAAACAGCTCCAGTCATTGCCAAACATCCCCTGGTGGGCAAAATCACCCCTAACTGAGAACCACTGCTTTACACTCCTTCTCCACAGTGCAGCCTGATAAATTATTTTTCTAAAATGCAAATCAGCTCCATCACTCTCTTGCTTAAAGTCCTGCAATGGCTTTCCACTGTCCCAGGGAAAAAACCCAAACCCCTTAGTTTGTTTACAAGGTCCTGCGTGGCCTGGCCTGTGCCAACTCTCTGACCCAGATGCCAGGTCAGTCCAACTCATAAGGCTGATGGAGAAAATCACACGACCACCCAGTGGGTCTCCCACAAACCCCTGCATGCTCTACACCTCCTGAATACTTTTCTAGCACCTTCTCTCACCATCATCCTATCTTCTGTCCTATTTGAAATCCTCTCAATGTTCTACATTCCCTCTTGTCATCGATCTCTGGCCCATGCTGCTCCCGATGCCTGGGGTGCCCTCCCCTCTCCTCCCGCATCCAGCCCAGATGACACCGGCTTAGGAAGTGCTCTGTGACACCCCACATACACCCTACTTCTGTCCAAGCACTGGTCCTGTGCACTCGTACATCCCGAGTGCCTAGAACAGTGCCTGGCACAAAGCTGGTTCTGGAACATATTGCTGGAAGAAGGGAGGAAGGAAGGAAGGCCTGGACAACATGCAAACTGACATCTGCTGGACTCATGTGGGCTTCCCGCCTGTATAGTGAGTCACAGGTTACGTGACAATGGGGTGGACGAGTTTATTTTCGTCCTTCAGGCAGAGATCAGAATGACAGGCTGTCTTTAAAATGCGACTCAGTATTTTCTGCTGTCACGGCAGGTGGCAGGTTCATTTCCCATCACAGATTTCTACAGGCCGACCTCACATAACATCATGAATGGCATCTACAGAGTAAAAACATCTCCAGTGAGATTCTTAGTATATGATGTGTTGGGGATTCACTGGAACATATTCTACCACTAGGAATTAATTGAGGTCTCAAATTACGAGGAAGACTGATAGGAATTCCACCTCAGAGGCCCGATTAAGAAGAAGGAATTAAGTCTTCATCAGAACATTTTAGGAAAACTTACTTTATTCACTGAGAGAATAAGATCAAAGAAGATGGAGGCTTCCATCCTCCTCTACAAAAGAATCACCTAAACAAGACCTGAATAAAACCTAAACTCAGTTAAACTCAGTATTGTCAGAAATAAAAGTGGGCTGGGCCCAAAGACTCAAAATTACAAAGAATACAAGCTGAAAACCCTTATTTTATGATATAAACTATTATGAGAATAAAACCTGGAGTTTACTCAGGCTGTAGGAACTGACCTACCAGAAGCATGAAAGAATTCCGCATATTATCACCAAACAAAAGTCAGCCTGATTTTCAAGTATATGAGAATGAAATGAGTTAAGGCCTGGGATTTGCTTTAAAATACTTCAGCAACAACAATAACATAGCAAAAGAGGTGATAGATTATGATGGTAAATCTAGATAAATGTTAAATCAGGATGATGGATACACAGGGTTCATGACATTAGACTCTATTATTTGAAATTTTCCTGACTAAATGTTAAATGCTTGTATTAAAAAATATTAGAAATCAAACCTTGAACACAGATTTAATAAAAGTATTTCAGAAAATCACTTATTTTAAGTAATGCTGTTATTCAGAAAAATACAGCACAATGTGTTCATGCGGACGATACCTGTAAGTTTCTTGTAATGGGCTTTGTTTTTAGGTTAAGTGCGCACCAAGCAATCCAATGGGTCATTTCCAACCTAAATTGAGTAATGAACGGAGATTTTAAATCTAGAACATAAACTCCGGGCTAAGCAGGGAATTTGAAGGTACGTTTTACAATGTCCTTCAAAACTAAAAACAAGCAAATGACTCACAGGCTAGGAAGTCTGAGCCAACAAAGTCATAGTAACAGAACTAAACAGCTCCCCAGAACCCCTGGTAATGCTGATTCAGCCACGATGCCCAGCTCGAAACTCTGAAAGCAGTGCAGAAGAGGCTGTCAGACAGTGTTGTACGGGATGCTGGTGCTGGCTTACAGAGCAGCTATCCCTGAGGATGAGGAAGAGAGCTGAAAAACCAGGTCAAAACACGCACAGTACGTCTACACAGCTCACGTGGTGGTGCCACTGACAATGAATACGATTAAACATTTGTGCTTCACTGTCTCTGAGACTGTAAAAGTCTCAGAGGCCAAGGAGGGGGTTCAGAGTAGAAACTGTCTCACCTGCAAAAGAACTCCCACAAGTCTAGGTTTTGAATTCTCTGAATTCTTTTAATTCTGTTGCGATCCACTGTTTTCCCAAAGAGACTAGCAACTCCATTGTATTCATGTGTTTGATTGTGCAAAGGAATGAGCTGGAAAGAGAAGTTTGCACAGTTTTACTGGGGTCCTTTCCAATCTCTCCCACCTGCAGTTGGTCAGTGCGGCTCTCACCTGATAGGGCAGGTCGGTATTCACATTCTCCCAGTGGAGTGGCATGGGGATGGCCTCATTTTCACAGATATAACTTTAAATAGAAAAGACAAAACAAAATATTAGAAGCTGATTAGAATCACTGTCAATGACTTAGACGTTTTCTCCCAAGCTGAATTTTCATGCTGAGGTATTGTGACAAATGCAATTAAGTGTAGTCCTTGGTTTCTTTATTTTAAAATATTTATTGAATATCCGTTTGTGTGCAGCTTTTTAGGGGCTGAATTGAGAAATCTGATGGGAAACGTCTAATCCTACATAACATTAAGATTTCAAAAATAGTCGTTTAATTCGGTCTTGTTTTTCTTATTTTTTCAGAATTTCTTTTAAATGTAGGAAGATTTTAGGTGAAGAAAAGGAATTTCTAAGAAGAAAATCAAAAATTCTTGATTAAAACAACAAACCTCTTTAACAGATGTATACTGCCTATTAAATACCATCCAAAACCCTCGGCTGCACGTTCGACATCCTTCAAGATCTAGTTCAAACCTAAACGTTTCTCTCCTTATTGTCCACTATCCCCCTGCACGGTCCGCAGGAACTCACTCAGCGGAGAAGCCAGTAAAGTTATCCACCATGTTTAAGCCACTGGATGTGAACACAGAAAAAGACAAGGATCTTGGGGAGCTTGATGGCAAAAGGATGTAACTGATAATATTGATATGAATCCTTTCTGGTGACTGGAGGTTATGGAAGAAATTCATAAATTTCAAGTCTATCTTTAGCGTATTTTTTAACTCATTTTAACTTTTGGAAGATCACACAATCATATGATTTAAAGATGAATAGGTATAAAAAAGTGAACGGTGGACAGTTTCCCTCCCACTCCAGTCCTTGGTCTAGTTCTCACCTCTTGCCTCCATTCCAAGTAATCACTGTTTTTAGTCTCTTGGGTATTCTTCCAGAACTTCTCGAGGTTAACACAAGCCTTTTTTTTTTTTTTTGCACACACGAATGGTAGCATAATCATGTGTCTTTTGCAGCTGCTCTTTTTTTTCACTGACTATGTTCTTAGAGATCCTTCTATATCAGTAGGTAAGAGAGCATCCTAGCACAGAGCCTGGCACAGGGCAGACACTGCTGCTTGGACACACCCCTACTGATTACAAGTCCCCTACTGATGACATTTAGCCTTTTTCAACTCTTTGCTACTGTTAAGGATGCTGCAAAGAACAAGTCTGTCCCTTTGTCATTGTACATGGCCACGTGTCAATTTTTAGGATAACATCTTTGAAATGGCATTTCTGAGTCAAAGAATATATTTATTCCTGATTTTGACAGAAACTGCCAAAGTGCCCTCCTCAAAGGCTATACTCATTGACATTTCCCCCAGAAATGTAGAGAGTGCCTATTTGCCAACAACCTCTCCAAAGGAGTGTGTTGTCAGACTTGAGAATTTTTGTCAATCTGATGGTAAGAAATAATCTGGTATAATTTGTATTTCTCTTATTACGAGTGAGGTTGCATGAACTGTTCAAATTCTTCTAAGAATTCTTCTGTTCTCATCCTTCTAAGGGGTTGCTGGTCTTCTACTTAGAGATTCCGAAAAGTACTTCAAATACTATACAGATGAACCCTTTGACTGTGATACCGAGTAACAATACCTTTCCCAGGTTTTCTTTGTTTTTTTTTTTGGTTTTTTACTTTGCCTGATGTATCTTTTAGCTATGGAAAAGATTTTTGTTTGTTTGTTTAATGTTTGTAGCCTTAGTTAATTGTAAATTCCTTGCCGATAGGAAATGTACTATTCACTTTGCATGTCAAAAAATGCTCAGTGTATTCCTGTAATAAATAAACATTTGTATATCAATACCTCCTCATCTTCATCACTCTTCTGTATCTTACCCAACTGTTCTTCCTCTTTTATTATCTTGCTTTTTGTCCTCTGTTGTGGTTAATTCCCTCCCTGTCCTATCTTTGTTCTATGGCTTGTATAGTCTGTGAGAGAACAAAGTGCTTGACCCCATTACGTGCTTCTCCCCACCAAAGGGTACCAGATATAATAACACACAGTTACAATAACAATTTTCCATTATTATGTCTCATTTTTCTCCCAGATTCCATACCCTTTGAAGATAAGTAATTCTTTTATTAAAACCCTTACACTTAAGAATGAGGATGTGATGTAGCTGGTAAGGAAGTAAGATTCTCTCCCTTCCACAGAAGTACTGGAGCATTCATTATATAAGTACTTGAGTAACTTTTAAATCATGACCTTAAAATGTAAGCCAAAAGTCTCAAGAAGCTAACTGACAGAAACTTTAAAAATTTCTGTCTTTAATCCTTTCAAAATATCTCCTTGAAAGGAACAAATGGGCATCTCCTACAATTCACATGCTAGCATTGTTTCTGTTTCATTTTAAATTCTTTGAACAACAGGAATTTCAATACTTGATTGAGGAATTGTTCCAGAAAACAGGAGACATGCCCTTCAACTCCATTCATATGAATAACAAATATTTATTCTCTTCTGGCATTTATACCTCTCTTTTCAGGCTATAGACAGCAGGAGACAGAAAAAGGAAAACTTGCCACCCAGATCCAGGAAGCAGGAGGCTGTGCCCTTGTCCCATGCATCCCCATCTTCCCAGGTCCCCTTTAGTCACTACAGATTTGAAATTACTTCTAGGAGTTGCCCAATGGGGTTCAGTGGAGGTGAAGACAAAGTGCGTAATTACCTAGGATTTATGGCCCAAATAACTGGATGGTCCTGTGAGAGTCCTTCCAAGCTAATTAAAACTTACCTCAGTAGGTTATGTTAAGGATTTATAGCAGAGAGCATAAAGCATTTTGTAACTACCATGCAAAGTGCTCTAAAGAATTGAAAAATACAAATATATAAGGGGAAATGAAAAGGACAACAGGAAAGGAAATGCCAGCAGAAAATAACAATACTGCTCTTGCATCAATGAATGTGAAATTCAGTAGAGAAAAGATCAATATTAAGATTATTAAATAACCTACTGAAACATTTTCAGTTTATTTGTTCCTCTGTTAAATATTAAGGAAGACAAGAGAGAGAAAAAGCCCACTCTTGCTTTCCACCCCATTCTCTCCACAATACCTGAAAGCACTGATAGAAAAAGGGGCTCTTTTTATTAAGCGCTGTTTTCCAGTGGTGAGATTCATCTGCTTCATTTCTGTGCAAAAAGACAAAGATGTTAGATAAGTCCACAGAAACACACTGTGCTGTAAATTGTCATGAAAATTTCTAGCCACACTACATGATGGTCAGGGAATCATGGAGCTTTGGGAGTAGCTACTAAGCACAGTATATTAGGGATACTTGACCAACATCTGTTTATCATGGCATAAAAATAAGCTTCATCGCTTGATCTAAGCTCACACAGGAGGAAGCTAACCTCATACACGGCTCAGTATGTAAGGTCTATCCCTTTCTGTACCATACTTGGGTTAAACTGACCTGAAAATAGGAGAGTTCTCAACTTAGGAAAATTAAGAGTACTAGAAAGAGAAAGAAATTACAGTACTGAATCTTCTGGTTGGCTTCTTAAGTGAAAAATGTTACTTTGATTTCTCCAAAAATTTTGGAAATGATAAAAAAGATACATTACCATGATAAAACATGTACAATTCACAGAGTTTCAAAAGTTTGTACATTTCTTGCCTTCTCTTTAAATTGTACACCTAAACCAAAAAAATAGAAAACCTAGCTAGACTCAACACAGACTTATATGAAAGAGTCTAGTGATGAAAGACTAATGAACTAACTACAGTATCATTTTCTTCTTTCCTCTGTTCCTCAGCTGTGGCAATATTTACTAGGTCCCCCTCTTCATTCCCACAAAGTTAGGTGCTAAGTCGTAATGTGAGATTCTCGTCAGTCTACCTTGTCTAACTGGCATCATTCCACGCCAAGATAAAGGGGTTCACCCATCCAGGCCAATGCTGTGTGAAGTGTGTTTGCCCTTTCCGTATTCTCCTAGGCTCTGCACACACTGGCGTGACCACCGTGCAGGAGAAAAGAAAGGTAAGCCCAGCACATGCAGTGACGCCTGTGCTACCTTCTTCTTATACTACCTCGTTTTGAGTTTGCTTTTCACCATTTTTATAGAGAAGCCGAGCTGGCTTGGGGCAGAACCATGGGGGCTAACTTTACAAGTGGTACCTGGGAAATGCTCATACCTGCACCTCTGAAGCAGTGTCATCACGCAGAGGAGCGGGAGCTGGTGCTATTACATGTGACCCTATCCTCTGATGAAGACTTAAATGAACTGCACCGTCTTGAGAGAAATCTTCCAAAAAATACAGCTTACGAGAAAATATTCTTTCAGAAAATGCGGCTTGCTGGGCTACTACCAAAAGCTCTGACGAACTCCGTCCTCTACATGAAGCTTGATGTCTGCACACTGTGATGTCTCAGTATGGCTTCAAAACTGACAGGTGTACACGAGACTGAAGTGTCTGCCGACACCTTCCGTCTAAGACAAACGTCAGGCCCCCTTAAAGGCAGCCTATTTGCGTAATGTCCTAAAATATGCTTAGTCAGGAGTAAGAATCTAATGGCTTTAACTCTTGATTTAAAAAAAATACTAACTCCGGGGGCACAACAGTCATTAGAGATCTGATTGCATCAGTGTCTTAGTGGACAAATCTCCTGCAGCATGTCTGGGCCTTGGCTCCTCCAAGGGAATCTCCTAGGGTTTCAACACCCTCCCTCACCACAGTACAGCACTGACTCTGTCATAAGGACTCTACTCACAGAAAATAGGAAAGAACATCTACAGGACTGAGCTGTGTGGCAGCCCAAAGGCGCTTTTGTTAAGAAAGCCTCCCCCTCCAGGTTTTGTTTGCCTCTAAGCGGTAAACAGCTGAGGCTGGCAGCTTGAAACTGCAGGGTGAGTCCAACAGGTTTCTCATGGGGTCCCTAAAAACAGGCCCATGTATCATGGATGAAATACAAAGCGGGGCTGATTTCCAGATTAGCTGGTTAATCTGTGAAAGAGCCAACAAAATCAGAAAGTGGCAGGCGGCAATGTCCGTTGAAGAGTAGTTTTCTAGGAAAGACACCAAGAGATGGGTCATTCAGCTGAAATTTGGTCTTAAAACTCAATCCAGCTACCTATGACTCTGTCGTGTAACCTCTCTGATTGATCCTTAAAATATCTGACTGATCCTACCTATTTCAAAAGGCTGAGAGGATGATGAATAAAACAATGGCTTAGAGGTGTTTTGTGTTCCTTAGAAGAGAAGCATTACAGGAAAATACAGGACAATCTCCATATATGTTAGTATCTATAAGCATATAAATAACCTTTATAAAAGGCAATGTTGCTCAAAAAGATTTTAAATCTTGAATTTTTGTACAGGCATTTTTATGTGTTACAAAAAGGATTTACTCTGCTGTTCGCAAGTATGTCAACTAATCCTGATTTTCAGAACTGCAGATTTCACCACATCAACATACTAAGAACACACAACTATTAGGGAAAAAAACATACCTGCAAAGTCTATCTTGTAGCTGAATTTGGAAGTAGTAAAAGAAATGGAGCCACAAGGGTTTGTTTTGAAGCTTTTTTCGATATCTTCACTGCTAACTGAACACTGAATGTTGGTATCCGGCTTTAAGACAAACCAGAAAGTTCATTTACCAGCTGTTCACAGGAATGGCTTGGCCACAAAGGCAGTAATGGGGTACGGAGACCGAGATTGGAGGGACAGAGGAAACTTACTAATCACCTGTTCTAGTTCCCAACACACGGGGAGAATCACAGCTAAGACAGCATATGGAAAATAGCTTAAGGATTTCCAGCAAAGAAACTTCAACAACTGGTTATAAGGACTTTTTCCAAAGTATTACAGTGTTTCCAAATTATTGCCAAAATTACACATCTTAAGTGGCTCAAATCAAATCTTCTTTAAGTAGCCTTGTAAGCAAAAAAAAAAAAAAAAAAAAAGTCCACAAGCTCTTGAGTATGGGTTCAAGTCTCAGCTTAACCGTTAACGAGCTGTGTGACTCAAGACCAATTACAGTAACTTTTCTGAGTTGCACTGTCTTTGGCTTAAGACAGCGTGCTAGAATATGCTTTCAGGTTTCTGTGAGGCTGGAGGAGAAGACATCTCTACACCCCCTAACCTAATACCAGGAGCACAGAGGCGTTTAAGACCGGCTTGGTTGCTTCCCCTTCCCTTTGTCCACCAAACCAGGCCTGGCCTTGCTCACACGTGCCGAGACCAGGTACCCCTCAGTCACACTTGCACTCTGGACACACAGAAAACACACACCATTTCTTCTAAGTAAACACTCTGAAAACCTGGGGAAAGGAAAAGGACCAGAAGAATTTCTGATTTTTCTTTTTGTTCCGCCCTCTGACTTCCCTGAGGTTTGATTTCTTTCGGGTGCTGCCCGTACTCCTTTTTCACACCGGCACAATGGTGCTCCGTGAGTCTAAACCCCGCCTGCTCCGCCGGAGGGGCGCTACCTGAAACATGTGCCACTTCCCGCACTCCGCCAGGTAAAACCAGCCCCACTGTGTGTCTGACGTGTCCATCTCATCCATCTCGCTGTTTGTAGTCTTGGATAAGAATTCTTCTGCTCTGTGAAACATCTCCTGAAATGCCGGGAAGAGGGAGAGGAAGAAATCGTTTTCTTAATAACCAGCGTGCTTTTCACATATCATTTTTCTTCGCACAAAGAGCTGTATTCCAACAGTGACGTTGACAAATAGCATTCTATCTCGCATACTGGCTCTGAAGATAAACATTTTAAAATGTTAAATTATCACATCTGCACATCTTTCTTGGACATGGGCCATAACATTCCAGTTTTTTAGCAGCAACTGCTACAGAAACGATTTGGGTGTTTTGGGTTAATTGCTTATAAGAAAAATTCCATAGTGGACTGTTTAGAAAGAAAAAGGAAAGATTCAGTTTGGGATTATGAAATAAACCACAAATTTAATTTTTTGTTTAAACTGTCCACGATCTGATTAAAAAATCTGGTCTTTATTTTAAAAAATGTTCACTATCCTCACACTTAACAAATAAGACAAACAATCAGACGCTTAGGTGGATATATCAGTGTCCACGCAACCACTTAAGTAAGCTATATCAGCACCTATAAGCACTCCAGATTCTCAGTTTAGTGCCAAGAAATTTCTGTCTTATCAAATGTTCACGTATTTGGTCAAAAGGATCCACTATCACAACTAGTTAAGGCCAAATACAACTGATTTTTGTTTTAAATATTCATATTCCGGGAATTCCCTGGCGGCCCAGGGGTTAGGACTCGGCGCTTTCACTGCTGGGGCCTGGGTTCAATCCCTCGTTGGGGAACTAAGATCCTGCAAGCCGTTCGGCACGGCCAAATAAATAAAGTATTCATATTTCATTTAGTGGCACAGAAAGATGTTTATAACATATAGTGTTGAGTACAAAGAAAGTTACGATAAACAGAAATAGTATGATCCGATTTTAATAAAAAATACATCTATATTTACCCACATGAATGTTTGTGTATGTGTCTGTATATGTATGTGTGGGTATACGCATATGTACATACACACAGAAAAAGTCTGGATGGATACATAAACATTTATCATAGTTTTTCCTGAATATTAGGATAATAATAATAGTAATCCTTATAGGGCTCTTACTATGTGCCAGGTGCTGTCCTCAGTACTGCACAAATAATAAGTCATTTGGGCCTCACAACAACCCTTTAAGATATGTACTATTAATACCTCAAATTTATAAATGAGGAGGTCACACAACGGGGATGCCAGGATTCAAACCCAGGCAGTCTGGATCCAAGGTCTGTCCATGTAAGCACCATAGGATACTACCTTATACTTCCTTATCAATGACTTTATAATCTTGCCTGTATTATGTACACATTATTTTTGAAAAGTTTTAAACATTTTTGGGTGGAGACTGTGATGACGAGGAGGTCATCAGAAAAGGGGCGAAGAAGTTAGTCAAAGAAGATTCAACTTTATCTGGAATGTGGCGTTCTGTTCTCATTCTTTAAGGGTTTTTAAATTATTAATTTAAATTTGCACAGCTAACACATGAAAATCTCTCCTTGCAAAAAACCAGAACATTCAAGATAAAGCTAAAGACTCTTTTTGACTATCACTGCCATTCCTGGTACCTCTGACCTTCCTTCGCCAGGGTTAATCAATGATGTTTGCTTACTGTGCAACTTTCAGGCTTTGCTCTGTGTGCGTGTGTGTGTGTGTGTGTGTTTCATCATATACACACATATAAACTTATATGGTTTCTGCTGATTTGTTAAAAATTTGATTTCCTATATCTCTTTTTCTTTAACAAAGAATATGTACTATACTTGGGTAATTTGGAAAATATTTGTTTTAAATTTCATTGTTTAAAGTGTACAGAAGTGGTGTAACCTGGGATAAGCTTCCATGGCCTTGTTAAGGCCACAGCTTCCTCCTCACAGAACCTGGATGAAAGGCTCCTTCCTCCCGGGGCTGCTGGGAGAGGTGATGCTCGGTACTGCAGCGAAGTACCAGGCACAGTACCTGAGCTCAGGGAATGGGGCTTGTTATTTTCTCATTCACGTTTGGAAACTCTCTCCAAGGGATGCTTTGTGATTATGTTCCGGATTTTTTCCTTCATGTTTTAAAGTGGACTGGCCACTAAGAAATGAAAACCAGAACACCCTAGGAGCAAGAGCTGCAGATTTGGGGCCCGCTATTTACCTTATGTATTTTAACCCAATAAAAAAGGCAATGATTTAAAATTTAAGATCAGTTGTGTAGGTTAACTATTCACAACACCTGCTCTTCCTTCTATGACTTATTGTTCACATAATTTGCTCATTTTACTCTGAGAGACAAAGAAAGCGAGAGTGATTTAAATTTAGTTTTTCTTCTGAAAATAACCAGAAAAATTTGGAAGGATGAGATTCAAGGAAATAGTTAAGATAAATATGTGGCTTATGAGTTCCGTCTAGGAGAAAAGGGAATGGGAAATAGGAAAGCCCCCTTTACACAGCATAGATGCAACATGTGTGCTTTGCTACGTCACACTGTTCCCAAGACCGCACCGTGAGCCAGGTTACAAGTGGACGTGTTTCACCAAAGTCCCTTCAGAGCGTCCTGTCATGAGCAGCTCTCGCGGGGGGAGGTAGGCAGGATAGACTCGTCTCACATTCATCCCTATGCGGAGAGGGCAGCACCACAGACAGCTACCACTGCCCTGAAGCTCTTCAAATTTTATAAAATTCCTTGTCAGTTTACACAAATTTTTTCCTGTACAACCCAAGGCACAGGAGAAGTCATTCTCCAGTTAACTTTAGGGAAAAAAACCAAAGCAGAGAAGATACAATTATGTTGTCTAGAATCATGGAGCTGGCAGTTCAAAGAAGATTCTAGAAACACCCGAGGCCTCCGGACCGTCAGCTCTTCCCTAAGCTATCGGCCCCCTGCCTCCTTTTCCTACATGGACAGTTGTTCCTTCTCTCCTCTGGGGCCAAAGCTGAATGTGACTGCTTTGCTTCACAGATGCTATGGCTTTCTTTCCAAAGACTCAGACACAGTTCGTAAGACTGACTCTTACGGTTTTCTACAAGTTCATCCTCCAAAGGAATGGCTATTCTGTATAATTAGGCTCAAAGAGTTAAGTCAAGCTTCAATGAACAACTTTAAAATACTGTAACCAGAGTAGTAATGGATCTAGGATAGACTACATTTACAGGCAACAAAAGGAGTGTGCGCCAGTTGTCCACCAGGGAAAAGGCAGTGAATTAATGTTAGTGGAATGAATTAGATCAGCCACAACACCATAATCTGCCTTGCTTTTCCGGTTTTTAATTGGCAGACGATGATACTTCCTGCACTTCAGGCTGAGAAGGACAAAAAAGCTAGTATAAATCGGAAAAGCGTTTTGTAAATTTTCCAGTGCAATGGGTATGCTGGTGGAACTTGTCTACAACGCTAGCTATTCCAACCGGAATATTTATGGAGCCTGGGAGCAATCAATCTGGATCATCAAATTGAAAGGCCAGGTGGAAGATGGGCTTAAAATCAAAATCCTGGTCTATGGGAGAAAAATAATACCACCTTCCAGATTGGTTAAAACCTTTCTGATGAGTTTATTAAAATAAACAAAATATAATCTATTTTGTTAGGATAAACATAACACCTTGAGGAAATCATAGTTGGTAATGAAAACTTCCTTGTCTCTTATAGGAAGAAGGTCCAAAACTGGATACTGAAAGCTTACAAACAGGGTGGAACTTTTGGAATGACGGAGTAAGGAGTGCAGTGGGCCCCTCCCCAGCAAAACTGCATTTTAACTGGTGGACATTATTTAAAAGAACAACAACATTGAAAGTCTCTGGAAATTGTCTTAAGATCATCTAGCAAATAGAGAAATATTTATTCAGGAAAATCTACTAAATCTCCAGAACAGGCAAGAGTCTGGCATTTGGGCCGAGATCTGGTCCACTACTCCCCACCCCACCCGCTCAGTGTTGCAGACGAGAAGACAGGGGCTCCCTTTCCCTCCAGCTCCCAATCTGGGCCTATTTCACCCTGGAAGGGTCAGGCTGCCCACAAGTGGAGAAGGTCTACTCCGGGCAGGCAACACAGAGGACCGATCTCCTTTCCTCTACCCGGTCCCCACTCATTTGGTGGACGTTCCAGTTCAGGCCCAGCCGTCTGTGAATACTGGGCCCTGATTGCTCCCACCCAGGTACAGGGTGGTTTCTAGGGTAGTGGTTTCACGGCAGGAGGGGTAAGTCAAGTAGACCAGGGGCTGCCACCACCCCTCCCACCCAGGGTGTCACTCTGGGAAGAGTGGGCTCCCAACTCCAGCTCCAGTGACACAAGGGTTCTACTGCAGGAGGAAAAGCACATCCTAAGGACAAAGAGATCCATGACTCTGCCTGAGGGGACTGATTCTACGTGTAACGGAGTGTAGAGAACCTCACGTCTAAGAGCATTATCGAAAAAAATGGAAATCTTTGATGAAAAACAATTAAGGAGAGGCCCGGAGCTCTGATACAAGCAGAATGGCACAGTAGGCAGAAATTTAATATAGAGAACCAGGGACAGCCAAGAAAGCCCTCCTGGGATTATAGTCAACGGTGGGAGTCGGGAAGGCTGTGCACAAGCTCTAGGTGGTATCTACCCAGGAGCGGTCAGAGCAGGTCATGGGGCAGACGTGACAGCATTCCCAAGGCTGCACACAGACCCATCAACACAGGGGGGTGGCCTCACTGGCACAAGGGGGTTAAACATAACCTCTGACCGAACACTGAGTGAACTATCCTTTCTCCACTGAGTCTTACTTTTATAGAAAATCAGTTGTCTGTTTGTTTGTGGGCCTATTTCTGGACCCTCTATTCTGTTCTAATAAACATTTTCTCTATCTTGATACCAATACTACACTGTAGTGTTAGCACTCCAAATTTATTCTTCTTTTTCAGAACTGCTTTGGCTAGTCTAGATCTTTTCAATTTTGATTGGGATTGCATAGTGGCCTATCTGGAAGAATTGGCATCTCAACAGTATTGAGTATTCCAACCCATGAATGAGGTACATCTCTTGACTTATTTAGGTCTTACTTAACTGTTTCAATGTTTTACAGTTTTCAGTGTACAGTCCTGCATATCACTTATGCAAGATTCACGACTAAGTATTTCATATTTTTGATACTATTGCAAATGGAATTGCATTTTAAATTTAAATTTCTGGTTGAATGTTGCTAGTACATAGTGATACACTGATTTTTGGATATGGTTCCTGTACCCAGCAACCTTACTAAACTCACTTATTAGTTCTAGGAGATTTTTGGACATTCCATCAGATTTTCTATAGGCATTAGATAGCTAGCTAGCTAGCTTTACTTCTTTCTTCTAGCATATAGATGCCTGTTATTTCTTTTTCATGCCTTACTGCACTGGTTGTAATCTCCAGTACAATGCTGAATAAAGAACAGGCATTATTTCCTTGTTCCTGATCTTAGTGGGGAAGCATTTGGCCTTTGACTACTAAGTTTGATATTAGATACAGGTATTTTGCAGATGCACCTTGTGTCAGGGGTCCCCAAGACCACTCTCTGGTTCACAAGAGAAGAACTCACAGGACTCAGAAACTGTTCTACTCATGGTTACAGTTTATTACAGTAAAAGTATACAAAGTGAAATAAACACAGGGGAAAAAGTAGGTGGGATGAAGTCCAGAGGAAACCATGTACAAGCTTCCAAGTGGCCCCTCCCAGTGGAGTCACACAGGACACACTTAATTCTCCCAGCAACCATGTGTGACAAGTGCAAAGTGTTGCCAATCAGGGGTGTTCACCTGAGCCTAGGTGTCCAGGGTTTTTATTGGGAGTTGGTCATGTAAGCCTATAGCACCTATGTGAATGACCTCAGCTGCTGAAGTTCCAGATCTCCAGAGGGAAGGAACTCACCATAAATCACACTTCTAGTATAAACTTTCTGGACAGACTGGTGGAGGATGGCTGAAGTTTTCAGGCATGCAGATACACTCATGAGACAAACCGTTCCAGGAGTTCAGTTCTCTGGAGCTAGGCAAAGGACAGTCATGGAAACAGGCCTTTCTTGAGAATGTGCAGGGTTTGAGCAACCCAGGCCTGCTGAGTTAACCTTTTCTGCACACCCCATATCAGGCTGAACAAGTTCTCTTCTTGTCCAAGGTTGCTGAGGGTCTGTATCAGGAATAGATACTGGATTTTGTCAAATGCTTTTTCTGCATGCATTGAAATAATCACACAGTTTTTCATTTTAGTTTGCTTATATAATGAGTTACACTGATTGCTGTTCAAATATTAAACGAACCTTGTATTTTGGGGATAAACATCATTTGATAATGATGCATTAACCTTCTTATATACCGTTAGGTTTGATTTGCAAAAATTTTGTTTAGAATTTTTGCATCTATGTTCATTAGGGATATTGGCCTGTAGTTGTCTTTTAATGTCTTTGACTGGTTTTGGAATTAGGGTAATGCCAGTTTCACAGAGTGAGTTGTGAAGTATTACCTTCGTTTCTATATTCTGAAAGTTTGTGCAGAAAGGTATTATTTCTTCCTTAAATGTTTGTTAGAATTCGCCAGTGAAACCACTGGGCCTAGAGTTTTCTTTGTGGGTAGGCTTTTTCTTTAAATTTAAATTCTTTGGTAGATATTGGGCCATTCATGTGATTTATTTCTTCTTGAGGGAGCTCTGGTAGTTTGTGTCTTAGAAAATATGTCCATTTCATCTCAGCTGTCACACTGATTGACATTAAGTTGTTCATAACGTTCCATTATTATCCTTTAACGTTTGTAGAATATGTAGTGATATTATCTCTCTCATTCTCAATATCGGTAATTTGTATTCCTCTTTTTCTTTTTCCTTTTGGTTTCATTTTCTCTGTTGTTTTCATTTCAGTGCTTTGCACTCTAAACTTTATTTCTTTGCTCCTGCTTGAGCTTAATTTGCTCTTCTCTCATTTCTTAAGGAGGAAGCTGTGGTCATTGATTTGTGACATTTCTTTTTTGATATAAGCATCAGTATAGCTATAAATTTCCTTCTAAGAACTGTTTTAGCAACATACCACAAATTTGATATGCTTTCATATGTTCTATTTTCCCTTTTTATTTCTTTGATCAATGGGTTATTTTAGAGCGTGCTATTTATTTACAAATACTTGAGGATTTTACAGATCTTTTTTATTGAATTCTAATTTAATTCCATTTTAATCAGATAGTGTACTTTATAAGACCTGAATTCTTTTAAATGTATTGGGACTCCTTTTATGGCCCAGAATATGGTCTATCTTGTTAAATGTTCTCTGTGTAGTTGAAAAAAATGTGTACTCAGCTGTTGCTGGTGTACTGGTCTATAAATATTAATTAGGTCAAGTTGGTTGATAATGTTCAAGTCTTCTACATCCTTGCTTATTTCTACCTACTAATTCTATCAATTATTGAGAGAGGAGTATTAAAATCTCCAACTATAATGGGATTTGCCTATTTCTCCTTACAGCTCTATTAGTTTTGCTTCATGTATCTTGCACTCTATTATTAGGTATATAAATGTTTAGGATTGTTACTGATTAACGGGCCTCTTTATCATTAGGAAATGACATTCTTTATCACTAATAATATTATCTCTGAAACCTACTTTAATATTAACATACCACGCAAGCTTTCTCTCTAGTGTTAGCACTGTATATCTCTATTTATCCTACTTGTGTCTTTACATTCAATGTGTGTTTCTTGTAGACAACTTACAGTTGGGTCCTGCTTTCTAATCCAATCTGACAATCTGCCTTCTAATTGGGGTGTTTAGAGCATTTATTTTGGTATGATTATTGATATGGTTAGGTTTAAGTTTATCATCTTGCTTGGTCCCATCTGTTCTTTGCTCCCCTTATCATATACCTTCTTTTTGGGATTTCACTTTATCTCCTTTGGTGGCTTATAACTCTTTGTGTGTCTACACACACTGTTTATTTCTTCACTTTCCATGCATGCCAAAACCCACTCTAATTTAGCTTTTCTAGCTTCTGGGCTAATATCTTCCACCACCGTCTCTCTCTCTCCCCCCCCCCCCCCCACACACACAAGGAGGCGCTTGCTAGGATCTCCAATGAGCTTCAAGTTACCAAATCCTATGCACTTTTATCAGACCTTGTCTTATTTGACCTCTCAGTAACATTTCACAGTTTACCCACTGTCCTGCATTACTTTTTTCTTGGTTTCCATTAAATCACTCTCCAGATCATCTTAGATTTCTGGCCACAAACTCTCAATCCTCTGCAACTTTACTTCGGTTCAGCCTATAACTTGTAGGTTACTGGGGCTCAGTCTTAGCCCTTTTTTGTCTTTCTCAGCATCTTTAAAACATGGTCCTCAAGAATTAGGAAGTAGTTCAAAGGCATTTTTCACAGAAAAAAAGTAATGAAAGAAATTTGATCACATACAGTTTGCAAAGCTGAAATATAAGATTAATTACAATTTTCACAAAAATCCTTTTATTTTCATAACATCTCAATATGTTCAGTCTGTGTTACTGAGTTCATATCAGCTAGTGTTCAGCAAATACAATGGTGTAAAACCAAATAAATTTTCACATAATCTTCTAA
Source organism: Eubalaena glacialis (assembly GCF_028564815.1). Classification (NCBI taxonomy): domain Eukaryota; kingdom Metazoa; phylum Chordata; class Mammalia; order Artiodactyla; family Balaenidae; genus Eubalaena; species Eubalaena glacialis. The sequence continues at coordinate 113,257,525 of NC_083726.1, read as the reverse complement.
CAGAGCCCCAAGTCAATTTGCTTTGTTGATAAGGATAGAGAAGGGACCAAGACTAAAGGGGCATCACCCAGCTAAAACAGGTAAAAGTCTGAATATTGCTGAGAAGCTGTCAATCCAAATTTAATGCCCAATTTAATTGTTGTTACAAAAAAAAATAAACAAACTATTAACAAAATTTCTTTATTAAATGACTCTGTTGGAAGTCACATCTTATCAATGGCACATGACATAGAAAAGCAATTATTATCACTTGAGTGTTTCAACATGTGTTTAGTTTTAAAACTGAACAAACTACCTGAGCAAAAATACAAATCCGTTCTCGCAGTACACGTCGTATGTAACGGGGCAGAAATACTCGACAACCTTTTGTTCTGCTTGTGGGTGGAAGCTCACGGTACAAGGGAAGTCAGTTTTCATTCAGGCGGTGATATTTCTGTGAGCTGCGACACGGGCTGAAAAAGGTGCAATCCATTCAAAACTGACAGAGCATGAGCTATACGAATAGCAAGGAAAGGTGCGGCTGGGTTCCTAAAAGATGTTTTAAACATCTGGGACAGTCAGAAGGCACCAACGTGCCTCCTGATTGTAACCGAGTGTGGAAGGAAACAGTGAAAACTGAACACCAGCAAATCTTGACAACTCAGAATATGTGCTCTCAGATGCTGAGGAAAGCAACGGCAGTGTGTGCAAGATTACTCTTCCCACCTAAGTTTACTAGCTGCCAAGGACAGAAGTGCTGACAAGAGTTTCTGAAAGGAGGGATGAGATAAAAACGTTTCTTCATGATGCTAATAATACCAATGGTCATTCTTGATTTCCAGAGGCCTGCTGAAGTGGATGCTGAAATATAGTCAGCATCATAAATACCTGGAACCTACTATTTCAAGGCCAAAATACCCCAAATTTTCATGCTGAGAGTAAGATACCGGATTTCTCAAAGTCAGCAAACTATGCTGCAAATGGCTCAGTTGCTAGGCTGTGATTTCTTCCCAGAATCTGATGGTTTTCTTTACTCATCAGAGAGTGAGACTGACTTTACTATTGTGGCTGTATAAAGAACACAGCCACGCTACAAGAAAACATGAACAGCTATCTTCCGGAGACTGAAGTAGTCCCAGAATCCATTCGCTCCCTGCGTCCAAACATTCCGGCTGCTTGAAACATCCACCCCTACAGTTAGTTAATATTACAAGTGTATCAACTTGGCAACTGACAGAGCACGAGGAATAGTCCCAGAATTCCCATAATTTCTCAGTCTGTGTTTTATCTTGTTATTCCAAATCATCTAACAGGGCCAGCAAACACTAGTTGCAAATCTTGACAATCTATAATTACAGCATGGGATTTCCTATTTTAATAGAAATATAGGGTAAAAAATTCAAGTGTCTGGGTCTAACCTACATCTCAAGCTACCTATCAAGTTAGATACTTTGTAAGAGGCTGCAAAAATGTCATCTTTTTAACAATGAAAACATTATTCATTTTTAAAATACATAATATAAACAATAAAATATTGTTTAAAATTGGTGATCTGCATGGGCGCTGAAAATTTGAGAAACACCGCCCTAGGGATCTCACTTGCTCCCAAGATTTTAAAAGCCGTCTGTCTATACAGGCTGAGGCCATAAACAGCCATTTCTAGCCCAGCCTTCTCCTCTGAGCTCCACTCACTTATCCAACTGCCCCTTTGACTTTTTACTTGAATGCCTCACAGGCAGGTTAAACCTATCACAGGCCCCAAACCAAACTCCTGGTCCCCTCCACATCTTCCCCTTTCCCAGTCTCCCCATCTCAGGGAAAGTGGCCCTTCTTCCCGGCTGCCTGTGCCAGGAACCCAGCCTCCATCACTCAAAGTGCAGCCTGGGTTGACCCACTCCTCTCTCTCCCCCGCTTAGTCCAAGCCCCCTTCACCCTCACCCTGGACTACACTATATGTTCCTAAGTGTCTTCGAACAGACCTCCTGATGCTCTCTGTGTGAGCTTTTAATCGCTGCTGGAACAAATTACCACCAACGTAGTGGCTTAAAGGAACACAATTTCTTATCTTACAGTTCTGCTGAAGTCTGACGTGGGACTCACCGGACTAAAATCAACTAGCGATTCCTGTCTGGAGGCTGTCGGCGGGGGGCGGGGGGAGGCGTGGGTGGGAATCTATTTCCTTGGCTTTTCCTGCTTCTAGAAGCTTATCACATTCCTTGCTTCGTGGTCCCCTTCATCTCCAAAGCCAGCAACCTTGTATATCTTTGTTTTTTTTAATTCATTTTTATTGGATTAGAGTTGTTTTACAATGCTGTGTTAGTTTCTACTGTACAGCAAAGTGAATCAGCTGTACGTATACATATATCCCCTCTTTTTTGGATTTCCTTCCCATTTAGGTCACCACAGAGCACCGAGTAGAGTTCCCTGTGCTATACAGTAGGGTCTCATTAGTTATCTATTTTATACATAGCATCAATAGTGTATATATGTCAACCCAATCTCCCAATTCCCCCCCGCCCTTGGTATCTTTGATTATCCTCCCATCCTCACATCGACTCACTTCTGTCTGCATCTTCTAAGGATACTTTTAAGGACCCTTGTGATTCCACTGGGTCCACCTGGATAATCCAAGGTAATCTCCCTGTCAGTAGTCGGCTCATCAGCAATCTTAACGCCCCTTTGCTCTGGGACCGAACACATTCCCAGTTCCCGGTGACGCGGACACGGTTATCTGTGGCAGGCCATCATCTGCCTCGTACACTCTCTAATAAATAACTCGTGTTCCACACAGCAGCCACAATGATCTTCTTCAAAATGCAAGTATGTTCATGTCACTTCCTGTGTAAAACACTTCGATGGCCCCCACTCCTCCAAGGATAAGGTTCAAACCCTAAACATGTGCCACAAAGCCACACATGGCCTGTTCCTACCTACCTGCTGGCCCTAACTCCTGGTTCACCGCATTCCAGCCACACATGGCTTCGCTCACAGGCTCCTTTCTGCCTCGGGGCCTTTGCCCAGGCTGTTTCTGCTGTCTGAACAGCCCTCCTCCCCTCCCACCCAGCCTTTACGTGGCTAACTCTTGCTCAATCCTTCAGATCTCTGTAGAAGTAACTTTCACTGGGTGGCCTGACCTGATCTCCAAGTCCAGCACTAGCTCCTCCTATTACACGTCGTCGTACTTTTTCTTTTAGAGCTTCTACTACAATTGGAGCTCAATGTTACTGTGTAACTATCAGCTTCATGTCGCCACCCTGCGCAGACTGCAAACCGGTGTGGGCTGGGCCTGTTCTGCTCTGCTCACCACTGTAAACCCTTGGATTCAGAGCTGACTGGCTTATAGTAGGTGTTAAATAAATACATAAGTGCCCTCAGACATTATTTCCAAAGCAGGTCTAACTCTTAGAGGGGGAGCTGCATGAGCCAAAGACCTCGGCATCCTGCTTGAGCATCAGGCCAGGCGGGTCACAATGGGCAAACTGCCTCACCCCACCCCTCAGGCCTCAACCACAAACACGTGCCTCCAGCCTGCTTCCCAAACTCTGTTTTGTCCCCTGATACCAAAAACTATTAGACTCATTCCTTAGCCTTGTGCAGCACCTGCCACGCCAACCCTGGAAAGGCCACAGTATTTCTCTCCTCCTGCTCGTGGGCTGCATCACTAGAAAAGTTCCAAACGCACAGAAGTTGGTGTCACAAAAACGTCAAGGTTTCCTGCAGTTCGAGAACCCTTCCTTTAGCTCTGAGTCCCTGTGACTCTCCCCACAGGGTCTTTTCTACTCACTTTAAAGCCTAGAACCTAAGTTGGACTGGGAAGAGTATCTGTTCTGGAGCCAGAAAGTTCTGGGTTTAGAACCTGGCTGTCCTCATTCAGAAAGTGCACCCAACTTTCAGCCTTAGTCTCATCGCTAAAAAAGAGAACAATAATTTATAAATCCCCACCTCAGAGGTACTGGATGACCCCATACTCTATTTAGACTGCCCGCAGCCACCAAACACTGGCACGTTACACTCCTCTGTCAGCTCAGCTAAACCCACTGTTAGAACAATTACAAAGAATGCCAAGAAGATAAAGCTGTCAGTTATGAACCTGTGAGTGTACGCTGGCCCTAAGAACACATCTTCATAGACACTACATTCTCTAGAACTTTCACTGCCAGGAACACATCCTACCTCTGTCCCCCTCCAGCCCGAAGGTACGCCTATAGCATATACTGCCTTCTCAGATAGGATGTCCCACAGATGCCAGCTGCTGTCCTCGCAGCACCCCACCCTCATCCTCTCGCGATGTCCTCACCGAGATGACCACGGGACATGCGCTTTGTCCACGTCACTCCTCCATCCAAGCTGTAGTGGCCATTCTCTCTCTCACTTCCGTGGCCGTTGGCCATGTTGCTTCCTCTGCCCTTCCCACAAGACCACTTCTGGGACTTGGACACCTAGCTCAAGTGTAACTTGCTTCAACAAACCTTCCCAGGCCCCCAGACGCCCTCTGGTAACACTGTCCCCACTCAAACTGTACCTCCAGGCCCCGGAGGGCACGCTCTGACTTGGTCCAGGTTTGCCCTGCCCCTCCCTAGTGCCTGGAGTGGTGTTTTCCAGACAATAGATGTTTATTCAGTGTTTGTTGACTGCGTGAAATAATGACTCAGTGACTGAGGGAGCTGGATTTAGACATACTGACTTTGAACTCTCGGAGGGACAACCAGTAGAGCTGTCCATCACCCAGTTCAGAAAGGGGGTCAGGACTAAAGATGTACATTTGGCAGGCAGAGTCACTACAGAGATATCTGAAGCCTTGGGGCTCACCAAAAAAGGATGTGCCGGGAGAAGAAAAAGCTTAAGGTGGCACATTTCAGGGACAGAAGAAGGCAGTGCAGCTCACCCAAGATTACGATTCAAGGATGAAGCATAGAAAGGAGAAGCAATCCAAAGGAATACAGTCCCAGGAAATCCAAAAAAGAGAGTTTTGAGAAAACCTCCAGTGGCATTACTGTTGCAAAATGACAGAAGAGAGGGAGGTGTGCAGGTGGCCGCTGTGCGTGGTGATTTGAAAACTCTCGGTGACCCCCTAGCAAGTCAGGTGCTGGGGCAGAGGCGGGGCTGGGGGAGCTGAGGTCTGAGTACGAAGGACAAGAAGTGTAAGACTATTCTCTCAAGAGGCTGGACAGAGGAAGGAGGGAATCATAGTGCCAAGGGAGCGTGGAAGCAGCTGTGAATATAAAACAACAGAGAAAAGGGAGGCTCAGCGGGTAAAGCGCTGGACCGATTTACAAACATTATCATTGCCCCGACCCAGCGGCAGGGTGGTGGCGGAGAGGACACCGGTGCTAAACGACTCTGTGGCTCACCCACCTGCGAGATCTGGGGGAAGTCACTTCCTTCTCCCTTAGCTAACTCATTAGATTGTTCTAACTATATGAATTAATAAGCGAAAAGGAATTCTGAAGAGTTTATCACTCTTCACAAAGTAAGGTCCTATCACTGCAACAGATGATTTGTTATCGTAACAGATGTTTGTCATTTTTCATTTTCTGTCGTCAGAGAGAAACTGAAACTCCCTCCTATGTAATGCTGATACTGACTCCGTTTCCTGCAAAGAGGGGGAAGACAGCGGCAAAGAGACAGAAAAAGGCAGGGCGAAGTCAGGGTACACAGAGTCAAGGCAGTGACGGCATCCCATCCAACTCCTTCCTACAGATCTGCCATTTTCCTACACTGGGGGACGTAAGTCCAGGGCCACCTGCCTCGGGTGGGTGGAGAACTGCCAGGATTTCACACCAGAACTGAGTGCCTGCTGCCCTGTCAACCTGCTTCTGCCTCGGCAGGGACCTCAAGGGGCCTGGTCGGTGAAAGGCTTGAACAGAATCATCACTGACCTCGTGACTGTCTTGAAAAATAAAATAAAATGGTGCACTGAGATAAAGTTTATTTATAGCTCCTTGGTTATCTTGTTTTGGGTTCCCCCGCCCAAGAAAACGTTCCAAGTTCAATGGTGATTTTCCATACTCAAACCATGTCATGGAGACTTCCCACATAGAAGGGGTGACTGCTTCTGAGCATTATCATGGCCAGAGTCAGTGCAGTATTTCCTCAAAACACTTGCGAGCGGAATACAGTATCACACAGAAGGTGTATTTCCAAGAGGAGATAAATTTGCAGATCACAGGTGGCATATCAAAGTCATAGAAGCTACTAAAAAAATACAGGGAGAAACTAGCAGAAGTCTTCAGTTAAAGCAGTCCTCTATGGCCTTCCTCCACAAAGCAGAATTTATTGTATCATTCAATGGAAAGAAATGGTAAACAGTAATTTAAATTGGTGGGTAATACAAAAGTCATCTGTATTTATCTTTAGGATGCACTGTGGGTTTTTTTTTCATCTTTCCAATTGTGTTTGGCTTCGAGAAGCATTAAAATTAATTTTCATTCCACGAGCACAGCTGGACAGACGATTCAGATGCCTCTTCTATTCAAAGAAACTAACAAATTACAAGAGGAAATCCATATGCAGAATGTTCACTGTACTTTTACAATGTGAAACTGCCCTCATTGACAACATTCATACGCTCAGAGGAAGAAAAGCAGTACCGGTAAGAAAACACAGGAGCATTAAGATCTATCAGAGCAGTGTGATAAGGGTCAAAAGAAGAATGTGGGCTTGTAGGTGGAAGGTTCACCACTGTTAACAAAAGTCAGTCTGCTCTACTGAAATCAAGCAAAATCATTAGGGAGATTTCAGAGAAAACCAAGCCTTCCTTCCAAAGAAGTGAGATAATGCTGTAACAAACCAAATATATGAGATACTCATTAATGCCTTTATAATCCTCACAAACACATGAGTGATCCAATAGCCAGTTCTGATGTATATGTGATGGAGGAGGGAGAATGAACCATGGGAGCAAAGGACTCTTCCTAGTATTGATGCAATCACTTTGTTAATTCAATGGATATTTACTGAGTGCCTACTGTATGTCAGGCTCTGTTCCCTAGTCTGAGGATACCGTAGTAAACAAAAGAGACAAAAATCTCTGCCCATATGGAGCTTCTAACGCGGTGAAGGATTTAAGACATGTGACTTTGGGCAAGACATGTACTTGGATGACTAAAGGGCATGTTATGGAGAAACCAGGAAGGAGAAGGACTGCCAATAAAAACTGAATACAACACAAACACACATATACACACATATAATAATAGAAAATGAAACTTATTGATGACAGATAGTGAAACTGAATATATAAGCAGAGAGCACATTCTCAAAATTTGAAATTATTTTTGCTAAAATCAAAACCCAGCAATTACTTTCCTCTGATGTGGCCTTGAAGGATTGTATGTTTGAACCAAAAAAAAAAAAAAAAAAAAGTGGGGGGGGTCTTAGATGATGACCATCGCTATTCGATGGCCTGGGATGTAACCATGATACACAACCAAAAAAATCCAGACCAACAGACTAGTTTCTACCGGTTAAAAACGTAAAAACAGAAGCAAGTTTACTGACAAACTCTCTAACTTATCTGGAAATATATGCCAGGAATGGGGAAAAAAAAGAAGTAATGATTACAGCAAAGCAGTTACTGCAAATATGGAAGCAGGGTTATTAAACTAAATTTAGGAAGTTATCTCAGCACGTGGGGTAGTTGCACATATTTAGGCCAACTATTTGCTGATACGTGATTCTGCCATTTTTCCAGTCAACTCAAAGGCGTAAATAGTGTCTATTTGCCGTGTAACTAGGCGATTTTACCTCTAACAGGAGATTAATGGAATACTCTTGGCAAGCGGATTCCACTCTTTGAAGGCTGCATATTAAATAAATGAATGTACAAAAGCAAGGTAAACAAAAATGCATGCAGACACAATGCAAATACCGGAGGGAGACACAAGACTTGCAGTGGAAAAGCTCCAGGTCATCAGTTTCTGTCCACTGGAAAAAAAAAATCTAAGAACCTCACCACCTAGAGGCTTAGAACACACGCTCGACCACCCCAGTTTTCCATGGCTGTCCACCAGGAAGGGAAAAGGAGCCCCGGCGGTTCCCCTTAGGCCCATTGCAGGACCCGGAGGGCGAGTCCCCTCGCTTTGGACGGGGATGGGGGTGGGGTTGGCGGGTACACCTGAGCCTAAGTCAGTCACAGGTCCGAAGCCCAGGAACTCCAGCCAGAGAGCAAAACGCCAAGTTTACAAAGAAGGTGGAGGGACGGGGGCGGAGAAACCACAGCGAGTCCAATCACTGGGACGGGACAGCCGTACGGCGCTGGGGACCCACCGAGCCGTCTCCATTGCTCGCAAGGCGGCTGCCCGAGCCGCCGGGGCCGGGGCCTTCGGGTCCCCGGAACTCATCAGCCGGTCGGCGCGGCCTAGGGGGGTGGGGGGCGGGGGGTGGGGGGCGTAGTTCCCGGGAACCCCGCCCGTCCTCTCCCGTCAACCCCGCCCATCGGTCCGCCCCGTCCCGCCCGGCTACTCACCGGATTCGCTTCCCACATAACGGTGGCGAAATCGAGCGGAGAGAGCCTGGCGGAAGGGGCTGGCCGCGGGGCCGGGGTGCTGGGTTTTTCCCGAGGGCCCGGGGAGCGAAAGGACGGAGAGGCAACCTCCACGCCAGCCTCCCCGTCATAAACCGGCGTCTTCGAACCCCCTAGAACCTCCCGACTTCCGGCCGAAGCCGGCCAACCAGCGCCAGCCCCGCCCCGCCCCGCCCCCGGAAGCTCGCCCCCGCCCCTGCCTCTCTCTTCCGGCCTCGGCGCGGAGTGGGCGGGGCCTGCGAGGGTCTGGGTCGTAATGCGGTTGTTAAAGGGCTACCAGTCCAGCCAGCCTCCAGGGCTGCATCCCTTCTGCAAAGTCCCCTCCAAGTGATCCTCAAGCCTCGATATTTATTGATGACCTCCGATATTTATTGATCACCGTATAGGGAGTGTACTGGCCAAGAGGCAGACAGGCCTGGGAATTAATAGCCTGCGGGACAAGCTTCCGACTCGGTTTCCTCGTGCTCAGAATGGAGGTGATAATAATAGTATCTAAGGGTGTGGTGTGATCATTGAAGGCACCTAGCATGGTGTTTGGTATACAGTAAGTGCTCGATGAGTGATGGTTATTTGCCAGACACTGACACTGTGCTAGGCTCTGCAATGAGCAAGAGTGACCCATATGCAGTCCTCATGGAGCTTAGAGTCTAGAGAAAAAAGTAAGTAATTTAGATAAAATTAAAAGGTGCAGGATGGTCTACAGGTAGTATGGCAAGTACAGGGTTCTTTGAGAGGGTGCCTACCTAGGACAAGGTGTCTGCCGCCCCCCAATCCAACCCCCCCACCAAGAAGTTTAAGCCAAAACTTCAAGGATGCCCTCCTATTGAAGTTACGTGAGCTACAAGAGGGGAAGAATCTTCCAGGCAAAGAAGTACCATCTACCCATAGGAAATGAAAAAGGAACAGTTTAAGCTCCTTCTGAATTTTTCTATGCCTCCACACATTAAAATTTTTTTACTTGATCAAAGAGTACCTACAGATTTTTTCACCTACTATGATAGAGAGATCCTTCATTCCAATATGTAGAGTAATTCTATTTCAAAGTAGTGGGGAAAGAAAGGATTATTCGAGAAGTGATACTGGGGCAACTGGTTTAGCATTTGGCAAAAATTAAAGAGGGAAAAAAAAAAAAAAAGGTAAAGTGAAGATCCCTATCCCAATCCATTTACCAGAATAAATTAGAGTGCAAATTTACACACTATTATTTTTTTTTAAGATTTATTATTTATTTATTTTTGGCTGTGTTGGGTCTTAGTTGCTCACACACTATTCTTGAGTCTAGTTTGGCAATATGTATCAAAATTTGAAATTTCCATAATCTTTTATTAAACAATTCCATTTCTAGGAACTAATTTCAAGGAGGTAAATAGACAAATGTACACAATAATCTGTACAAGAATGTTTATTGCTATATATTTTGGAATAGTAAAAAATTGAAAACGACTTAACTATCACAATGGATTATTTCAAGTGTATATGTGTGTAACATGCGTACAAACTATGAAGTGCTATGTGTATGTATCTTGCATCCTACCACGCTGAAAATCCTACCACGCTACTACGTTAACAATCACATCACCTACAAATAATGCAGTTTTCACTCCTCGTATTGCATTGGCCAAAACTTCAGAAAATTTTTGAAGAATCTTTGTTGCTGCACGGGTTTTCTCTTGTTGCGGTGAGCGGGGGCTACTCTTCATTGCGCGGGCTTCTCATTGCTGTGGCTTCTCTTCTTGCAGAGCACGGGCTCTAGGCATGCGGGCTTCAGTAGTTGTGGCCACTAGGGCTCAGTAGTTGTGGCTCGTGGGCTCTAGAGCACAGGCTCAGTAGTTGTGGCACACAGGCTTAGTTGCTCCGCGGCATGTGGGATCTTCCCAGACCAGGGCTTGAACCCGTGTGCCCTGCACTGGCAGGCGGATTCTTAAACACTGCGCCACCAGGGAAGCCCCTAGATATTCTTTAAATACACTATCATCTTTAAAGAAATTTCTTTCTATTCCTAGTTCACTATAAGCTTTTAATTGGGAAAGGATGTTAAATTTATCAACTGTCTCTTGAGCTCTATCACTATATTCCTTTTTTATTCTGACTCATTAATATAATGAACTATACTAGTAGGTCTTCTAATGTTCAACCCATCCTTACCTTCTTGAAATAAACTCTGCTTAGTCACATATTCATTATTCTTTGAAAAAACTGTTTTATTCAATTTGTTAATCTTTTATTTAGGAATAAAATTTATTTATAAGTCATGAAATTGATCCATTGTTATCGGTGGGTTTTGGTGATTGTCTTTAAGTTTTGCAAAGTGAACCGTAGCAATTTAAATAATTTAGGAACTAGCTCTTCTTCAAAGGTGGAGTGGATTTTTACAAAGCAAGTTTAACTGAAAAGATTAGGATGAAGTCCTTAACTTTTTGTGGGGTTGGAGCTATACTTCATTTCCTTGAAGCCTTGGGGTTGCCTGGGCTGGTGGTCAGAGAGGGAGATGGAGAGAACACAACTGACGTGGATATATCTCAGGTGGATATGTTTTTAAAATATACTGCCATATCCCTAATATGAAGAGAACACATTTCATAAACTGAAAAGAGCTGTGAAAAGTCTGGTAATGATCTTTATTCTTATTATTCTGGATTTATGACCACTGTTAGAGAGCAAGTGTGGGAAGAGACCTTAGGTCTTTTAGTCCAGGGGTCACAAACAGAGCTAATGAGCTTTAGCCCACAAAGTATTTTAAAAGTTTTGATAAGTGCCCGCCATTTTAAAACTGGGAAGTTTCACATTAAATAATGTGTTTCTCCAGCTTCCCTTACACACCATCCTCCTGTGCCAATGACTGGTCATACTGACCCCTTTGGACTGGGAACGGGTTCTTAGCTTTACCTGAGTTACCAGACCTGTATCTCTTTTCCTCGTTTAAATTACCTTCCTGGGCCCCTTAGGTATTTGGGTTCATAACTGATGATAATCCACCTCTTATTTGGCTTAGGAAGTGGAATGGATCCAGGACTTTCTAGAATGTTCTCATAGGAAACAACGTCATGCACTTTCCCATAACTTTTTCCAGGGAGGGTTCAGACATGGGGCTCAGCCTCTCATGGTCTTCCACGAGATGACTCTCTGTGACATGGTCTGGGGCTGGGACGGCTTCCCTCTGCATCATCGTTCCAGGCTAAGTGCCACAGCTGTAGAAACTATGCATCCTGACCACGGTCACTAGTTTTCTCAGGAAAGCCAGACAAATAGAAGACATTTTCCTTTATCTTTCATGTGTCCTATGTGTGTTCTGGGTGGTGATGTCTTAAACTACGCTAAACCCAGCCCAGGGATCCTGAAGGATGGCAGCCTCTCTCGCACCTGGTTGAGTTGATTAGATCTTGGAATGCTAGGAGAGCAGGGAGGAATTGCCCAAGGGGAAAGGAGAGGGGGGGAAAAGGAGCAGAGGAGACCTATCTTATGTCTGGAAAGCAAGAAAATAATCAGATGGAGAAAACAGGCAGATGAAGGAAGAGAATGGCAAGGTCAATTTGTGGGGGGGGAAATCAACCTCCCCTAAGACAACAGAAAGAGAAAAAAGAACCCAGTAACTGGTGAGATGCACGATATAGTATTATCTATTATTTGAATGTTACTTTCATAATTGTTTTTATTTTTAACGGCCACATGGACAGCCAGAAATGGAGGGGGCTAGCTAGGAATGTATATGGGGGACGGGCTGTTTTCGACAGAAAGGGGGAAGCAGGAGATGGGAAGAGGCACAGGGAGAGATGAGGGGCCGCGAGAGGGTCCAGGAGTGAGGGAGAAAAAGCTGCATTTGTGCCCATCGGCCCTGAATATAAAGACCCAGCCTCAGTCTGAAAAAGAGCCAACAGTGAGGCAGCGCCAGAATCAGCCCTGCTGCTGGAGTCTGACAGTTAACAACTCCAGCAGGAATTAAGAGGTGAAATAAGCAGATGAAACATTTGCTGAAGCCGAGATAAGCATCCCTGGGAAGGAATTTTTTTTCAAAAAATCAGAATGAATCCTGTAAATCTTCCTAATTAGGAAACAGGACAAGGAATTAAATTCAACTGAAAAAAAAAAATGAAGTGCTAAATAATTCACTCACACTGAACGGAAAGGCTCTCTTGCAAATACCACTGATGATTAGTTTTTGCTGCTGGGGTGGGGCAGGGGGGTAAGATGTAGGCACAGTGATGGACATCAACATGCAGCTCACAGCAGCAGTCAAAAGCAGCAGCTGAGATGTGTGGCCATCCTAATTAGAGGATGGAGAATTCTGAAAAGGCTCTTGGGCTGTGACATTCCTGGCTGGGGCTTTCCTTCCAGGAATGCCACTTTAGGGTTTTGGTCATCGCATTGTCAAAAAGGACTTAATAGGAATGATCTGGAAAGAGAGAACAGAAACGACTTAGCGTGTGAGAATCTTCAAGGTGAAAAGCAGAAAGCAGGAAAGCACGTCAATAACATATCATTTTTAAAATTAGGAGAGAGGGAGGCAAGTACAAGCCTTGAGTGGTGGAAAGGGCGGCTGGAGGGTGTCCCGCCTGCACTTGGGTCACTGCAGACATGGGGACTTTCGCCGGTTCCTAAGAATCACATCCAGGGAGGTCAGGAAACCACAGCAGATTATCTGAGTTGCTCTTCAGTTCTTCATTCAGCAAATATTTCGCAAGCTCCCTCAATGTTCCAGGCACTGTCCCTAGCTTCCTAGGCTCTATCAGTGAACAAAATAGAGGAAAATCCCTACCCTTGTGGAATTTACGTGCTGGGGCAGGTGAGGTGGGGCAGGCTTGGGGCTTGGGTGTGGGGGGACGGACACAGATAACGTGATGTAATAAATAAGCACATTGTATAGTATGCTGTAAGGTGATAAGAGCTGTAGAAAAAACATAGATACGGGTAAGGGATGTTGAGAGTATTCAAGATGGTCCTCATTGAGAAGCTAAGATTTGAGGAAGTAAGGGAGCAAGCTGAGAGATATCTGGGCAAAGAGGATTCCATGCAGAGGGAACAGCTGGCTAGAGTTCCTAAGACAGAGAGAGAGAGAGTGTATGTGTGTGTGTGTTTGTGTGTGTGTGTTTGTGTGTGTGATGTGTTTGAGGAGAAGGTGTGCACATGGAACAGGGCCTGGTATAACACGAAGTTAGGGCCTGACACTGTTATAAGCTCTTTATGTAATTAACAAATAGAATTCTCACAGCGACCCCGTCAAGTAGGTACTCTCTTTAACCCCTTCTACCTGAAAAGAAACTGAGGCACAGAGATACTATTTAACCTGTCCAAAAACAAGAATCGGAACCTCGGTGCCTGGCTTCAGGACCTGTGCTCCTGGTCACTACTCTGTGTGGTTTCCAGCCATCCACTTCTACCACCAGCCGCGATCACCCAATCGCAACTGGAATTCAAGTACTCCGCTAGGACAAATTTATGTTCTTTTTAAAAAAGCAGTGTTGTTCCCTGCTTTATCACCTACAACCCTCTCCCTGGCCCTTTGCTCCCTTCTCTACCAACCCTAGAACTGCCTCTCCTGCAAGTTCATCCCTGCGGTCCATTGCTTCTGCCCAGAAAATTAAATAGCTGTCTATGGATAGAGCTTCCGTTCAGCTTGGGAGGGGGAGTTGGGGAGCAGTGAAGGGGTGCTTCTGTGGATTAAGAATGCCCTACAGATCTTGAGGAGGCAGGGTGGAGCATACATTGCATTTAAAAACTAGATCTCGCCTTTCCTTCTACTCCATCAGGCGCTGTGCGGGGATGTGTGTTTGTAGCTGTTCACTCAAGACAAAGCACCTTTATACCAAAAACCACTGAATTATGCAATTTAAATGAAGGAACTGTATGGTATGTGAGTTATAGCTCAATAAGGCTGTTAAAACAATCAATTTTTTAAAAAGATAGGATCTTGGCTTTCCCCTCCCTGGTTTACCCTCCTCCTGACCTCTATCCTCAGGGACCCAGAACCACACTCAGAAAGATGTTCACGGTTCCTCAGCCCCAAGCACAAAAGTTGCAACTTTGTTTTGACTCTGAGGGTTACAGCTTTATGCCAAGGAAGACAAACGACTCTTGCCCATTATAACTTCAGTATCAATTTTCCTTACGAGGAAAAATAATTCTAACATTTTAATGTTAAAACAAACACGTACATGTTATGGAGTAGAAGGCAATATTCACATACATGAGGGTTTGGAGCAGTTTCCTGCTCGTGGTTAGCTGCTCCCAGCTGGGGGTGGGGATGCGCCCTGCCTCTCTGCCACTATGGGATGTGCCATGTTAATGTCTAGGACAGTCAGGAGATTCAGGGGCTGATCCAAGTTCTGGTTCTGATGCGCTGAATGGTGTTAAGCAAGTCACATCCCTTTTGGGGCCTCTGTTTCTCATCTGATGAGATAAGTGGACCAGGTAATCTCCAAGGTGGCTGCCAGCTCTCGCAGCCCATGATTTGATGCCATAAGGAGATGCTGGGGTCAGATATGTCAGGCAAGAGATACAGGAAGCAAAAGATACACTCTGTGCCTTTGAGGAACTTTTCATTTACTGGAGGAGACTAAAAAGAGAGCCACATGTAAGACTTGACAAAGATATAAGATAAACCATGTAAAGAATGCAAGAGACAGGAAGTAGCTGAGAATCAGGTGTGATCAGATCTCTGGTCCAGTTCACCTTGCTTTGACTCACCTGTGCACCTAAAGCAACAAGGAGGCTCTTACCCTGCCGAGTCCTGGATCTCATGGGCTGGGTGCCCCTAATACAAAGGCACACCTTATCGATCTTGTGGACGGCCTCAAATCACCAAATAAGAAACTCTCAGAGGAGAAAAGGGATCTTAGCATCATCCAATCCAAACTCCTCCATCTCCATTTAGCATTTGGGAGGATGCTTGTCTTGTGCTTATAATAATTTGATAGAATATCCTCAACATTATCCTCGATCCTGAATAATCCTGAAACAAGAACAGGAATGCACATAATATCCTTCTCTTCAAAGCCCAGTGGGTTAAACAAGAAATGGTTTAAAACAAGTCTTGTCATTGGCATAGACTTGAACAATATCTGCCCAGCAACCACTTCTCAAAAATCAGTGCCCTAAAAAAAAAATTAAGTTCTTACACCACTTTGTAGGATATTTGTGCATTTTCCTATCTAGTTCCATTTACTCTCTGGGGCTGTTTCTGAACATCTCTGCAAGTCTCCGGTCACAAGCCTTTGCATCAAGTCTTAACCTGCCCTGAGTTCTAAAAAAATTGAAATGAAAAGGAAATAGACGAGAAAAATCACTATGATCTCTCCCATTCAATTTGTTCATTTTCATTCTTCCTGGGAGCGCTGGCCTCCTGGATTAATACTCACTCTGGAGACTAGACTAAAAATTGGTATCTCTGGGTGTGATCTTGGGGAAGGCCTGCCTGGATGATACACGGGTATTAAACATTTGGCCCCAAGAGGTTTCTTCCAATCCAAATATTCTGGGGTCCAGAAAAGAATGGTGGTCCCTCATAGATGATTCAAAACTGGGTTGTTACTCCCAGGCTGGAAAAATGCGCTCATTGCGTCACTAGATGGCGCTGGCAGACAGGCAAGAATGGCTCTGATGTTAAAATGTGAGCACAAACTTTCTAATAAACCAGAGAATTCCTTTGTTTCTGGATGACCAAGATCAGCTTTTGTCAAGCACATGTCAGAATAGCTTTCTGGAATAGCGATAATCTAACTGTACTGTTTTACCCTAAATCAGCAAAATGGTCAGGACTGAATGAAAGCAGTATAATGTACTTCGGGGTAAAAGTATTAGTAAAGAACTATAAATCTCTTAACTAAGTAGTGTCCAAAAACAGAGTTGGTGATAAGGTTGAGATTCTTATTCTGATACGGATGGGTCTTTGCCAGTGAGATGATGCCGACCTGAATTCGGGTAGCCCCAAATGAAATTAGGAATTAAAGTCGGAACTCTCCTACTTCCCAAGAAACCATATTGTTTTAACAAATCTGGATCTGTGTGAGGATTATTTGATGGGTCAGTTGATGAATAATTCACTATTTGAACTCTAACGACTAACCAAGTTCCAATAAGCGAACATCTAAGCGGGGTCGGGATTTTGGATTTGGAGGGAAGCATATGTGTGGCCTCTGTCTCCCTCTCAGCTCCCACGGTAAGCACTTCCACATTAACGAGGGCTCGTCCAGTCTGTTTAAACTCTCATGGTAATTGCAAACTGACCACTGTCTTATATTTCCAGAGAGTTCCAACAGTTAGAAAGTTCGTCCTCAGATTGCGCCAAAGCCTGGCCCTTCATAACTTCTACTCATGGATCCCGCTCTGCCGTTTTTTTATATGACTTCTCCTTGAATATGTGATGATTTTGGTCGGCCTTCTCAGCCTAAAATAGTATCCGTTTCTTCAACCATTTTTCATATAACATAGTTTCTGCATCTTTCTTGGTTACTTTTCTCTGATTTATCTTCAAATATGTTTTGATCCCATAGCCAGCAGGCCCCTTAGCTGCCTTGATTTAAACACTATGTATCAATAAATGCAGCCAAAATTTGGTTAACTCTCTTCACTGTTTTTTCGATGATGGAGCCTGTGGGCAACTAAAACCCCCAGGTCATTCCCATGGGTGTGGTAGGTCAGATCAGCCCAATCCTTGGATATGCAATTGATTTTTAGAATTAAAATGCGGGTGTTAAGCTCTGTGATACGATGTGGATTTAAGCTCATAGCTGTGGTCTGTCAAAATTACACACGATCATTTCATTCCGACTCTGGTGCCAGACAAACCTGGATTCAAAATTTTGTTCCTCCCCTCCTGAGCTGTGTCATCTTAAGCAAACGATTCATCTCAAATCATCAATTTCCTCATCTCTAAAATGGAGATAACATTCCTACCTGCCTCCCAGGGTGGTACGATTTAAGTGTGATAATTTTGTGGGAAAAGTATATTTAACATAATTCACAGAACACAGCAAGGGTCCTTCATATTCGCTGTTCCTCCTTGCCCATGTCATGTGAAAATCTGATAAGTATCCCCTGCAAGGCAAAAATACTCTCAGGGAAGAGTAAAGAGAGACTTCCATGGCTCACCACCATAGCGTCTTTTCAGGCTGATATACACACTAATCAGTAGTCTTTAGGTGCAAGTCTTACACCAGCCATGGCTGTTCCCACTGGCTGTGAGCCAGTTCACGTCTTAGCCACAAGGAGATTATGATGGATCTTGTCAAGCGCCGTGCTGAAAGCAAGTATGGTTTTGACGCCACTGCTTTCTACTAGTCCAACATCCCCATCAAAAAAGGAATAAATGAAGACGTGTTTTGTTTTCTGAGATTTCGGGTTGGCTCTGAGCGATCTCTGCTTTTCTAAAGACTTACAAAGAGTCTACTTAATAATCTGTTCAGTTGATGGGTTAAAGTGGTCAAATTGTGGGTTATTTCCCCCTTCGTTTCTATCATTATAATAATGGTTGTGGAGTAAATAGCTTTTTAAAATTCTGTTCTAGAATATTCTGCCAGGGATAATTGTCAAGCTGACTGGCTTATCGTTTTTATAATGTGCCCCTTTCCCCCTTTTTTGAGAATGGGGACAACTTTGTTCTTCTCTTGTCTGTTAACAGTTCTGCTATTCTCCATGCTTTTTCAAACATTATTGACAAGGGTTCTGGGAGTTCTTTGAGCAACCTGGGATGTGATTTGTCTAAGTCTGGAGATTTGAATTTATTAAGGGGGCAGGGGCGGGGAAAAAACACCACACTAGTTTCTAGCTCTGGCTTTTCCCTTTATCCGCTGAGTGCACGCGGGCAGGTTTTGATTTTATTTCAGCTGTAATTTCCCCATCTGGGAAATAGGCATTTGGACCAGATGAAGTTGAAGGCCCCTTCAAGGTCTGATGGTCTCTGCTCTATGTCTCGAGCCAGCTAACATTTTCTAACTAACCGTTCTCATTTATCTTGGCTTTCAGTGTCCTCTCAGTAAAATTGTTCTACCTTTTATTTTTAATTGAAGTATAGTTGATTTACAATGTCGTGTTAGTTTCAGGTGTACAGCGCAGTGATTCAGAGATATATATACGTGTGTATATATATGTATGTACGTATATATTTTTTCAGATTCTTTTCCCTTATAGGTTATTATAAAATATTGAGTATAGTTCCCTGTGCTGTAAGTAGGTCCTCCTTTTTTTGTTTTGAGGATACATTTTGGTTTAGAATCCAAACACCTCAGTGTGCCACTCAGAGCCGACATACCTGGCCTGACATCTCATCCCACCCATGTTCCCCGGGTACCAGCCTTCTCTGCATTCAGGTGGGCATGTCCACTTTTCTGTGTATGTGTGCTCCTCCCCATCCTTTTGCTAAGGTCACTTCCCCAAGGTGGACTATTATTCCCAGCCACCTCACTCAGTCAGATTCTACTCCTCCTTTAAGACCCAGTTCCCATTACCAATTCCCTTGGGAAGTGTTTCCGCACCACTCCCAGCCCCAGGCTCTCCTTCCTCTAAATTTCTGATGCACTCAGTGCAAATCATCTGGCCCTTCCTCATGACAATCCTTGTGGCATCTGGGTGTGGGTGTATTGTTGGATTCTATAGTTGTTGATTTACCCTTGTTGAGCAATGCCCGGGGTGCTCAATAAACCCTCGTGGATGTTGAATGAATTCCAGGCCATTATCATCGCCAACAAACACAAGAAAGAATGCTCAACATCACTAATCATTAGAGAAATGCAAATCAAAACTACAATGAGGTATCACCTGACACCAGTCACAATGGCTATCATCAAAAAATCTACAAACAATAAATGCTGGAGAGGGTGTGGAGAAAAGGGAACTCTCTTGCACTGTTGGTGGGAATGTAAATTGATACAGCCACTATGGAGAACAGTATGGAGGTTCCTTAAAAAACTAAAACTAAAGCTACCATACGACCCACCAATCCCACTACTGGGCGTATACCCTGAGAAAACTATAATTCAAAAAGAGTCATGTATCACAATGTTCACTGCAGCTCTATTTACAATAGCCAGGACATGGAAGCAACCTAAGTGTCCATCGACAGATGAATGGATAAAGAAGATGTGGCACATATATGGAATATTACTCAGCCATAAAAAGAAACGAAATTGAGTTATTTGTAGTGAGGTGGATGGACCTAGAGTTTGTCATACAGAGTGAAGTAAGTCAGAAAGAAAAACAAATACCGTATGCTAACACATATATATGGAATCCAAAAAAAAAAAAAAAAAGGTTATGAAAAACCTAGGGGCAGGACAGGAATAAAGACGCAGACATAGAGAATGGACCTGAGGACACGGGGAGGGGGAAGGGTAAGATGGGACGAAGTGAGAGAGTGGCATGGACTTATATATACTACCAAATGTAAAATAGATAGCTAGTGGGAAGCAGCCGCATAGCACGGGGAGATCAGCTCGGTGCTTTGTGACCACCTAGAAGGGTGGGATAGGGAGGGTGGGAGGGAGATGCAAGAGGGAGGAGATATGGGGATATCTGATTCACTTTGTTATAAAGCAGAAACTAACACACCATTGTAAAGCAATTACACTCCAATAAAGATGTTAAAAAAATTTTTTAAAATTTAAAAAACTGTATGCTGTAAAAAAAAAAAAAAAAAGAACATCGAGGTAATTCCCTAACACAGGGAAGTGCCTTTTTCATCTTAGGAGTCAAGGAAAGGTGAGCTTGAGTAGTTGAACTCTTGACCTCTTGATACATTTCAAGACAAAAAAGGGATTCTAGTACACAGTTGATAATGAAGCCCAAACTGGCTCATTTTCTTCCGGAAGCCAGTGCAGATTAGGGATTGGGGAAAAGTTGCTGAATGTACAAAATTACTAATTGGTTCAGGATGGAGCCTGACTCATTGGTGCCTATGCTAGTGCAACCTTTCCTATACCTAAAGCTTTGGGTCGGAGGCCAGGTTTATACTTACCTAATAAATAGTATAGTTACATTTCTCAGTTAAGGGAGAACTGCTTCTGTGTGTCCTACATCAGTACCAGGTGTACATCCCAGCAGACGTGGATTGTGCAAAGACATTAGCACATGGAAAGGCAGGACGGGCTCTCCCCCGCACCCCATTTGTGAGATACTTGTCCGTAGTAAGTTGTAAACTGTAGTGAGTAATCTTAACAGAACACTTCAGGATCACACCACTGTCATAAAACTACTAGAGTTGTGAGGAAAGACTTGTGATGAGATTGTAACAAAGGAAAAGTAAAGTCTTTCCAAAAATAAGCTACTCACATGCTCAGGAAGCATGTCAGAAACACATGCACTGGGCATTCCCCAGGGACCAGACCCTGCTGCAGACATGGCGTTAGGGATGCGGAGATACAGAAAAGATTCAGAGACTTTGCTTACAAGAAGTTCACAGTCTTGGGGGAGAGGCTGCCAAACAAACTGTGATATGAGGAGAGCTGTGACAGTGATTAGTGAGGCTACAGCCCAGAACTTAGGAGGAAGTGAACATCTCTCTTCCTGTGGCGAGTGCCCTGGGCCATACTAGCAAACACCTTCTCCCCGCTCCTGAGACCTCCCCACATGGGGCAGAAGAGGCTCTCTCACTTCCCTGGGGTCACTACCTCTGCCTTAGCGGGGAGTCTTCCATCTCCAGGAGAAGTCAGGGACGGAGAGGCCGCATCGCTTACTGCTATAATGAAGCTGCAAACTAACAAGTCACTCCCAGCTTGTAAAGCAGTGTTTGTACAGCGCTTTCATTGCCCTGGTTGGGGGTGATAAACGCAAATTTCCCAGGCAAAGAGAAGTGAAACCGGTGCTTAGTAAGCTCGTAATAGATGGCAGTGTTTATAACTGTTAAACATAATGATAACACTGGAACTCCTTCCAGGAAAGCAAAAGTAAAAGTGTGTGAAGGAACAGCCCGGCCACATGTGTTGCTGGATGGATCGCCTGGCGTGGGAACATAAACTCCTGCACCCTGGCTCCCTTTCATGTAACAATCATCCAGAAATTACACCACCTAAGCCACAGCACCTCCTGTTCCCAAACCTTGTCACTAGGAGCTAAGGAAGTACTTTCCCTGGGAAATCCTGCGCCTGGGAAGCCAGTCTTATCCCTCCTGTGCCTGAACCCCTGACCCTCATCCCCCCAGCTTTCCAGGTTGCAAATTCCAGGCAGCCCATTGCCTGGATCCCGGCTGTCCCACAGTCTTTCCCCTTCCCTTCCAGCTTGGTCTCTGATACTTCCCACACCCCTGCTGGATCTTTCAAGGGAGGAGGGTAAGATCAGCCCCTCCTTCCTCCTGAGCAAGTGAAGGGCAAGGTCAGGCTTCCAGGGGCCCCGGGACAGGACCGGGCTGCTTTGTGAGCCCCTGAGCATCTGCACAGCCGGCCTCCCACCAGCAGGAGGCTCCGTTCCTGCCTCTTTCCACCCTCAGAGGCTCTCCTGAGACAGGAATGGAGGTAGTCCAGGTCCTCTTGGAACCAGTGCATCACTAGTGCAGGATGAGAAGCAATGGGTTGCGGGATCTCCTCCCACGGGGAAGCCCCTCATCACCACGGTGGTGAACAAATGCTCATTAAACCCCATCAGGGGATCCCAATGATGTAGAAACACGCGTTCAGGGGAGCAAATGGGGCATGGGGCCCTGGCTCTGCCCTGTACCAGCTCTTGGTCTTGGGCCGGTGAATGTCTCTGAGCCTCCTTTTCCACATTTATAAAATAGGGACGGTAATTACGTACCTCATCAACTCGTTCTGAAGATTAAATCTGGTCACGCACATCAAGCACGGGGCCCAAGATTGGCATATTTCACGTACTATCGGCAATATGTTTTATTACGTGAAAATGGCTGTTCCCTTAAGTGGAGAGGTGATTTTTTTTAAACTTTATTTTCTGCACTTTAATGTATTGATGAATAAATTAATCAGTGCATAAAAAAACAAGTACATGTATCTTTAAAATATAAGAAAAACAGAAGTTCTTTCCCAGAGTCAAAATTTTCACTGGTGCGTTAGCTCTAAAAGGCTTAATAAGACCTTCTCTAAGAGCGTAAGAGGAGTACATAGCAGGAGGGGGTCGTGAAGCTGTCCTACTGCGGCTGAAGGTTTTGGCTGTGCGTGTCCAGGAAGGCCTGCGTAAGGTGGTTCTAGGAGGATGCTTTAGGATCCAAAGAACAATGTGTTATTATTTCCCAAATGATGCAGGGTCCAGCCCTGAAGTCACCACCGCAAGAGGAAACTGTCGGACTTCTCATGTTGAATAGAGCTCTGTTAGAACGCCCCCCAGAGACACATGTTTGCATCCAGACTTAGAGACAAGTGGGGAAAGTAAGTCAAAAAGAGAATGAGGAAAGCAACACAAGACCGATACCTACACCTTCTGCTTCACGCTGTCTCGTGCGAGCTGTGGAGGCTCCCACCCAGACAGACCTGGGAGATGTTAGGACACTGTGCTTCTCCTTTTCTCGTGTCCTTGTTGTGCACCATCTTGCCAGGAGGCTCTGGGACAAGTGAAGGGTCTGGACACGTCCTGCAGCTGCCGGATCTGCTGGGAGGAAGCCCAGACAGAAACACCCCGGGCCGCGTGTGGGCGTGGTGACCGCCGTCTCCACCATCCCGCCCTCTCCACCATCCCGCCCTCTCCAAGGGTCCCTTTCCTGATGCCATCCTCCAACTCCCTTAAAATGTCTTGCTTGGTCCTTGGAGGCACCGTATGGCTTTTCCTCTGTTTGCTCATTTGGTAGGGACACCACTTCAACATGTGGAACCTCCCACCCACCTGCTGGCTCCACTTCGCCCTTTAATCACATCTTAAGCCCCCGCGACTGGCATCTGCCCACCTTCCTCTACTGCAGCTCTTCCCTCGAAAGCCGGGGACCTTCTTCTTCTCAATCTGGAGACTTTCTAAGCCACCATCCCCTTCTGCGTGGCCTCCCGAGGCTGGTGGCACAGCTGGTGGCTCCTTCCTTCCTTCAAGCGATGCTCTCCACTCCTTTGCAGGCTCCGCTGTCTCCACTTCTTCAGGCAAGAAAGTAGGTCTGAACCGACAGACAAAGCAAGGCTCTTTGCTTCCTCTTCCATCCCAGTACGTGCGCACACACACAGACACACACACACACACACAGCTCGCTGAGTGGGGGGTTCCTGCAAGGCGCCCCCTTGGCCCGGGCTCCTCTCTCTGCTCCCCTCTTTCTTAGAGGGTTCACCTCTTCCCAAGTTTTCAGGCTCTGATGGAAGCTTCCACAGTCTTCATTTCTTTGTGACTCCCAGCTCTCCTGTGTCTCATGGTTTAAAGGTCTGTCCTCTAGATTCAGTTACTGGAACTAAAGACGTCTCCCCTTACCAAACTCTCCGTGGGCCTTTGGTCCTGGCTCCTGAGATGTCCCCTCCCTGCAGGCCCCATGTTCAGCCCGGTGACCAGCCTGGCTATAGAAGCTCCGGTCACCCCGTGTACCAGCCTGTCTGTCTCTGCCTTTATACCATCCCCAGGGATGGGCTGGCCTGCTCCCCCATGTGTGTGCGGGATCCCAGCCCTCAAATTCACTCACTGGCCCAGCAGTTCTCCCCTCCCCCCCACCCCAGGCTCCACTGGATCCGCCTCACGAGCGTTCAGACCTTCTCCCGCCTTAGAAACAAACACATACAGGAAACCCCCTCTAACCCCACTTTCTCCTCCACCATGTCCCGCTTGCTTCTCTCCTTCCCTTCGCGGCAAAACTCCTTGAAATGGTTTTCATACTCACACTCTCCAGTCTTCCCTCTGCCATTCTCTCTGTTGAACTCATTCTATCTAGGATTTCATGGCCCCGCCCACCGTCCAGGTCCCTCCCACACATCCCACCACTGCCTAAGCTGTCCTTACCCAGATCACAGCGACCCGTCCACCACACAGCCGAGGGCCACTCCCAGTCCTCATCACCCTGGGCCCCGGAGCGGCGTCTGACAGAGCTGATCACCCCATTCTTCCTTAATATACTTTCCTCTTTGGATTGTCAGTCTTGCTTCCTGGACACCCCTTTTCTGTCTCCTTTGCTGACTCTACCATCATTCCTGCTTCTCAATCTCAGAACGCCCAAGGCCCAGTCCTCGGTCCTCTCCCCTTTCCTAAGTACTCCCTCTTCCTTCGTGAGCTCATCCAGTCTATGGTCTTAAACATAATCAATACACTTGTGATACCCTCATTTACAATCACGCGTGTACATGCAAATTTCCTATTCACGGTCTCTATTTCACTGTTTAATGGGCATCTGAATATACCGCAAACTAACTCCTGGTCTTGCTTACCAAAGCCTGCTCTTCCCACCACGTTCCCTAACTCAGTGAATGGCCTCCTTCTGGTTGCTCAGGGGAGAATCTTAGAGTTTCTTTCCTTCCTTCCTTCCTTTTTCTTTCTCTTTCTTTCTTTTCTTTTTTCTTCCTTCCTTCCTTCCTTTCTTCCTTCCTTCTTTCCTTTTTCTTCCTTCCTTCCTTTTTTTCTTTTCTTCCTCTCTTCCTTCCTTCCTTTTTCTTTCTTCCTTTCTTTCTGCCTCCTTCCTTCCTTCCCTCCCTCCCTTCCTCCCTGTTCCTCTCTCCCCCCCCCCATACTCTATTTTAATTCTTCTGCAAATCCTCTTTACCTTCAAAATATGTACGCACTATAACCACATCTCACCTCTTCCAAGGCTGCTCCCTAGACCATCCACTGTATAACAGCCTCCTAACCGGACTCCCTGCTTCTGCCGTGTTGCCTACACTATTCTCAGCAGAGCTGTCAGAGTGATCCCGTTAAAATGTAAGTCTGATCATGTCACCTCCCTGCCTCCCAGGACAATCAGAGCAAAAATCGAGTGTTGACACTGACCTGCAAGCCCCTCCATGGCCTGGGGCCACGTGGCCCGTCCACCCCTTTTCCAACCACTCTCTCCCTTGACTGCTCCTCTCCAGCTACCCGGGCTCCGCTCCACCTCAAACACACGCTGGCCCTGGTCCCACTTCCAGGTCTGCACGGGGCTTCTCCCCAGATACCTACAGGGCTTGCTTCCTGACTGCCTTCAAGGTCTCTATCCAAATATCATCTTCCTGGTGGAGAGGCTCCAATTACAGGCAGACCTCATTGTATTATGCTTTGCTTTATCGCTCTTCACAGATACTGCATTTTTCACAAATTGAAGGTTGGTGGCAACGCTGCGTCAACCAAGTCTGTCGGCACCATTCTCCCGACAGCATTTGCTCACTTCATGTCTCCGTGCCACATCTGGGTAATTCTCGTAGTATTTCAAACTTTATCATTATTATATTTGTGGTGGTTGACCTGTGATCCATGATCTTCGATGTTACCATTGCAAGAAGAATGCAACTTGCTGAAGGCTCAGATGATGGTTAGCATCTTTTAGGAATAAAGTATTTTTTAATGAATGTCTGTACATTGTTTTTCTAGACATAATGTTATTGCACACTTAATCGTCTACAATTTAGTGTGAACAGAACTTTTCTATGCACTGGGACACCAAAAACATCATGGGACTTGCTTTATTGCGATCCTCACTTTATTGCTGTGGTCTGGAACTGAACCCGCATTAATTCTGAGGTCGGACTACACTCTATTTAAATATCTCCCTTGGCAGTCTCAAAGCTCCCTAACTCCCTTCCGCTGCTTGAGTTTTTCCACAGCCTTATTATCAACTGACATTATACATATTTCCTTTTTAGTCTTGTTTGTTTGGTTGCTTATGGTCTGTCTTTCCCTATAAAAAAGTAAGCTCCATGATGGCAGGAATTTCTGTCTGTCTCATTCACTTCTGAATCCTCATGGCCTAAAATGTGTCTGACATGTAGTGGACACATAATACATATGTGTCAAATGACTGAATGAATGAATGAATTTCTCCCTTCAAAATGATTTTCATATTTCCCCCTACATTTGTCATTCAAACTTACTAGCCCCAGTTTTGGACTTACCTCCTCAGGTCTGTATTACTGTAATAGCCTACACTCTGGTGTCCTTATAAGAACAGGACCAAGAGCAGGAAACAGGTTCTTGATCCCCAGCCTGGTTCTCCCCACTGTCTGGCCTATTTAGCCTACGTACATTTTTACTGTTCTGTCCGTAGCATCCAGCTGTGAGGGTGGGCTTAGCCAGAGATTCTGGGACAGCACAGAGCTTGATCATGCCTGAGACCCCCGTTTAAACAGTCATAGGAACAAACTCTTTTGCCCATTGTTGGAGGTTACAAAGTCTTAAATGATACTCTTATTAGACGCTGTGGTTTAAGAAACAGTACAGAAAGTTGAGTACATAACTGGGAACAGAGGAGCCTGGGACAAACTAAGGAAAACAAGCACATTCTTTTGGGGACATGTTGAGTTTCTGGGAGCCCCCATTCCAGGGCAATAATGAGGCTGAATTGAGTGTAAGAGACATATCTGTGATTTTCATATCCTTTGCTCCCTTCTTTTGCATATGGCAGCGGCCTTTCTCTCTGAAACCAGGAAAACCAGTAGAGCATCAGCATGGCCTAGGGCATTGCAATGCAAATACCGGCGGGACCAAGTAGAGGATGTAAATGAGGATAGAATCGGAGATTATGGCAACCTGGAGGGGGCACGGTCTCTCTAAAGGGATCGCCATTATTCAGCTTGGCCAGTGGTCGCCATGGGGAGAAATGTGGGTCCAGAGATTTTCAAAAGAAGCTGGAAATCTGGAATTTGATGTAAAATCTCCTACATTGTAAATGTTGGCAATATATTCAAAAATTTTAAAATACAGTGTGGTCCAAAAAACACATCTCTGGGCTGGACTGTCCTGTGAGCTGCTTACCTACAACCTGTTATATAGAAAAAAGCATGAGTGGCAAAATCATACTGATTCTGAGTTCAACCCTTGGCTCTACCTTTTGGACCGCGAACAAAGTTATTTCAAGTTACTTAATCTGAGCTTCATTTTTTTCCACCTTTAAAATTGGGACGGTGCTTCCAGGATTGATATGAAGATTAAATGAAACCACGTGGCTGGTACTCAATACTAATCTCCCTTCTTTCTCCATCTCTCCTCTCCCCTCTTTCTCACTGCACAATAAACAGGAAAGAATAGCTCCTCCACATTCGTATTTGAAGCAAGTTAAGCAACATTTTTCATCATTTGTCATATGTTTTTCTAAGAAAATGGACCACGAGGAGCCTAAATGCCCACTTCCAGTGTCTTATCAGACCTCATTTGCATCCGTGATGAGAAGCAAGCCTAAACAGGAGCTTTTTGGTTGCTGTTGTTTTTGTGTTTTATTTTATTATGTTGGTGTTTTGTTGTTTAAAGGATAAGAGGACAGAGGATGTACTAAAGAAACATTCTTCCTGCAACCTAAAAATCCATCAACAGATGAATGGATAAAGAAGATGTATATACAGTGGAATACTACTGTATATACATAAAAAAGAATGAAATAATGCCATTTGCAGCAACATGGATGGGCCTAGAGATTTTCATACTAAGTGAAGTAAGTCAGAGAAAGACAAATATCATATGATATCACTTATATGTGGAATCTAAAATAATGATACAAGTGAACTTATTTATAAAACAGAAATAGACTCACAGACATAGAAAACAAATTTATGGTTACCAAAGGGGAAAGGGGATCGGGAAGGATAAATTAGGAGTTTGGGATTAGCAGATACACACTGCTGTAAATAAAATAAATAAACAACAAGGTCCTATTGCATAGCACAGGGAACTGTATTCAATATCTTATAATAAACTATAATGGAAAAGAATCTGAAAAAGAATATATATATATATGTATATATATACATATATATATTATAACTGAATCACTTTGCTGTACACCTGAAACTAACACAGCATTGTAAATCAACTATCCTTCAACTTAAAAAAAAATTCTTCCTGAGATTAAATTCTGACAGTACAGTCTCCCTTTGCTTCATTGTCGGGATTGAGATTTCTGTTTCCTTTTTGAAGCGATTACAATCTAACTCTTTAATAACCCAGGTTAAGGTTTGCTGGGGATCAAAGTTAAACTCAAACGGTGCAAACAGATCTTGATCCCGACAATGAAGCAAAGGGAAGACTCAGAGCCAGCGAAGGAAGCCCTCCAGCAGCCTCAGGTTCTCAAAGAGGCTTTACAACAGTGCAAGGGAGGAGCACAGAACAAGAGGAGAACAGCAAAGAGTGTCATGGGTTTGTAGCCATTGTGTTAGCAAGGCTGGGGCTCAGAATCTAGCTGAGACTTGCAAAAAATGCTCCGGAACAGGTAGAAGAGCTTTGTGTGAGTGTGCTTTGAGCTGGGAGAATAGGGAAGGGCCAGGGGCAGATGGTGTTACGCTAGAAGATGACAGATACAAAGCAGAGTTGCTCCACTCCTAAGTAGCTGTCATCTCTTCTATCTCCAAGAAGGATCTTCAACATGGTTAAAAGGAAACTACAGCCCTAGGTGTGAAGCTCTGCAGGAAGTAAATACCTGGCCTCTTTAAATAAGCTCAGGTCTCCAGGTCCTGACAAATCTCATCCCTGGGGATGACAGAACTTGTAGGTTTCATCACAGAACCATTGTCGGTAATCTTGCAGGAATCTCAGGAGTGATGCCAAAGGATTAGTGATGGGAAACGGTCCGAGTTATCAAAAGGGGGAATATGTAGGTTCCGGAAAGTTTGCATCGTTGAGTTTAACTTTGATCCCTAGCAAACCTTAACCTGGCTTATTAAAGAGTTAGATTGTAATCACTTCAAAAAGGAAGCAGAAATCTCAAAAAGCCAGCACAAGTTTGTGTACAACAAACCACATCATACTAACATCATTTCATATTTTTTTCTTTCTTGAAAGGTTATCAAAAATCACCAGGTTGTCCCAGAGGTACTGAATCTTTCAGCAGGCGTTTGGGCAAAGTTTCTCATGGTAAGATGAATAGATAAGGAAGAGATGATCTCCAGCTGGGTAAAGGCACAACTAGGCAACCCACTGTATCCAGAAAGCATTGGATGATTGAGCCAAGTCATCCAAAAAAAGGTGTACAGTACAAGATGCCTCTGGTCCTTCTGTGGGGACCGGTTCTGTTAAATATCTTTCAATGACGTGAACGGTAGGCCAACATATAAATGAGGGCTGACACAAAATGGAAACGTATAAGTAATACAGAGCATGGCAGAAACAGGATATGGTTTGCTAAGCAAGGAGCCAAAACAAACACACGGAATTTAATGGGGGAAAATGAAAGATTTTCATTTTGATTAAAAAAAAAAAAGACTCAGTTATTCAAACTATTGACGAGAGTTCATGTGAAAAAAAGAAGTCTTGAGGATTTTAGTTAACAAAAAGCTCAATTTTCTGACAAATTTCTGACACGGCTCCAAAAAACTAATGCTTGTCATGGCCACAGCAAGATGGTGGGCACCCGGTTGGCTGCCCGCATCAGAGCATCTGGGTTTGTTCCGGGCACCATGCTTCTCCTTCACATTCAGCTTTGTGGCCCTCTGTAATTTTTTTTTTTTTAATTACAAAGGAAAAGTACAGTCATGGTAGAAAACCTACAAATGTAGAAAGGTGAAAAGAAGAAAACAAAAATGATCTGTCACCATTTAGTGATAACTACTGGTATCATTTTGGTATGTGTCCTTCAAGTCTTTTTTTGTGTGAGATGGAGGAATGCGGAGGGAAATTTTTTTTTTTTTTTAATTAACATCATATCCTGAATTCCTCCCCCCAACTCATTATATATTCTTTGAAAACACAGTTTTAATAGTCACACCATCCATTATCATATGCATATGCCTTAGTTTGTTTAAATTGACTCATTCGTGGACATTTCAGCTGTTTCCATTTGGAGGCGGTGGCAGGGAGGTGGCACCAGATTTGAAAAGGATATTGACCAAGGAGTGGGCACCCCAGGGAGGCCAGCCTGTTTAGGGAAAGGTCTTAGAGGGACAGTTAAAAAGCTGAGCATGTTTATCCCAGGGAAAGGCCCTGATGGCCATCTTCAAACCCTTGATTTGCTGTCAAGGGTGGAAGGGAGTGAATTCGTTTTGTGTTGTTCCCGAAGGTTGAACTAAGACAAGTGGAAAAAGGTTGGAGGGAGTCTGATTTCAGCTCCATCTCTAACTGTCACTGCTGCCTGCCCAAGGACCGAGATGCTTTGAGAGGGAGTAACCCCTCCATCACGGAAAGTGTTCAAGCCAAGACAGGATGGCCACCTGGGGCCGGAATTTGTAGATAGGACTCCTCCGCTGAGTGGGAGACTGAAATAATAACCTCCAAGATTCCCTCCAACTGGAAGATTTTGTGCTTCTTTCTTACCCTCCTTTGAGCCCACTCACAGGAAGAATTTATGGCAGGTAGGGAGTAAAGAAGTCGATGTCGTTAATTTTACTGCTGGAGGAAGCGTTGTAGCTCAGAGATGCAATATACATCTTTGTCCTCTGTACCGGCTCACATCTAGACAGCATTTTACAGTCAACAAAGCCTTTTTCACGTAGACCTTATAACGTGATTCTTGTAACAGTTTTGTGAAGTGAGTGTTGTCATAAGTGTTCTCACCTTTAGTTATTATGGCTTTACAAGGTATTTCGACCTCTAGTTGGGCACGTGTCCCCAATTTTTTTCCCTTCCAAAATTGTCTGAGCTATTCTTGGCCCTTTTTTTCCTCCCATATTAATTTCTGTATAAGCTTTTCAAGTGCCTGGGAAAAAACTCATTTCCATTTTGATTGTAATTGCCCTGAATTACATAGACTTAAATTGGAGGAGCACGAATGCTATCGGGTCTCTCCGTCCGTTTCTTTGGGGGTGGCCTCTTCCTCAGTAACCTGCCCCACCCCACCCCCTTTCTTATTGGAAGAACACACTTCCCACGATAGAGACTGAAAATATGAGATGCTTTCTCAGCCTCCCTTGCTGGTAGGCATGACCTCACAACTTAATCCCGGGGAGTGCAACTAGAGGTGACATTCTACGAGAACGGTTTGATAAACACGGATGTGTGAAGAGATACTTCTTTTACTTCCTTCAGAATGAGGCTGTACGAAGGGGACTTTACACGTAGACTGTAGCTAATACAACCAACCAGCAGCCATGAGAGGACAAATCTGAGGGTAGAAGCCCTGCCGCAGAAAGATGGAAAGATCCTGAGCGTCTGATGACATCTTTGCGTCGCAGGACTGACCTGCACCTGCCCGTGCTGGACTTCTTGTTACACCAAATAATAAATATTCTCATAGTTAAGACATTTCTGGTTGGCATGTGTTCCTTGCATGTGAAAGCATCCTAATTAATATACCATGTCTTTTTTCATTTCCTTCAATAATATTCTATCTGCTTCTCCACAAGCACCTTCTTCATTTTTGTGAATAAGACATTTAAAAAAAATTACATTCCTAATTGCCTAAGACTGGTGATTAGGTAGGCTACTGATTTGTTTGTTGGTCTTACATCCAGCTTAGTGATCACTCTTATTCATTCCAAAAGTTTCTCTATAAAATTTCTTACAGACTATCATATCATCTGCTAATAAAGACCGTTTTCCTTTTGCTTTTAAATTCTTTATCTGATTGTATTAGCTAAGACTTCTGGTACAGGACTGAAAAGAAGCACTTAGAGTGAGCAGTTCTGTTTCCCCCTGACTTGGACATGGGTGCTTACTGAGTTCCACCTCTCGGGACCCCTGCAAGGCAAAACTCCAGGGGCCCAGTTCACATTACTTTGCCACTAGATGTGATTTTGTAATATATTTTAATACATATTCTTTACTAGGTTAACGTGTTCCTTTTTCCTATCAGTTAGGATTAGGTTTGGCTGAGAGTAACACAAAAAGGCTAAATGGCAGTGGATTAAACAAGATAGAAATTTATTTTTCATGCTCAAGAAATCCAGTCCGTTTGGGACATCTCAGAGATCCAGGTTCTTCTATCATGCTGTGCTGCCATCTGAATGTAAAGGGTAAAATTGTATGCTTTTCTCAAGGGATGAAGAAAAAACATTCAATAAAATTTATCGTTGACTTAACGAATTTTTTAAAAACTTAATAAACTAGGCCTAGAAAGTATGGCTGAGGTTGCTAATTTCACCCTGGTATTCATTCTCCCTTTATTCCATTGTAAAAAAAAATCTTAATCCTTTCTTCTGAATTTTCAATTTTATTTGCATAAATGTATCATTTTCTCTTATGATCTGTTTAACCTCCCTTCTAAGGCAATATAGTTCTGTTCCCCTTTTTGTTCTTGGTATTGTCTATTCGTGCCTTTTTCTTTATTATGCTTACTAGACTTTTTTCTTTTACTCAAAAAATCAAATTTTAATTTTATTGATCTTTTGTATTGTTAGTTTTCTAGCTCACCCTTATTTTTTCCTTCCTTCTCTTTTTAGGGTCTTCCTGTTTTTTACCCCCCTTGCTTCTTGAATTGACTGTAGACTCATTTACTTTTTACCTTTCTTTCTTTTTATAAATTAAATTTAGGTCTTAATTGAACCTTATAAGTCTACGCTAACTGCATCACATGTGTTTACGTAATCCTTTCCTTTTTTCTTAGTTTAAACTATTTTGGACTTTATGATTTCTTCTTGAACCCAAAAGTTATTTAGGAGAGCATTTTTAAGCTACCAAACATGTTTTTTTCTCCACTTACTAAAAAAAAAACAAAACAAAAAAACAAAACAAAACAAAAACAAAAACCTCTTTCCCTGGCTTGTAGGTATCGAATTTAATTGCATAGTGATCAGAAAATATGTATGATATAGATTCTTGGAAAATTGTTAAAACCTTCTTTGTGACATGGTCAAGTCTGCAAATGTTCCATGTTAACATGAAAATCAATTATAATCTTTATTTATTGTGGGGGGGGGGTTCTGTATAAAGCTGTTAAATAAATTTACATATATTTTCTTCAAATATTCTATAGTCTTACAAAGTTTTTTTTATGATTCATCATTTTCTATTGGAAGAATGTTAAAAATCTCCTATTATTTGTATAAAATGATCAGTTTCCCCCTTTTATATCATTTGAAGCCATGTTGTTCAGTGTATGCAAAGTCATGGTTGCTACATCATCTTGGCAGATGACTCATTTTTTACTATATGGTGTCTCTCTTTTTCCTTATTTTTTTGCCATAAATTCCATTTTGTCTAATATTAATATTGCTGCGCAACGTTCTTTTGGAATTTGAATGATCTATCTTCTCTCTTGCCCACCCTTTGTTTTCAGTCTTTTGGATTGATACTGTTTTAGGTGTATTTTTCCTGTCACTAGTATATGGTTGGATCTCTTTCTCTTTCTCTCTCATTCATTTTGATAGTCTCTGCTTTCAGTTGTTGCCTTTAATCCATCTGCAAGTACAGAATTATGAATTCTTATTATCTTATTTTGTTCATTTTTAATGAATGAAATTTCTTTTTCATCTCTTTGATTATCTTAAACTTTCTATTTAAGCTTTCATCAGACTGCTTTGTAAAATTATTTTCAGTTGGCGTGAATTATTGATTTTGTTGATTGTTTTTCTTGGCACTCATTTCCTATGTATATTCTGGAAAGTTTGCAGGCTCACTTTATACGGGAGGCTTTTTGTTTTGTTCCCTCTCTCTTGCATCCAGTTGTAAAGCTTTGTGGATGCTTCCACCCAGCACCCTGCGCCCTCAGTCCATAGCCAGGTTTATGATGGTTTTCTGGGGTCTCCTGCCCCACAGTGAGAATAAGAACATTGCAGTCACTCACAGAACCTGGACCAGTTCCTTGCTGGGAGCCTGGGTCCCACCTCCCTCATCCTGCATCTTCTGGGAGAGTCAGACCCTGTCTTCAGACAGTTAGCCTGCTTCCACTATCCTTTGCGTGGACACTTAGCTTCTATTACCCCAAAAGAGCCAGGCTCCTTTCTGCTGTGGCCTGCAAGGCCATGGCTTCATCCCTCCTCACTGCTTTGAGTGATCCATAAAGATATTTTTTTCTTCTTTTTGAGTTTGGCTATATCTTTTTAAGTTTGTGTTTTCTTTTTATACTTTGTCTTTCACTGCTTTGTGCTTAGAGCACAGGGAATATGGAGAAATATGAAATGAAGGGGAGCCTACTGGACTGGAGGTCCATTTCGTATCATCTTTTTCTTAAAAAGTAAAATATAAACCCCTTGGGCTGGCACTCAAGGTCTTTTGCAATCCAGATGCAGTCCACTCCACTGCGGGCATCCTGGACTCTGCCCACTTGAAGTTAACAGCTGCTTCCTGAACATAGCACGTGCTCTCATTCTTCTGTGTATTTATATGTGCTGTTTCTTCTGTCAGGATGGCCACTCTGCCACACGTGTAATCTCCAAGACCTTGATCAAAAACCGTTTCACCTGGGAAGTTGGCTTCAGATCCTCTAGGCTATTTCTTCTCCATACCATGCACTCAACACATGTGTACTGAGTGAATGAATGAATGAATGAATCATATGGTGTAAAAGATTGAGTAGACACATCGTACATGTGGTTTACAGCCATAATGTTACCTCCATGGTCAACTGTTTATCTGAAGGTCTGCTCTGATCAACTGTAGTGTATGATGTTGATCAAGTGCATTTAGAAATAAGGGGAAAACAGTGGAGACAGTTTTTCCATGAAGCTTGTCTCATATCACGGCCATTATGCTAACTCTGCATGAAGCTGGTTAGGAATAACCCATATCCCTTTTGTAAAAGTGTGACTTTTACAACTATTAAGGCAACATGATTGGGGACCAACTGTCTCATTTCCTTCCTCAATATCAGGGTATCCTTTTAAAGAACAGATGTTACCCTGAGCTCTATTTTTTTATTTTTAGAAAAGTTTAAAATATGATGGAAAACGCTTAATGACTTCAAGCTCTAGTATGCTTAACTGTTGTAACACTATAAAAACCCGATTGTATCTTTCTATTCATTATGATTTCATCTCAGGAGAAAGGTAACTTTTTTTTTTTTTTTTTGGCTCCCTTTTTGACAGGGGAAAGATAATTTATCAAGGAAAGTGGTACCAAATGGCATGTTTTTTGAGCAAAAATATTTACCTAATTGTCCAGCTTTTCGGGAATCCTTCAGGATACTATTTCTTCCTCAGGAACAGAATGAAGGCTCTGTGACATGCAAGAAACAAAAAGGGTATCAGTCTGGTGGGAGTTCCTTGCGCTTTCTTTTCCTCCAGCTTGGTAGCACAGCTACGGCAAAAACAGAAGATTCAAAAATGAGTAGCATTTTTGTTCTAAAAACATCTAAAATTCATCTCAAACCTGTATCTCTTCTGGGCAGAGAAATGCAATCCTTTCTAACAAGTAATTAAACAAACAAATGCCTAAAACCACAGTCTCCTCTGGCGCCTGTCTACACCCGCTTCTTGCCTGTACCTCTTCCCCCAAAGCCCAGCCACGGTGATCCCCTCTCCCACAAGCCCACCTTCCCCTGGTCCAGCACCGTCACGGCAGGGCTCCTGTGTCTGGCCCAGGCACGTGTTGGGTAAAACTACATATGCAAAACATGGGGAAGAGAATTCGGAAGCGAAGGTGAACTTATCATCCCATTTAACTCCAGAAATTTGCTCCCTGTTGCCAAGAGTCGTCACAGACTTCTGAAAACCTGAAATTTAATTTATGTGAGATTTTTTCTTCTTCCTAGTGATTCAGAAAAAAAAGAAACCCTAAATTTTTCTCCAGATTGCTATTTCCTCTGAATTCCTAATCTGAGCTCAAAGCTTTATTCATTTAACGTTATTTAACAGAAGATGGTTAACTACTTACTCTGCTCTTTGCACTATTTCTCATAGATACTTTGAAGCCGTTGTGGGGCTTCAAAGGGAAGGATTTGGAGTTTCGACAATTGAGAATTCTGAATCGATTTCAACGTCTACAGAAAGGATCCAAATTCGATAAACTGTCTTTTCTCCTTGTATAACCAGCCATCTCACTGTACTTGAGAGATTGTAGTCCCTCCCAGAGAAGGGGATTTTTTTTACTTAAAGAAAAAATATCTGGAAATATCTTTTTGCTTATTGGCTTGATCTTTTGTGCTAAGCAACTGTGAATTTTTGAAGAGGAGAACAAAATTCACAACATATGTACATCCAACCATTATGTTGTGCCCCTTCATCTTATACAGTGATGCATGTCAATTATATCTCAATAAAACTCTGGGGAAAAAAAAGACAGAGGACAGCAAACAATAGCCACGAAGAAAAAGAAGCACTGTCTAAAGAGGATGCATCAATCAACTCTGAAACAGGTAACTGTGGTACATTTCATTTCTTTTCATTTCAAATCACATTTACGAGCATCTGCTAAGTGCCAGGTGCTGAGCTGAGTTCTAGACCAGTGCCGCCCAATAGAGATATAATGCAAGCCACATATGTAATTTGGAAGTTTCTAGTAGCCACATTAAAATGATTAAAAGGAAATAAGTTTTGCAAATTTTCAAATATTGGAAAAAATATAAAGATTAAAAGATAACATTTCAAACTTTGGAAAGATTAAAAAAAAAAAAAGAAATAGGTGAATGTGGCCTGGCCCTGCTGACCTTCCCCCCAGCCCACTGCTCCCAGCCTCTTTCCTGAACTTTGGCCTCCCTGGCCTTCCAGGTCCTCCCACAAACCAGTCTTTTCCCCTGGGATCTTCCACAGCTCAGGTCTCTGCCTGGTGTCCCCTCCCCATCTCTGCCACTACTTCTTGTCGTTTGGTAAAGAGAATGCAGTGATAGACGGCCGACAGGAGCTGGATGGGTACCCAGTATCTGGGGGTGTTCACACTTGATCAAGTGGGGAATGATGCTTTCATCCAGGTACGTAGAATGGATCCTCGTGATGGAATTTTGGACTCCATGACGATAGGACTTCCATCTACGATTGTGTAGATTGTTCTTGACGTAGAACTTGAAGCTGAGGGGTGAGTGAGATGGTAAACCCATCTGCACTCTGCTCACCAAGCCACGCCCCCCGGCACAGATCGGTCTCCTCCTGAAGGAAGGGCTGACTTTTCTCCTTTTCACAAAGCTACTGACCTAGCCAGTGGCAGCTTTGTGCTGAAGGGGGATTTGGGCGCTGGGGAGAGGTCTTGCCAGCCCCTCTTAAGATGCATCTCACAAGTGGCCCCCTGCATTGTCCTTGTATAAGTTCTGTGGAGTCGAGGAGATACCTATCTGTGTACTTGTGATCATTCTTAGGTCTTGACCTTGAGATTCTCTCAGGGAGAAACAGAAAAAGAATAGAAATATCAATCATTTCAATAAATCTTATTTTGGGCCCAACATGAACCATCTCTCCTCAAGACTCTGGTTCCCTGGAATTCAGATGGGGTTTCCATGACAACAGGAGACATGAGAGTCTCAGACTCTCTCAGAGGGAGTATTACTAAGAATTAGGGGAGGACAGAGTCCCATCCAGATGAAGGAGGCCTTCTGGAGAAAGGTCCGAGGGACAAACCCATTGGATATCACTGTCCTGATGGTATAAAACCTCCCCTACGATATCATACCCACTGTATAAACTCACACCATTCATTTAAAAACCCCTACCCATTTAAGCAACATTAGAAAATTTCCAAAACAG
This sequence comes from Eubalaena glacialis, assembly GCF_028564815.1. Lineage (NCBI taxonomy): Eukaryota > Metazoa > Chordata > Mammalia > Artiodactyla > Balaenidae > Eubalaena > Eubalaena glacialis. The sequence continues at coordinate 113,219,536 of NC_083726.1, read as the reverse complement.
CCCCTTCCCTTCTTCCTTCTTCCCATCTGCCAATAATCAACCATTAAAAAAAAAAAAAATTAGTGCCTGCTACGTGCCAGCAGGTACAAGGGGCCACAGTCAGTCTCTGGTCTCATAGATCTTAACAGACGTTTCCAAGGTGGTTTCTCCAAACAGAAGATTTTAGGTCTGAGATGATCTCTGGGAATTTGATGCTCCGATTTCCAGAATGCCCGGATCCCCCTTCATGCTCTGTAACGTGTTGCCAAATGCTGAGGGCACTTAGTTCTAAGTCGCGGATTACGTGTCAAGGAGAGCAAGGTGCCCAGCCCCTCCCCAAAAAGGATGAAGCTACTTCTTCCCTGTGCTCGCTCACCACTTGGGAAGTGCATTCAGATTTCCCAAACGCCAAGTCGGTGACACTGACCTCCAGGACAGAACTTTATCAAACTTCCTCTCCAAGCCTCGGTTGCTAAGCACACCATTTAGATTTCCTTCACTCACTCTCCTTCATCAAAGCTTTTAGACCATCTGTAGCCTCCTATTTATTGCTTTAATGTCAGATGTTGGTTGAGCTTCTGTGTTAATTTTGCAATAAGTTTGGATAAACAACAAAAATGATAAGACACAATCCCTACCACGTTTGAACTCATGGGCCAGTTGGGGAGGAAGAAAGTATGTAAACCATTTCAGTTCAGGGTGATAAGAGCCATAGCAAATCCTACAGAAAGACAGAAAACATAGCTCTTAACTTTAGCTGATGAAATTGGGGAGGCTTCGTGGAGCAGTCATTCTGAGCTGAATCTTAGAGTATAAATAGGAATTAACCAGGTGGGGAGGTGAGGGAAGACAAGTCTAGGCAGAGGGGACAGTGTGTGCAAAATGCCAAGGAGGGTGTGCTGGACGGTCCACGGAGACACACCCTCCCTCCAGGGCAGTCTTCTCTATCTGAGCACCTGGGAACTAATGAGACACGTTATCTGCCCTCTCCCCTACAGCCAACACACAGTGGTGGGACGGGCATGGAATAACCACTAGAGACACTCCCATTCCAAAAGGGGGGAAACAGGAGACGTACGGGAGTCCCTGGTCTAAAGTAACTCTGAAATCTGATGGGAACATGTGGTCTGTTCCCTGATTAGAGACCAAGCCCTGGAAATTACCTGCTGCAGTCTTGGTTCTGTCCTAACAGCCATTCTTCCTTTTCCTGAAAAGGTAACCTATATTTGCAACTGAGACATTTTCTCAGACTATTTTCAGTCTGTAAAAGTTTGGGGGTCCAAAGACCTTTTTCTTTTTTCTTTTTGGTATGTTCTCTGTCTCTTTCAGTCCAAGCTAGTGGTGTTTCTGCTTGTACAATTTTCTTAAAACCTTTGGAAACCTCCTATGAATCTTACTGTGGTTCACGCCATTAGAAAAATAAAAAGTCACATCCACAAACCTCTTGGGGATAAATCATTCTCTCCCTTTGGCTTCTGCCAAAGCTACCAAGGATTCTTAAAACTCCTGGATTTTGTTTGTTTGTTTTCATTTTTGTTTTTGTTTTTGAATGAACAGTTCTCTAAGGCATTACTTTAAATCCTTCCAAGGTCTTATCAAAGGACTTTACAATCATACGATCAATTTTGTCTTTACACCATGTTTTTCTGCCCATTCCCTGAATTTTGTTTCTTTCCAGAAGCTATTCTTGATTTAACATTGATTTCCATCTGGAGAGGCAGGAGACTTTCCAAACTGTGCAGAGTCTGTCTCCTTTAGATTTAACTTTTTTGTTTCCTTGAGCTTCTCTCTCTCTCCTCTCAAATTTTAATATAAGCAGCAAGAAGAAGTCAGGGTGACCTTTGACCCTGCCTGGAAATCTTAGCTACATCACCCAGCTCAAAGGGTGCACTTTCTATTTTCCCCATTATTGCAAGGGTGTTGCCCGACCTTCTGCCTCTGTATGATGGACCCTCTTCTCTCTAGTTGCCAGTAACATGTCCCTCATTTTTCTTTAATCCTGATAGCTAGCTTTCTCGAGGGACACCAGGCTTCTGCTAACAGCCTCTTTGAGACCCTTGAGATTTTTTTGCTAATACTGTCCTCAAGGTCCTTCCAGCTGCCGTCCTCCACTGTCCCAAAGCCACTCTCGTATTTTTAGGTGTTTTGTGACAGCAGCCACTGCACTTGTCTCCCACCTTCTGCACCCCGACTTTGGACTCCCTTGTCTATTTCCACCCCCGGCTGCCGCCCATGAAGCCTGCTTCCAGTTCCTTTCCATGCTGTGGGTAGACAATTTTCTTCCAGAACTTCGACTCCTTCTGAAGGTCCTGGGAAATCTTTCCAACATATCCCTCCAAAGATCGGTTCCCCAGAGGAGCTGTCTTGGGAAAGAGCTGAAAGACAGGCTTAGTCAAAGTTTTTATTGGAGGCTGTCTTCAAAAAACAAACAAACAAATACCTTTTCAGGGTACCAAATATTTCATCGGGAGAAAAGCATCAAAATTCTGTGGGAAACATTTTTAATTCTCTGTTTGAAAGCAAAACCCAGACAGTGAGATCCATTTCTAACATCTCAGGAGAGAGAAAGAAAAAAATGTGGGCTTAAATTTCTGTTAGGCTAATGTAGGTTATTATTGTTTTACTTTTATTTTCACACATTAGCTTGACAGTAGAAGGAGTGCATGGCCAAGTGGGGAAGGCTAAGGACTCATGCAGACCCGGGCAAGTTTCCTAAGGCCACAAACCTCAGTTTCTCCATCTCTAAAGTGGAATTATAATTACACTTACCTCCAAAGGTTGACGTGAGGGTTAGAGGAGATACAAGGTATGTAAAGTAGCAGAGCAGAACATCCAGCGGATGGTCACTCACCTCCTCTGGCCTCATTAACACGGAAACTACAGAAATGACTCCTCATGGCTCCTCTGAAACCTCCACTGGTCGTTCCTGAAGCTTCTGGAATCAGGAGTCTATGTTCCCACTCCCCGGGGAGGATGCTTTGCTGGGGAGGAGTTGGGGGAAGGCAGCTTCCCTCTTGCCCTCTTAGGAATTAGGATCTCTCCCATACTAAAAAAAATCCCAAGTTTAGGACTACGGAATGTGGACATCTCCAGGGACCACATTGAATCTGTTCCCAAAGGACTATTTCAGGGAAGAAACAAGACCCATTTAATTTTATGTCTGCCTTAAATCCACCCTTGATGTCATCTTTCTGGGTTTCTCTCCTCCACAGCCCAAATCTCCTCCATGCTGCTTCCCAGGAGAAGCCTTCAACTCTGTCTCCCAAGCAGCCCTGAAGCAAGAGGCTGGAAGCCAGTCTAGCCCCTGCAACCAGCAGCGGGTCCCGGCTCCCACTCTGGCATCAAGCTGGGAAAAGCATGGGATTGGGAAAAGGAGAGAATGACAAAGGTGAAAATGAGCTTCAGAGAAGGAGTTTTAGGAGAGTAGAGAGGAAGCATTGTTTGGAAGCACGATGACGTACCCAGGTGGGAAGAAGTTCTTGGGGGGAGATGTGAACAAAAGCAGAGACACAGGAGAGGGGTTTGAAGGGGAGGGGTAAGAAATACACTCGAGGGAAAAGCTGCGGAAGGAGGGAATCGGAGGAGGAGTTAGTCAGACTTGCTGGGATTCTGGCAGGTTGCTCTCCCTGCTTTTCCCCACCTTCCTCTGGATGAGTCCACCTTTTTAGACACTCTGTCTTCTTTGTCCCCTTCTGGCTTAGCTCGGCTCAGGTTGTCTCTCTCTGGAGATGACGCAGCCTCTTGGTCAACCGGTCCCTCCCCATGCCCCTGCCCCTACCCATGCAGCTCACAGCCCCCGTGACCTCTCTTTAGTCTGATCTAGTCCCCGACCCACCTCCGACCCCAAGCCTCTTGGTGGATCCTGCACCTCCAGGATCGGAGGTGGATCCCACACCCTCAGGATCAGGTCCGAGCCCCTCATCGTGGTGCATCAGTCTTTTGTGATCTGACCTCCCAGCCTCATCTCTCTCCATCGTGCGCTCCAGCCTCTCTGGGGAGCCCATCACCCAGAGCCTGCCTGGCCCCCCTCCCCTGTCCTGCATTGGTTCTGCCTCTCACTCTGTCCTTTCTCTCTCTCTGGCCGACTTACATGCATTTGAGCACACGGGGCGTTTCCCCTTCACGTCAGATCCATTTGCCCTGCTTCCCCAGCGAGTTCCCGTTTGGTTTTCACGTTTCGGCTCAGACACCCTCTTCTCCTTGACGCCTTCCCTGCTGGTACCACCCCTCACCCCCGCCGAAGCTGACCCAGGCACACCCACGCTGGCTTCTGTTTTCCTGCTTGCTCGGCACCAGCTTGCCTCTGATGCTTCCGGATGGAGACGCTGCCTTATTCTCATCTAGGATGGTTTCCGGAAAGAGTCCCACACTGACAGAGTGAACGGATGGATGGACGCTCACCTGGTGGCAAAGAAGAGGTGGTTGGTGGGGAAAGAAGAGGTGGCGGGGGGAGCCAGTGAAGGAAGGAGGTTTGGTGAGGAGGAAGGTGTGAGAAAATACAGAGAAGAAAACAAAGGGTTTGGGTTAAAGCAACACATGTACTTTTGCGGAGGCTGGTAACTCCTATTTAGGGGAGAAAAGTCCTGCATCCAAACAGCATCTTGGGCTATTTCTGCTGCTTCTAAATGAAGAATGAGAGTGGGAGGGGGTCCCAGACCCTAGAAGCAGCACCACTTAGGAATCACCTGCCTCCCCCTTCAGGCCTCACTTCCTGGGCCTCCAGATGTCTGACTTCCTTCCCTTGGTACTAACTCTGTCCCTGCCCTGCCCTTCACTGCACCCCCAAACCATCACACCCCACCAGGGACAAACCCCCCAGTCTTCTCTCTTACTCAGGGTCCCCAACTTCCTCCTGACTTATTTCCCACGCTGATCCCTCCCCGCCCCATCTCCCCCAATTCATCTCCCTTTTCCACACCCTAGGAGCGCACGTCATTCATCCATTGGTCGGAATCCCCAACCAAAGGCGTGCTGCCTCAACTGCTCAGCTTCCTAAAAGCCCCCCAGACAACAATAGACAATATTGTCTATTGTTAAGACAATAGGAACATTTATGGACAATCATTTTTTAAAACCTCCAAGGCACTCCATTGTCTCTGCTCAAGATACCACTTGACTCAATGTCTGGGACGTTGCAGGGCCTGGCCCGTGGCTGAAGATGAATGTCTCTGCGTGTCCAGGGTCAATGACTCGTGGGGTTTTATCAGCGTCGGCAGGGTGGGAAAGGTAATGGAGAACCAGTTCAAGGGACCCCACTCCCCCTCCGTCCGATCCTCACTCCTGTGGTGCCAACGCCGTCTACAGAGCCTGGGCACCACGGTTTATTTGTATCTGTTGATTTTGCAATTAACAAAGAGAAGGCGCCTCTTTCCGACGCGCTGGTTCAGGGGTTCAAAGCGTCTAGCTACCTTGACCTCTTTACCAGCCTCCGACGTCGCGGTGTGGCTGCCCAACTGGGAAAGATTTATACTTATTTTTCTATAATGGAAAACTCATTGCCGGACATCGAGTTACTCACTTTGATTTGTTTTCTTTGGAAGAAGCGGCCGGCGGCGGCGGCAGCAGTGCCCCAAGCTGGGTCATTAATATGGCAGCAACAGCAACAAAGACCTTTACAGCCGCTGCCTGTAAACCGTGGATAAAGTTCAAGCATTTATTCTGTCTGAGGCCTCCCAGTGTCTATAAAAGCCCAGCACGATTATATGATCAGTGTCAAGACCCACTCTCCCTCTTTGTGCTCCGGGGTGCATTTCCTTGCCCTGTCCCTCCGTGTTGCCACCGCAGCTGCTCTGGTGCTAATAGCAACCCAAGGCACAGACGACTGGAGTGTTCCTTGGGCTTTGTTTTAAACATGGTGTTTGCTTGTGTTAACTACCGCCTGGCTCTCTGACACCCGTGAATGGAGCTATGCGGGGCTGTCAATCAACAACAATAATAATGCCATCTGGGTTTGAATAATACTAACGAGAAGAAGAAGAAGAGGCATACTGTGTATTAACATAGCACCTTTGTCCCAGAAGCTCAGAGGGCGTTTGGGATAATAATTCATTCATGCTCGGAGCACTGCTTGGCGGTAGATATTATGATCCCACCGCGGGGGACTGAGACACAGAGAGGGCAAGTGGCTGGCCCCGAGGTCACACAGTAAGTCAGGGGTGGCATAGAACTTAGTTGCTGAGAGTCCCCCAAAGCACTGGCCCTGCAGGGTCACACTGATCTATGCCTCTGTGCCTCTGGTTTTAAGCTCTAGTTATACGAGGAGCTATAAGACCTAGTTTTTCCGTACCTTATGGGATGAAGGAAAGGAAGAAGTGAAAAGAATGTTCTAGGGTGGAGGACACCTCAGAGATCCTCAGCGTTTTCAGAGAGCCCATCCAAGCCAGGGGCAAGGAGGGGAGGGTGACCGGATGTAGGGGTACCACGCCGAGAGACATCTGGGATTTCCGAAGGGGGTGGAAGGATGTTAAAGTGAGATGGATAAAGAGAAAGAGAGATTTCCCAAGTAGGGGGAAAGGTGAGCTCAGCACAGAGCCAGAAAGCTCTCAGAAGGCCAAACAAGGAGCAACAGCCAGCCAGAAGGAAGGATAAGGCTGGAGAGGCCAAGAATTTCCTGGTTTGGTCTAAAATCCCATTCTGCACTTTGCAGGTCCCACCGAGGTCCCTCCCTTCCCAAACCCCTTAGCACCCGGGGGGTTCAAACCTGTCACTTTAAATCAGTAGATTCTCTCCTAACTTTTATGTGCCTCAGTTTCCACCTCTGTAAAACCGGTTAATAACATTGTCCCATTGGGTGGCCTAGCACGACGCAGTAACTTCCACATCAATTTCTCCGACTCCAACCTCTCTCCGACCCCTGTCACTGGGTCGAGATGAGGATGAAATAAGCTAATATATAAAATGCTGAGAACAGTGCATGACACATAGTGGTGCCTTATAAATGTCAGCTGCTCTTATCACAGGCGGTAATAGGACTGTAATCGTCACCATCGTCATCTTCCTCTGGTCTGCTGGCCTCTCCCTCCTGGACAGTTAAGGAATGGAACAAGCACCATGGGGAAAGTGTCCAGCCATATAAGGCCACATGATGAAAGCTTCCAGGGCCACCCCCCTCGGCCGTGCTGTGTCGCTTTCAGGAACAGCACTCTGCAGCCCGGCACTGCGCTATCCTCACGCGCTGTGTGCTTTAATCCTGTCTCCTCTGATAGACCCTGAACCGCGCACGGTAACACATCTAATTCTCCTCCATCCCCCAGGGCACCCAACGCCACTTGACAGGCAGCCTTTGCTCGGAAGACACATGTCACTTTTCCATGATTTCTCGACCACCTGCCATGTGCCGGCCTCTGAGCTGATGTATTAGGGAGGCTCTTCCCCCGGGAGATCAACTTCCTTGGTAGAAGAGATAAGCCATATGAGGAATAATTCACAAACCTTAGCGGGCCTCAGAATTCCTTGGACGGCTTGTTAAAAAGAATCTAAAATGACTTCGAATGCCCATCGAAATTTCATTTTTCTTCTTTTTCAGTGGAACTTGTGAAAGTCTGTAAGAAAAGAAATGACGAGATCAAAGAGATAGCCCAGAAAATCAACCTTGCAATGCTGTAGAGCGTGGATGAGACCAAGGAGAGATGGAATTTGGGGAAATTGATTCGGGAGTAGCTGTCGTATTACAGGGAGGTGCGAAAAGTGCTGAACGAAATAACGAACTGATGGATTGGTTTTGAAGTCTTCTTAAATCTCTCATCAAATCCTTACTCTCCGGGTTCCCTCTCCCTTGCAGAGCTGGAGCTGACACCTTCTGCCCTATAAGTTCGTTATTTATGGTCTCGTCTGTCCTTTGCTTTTGTCCCTGACCCAGTTTAGAGACGCTTTATCACTGGGACTGCCTCTGCGGCCCTCTAGTTTCCAAGGCAAGCATTCTTGGCAATCAATAAACAGATTTACAGTTCCTCCCCAGACTTTCCAGGCAGAAAGCCCCTGTGTCACATCTCTCCAGGGCGCAGGCAAGTCCTCCTCCCTCTTCTCCATCCCTCACCCCATGCGAGGACTTTGACCTTGAGTGGATTTGGGCTCCTGTTTTCTCTTTTCCTCTAGACTCTGAGCTCCTTGAGGGCAGACCCCAACCTCTATCCCGCATTCCTTTTCAGTGTAGCAGCTGCCATAGTGTAGGTGCTGGAGAAATCTGTCTTGAAAATAATTAAGGACACATTTTATTAAAACTATCTGTCATTCTTTGTGTATTAGATATGGAATGCCACATCCCCTGTAGATATCCTTGTGAAAGCATATGGCTTACGGGATTTCTGTTTCAGACAGAATTTGTTAGATCCACACAAGAAGGCAGTGTCTGTGAGGATGGCCTTCAAGAACAAGAAATCACCTCCGTAACAGAGGAGTCTTCACAAATATATATGACTTCTTCCCTCCCTCCCTCCTTCCTTCCCTCTCTCCCTTCCCTCCTCCTTCCCTCCCTTCCCTTCCTCTTCCCTCCCTTCCTTCCTTCCTCCCTCCCTCCCTCCCTTCCTTCCTCCCTCCCTCCCTTCCTCCCTCCTTTCTTCCCTCCCTCCTTCCTCCCTCCCTCCCTTCCTTCCTTCTTCCCTCCCTCCCTTCCCTTCTTCCCTTCCTTCCTTCCTCCCTCCCTCCCTTCCATCCTTCCTCCCTTCCTTCCTTCCTCCCTCCCTCCCTCCCTTCCATCCTTCCTTCCTTCCTTTCTCCCTTCCGTCCTTCCTTCCTTTCTTCCTTCCAGCAACACACGGTGACTGTGTGAGATTCTCATACAAGGCATTGTGGGAGGTTGGTTCCTGCCCTTAAGAAGTTCAAAATCCAATGAAAGATACACACCCACTCATCCTTTTATTGGATAAACTGAATTTTATTTGAAACCAAGGCACAAACCACACAGTTCTGCCTGTGCAGGAAGGAGGAACAGGATCGCGGTGCTGGAGCTAGAATCAGGGGAGCTGGACCGCTGGGCTGCTTCTCTGCAGAGGAGCTGTAGGCACAGCCTGGTGGGGTGCGGCCCAGGGAGCCAGAACCGCAGCGATAATGTGGCAGGTGAGCTGCGGGGGGATGGAGAAAGATACTGATGGACCTAAATGAGCCGCAGTGAGGACACGGGGTCCTACTCACAGGCAAGGACAGGGATGGAAGCTTTGGGAACAGTGACACGAACCCCAAGTCCAATAGCGCTGGCCCCGGTGGTCAGCCGGCCTTGGCCCTGTGTCTTGAGGCTGCGGTGCTTTCTACACTTTCCTCCGCGGCTGCAGGACACGCTGGACACTTCCCTCTGGGGCCTGGGCCTGGGGATTCATCTGGCCTGGGGCTGGATCTGTCTGTCCTTGGAGCGTTTTTCTTGAGAACCCTCACTCCCTTCCCTCTCCTCACCCAGGGCATGGTCTTGACCTTCAGCCTGAGACAGCGCTCTCAAGCTGAAGCTCTCAGTCTTTGAAGCTCTGTGCTCCCCCCAGGAGATAGACCACCACGATGGGCAAAGGGCCCCCGGGCGCCGGCCCCCTGCTCTGGCTGCCCAGTCCTCACCACGTCATGGATTTTCCTGGAGGGAAACGGAGGAATCCACACACTCCCGGCTTGAAAAGATTCCACGCTGTCTGCACAAACAGAGCCTAGAGTCTCCCGGAACTGCCTTGCTCTCACCTCACCCCCAGAAAGGCTCCCTTCCCAGCCCCTGCAGGCAGGCTGTGAATTGTGGCTCTGACTGCTACACACTGATGTACTATGGGGCTGAGGCTTGGGGTTTCTGCCTTAAAAAATATAAATCTCTGCATTTCCTCTCTGCATTGGTCATGCTCGTCTCTGAGGACCTTTACTTCCCAGGCAGCCCTGAGCAGCACAGACAAGGGAATTCTCGGGAGCGGCCTGACCTCACTGCAGGCACCCAGGCATCGCTGTGTGGTCTGCAAACACGGTCGGCCGACGTCCACCAGAGCCACACACACGATGAACCGTTCACCATGCTCGGACGCCTTTCCATGCTCCGGCGCCTCTGCCCACAATGCCCCTTCTTTCCTGCTCTGCTTGGGGAACTCCTGTTCATTGTTCAATGCTTAGCTTTAAGGGCGCTCATATTGGGAAGACTTCCCGCCTCCCAAGTAGAAAGATCCTGGCTTCTTCCTTCACTGTGCTCTTTGGAGGTGCCTCAGTGACAGTGCTGAGGAGGCTGATTTATGGTTGTCTGTTTAGAGATCACTTCCCCATCTAGACTATGAGCTGCCTGGGGGAGGCCCTCAGGAGACAGTTGTACAGGTTGTGCACTGTTCAACCCTCTGGGGTGCCATTCACGTTGTAGTCTAAATATCTCCTGCACAGTTCTAAGCAGCAGCTTTGGAGTAGTTGGATCTTATTGTTAATAGGGCCTGGCACACAACAAAAGTTTGGTTATTCAACCTAATGTAAGGCCTCTGCTCAGATTTTTACTCCTCCTGCCCTGGTCCCATACAAGATGAAAGAAACACGAGTGAGCCCAATAGCCTCACAGTGAGAAAATGTCCAGTTCCCCTTGGAGACAGTACATTAGTTATAGATCTAGGAAGATACTCAAGATCTCAATAAGGCCTTCAAACAGCTAATGGCTGGTCCAGGGGTATCAAAGGGGGTTTCAGCTCATGGGCCAAATCAGATTAGGAGACAGTGACTCCCTAAAGCATTAAACTGACAAGTCCGCTGAGTCAGCATCCGAGCTCAGTGGGAAAGAAGGCCCCGTGGATGTGTGAAGTCTGCCCTGGAGGAGCGATGGGAAATGGAGGCTTGTGTGCCATGTGGCTGCCGCCCTTTCCAGTCTGGTCCTGGACGAGTGACAGTGAGCCGTCAGACAGTATAAGAGCCACTGTCCTGTCCTGCCCTGATGTTCTCAGGGTCCTATGACTGCTACATGAATTTTTGTCCCAGTGCCTCAGTTTCCCATCTATGTAAAGAGATAACTTTCTTTTAGGGTTTTGGAGGGTCAAAGGGGAGCTTCTAATCCCGGCCCCGCCTCCAGTAAAAGAAAAAGACTCTATGAGAGGCCCAGAACGCCTTTCAGCTCACCAAGCAATATAGGATCCGCCCCCATCCTCACTCTGACACCCATTTATTTTCTGGGCGGCCCCCCTACCCCTGTATCCTGAGATTAGGAGAAAATGAAGATGGGAGGGTAGGAAAGGCAGTTATAATAATAACAACGATTCTGACTACTTGAAATGCAGTAGACAGGCATCACTGGGTAGGGCAAGGGTTCTGGTTTGCCCTTTATCACTGAAGGAAGGGCCAGAGGGTCGTGATCAGGACCCCAGGCTCCGGGACCCCCCGCCTGGGCTCAGCTCCGGGTCGTGATGCTAGTCAGCGATGTGACGCCGAGCAATTTGCTTCACTTGACACCCCAGTTTCCTTGTCTGTGAAAGGGGGCTGACGTCGCACGTAGCTCACAGAGTCGTGAGGATTAAGTGACCTAAGAAACGTGTGGTACTTAGAGCAGAGCCTGGTTCACGGTAAGTTTCCAGCGTTACTGTTACTTGTGCGGTTACTCTTACCATACGGTGCTGCCCTCCCAGCCCAACGAGGAAGGGGCCATGGACATAGACGATGTGACAGGAGCACTTGAGGACGGACCGGGGGCCACCCAGTAGACCAGCAATGACCCGCTCCCATTGCTTCCACCCCACCTCCACCCCCGTTATCATTCTAGCTTTCACGGCCTCAGCTCAAGCTGTCCTCACCTCCCACCACATCCTTTTCTCAGGTGGTCTGTGCATGAGTGAACGACCACCTGCTCCCAGCGTGCTCAGCTCTCTGCCAGGAATGTCAGAGCTCAGACACTGTCTTGAGTGCCAACCATTTAATAAAAGACCCTATGGACACTGCTATCTATAAGGTTTGCAAATCCCCTGGATGATGCTGTGACTTGCTGCACTATTTCTAAGCTCATTTGTTTATTTATTACTCTTTTATCATATGCTAAGCTGGCTATGAGAGCAAGATCTTGGAGGAAACAAGAGGGATGCTTGCCCAGCCCTGGCGCGTTTCCTGTGGATCGGTGTGTAGAATGCCCGGGCCTCCCCTGTGTACCTGGCAAACGCTTTTCCATCCTTTCAAGCTCAGCACAACCACAGCCTACTCTGGGAAGCCTTCCTGATCATCCCCTAACCTCTGAGCGGACTTGGTAACTCTTCTGTGAATTCTTTTTGCCTATAATTTATAATAGACTTTCTGACGTTATGCTTCAATTGCTTATTACATCCTGAGCATCCTGCAGGCAAGAAAATCCTAATTTACCTCTGACTGCCCGGCGCCTGACAGGGCCTGGTGCACTGCAGGAGTTCATCATGTTTGTAGTGACACTTCTCTGCCCACAAAACCTCTCTGGGGCCACGGATTTTCAAAGTTTAAGACTTGGTTTCAGGTATGAATCCCAGGCTGCCAGAAAGATTCAAAGCAAATATGAGGGAAGATATGTTGACAATTATGGTCATAAAACTCCAGAAAAACTTACCAGAAATTCTGGAATCTTTTTCTTGGGCTTTACAAATGAGGGAGGATAATTTGGTCCTGATCCTGTTTGGTGGTGGGGACAGACCTGGTTCTCCACTGGCCTTCAGCTCCAGGAGTCTTTAAGATGACTTCTGGGCATATGTGGGTGCCCGTGGGCAAGAGGCTCACCCAATTCCACCTCTCCCTTGCCCTGTCACACTGTGTAGGGTGCCCAGCCCTGCCTTTCTGCCCAAGTTATAGCCTTCTTTCCAGTCAGGTCAAGTCCCACCTTCCCTACAAAGCCTCTTCTGATCAGCCCCATCCAAAGGGAAACTCTCCTTCCTCTGGGTTCTGGGCAGCATGACATTGACCAGGCCTCTGATTGGTTCAGAAATGTCACATGGGAAATTCCTCTGAAAGAAAACATTATTTCTCTTAGGCCTCTGTTTCGCTCCTCGGCGCTGAGCACAGTTTGGGATCCTGGTGTGTGTGTGTGCATGTGTGCCTAAGTGCATGTGTGCGTGTGTGTGTGTGTGTGTGTTGGCATGGCAACATAATATGTATAATCCGATTCGGAGATCCTGGTGTCACATCTGGAACAAAACAAACTCATTTCTAACATCTTGCAGGGTGCTTGATGTCTCTGCCACACTAAGGTCTCAAAGAAACAAAGCAGCCCCCGAACAGGGTGGAGAGCTGACATTCCTTCCCTGCCTGCTGGCCTGCCCTCCCCCTGCCCACCACCCCAGATACAGAATGGAAACTTTCAGGGGAAAAGAATTCTGAACAGCTGTGTGAGAGACCACACAGATTCCCCACATCTGCTAGCATCCAGTCGGTGAGCTCATTTCCCCAGGGGCTGCCGTCTGCGTCTGTGGGGTCCACGTCAGTCTACCTCGGGAGGGGCTGCGGAGGAAAGAGGAAGTGGCCCCAGGTGGAAGGAGACCTTTCTCCCATCAGAAAGCTCACTGGAGACAGGCTGAAGGGCGAGCGAGCCCACGGACGCCTGCCTTGACGAAGAGAGTTTGCTTTCGAGAAAGTCCCTTTGTCCGCTATGGTTGAAAGGAGGTATTATCAAATGTACAATGGATTTTAAAAAGAAACTTCACTCCCATCAAGTCCTCCTCCTCCCTCCCCAAAGTCAAAGTCAAGAAGCGACTGCTGGTTAGAAAATATCCTACAAAGGAATATGGCCCTGGACCACGACAGCTTTCTAGGGTTAAAAATAATGTTTTAATGTGTACATGCCCTATCGTCCACAAAGAGCCTTCACCCTTTCACTTGTGGCGTCTGATCCCCAGGCGGCCGTCTGGGAGAGGTGGGCAGACAGCGCTGACATCCGTGTCGGTACCAGGATAGGTACTGATGTGGATACTGACGTGGGCAGAGCATCCACCCTGATTTTCTAACGTGGAAGCTGAGACTTACAGAGGTTTCCTGGATCGCCCAAGTTCACAAACCAGAACAGAGGACTCGGGCTCTTGCGTTTGACTTGTAAACCCACGTACTTTTCCTTTTGCAAAACCGTGAAGTGGTCTCTCAAGCTGCCTTTTTCTTCTTCTCCCACTTCTTGAGGGCCCTGTCTCACAAACCCAGCCAAGCCCTGGGATTCCTGTGGGTAGGACACAATCTCTTCCCAAGTTGAGTTTGGGGTCCACACCCCGGCAGAGCAGCAGAGGGGGGGTTTCAGCCACACTATCCAACCCCTTTGGAAAGCCCACCGTGATCCTCTCGATGTGTGGCTATGGCCCCAAAGTGTGGGGAACCAGGCTTGTAGGAGATCTGGGTACCCAGGCAGCCTGGCATCTCCTGTCGAGCTGTAGGGCATCACCTATCCTGGGCCTGGGCGTTGTCACCTGTAAATTAAGAGGGTGGGGCCAGTGATTTCCAGAGACACTCCCAGCTCCCCGGCTTCCAGGGTTCCATGACGGACAGGGGACAAGGGTGGAGAATTTCCCTGGAGGGAGCCTGTGCCTCTGAGACCCTTCCCTCCAAGCTCGTCCTGCTGTCAGCCTGGAGCTGGGCCGGCCCTGCCTGGCTTGGGGACCCCTTTGTGCAGCATCGGTTGAAGGCTGGGTGAGGGCGGGCTGGGGCCAGCAGGGGGGAGACCCACTGGGGTATTTTTTTCAGATGCATATGTCCCCTCTCAGGCAGCCCTTTCAGCGCTTGGGACAATGTGCTCTTTTTGTCCCCAGCTCTTTCAGCCGCCTGTTCATTCTCTTTGCATCTGCTGTCACACAGGACATCCCGGCTGGCAGGCGACCATGGGGACACATTGTGCTCCCTTAATGAAGCATGGGGCTGGGGATATGGGGGTGGTTGGGGGCCTGTGAGGGCTAGGGGTGAGCCAGGGGCACCCCATCTTTCCATTCCAGGCTCCTCTAGAGGAAAAGGACCCTCAGCCCCTCTTTTACCTCTTACTGTCCAGATGGATGTGACTAGTTCCACATCAGAGGCTTCGGAGATGGGATGCTTGGTTTGGGTGGGGGGTGGATGTGAGCTGGAAGACAGAGGGTGCCGTTTTCCCTCAAGGAAACTGAGGCACAGCTGGGCAGGTAGGAGGGAGGTCCTGGGAGAAGGGGGGTTCCACCAAGAGCACTGGGCCTCCATCCTTCCCACAAAGAGATTCCCTGCGCCATCCAACATCCGAGCAGGTAAGACAGGACGCTGGGTACCCTCTTTCATTCTTTAAAAACTTGCCATGCCATCAGCCACCTGGGGTTAGTTTCTAAGGGGTAAGTTTTGAAGCCAGGGTGGTCAGGGGAATGATCTCTTGGGGTCCCCTCAGGCCCTCATGTGTTAGAGTTGGAGGCCTTCTCTATCCAGGTCAAGAAGGAAAAGCGGGATGGCTACAGAGTTTGCAGGAAGTGGCCAAGGGCCATACAATGTACAATAGCACACAAGTGGGCAGCGGGGGGAGATGGCAAGGTCATGCATGGGTCTTCCCCTCACCCCAAATGTTCTTTAAGAAGGTCCTGTCATCGTGTTCCCCACCGCCCAACAGTAAAGAAAAATGAAATCGCTGGAATCCTGGGGGAAGAGAGGCTTTTCTCCCTTTGTGGCTTGTAGACACACATCTGTGATCTCTGCACCAGAGATGATGATGCTACCAGAGCCTACGGCTGTCTGCACGGTGGGCATGGCCAAGGCACCTCCCCGTCTCCCATCCTGGTGCCAGCAGGCAAGGCAGCCACGACATTTCCAGACAGGGCTGCCCTTGGTCGTCTGCGGCTCTCAGGGCCAGCAGAAGTCCTTTTCCCCAAAAGGGAGCCCCTCACTCCAGGCCCTTCCCTACTTGCTAGAGTCACCTTGCGTATGCCAGGCTTCACTACGACGTTCTGGCCTGTGCAGATGGCTTCCGGACGGTTCCTGCAACTTCAGAGTTGGTCTTTCTGGTGTGTTTCCCGCCCCAGTCCACCCCTCACTCCTCCTGGCCTGCTTCCCCACCGCCCACCGCCCTAAAGAAAAAAGCCTGGGCCTTGTCCAACAAGGCCCCCTGTCCCCTTTAGCAAGCAGAGTGTGCTGGCATTGCGATTGGTGGTCTTCTCCCTGAAGGTCGTTAATTGGTACAGAATGTAGACTTTAGTTGTCTTGCCAGCCCCGATGAAAACGCAGCTGGCAGGTAGCCGAGACGGAGGAATTTGTCATAGGTTAGATCAGCCCAAGCTCTAAGAACCAAGTGTACGGCTTATGCAAATAGTTTTGCTTAGCATGGATCCTGTGTTCCTCTCCCCCTTCGCTCCCCCCGGCAACGTTTTTCCAACCGAAGGGTGGGAGGGGTACAGGGGAAGGAGCGGAGCAAGCACTTACTTGCCAGATCTCATTCTACATCAGAAAGGAGCAAATTGCTTTCCCTAAAAAGAGAAAAAGGCAGGGGGAAAAGAAGACAAAACACCCATCCTTTGGGCTAATGTACAGAGCCGTTTGAAAGCTGAATGGCTCAGTAAGAAGGGCCAGCAGTGAGTGTATTTGGAGAGAGACTATTATCCCCCATCAAAACCCATTCACGCTCTCTGGGAGGCCTGCAGAGCACCTGGGTGGGGACTTGGAACATGGGGATCTCTTCTTCCCTTGGCCACGATGATGTCACCTCCTCAACCCAGATGCTGACGTCAGCCTCATTTGGCCAGAGCATCTGGGCACCTGCAAATCCCAGCAGAGAGAAGGGCTGCAGTGGCTACTCTCACCACGTGTATCCAGCAGATAAGCCAATTCCAAGCTGTGTGATTTGGGATACACCACTTAACCTCTCTGAGCTTCAGCTTTCTCATCTGCAAAAACAGGGGTAGAACCCTTCCCACATATTGGAGTACTATACCTGGCACATAGTAAGGGCTCAGGTAATATCTAATGAGAATGAATAAAGCAAGATAACAAGAGAAAGTAATGAGCATGCTGCCCTGTAAGCCATAAACAGTAAAATGTTGGCTGAATCTTGACTGGCTCCTAAGGTTGGTGAAAAGACCAAAAAAAATAATCAAGAGAAAAGTTGAATTTCAAGGCGTCAAGTTGGTTCAACCCTGGTTGTATTGAAGATGGGGGCGTGGGGTGTGATTGGGGAAGAAAGCTGCGAGGTTAATCTAGGACAGGGTTTCCCAACCTCAGCTACTGCCATCTGGGGCTGCGTGATTCTTTGTTAAGGGGGGTGCTGTCTTGTGCCATTAGGACGGTTAGTGCCCTCTACCAACTAGATGCCTGTAGCAGCTTCCCCGGTTGTAACAACCAAAACGGTCTCCAGACATTCCTAAATGTTCCCTGGAGGACAAAATCTCTGTCAGTTGAGAACTACCACTGGTCTAAGATAATTGCCCCCAGGCAAGCAGATTAGTGACCTGGTGAGCCCCTCGGATGTGGGCATGGGATGCCTACACTTCTGCTGCTACCTGACACTATGGCAGAGATCGCAGTTCCTTGGTTAAGGACCACCATGAAGGTCAAGGAGGGTGTGAACCGGATTTCTGTGCGTGCCAAGGATGGAGAGGGTATCGTCGACTCCCAGTATCTAGTCTGTCATGGAAAGAGCTTGGAAGTCATCACTCCATCCTGTCAACAAGTAAAAAGCTGAACAGACTGAACAATCAACAAATCTTAGATCCATCAGAGAGGTGAACTCAGAAGGCAAAGCACTGCCCCCCAAACTGGAGAGACAGACAAGTGAATACAGAAAAGCACAACTAAGAGGACTAGAAACCCACCAGCCAGGGTACGGAAACCTAAACTGTAACTGACAGATGCTGGTGCCTCAGGATGGACAAGTCTGAGAGGTAAAACTCCGGGGGGACCCCCTCCCCACTTTTGTCAGTTCTACCTCCAGGATCTCTACCAGGCTCTCACAGTGATTATTGGGGCGGGGCGGGGGGTGGGGAAGGGAAAAGGAAGAGCATTCTGTTCTTCTTAACAAGGCCTGACCTCAAGAGAAACTATTTTCCTGGAATCTATCCTACTGGGGTCTGATCACAGCCCAACCAGTGGGGGAAGGGAAATACCTACAGCCCACTCTAGACGTCGTATCGCACCTAAAGCATGGAGGTGGGGGACCGAGAGGTGCTTGTGGAGCTCAGAGTCCGGGGACACAGGTTCACTAAAGGACTGAGACCTATTGTAGGACCACAGAAGGCTTCCTCTCCCCCTAGCCTCACCACTACATCCCTAAAGTCTTTGCACCCAGGATATCATGTCCGCTCAGCAAGAACAAATTACAAGGCATACTAAAAGGCAAAGACAAAGTTTGAAGAGGTGGAGTAAGCATCAGAACCAGACTGGTATGTGTCAGGGATGTTAGAATGATCAGACTAGGAATTTAAAACAACCACGATTAATAATCTAAGGGCTCTAATGGATAACACAGATTGGCAATGTAAGCAGAGAGATGGAAATTCTAAGAAAGAATCTAAAAGAAAGGCTAGAGATAGAAAGCACTGTCACAGAAATGAAGGATGCCTTTGATGGGCACATTAGATCACATACAGCTGAGGAAAGGATCTCTCAGTAAGCAACAAGGTCCTAGCACAACAAGGTATAGGATGGGGAGCTGTATTCAATACCTTGTAATAACTTACAATGGAAAAGAATTGGAAAAAGAATCTATATCTATCTATCTATCTATATCTCAACTTGAGGATATTTCAATAGAAATTTCCAAAACTGAAAAACAAGGAGAGAAAGAGACAGAGGAAGAAGAAGAAGAAGGAGAAGGAGAAGAGGAGGAGGAGGAGGAGGAGGGAGAATAAGAAGAAGGAGAAGGAGGGGGAAGGGAGAGGGAGGAGGAGGACGAGGGAGGGGGGAGGAGGAGAGGGGAGAGGAGGGGGAGGGGGAGGAGGAACAAAAAGTGTCTAAAACCTGTGAGACAACTACAAAAGGTGTAATGCCTGTGTAATGGGAATACCAGAAGGAGAAGAAAGAAAGAAAGAACAGAAGAAATATTTGAAGTAATAATGACTGAGAATTTCCCCCAATTAATATCAGACACTAAATCACAGATGCAGGAATCTCAGAGAATATCAAGCAGGATAAATGCCACAAAACTATACCTACACAGATCACATTCAAACTGCAGAACATCAAAAATAAAGAAAAAATCTGGAAAGAAGCCAGAGGGGGGCAAAAAAGCCTCATCTATTCTATAAAGAAACAAGGATAAGAATTACATCTAACTTCTCAAAAAACCATGCAAGCAAGAAGACAGTGGAGTAAAAGCATTTCAAGTGTTGAGGAAAAAACCCACTAACCTAGAATTCTGTATCCATCAAAATTATCCTTCAAAACTGAAGGATAAATAAAAACTTTCTCAGACAAACATTAAGGGAATTCATCGCCAGCGTATCTGCCTTGGAAGAAATGTTAGAAGAAGTTCTTCAGAGAGAAGAAAAACAATATCAGTCAGAAACTCGGATCTACATAAAAAGAGGAAGAGCATTAAAGAAGGAATAAGTGAAGGTTAACTTATTTTTCTTGTTCTTAATTCATCTAAAAGATAACAGTTTGTTCAAATTAAGAGCAACAATATATTCTATTATGTATGCTTATGTATGTATATACATGCTTATGTATATATATATATATGCTTATATATAAGTGAAATGAAGGACAGCAAAGATACAAGGTATGGGAGGGAGGAATTAGGATTATTTTGTTAGTATAAAGTACTTATACATGAAGCACTACAGTGTTATTTGAAAGTGGACTTGGATTAGTTGTAAATATATATTGCAAACTCTAGGGCAACCACTAAACAAGTTTTTAAAGAAAGAAGAAGTATTACTGATACACTAAGAAACTATAGAAAATAGAATCATTGTAAAATGCTCAATTAAGCCCACAAAGGCAGTGGATATTACACTGAGATCACAGGAAATAAAAGCAAAAACTGAGAAACAGAACTACATCAAACTTTAGCACAGCAAAGGGACTCATTAGCAGAATTCAAAGGCAATCTATAGGATGGGAGAAAATATTTGCAAACCATATATATGATAAGGTATTAATATCCAAAAAAATAAGAAACTCCTAAAACTCAGTAGCAAAAAAATTTTTTTTACCTGATTTAAAAATGGGCAAAAGACTTCCATAAGCATTTTTTCAAAGAAAGCATGAAAATGGTGAATAAGTACATGAAAAGATGCACAACATCCCTTATCATCAGGGAAATGCAAATCAAAAACCACAATGAGAACACCTCACACCCATTAGGATGGCTACTGTTTTTAAAAAACACGCACAGAAAATAACAAGTGTGGTGCTGAAGGTAAAGAAATTGTAACCCTTGTGCACTGTGGGTGGGAATCTAAAATGGTGCAACCGCTACTGAAAACGGTATGGAGGTTCCTCAAAAAATAAAAATAGAACTACCGTATGATCCAGTGATCCCACTTCTGGATATATAGCCAAAAGAATTGAAGGCACAGTCTTCTTTTTTTTTTTTCATTGGAGTACAATTGTTTTACAATTTTGTGTTAGTTTCTGCTGTACAATGAAGTGAATCAGCTATTTGTATACATATATCTCCTCCCTCTTGAACCTCCCTCCCACCCACCCCCATCCCACTCACTTAGGTCATCACAGAGCACTGAGCTGAGCTTCCTGTGCTTTATAGCAGGTTCCCACTAGCTATCTATTTTACACATGGTAGTGTATAAGTCTTGAAGAAGTATCTGCACTCCCACGTTCACTGCAGCATTATTCAGACTAGGTAAGAGGAGGAAACAGCTTAAGCACCCAGACGAATAAACAAAGAAAATGTGGTATATACACACAACATAATATCAGCCTCAAAAAAGAGAGACTCCTGTCATAAGCTACGACATGAATGAACTTTGAGACGTTATGCATAGTGGAAAAAGCCAATCACAGAAGAACAAATACTGTATGATCCCACGTAGATGAGGTGTCTAAATTAGTCAAACCCACAGAAGCAGAAAGTAGAAGAGTGGTAGCCAGGGGCTGGAGGGAGGCAGATAGGAGGAGTTGCTGATCAATAAGTATAAGCTTTCAGTCATGCAAGACGAAAAAGTTCCAGAACAGTTTGCATACAGTTAACACTTTTGTACTGTACACTTAAAATGGCTAGGATGGTAAATTTTATGTTATGTATTTTTTACCACAATAAAACACGCACATACACACACCATAAAAGAGAGTGGAAAACAAAAATAGGAACAAAGAATAAGGACAAGGGATAGAAAACAGTAACATATATGGTAGATATTAATCCAACTATATCTATAAGCACTTTAAATGTCAGTGGTCTAAATATACCAATTAAAGACAGAGGTTGTCAGAGAGGATAAAAAAGAAGACCCAACTATACGTTATCTACAAGAAAACCATTTTAAATACAAAGACACATATAGATTAAAAGTAAAAGGATAGGGAAAGATATACCATGCTAACAGTAATCAAAAGAAAGTGGTACAGCTATATTAATTTCAGACAGAGCAGATTTCAGAGCAAGATAGGTTATCAGGGATAACGAGGGGCATTACATAATGATAAAGGGGTCAAGACGACATAACAATCCTAAATGTCTATGCACCTAACAACAGAGCGTCATACTGTGAGGCAAAAGATTGAAAGAATGGCAAGGAGAAGTAGATGAGTCCACTACTATAGCTGAAAACTTCAACACCTCTCTATCGGAAATGGATTGATTGAGCAGAAAGAAAATTAGCAAGGACAAATTGAAATCAATAGCACCATCAATCAACTGACTATGATTGATATCTATCAACTATTTATCCAACAATAGCAGAAGGCATATTCTTCTCAAGCTCACAGGCAGTGCTCGCGAAGATATACCACATCCTGGGCCATAAAACACACACTAACGTATTTTAAAATACAATGTCTGCTCTCAGACCACAGTGGAATTAAACTAGAAATCTATAACAGAAAGGTAGGTGGAAAATCCCCAAATACTTAGAGAGCAAACAACATACTTCTAAATAACAGAAGCATCAAAGAAGAAATCTCAAGGGAAATTAAAAAAAAATTTTTTTAACTAAATGAAAATGAGAATACAACTTGTCAAAATTTGTGAGATGCAACAAAAACCATGCTTAGAGGGAAATTTATAGCAGCAAATACATATATTAGAAAAAAAAAAGATCTAAAATCAGTCATCTAAGCTTCCATCTTAAGAAACTAGAAAAAGAAGAGCAAATTACCACGCCCCCCAAAAAAAAACAGAATAAAAGAAACAAGAAAGATTAGAGCAGAAATCAATACAATTGAAAACAGGAGATCAATAGATAAAAACCTGTAAGGCCACAGGCAAAGCAACTGCACATAAGCACTGTACTCCAGCTGATAAAGTTATTTCCTATGGGGGTATGAGTAAACAATATGATTCTGCTATAACTGTGTACTGGAAATGGACAATTAAGTAAATGGAAGGTGGGGAGTGGTGGCCAATTGTTCACTGTTGGAGTGAGAGATTACAGATAAGCAAGGGGCGGAGGCTAGAATAAACCATGTGGTAATGGATTAGAGTTGAAGACGTTAGCATGAACTTATGTTCCCACATGGTTACACCTAGAAATCTTTACTGATATGTGTACATACATGAGATAGTGTACACACATTTATCGCCTCGCTTTGTCAGCTGAAAGAGCCTAAAAGCAATGGCGCTCCAGTAGCAACGCGCACAGCTAGTACCCAGATCTTGGTTTCTAACACCATCCTCCAGTGAAAGGGACCAGGCTTCTCAAAGAAATAGCTGATTCACAGACTGGGTCAGGAAATACACAAAACAAGTCTGGAGTACCTTGCATTTCCAGAAGGTAAGGAAGTCCTCAAAAAGTAAAGTGAGTGAAAATTGAAGTGAGATAATATATATGAAAGCAGTTTATAAAGCATTATGGCTTGTAAGAATTCTATGTCAGTAAGAACAAATGGATCTGAGTAAGGTCCGTGAGTTTCAGTGCATGGGCAGTATGATATCTGCTTTGACTGCTCTGAAGGTTTCCTGATTCTAGGATGTTGAAGTTGTAGAATAAGCAAGTCTGAATAAAAGAGATATCACTGTATTTAGGGAAGAACAGGTCCTTGCTTTTGTAAATATCTTAGTACACAAATTATCCCACTCCCAATTCACATAGAGATAAATAGCTGCTTCTCTTACATGTGCATGTTTTAGATTTATCAGGGCTGTGAAGCCTGAATCGTAAACTCTCAAAAGCCTGGAACCTTCGGCAAATATCTAAGAGGGGCGTCCTGCATTCTAAGCACCATGGTATTTTCTTTCTTGACAAGGAAGCCAGTTCATTGCCCTCAGTGTCCCCCATCTAATCCTGCTCCACAAAGATCGACATGAAAAGGTACAAACGTTCTGTTTTCTTGTCTAAAACTCTATATAGTAAGCCCCCTACATACAAACGAGTTCCGTTCTGAGAGCGTGTTCGTAAGTCCAGTTTGTTCACAAGTCCAACAAAGTTAGCCTAGGTGCCCAACTAACACAATCGGCTATATAGTACCGTACTGTAGTAGGTTTATAATATTTTTCACACAAATAATACATAAAGAAACACAAAAAATAAAGAAAACTTTTATTCTTACAGTACAGTCCCTTGGAAAGTACAGCAGTACGGTACAACAGCTGGCATCCAGGGGCTGGCATCGAGGGAAAAGGCAAGAAGAGTTACTGACTGGAGGAGGGAGAGGAGGCGGGAGATGGTAGAGCTGAAGGATCGTCAGCAACAGGAGACGGAGGGCGAGCTGTAATTTCACTCACGCCTGACGTTGATGGCACAGGTTCTGGTTCCCTGCTGGATTCAATTCTATCTACCCTCTTGAAAATATGATCCAGTGATGTCTGGGTAGTAGCTCTTTTTTTCTCGTCATAGATGACACGGTAGCACTGGAATGCATTCTGAACGGCTGCTGCAACCTTCGTGCACCATTCTACGTTCGGGTCCTGTGCCTCAAAAACTAACAGTGCCTCCTCAAGTAAAGAAAATCCCCTTGCCATTTCCTGCACCGTGAATCTCTTCAGTTCTTCAGTTACTTCTTGCTCCTCTTGTCTCTCTTCGTCCTTTTCTCTGGGCCTCCAATTCCATCAGGTCTTCATTAGTAAGCTCCTCGTGTTGCACGGCAAGGAGCTCAGTGAAGTCCTCCTCTTGCAGATCTAGCTTGAAATAAAGACACTGTACTACGGTACTCTATACAGTACTGTACAGTAAAGTACACAAAAGCACAACCACTTGTAGAGGATGCACGCACGTGATAATGTACGTCAGACACGTGAACTAACTTACGTGACTGGACATGCGAATGCACGTTTGCATGTTTGAAAGTTCGAAACTTGAAGGTTCGTATGTAGGGGACTTACTGTAATGGCTCCTTGTGGTCAAAAGAAGTGCTTTTCTGGACATTCCTTTGAACAGCAGCACAGTTTTGCCACATGAAATATTCACTAACCCATTAAATATAACGAGTAACAGCTGGAAACAACCTGATCCACCACCCCCTTGATACTAGTAACTGCTCTTAAGGTACCTCCAAAGGACCACTGGCTCCACATGACAGAGCTTGAGAAACATTGGCCTAACAGACAAGATGCCAACTCCTTAGCATGATACAGAATGCCCTTCACAATCTGGCCCCAAGATTTCCAGCCTTCTACTGTGCTACATCTCATACCCTCCCTCCACACATGTGAGCATCTGTGTACCTCAGTTTCCTCATCATTAAAATGGGGATGATAAAACTCACATGGCTGTTGGGAGACTCAGTTCA
Organism: Eubalaena glacialis; assembly: GCF_028564815.1. Classification (NCBI taxonomy): domain Eukaryota; kingdom Metazoa; phylum Chordata; class Mammalia; order Artiodactyla; family Balaenidae; genus Eubalaena; species Eubalaena glacialis. The sequence goes on along the minus strand of NC_083726.1, from coordinate 113,194,864 downwards.
GTTCCTACACTTAAAGTGCTCAGATAGTGCCTGGTACTTAGTAAGCACTCAATAAATATTAGTCTCTATTAATTTTTTACATTAACCTTTGACACAGCCCTACAGAACTTCTTATTGTCTCCAAATAAATAGTGTTTTTTAGAGCATCTGTATTTTGCATATGTATTCCTCTACCTAAAACCTCTTGTCTCCTTTCTTTCCTTTACGGCCTAGCAAACTCTTACTCATCCTTCAAAACCCATCCCAAATATTTCATTTGGGATGATCTTCTAGTTTTCAAGGCGAAAGTCAAGTTTTCATCCTTTGTTCTCCATAGCACCCAATATATACCTCCATCATGGCCTTGCCACACAGTACTGAGGGTCAATCCAGGCCAGTAGTGAAATATGCATCCACATAACCATGAGTTCTGACATCCAGCAATCATGCAAGAAACTTTTACTGTGGAGAAATGCAGTGATAAAGGCAAAATGGGGCTTCCCTGGTGGCGCAGTGGTTAAGAATCTGCCTGCCAATGCGGGGCACACGGGTTCGAGTCCTGGTTCGGGAAGATCCCGCATGCCACGTAGCAACTAAGCCCGTGCGCCACAACTACTGATCCTGTGCTCTAGAGCTCACGACCCACAACTACTGAGCCCATGTGCCACAACTACTGAAGCCCGCGCACCTAGGGCCCGTGCTCTGCAACAAGAGAAGCCACCACACTGAGAAGCCTGTGCACCGCAACGAAGAGTAGCCCCCGCTCGCCGCAACTAGAGAAAGCCCGCGCACAGCAACGAAGACCCAACACAGCCAAAAATAAATAAATAAATAAATTTATTTTAAAAATAAATAAATAAAAGCAAAATGGCCTGGTCGCAAACTGGGAAAGGATTAACTTTAGATTTTATTGTAAAAATATGCCCACAAGAGGGCAAGAGGTGCTTAAGAATGATTTTTTTAAAAGTGGCTTTGAGGGCTTAACTAAAAGGGCACAACTGAATGTTTTAGTGTTGGAATTACGACCCAATGGCAGCTTAGCAAGGACGCTACTCCCGAACTGGCTCAGAAAAGCCCTCAAATCAGTAATTCGGGGTCCACTGCCTTCCCTCCTGGAATGTCTCTCAGCTGTCTGGATGACCTTGGACACCCAATGCCCACATTCCACTGCGTGCTCGTGGAACCCTCTGCTCAAGACCTACCTCCTCAATAACGCTCTGACTTGGACCCTTCTCTGTCTGCTACTCATCAAAACGTGTTGTCTGATAGCCCATCTATTTAGAGACTTTGAAAGATCTAACCGTAGTTTTTTTAAACAACTTTACTGAGATAACGTTGACATATAAACATTGCATATATTTAAAGTGTACAACTTGATGTCTTGATATATGTATTCACATCCACAGGAAAGTTTAGGAGGAGGAGGGTGTCGGGCAGGTAGACAGGACCACGGGCAGCTCCTTGCTGGCACGGGCTCCCCTTGTGCTCTTCTGTCTATGTACTGGCCTCGCCCATCCTGCAGGAAACCGTACTTCAGGAAAGCTTAGAAAGACTGCATCAAAGTGGCTTCTCCGTATCCCCATTTCTAAGCCAAGATGTGACTAAGCACTCAGATGCTGACCATCTTGCTGTGAGTCGCCTGGTCAGTCCAGGCCAGGATCTAATCACCAGTTCTGGTCAGACACGTCCTACTTACATGTCCATTGATGGAAAACCATATTGGACCCCAGAACGGCAGTGACTGTGGACTCATTCGTATCCTCAAAGACTTCTCAATCTTCTCTTCTCCTCTCTGAGTACTTCTGGTGTCTTTCTTCCCAAATCCCATGTTCTGCCATTTGGTCATTTCTGGAGCTTTCTTCTAGATCTTTACACCCTCACCCTTGCATGTAGTTGCCACCCCTTCCACTGCCTTATGACAAGCACTCCATCCATTAATCACCACATTGCCTACTCCCCCCTCTCAGCTCCTCTGCTGATAACCTGTTGAAATCATCAACAGAAGTAGATTATCCATTCTGGGAATCTATTTTCTTTGACTCTGATCACCCTGGTTGACTTCTCCTTCTCTGAGACTACAAGACTTTCTCCTTTCTCTCACAGCCATCAGTCGATTTGTGATCTCTGATGTAGAATAATTCTTCTATGAGTCTAGACAGAACGTGCACGCATACAGACAATCCTTGCCAACATGACACTTAATAATAATGACAACAACATCACCAAATGGTGCTGCCTGGACTTTTTTTTTATGAGGAGGGAGAGACAAAAGTAAACAGCTGATATCATAGAGTATTTTAGAGTAGACAGAGGGCTTTTATCTATTTCAATAGAAGCCCTCTGACTGCTCACTTCATAGTCTATCCGCTCCCAAAGTAAAACAGTTCCGTGTATTCCAATGCCTGAGAGAGGGGCTTGAGGCAGATGATTTAAGACGACAGAGCCAGACCCAAAGGTGCCGGAGCAGGAACTGGTTCCCCTTATGCTGTCTCTCTTCCTCGGGGGGAGAAGCTGACAGTGGCTGATCCTAGTTGCTAGCCAGGAAGAGAGGCAGAGCAGAGGAAGTGCTGCTTCCTCTCGAGGTCTCCCTCCTTGGACCGGGTGGAGCGGATTCCTTTGCCTGTTGTTTTCCCTTGGGGCCCCGCAGAAAGAACACCCCAAGTGTGAATGCTTGGGTAGGAGGGACCCAGGACTACTGTGGAAAGTCTGTGGGTGTGGGGAGATGGGGGGGGGCGTTCAGGTAGAGGATGGGGTGGGGAGAAGCAGGGTGGAGCTTCAGTGGAGATCAAGTGTACAACCACTGCATGGGGTGGTTAGAGAGGAAGTGAAAGGCTCTTTGCCCCAAAATATGGCTTCCCCAAGCCTGAGAAAATAGCTGGAATGCCCTCACTACACATCCTGCTTCTTTAATACAGTAAGAGTTTCTGATAAAATGCAAAGATTTAATCGAAAAGAAGTAGCATCTTATACTTCGTTTATTTAACGCTGAGCCAAGCACAAGGAAGTGAGACGGCAGACAGGTAAGTCCTGACAAGTCAGGAAGGATGGTTCAGGAGAGATGCCCAACGTGAGGAATTGCCCAAGTGATGGATGCAAGGTGATAATAACATGAGCCCAGGTGGGGGGAGATGGTGGCTTTAGGAGAGGGGGAGGGACACCTATGACAAGACTCACCCATTCCCCTACTTTGCTTCAGCCATCCCAAGCCCGACGTGAATTTCACTGTGCATGTCAGTTACTCGGGGGACCCTGAGCGTGCGTCTGGGTCAGGTTCTCCGCGCTCACCTATATTCGGGGCACTCATCTCAGACTGCGGCCACACACTCAGTAGGGAGAATGTTGACTAACGTCTCCCCCCTGCCGGCCTGTGGCCTCAGGAGAGTTTGGCGGGGGTAGCGGGTGGTCTGGTGTCGTTCCTCATTTTATCATCAACATCTGGCACGGGGCTTCCTGCACTGCGATCGAATGAAAGAATAAACAAATATGCCAAAAAAGAACACACAACGTGGCGAAGCAATTGCCAAGTGAGAGAAAAGGTAAAACAGCATAGGAATCTGGAAAGGGGAAAATATCTGGAACACTCATACTGTTGTGAAATCATGGAATTACAGGGCTGAAAACGCCTCGGAGACTGAATGTGCAGCTCAGCATATAACTTATCACTACAAATGCTAGCCCTGTCCATTGTCGGAGAACGTTAATCTTTGGAAACATCCTTCTCAAACTGAGCCAAAGATTGCCCGTTTACTTCTACTTGTTGGTCCTAGTTCTACCTTCTGGAGTTAGCCGTTTAACAGTAATAGCTAAATGTATTAAAGTTTATGTCCGAGACCTTGTTTTAAGAATTTTGTATACGTTACATCAGTTAGCCCTCAAAATAATCCTATTATTATCTACATATTACAGGTGAGAAACTGAGGCTCAGAGATGTTAAGTACCAGATGCAAGGTCACAGAGCTAAGTAAGTGGTAGAGCCAAGATCCAAACCCAAGTCTGCCCAATTAGGTCTCTCTCTTACCTTCGACACCTCATTCTGTAAGAGTAATTTCTTTATGTGGCATCCCAAATGTGTGTTGGCAGTTGTGGTATCTGCCCTATGACAATTCTAACTATGTCATCGTTGCTCCATTGTTCACATGTCAGAATAATAACAACAACTTATTTTTGTATTTAATCACATGCCAGGCATTGTAATAAGTTCTTTAATATATTATCTCACAACAAACTGTAGAATAGATATTCTTCTTCTTTTACAGATGAGGCTAAGAGACACGGAGCAATTTACCCAAGATGAGACAGATAGTAAATGATAGATTCAGGATTGAAACGTGACTCTCTCTTACACCAAAGGGAAGGATTTCATTTATTTTTTTTAATGTTTCTCAAGTTACCATCTTGACTTGGCCAAAAACTGAGATCCTCTAGGGAACAAATTTTTTAAAACCATAAACTTAATTGATAGACAAGAAATCTGATCATTGAAAAGAACAATAAAGTAAATATTTGCCAACTCTGATAAAGAAAACTATATTAAATATTTTTAGAAACTTAAGAATGAGAAAAGAAACATAACAAAAGATATACTGATTTTTTTAATTGCGAAAGAATACCATATATAATTTTGTAACAACTTTAACTTAGATGAAATAAATGGTTTTCTAGGAGACTTATTCAAAAGATGTAGAAAACCTGACTTAGAGCAATAATGACAGCAAAACTGAAAAGGTAATGAAAGACGTAACTCTTAAAATGGCATCAGGAAATGCTCTAACCTTTTTACCTTCAGTAACGGAAGCTTGCTCCAGCCTGTTTTAGACCAAACTTGTCCCTGAGAACAAGTAGAAGAGCTGGATTAAAAGTTAAATAAATAAAGAAATAATCTATTCAAGGCACTGGAGAGCCACCAGGGCAGCAAATATTTGTAAGAACAAGATCCCAGAGGGAAGTCCAGATTGGTGAGTTCAACACTCGATGTGGCTCTTCCCTTAGCGACATTTGATCAAAAATTGTGGCTGTGAAGCTGAGAGCACTTTCAGCACCTGTCAAGGTTTGGGGAACAAAGTTTGGAGATCAGAACCCCCCAAGAGGAAATACCTGGTTAGCCTCCCTGGTTTTCCATTGAGATCCCAAAAGACTATACCTTAGGGGTAAGGGTGAACCAGAACCATACTGGCCCCCACCAACACGAAAGTCCACTTCAAATCTCTAGTCGGATTATTGATCAGCCCTAATCTAACTGCCTACAAGAAACAACAACAACAAAATTCTATGGAAGAGGACACTACATAGAAAATCAAATTCTCTCTCCAATATTTTATATAAAATATCTAGATAAAAAAATATACAATGAAAACACTAACCCAAACAAAACTTGCAGCTGTATTAATATCAGACAAAGTAGATTTTAAAGCAAGAAATATAGAAATATGTCTTTAGTAGAGACGAGGAAGGTATTTTAGTATGGTAAAGGAAGTCATTTCACCAGGAAGACATAAAACTTTTAAACTTGTATTTACCAAAAAAAACCCCCAAAAAACCACATACCTTCAAAATGCATAAACAAATATTGACAAAACTGAAAGGTGAAATGGACAAATTCACAACCACAGTGGGAGATATTTAGTGAAATTCTTATCAAAATATATCATATACAGAAAAGTACACAAATTATAAGTGTAATGCTTTATAGTGGGAGATTATGTTTCTTAGGAACTACAGAATAAGCAGACAGAAGTCAGTACGATTATAAAAGATTTAAACAACATAATTAACAAACTTGACTTAATTTACATATACAATGTATGATACCCAACAACTGCAGAATTCAAGTGCATATAGACTTGACAAAATATATTTACCAGAACTGACTATATGCTAGTTCATAAAGCAAGTCTCAAAACATTTTCAAATTATGCAGAATATGTCCTCTGATCACAGTAGATTAAACTAGAAATCAATAATACAAAGATAACGAGAAAATCTCCGTGTAGTTGGAAATTAAGCAACATGCTCCTAAATAACCTGTAGGACAAAGAAGAGATAGTAGATGTTTTTAAATTAAATTATTATGAAAATATGACAAATCAAAATATATGGGATACAGCTAATATAGTACTTACAGGGTAAAGTGTATAGCCTTAAGTGCATATATTTGGAGAGCTAAGTTTTTAATCTAAAACTCAATGATCCTACACATAAGGAAAAGACAACTAAGTGGGGAAAAAAATAGGTAAACATCCCAAATAGGCATTCACAAAAGACGATATCCAAATTGCCAAAACATGTAAGAAAATGTGCTCAACTCAGTTATCAGGAGCAGCAAATTTAAACCCACTGAAATACAACTGAACACAGACCACAGTGGCTAAAATTAAAAAAAAAAAAAGACTCATAACACCATCAAGTGTTGGTAAGGATACTGAGCAACTAAAGTTCTCATGCACTACTTCTGGGAATATGAATTTATACACCCACTTTGGAAAGCAGTTGGTGGAACATAGTAACGGTCGACATATGCACATTCACTGACCCTATTTTTCCACTCCCAGTAGAAATGTGTGAGTGAATGCCCCAAAGACATGTACAAAAATGTTCAGAGCAGGGTTACTCATACGCTCTAAAATCAAAAATCATGCAAATGCCCCTCAATAGCAGAATGAATAGATAAATTGTGGCATATTTTATACAATGAAATACAACTAAAATGAACAGACTCTTGCTTCACACTGCAAAAGAACACAAGAGTATATATACTGTATGGTTCCGTTTATATAAAATGCAAAATCAGGCAAAACTAATCCAAGGTGATAGAAGTCAGGGCAGCGATGATGTCTGGGGAGGAAAGTGGGGGGCAGCGGCTGGAAGGAGGCAGGAAGGGGTTTCTTGGGTCTAAGTCATGCTCTATTTCTTGGGTCTAAGCCATGCTCTATTTCTTGGGTCTAAGTCATGCTCTATTTCTTGGCCTGGGTGGTGGTCCTAGGAGAATGTTAACTCTGGAATAATTCATCAAGCCAAAACTTATGACTTGAGTGCTTATCTCTGTGTATGACATACTTCAATTAGAATGTTTAAAAAAAAATTTAAAGTCACTAGACCCAGATGTATCCATGGATGAACTCTACCTGACCCTAAAAGTTGCAGATAATCTTTGTGATATATAAATTGTTCCAGAGCAGAGAAAAAAGGTGAAGGACACAAAACTCGTTGAAAAAGTTTAATGTCATCCCAAAGACAAAGCCTGACAAAGAAATTACAAGCCAGCCTTACATATGAACTAGATGCAAAAATCCTAAACAAAATATAGGCAAATCAAATTCAGCCATATAATATAAGGATAATATCTCATGACCAAGTTAAGATTTATTTCAGGAATGCAAAGCTGGTTCAACACTAGCGGCATAATTTATATATTAACATCATAAGAAAAAAAAAATCCCATTTTCAAACTAGGAATACAAGGAAATTTTCTTCAGTGTATGTGGGTTATCTACCAGGAATGGTGAAAACAGAAGCCTACCCATCAAAATGAGGAACAAAAAAAGGATACCTCGATTATTGCTGTTACTCAGCATTTTACTGGAGATCCAGACAAATTCTGTACACAAAAAAATATACACAGAAATAATAAAAAAGAAAAGACAAAACTGTTATTGTATGCAGATTGCATGATCATCTACCTTGAAAATCCAAGATTATATATATATATATGTAAAATTATCCCTGGCGGTCCAGTGCACTCCCAATGCAGGGGGCGCGGCTTCAATCCCTGGTCGGGGAACTAAGATCCCACATAACGCGAGGCATGGCCAAAAAAAAAAAAATTATTGGAATCAATAGATGTCAGATAGTGCTAAAAATATACAAGAATGAATTGCTTTCCTATAAATCAGCAATAACCAAAAAATAAATCTAATAGCATTTACTATAGCAACAAAGTCCTAAAAATAGGCATATACTTAATAAGAAACATATAAGATCTATAAAGTGAAATTATGACACTTTCTTTACTGAACAACATAAAAAACATTTGAGTAAAAGGAAGTTTCTGTGCCACGGTAAAAATGTTCTATATTATAAAGTTAATTTCCCCAAATTAATTCATGAATTTAAAAAATCCCAATGAAAATTGCAACAGATTTTTTTAATGTATCTTGACAAATTAATTGTAAAGTTAATCTAGCAGAGAAAATAAACAAATAAAGGCAGGACTTTTTTGATATAGAACAATATTACAATAAAGGCGTCAATGAATTTTTTAAAAAATAAATTTATTTATTTATTTTTGGCTGTGTTGGGTCTTCTTCGTTGGATCTTCGTTGCTGCACGTGGGCTTTCTCTAGTTGCGCGAGCGGGGGCTACTCTTGGTTGTGATGTGTGGGCCTCTCACTGCAGTGGCTTCTCTTGTTTCAGAGCACAGGCTCTAGGCGCGCGGGCTTCAGTACTTGTGGCTCGCGGGCTCTAGAGCACAGGCTCAGTAGTTGTGGCGCACAGGCTTAGTTGCTCCGTGGCATGTGGGATCTTCCCGGACCGGGGATCGAACCCATGTCCCCTGCATTGGCAGTCGGATTCTTAACCACTGCGCCACCAGGGAAGTCCCGCGTCGATGAATTTTAATTAGGCCTGTTAACTGGTTGGTTAATAGTTTTATCACTTATAGTTTATTGAATCACCTAATAATTAAATAATGTGGTTTACAATAACAAATACAATTGGCATTCCTAGGTTTGGGAATGGAACTGACTGGTAAGGATACAGTTCAATGGGTAGTAGCTGAATGATTCAGGTGTCCTAGACACCTAAAGTCAGTGGGTATTCAGTGTATCATATACTTAGTATACTTAACAGAATCGAAAGGGTAGGTTAATCAGGTAAGTGATCACTTCCTTTAGTGAACTCCTGCTGTTCAAAATAATGGTGTTTAAAACACTATGGGACCTCCCCACCCCTTAGGTATGGGCTATGCATAGTAACTGTTTCCAAAGAGATCAGTATGGAAAGAGTGGAGAAAAGAGTAAGTTTACAATGGAGAAACCAGAGAAACACTGTTACAGCCATGTGATCCAGGCCAATGTCAGCAGTCACAGGTAATGTTGATAATATGCACCCTTGATATGATGTGAGGAAACTGGCACTTTACTTCTGTGATCTTCCTCCCCAAATTTATAACCCCAGCTAAATCATGAGAGAAACATCAGACAAATCCCAATAAAGGGACATTCTACAATATACCTGACTAGACCCCCGCAAAACTGCCAAGGTCATCAAAAACAAGGGAAGTCTGAGAGATTGTCACAGCCAAGAAAAGCCTGTGTGATATGATGACTAGATGTAATGAGGTTTCCTGGATAGGATCCCGGGGAAAGGACGTTAGGTAAAAAATAAGGACTTCTAAATAAACTGTGGACTTTAGTCAACAATGTATCAGTATGGGTTCATTAATTTCAACAAATGTACCACACTAATGTAAGATGTTAATAATAGGAGAAATTGGATAAGGTGGTATATGTGAACTCTCTTTACTATCTTCTCAATTTTTCTGTAAATCTAAAACTGTTCTAAAAGGTAGTCTATTTAAAAAACAAATAAGCAGGGCTTCCCTGGTGGCGCAGTGGTTGAGAATCTGCCTGCCAATGCAGGAGACACGGGTTCGAGCCCTGGTCTGGGACGATCCCACATGCCGCGGAGCAACTAGGCCCATGAGCCACAACTACTGAGCCTGTGCGACTGGAGCCTGTGCTCCGCAACAAGAGAGGCCGCGACAGTGAGAGGCCCGTGCACCGCGATGAAGAGTGGCCCCCGCTTGCCGCAACTAGAGAAAGCCCTCGCACAGAAACGAAGACCCAACACAGCCATAAATAAATAAATAAAAATTAAAAAAAAAAAAGCAAACAAACAGTATAAATGATATTATTACAAATGACCAGAAACCTCTCCCTGGGTGATGGACTTAAAGAGAAGGTTCACAAAGCTCTTCTTTGTGTTTTCTGCATATTTAAAAGTTTCCACAATTAACATGCATTACTTTTGTGCATAAAAAATACAATTTAAAGCCAAAGCAAAGAAAACTAGTATCCTTTTGTCTCCTTCCTCCTCGGCCCCCTCATCTCCTCTCAGTCCTTTGCATATTCAGCCTCATCCTAGGCTTTGGGACCAGCTCCAATCTGTACCAAACCCCAGCAGAGGAGCCTCGAGTGAGGCAGTAAAAGGGAAAGCTGACACTTGGCTGGAGCAGAGAGTTTGTTTATCTTAAAAAGAAATTGTGCAAACAATGCACTTCCTTGCATGCTCCTCACAGTGCAATTCACAGTAGCCAAAAGGGGGAAATAACCTAATGCCCATCAATAGGTGAACAGATAAACAAAATGTTGTCTATCTATACCATGGAATACTACTAAGCCATAAAAAGGAAGGAAGTTCTGATCCATGCTACCATAAGGATGAACCTCAAAAATACCATGCTCAGTGAAAAAGCCAGATACTCTAGGTCACACAATATATGATTCCATTTATGTGAAATACCCAGAACAAGTAAATCCACAGAGTCAGAGCAGACTGCTGGTTGCTAGCGGCTGGAGGGAGGGGGAAACGGGGACTAACTGCTTAATGGGTACTAGTTTCCTTTCTGGGGTGATGCAAATATTTTGGAAGTAGATAGATGTGGGGGTTATACAACACTGTGAAGATACCAAATGTCACTGAATTGTTCACTTTAAAGTTGTTAATTTTATGTTATGTAAATTTCCAATAAAAATTTTAAATTCTCTGTAAAATTTTAAAAGAAATTGTGGAGATGAGCCTCTCTGGGCCCTTTGTTTCCCTGGGGAAGTGGTACATATCCCGGTTTTGGAAATCCTGGATGCCTCTCCAGGGAATGTGTGTGAAAGGCAGAACTTCTGACTCAGTCTAAGGACTTCACAACCTACCCAGGAGGGAAAGGTGAGTGAATGTAGTGGATGGAGTCAGAACAGTGGGGATGCAGGCCCATAAAGCTGCAGAGAAGGCTAAGCTAGCTGGAGGGAAGGAGAGTCAGTCCCTGGTAAGAGCGTGGGCTCCAGGTTCAGAAAAATCTGTGTTTGTATCCCAGCCCTGCTCCCAGCTATAGGAATCTCTTTATCTCTCTGAGCATCAGTAACTTAAGAATACTGATATACCACAATCTCTCATCCACAATCCCCGAATCCCAACAGGAAGTTCTACTGTAAGTTTGGTGCAAACTCATTTGGTTGCAAAACCGGGCTTGACCAGAAGTAAAGCTATTTATAGGCTTTATTTATTCCACTTAATATGAATATTCATACATTTCATTTTAGACATATTAATGCATTTGATTAGAGAATGCTCCCCCCGACCCAGCTGAGGGTGTTTTATTAATGTACAGTGCAGGTACCTCATTACCTTTCTTATATCTGCAAAATTAATTAATAAATTAATTCCAAAACTCATCTGGCCCTGAGGGTTTTGGATAAGCACTCAGGACCTGTAAACGATCAAATGTATTACATGTTTGTTACATGCTAGTCTAGTGCTTCACGCTTTGCATAGATTGTCTCATTTGATGCACATAAAACCTGTAACAAATTGGAACTCAATAAATATGAGCTGCTATTATGGAGTGGCATCAATATGGGAAATCTCCACAGAAAAAGTGAACTTTAAGGATTTAAAGGTGGCGAGTTGGGAGGGGAATGGTGGATAGCGTGGGAAAGACTTCTACAAAAGCTGGGAAGAGGGGCTATTTCCATTCTCATTTTTCTCTCATCTCAACCACTGAAAAAAGAAAACAGTTGGAGACAGTCAGGAACCCATGGCAAGGAGTCTGTATTTGCTAAGGAAAGGTGGGAGGGTCTGAGGAGGAATGACCATGTATTATGGATTTCATAGTCCAGCTGGAAACTGGATTTCCATCATTTCCCCTCACTCTAGTGCTTCCACATAAAATCAAATGAAGATAAAATGTAGACACTACCAGGATGTTTTGTGGATGGAGAAAAACCACATGTTTGTAGTTCTTTAAGGATATTGAATTCAACGGCCACGTTCGTGTAAGACATGTTGCAGAAGGTGTCCTTCCTAAAAACCTGAAAATATTTACATCTTAGCGCTTGATGGAATATCCATCAAGGTATTCCTGGATAACTGAGAGAGGGCACAAAGAAAAGCAAAATCAGAGTCAAAACTGAGGACCACAGATTCAATTTCCAGCCCAAGGTCACAGATCTGCCTAGTATAAGGCAAGGGAGGGGACTCAAATATCCTTCCTTTCAACAACAGATGTATTCACCGCTCTAGGGTACACTTAGAAATGGTTGAATCAAGGACAGTTCTGCGGAGGATTCATCAGAGAAGCCCCACTCTTAACACCAATCCCTAGCAGCTGTTCTAAGTGTCTTCTTTTGTCATAGGTTACATTATCCAAGTTTAAACCACACAATGAAAGATCCAGAAAGATCTCAAAGGAGAGCCCACAGAATGATTGGCAATGAAAGGCAAAAGGGTTTTGCCTTTGTCTCCCTGGATTTATGGCATGCGACAGAGGTAGTGCCCAGCCTAACCCCACCACCAGCCCCTTGGATGTCCTCGGGCAAGACCGCTACCATCAAACAAGAGGATTTAACAACTAATCGCCAAGACCTCTTCCAAAGTTCTTAAAATGTAACTTCAGATATATAGAAAAGTTGTGAAAATAATACAAAGAATCCATCTACACTCTTCATCCAGATTCCTCAAAGATTAACATTTCACTCTGGTTTATCCTTTTCTGTGTGTGTGTGTGTGTCTGTGTGTGTGTGTGTGTACTGTGAGAGATTAAATTGCAGATGTGAAGCCCCTTTACCCCTATTTACTTCAGACTGTCTTTCCCAAAAATAAGACATACTCTAATACTACCATAATACAACTCTATAAATCAAGAAATTAGCATTGATAACAATACTACTATCTAAATTACAGACTTGACAAAGATTTCACCAATTGCCCCCAATAACGCCCTTTTATTGAAAAAGAAAATCCAGACTCGTATTGTGTTCATTTACCATGTCTCTAATTTAGTCCCCCTTAATCTGGAACAGTTCCTCAGTCTGTCTTTGTGTTTTCATGCCGTAGACATTTTTGAAGAGTAGAGCTCAATTTGTTTGTAAACTGTCCTTCAAGTTGGGTTTGTCTAATGTTTCCTGGTGATTAGATTATACATATTTGGCAGGAACTCCATTTCAGAAAGCACATAAAGTCAATTTGTCCCATTATTGCTGATGTTAATTTTGATCACTCATTTAAGATGGTGTCTGCCAGGTTTCTCCACTGTAAAATGAATATTTTCCCCCTTGTAATTAGTAAGTGTATGATGGGTAGACATTGAGATTATATAAAATTTGAATACTCCTCAAACTTTTACCGATCGGTTTTAGCATCCATTGATGTTTCTTGCCTAAATCAATTATTATGATGGTTGCCAAATGGTGATTTTCTAATTCCATCATTTCTTCTACATTTATTAGTTGGCTTTCCATGATGAGGAAGAGCTTTTCTTTCTTTCTTTTTCTCTTTCTTTCTTTCTTTCTTTCTTTCTCTTTCTTTCTTTCTCTCTCTCTCTTTCTTCCTTTCTTTCAAGTGTAGATTCATGGATTCTTAATTATTCCTTTAGTATTATTATTCATTTTGATGTTCAAATTGTTCTAGATTCTCTAAGACCTTCTTTAATAGTCTATAAGAAGAGAAGGATGAACATTATGTGTTTGTAAACACGCAGTTATTTTTAAGGGTGATGTTTAAATTATAAATGAAATGTTGAACTACGGCCTAAAATACACCAAGGAAAGAGATGCCATGGTTGAGTACCCAAGCCTTAAAAAAAAGGATCGAATGCTTTGAACCTAAGTGTTTGTGTGGGGCTGGGAGAGAACAGCTATGAGAAGGGGGCCCTTGAGTACAGCTAAGTCCGTGAACTGTGGAAACCTCTCTGATACAATGGGAGGTTTGAGTTTCCCATTTCACTCAGGTCGTAGCTGAAGGTTATTTACTTAAGCTTTTCCAGGAGCTGAGTCTGATGGGCCATGCAACCCTTCCACTCTTGTATTTATTCTGACTGTATCCAGTTGGCTTAATTTCCTCCCACTTCTTCCTCCACACCTGCCCCCAACTAGCAGGAAATAGAGCCTCTGGCCATCACCGTGATGCTGAATGAATTATTTGGAAATGGTTTCTTCAAGCATGTGGAATGGCATTTGTAACTTCTGGGTTTGGTTCATGTGAAAAATATGAAAACCTCACTGGGTAGGAGAACCCAAAGGTAATCTCCAGGGCTACACACTCTGTGCCCCTTGTGTTGGTCACAACTTGAAAGTGTCATTCACTGTCCACACTCATCCCACCCCAACTTTAGATAAATCTACATATACGTTGGTTCAGGCTGGAAGGGAACGGTTCTCTTCTTTAACTGGGCTCCACTAGGAAATAACGGCATGCCTGAAAATCACTTGGAAAAAATAAATACCTCTGCCAAAACCCAGTCATCTAAATTGGTTTAACATCTTTGGGCCGGGGCAGAGGATGACTAGTCGTAGGCGCCTAGGTAACCTGCATTTTCTGGACTCTCTGGACAGAATGAAGAGGTGGGGTGCGTGGGAGGGGGCAGCCTCATTCCCTCTTGGTCACCCAGCTCAGTGGCCAGGCAGCACAGGAATCTGCACATGTGCTTTCAGGAGACCAAGGGGCCTGTGCTTCAGTGGTGGCATTTAGATGCTCCTCTGAAATGCTAATAAACACTCCATTTGGGGATTGCTAACAAAGTTCCCAGACTTGTTAATGGATCACTCCCTCTGAAGGCCAGAGACAGCAGCGTTAAACAAATGGCTCGAAGTACCCAGAAAGGAATTATTGCCTCAGCTGAAAGACTTCCAGGGAAAGACGTTTCCTGGTTTTCCTTGATGGCACGTTCTGCTCACTCAGTTTTCTGGCCGCCGGTATGTTGGCTACATCTACCCTCCATCTCTCCAGCTGATTTTAACCTAATTTCCAGCTCATCACCCTTCTAAAGAAATATCCAAATGCTCTCTCTCCTTTCATGCTATCTCCCTCTTCTCAGATTAAGGAGAAAAGGAAATTGAGGAGTAAGAAGGACATGGAAACTGAGACAGAGTGCTGCTAGGGTCCGGTTGTTGAGCGGTTCTTGCATTTAATCCTCACAACAAATGAGGTAAAGCTAAGGAAACTGAGACTTGGAGAAAATATGTGATTTGCCAAGAGCTCTGAGATCCAACCCTCTTTCCGGGTGCTGAGCTATGTCTGGTGAGTCAGAGGACTAGTTTATGGTCATAGCTTGGCTACAGGTTTTCTGTACAACTTTAAGTAAATCATATAATTTCTCTGAACCTGTCTTCTCAACAATAAAATAGGGATTTGTTTGTATGTATACAAATGTATATATAGAGATAGATATGACTATCCAAATGGATATCCATATATATCTCCACATATATTTGTGTAAATATATCTATATATCTATATCCCTATATATCTCTATCCATCCATCCATTCATCCATCCATCCATCCACCCATCATCTATCTATCCAACCATCATCTATCCATCCATCCACCCATCAGCTATCTATCCATCCAGCTATCATCTATCTATCCATCCACCCATCCATTATCTACCTATCTATCCATCCATCCACCATCTGTCTATCTATCCATCCATTATCTATCTATCTATCTATCCATCCATCCATCATCTATCTATCCATCCATCCATCATCTATCTATCCATCCATCCATCCATCATCTGTCTGTCTATCTATCCATCCATCCATCATCTATCTATCCATCCATCCATCATCTATCTATCCATCCATCCATCCATCATCTGTCTGTCTATCTATCCATCCATCCATTATCTATCTGTCCATCCATCCATCATCTATCCATCCATTATCTATCTATCTATCCATCCATCCATTATCTATCTACCTATCTATCTTTCTATCCATTCATCCATCTATCTCTCTATCTCCCTCCTAGAAAGGATTTGCAGAGCCTCCATCTCCTTATCTCCTACTGCCTAATCAACCCACTCCAATTTGCCTTCCTATCCCATCACTCCAGGAAACAGCTTTCTTTAAAGTCATCAGTGACCTCCAGGTTGCTAGTTTCAATGGTTATTTACAGTCCTTATTTTTTCATTATATTAGTTTCATACAACATAATGATTTGATATTTGTGTATACTGAAAAATAATCACCACAAAAAGTCTAGTTAACATCCATCACCACACACAGTTACAAATTTTTTCCCCTGTGGTGAGAAATTTTAAGATTTACTTCCTTAGCAACTTTCAAATATATAATATGGTATTATTAACTATAGTCACCATGCTGTACATTACATCCCCAGGACTTATTTATATTATAACTGGAAGTTTGTGCCTTTTGACACCTTCATCCCTTTTGCCCACCCCCACCCACCACTTCTGGCAATTACCAATCTGTTCTCTGTATGTATGGTTTCAGGTTTTTAGGTTTTGTTTGGTTTTGGGGTTTTTTTTTAGATTCCACATATAACTGAGATCATACGGTATTTGTTTTGTCTGTCTCACTTACTTCACTTAGCATAATGCCCTCAAGGTCCATCCATGTTGTCACAAATGGTAAGATTTTCTTCTTTTTTTACAGCTAAATAATATTCTGTTGAATATATATACCACATCTTCTTTAACCATTCATCCGTCAGTGAATACTTAGGTTGCTTTCATGTCTTGGCTATTATAAATAATGTTACAATGAATGTAGGGGGTACATATATCTTTTCAAGTTAGTGTTTTCATTTCCTTTGAATAAATACCCAGTAATGGAATTGTTAGATCATATATGGTAGCTCTATTTCTAATTTTTTGAGGAAGCTCCATACTGTTTTCCGTAGTGGCTTCACCAATTTGCATTCCCAACAACAGTGCACAAGGGTTCCCGTTTCTCCACATCCTTGCCAACACTTGTTATTTCTTGTCTTTTTGAGGATAGCCATTCTAATAGTTGTGAGATGATATCTAACTGTGATTTTGATTTGCATTTTACTGAAGATTATGATGTTGAGCCTCTTTTCCTGTGCCTCGTGGCCATCTGTATGTCTTCTTTGGAAAAATGTCTACTAAGATACTCTGCCCATTTTTAAATTTTTTGGTTTTTGGTTTTTTGGGGTTTTTTTGGATATCAACTCTCTATAAGATATATACAATTTGCAAATATTTTTCTCCCACTCAGTAAGTTGCCTTCTCATTCTGTTGATGTTTTCCTTTGCTGTACAGAAGCTCTTTAATTTGATGTAGTCCCACTTGTTTATTTTTGCTTTTGTTTTCAAATCCAAAAAATCATTACCAAAACCAATGTCTAGGAGCTTACTGCTTATGTTTTCTTCTAGAAGTTTTATAATTTCAGGTCTTACACTCAAGTCCTTAATCCATTTTGAGTTAATTTTTGTGTATGGTGTAAGATAATGGTCCAGTTTGATTCTCTTGCATGTCACTGTCCTGTTTTCCCAACACCATTTGTTGAAGAGACTCTCCTTTCCCCATTGTATATTCTTGGCTCCTTGTCAAAAATAAATTGACCATATATGCATGGATTTATTTCTGGGCTCTCTATTCTGTCCCATTGATTTATGTGTCTGTTTTTATGCCAATACCATACTGTTTTCATTACTATAGGCTTGTAATATAGTTTCAATGAATAGTTCAATGAATAGAAACAACATCCACCCAGTTTTACAAGTCAGAAATTAGGTGTCATCCTCAATCAGTCATCACCCTCCCTCCATATCTAATCTATCACCAAGTTCTAAGTATCCTCTTCATGTCCATCATCACAACCCAAGTACACTAACAGCACCTCTTCCCTGGACTACTGCTGATCTTCCAAACCACTCTTGTTCCCCTCCAGTCTGTTCTCCACACTGCAGCCAGAGTGATCTTTATGAACTGGAATCTGATAATGTCATACTTCCTGCTTAAAATCTTTGGTAGCTTTCCTCACTCCCATTGCAAAACCCATAATCCTTAACATGACCCATAAAGCTTGCCAGGTCTTTCCCTCCTGACTTCTCTGTGCTTCATGCCCCACGATTCTCATTCTGTATGCTCCAGCTACACCACCTTCTTTCACGTCTCTGAATCTGCTGTAAACCCATCTTTCCACAGGGCCTTTGCACATGCTCTTCCTACAGCCCCGATCACTCCTCTCTCTTCATCTAGACAACCCCTACCTTTATTTTTATTTTTTTAAGCGTTCGTCTCAGTCATAACTTCCTCGGGGAGGACTTCTATGACCTTCTTGGCCCACAGGGAGTTGAATCTCCCTGTTATGTGTTCTCATAGCATTAATAACAGTAGAAATTTGTTTAACCAACCTCCCCTTAACTGACTTTCCAGATTCACTAACGCTTTCCACCTCTCTACGATTGGTACCCATGGTACTCTGAATGCTGGAAGCTGGTAGGCCACTCTTGAACATGATTGAATATTTCTGCTTCTCTCTTGTTTAGAGTTTGCTTATCAAGGGTCATTTGTATTTGTTCCCAAATTGATTCACGCTAGTTGTGCATGCTATTGTAATTTACATAACTGAATTAAATATTATGTAAGCCAATGAAATGTGAGTACAAAAAGTATTCATCTGTATGAGAATTCAGTTGAATCATTTGGGAAGACTTGATAAAGGTAAGGCACCAAAACTTGCTTAGCAGTGAGTGAAACAATTGTAAAAGATTGGGGAGGGCATTATCAAACTACAGAAGAATTCTGCAGATTTCTTTTCAAGTCTGTCTTTAACTTCTCCCTCCCCTTTCAAGAAATGAAAACAGGAAATCATGGACGATGCATTAAGGGTGTGTTTTATACAAGAAAGATGACAGAAAAGGTGTTGGCTCTGCATCAAAAGATTCATGCAGATGTGTGTGTGTGTGTGTATGTACACACATATACCTGTCATGTTAAAATACATATTCGTGGTATATATCTTTTCTTAGAATTCCTTCCTCCAGATCAAACCTTCATACAGGTAGTAACACTGGAACATCCCCATCAGGACTCATCATAGCATTCACAGAGCCCAGTGTAAATGGAAATATGGGCTCCTCATTCAAAGTGTATTAGGTATTTCAAGATGGTGACAGCATAGCCTTCAACCAAGTGTGGCGCCCTGTGATTCAGCAAAGGTCCCATCCCCATGAAACAGGCTCTGGTTCCCATCTCCTAGCACAGAATTTGGCATGTGATAAGTGATTCTTTCACTCAGTAGGTATTTATTGAGGGCCTTCAATGTGCCAGGCACTGCTCTAGACTCTGAAAATATAGTACCGAACAACAGAGAATCAGTGATGTTTGTGCTACAAATTTGGCTCTGAGCTTCCTGGTAACCAAAGCAAAACATGAGATACCATCAATCACATCATTCTTATTATCAGAAAGGAGGAAGCAAACCAATGTCCCAGGGATAAAAAGAGATAGCAGTCTACCTCTTACTCCCTGACAGAACCAAATGAGATGGCAGCTGTGAAAATAACCTAAAGAAACAGAAGGTGCTATGATACACAGGGAGGTATTAGCATTAGAATTCTTTCTTTCTATTTATTTATTTATTTTTGGCTGCGTTGGGTCTTTGTTGCTGCACGCGGGCTTTCTCTAGTTGTGGCGAGCGGGGGCTACTCTTTGTTGCAGTGCGCGGGCTTCTCATTGCAGTGGCTTCTCTTGTTGTGGAGCATGGGCTCTAGGTGCACGGGCTTCAGCAACTGTGGCACGTGGGCTCAGTAGTTGTGGCTCACGGGCTCTAGAGCGCAGGCTCAGTAGTTGTGACACACGGGCTTAGCTGCTCTGCAGCATGTGGGATCTTCCTGGACCAGGGCTTGAACCCGTGTCCCCTGCATTGGCAGGCAGATTCTTAACCACTGCGCCACCAGGGAAGCCCCTAGAATTCTTTCACAGGATGAAAGGGAAAACTTTTCATTGTGACATCTCTGTTTTTCCTGGAAGGGTGCTCAGTAAATTCATCTTCGTAGGCAAAGAAACTTTCAAATCGGCTAACGTTTTAATGTTGGAATCCAACCATCACTTCAGCCTACAAAAATTTCAACCAGTCTGTACAAGTTTCACCAATCTCCCTTCCTGACCCTTACAAGAGGAAGAAGGCTGCCCAGTGCCAGGCGGGCAGACATTAAAGAAGCCCTGGGTCTCAGTCCTCCCTTCCCCCTCCCCCACTCCAGGAGGACGGAGGCTGGAGATGCTGGAGTCTTCTCCTGCTGCTCGACCCTCATAACCCCAAGGCCCCAGTGGGTCCATCCTCAGTGACATGGACAGGACTTGTGAACAGACAGACATGGAGCCAAGACAGTGTTGCTAAGCGCAGAGAAAAGGAACCTCTGCCATCCTCACCTTCCTGCCATTTCACTTCTCTCTTCCTCTCTTCCTGGCTTGCTACCTATTTCTTGGTGTTTCTGTGCTCTCTTCTCACCACCATCACCACCATCATTGACTTAGAGGAAGTTCTATGTAGCCTACGTTTCACAGAGACAGACAGTTCGGCAGGACAGACATAGGCAGGCTGGCTTTGCCTTTCTTTGTGGCTGTTACCCTGTGTCTGTGTATCTCTCTCCCACACACAGACAAACCAAATAAAGACCTGTGTGTACTTCAGAGAGAGAGAGAGAGTTTGATGGGAAACCAATAAATAAAAAATACCAGCTATCTTGACTAATAGACTTTTATCTACATGGAAAAAAAACAAAACCAAAACCTCATTAGGTCAGAAACATCTTAGGACCCTAAATGGAGCTCAGAGAAGTTCATTTCGTGACTATTTGAAACATTAAACAACGAGCCCACAGATTCCCTCAGCCACCTGTTTTAGGCTTTTCAATACCAAACGTCAACCCATAGAGACCAGCTACAGCCAGAGAGAAAAAGATCTGAGCATCTCCACCAAAGATGTCACCAGACTATGAATCTACTGCCCTTTGAAGTCCCCCATAAAGTGTGAAAGAGACAGCATCCTCACCAGCCACTGGCGTCAACAACTGACACGGGTCCCTTCAATGGGTACCCGCTTAGGTATCAAAGAGACACCTTTAATGAGAGAAGAGCTTGCTGCGGGATTTCTATTTTAGGCCTCGTGCTAGTAAATATAATTCTGTTTACACAGTCTTGGGTCTGGGACCAGCTCGAGCTGCAAAATGACTGTTTGAAGTGCACCTTAAGTGTGGTCTTTGAAGCTCTGAGCTGTGGTACATGTGGTCGAGTCTCTTTCTTATTCTCCACCGTGGCAGAATTGTCAACTGTTCTTCAGTGGCTTATATAACATCCATGTGAACAAGGCGAGGACCTGGGGGCTGGGGGCCCAGCCTACTGGAATTGTGGGTGGCTGTCCTTGGCATTGGAAGAGAGTAGCACCCCTGGCCTCCACCCACTAGATGCTTGTAGATCTGCCCATAGTCGTGACAAACAAAGAAGTCTCCAGACATTGCCAAATGTCCCCACGAGGAGCAAAACTGTCCCCAGTTGAGGACCACTGCTCACAGTACTTCTTCACTACATCCCTCAAGCTTTATTAAGTAGGATTTTAAGTTTTGTTCTAAGACTCACAGATCTTGAAATCAAACTTATGGTTACCAAAGGGGAAATGTGGGGGAAATGATAAATTAGGAGATTGGGATTAATATATATACACTACTATATATAAAATAGATAACTAACAAGGACCTACTGTATAGCACAGGGAACTCTACTCAATCTTCTGTAATAACCTATATGGAAAAAGAATCTGAAAAAGAATCGAGATATATAGATACAGATATATAGATATATCTGATTCACTTTGCTGTACACCAGAACGAACACAACATTGTAAGTCAACTATACTCCAATAAAAATTAAAATATATATATAAATAGAAAATAGATTTTGTTCTAAACATTTGTTCATTGATATTATGTTTTTTTCTTTAACCTATGAATCAATTCAAAAGGTTTTAAATTCTAAACATATGTTGCTTCTTTTTTAGTTACCTTTTTGTTGTTCATTTATAACCTAATTAGACTGGGTCAGGGAAGGTGGGCTCTACAATCCTTATTCTTTTGCATTTGTGGAGACTTGCTTTGTGGCTGAGTACCTTGTCGGTTTCTGTAACTATCTCTTCTGTGTTTGAAAAATGTGCATTCTTCAACTGTTGGGTACACAATTCTATACAGGTCTGTTAGATCAACTTGTTCATTGCGTTATTCAAATCTTAGACAGTCTTGCCAATTTTTATGCCTCCTGACATATCAATTACCAGAAAGGTGTATTTTAAAATCTCCTGTAACGATTTGTCAGTTCCTCCCTGAAATTCGGTCAAATTTTTGCTTTTGTACATTTTGAGGGTCTAAAACAGGCAAATACAAATTTGGATGTGTTATACCCTCCTGATGAATTGTTCCTTTTATCACTATATAATGACCTTCTTTTTGCCTTAAAGACATTTACTCTGCTGCAGCCTTCTAGATAGTTTTGTTTTGATTAGTATTTGCCTAGTATACCTCTTTTTATCATTTACTTTCAATTGTTTTGAATCCTTCTGTTTTAGGTATCAATATGTATTTTGAAAGTGGCATAAGTAAGTTTTCTTCTGTTTTTTTCACATTGAACCTGACAATTGTCTTTCAACTCGTGAGTGTAATCCACTTAGATTTATTGTGTTTCTTAATATATTTAGATTTATTTCCACCATTTCTTGCGGGACTTTCTACTTACTCTGCTTTTTAATGCCTTTTCTTCCTCTTTTCCTGTCTTCTTTTGGATCGATCAAGGTTTCCATATTTCTCTCTTTCCCTCAATTAATTTAGAAATTACATGTTCTGTTTCTACTCTTTCAGGGGTTATCCTGAAACTTTTGTCAAGCCAGTTGGACCTAAATTCTAAAGTTAATATTACTACCCTCTTCCTAAATAATATAAGGAATTTAGAATATTTTAACCCATCTTACATATCACTATCCAACATTTTAGATAGTTCCACTTTAGTTTTATACCCTAAGTGTTATTATTTTCATTATTGTTGGCTTTGAGCAAATTAATGCATTTTTTGGCTTTGCCTAGATGTTTATCAGCATCTATAATAACCATCCCTTCTTGCCTCTGAATCTTTCCCTCTGACCTCAATTTCTTCTTTCCTAAAACACATCCTCTAGAAGTCTTTTCCATGAGTGTCCTTGAATAATACATTTTTTGGTCATTGCTTTAGAATATCTTTATTTCCTCTTGTTTTTAAATGATAGTTGAAGATGGTAGAAATGAAGACTGACCATTTTTTTTCTCTCAGCACCTTAAAAATATTATTTCATTGACTTCTGGCTCCACTGTTGCTTTTGAGAAGTCAGTTATAAGTCCAATTATGATTTCTTAGTGAGCAATCCATATTTCTCTCTTGCCGCTTTTAAGATCTATTTCTTTTTGGTTTTCAAAAGTTTTTCTATGATGTTATGGGTACAAGTTTCATTCAATCTTTCTTAGGACTCATTTCCTGCCTCTGAAGATTTGTTTCTCTCATAGGTTCTGGAAAATTCTCAGCCTTTTTCTCTTTGGTTGTTTTCTTTCCTCCTTCTCTTAATATTCTCTACCTGAAATTCTATTACTCATACGTTTCCCCTCTTTCTATCCTCCATGTCTCTTAATCTTGTTTTTATATTTTCTATTTATGTATCTCTGCTGCATTGGGGGCAGTTTTCTGAAATCTGCCAGTTCTTAAACTCTTACTTCAGCTATGTGTAACCCATGTCATTTACTGCACTTTGTTTTTCTAGGTTCTATTTGTTTCTTCAAGTCTGTCTGGGTTTTTTTTGGTAGTGTCTTAATGATTTTTTTTCCCTTTATATATCTTTAACGATTTAAAGAAAACACTAATTTCTAGTCTGTCTCCAATAGCCCTATTTTCTGAATGAAGGTTCTTGGTGGTCTACACCTATTGTCTGCTGTATCTGCTGATGTGTGCCCATGGGGGGTTGTGAGACTATAACTTCAGAGTTGAGAATTCACTACGGTGGGAATGAGAATTCTGAAGGGGCTGCACTGAGCGTGTGTCCTGCAAGGGCCATCTGTGTACAGTTCTCCATGGGATCCCAGCAGCACGGTCCAGAAGATGGTTTCTCATTATTGTTGATTTGAGGGTTCCTGGACCACTCAAGTAATGTCAATGCAAACCCCTGCTCCACGTGAAGGTCAGCATGTAATTATGAGATTACAGGGGACACTTGTTTTCCTTCCACTCATAGCCCAGGCTCAACAGACAAGCTTATACGGCATCTCCCTTTGTAGGTGACCAGAATGTTTCCTTATAAACCTCTTCCTCGCGTTACGTGAAAGCCTTCATTCCAACTCTCCACCTGGCACAGACCCAAGGCCTCATATTCAAATTTCTGTGGACCTGAAAACCCAACCTAAATTAGAAAATTTAAAATCCTAAAAGCCTAAAACCCCAATCCTCCCCATACCTGCCCCAGCATCCGGGGTCGCCCCACATCCGTTCACTCATTTTCAATTCATGTTTGTTTTCTCCTGGGGGATCCTTCTTACTTTCTGTGAGCTCATCTTTGCATGTAGAAAAAACAATTTTTTTAATATATATATTTTGTTCAGCATTTCTAGGAGTTTTGAGATAGGAGAGTTTTCAGGTCATCTAATGTGCCATATTGTAGAAAATAGGGATCCCCCCACCCAGACATAACTGTCAAAAGCACTAATTTGATGATTCCCCATTACCTAAACAGTAACTACCCACCTCATTAGCATGACCTGGAGAAAACAGTCTGGCTCATACGTGCTTTTCCTGTTCCGTTTTCCATCTCTCTCTTCTTTTTAAAAAATTCTTTTTTTTTTTTACATAATTTTTAAAGTTTATTTTCCATTTACAGTTACTACAAAATATTGGCCATACTCCCGTGTTGTAGAATACATCCTTGAGCCTGTCTGACACTCAATAGTTTGTATGTCTAAATTCCCCACCCCGATACTGCCCACCGCCCCTCCCCACTGGTAACCATTAGTTCGTTCTCTATATCTGTGAGTCTGCTTCTTTTATGTTATAGTCACTAGTTTGTTGTATTTTTTTAGATTCCACATATAAGTGATATTATATGGTGTTTATCTTTCTCTGTCTGGCTTATTTCACTTAGCAGAATGCCTTCCAAGTCCATCCATGTTGCTGCAAATGGCAAGATTTCATTCTTTTTTATGTGTGAGTAGTCCACTTCTTCTTTATCCATTCATCTGTTGATGGACACTTAGGTTGTTTCCATGTTTTGCTTATTGTAAATAACACTGCTATGAACAATGGGTTTCATGTATCTTTTTGAATTAGTGTTTTGGTTTTGTTTTGTTTTTTTTTCCGGATATATACCCAGGTCCATCTCTTCTTAATGCCCTACATTCTAGCCACACAGACAGCACATGGTTCTACCAACTTCCACACACCTACAACTACCAGACTTAGGCTCTGCCGCATCCTTCTCTCATTTCACAAACTGCTGTTTTCTGGCCAGAGCAAACCCCAAATATTGGCTCCAACACTCCAAAACATAATTAATCAAGCCCTCCCCGAAGCTCCCACTACATACATACCTTGTTTAGAATCCTTATCACATAGAACAAAGCATTTTTACATCCTTAGCTAGATTCAGATCTTTTATGGGGCTAAAGCAAGATTTTATCCATCACCCCCGACATGTAGCACAATACCTGCCACATGGTAGACACTCTAAGATGTTATAGCAATTGTCTTGAATTATGAGGCTATTCAATTCTTGCCCAGAGATATACAGCTTGAAATTATGGTACCTTTGTGTGTCATAAGCAGCCTTATTTTTGAAAATTTCTACATAACTGCTAATTGTCACTGGTGCCAGGTTAGTCACAATACAGGGCAAATAGGCTCAGTCTAGCCTCTGCCCATAATTTTTATTAGATATTAGTCCTGACTCATGACGAAGTTCCATTTCGATAGCTGAGTGAGTGGTCACTTATAATCTAGGACAGACAGTACAGCTGCAAGACATAAAGACAACAATACAGAAACATAACCAGCCTGTCTTACTCACTGTTGTAACCCCACAGCACAGTCACTGACATGGAGCAAGCGTTCAATGAACACACGAATCAACACGAATGAGTGGGCAAGAGATTATGTGATAAAAAAAGAGAAACTTTAGCCAAGTGGCAGACAGAGGAAGTTAGAAGGTATGTCTGACTCCACCACTGGACTTGTGGCTTGGATCGTATCTTATTCGTCATGGTATGTGTCTCGCATGTACAACACACTGAGTTGAGTGTGGACTAAGCAAACACTTCGTTTGCTTGGGTGGATGAATGAATGAAAAACTTAATTATGTGCAAACTGAATGAATGAGAAACTCCCAGATCTAGAGTTATGGAGAGAGGGAAACCAAAAGGCCAACATGTTGGATAAGAAGGAAAAAATTAATTTTCATAAACTTTTTGGGTTTGGCCTCATCCATGCATGCTAGCCTTACTCGCTTGACCCTCCTGCCCACCCATCCATCTATCCATCCATCCACTTATCATCCATTCACTCAAGAAACATTTTCCAAGCACCTACTGTGCGCCAAGCACCGTGCTTGGGGTTTACGGATTTCAGTTTTGTATTGAGAAAACCTTGTTGATTCTCTAGCCGTAAAATGGTCCCACCGGCATGCTGGGAGCTGATATGTCTCAGAATTTTCATTCATTCCTCCTTCATTCATTCCTCCAGCAAAAATCTTTGAGCACATCCTCTCTGCCAGACACTGTGAGGCACCAGGGATTCATTCCTTATTTTATGTATTTATTCATTCAATAAACAATGTGTAAGCATCTAATGAGTGCCAGCCACAGATGGGGGTCTCTGCTTTCAAAGAGCTTAATGTTAATAGTATTAAGACTCAGGCAAGAGACAAGTAAACAAATAAATAAACTAGTTGAGATAATGATAAGGCAAAATAATAATGAAATCAGGATGTGCTGGAGAGTGAGTATATCACGTGCATATGATATAAAATCACTGTGGTCCCTGCCCTCAGAGGCAGAGACTTCTAAGAAAGCAGAGCGCTCACCAGATGCTCTGGGTGCCGCCTACCTGGATTCTTTGGACAGGCAACCCTGAGGCGAGCACACGGCCGTGTGACCTGGCCTGGGGGCAGAGAAGCGGGGTCTTGGAGAGAATGGACCAGAAGGACGGGCCCCCTGTAGAGGCCTGTCTGCCTGCACTGCGTGTCACCAGGGGCAGAGCTCCTCGCCCCGTGGCCCTGGCTGACCTGAGAGCATGAATATCTGCCTTCAAGCCATTCAATTGAACCACCACGGCCTCCGTGGTCAGGAACTTTGACTCCCGGTGGACCTGGTTTTGAACTAGTGGTCTGGAGGTGAATGACTCCGTATCTTGTTACTAATTCCCTACGGCCACCACTTCTTCCTGCCGACCACTAGCAGGAGGGCTGGGCGGGGACGGGCACAGAAGTTCAGCCGGGGGTCCTGGACGTATCAGTCCACCCAGCTCCGGCCCCTGCCATCTGGCCTCCTGCTGCCCCCCTCCCCCCGCCCCAGTGCTTTAGCCTGGCCTGACCGCACAGGTTTTGGAAGAGGCCAAGGTCACCGTGGGCCGACCTCCCCAGATGGATGCAGCCCGACACCGCAGCTGTGGCCCAGCCTGACCACGGATGCTCGGGGGCACTTACGCCAGATGAGGGCTGGGCCTCCACCAGTGAGGCTCTGATTAGACCCAGAAACCACGGCTTGATCCCCCTCCTCCCCACCCCTGCCGGTTCCTTCTGGACCCCAATCTCCTTACTTCCCAGCCCTGCTCCTTTTCCTGCCCCTCAAGACACCATCAGCCCTTCTCTGAGGTTGGTGCTCAAGGGAGAGGCCCTCCACCCAGGAACCCAGGCAAACACTGGTGAGACATCACTGGGCACCACTCCAGGGGATCAGCAAGTGGTCCCCTCAGGTCATGGGGCCACGGAGGAGCCCGGCCCTCCTGGACGGCAGGCTGGAGCGATCGGAGGCTGAGTGGGGTAGTGGTCTGGACCCCAGAAGCATCAATTCTTGTTCTAATGGGCATATTTGTCTGTGCTTTGACTGCAGCCATACAGCTTGGCCTAAAATACATTCTTTTTTGTAGGGGCTTATGATCCAGGGAAATGGAGGTGCTTCGTCTTTTCTAAAAATTACAGCCTTGACCATCACCCTTTGAATATACATCTGTAAGCGCATGTATCACATTGTACTGAGATATTCCCCTTGTACATCCATTTCCTCCACTAGACTGTGGACTCCTCAAAGACGGGGACCCTTTCTTATTTGTCCTTGGCCCTCTCGTTGGTGACTGAGGAAGGAAATGGTGAGGATGACAGCTGCGTCGCTAGCCCAGAGCGAATCCAACTTTCATTCCAGGTCTCTTTGGATTTATCTTGGAGTTTATTTCAACTATGGTCATATCCAATGGTTCAGACACTAAAAATAATCTGGCATGAAACAATTAAAATCAACATTTGCTGGAAAGATAGATTAGGGTGTGGTGTCTTAGTTTACAACAGATTAATAAAATGGTGAGACAAACACTGTGTGATATCACTTACATGTGGAATCTCAAAAATACAACAAACTAGTGAATTTAACAAAAAATAAGCAGGCTCACAGATACAGAGAACAAACTATGGTTACCAGTGAGGAGAGGGAATGGGGGAGGGGCAATATAGGGGCAGAGGATTCAGAGCCACAAACTACTAGGTATTAAATAAGCTACAAGAATATGTTGTACAACACAGGGAATATAGTCGATATTTTATAATAACTATAAATGGAATATACCCTTTAAAACTGGTGAGTCACTATATTGTACACCTGTAACTTCTATAAAATTGTACAGCAACTATACTTCAATTAAAAAATAAAAAATAGCCAATGAATTGAAGTATAACTGATTTTTGTGTACTAATCTTGTAGCCTTGCTAAATACTGTTTTAATATCTCTTTTTTTAAAGAAAACTATTCTATCAATAACTACACAATTATTTTGTTTGTGAATAAAGATGATCTTTTTTTCAAAAAATAAAATCAAAATAAAAAAATAAAAGTAAATGGCAGTGAAAAAATAAAATAAAATAAAATGGTGAGCTTCAAAACTGTGTATGATTCTGTTCAGATAAAGTTAACTGTGAGTGAGATTTTCTTCTAAGATGCTCTTCTCCTAAGATGCTGCTAAGATGCTCTGCTTCTGATTCTCTTCTACTAAGGTTACTCTTAGAAATCAGGTCTTTTCTAAATTGAGAGGGGGCATCAAGGATCCATTGGTATCCCTTTTCTATCTGGTCCCTGGATTTACAGCATGAACCACAAGCTGGAGAAACAACACGTGACTTCAAGAAAGGGGGCCTCCTGGGGGCCTCTAACCAACCATTTCTCTTTACCTGCCAAGTGGAGATAACCAACCACTGAGTAGGCTGAGTGACGTGGGCTGATCCCACAGCCCTGCTGAGCCAGGGCAAGCCGTCTCCCCCGAGAGGCAGCTTGTGTCTGGGCTGGTGGCAAAGCTGTCTGCTTCTACATCCTCCTAGTGTGGGAGCCAGAATCTAGAAAGGGACCCTGACCGGAGAAGCTTGAGTCAGAACAGCTTCCTTCGACTGAAAGCTTCTGTAAGGGCAGAGATTGTCTCCATGCTTATGGACAGGCTATGGCCCTGGTGGCTGGTTGTCTGCTGAGCTGGAGAGGGGATGTTCCTCCTGTGAGTTCAGCTCTAGCTGCTGCTTCCCGCTGCCCTGAGGAAAGATCGTCCTCACCTTCTCCTTACCTGGCACAGTGACTCAGGGGGAGGCTTGGAACCAGACCCCAGGACACCGATTCCCAGGACACAGTCTCGCTGGCAGAGGGACCTCGGAGTTTGCTGTGAAAGGCATGGACTCTGGCGTCAGGCAGACCTAGATTCACATCCCAGTTTTGCCGGTTACTGGCTGTGTGACTTTGGGCTAGCTATTTGATTCTCTCTGTGCTTTGGTTTACTCATCTGTAAAATGGGCATAATAACAGCTACCTCGTGAGATCGTTGTGAGAATTAGGGATATAATGTTTCTAAAACACTGAATAAGATGCCAGAAATACAGTAAATGCTAAATAAATGCTCATTAAATAATTCCATGGTGCCATCTAGTTCCCTGAAGTCCTGAGATCTTTCCCCGGAGTTTAAGAGCCCCTTGGATGGGAAAGGGGGCAGGGAGGAGAGAAAAAGCGAGCTGGGTTATCAGCCCCCCTTTAGCTAGAGCAAATGCTCTGTTTCTGTTGTCTCTGTCTGTTCTACGTCTAAGTCTGATGCGTCTGCTCTAATCCAATCCCCTCGTGTGGCAGATGAAGAAGCAGAGGCCCAGGGACCGTAGGGATGTCCCTTGGCTGGTCCAAGGTGAGGCTGGGAAGCAACATCCTGGGGTGTCTAAGAGCACAGGTTCTGCAATGATGCTGCCTGGGTCAGGTGCCTCTTCTATCACTGCCTATCTTTGTAATCTCGAGCTTGTTACGCACTTCTTTGTGCCTCAATTTCCTCATCTTTAAAATGCCTGCTTCTATGTGGTATACACACACACACACACACACACACACACAATGGAATACTACTCAGCCATAAAAAAAGAGTGAAATAATGCCATTTGCAGCAACATGGATGGACCTAGAGATTATCATACGAAGTGAAGCAAGTCAGACAAAGACAAATATCATATGATATCACTTACATGGCATCTAAAATATGACATAAATGTACTTATCCACAAAACAGAAACAGACTCACAGACATAGAGAACAGACTTGTGGTTGCCAAGGGGGAGGGGGGTGAGGGAGGGAAGGACTGGGGCTTTGGGATTAGCAGATGCAAACTATTATATGTAGAACGGGTGAACAACAAGGTCCTATTGTATAGCACAGGGAACTATATTCAATAGCCTATAATGAACCATAATGGAAAAGAAAAAAACTGTAAAATGCCTGCTTCTAAGGGTTTTTGTGAAGATTAAGTAAAATTTTATATCTAAAATGCTCAGAATGTCATCTGACATAGTGTTAAGCCTTAGTGATTATTTTTAGAACACCTGACCCCACTTCACAGTCTAGGAAAATTTAACTGTGAGTAAGATATTGACTTTAATGTGTTCTCATCCTTCACGGCAAACAGGATGCTTCATGAGGTGAAAAGAGCTTCAGAGGGCTGTGACCAACACAGAGAAGTGTCATGTCTCCTCCGGCCCTGAAGGTTACTGACTTGGGTCAGACACTTTTGCTCAGAGAGTGAGTGGACAGATTTAGTTTAATGAAGAAGGAAAGCCCGTGGAGGGCAAAAAAAGGAGCGGCTGGAAGGACAGAGGCTCTATTCTAAGCAATTTCTTGCTCCACCGTTATCC
This sequence comes from Eubalaena glacialis, assembly GCF_028564815.1. NCBI lineage: Eukaryota > Metazoa > Chordata > Mammalia > Artiodactyla > Balaenidae > Eubalaena > Eubalaena glacialis. The sequence goes on along the minus strand of NC_083726.1, from coordinate 113,163,448 downwards.
CTGGGGATAGGTTTGTGAAGCAGGGGTATGTGGGACCATTTCGGTGCCATTTTGACCACTAGAGATCCGTGGAATGTTTGCTATCCTTAGAGGGTGGATTCCCAAGGAGAGGTAATGTCCACAGCAAGACTAGCCATGGTACCACCACCCCCGTTCCGTTGCTGGACCTGGGTTTGGTCTGTTTTCCAGGAATGCAAGTCATCCACTTCCGTTCCCTGGTTCCTTCTGCGACCGGGTAGCATTGGCAAGGCACAGACAGCTCTGGACGAAGGATGGAGAGAGGCTTTTCTCCTTCAAAGCAGGCTTCCCAAATGTTCAAGACCATCGGTGCCCCCATTTTCTAACCAATACAGTCCAAACTCTTCAAGGGCCTCCCGAGGCTGCCTTCCCTGAATTCCATCCTCCCACCCCCAACGTCACATCATTCGATCCTCTCTGCCCACCTTCACTCTTTCTCCGCCCTCTCCTTCCCCATCACACACCCATCCTCAAGATTCTCACCCGTTCTCCAACGCCTGCATTGAACCCCATAATTGGATGAGCTCCATACCAGGTATCCTATAACACATTGTCCCTCTCCTATACCATTTACCACGTACCGCGAGCAATGAAGTTGGAAATTTAGCTGAGGAGCTTTCTAAGCCAACTGTAGAAGGAGCAGCTTGATTCCTCCTGACCCTCTACAGCAAAGAGTGAGGAGAGAGATAACACGAAGATAGGACTGTAAGCCAAGAAAAACCCAAAAAACAAAAAACAGAACTTGGAAGTTTGGGAAATTCCCAGCCTGTCCATACTGCAAAAAATACAGTTTGTTCTGAGGAGAACACTAAGGGCATGGCCGAGCAATGACGTGACAAGGAGATGGTGAGTGTGACTCAGAGATTCACCCAGCCTGCTCAGGAGAGGCAGCATTAGAGATGGGATTGTGCCAGCAGATACGCCAGTATGAACCAGAGGGGGCAGAGAAAGAGGCATGGAGTAAACGAAGGCTGTTAGACGTCCTGGATGCTACAGGTTGGGACCACAGAGCTATCTGGCTACACATGTGTGCTATCCTTCCAGAAAAGGGAGGAGGGACCCCAAAGGCAATTCAGAGATGACCAGGGCTGCCACTCCCACCACAAGGCCCAGAGAGCACAGGCCAGGGGTCTGAGGGGAAAGGGGAGGGCGAGGCTGTCTCCCCCTCTGTGTCAGAGGAGAGGCCTGTGACCCTCAGCAGAGACCCACAGTGTGGGCTGTCCCCCCATCCCCCAGAGAGCCACCTTACGGACGGGGCCCCACCTGGAGCCCCGGCACCGTTGTGGGGATGACGTTGCCACCCCGATGGGGCTGGAGGGCCGAGCACTGAGTCAAAGAGGATTATTCTTGAGGCCTCGGATCTCGTGGAATTTGCCCTGCCAGGTCTGGGACTTGCTTGGGACCCATCACCCCTTCCATCTTTCCTACTTCTCTCTTTTGGAGGGAAGATATCTGTCCTATGCTTGTCCCATCATTGTAGTTTGAAATCACATGTCTTGTGTGGTTTCACAGGTTCACGGCTAGAGAGGAATTTTGCCTCAGGATAAATAACACCTCAAATCTCGTTCATATCTGATTTAGCGGATATTTAGATGAGACTGAACTTTAGACAGAAGAGTTGATGGTGGAATGAGCTAAGAATCTAGGGGCTGTCAGGATGGAATGTATGTAATTTGCATGCAAGAAGGGCGTGATTTGGGGAAACGGCAGAAGCAGAAACCTAGGGAATGAATTGTGGTCCCCCCGTTCGTATGCTGACATCCGAACCCCCAATATGATAGTATCTGGAAATGGGGCCTCTGGCAGGTAATCAGGTTGAGATGAGGTCATGAGGGTGAAGCCCTCACGATGGGATTAGTGTCCTCGTGAAAGGAGGAAGAGACCAGGGCTCGCTCATGATCTCTCTTGCTCTCTCTCTCTCCGCCATGTGTGGACCCAGCAACTGTGAGAAGTAAATGTTTGTTGTTTCAGCCGTGCCATTGATGGCATTTTGTTAGAGCAGCCCAAGCACACGAATACAACAACCAAAAAGGTTTTGCCGGGACCCTCACAAAGAGAACCATGGGCTACACAACTTACAGTAGAGAAATCAACAAATGACATGCATGGGCGGAAATTCAAGAAAACACATGGAACTTGGAAGAGAAATCAGAAACACAAGTCATGATCTTTATAGGGGTCAGAGATAACCAAGGTATTTCGGTTTTGAAAAAGTGGGGTTAAGTGCCAAGGGCTTAGGCATCTCCGATGTTTTTCAAAATCACTTCCTTTGGGAAGTCTTCCCTGGTCTTCTGCTGGTTTCTCCCTGAAAGCTTAGCAATTTACTCCACAGAGATATTTCCAGGGACAGCATCATCTACCCAGCCCTGTCTGCGCAGAGTGGGAATGGATGCATATCCTTTTTCGGTCCCCACTGAGTGCCAGGGAGAGCGAAAGCAAGATACTCCTGTTCACTCATCCAAGGATGCTGTGTCGTCAGCAATAACTGTGAAGTGCTCTTCACAGTTTTTATGGCACTTTTTATTATCTTCATCGATCCTCATAACAAACCTTGGAAAGTGGTTGGTGTCATCATCCCATCTTACAGATAAGAAAACTGAGGCTCAGAAAGGTGAAGTAACTTGCCCAAGGTCATTCCATTCATAAATGGAAGAACTGGGTTCCTAGCCCAAAGCATCTGACTCTAGAGATCACACACTCATCACTATGCAGGACTGTCTCTCAGGTGTGTGTGTGTGTGTGGGTACACAGGCATACAAGTGAAAGAAAGGCATGTGGTGGAAGGATGCGGGAGTCATTTATTTCTGTCCTTTCAGACTCTTTGAGTGAAAGCTCCACACTTAAGGGGTAGATTGCAATTGCTTATTAATAAAATAAGTTTTATTAATACATGTGTTTATAAAATACTTTTTATTTTGAAAACCTCTTTCTTCCAGAAATGAGGACTGGGGAAGGGGTATGACACAGAGGCAGTTGAGGTGGTAATTGCCATTCATTCATTCATTCAGAAAATGCTCATTAAGTCCCTTTCCTGAGCTAAATTCAGTGCAGGTGGAGGAGGCCTCTCTGGACATCAGGCTCTGTCTCTGCTCTGGCCCACTGTGCTCCAGGCCCCACACTAGGGTCCTCTTCCCGTGATGCTGACTGGTGGTCAGCCTCGGCGGGGACGCTGGTACCTGTGCAGACAGTCTCTGATGGAGACTTTGCCCAGGCATTCAGCGGCGACAAGAAAGGAATGTGCTTTCATTCTTCCCAGGCTCTACCTGGGTGCGCTGGAGCTGCTGTCACCAGGAGGCTTCTGTAAATAAAGCTGCTTAATCTCCTTAGCCGGATGGTGGTGTCAGCCGGCTGGGAGCCGGCAGGAAAGCAGCATCGTGCCTCAGATTCCCCAAATTGTTGGGAGTGGTGGGTGATCCCACACAATCAGAGGGGCCTGCGCTGGCTTGTCCGAGGGAGGGGAGCTGGGTTCAGGGTTTTCTCTCAGTCTGCTGCTCCGGGCATGCTCCGTGAGGCGTCTTTGCCAGCCCAGAGGGGCTGAGCAAATTCCCTGGACGTCAGGCAGCTGGGTGGTTTCCAGAAGCACTAACACTGCCACTTCCTCCCACTGGAGAGCTCCCCAGGGGCTTACACGAGAAATCCCAGCTCCCCAGCCCAGCCCTTGAGGCTCATCACCCTATAAAGTACCCAGAGCTATGCATCTGTGGGTCTCTGAGGCTTTTGCAATTTGTGAGGCCCTCTTTAAGAAAAAGGACACCAACCAAATAGCTGGAGCCTCACCAGGTTTTGGGAGGGGTCCATGGCAGCAAGGAGGCCTGAAGCTCAGCTTCGTCAGAATCATGTAAAGACCGCCATTGCCCACACTTGCCTTTTCAGTCTCTCTCTCTCGACTCCTACGTGGATCCCTCCAACCCAGCCAACATCTGCGCTCAGAGGGCATCTACCATATTCTGTTCGGCATCCTTACTCGTGCTTCTGTGAGATAAGTCTACATGTAAACGACACGTAGCTCCTTGAGATACTAGATTAACGACAATTACTATTAGAGTAACTGCTTTTCTGGGTGCCTCCTATGTGTCGAGTTTGTGCTAGATGCTTACAGCCCACAAGGCAGGGAAAGATTAAAGACCACTCTGTTCACATGAGGCACTACATCTCAGAGATGTTAAGTCACTTGCCATGGGTCCTATGGCTAGTAAGTAGCCCAAACAAGGTATAAGTTAAAAATCTCATCTTTCAGACTTCAAAGTCTAGGCTCTTTTATGCACACCAAACTGCCTTTATTCTTTTCTGTGTTCTCTGTAAGGTCCTCCATGAAGCCCAGTGCCAGACACACAGTAGTATTTTCCAGATCACTTACACCTGGGTGAGAATGTTCCTTAGAGGGAAACAGGGCCACATATTTGCAATTGGGTCCCAGAAAAATACAAGTCTTAGTGTTACCACTATACTAGACTCCTAAATGTTTACTATTTGATGCTTATTCACTGGCTTTTGCATCAGGCGCCCCATTTCTGCTTTTCACATGCAGACCTCGCCTACATGTACCAAGCAGCTATATCACAATAATGCTGGGGGGAAATCTCCTGAAATTCAACGGTGTACAGCTCTAAGCATCTACTTCTTGCTCACAGCTCCATGGCTCAGCTGGGCTTGGCTTGGTTTCTGGTCGGCTCCGTGTGTCTCTCTTCCTCATTGGGCCAGTGGTTTCCCAGGGTAAATGCATCTCAGGGCAAAGACAGGCGCACAGAGGACCAGCCCCATCGCTAAAGCACATTCAAGCCTTTGCTCGTGCTACAACCTGTTGACCAAAGAAAGTCATACGGCCAAGACCAAGGTCCAGGACAGGGAAGTCCACCCTGCCTACCATGAGAACACCCAAGGGCAGAGATGCCTGACATCGCTGCGGGGAGACCAGTGATCAAGGACCTCCGTGTAAAGTCGAAGAGAAAGATGCCCCCAGCTAACCTTCAAGCTCTCAAAACAGGCTTCCAGTCCGTTCAAAGGGTGCCAGGATAATTCCTTTCAAAACTCTCCAAATCACTTTAACTTCAAATGCCAACAGATCTATGCTATGAAGTATTTTCAGAGAAGAGTAGGAAGAAAATGGCAAGCACTGAAAACTCAAAAAATGCTGGGTGACCCAGCTTCCATGAGAAAGCAGCCCACGGAAGTTGAAAACTACTTTTTAGTAGGACTCCAAAGGCACATAACTGGGGAGTAACTCAAGCTCATTTCCAAGTCTCTTGGTCTCGAGTAGGTGGGACCATAGCTAAAGGAGAGCCCCCCACCTCTCCACCTATAAAAGTTTCTGCTGAGGAACTTTTTCAGTCATTTGATATCAAGAAGGGAGGCAATTTTCATTCTTTCCCTGCACCGGGCCGTGATTAAAAGTTTGGTGTCCTACCTGTATTTGAACTAGCAATCTGTCTGTTTAGTTGGACTAACTCTAGCCTGGGGGGGATGTCAGGTAAACAGAGGAAAGCAACTAGAATTCACTCACAATAAAACAAAGGAACAAAAGGTAAAAAAGCACTTTGGAATTCACCAAGAAGAACCCCATACTTAAGTTGTCAGGGATGCTTTCTCCTTTAAAACTGTTTTGTCATTGTCCCTGGAAATCAGTGTCAGTGATGACTTTTTAAAAGTAGAGAGGGATAAATTAGGAGGTTGGGATTGACATATACACACTACTATATATAAAATAGACAACCAACAAGGACCTACTGCATAGCACAGGGAGCTCTACTCAGTATTCTGAAATAACCGATTTGGGAAAACAGTCTGAAAAAGAATAGATATGTGTATATGTATAACTGAATCACTGTGCTGTACACCTGAAACTAATACAACATTGTAAATCAACTATAGTTCAATAAAATAAATAAATAAATTTTAAAAATATCTTTTGAGAAATATGTGTAGTAATTATGCATCTTTTAATGCAGAAACAGATGCACCAAAAATAGCCAGGGGGTTATTTCTATGTATGGAATCATTAAAATAAACAGTTATTTATTTATTTAATATATGATGTTATTTCTCCTTTATTTTATTTTTATTTTCTGTTTCTTCTCTATTAGCCATGTGTTAATTATATACTAAAAAGAGGAAAAGGTTAAAATAAGAAAAGGAACAAGCTTAAAATTTTTCTTCTTTTGGAAATGGCAAGTCATGGAGAAAATGTGTTTATAATGTGTCCCAAAGTGTATTCTGCAGACACTGGTTCTTCATGCATTAATGAAGGTCCTTGATAATTAATGGGTCCTTGATAATTAAATTTGCAAAGATCTGTCTTAGACCAAATTAAAACCTTTAAAAACTGCAAGAGGGAATAGCCAAGAAGAGGGCAGAGTAAGTAGCATTCCCAACCCTACTAGACCAATGATCCTCTTTTATCAAGAAGCAGCCCTCCAGAGTAGCGCATCTTGGGAATTACTATTTGAGGCCATCAGTGCCAAAGCATCAGTTCTGGTGCAGAGACAACAAACCATTTAGCAAGACTGGTGGGCTGGACCGCTGCTAGCCACGATGCCAAGCAGGTCTGTGTTGCCCTCTCCTGGGTTTAGTGGACCCTACCCCCCCAATCCCATCTCCCGTCTTCTCCATCCTGCACACCCTGCCCTCTGCCCTGCAAAGCTTCAGTATCAGAACCAAGATGGCAGAGTGGACATATGAGAACTCGTCCGTTGAGGCAAGACGCTGCTGCTCTGCGCTCTCACAGCAACTTGGGCCATCCTTTTACATAAAGATAATACATCTCATCCATCCTTTCAACCCCATTATTCATTCAAAAACATGGGCTTTACATGAGCAAGACGCTGCACTAGGCACTAGGGATTCAGTGGTAAGAAAGACAAACACTCTCTTTACCTTCCTGGAGCTTAAATTCTATCGAAGAGAATAAATCAGCAACAAAAGAATCAGTTAGATTGGTCCTGAGTTAATCATTGTTAAAACTGGGTGGTGGATACACGGAGTTATTTTTACTATCCTCTCTACTTTTGTATATGTGTGAAATTTTCCATAAAAAAGGTTTTTTAACGTAAATAACAGAATCACACAACTAAGTGCAAAATTCCATTGGTGACAAGTATTCTGAAGGACAGAGAGAGATGGTATGATATGAGCACTTAAGGGAGAGAAGCACGGTAGGTGGGGAAGGTTTTCTCAGATGAAGCAATGAGTGAGCCGATTTCTCTCGAAACTGGGTCACCAAATAGCTACAGGACGGGGGAGGAGACTTCCAGCAGAGGGGACAGCAAGAGCACAGGGCTTGAGTAGAGAGCATCACACACGTGGGACACAAGGAAGCCGCGTGGCTGGAACCCTGGGGTAGAGAGGATGCTGGGGGAGAAGCCGGAGAAGTGGGAGGGGCCGGGCCAGGGCTAGTCTGGGACCACCCAGGAAAGCAGTAAGTCCTGCTCATCTCTAGCCCTGCGTAGCCTCTATGTCTGTGGAACAAGTCTGCAAATGAATACATAAAGCATGAGTGAAATGACCAAGGTTAGACAGAGGAGGGGCCAGGGCCAGGTGCAACCAGGTAGTCGAGGTCCTCGGATGTTCTGCCCTTTAGGGACCCACTACCTTGGTCCATCCACTCCCGCCTCTGAGATGAGCCATGGCTGGAGGAGAGCCGATCTTCCCGCCTCTGATGTTTCCTTCCACCTGGAGCTGTCACTGGCCTCCCTGACACCCCGCCTCTCCGGCTCCCCACACCCACTCTGTCCCAGGCAGGTAGAGGGTGTATTTCATTGGCAAATTTGGAAGGAGAAGCTGGGCAGCCCTTTCCTCTCTTCTCCTCTTGGAAGCCGGCTGCCCACACAAGCCTGCGTCCTGCCCTCTACTCCGTGCTCTCAGTTTTACCAGAGGCCTGGCCCCAGAGAAGGCAGCACAGCCCTGCTGCGGCTGAATGGACAGTCTGCCCAATACTGGTGTTTCACAGAGTAAGCCCTCTCGCCCATAGATATAAACCACTTTCTCCAGTTTGCCAGTAATGAAAGGGATAGTTCAGCTCCCATCACTTCCTCCTTTGCCTTATTCCCCTGATGGCTCTGAATCAGGATGGGACAGAGGAATGTTATTTATTGAATCAAGGCTCCCACTGCGTCTCCTAAAGAAAGTCACCCCGGGGGGCTCCCAGCGTTGGAGGGGTCACCTGCCCATGACCCCCAGGTCACAGTCCTTGCTCCCCTGAAGCTTTTGCTTAAACTTCCTATTTCTTTGCTTTTAGTCCTTGCTGCAAGATCCGACTCTCATTCTTTTATTCATTTATTAAGTAAGGTGGAGAAGGTTCCTTCTCCCATGGGGCTTACAGTCTAGTGAGAATCCACAGAAAGAAACACAATAAAAAGCCAAGATAGGGAATTCCCTGGCTGACCAGTGGTTAGGACTTGGTGCTTTCACTGCTGAGGGCCCGGGTTCGATCCCTGGTCGGGGAACTAAGAACCTGCAAGCCGCGCGTCACGGCCAAAAAAAAAAAAAGCCAAGATAATTTCAGAGAGTAACACCTACTATAAAAGCAATCCAAGGGGGCTTCCCTGGTGGCGCAGTGGTTGAGAATCTGCCTGCCAATGCAGGGGACACGGGTTCGAACCCTGGTCTGGGAAGATCCCACGTGCCGCGGAGCAACTAGGCCCGTGAGCCACAATTACTAAGCCTGTGCGTCTGGAGCCTGTGCTCCGCAACAAGAGAGGCCGCGATAGTGAGAGGCCCGCGCACCGCGATGAAGAGTGGCCCCCACTTGCCCCAAGTAGAGAAAGCCCTCGCACAGATACGAAGACCCAACACACACAAAAATAAAGAAATAAATTAAAAAAAAAAAAAGAATGCAACACAATTCTTAAAAAAAAAGAAAAAACAATCTAAGGCAACATGATAGAGAGTATCCGTGGGCAACTTTAGATTACGTAGCAGGAAGTGGTATTTCAGTGGAAACGCGAATGACAAGAAGGAAGTAGCCATGCAAACTTCTGGGCAGAGGGAACAGCATCTGCAAATGCCCTGAGGTGGGAATGAGCTTCATGTGTCTGAGAAAGAGAAATAATGATGTTACGGCACAGGAAAGACGGGGGCAGGATGCAGGCTGAAGGTGGGGTGGCAGGAGCAAGTCACATGGGGTCTCGTGGGCTTTTTTTGTAACATATCAGGAAGAACCCTGGGCCTTTCCCACAATCGTCACTGTGTCCACGATGGGTCATCCCTCTTGTTCAGTAGAAAGGTGAGATTATAAATGAATAAGAGCTCAAAGTTTGAAGCCCCGCCCTTTCAGTCATATCCATGGTTGCCTGCTGGGTTTTTGTTTGTGTTTGTTTTGACTTTTAAGAATTACAGTAAAGGGTCAATGCTTCACCCAAATAAGTGAGTCACTAATAGCAGAATTTCAGGCAGTTCTGGGGAAAAACTTGGGGATTCCTTCAAGTCTCCAGACTAGGGTCATAGGCAGGGACAAACTAGGACTGAAAAAATGCAGTAACAGTGGGAGGGAAAAGCAAAACAGAGTGCCAATTATTTCAGTAAAAAAGCAAAGACGCTAGCAGTGCATCCCCCAAAGAGAGAAGCACATGGTGACACCTCTGGGGAAGTCCCCTCCGTCACCTGCTGAGCGCTTGGAGAAGGAGACCTGAAGAGCAGAGGGGAGGGCACCTGTGGAAGCTGCCTTTTGGGGTTCATTGTTCAGAGCAGGTGCTGTTGGGGAAGATGGGTGTGGGGAAGATTCTCAGGCTCAGGCTGGAAAATATCCCACCCGAACTAAAAACGCCATTTTTCTCACTCTGCCCTGCCAAGAACCAAACTCCAGGCACTGCAGACACACAGGAGAGGGGTGCCCACAGGGAAGCCTCAAACCCTCCAAGCTGCCAGAAAGCAGCCTTGCGCCCGGCTAACCTGATTGGCTGTAGAGTCTTCAGACTCACCTGTCGCTTCCTGTAGATGCGGATGAAGTTTTGTTTCTAGTAACCAAGTCTGCCCACCGGGAGAAGCCTTCCGAGGTCACAGTCTGTCTCTATCACAGGATAGTTGGGATTTTCCCTGATCTTAAAAAGCCCCAGCATCCCGGGGGGTCTCTAATTCCTACATCTGCAGAGACCTTCAGCGAGGTGCCCTGTACTCTTCTCTGAGCTGCAAACCTGCTAGATTCCCACACTTCCCAAATAGGCAGAAGTTCCCAGCGTGATTTGGAGCACTCCGTCCTTTGATCTGGGTGCCGTTGTGCTATCAGGAGTAGAAATCAGAAGGAAGCGCTCTGCTTTGCCACGCAGCCAAATAAACAAGCACGAACTCCCCTGAATGGTCCCCTTGGCGTGCAGTGCTGGGGGCGCTGATTAGCAGGGAGCGCAGGATAGGAGCCTGTGAGCCTGTCTTCTCCCCTTCTTGGTCTCTATCTACAGATTGAAGCCTGAAACCTGCCCTGCAGAGACAGGGAGAGCGAGCGAGCTCACGGGGAGACCCGCATCAGCCAGGAACCAGCGCAATCAAAAGCGAACAAAACTATTCCGAAAACCCAGGGCAGCATGCAGGCAGGCAGGGCTGTCCTCCACTGTTTGAGTTTAGTTCCTGTCTGAGCGTGAGGCCGGACGGGCTTTCTGAAAACAACCCCCCGCCTCCTTTCCAAGTTCAGTTCATTTCCATCCAGCAAACTTCCACTGAACGTCTGTAATGTTCCAAGCTGACTCTGATGCGCTCTCCCCTCCGGGAGCTCCCGGGGAGATGGAAGGGGCAGCTAGAGTGAGGTTTGCAAACTGGCGCTCCCCGGGCCAACGTGGTCCAAGGCCTGGTTTTACAAGACCCGCCCGCTTTTTACTTGGTTTTGTAAAAATCAAAAGAGGAATTGTATGTGGTGGCATGTGGAAATTAGATGAAATTCAGATCTCAGCGTCCACAGGTAAAGTTTTATTGGGACACAGCCCTGCCCTTGGTTTCCCTGTGGTCCATGAGTGCTTTTGCCCTAAGGTGGCTGCAGTGAGTAGTTGCGACAGAGGCCACATGGCCCACAAAGCCCAGAGTGTTTGCTCTCTGGCCCTTTACCGAGCAGGTTTGCTGACTCTTGGGCTAGAGTTCTGTCTCCAGCAGTAATAATATAAGGTCATTTCCAAAGATAAGAAAACTCCATGCTGTCGAAGCGTTCTTGGGTCTCTTATTATTTATAACAAATGACCTGATGACTTGGTGAGCTGTCACTCTGCTACGTGGATGTGGGGTTTCTATAGTCTGGGGGGCAAGGACTCAGCCTCTCCAAAGAAGGTTCTGAAGTGAGATTACAGTAAGTATTGGAGAGGGAAGAGCGTCCTGGGTGACACTCAAGAGTCAGACCTCCTGGGTGCAAATCTGAGCCCCACCACTAACCAGAGGGACCTTGGACAAGATGCTTAACTTGGCTGTTTCAGTTTCTTGACCTATAAATTGGGCATAAGAAAAATATTTACCTACTAGGGCTTTCCTAAAGATTAGTTAATTAAAAGATATAAAGCATTTAAAAGATTGCCCATGATTATTAGTGAGAAATGTCACAACTCTTGCATTTCTTTAAAGCTTATGTGCTTGTACACTGTCATTTAGTGACTAGTGAAGCTGGCTAATGTTTGCTATGCTCTTCTAAGGAAATTGGTTTGCTTGTTTGTTTTGAAACAATCTTTGGCTGGAGAAAAGGGGATCCTCGTGCGTCGTTGGTAGTATTGTTAATTGGTACAGCCGCTATGGAAAACAGTATGGAGGTTCCTCCAAAAATTAAAAATAAAACTGCCATATGACCCAGCAATTTCATTTCTGGGTATTTATCCAAAGAAAATGAAAACACATATTTGAAAAGATATATCCACACAAATGTTCATTGCAGCATTATATACGGTAGCCAAGATACAGAAGCAACTTAAGTGTCCATTGATAGATGAATGGATAAAGAAGGTGTGGTGTGTGTGTGTGTGTGTGTGTGTGTGTGTGTGTGTGTGTGTGTCTGTATAAAGGAAATACTACTCAGCCATACAAAAATGAGCTCTTACCATTTGTGACAACGTGGATGAATCTAGAGGGTATTATGCTAAGTGAATTGAGAAAGACAAATACAGTATGATCTCACTTACCTGTGAAATCTAAAAAACAAAACAAACAAAAAAACAAAATGGGGCTTCCCTGGTGGCGCAGTGGTTGAGAATCCGCCTGCTAATGCAGGGGACACGGGTTCGAGCCCTGGTCTGGGAAGATCCCACATGCCGCGGAGCAACTAGGCCCGTGAGCCACAACTACTGAGCCTGCGCGTCTGGAGCCTGTGCTCCGCAACAAGAGAGGCCACGGCAGTGAGAGGCCCGCGCACCGCGATGAAGAGTGGCCCCGCTTGCCGCAACTAGAGAAAGCCCTCATAGAAACGAAGACCCAACACAGCCAAGAATAAATAAATAAATAAAATAAAAATTTTAAAAAAACAAACAAAAAAATGAAAACAGTCTCATAGATACAGAGAACCATCAGGTAGTTGCCATAGGGAAGGGGGAAATGGGAGGGCAAAGAAGCTGAAGAGGATTAAGAGGTACAGACCTCTAGAGAGAAAATGCATGAGGCACAGGGATGTAATATACCACATAAAGAATACGGTCAATAATACTATATTACTTTGTATGGGGACAGATGGTTACTAGATGTATCGTGGTGATCATTTCATAATGTATGCAAATGTCCAATCACTAAAGTACACCTGAAACTAGCATCATATTGTTAACTATATTTCAATTAAATAAAAGAATGTGGATACACTGTGATTACGGTTATATAAACAAAACATGCATTTGAATAAAAAAATAAAAAATTGAACAACCTTTAGCAATAAGTTAAGGGAAGTTAATTGGTTGTACAATGAAGCTGAAATCTCTCTAGAGAAAAACAATCACAAAGGAATGACGTAATTTCATTCACTGTAGAGAATAGGGGTCAGCTGAGTGCTAAACCCAGAGAGATAAGCAGGATGTGTTTTTCTGTTGAACATTAAGAGAAGTTTCTTGTGGCAGCAAACTACAGAGCAGAGGGTTAAAAGAGGTAAAGACTCATTATCCCTGATAACCAACCACAACAGAACAGAAAAGCTAGTTCGTAGCTGTTAAAAATAAATCCGAACGCCCCAGTTAGTGAAAACTGTATTCAGAACTGTTTGATGAATGTGAAGTTAGACATATACACACTACTATGTATAAAACAGATAACTAATAATGACCCACTGTACAGCACAGGGAACTCTACGCAGTGCTCTGTAATGACCTACATGGGAAAAGAATCTAAGAAAGAGTGGATACATATATACGTATAACTGATTCACTTTGCTGTACAACTGAAACTAACAAACATTGTAAATCAACTGCATTCCAAGAAAAATTTTTTTAAATGTGAAGTTAACTACAGATATACTTAACGTCTTCCTGTGTTATATCATTTTTGAACTTTGATCTAATTGGCACAAGCAGACATTAGGGAGTGATTCCAATGGGTGTTAAGACTTTCATAGAGAATGACATTTTTGTAGAACATTCAAGAACTTTTTAAAGTTATCTTCGACTGCAGGAAAATCTTGAGGAAGAACTCACCGGCGTCTCCAAGGCTTGCTTTGTGACCCTCAACCTTTTGAGTCACGGTCAATATCCCAGTGTGACAAAGAGGGTGGTGATTCTGGTGAAGGAGCCACGAACATCAGCCCCGTGACCTTCAACGACCCGGTTACATCTCTGACCTCAGTTTTCTCATCTGACAAAAGAGGGCAGCCGACGGGTTGAACTTTAGGTTTCCTCTGAGTTATTAGCAGCCATGACCTTTAAGTTGCAAACTGGCAGCATGACTTTTGTCATCTCTGCTACTGTATTTGGTCAACGTTTGAGGGTCTATAGCAGGGGCAGGTATAGGGGAAGGGAACGGGTAAAACGATGATTTACAGATATTCTAACACTTATTTTCTCTTTCTGTGAAAGAAACTCGAAAGAAACCGAGAGGGTTGGTTTCAATTTGAACTTCCGGCCTTCTGTTAAGCATCTGATGTGGGCTGATCTGAACATGACACGGTCCCTGATGGGAGAATTGCTTATCACTGTGTCCACGTATTTCTGTATTAATTCATAGCATGATGGCGAGGAAGGAACCAGGAAGAACCTGGGTAATCCCATGAATGCATCCCTTTAGTTAGATAATCTGTAGTATTTATGATTTTGGGGGAACCACAACTTGGCATGCCCCGTTTCTTTTCCCAGCCTCATCTCTTCCTACTCACCCTCCTGCCTCTTAACTTCAGTCAAGGGAATCTGCTCCTCTCCTTTGCCTCTACCGAGGTCAGACTATTTTCTATACATCAGGGTATGACACTCAGCCCCGAGGGGAAGAGGGATGACCTTAGCCACCTGCTGCAATTACATTGCTTAAAAAATTCAGGTGTGCCTGGGGCACTTCTGCTACAGTCCTGTTAGAGCTGCACTGCTCAGACTTGGGGGGCCTATAACACCCTTACTTTGAAGCCAAAGAAAGAAAGATCAGTGCTTTGGGTGAGTGTCTTAAGTCAGTTCTTCAACAGGCACCCGGAGATGGAGGTTGACAGGGGAGTGATTGTGGGAGAAATACTTATGGGGAAGTAGGACAGTCCCAACAGCCCCAGATGCTCCCACGGGGAATTCTGGAGAATTGCGATGCCTTCTAAGAGTTGTCCTGCCCTGAGGAAAGGGGGCCAGGCCTTCATATACCCCCATCCACCTGTCATCGGATGTGGGCTGCCCCTGTGGAGTACGTGACCTTGGGTCAGGTGGCTGTCTTCAGCAGAGGGCAATTCCCAGAGATGGACCAGCCCACTATACTTCCAGCATCTGGGAGAGTGAGTGCTTCATCCGGAAGGTGGATTCAGGGCAGTTTGTCACCGCACACACAACACAGTGTGCTTTCACTGTGAGTTTGGAGGAGGGAGGGGAGATTTTCATCATTTGGGTACCACACACAGGAGATGGCTGTTTGTTTCACCTTGGGTTCCTCAGTGGCAGGCCACAGAAACCAAGGCAGGATGCCTTCATCTACTGATGGGACCAAAAGCATAGGAACCTGCAGAACTAGGTATGGACACAGAGGAGAAACTAGGACTAGCATCACCACAGCTTCTGGACCCCTCATCCGGCTACTGGCCTGGGAATTAACACCCTCCTGTCTTTGTGGTGATGGTGTTGGTTCATCCTTTCAGCTCTCGGCTCAAGATCTCAAGGACTGGGAAAGAGAATCTGATTGGCTTAGTTTAGTTCACGTACCACCACTTAGCTAGGGGCGGACAAAGGATGGTCTCCCCCAAACTGCACACAATGGGGGTGGGATGCCATGAGGAAGGGGATATATATGCTGAGACACACACACACATTCACATATGTACACACAAACCCATAAACGTTTAAAAGTGGCCCATAATTAGCCAGGAGGACGCATCCCCTTTCCCATCCATCCTCGAAAAGGTACGAACAATGGGCTCAGACATCATTCTGGTGCAAAGAGGATGCAGGACACCTTGGTGAGAGTGACATCACACCCCCAGGTCCCCAAAGGAAACGGCATTTCAAAATGAGCAAGATGAAGTTCTAATCACAGAAACAGGTTTCTTTCTTAAAGAAGAAAAACAAAGGCAATGTCTTCTCACTGGGAAGTTTCCCATCAGAATTTTCTAGAGACCAAAACAGCAAAACAGTTCTTTAACAGAGTCAGAAATTAACACTGGACTTTCCCTGCAGTTGTTTTGCGGCCCTTTCCCCCCTTCATCGCAGGGAGGTTTAAGACGAAGGCAGGTGACGCCCAGGAGACGGAGTTTCTATTCACTGCTCGTGGTGTCAGGTGGACCAAGGTTCACAAAGGGTATCTTCAGGTCACTTCTTGGATGTTGTAAGTTATATATCAGGCAGCTGTTTCCCCGGGAAACAGGGAGACCTCTTCACTAAGTGTTGCATAGCGCAGGCTCTCAATGTGTGTTGGAAGGAAGGGAAGAAGGAAGGAAGGAAGGAAGGAAGGAAGGAAGGGAAGGAGGGAGGGAGGGAAGGAAGGGAAGGGAGGGAAGGGAGGGAGGGAGGGAGGGAGGGAAACAGAAAGGGGTAAGGAAGCCTACCCTTGACTCATCAGCATCTAGATCACAGGTGGATCACACATCCTACTCAGGCATGACCTTTTCTGACTAGATCCCCTGTGCAGAGATCTAGAATTATTGAGGAATCTCCCCCTCATTAACAAGAGTATGGGTTTAAGTCAGGGGTAGGAAAGAGCCCGTCCTGAGACTTCTGCTGATTAGTGATTTATTCAGAGAACTAATGATTGAGAGGCTAACAGTTTTATAATAGAAATGTGTAAACCCTTCTAATCCAACAATCTTATTTTACAAATGAAGACACCAAGGGCTAGAAAACTAATGTGGGACTTCTGCTTCCGGCCAAAATGGAGCAGCAGGGACCTTATTTATCATCTGACTTAGACAAAAAAAAAAAAAAATCTCTCTGGATCAGCACGTCTTTCTTTTCTCTGAAAACCAACTCAGGACTGGAGAGCAGGGCTGGGACTTAGGTGAGGCAAGTGAGGCATTCCTGCCCAGCGCTGAGGGCGAGGGCCACCTCAATCTTGCCCGCTTGGCACTCTGCTTGCCTCCAGGGGACAATCGTGTGTGACTGAGGTGAAGATCCAGGTAAAGATCTCGGCTGAGTGCTTGGAGCTGCACTTTCTGTGGTTTTGGTTTGGACTCTACCTTTGATAAAGACGTTCACTCCCATCAGCCTCCCTGCCTCTTCCACCAAAGCCTCTCCCACCTCACCCACCTCCACTCGGCTGCCGGCTTCGGGTGCTCCAGTGTGGCTGCTGCCTTGAGCCCCGCCCACTGTGGTCGCGGTCGCCTCCCACCCCCCCCCCCCCACTGTCCCGAGAGGTCCCCGGAGCACCGGCCACTTGGCGCTTCCTTGGACCTGTCCGGCTCTTTCTCCCCAGCTTTGCGTGTCGTGCTCCTGGCCTGTGTCAGGCCTGGGCAACATGGACTCCAAGTAGAGAGGAACTCTGGGCAGATTGGACTGGACCAGCCTTGTCCCTTCTTCGGAGACACTGATGCGGGGTGACAGGTGGCGTTTGGGGAGGTGTGGACGGGGGGAGGATGCTTACAGGCCAGCTGAGTGCCCCTGTGGCTTGAAGGCTCTGTTTCTAGCAGTCGTGGGACAGCGGGCCTGCCCCCTCTCTCTAGAAGTCAAAACAGAACTTGCAAAACCGAGTGCAAACAGCCTTCCTGCATCTCCCAAGGCCCCCGCTGATCTGTTTGGAGCACGAGCCCTCCACAGATATCAGTTTCTAGCCGGCACCCTGGGTCATTCCCTACGGGATGGAGGGAGGACGGATGCTTTCCCTTATCAAAGCCAAGGTCAGGAGTGATGATAAGAGAATCTTGGGCTGAAAAAGCCCCCTTAAGGGTCATCTCTTGCATCCCCCTCCAGCTAAGGCTTTCCGTCCTCCCCTGCAGATAGACCCCTGGCTGCGGGCCTCCCCTGAATCAGCCCCTGCTCATTCACACTCCAGCGATGGGCAGCTCCATGGACATGGGACAGACAGGGAACGACACCTTTCTGAGATCTGGGTTAGATGTCACCTGCTCTAACACAAGACCAGTCCCTCCTGTCTTATCTCTTGCGGAGAAGGGAACAGAACAGCAGCGGGCTGGAGGGCTGGAGGAGGACCAGGAGGAGGGACTGAAGTCAAAACCAAGGCAGCCGAGTCCAAGGCTGAGGACACTTGGCTCCGTCTAAACCCTGGCTCCTCAGATTGTGGTCCACGGCCCAGGAGCATGCTTCCCCTGGGAGCCAAGGAGAAATGCAGAATCTCGGGTCCCGCCCCAGACCTACTGATTTCGCTTCTGCAATTTTATCAAGATCTCCCAGTGACTCATTTGTCCGTAAAAGTTTGAGAAGCGCTGGGCTAGGGCTCAGCCTCCTCATTCACCGTGAGCTTTGGGGCAGGAGCCTCGACCCAGAGCGAGATTCCTACACCACACCCTTCCCTGAGCCCCCGAGGGCAGCGGGCTCGGCTCCAAAATCATCCCAGCCATCTACCCCGAGCCGGTGGGAGCGGTCCTCCAGGCGATGGGTCCCTCCATCTCTGTTGCTACTGGAGAAGCCCAAGCTTCACACCCAGCTGGGGCCCTGCTGGCTGCAGCCCCACGTCGCCCCGCTTTTGCGCTCGGTACAGGGCACTCAGTTTTGTGGGGTGGTGAGGGTTTTTTCCTTTATGTGTGTGTGATTCACTTGGCTTGCTTTTTTTTGTTTTGAACAAGGGGTGGGTTTTATGTCTCTGAATGACACCCTTGTGGCCTGTGTCCCCACCTCCGACCCCCTTCGAGGCAAGGCCTCTGTTTTTAAGCATCAGGGTTCTGCCACCCGGACCTGGGGAGGCATACTTAAAGCTGTTTAAATTGACAGACCAGGCAAACAGGATTAACTCTGTGGGCACAGAAGGGGAGGCAGGGGCCAGAGGGGGCCACAGCACGGTCTACATGGATGAGCAGGAGGACAGCCAGCCGGGCTGGGCAGGGGCCTATCACTCGAGCCGGCCAAGAATTCTCGATCTGGGAGGTAGGCAGAGAGCTTGCAATCTGCCGGTGATTGGATTAGACATGGTGTGAAATTCGGAGCAGGGCCGCACGGCTGGGGCTGGGGCCCAGGCTGCTGTGCGGCCCCAGACCGCGTGGGGATGCCTGGCCTGCCCCAGCAGGCCTTGGAGACGGCTTGGATGTCACGGCCCTCACAGGCTCCCCAGCGCCTGGCCTGGCATCTTCCCGCCCCACTGAATCTACCCCTGCGTTCTCAGGGAACATGGGGCCCCCGGGGCCCTGCTCAGAGCGACCCTCACTCGGCCGTGCTCTCAGCAGAGGCCCGGCTGCCGAGGAGGGAGAGGCCCCGTCTATCAGGTCTCTCTCTTGCTACCCTCCCTTTGCGTTTTCCTTTGTCTCGTTTCTGTCTTCCTCGTGTTCTCTCTCCCTCCTGCATGGCCTGGTCCATTCAGAGGATTCTGCTTCATCTGGATCTGTTCAAGACCCCGCTTCGACTTGTGGTTTCCACTTTCTCAGGGGTTGGGAAGTCCTGATGGACATCTCTGAGGACTTTGCAACTTCCTCCTGAAGCCTGATCAGGCAACCGGGGCTGGCGGAGCCGGAGGGTGGGTGGGATTTCTCATCGCTGAGAAGCTGACAAGGTTTAAGCCTTTCTGGCAAAGGCGAGAACACCAGGTGCAGGTCGAGAAAGGGAAAAGAGCGACTAGAGGAAGAGGTTGAGTGGGTGGAACTGGATTTTAATGGGCATTCCCAGACCGCGGCCAGACCCCAGTTGGGAAAGGGGCTGTTTTAGCCAGAAGAGTCAGCCTCTGGCTGGCGTTGGTGATGCAAGCCACTGGTCAGGGTATGGATGCCTGGATCCCAGGCAGAGGGCTGACGCCCGTCATCTCCTGCCCTCCCTCTGACTCTTGTCATAAAAGGCAAATTAAAAAAAAAATCTCTAAGCCATCCTGCCACGCGGAGAAGTCTTTGATTCTAAGTCTGCCCCTTAGCTGCGGCCCAAGTACAGCGTTGGCCAAACGTCCTTCCTTGTCTGTTTCACCGTGTCTGAAGCAAGAAGGTCAGGGATCACACCCCCTTCATCTGCTTTGAAAAGTCGCCCATCTCTTGCTATAAGAAAGACCTCCATGGTTCAGCTAGTTCTAGGACCACAGCATGTTAGAGCTGGAAGAGGGCACAGAAACAAGCTCCCTTACTTTACAGATGATGACACTGAGGCCCCTGGGGCCCCAGTGTCACATTAGAGTGTCCAGACGTCTCTCCAGCTCCCCTGTTAATGACCAGCCCTCTCACTAGTCAGGGGAGAGCATGCCATGAACAAGGTCTCCTGCCCCCGGTGCATCACTTTCCTCTCCTGCTGGCGCCACGACTCCACCTCTAAGGACACCTGAGCACGGTTCCCAACAAACCACAGGAGGTGTGTTCCCCTGTGGTACCTGGGAAACACCTGTCAGGAGGGCATCCTCCTCCCTCCCCCTGACCTCTCCCCACCCCAGGGGCAGCTAGACTTTCTTTCTTACTTGGGGATTGTGAGTGCCTCTTTGGTGCCTTTCAGAGAGGACAGCCTGTATTAGTCTATAGATTTCAAGGCATGCTACACTTCAGATCCGCCTGCATTGTCTACCTAGGTTGTGTGTTAACAAGAATTCCAGGGTTTGCTAGGAAGAGTGGTCCAAATGTCTGCTATGGGTGAGGGGGAGAATGGTGACTCGAACTGCAGCCCCTGAACTTGGCATAGAAACAGGCAAGCCAGTGCACCCCGGAAGAACACACGTCCCCAAGCCTGCAGAGCTCCACCCTTAACTCCGAAGAGGTGCCTGACCTTTCTCCAGCCCGCGGCAAGCATGCTCGGGGCTCTCCAGCCCTTGCTTGGCCATCGAGACGAGTGATTTCCAGTGGAGAGAAAAAGCTTTTTGAACCTTCCAATCCCCAGTATGCAAACAGAAACCAAATTACAGAGACACCAACAGCCCCTGGGGCTTATTCAAAATGTCCCCCAATTCTGCAGGCACCTCCTACCCAGTTTTCTGTCCACTGTTTGTGGATGCCAGTCTCCCAAACCGGCTCCCCCAAAACTCTCCCCACCCTGTGCTCGTAGGCATTTCTTCCTGGTGGGGAGATGGAGTCTCTTTCCTTTCCTCTTGATCTGGGCTGGCCTGTGACTGGCTTTGACTTACAGAATTTGGCTAAAGTAACCTGGGACTTCCAAGCCCTGATTTTCAGAGGACTGGTAGCTCCCGCTTCCTCTCTCTTTGGAAGCCAGCAGGGATGTGAAATGCCAGAGAGCCCAAGCCCATGTGCTATGCGGAAGCCCAAGGCAGCCAGAGGAGAAGCCACGTGCAGGACCCCCAAAGCCCCAGACACAGGACTGAGATCTTGGTTTCCCGCCAGCTCGGTGTCAGCAGAATGCAGCCAATGAATGACCCCAGATGACTCCTCATGGTCAGAAATGCCTGGCTGAGTCCCGCCCAATTTCCTGACCCACAGAATTGTCGTTTTAAGATGCTAAGTTTTGGGGTGGTTTGTTACACAGCAGTAAACACACTGAAACACTCTGTGATCGTGTTTGTGGCCCGACACCAGTGAAGCCATGACTTCTTTCGGTCATGTTTCAAAGTCAGTCTATCACTGACTGCCGCGTGGGCTGCAAACCACCCATAGGACTGCCTCATTCCTCGGAACTGAAGGACTCACCCATGCATCTCGACACTGTGTAGACAGGATCAGGAGCACGTTGGAATGCTCTGGTGCAGCTTTGGAAAGGACAAGTGGGTCTCTTACATTTCTTTTAAGTCTGACAGTGTTCCATTCCATCCTCGTTTCTTTGGCCCCTTCACTGCCTGGGCTCCTGTGCCCATCCAAGGACTATACAGTTTCAATTCCCTGCAGGTGATCTGTAGCGCATCCCAGGGTCATTGTCTCCATCCATCCCCCCAGAAAGTCCCATCATTCTTCTCCTCGGAGTTCTGGAGTAAAAGTTCTCGTTACCAAGCCAGGTGCCAAACATGAGCAGACCTTGTCCGAAGGTGTGGCGTTCTGCCCACAGCCATGGAGAGCTTGGTCCCATAATCTGCTCTCCTGGGGACATTCGCAGAGCTCTTAGTGTGCAGTTGGCACTCAAAAGTGAGTCCCCAGGCAGGTAAACCTCCAATGGTTCAGTAACACTATTTCAAACCGTATTAGATAGTGAAAAGGCTGGGGAGAAGAAGGGAGCAAAAATAGTGTACTAAGATGAGCTCAAAAGTACTTATTCTTCAAAAAAAAAACCTAGTTCCCATCAATAGGAGACTGGTTATATAAACCACAATATTCTCACACAATGGAACATTAACAGCTATAAAAAGAATGAGGAAGTTTTAAAAATATATTGATATGGAAAGTTATCCAATGTACACTGTTCTGCAAAAAAAAGTTTCAAAATGTGTACAAAGGGTGCTTCCTTTTTGTCTAATGGGGAAGGGCAACAATAACGTATATTTACACGTGTTGGCATTTGCATAAAGAAACACGGAGAGAATACACATGAAGTTAACAACAATGGTTTCTCCTGGCAGAGGAGAGAGGAAAGAGGGACGTGAGGGTAGGTGGATGACACGGTGAACTGAAATTTACCATAAGCTTTTTTATTGTTTTGATTTGGGGCCATGTGAACTGCATTACCTAATTCAAAAAAATGTTAGGGGGGAAAAAGGATACGTACTTTGCCTAATTTGATTAAAGAAAAGCACAAAAAGCAAAACCAGGATCCGAAGCTTTGGGTGGGACCATGCCTATTTAAGTTGCCCAGGAAAACCCCAGGATTTACAAAGAGCTTGAAAATCTCAGGAAGGAGGAGAGGCAAAGGCAGCGCTCTATCATGGTTTCCAAGAATCTGAAGCCACATTGGGGTCTGCAGGGCGAAGTGGGAGAAACAGGCTCCCACACCTGAAGGAGGTGTTAGACTCTAAGAATTGTTAGGAGGGGTTTCCATCTGGACTTAGGAACCTCACACTCTGATTTGGCTGAGTCTTGAATGAGCTTCCAGACCCGTGATTCCAAGATAATTATCCCAGTCCAGATGTTCCTCGACAGTGAGAAAGAGTTCCTTTCTCCAGCTGTATCCTAACGGCAGGTGGAAACTGGCAGGTCTGAACCTGAGCTCCATGGGTCAGGGGGCTTGTGCCTTGGGTACTAAACCTGGACAAGGTGAAATGACTTGCATTCATTAAATTAGCATTCCTTCCCTCCTTTTAGAAATAGAAGATTATAACTTCCTTGAGAGCAGGGACACACACGCCCTTCCCATTTCTGTTACTACTTGTGGAATGAATGAAGGAATGAACGTACTGTCTAAAACCTATGAAATACAGTTTGTTTGCAAGTTGTGTGAAAAATCATTTGCAATAAGCCATCAAATTATTTTCTGAAGCAACAAAGGTTCCAGGCGGTTTCTAACACTGGGAGAAGGTGATAGCTTTGCCAGTAGAGGGCAGTGGTGACTTGTCAATTAATACAAGAGTGTGTGTGTGTGTGTGTGTGTGTGTGTGTGTGTGTGTATGTGTGTCTACGAGTGTGTGTGTGTGTGTGTGTGTGTGTGTGTGTCTACGAACTGCAGCCCACACTCTTCTCTATTCCTTCTCTCCAGAGTCAGCTTCTTCCTGCTGTTTCTGTCAAGACAGAATGACCTGCCTTCGGTCAATACATACACTTCAGTGATGGACAGCTGCGGTCATAGTCCTTGACCCACAAAACCCCCTTGGCTGGACTTGGCAAACCCACTCTGTGCTGGAATGAACTTGAATTCTACATTAATACCTTCTTAATAACATTCAGAGACCGTGGGGATTGTTTTCTGGGAAAAGAAGATGCCGCCTCCTTCCCTCTTCCCCTGGGGCCTCTGACCCCTCTTTATCTCCTGACAGGCACCATATCTAATCACAGGAATGAGGGGCAGCCCAGCAAGACCTGGGCGCTTTCCGGGTGGAGGGAGCCGGCAGTGACAAGCTCTCAGCCAGGATCCCAGGATCGCAGGCTGCTCAAATATTTAAGGGTACAAAGAAGCAGCTGTCAAGCACTTGTGCATTCGGGAGGGAGAGGGAGTCGGGCATAATTAGCCTGCACTGGTTCCCCGAAAGGACTTCTCCTCCCCTGGGGCCCCTTGAGCCCAACCGACTGCATGCAAATCAGCACCAGAGGAGGTTGTTTCCCTGCATTCCTTTCCTCCCAAACTCTGGGAAAGAAGACTTTCTACTCCAGGGTAATAAACGAGTGCTCCTCCACAGACCTGGCGGACGTCCTTCACCCCTGACTTTTTCTGGACCTCAGTTATTTCATCTGATAAATGGGAGAACTGAATTCACCAACTCGCCACTTCCCAACAGAGGAGCCACGTGGTACCCAGCAGAATGCAAACAGTGACCCTCTGGGACAAAACTAACTCCAGAAAGTCAGGTGTGTGCAGGGTCAGGTCAGGCCTCACGGGCCGAGCGTGGTGTGGCCTGGAACCTCTAAGGGCAGGGGAGGGGGGAGGCAGGTGTCACACAGGAAGGGAGAACAATGACATCCAAATAATCATCCTTCGATCTGTGTAACTGCTTACAGAGCGCGCTTCCATGCCCGGCATCTCCCTGAAACCTCAGGATGGATTGTGATGTTGACCAGAGCGGGGACGGCCCCACTTTAAAGACGAGACTGGAGCAAACCCAGGGTGAGCACCCGCCCCGTGGTTCTCCAGTTTGCTGATTTCACAGCCAGCTCTCCTGTAACAAATGGGTAGAAGGCACTGGTGGAAACAAGCAAGGTGCCCGGCTTCCACACAGAGGTGGCAGGAAGCTCAGGATGGGGGATTCGGGCAAGACCCTCTGGGGTGGGAGGTCCCCCGGAGGTAACCCCAAACCACCCCAAACATTGTGGGTGGGAGGGGGCTCACTGGCTGTAAGCTGCTGGGCTTACAGAGCTGCAAGGAAGAGCAAAAAAGGAAGACGCCATCAGTCTTGGTTTTCAGAGGTACAGACTAAAGACTGTTTGGTGCTTAGGGTTGATTTGACTCCAACATGGCAAAAAACTAAAATCCTCTGTGTACTTAGCCTGAAAGGGGCTACGTCAAGGGATGGATGGCACTGAGTGTGGTCCAGTGTCCAACTCTCTCCAGCAATGAAGAACGACAGTCTTTATGGGGAGCCTTTAGGATCATGGCTGGAGGCACGGGTTTGCCTGTGCCCTGGGAGAGTTGGACGGGGAGGTGTGGCCAGGGAGGGAAGCCCTGGTAAATGTAGGTGGAGTCAACACCCAAAGTTGTGCGTGGCTGGTGCCCATCTCTGTCCTACAGATGTTTTAGAAACACCGTAGGGCACAGTTAACTGGGTACCTCACTCCTCTCAGGTATGAAATCACTGAAAATGATCGTAACAATTACTGTCATATTACGATGCCTTGATATAGGTATCATGTTTCCTAGTCTCCGTACACATATTATCTCACTTGATCCCCCCAAACCTGGAACACATACAAGGCAGGAACTATTACTGTTCTTTTACAGAGGAGGAAGCCGAGTCCCAGGAATTGAAATGATCTGGTCAAGGTTACACAGCTGGAACATCACTGAGCTGAAGCTCAAACACAGAACTCCTGACTCCATCTTCCAAGTTGGCAAGAGGAAGAGCCAGACCCGGCAGCCTGGCCTCCCAGCCCTTTCCGAGGGCCTTGCTGGGTGCAGCTCCAAGTAAAGGCAGTACAGAGCCATCTGTGCAGTCCCCGTGACTTCAGGAAGCTTGAGTGGCCTTTCCCCACTGGATCAGGAGGAAGAGGGAAGGAAGGATGGGGTGAGGGTGCAGCAGAGAAGTGCGGAGGGAAATGAGAGAAAAAGCAATGGGCTGGGAATCCACGGCCTTTTTTTTTCAGTTGAAGTATAACTGACGTACGGTATTATATTAGTTTCAGGTGAACAACATAGTAATTCAATATTTTTATACGTTCCAAAATGATCACCACGATAAGTCTAGTTACCATCTGTCTCCGTACAAAGTTATTACTATATTATTGGCTATATTCCCTATGCTGTACATTACATCTCTGTGACATTTAAATTTTATAACTGGGACTTTGCACCTCATAATCCCTTTTGCCTATTTTGCCCATCCCCCTTTCCCTTCCCTCTGGCAATCACCCATTTGTTCTCTGTATCTATGAGTCTGTTTCTGCCTTTTTGTGTGTGTTTGCTCCTTTGGTTTCTTTTTTTTTAAAGATTCCCTATATAAGTGAAATCATGGTATTTGTCTTTCTCTGACTTATTTCACTTAGCACAATACCCTCTAGGTCCATCCATGTTGTCGCAAATGGCAAGATGTCATTCTTTTTTATGGTTGAGTACTATTCCATTGTATAAACATATACCACATCTTCTTTATTCATCTATGGATGGACACTTGGGTGTCCATGTCTTTGGTCCATGTCTTGGTTATTGTAAATAGTGCTGCAGTGAACATAGGGGTGCATATATCTTTTCAAATTAGTGTTTTCATTTTCTTCGAATAAATACTCAGAAATGGAATTGCTGGATCATATGGTAGTTGTATTTTTAATTTTTTGAGGAACCTCCATACTGTTTTCCACACTGGCTGCACCAATTCACGCCCACCAACAGTGTAGCAGGGCTCCCTTTTCTCTGCACCCTCACCAACACTTGTTATTTCTTGTCTTTTTGATAATAGGCATTCTGACAGGTGTAAGGTGATATCTCATTGCGGTTTTGATTTGCATTTCCCTGATGATTACTGATGCTGAGCATCTTTTCATGTGTCTCTTTGCCATTTGTATATCTTCTTTGGAAAAATGTCTGTTCAGATCCTCTGCCCGTTTTGTAATTAGATTTTTTTTTGATATTGAGTTGAGTGCTTATAAATAACTTTGGATTTTAACCCCTTATTGGTTATATTGTTTGCAAATACCTTCTCCCATTCAGTAGGTCGTTAATGATTTCCTTCACTGTGCAGAAGATTTTTGTATTTGCTTTTGCTGCCCTTGCCTGAGAAGACAAATTGAAGAAATATACTGCTAAGACTGATGTCAAAGAGCTTCCTGCCTATGTTTTCTTCTAGGAGTCTTATGGTTTCGGGTCTAAGAATCTATGGTCTCGGAGTTTAGTCTGACTGTGCTTTTAGCTGCAACTTGGGGAAGGTCACTGCATCAATCTGAGTCCCAGGCCCACCCTGCGTAAAATAAGATGCTGGAACAAATGATTCTAAAGTCTCTTCTGGCTCTAAAACGTTAGGATTAAATATTCATCTGTGTACACATGGACACACACACACACACACACGGACCACTGCACCCAGATTAGGAATGTTAACACTAATTCTTTCATTCATTCATTCATTCATTCATTCAGTAGTTGCTTGTTATATGCAAAGCAATGTTAGTGCTCAGTTATGACTTAAAGATGAGCATAAGCTAGTTGTATATTTGAATTTCAAAGTAAACCAAACTATTTACGTTGGTATTTCAGCCTGGATGTACCAAGAAGAAGGTTGGAAATTTAGGATACGTTACCAGTGACTTGAGCTTGCAGGAGATGCTGGGTCCCCACGTGCATGCTAGCTGCAAGTAAGCTCAGAGAGTGTATCTCGCTCAGGAACTAAACCACGTATCCAGCACATCGTGAAACTGAATGCACAGGCTTGATGAACTATTTCACGGGCCAGGTTCCCCAACAAGAGCTGAAATTGCCCTTAAGACACAGATCGTCCTAAGAGGTACCACGTCCTGTGGACTTTTTCCCACATTAGTGTAGTGAAATAACTGCAGATGGGAAGGGGTTAACCAATGGTGGTATTTTGCTGGGAGAGAGGATGTTATGAGCCCTGGCAGGGTGACCATCTCTCCTGCCCACTTCTGCCTAGTGCCGCCGTGAAATGAAACACTTCCTTCTACTTTCCAATTGCATCTGCCCCCCTAAGCTCACCAAGAGGCCGGGGCTGAGGGTGGAAGCCAGGAAGGAGAGACAGCCAGTTCACCAAGACACAGAGAGGTTGAGCCAGTGGTCTCGGCCCACACAGGAAATCGGATGCAGGGGCCCTGGCGCAGCCCTGGAATTCATGAGCTCCAGGCTTCGCTTCTAGACAGATGCTTGTGTTTCCTCCGATGTTTGTTTAATGGCAGAAACATTTCACTGGAAACCAGAGACCTGGCTTCTCTGAGGCTCACCTGTTGCTTTGGAATGTATTTATTTGTACACGGGGCCCCGTCTCGGCAGACTGTTCCCTTCCTCCAGCCAGAAGGCTGATGTGCTCACGTCACGGTCTCCACGGCAACGGACCCTGATATTACAAACGGCAGATTGTGCCTCCAGGTAGATAGAAAGTGACCCCGGCAGGTAACGTGGGCCAAACAAACTTCCTGGTTCCAGGCAAAGGTCTCAAAGAAGAACAGTAAAATGTGCCCTCACTCCCCACCCCTGGACACGCTCTTCTCCGGGGCAACAAACACCTCACCATCTGAGGTCTAGTTTTTTTCTCCCATTATTCTTGCAAAGGGAGGCAAAAGCATTTCTGCTTTCCTTACTGATCACTGCCCCTCTCGCAATCCCTCTGCCTCCAGGGTACTCATAAAACTAAAGACAAAGACGAAACGCCAGCTCCCCTGGGTATGGTCATGTCTGAGCACGGACCCTGGGTATGGAGACGTGTGTCCTAGGCACGGTGGTGGTGAATCTTCGTGGGTCTGTGCTGATTCATCCTCGAAAGGAAAGGAAAGGGAAGGAGAGGAGAGGAGAGGAGAGGAGGAGGAGAAGGAGAAGGAGAAGGAGAAGGGAAGAGGAGAAAAAAGAACAGAACAGAACAGAGCACCGGAACTATGGGAAGCCACTCCTCCCCCAGCCAGCACATCTCTGTACCACGAAGCCCCGAGCGCCAGGGCTCCTCCTCATGGTTTGCCTCCAGGGTCCCCGACAGCCTGACCCTCAGTTCCTATGGCCTCCAGGCCATCAGTTCCATCCCACCAGGGCCAGGGGATCCGGCCCTCTTACAGCCTCTCCCGGGCATTTATCTGCTTTGGTGTTTCCCGTGTCCCTAAGCTTGGAGCTGCCTCCTATGCCAGACCATGGCTCCAGGGCCCTGGAGATGGAATGATGGGCTCGGAGGAGGTAAAGCGGAGCACGGGGTGTGAGCCACGCACCCGGCTCCCGCCCCCCTCACAACCACCTCCCTAGGCTTCTCCTAAGGCCCGCCTCTGAGGCCTGGCCACAGCTGGCGGGGCCATCTCAACCCAAGCCTCCAGTCCTGAGGAGCTCGAGGAACTGAGCTGAGATGCCAATCGAAGTGTGTCTACCTCAGAAACCAAGGACTGGTCTGGCCCTTCCTCTTTCAGCTTTGGACCATAACGACATCCCCAAGCCACCTGCATCTTACACAGAATACACTCCTGCCCACAGCAAACAGCTACGGTATCCATAGTCTTGGGAGGGGCTGGTTAGTCATCACACTGCCAGGAAGTGGACATCTTACCAGTGGTCTGGAGAAAGGGGGACCCGGGAGAAGGCACTCTCTGTCCCCACCGGGCCTGCATGTCCAAATCTGACCCACTCTGCAAGACCGCAGACAAAGCCCATCCTCCACAAAGCTTCCCTGAAACACACCTGGCAGGGACCTCTGCACACCCACAGCACCTGATCCAACCCCTGCCCAGGTGTGTATCACTGCCACTCATGTTCACAGGTAAGCTACATCCTACCTTCCCTACTAGGCTTCATAAGCTGCATAAGGACAGGGTCTGTGTCTGATCATTGTGTCCTCTTTTGCCTTGAACTTAATAGTTGCTTAATAAACCAGAGTAAACGCATAAATGACTATAATGCGATGGGCCGTGTGTGACTTCAGTGTCTGGACTACTTCCACCCACCTTCTCCTTCCACTCCTAAGGGCTCTTATCCCTGCCCGCCTCCCGGCCACACAGAGATGCTACTTCACACCCAGCTGTGGATGTATGTGCTGTAAGGCTCCCCTCCCCACCATCCCAATCCTAAGTGCGACACATAGGTTAATGTTACCTAGTCAGCTCCTTTGGGGCAGTGACCTTCCCAAAAAGGCATTTCTTTTTATTTTTCAATCAATAAAAACAGAGCTCCCCTTTTGAAATTTTTGTTTAAGGTTCTAGACCCTGGCCTTGAGCTGTAGGCAAGAGACCTCCTCTTCCAAGATGACGAGATCCTGTCTTCTATGCAAATTAAACTATAAGCTTTCCTAATGGAGCAGATCTCTAGAACTGGCTATTTCTTCCAAATGAACCACATACTGTCTTCTTGGTACAATTAGTTTTAGCTTTGACTGCAAGTGACAGAAATAGTATTGGCTTAAACAAGATGGAAAGTTATTTCTCCCTCCAATAGAAGTCTGGAGGAGTTAGTGCAGGGGTGCCAGGGGGGCTTCCTAAGGTCATCAGGGACCTAGGATCCTTCTATGTGGTCTGTTATTCTCAGAGCTTGGCTGCTACCTCATGGCTCAGAATGACTGCTGAGCTCCAGCTCTCATGCCGGCAGCCCACCTGCCGAAACAAGGAAGCAGTGAAGAGGGACACACTTCTTCCCTTTAAAGACACTTCCGGGAACTTGCCCACTACACTTCCCCTAAACTCTACTGGCCACAAGGGAAGTCGATAAATGTCATCCTTCTTCTGTTTAGGTTACAGATTGCGTTTCTAAGGAAGAAGCAGGTAATAGCTACTAGAGACACTAGCAGACCTAGCTCTATTTGTCCTGAATAATTATTTTTCCATCTTTGAGAGACCAGTTTTCTCATTCCTCAGTGGCCAGGATTGGCAGAATCTCTACGTCCACCTTTGCTTTTTTTTTTTTAAACCATTGAATTATACATTTATTTATTTTTAAATTTTTTTTGGTTGCACCACCACACAGTATGTGGGATCCTAGTTCCCCGACCAGGGATCGAGCGTATGCCCCCTGCAGTGGAAGCGTGGAGTCTTAACCACTAGACCGCCAGGGAGGTCCCCACCTTTGCTTTTCATAAACCAGGTGTTTAGATGGGGCTGGGGGATCCAAGGTACAGCAGGTCAGGTGATTTTCTCAAAACATGCAGCCAACTAAAGCCAAGACAGGAGGGACACATGGAGGTCCCGACCCCCGGGCTCACTGGAGTCACAGCTCTAGGAGGCTCTGCTGGGTCTGAGTCAGGAGAGGAGCTTGTCACTGCGCAAAGCCCTGGGTGCCGACGAATGCCAGGACTGGGAGAGACACGGGGGGCCTGGCTGAGAGCAACCTCCAGAAGCTGTGGGTAAGAAGTCTGCGCCCGGAGGCGCCGGGTACCAGCTGCACAGGGACTGCGGCCCCCTGGTGCCATCTTGCCCCTCAGCGCCCCGCTCTCCTCCCAGGGCAAGACCTGCGGCGCCTGCTCCAGCCGTGGCAGTCTCCTACCACCTGGCCGGGAGCTTGGGACCCCGAGAGGCAAACCCCGCAGCTGCACCCATTCTTGGGGGCACCGAGTTTCCAGGTGAACACATCCCTGCCTGGGCTGGTAGCTACATGCAGACTTTCCTGTTATCGTCCTGAATCTGGCCCGGCCCCTCCAGCTCGTGCCTCCCTGAGTGGGACGTGCCCTCCCACTGATGGGTTCTCCTCCCCAGGGCCTCAGGAAAGGTATTTGGGCTGGTGGTTTGCCTGTCCCTTCTCCCTGGGTGCCAGGTCCTCTGAACATCCCACAGACTGTGGGAAGGATGGTTTTGAAAGATCTTGCACACGTAGGCTTATAGTGTCCTATAAGGTGGGGATGTGCCAGGTCCGGACTAGCTTGGGCTGGAAGGCAGGATGCCTGGCTTCTATTCAGGGTTAAGTGGACCCACAAGGGAAGAAGACACTGTCCTGCTCGAAGTACCTTTCAGGGGAGAGCAGTGGGGAGCCCATTCAAATGGGGAAATGGAAGCTCTTCAGGCATCTATCCTTCGGAAATGCAGCCTCCCTCCCTGGGCCAGAAGATCACCTCCGGACTTCAGGTGAGTAAGTTATTCTCACTCCCCTTTCACATGGGAGAACACTGAGGCCCAACCATTAGGATGGGGTATAATTTCCCACTTCATCTGTATCCTGCACAGCTCACAGACCCTTTCTAAAGGGGTGCTGGGCCACCATCCAGGCATGCCCTCGTGCTGGATCTGCAATGGTGAATCCTCTTTTTTTGAAAAGCCCAGTGCAGGAGGGTTAACTCTTAAGAACAGTTAAGCTAAGCTTCCTTATTATCAAACAGGGTTCCCTGCCTCCCCTCCTCCTCCTCCCACCTCCCTCTTTCCCCTCATTCTTCCCTTCATCTTCCTCCCCTTCTTCTCCTTCCCCTTCTTCTTCTCCTTCTTCCTCCTCCTCCTCCTTCTTCATGAAAATGTTGTTTTTTAAAAAATGAAATCCTCCCCTCTAAGCCTAAAGTCTCCTCTGACCCCCCTACCCAAGTCCCGCTCTTCACTCTACTCCCCAAAGGAAGCCCCATCGCCAGTTCAGGGTGCATCTTCCTGGCCCGTGGGTGCACGCAGAGCTCTTTTTTTCCCGACAAACAACAGGCCTGGAGAAAGAGGTTAGAGGGCTCCCTTTCGCACCAGATCCGGACAGTTTTTGCCTCTCCTTTCTCTTCTCCAAGAACAGGTTCATTGCACCCCTCCCCGCTGTACTTGGACTGAGTTCTCTCTTACACCATCCTCTTCATACCCCAAACCAAGGGGGCCCAGGGAGAGGCCGCCTGGGTACGGAGAGGAAGTGGGCATTGGCCCAGCGGCCAGGGAGGAGGCCCTTCTGGGTGTGGTGGAGAATGTCAGAGGCCTGAGCGCCTGCAGAACCGCATCCATGGGAATGTTCCCAGTCTGCTTGCCATGTTATCCCAGGCTGGAAGATGGCTGCATGACCCTTGTCCCCAGATAGGCAAAATCAGACGCAGAGAGAGGGGCAGAACTGCGTGAGGACATCCTGTCTCCTGCCCCACTCAGGACCTCGCCAGGACTCCATAGAGAAGCCGCCTGCTCTGGAACATGTCATGACTGAGTCTCTCTTTTGGTTTTAGGAACACGAGGTACAACAAACACATGGTGAATGGCGGCCATCAGGACACCTGAGCTCTACTCTTGCATAGTTAGAATTAAGAATTTTCCATGTCCTGTGTTGTCTTCATATGAAATATGAATGGAGAATAGATCTTATGCCTCCTTGAGACTTCTAAGTTTAAAAGATTCCCATTTTGGAAGGAAGGAGCTAGGAATGAAAGTAGCAACAGGCATTGGAAACACTGGTCTTCAAATCCACCAACTGTGGTCTTCGGGCAGGTTGTGTTTTTTGCTTTTTTTGTTAATTGGTTGTTTTTTTAACATCTCCAGTTCCTTACCTATCTACTTAATTTTTTCCAGTTTTAATACTTTTTTACTGAAGTATAGTTGATCTACAACGTGTTAATTTCTGCTGTATAGCAAAGTGAGTCAGTTATACATATATGTATATATATTATTTTGTATATTCTTTTCCATTATGGTTTATCATAGAATATTGAATACAGGCCTCTGTGCTATACAGTAGGACCTTGTTGTTTATCCCCCATCTACTTTAAAGTAATTAAACGGATCTGAGGATTAAATGAGACGACACTTACAAAAGGAGCTAGTTTGAGACCTGGCACATGATGGGTATTTGGTAAACAGTGGTTTCATAACCAGTCTCACTTTCTTTGAGAGTCGTGGTCTTGCCCCAATTAGTTTAATCCAGTGGACATCATGCATTTTTTAAAAAATGAAATTTGGGACTTCCCTGGCGGTCCAGTGGTTAAGACTTCGCCTTCCAATGCAGGGGGTGTGGGTTCGATCCCTGGTCAGGGAGCTAAGATCCCACATGCCTCGGGGCCAAAAAACCAAAACATAAAACAGAAGCAGTATTGTAACAAATTCAATAAAGACTTAAAACAAATGGTCCACGTCAAAAATTCTTTAAAAAATAAAAATGAAAAAAAATGAAGTTCTTTCCACACGTCCAGGTTTGCGGACTGTCGTCATAAATCCCCCAATCTTAGTGGCAGGCTGGAAGGTTTTTAAAAAATGTATGTAACAGTGGTGCATTGAGTAAGCACCGAAAATGAAGTGGACAGCTGAGGCTACTTTCTAGATAATCCCCGCCCCAAATCGGGGATGCCTGGGGCTGAGGGATCAGGACACTTGTGCCAGTCCCTGCCCCGTCCTGCCCAGTACAGACCTGCTTGTTTCACTGATCCTTTCCTTAACAGATTTATTTAAAAATACAATGTTGATTCACTATTTATTTCAAACTGTATGCAAAGATTCTTCGGAGGAAAGAGAGAGGGTTGTGTCTCTTAGCACCTTAAGTGCTAGTTTTTAACAGACATTAAATCTGGATTAACAATCATAATAGCCTGACTTGCTGTTGCTTTTGGAAAAGCCAGAAACACAGCCTTGTCTGTTGCCTCGTTTTTTTTTTTAATTAAACTATAGTTGATTTACACTATTATGTTAGTTTCAGGTGTACAGCTGCAGATTCTTTTCCATTATAGGTTATTAGAAGATACGGAATATAGTTCCCTGTGCTATACAGTAAATCCTTGTTGTTTACCTAGCCTCCTTTGTTTCCACCATGTCTCCATAAAGGGCCCAAGGTGTCTATGAACACTGCCAATTTGTAAAGAGAAAAGAGAAACTCGGAGAGGTTATGGGACTGGTCCATGGTCACACAGGGAGGCTATGATTACATCTGAACAACAATCCAGGTCTCCAGATTTCAGGTACATTTGAGAACATTTGAGAAGCCTCCTCCCATCCTCTGGGGAGGGTCCAGCTTCAAAAGAGAGAGCCGATGCCCTGACAGCCTGATGCAATTTAAGGAATGCTGGAGGACCAACCAGTCTTCCTCCCTCTCTACCCTCTTCACCCAAAAGCATTCCTCCCACTTAGATGCCTGAAGTGATTCATTCCTTGGAGGATTCCCAATCACTGGTCCAAAGATGATCTGGGGCTGGTTGCACACTGACTCAGTATGCCGGGGGTGGAGGGCAGGGATTCACATTTGTTAAATGCTCCCCTGGTGACCCACAGCCAGGTTTTAGTTCACTTTGATTTGAGTCTTGCTTTCCCAGCTCTCCTAATTTGAAAAGGAAGGACACCTCAGAGGAATGAGCCCAGGTGGCTGGAACCTTAATGCAAAATTATCCTGGTCCTGAGAGATGGCCCTCGATAAAGGGTCTCCCTGATCAAATATGCTTGGCAATGCTAATCACACTTTTTGCTTTCTTGCAGATCTGTTGTTCATATTAGCATGGTAAAGGCTCTCGAAATTCTTGATAAAACTTGGTCAGCACAGCGTTTCCCAAATGGAGTTGACCCAGAAACCTCCCCCATTTTTTCCCTAACACCTGTTAGTGTTCCATGGGACACACTTTGGGAAACGCTGACTTTGTGTAAACCACTTCTGCAGCTTTCTCTCTGGACAATCCAGAAAAGTAAAGGGAGATTAATGGGAGCTGGAAAAGTTCCAAAAGGTTAAAAACATGACCAAGTAAAAATTTCATCTGTTTCATAGTTGTGCTTGAGACCAGCTCGATTTTAAGGTCTCATGCAAATACCATGCAGGAGATTCCCACAGACTTGGGTGCGAGCTTTCTATATTTTCCCTATGAAGTGAGTTTTTGTACATCAAAATTGTTTTCTACAAATATTGATATTATTTGTAGGTGGTTTTAGAGTTGACGAAGTCCTCAATATGTCGATAAAATATATATGACTTGGAGGTGAATATTAATATCTCATTTTACGACAAGAATATTGATATTCTGTAAGCGTAAGCAACTCATTTGAGAGCTGGAAGTGCTCAAAAGTAATTTAGTCCAATGTTCCTAAGCCTGATTCCACATCAGAAATATGTAGTGCCTTTGTTAAAATCATGGGCCCTGGAAATTCTGCTGCAGTACTTCTTGTGTAGGGCCCAGGAAGCTGTCCCTTTCATTAACCCAGGTGATGCTGATGCTGTCTGCCTGTGGACCCATGTTTGGGTTTAATCCTCTCTTTTTTTATTAAGAAAACTTAGACCCAGAAAGATAAAGGGAAGGACCGCAAATCACAGAGCCAGGGCTCAAACATGGATTTTTCCTATTCCAAGTGTACTGCTGTTGCCCCTGAACGCTTGCTGCCTTACCTTGGGGCACAAGGAGTCAGGGTGGATCGTGGTGGGTGAATCGTGGTGGGTGAATCATGGTGGTTCATGTAAGATATTCAATTAGCACATCTGGAGGCAAGAGGGAAAGGCACTTTGAGGGGGTCAGCTAATCTTTATAGGAGTCATATCTGTGTAAAATCGTTTTCTTAAATGACTAAAATAAGATTTTCACATTCGACATTTTATTATTTTCCCTTTAAAAGTGACTCAGCACAGACATAGAGAACAGATTGGTGTTCGCCAAGGGGGGAGGGGCTTGGGGGAGGGATGGAGTAGGAGCAGATGTAAGCTTTTATATATAGAATGGATCAACAACAAGGTCCAACTGTATAGCACAGAGAACTATATTCAAACTCTTATGATAAACCATAATGGAAAAGAATATAAAAAGATTTATATATATGTATAACTGGATCATTTTGCTGTAGAGCAGAAATGAACACATCTTATACTTCAATTAAAAAAATACTAAAACAGAAAAAAATAAAGAAATACAAGTGATTCAGCCTCTCAGAATCTGTCTCCACACTTCCATCTTTCAGAAATCCTTCCTAGAATCATCCAACCCACAGCCCAGGCTTTGATCTCACCCCTCGTCAGCAGCTGGATATCCTACTACCCTTGAAGATATACTTTTGCTGATCTGTTGAATGTAAATATTCCTGAGACCTTTCCCTGACCTGTGTCCAGCCAGAGGTAAAATCTCCGTCTGTCCTCACTCTGGGTCCCCACTGGGTCTATACCAAGTTAATGAACATCATCAGCCAGGCGTGGTAGAAAAATATAGCTGAGGGTCAGGAAGCCTGGGTTGTCATCCCAGTTCTGCCACTAACTGGCTGGCTGCCCTCAGGCAATTCCTTCCTCACCCTCTGCTTCCATTTCCCCGTTAATAAGTGAACACATCGGACTTGATTAGTATTTCCCAGGAGACGTTCCAAAGGACAGTTCCTCAGGAGGTTAATGATTGTTATATGAAAGAAGGCCCTCTGTGGTTAAGTACCTTTCAGAAACACCAGGACACGTGGGTCTCTACTGCAGGACACCTCAGAGCCTTGACCGTTCCTCATGCATCTCCACGGGTGGCGGGCGGGTGGGGGGGGGGGACGGGGATGGATTGTACAGAACTCTTGCTGGGGAGGCATCCTGCGAGATTAATGCTCTACTTGGCCAGAGTTTGGGCAGGACTAGCTCCAGGGTCCCTTCCAGGATGAACAGATGTGAACAGTGGACTAAGAACTGGGCCAGAAGCCAGGAGACTGGGGTTCAAACCTTCCCAACTTACAAGTCGTGTGACAGCCCCTGTCTGAGTCTGTTTCCTCAAGCACACCTCAGAGGGCTGTGTTGAGGCTGTGCACTGCACCTAACACCTGCCTGGCCATGAAACAAATGCTTGAATTCTACTAGGACCTGGCTTTCTCACCGGCTGGCGTTCGAAGTCTTACCTCCCACACAGGTCTTTGTCAACCGCTCCATTGGATTTCCTTTCTGAAATCGTTCTGTGCATCGACCCTAAAACTGCCGATTTTATTTTATTCTTTTAAATTAATTTTTATTGGAGTATAGTTGCTTTACAATGTTGTGTTAGTTTCTACTGTACAGCAAAATGAATCAGCTCTACGTATACATATATCCCCTCTTTTTTGGATTTTCTTCCCATTTAGGTCACCACAGACCCCTGAGTAGAGTTCCCTGAGCTACACAGTAGGTTCTCATTAGTTATCTATTTCATACTTAGTATCAATAGTGTATATATGTCAATGCCAATCTCCCAGCTCCTCCCACCCCAAACTGCCTATTTTAAAGAACAGTTTGTGACGGTCCTGACCACTGACTCAACCTGCCCCTGGGCATGAGCTCCCTTTCCTTCGCCTGTTCTCTGGAAGGGGGATCTTACAACCAGACCTGGCACTGAACACAGCCAGGTATGTGTTCTAACTCCAGGCTTGAGAATATGTGCACCAAGGCCCCTGAAGCTCTTCTAACCGAGCCAGAGGCCTTGGGGAGTTTGCTGGGATGCCCGGCCACCTGATGAAGGGGTCCTCGGCAGTGAGCAGACAGGATTGCTGCTGACACATAGTGTAGCCCACTCAGGCCTCAGGAATGCTATCGCCTGGCCTCCCCGGAAGGCAGGTGTTTGTCTAGGCTGACCCAGGGTCAGCCCTTCTTTCCCCTGGGCTGAGCCTCCACATTCTGACCCGGTCGGGGTCAGGGGTCACAGGAGATAAAGGCCAGGAGGTGCTGACGGTGGTGGGCAGTGGATGTCCAGTGCATCTTGTATTCAGGGAAGACCCAGAAGAAGTTTCTCCATTAACAGGGATATCAGCGTGGCTTGCTGGGAAGCAGGACCTCAGTAACTTAGGATCGAAAGATGCTGTTCTGAATGCGGATGCTTTCATCAGGGCAGGCGAGCGCCGCCGGCCACTAATCTAAGAGCCTTCCACGCGCTCAGTCCTTCAATCCTCCCTATGCTAGGAGGCAGCTTCTATTCTTTTCCTCATTTGCATATGCACAGAGAGGTGAAGTAACTTGCTTCAGTTTCCACAGCCATTTAGTGGTGAATCTAGGAAGTGGGTTCTAGAACCTGAGATCCCACCCACCTTGCTAGCCTGCCTCTTGAAACTTAATGAGGGGCTCACTCTTTGAAGCCCAAAATGGGGCTGTAAAATAGCAGGTTTGTTCAAGCTAGTACTTCACAGAGTAAGGCACTGTGGCCTTACGAACAGGGCAGGCCAAGAAACCAGAAAATGGGACCCAAGGGCTAGCACCCACGTGAATTCCATTCCGCTAAACTGTCCGCCCATTACTTTACTTCCTGGACTTCCCTCCCCTGGGGCGCTGCACCCTCATCCTGCCTGCACCGTCAACACAGGCGGCCAAAATAGGTATTGAAGGTGCTTTAACCTTTACCTCCTTTCTCCGGGAAATAACTTGGAGAGGTGAGAAGGCCAGCACAGGCGACATGGCCATTTATTTCTTCACTGAGTCAACAGTATTTATAGACACTCAACCAATGCAAGAAAAATGAGATCAGGATCCTTCCTGTTAACAGCTCCCAGACTAGTAAAGGGAGAAAACAACGACGCAAGCATGAGACTACAAAAGAGAGTCTTAAGTGTCCCAAAAAAAGCTCTACAGGACTTGGGAAGGGAGCACCTGGCTGGGGAATCCCAGAAGGCTTCCTGGAGGCAGTGAGATTGGAACTTCTGCCATCACCAAGCAGCTGTTCTAAGCTCCAGAGCCAGTCACCAGCCCTCCTGGAATTCCTTGCAGGATGCGTCACAAAGTTCCGGCTCCCAGCTGAGAAAGTGCAGCCCTGGGCTGAGGCAGCACGGAGCCCCACCAGCCACAGGCCCCGTCACAACTCTGAGGGGCCTGTCAGAACTTCCTGAAGAAACAGCTGCTCTAAAGTAGGGGATGAGGAAGAGCTTTGCAAGTTAATCCACCAGCATTTTGCCTGCCTCTGCTCTGTGTTGCCAGGCCCAGTCCCTAGGAGACAGCCTAACTGTGCAGGAAGGCAGAATGCTGGATGCTGCCTGGAGACAGGACAGCAGGGAGGGAGATAAAGGTGCTCTCTTGGGCATCACTGCCCTGCGGTGACTTGTCCAGTTCATTTTTCCCCCGTCACCCTCTTCTCTTCCCCTCCCTCAACTCCGCTTGCTCTAAAGGCCCCAGAAAGATAGGTGACCATGTTCATAGGAGATTGGCCTGGGAGGCTGCTGAAGGCCTATGTCCCGGGTTGTATTTGCCTTCTAGCTCTCCTGTAAGATGCGGAGATTGGGGATTGTGTCGCTTCACGCCTCAGATTGGGGGGCAGGCAGGTGGAGGAAGAGAAGGTAAGAGGCATCGCAAAGACCAGTCGGCAAGCTGGTACCCAGACCCCTGAAAAGTACCCAAGCCCCAGCAGCTCATGTAAGCACTGTTCCCATCACCGATGGCTAATCTGTCACTCATCCATTTCTCCACCCCATAGAAATATATCCAACACCTAACAAAATACAGACGCTGCAACCTAATTACGTTCCGTCAGCGGCTGGGGCTCTTTCTCAAATGTTAATCTCCCTAAAAACTAATCCAAGATAAAATAGGAAAGTCTTGCTACTTTTTAAGGCCCAATTCAATTGTTTTAGGGCATGGTTTCCATGTGCCTGGTTCAACTCCTTGCGAGACAGTGACACTTCAGAATCAATGAACTGATTCATTCCCTGAGGACAGATATATTTGCTGCCATTAGCAATGCATTTATTCAGTCATTCCTTTGGAAAACATTTTTCACGTGTTGTGTTTCATGCTACTGGTGGGTAGGAGGACAGACACGAGGCTCCAAAACAGGGAATTAGTACCTTTTTGTTGTTGTTCGCACTTGACATCTGCCCTCTGCGCAGCTCCCCGCTAGCCCTAGGAAGGGGTGCTGCAGGCCCCTTGGTGCAGCTTGGAGAGTTTGGGTAACTGCACCAGGGACCCAGAGCTGCAAGCAAGTCACAGGCACAGGGAAGAGACTCCCATGTGGGCAGGCACGGGAGCCACACGTGGAGGAAGAGGGGGAGGAAGCAAAGACCGCTGCCTTCCTATTGGGCCACCATTCAAGGCCCTTGGAGAGAAAGGCAGGAAGCGATCTGACCCGAGGAAGGAAGATCAAGATGACGTAGCCCTTCACAAAGGTGTGCGCCTGACCCCTCCATGGCTTTGTTCATCATCCCTAGAGGGAGATTTGCACAAACACTCAGGGTGGGGAGAGGAAGGAGGTAACCAGAGGCTGAACAGTTCGCTGACTCAGATGCACACCAGACTTGCCCCATCATTCTCCACTGTGTAATAAAAGCAGAGTGGAGGAGGAACGCCTTTGGAATAACTTTCACAAATGACTCAGACCAAGGTATTTAGGTGAAGGGGGTGGGAGACTCATGTGGGGGGGGGGTGGGTAGCAGCAGAGAGGATAAAGAGGAAATAGCCCCCTAGCCTTGGCCTGCCCAGCTCCAGCAACCTCAAGGTCATCCCAGGGGCATGTCCAGGGCCACAGACGGACGAGTCTCCCATTACTCATTAGCCAGCCTGGGCACTGGTCCCCTTGTCCCTGTCCTTGGCCACAAACAGAGATGAAAGCCGAGCCGCCAGCTCGGGGAGCGGGGGCCTGAGAGCTCAGTGGCTGTCTCGGCCACCGGCATTATCAGAGCCTGGGACAGCCAAGAGAAAGGGGGACGCTGGGCTTCCACACACTCTGCGCTCTTCACACCTCCGCCTCACCCAAACAAACGTGGGCAAAAAAGCCATCATTAGTGGAGAGCGGATTTTAACAGACAGCTCCCAGGGCAGACTCCTTGAGCCAGCTTTGCAAGGACACGCCAGGATGTGCTGATGAGAGGGAAAGAATCCTTCCCAAAATCCTTTCACCAGACCCACGGGATGGATGTCTCTACTCTCACCTCAAGGCTGAGAAAAAAGCACCTTGGATTCAGGTGCAGCCACACTGTCCTGGCCTTGGTCCTGCCCAGACTCTGCTCCCCACCACTCCCCTCACTAAGGGGCTGTGGGTAGGTGCCCAGGGGCCCATGCCTACCCTTGCTTTTCCAAGCTTCTCCCACCCATCCCTCACCAACTGAGATCACGGAAGTCTAGAAAGCAGCAGATCCCTCCCATGACCTTGTCTGAGTGACGCAGCTGGCCTCATAAGTCCCCGATACCCCACTCGGAACCAGGCCTGGCACCAACCACATCTCAGGGCTGCTGTCTTGGCCCCGGGTCTCTGCCCACGGCCCTATCAATGGAAACTTGAGGTTGATATTCTAGGCAGAGAAAACGAAGCAGAGAGCAGGAAGGGGCTGGCGTTCAGAGCCTCCAGAGGGCCTGGTTCTTGACTCTCAAGCTCTTTCTTGACTAACAGCCAACAAGGACTAAATGATCAGGGTGGCAACAGGAAATCCTCATCCATCCCATTTTCTCAGCATTTGAGAGACATCTGAAGAGTGACTATAATGTGCCCGGTGTCGACTGGGGTACATACAAAGATCTGGTCCCTGATCTCGAGGAGGTCCTGAACTTGGAAAAGAATAGGGTAAACAGACAACACTTATAACCATGAGAGCTGCCACCGACTGAGCCCCTAGGAAGTGCTCTGTTTCTCCAGCCATCATGTAAGATGCCACACTCATGCCCTGTTTCCTTTTACAAAATAGGACACACACGCTCAGAGTACAGGCCAGGTGGAAGGGTTGGCAGTCACGCCCCAATCTGGTACGTGAGTCTCAAGCAGGGACAAGACAGAGTTGACTGAGGCAGCCACCTGGGAATTTACTTTCTCCCCTCCCACTGCTTCTTTTCCATCTCCTTTGTGTCTCACCTTTGCCCTCTGACCTTTGAGTCTAGATTTGATCCCCGCCTCTCTTGTATTCTGTTACCCCTGTTGCTTAAATCCATTCCTAGGGTTTCAGGCATCACCTTTTTTTTTTTTCTAATTTTATTTTATTTTATTTTTATTTTTTGGCTGCATCGGCTTTCTGTTGCTGCGCACGGGCTTTCTCTAGTTGCGGCGAGCGGGGGCCACTCTTTGTTGCGGTGCGCGGGCTTCTCATTGCGGTGGCTTCTCTTGTTGCGGAGCACAGGCTCTAGGCCCGCGGGCTCAGTAGTTGTGGCTTGTGGGCTCTCGAGCGCAGGCTCAGTAGCTGTGGCGCACGGGCTTAGCTGCTCCACGGCATGTGGGATCTTCCCGGGCCAGGGCTCGAACCCGTGTCCCCTGCACTGGCAGGCAGATTCTTAACCACTGCGCCACCAGGCAGTCCCAAGCATCACCTTTTTAGTTGCAATCTCCAAACCTGAAGCTCCAGCTCACACCTCACCTCGTGCTCCAGACCCCCATTCCATCCCCAAATCATTTCAGATACTTAACACCATTTTGCCATTTGCAGGCTACTTTTTTCCAGATCTCTTTGCCCATTGCTGGGATTTCAGTAACCTGAATCTCCTGTGTCATTTTATTCTCTCCCCATCCCAAGACTCCTTACCTATGTCTTCTTGAGTTCTCACATCACTAGCTTACTCAAATTTTTTCCATGTTCCCCTAACACCTATAGAACATGGCCAGAGGCCTACAGACACCTCTGTGTTCTGGTGCCAACCTACTCTCTACTCTCTTCTCCTCAGATCCTAGACTCCAGGATTGTAACCTATGGGGGCTTCCCGGGGCAGACCTCTCCCCCATACCCTCTGCTTTAGCTCCGCTCTGAAGGACTTAGATAATATTGGGTTGGCCAAAAAGTTTGTTTGGGGTTTTCTGCAAGATGTTACGAAAAGCCCAAAGGAACTTTTTGGCCAACCCAACAGTATCTGATGCACATGTCCCAAGTTGATTTACAGATGTGAAACCACCCCCGCCCCCCATCAAATGGGAGAAGCTAACTACTTGATGACCATGAGCACACAGACCCCAGGACTCTTGGAGCCTAAGGATTGATGTGAACCCCTGTGACACCACCCTGTTACCTCACCATCAGCCAATCAGAGAATTGTGCATGAGCTGATCACATACCCCGGGACACCCCTCCCTTACTTGGCCTTTTAAAATGCTTTGCTGAAACCCTTTGGGGAGTTCGGGTGTTTGGAGCACTAGCTGTCCCGGACTCCTTGCCTGGCACCTGCAGTAAACGCTGCCCTTTTCTTCCCTACAACCTGGGGTCAGTAGATCGGCTTTACTGTGCGCAGGCAAGCAGAGCCACGTTTGGTTCGGTAACAGGATGACTCACTATTGCTCTGGGGCATCTCAGTGCTTCTGTTCCCTGCGTCCTCCTGGGCGTCTCTCTCCAGAGATGCCCACCCCCCTTGGATGCCCCTCCTGCTCCCAGAGCGAGATGGGGGCGCTTCCTCCCTGGATTCCCCTGCACATGGTTATTTTACACCCTCTGGTACTTGGGCTGAGCCTCCTCTTGCACTTTGGTGCTGGGGAAGGAGCGTGGGCCATGAACTTCGAATGGGTGTAAATTCTGGCTCAGCAACTTCCTAGCCGTGTGACCTTGGAGCCTTTAATAGGAGCCTTTTTCCCCCCATCTGTAAGACTGGCACCAGAATATAACCTTGCTGTGAAAGTTACAAATGATGCATGTAAAAACACCCCACACGAGCAAGTGATCGATGGGCAGTCATTATTAATATTATGATACGTTTATGTATTTCCCACTAGAACATAAATACTTGGAGTTTTAGGCTGACCAACTTCTTTTTGTTTTGTTTTTTGCATCAACCTTAGTCACCAGCACAGAGCCAGGAATACAGAACTCTTCCCAGCAATGCTAGCTGAATCCTGACAAAACTGGAGGAATCAAGATTTCCTCTTGTCTCCTTTCCTGCTGCCCTGGATGGGCCCGCTGGCGCCCTGGAGTCAGAAGCCTCCAGGATCACACCCCGCCCCTCTCCCCTCGCCCTCGCCTCCGCCTCCGGAAGGGCCTCTGTTTCCCCAGCCCAAGTGCCTCAATATCCACCCCGGCACCATACATATAAGATGTTCTGTAGGGTCGCTGCATGGAAGGACTCAGCTGTAGGTGGAAACGAAGGTCGAGAGCTTCTCAAAGGAACAGGAGTCATAAATCACTCTGAAGTTGGGATGCAACCCCAGGAAGCCCTGCCATGCAAACCACAATTCCCTAAACCTCTGTAAGAAGTGGCCTCGAACCCCCTGGAGACCTGGCAGGAGA
Organism: Eubalaena glacialis; assembly: GCF_028564815.1. Classification (NCBI taxonomy): domain Eukaryota; kingdom Metazoa; phylum Chordata; class Mammalia; order Artiodactyla; family Balaenidae; genus Eubalaena; species Eubalaena glacialis. The sequence continues at coordinate 113,119,032 of NC_083726.1, read as the reverse complement.
TTCCTTTCTCTCAGTTGCTTGGCACTTGGCCGTTCTAATTCTGGCTGAACCCCAGAAGCCCAGAGGCAGAGAAAAACTAAAAGCCGGAACACCCCTGCCCTGGGAAATACTGGCTGACTAGGCTTCTTTATCCCATCCTCGTGGCTTTTCCTAGAACCAAGGCCGGAGATGGTTCTTATCGCAGGTGGGTGTCCCGGCTAGGGGTGACACCGCGAACCCCAGTCCCTGGCCTCTGCATCATGCTGCGGAGTGCTGGAGGCCAGGTCTTGGAGCCTGGGAGGAGAGAACACTGGTTGCAGATGCGAGCTTGCAAGGAGCTTTCATGTTCCGAGCAGGGCTGGGAGGCGGGGGAAGTGAGACTCCCGTTCGCTGGAGCTCCTACAGGCAAAGCCGCCCGTGAGCCTATAAGCCCCAGCATAGCCTAAAGGTGCTGGCTTCAGTCTGTCTTGGCCCAGAGTAAATCAGGGCCAGAACCAGAGAATGCACTGGAGTCAAAGTGGAAAATGAGACTGTGCAGGAGAAAGCTCTCCTCTCCAAAATATATAGGCATCAAAGTGTACCCCTGTCTAGCTGGGACAGGAGCCATCAAAATGCAAATGTGGGTTTTGAGAATGCTAATGTTGGAATTGGAGAACAATACCGAGACAGACTTCTTGGGGCCGGGGAGAGGGCCCCAGGGCAGGATGTGGGAGCCGAGTGGGGGGCAGGGATGAAAGGGGCAGAGGAAGTGAGAGAGCCCGAGAGGAGAAAACAGCAGGAGTCAATTGAGGTTGAAAGACTGCTGGGCCGGCTGGGAAAAGGGGAGCGCTGGAGGGGACGGGTCAGAGAACCTGACCGCTGACCGCTGACCTGAGGCTGTGCGCCCAGGAAAGGGGAGGGGGGAGTTCAGCCCAGGGGGTGGGGCGGCAGGACGCGCCTGGAGTCTGGGCTTGGACTTGAGGTCAAGGCCTGAGGAAAGAGACAGAGGGACCCGTGTTTCTGAAAGGCCGGTGATGCCAGGAGACGTGCTCTGCTTGGGTGCAGCTGGCCTGAGAGGCTGAGAGCAAGGGGGCCTGGGAAGGGGGCCTGAGAGCCGGCGCGGGCCAAAGTCAGGCTTGGGTTGGGAGCTGCTTCCCAGGGTTTCAATTCGGCTCTTGCCCCTGTGGATGGGTTGCTCCCTCCCTGGGCCTCACTTTCTTATCTGTAAAACCAAGACCATTGGTGCTGGGAGGACCAAATAAGTCAAAACCAAGCCTGGCACAGGGAAACGGCTTGTGATGTTGGCTGTCATTTTCGTAGATTAAGAAACTGAGGCTCAGGAAGGCTTGAGAACACGTGCAAGTCAGACAGCAGGGGACTGATGGAAACTGGATCCCAACTCCACTGTCAGATCTGTGCCTGTCCCTGTGCGGAAAGCAGACCCCCGACGTGGGCCGTGGGACCCCAGGGAGGCCGTGGAAGACATGAAGCCTGGAGCCGGTGGAGAGGCAGCAGGAGGGGAATCAGTGCCAGGAGAGGGGCTCATCCTGAGGGTGGAGTCCTCATCTGCAGCAGGGTCACCCCCAGCCCTGGCCTACCGTTACAGCTTGGGCAATCACTCTGCCACAGCTGACTCACCACCCAGACTGGGAGTTCCAGAAGGCAAGGACCGTGGCCCATACCTGTCTTGGGTCCTCCAGGGCCGTGCACGGCATGGGGTGAATGGTCGCCAAATGGGTTCATTCACTGAACATGCTCTGTGCTCAGAGGCGGGAATATACAGATGCATATGATACGACCCTGCCTTTGGGTAACTCCTCTTAGCCTGGTGAGTGGATGAAGGAAAGAATGAATGGAACCTGGGAAGGGCCAGTCAGTAGAAAGTATAATACTATATAACAATCTAAAATGATTTTTAAAAACCCCATTGTGTGGTGATGGAAATGTTTTGTATCTTAATTGTAGTGGTGGTATCATGGGTATATACAACCGTTAAAACTCATGGGGGCTTCCCTGGTGGCGCAGTGGTTGAGAATCTGCCTGCCAATGCAGGGCACACAGGTTTGAGCCCTGGCCTGGGGGGATCCCACATGCCGCGGAGCAACTGGGCCCGTGAGGCACAATTACTGAGCCTGCGCGTCTGGAGCCTGTGCTCCGCAACAAGAGAGGCCGCGATAGTGAGAGGCCCGCGCACCGCGATGAAGAGTGGCCCCCGCTTGCCACAACTAGAGAAAGCCCTCGCACAGATACGAAGACACAACACAGCCATAAATAAATTAATTAATTAATTTAAAAAAAATTTTAATGTAAGCAGTTCTTTAAAAAAATTTAAAAAAACTCATGGAATTGTACTTTGAATGTAGTTCATTTCACGTAAGTCATTTCTCAATAAAGTTCAAAAATTCCACCCCTACAAAAAAAAAAAAAAAAAGCACACTGCTCACTGCTTTCTGATCAGAGTCAGGCCCATCAGGCACCCCGCTTTCTCTCCAGCACAGACCCGAGCCAGACCCACACGCTGGCTGTTGGTAAGTGGATGCTGTCAGTCTCAGAACTCCGAACAAGTGCTGCCTTTACAGAAAAGGGGATGCTCACCCTCCTACACACACCGCAGTCGGGAGGGTCCAGAGCTAGTCACAGCCCTCACCTAGACTCTCCTGGGACAGGGACCGCCGGGGGCCCCGGGTGGCAGGAGGCCAGGGGAGCTGGGATGATGCTCTCTGGTGTGGAGCTCCCGGTCCCCGAGGCGGTGCACTGGGTCCTCACTGGCATCCCCACCCCAGGGAGCCCGCCAGTGGAGCTCAGGGCTTGGCTACCCAAAGATCTACCTTTTCAGGTGGAGTCAGCAGAAGGATTCCATGAAAATGGTGGTTAAAGAGGGCAGCTTTGTGAAATAGTCAAGAACACACATATGCACACATTTTCTCATTTAGACAAGACTCATTTTGTACGGGGTGAACCACAGGGAGCCGGTGATGTATTCCCTCTTCGGTGGAAACACCACAGCCTGAGGCTGTGTGTGTGTGTGAGAGAGAGAGAGAGAGACAGAGAGAGAGAGAGGCTGGGAAACTGAAAGTGAATCAGGCAAGGGGCCTTCCTGGGGCTCACAGGAAGGATGAACAGAGGGCCAAGACGGGCCCAAGCAGGGAATGGCTGACTCCAGTGAATCAGATCTATACAAGGGCCCTAGTGTGAACGTGGAAAATGGTCTGCTCACCACACCCTTCCCCAACAGCTCTGCCCACAAGGAGTCCACACTGCAGGCTCTCAACCTCCCGCGCATTACCCACAAGAGGAGTCAAAGGATCAGGAGCAGTACTCGTTCTGGAAGCCAGTTCAAGGGAAAGGCAGAGATCCCCGCCCAAAGGGCCCACAGAGGCAAGGATGTGTGGTGACTTGTCCACAGCCAGGGGGACAGTCAGAGAAGATACAGATACATTTTTGTAGACTCTCAGCTCTGGGATCTATGTTGGGTGTCCAGATTCCACAGTGAATGGGAACCAGTACAAGCACATAGAGACCAAGTCTGGTGCAGTGTCAGGTATGGAAAGGGCTGAGTTTTACAGTCTCGCATGCACTTTTTACCGGGAGAAAATGGAAAAAAAATGAGAAACTGGGCTTTGAAGATAGCCAGTGTTGATGCACTCTCTCCAGTTTGACAGCTTCTTGCTCTTCCCCTCCATCATCACCTCTTCCCACCATCAACTCTTCCCATCATCATCATCTCTTCTCCTTCATCATCACCTCTTCCCACCATCATCAACTCTTCCCACCATCATCATCTCTTCCCCACCATCAACTCTCTCTCGCCAGCATCACCTCTTCCCCGCCATCATCACCTCTTCCCCTCCATCATCACCTCTTCCCCTCCATCATCACCTCTTCCCACCATCATCACCTCTTCCCCTCCAGCATCACCTCTTCCCACCATCATCACCTCTTCCCACCATCATCATCTCTTCCCCACCATCACCTCTTCCCCACCATCATCACCTCTTCCCCACCATCATCACCTCTTCCCATCACCACTTCTTCCCCATCACTATCATATCCTCCCCACCATCATCATCCTAATTCAAGCTCCCAACATCTCTCACCTCCCAACCTGTCTTCTCACTTCCACTCTGTAACTCACGCCCCACACCTCAGCTGAAAATATTTCTAAAATAAAAACTGGAACATCGAATCCTCCTCTTAAAACCCTCCCGTGGTTCCCCATCGCCCTCAGGATCAAGACTGAAGTCCCCAACATGTCCTTCAAGGCCCTGCAGCACCCGGGCCCTCCTCTCCTCCCAGCTCTCTTCCAGCCATGCTGGGTTCCTCTGGTTCCTTCAGTGTGCAGGAGGCTTCCTGCCACAGGGTTGGTGCACACGCCAATGTGATCACCCGGCGGCACTCAGTTCAATTTGTAATCCTATGTGTATGGTGATTGATCAGTGACTGTTTAATTGATGGTTGTATCCGCACTGGAGCGTGAGCTCTCTGAGGACAGAGACCATAGTTAGTTTTACTTTCAACTGTAGTGTCAGTGCTGCACAGAGTGCCTGGCCTATAGGAGATGATTAATAAATGCTGCTGAATAAGTAAAGGAATAAAGTAATGGAGCCAGTTCATTTCACAGATGCTTCATAGCTGGAAAGCACTGGGGCCAGATTAGGAGCCTGGGGCTTGGAAGGGCAGAGACTTGCCAGAGATCACATGGCTTGGCTATGTGGGGGAGCTGGGACTTGGTCTGAGTATCATCTCCCTTCCCTTTTATGTCATTTTGACTCAGCTATTTGGTGGTGGCAGTGGCAGTGGTGCTGGTGGTGTGTGTGTGTCTTTGGTGGAGCTGACAGCAGAGCCAGCTTCTAGATCACAGCTAAGGGAATGGTACCCAGAAAAGTCTCTTGCCATGTGTACATTTCCCCGCTGTAGCATCTTTCTCCTTTAGAAATAACAATGATTGGTTCCCAGATAACACTGCTAATCCAAAGAAACAGTAGGTTAAACTTTAAAAAATATATTCCAGCTTTGGGAATGCATTTTTTTAGTCCAGTTAAAAATACAGGTTAAGCCTACTACATACCAGAACAGACACTGAAATCAACAAAACATCAGAATAGATGACCAAATTTTTTTACTAAATGGACACAGTAGATTCTGCTCTTTGGTAGACAAGGCTATAACTTGTGGTCTCGAAGTTCACACTTACCAGTAAGTTCTGGAAGGGAACTCTCCTGTTTACCCTTGGGCTGCTGGGCTCATCATGATCGATGCTCCATAAATATCTGTAGAATGAGTAAGTGAATGGAACTTTCAATGGGCTGGAAAGAGTCCTGGATAGCAGAAGGAAAACCACAGCACCCAAAATGCTGTAACCATCTGTTCTAGCATTTATTTGCTACCTCTTGGAAGGCCTATGATCTCCAAATACAATTGCCTAACAAACTGAAGACCAGAGATAAGTTTGGTCACCTTTTCACCATTGGAATGTAGGTAAGTTACCTAAGCTGTCTGAGCTTCCACAGCCTCATCTGTTAAATGGGTACAATGATTCTTTACTCTCCTGAAGATAATTTTTTAATGAATTCAACCTAATATTTACCGAGTGGCAGGCACTGTGGTGGACACTGGGGATGTGGTACAAAAAAAAAAAAACAAAAAACAGAACTGGCCTCTGTCCTTTCTAGTGGAGGAGACATTAAGCAAATAAATACAAATAAACTTATAAAATTACAGTTTAGGGTGTGTGCTGTGATGGAAAACCACAGGGTGCCATAAGAGAGAATGGCAGTGGGACCAATTCAGATCAGGGTGACATTTATGCTGAGACCTGAAGGAGTCAGGAGTTGGCCAAGGGAGAGGCTGGGGTGGGGGATGAAGGGAACAGCATGTGCAAAGGCCCTCCAGGGAGGAAAGAGGTGGGGGCGGGGGAAGGGGACAAGGCTGGGTGTGGAGGGAGAATGCTGATGCTCAAAAGGTTTTAAGTGTGTGTGTGGGTGTGGCGGGGTGTGGCGGGGGGGGGGGGCGGGGGGGCGACTTGATTCCATTCATGTGTTAAGAAAAGCCCTTGGGCTGCCGGGTGGAAAGTGGTTTGGCCTGAGAACGAAAACCAGACCTCAATGTTCCTCTCGGTGTTGAGATAACAACCAGAATCTTAGAGGTGACAGGGGCCCAAACCTCTCATTTTAAAGATGAGAAAAATCGAGAACCATAGTTGTGAAGAGACTCAGCCGGGCTCACATGTGTATTTAGCTGTGAACACGGAGAGACCTCGGACGTTTGATATCTCTTTCCAGCACCTTCTGCCCTCTCGATGGGTCTGTGCCTCTTTCTGCCTTCCACAACTGGAGGAGAAAAGACTGACGGGTGCTGGGGCTCTGGGGCAGCCTGGAACTGGACTCTCAGCGGCTCCCAAGGATGGGTTCCCAGGGATGCGCCCGGCGCCGGCGCCGGAGTCCCTGGCAGCTCGCAGCAGCTCACGTGCCGCAGCGGGACCTTGCGGCTCAAGGCCCTGAGGCAGCCTCCCTCCCTCGTAGCGGCTCAGCCCTCACTCTTCACTTCCCTCCGGGCCCCTACCTGCCTAAACACACAGCCGGAGCCTGCCACTCCACCCCCGCCCGCGGGCCAGAAAACAAGCAGGAACCGCCATCCGCCGCGCCTCCCTAGGACCCGGGACCCGGATAGCAACCGGCTAAGCGGCGCTGCGATTGGCTGGCCCGACTAAGCTGCGCTGCGGTTGGCTGCGCCGGGCTAAGCGGCGCCACGATTGGCTGGCCCGTCTAAGCGGAGCCGCGATTGGCTGGCCCGGCTTAGCAGCGCGGCGCTCGCCCAATCGCGGGCCGGGCCGGGCCGAGCCGGGCCGGGCAGCTGCGGGGCCTGGCGGCGGGGCCGTGGGGAGCGGGGTTTGACATGCCTGTGGTATTTGCTCAGAGGGGCATGACCACTTTGGGCAAGTCTTTAAATGTGAGTCAGCTTTCGGCCGATCCCTGGGAAAAATTCCTTCGGTGTTGTCAGGCAGGGTTCGCTCGCTGCAGCTTTTTTTTTTTTTAAACAATTCAAAAGGGATAATCCCACTGAATGGGAAAAGGCCTTCGGACCCGGTCCCCAGCTTCCCGAACAGGGGCCGCGGGCGGTGCTGGGGGACCAGGCACCCCAACCCGGACGGGCGCCCCCGACATGCCGGGCCCAGGGGCTGATTGTCAGCAGGATCGGGGCACCTTCCTCCCCTCCCTGCGCCCCCAGCCCGGTCTCCAGCGGGGCACATACTGGCGGGGCGGTACGAACAGCGCCCCCTGGAGTTGTGCAGGCGTCTCCCGCCGCGTGGGAAATGCCTGGCCCACCCATTCCCGGTCCTCCCTTAGCTGCCGCTCGCCCATCGCACTGTGGGTCCAGTACTGAAGCCCGCACTTTGTAGCTCTGGGATCATGGCTGATCTCTTCACCTCTCTAAGCTTCAGTTTCCACATCCGCAGAGTCAGAGGCAGCGGTCCAGAAAGTGAACTAGTCCGGGAGAGGGGCCACTTGGGGTGCTCTCCTAGCTTGGGTTCCCCAATTGCAAGGGCAAGTCGTTCTGCACTCCGGGCCTCATTTTCCACATCTGTAAGATGAGGGAGTTATTCTAGAAGAGTCCTTAAGGGGCGTTCCAGTTCTATGAGGGTAGTTGCATCAGGCCATCCCTGTAACCCCCTCGGGGAGCCTGTGCGCTTCGGGCGGACGCGGCCCTGGGGCTCGCCCACCGGCTCCAGCGCGACTCCAGGATGCTCCACTAGTCTGCCCAGCTTTCCCTGCCCGTGTGTCATCTCAGAGACTCGCAGCAGACAGGGTTGGGAGCAGAGAGGGGAAAAAAGACCAAAAAAGGCCAAGGGCTGAGGGAAATGAGCAGAAACTGGAGGGATTTATGTGCAATTTGATTTTAAATGAACATCTTGTGCAAAAGAAGAGGCAGCTTGGCACGAGTTACTGGTGAGTTCATAGCTTAGGCACTCTTGGTCATAGGGATATGATACTGTGAAGATCAACTTAGCTCATGTGGCAGCAAATTTTAAGAAGGTTGACCAGAGGGAGGCTGTAGAGTCTCTGCCTGGGAATCTTTCAAAGATCTGGTAGGCACCACACTGCTTCCTTGAGGGGCTTTGAAATGCAGGCTGTGTAAAACTGTGAGAGCCCTCTGAATCCACGGGAACAGGGGAGCTCTGGGCACCCGTGTGTGTGAAGCAGGTTTGATAAAAGAGCATCCCATTCAGCTGCTAACTCAGGGATGTGACCTCGGGCAAGTCTCTCGCCCGCCTTTTGACTTGCTGTGGGAAGAGGGATAAGGCTAATTGACCTCTGAAAGTTCCCTCCAGCTCTGACACCCCATAATGAAATGGAATAATGTGTGGATAATTGCTCTGAAAAACAACAGAGCACTGGGGGGTCTTTAATTGCTCTGAAAACAACAGAGCACTGGGGGGTCTTTCGGTTAAACTCTGCAACTAGTTGTAAATCAGGGCCTCTACTGCCTACCATATGAGGCGGCCACAGGGCCTTTGTTTGGCATCAGGGTTTGCTGCAGCCCGTGAATCAGTATTTATTCCGTTCCTCACGTCAGCGCCTTCGCCAGTGTTCTCACTCTGCCTTGGTTTCTCCACCTCCCCTTGCCTTTTCCAACCTCCTGTGACTCCGATGGATTGTGTTGTGCCTTTACCAAGCTTGGATTCCCTGTCAGTCTGGAGGAAGAGAAACTAGAACCAGATTGGTTTGCCACCACTAATTTTGACCATGCCTCTTCCTCCTAATCTGACCTTCCCATTCTCCTGGTGGTTCTGAGCATCATGGAGATGGTGGTGGGGCAAGAGGTAGGTTGAAGATAAAGAAGGAAGAAGGCAAGGGCCAATCATAATGGAAAGAAAAGACCAAAAGTGGTATTTTTTTCTTTTAAAATTATTTCTACCAATTCAAAAATAGAAAAGGCCAGCTCAGCTGTGATAAGGAGGGTCAGATGATCACTAAATGCTAAGCAAAAAGGGAATTCCTCAAGACCGTGGGAACCTAGTGGAGAGTTTGGCTCTGCTTGGGCAGGTCAAGGTAGTCTTCAGAGGAGGTGACATCTGGGATAGTTCTTAAGGATGGAGAGGAATTTTCCCTGCAGCGAGAAGCACATCTATGCTGAGGGTAGGGCACGAGCAAGGCAGAGAGATGGGACAGTGCACGGTGGGCTTGAGTCACCTAGGAGAGGCAGGTGCCAGGTGTGTTGGGAGCATAGGGTGCTTGGGTGAAGATGGCAGAACTGAAATGGAAGATAGAGACCATTTAAATGGTCTTACCTGTCGTGTTAAAGAATTTGGGCTTTATTTGGGAGGAAATGGAGAGGAATTGCAGGCTTTTGAATCGGTAGGCAAGATCAATGGTGAAGAACATAGTTCAAAGGTCAGGTTATACAGTGAAATTCAGGTCATGAACAACTTAAAAATGGAATGGATAAGTATAGAATGAAATAGAAAATATCAAAGAACATGCACGTAGTAAGCACTGGTTCGCGAAGTATATGTCTTTGTGTGTATGATTGTGTGTGTGTCCTGGGTCACGATATAAAAGGTACTTATTACTGTCAGTCATGATCTTAAAAGTCTGAACTCCATTGGATTTGCAGCCCCTCCAGGGGGGTGGGCTGGAGGGCGGAGACACAGGAAGTTCTTGCAAACAACAGGCGACCTGCATTCTCTCCCACTTCAAGTTCGTGAGAAGGAAGTTGCTTAACTTTTGAAGACAGTTAGCTGATCTCTTCCAAGGCCTCCTCTGCAGAGGAAAGGTGATTACATTTGCCCTGCATGACGGAGGGGGCTATTGAAGTATTTGGTAGCCTGCTGCATTGGCAGGACACCTGCCTGACAGAGCACGTAACACGGCCAGGAGTTGGAATTCGGTTCCTTCCAATCTCTGCCCCAGACCCTCATGATCCTGGTACAAATCATGATGCTGTGACTAAAACCATGGTGTTCTTCCATTCTTCCAATGAAACATGACGCACTTACTGCAGCCATCAGTGGGGGCCAGTAGATGTGTACAGTTCCCTGATATGGTGTGATTGGTATCTGGGTACCAGTTCAGTGAAGATGGGAGACAGACGTCATCCCCCACACGTGAGTAATGGCCTTACGTTTAAAGCACTGAAGAAGATGACTTCATAATGTCTGTGGTCAGTAATACCAGTGTCTTAACAGACCTGAGTGTAGGGGAGCCCTGTGGGGATAATGTATGTCAACTGAAAAAAATGCACAACCTAGAAGTTGAGAATTATGTTTTATTTGGCAGACAAAACTGAGGACTTAAGCCTGGGCCACAGCATCTCAGGTCACACCGAGGGACTGCTCTGAAGAGGTAAGGGAAGAACTAGGATCTATACGGGTTTTTGCAACAAAGACTGGGTAGCCGGAACATCAAAAGATTATTGTTAATTAAAGAAAAACCAGACATCTCAAGTTAAGGAATTTAGCGCTTTTCTATGCAAAACTCTGGGCTCACTGAAGTCATTCCTTTGATATGCACTTCTGCTATCTGGGGCCGGTATCCTGTTCTTTCCCACCGTGAGTCCTCTCAGGGTGCATGGTTGGGGTGGCTGCAGTGGCTGAGGCTTGATGGTGGGCATCCTGTTTCCATCCTGAGTTCCGTCAGGGCTCACCGTCGGGGCAGCTGTAACGTGTTGGCTTGGTGGCTGCAACATCCTTGGTTTACTGATACGACGGCACCGTTTTTCATTCACATGTAGTTTCCCATCTGTGCAGTCATAGGACATCTCCCTTCTGCTGGCCTCACAAAAACCAGAGCTGCTGCCACCATAGGCCCTAGGACATACTCATTGCTTTAAGACTGGTTCTCAGGGTCTACGCTTGTCCTAACTCGGGCAGCCTTACATGCAACAGGGTTTTGTTACTTTCCAGAGTTCAGCCACGTGGAGAATGTAGCTCCCTTGCTGAAATGCAACATGGTCCAGTCTGTTTCTTTATAAGGTGACTGACACTGCCTGTGACGACACACTGTGGACACCCACGCCCTCCTCTCCCTACCCCAACCAAACCCTATGGTACAGATACCAGCCCATTTATGTAGCTCCAGACATACAGCTTCCTGGTGACAACTTCAGGGCAAACATACCCACGCCTCTCTTGGACTCCATAAATCTGCATATCCTTCCTATCCGAGCTGGGATTTTTCCAGTTCCTTTGTCCCTTGTTCCTGACTGGTACCAAATTTGCAATAGCAAGACCAACCAATCATGGTCTGAACACCACTCTGTGCCATGCCCTATACTGGACACTTTATATATTCAGCAAAATTCCAGGAGATATTATTATCTCTCTTTTACAGATAGAGGCACCAAAACTTGGATATTGTTAAACGTTTTCACATCTAGAGAATGATGAAGCTGAGTCTCAAAACCAAGTTTCTCGAGATGGTAACCCATGCTTTGACCCCTGAGATATACTGCATCTCCTGATTCCTTTCAAAACCATCCTTCCCCAAGAACTGGGGATACCTTCTCTCTCTTGGCCCATTCTATCTTAGAAAAAGCAGGAAAACTCACTTACCTCCTTAAGATAGAAGGTCTAAGTGGAATTTAGTCTTGCCCTGGGACTCATACAGAGGAAGAGTTTCCAAAAGTTGTATGTTCAGACTTCTGCCTTTTTATGGAGTTCCCTGGTTGTGAAAAAAAAGGATTGTTCTCAGCGTCAGATAGAAGAGAGGAAAGGAAAGTGCCCCAAATTACACAGTTCCTGATCTAAATAAGCTTGAACTCTGAGCCAACCTAACCCCTTTTCTTCAGCACTTATTCATTCCTTATTCACAGCTTTGCCCTCCATCCCTACCTTCCTCTGGACATCACTATTGTGTCAGAAACACCTATCAGTCATTCCAAAAATATTGGAGTGAGTCTATACTAACCATCTTTGATGTGCATAACCCCACTCTTGGCATAGAAGTAATTATCCAAGGCTTAAGCACCAGCCGCTGGACGCGCAGGAAGAAGATGAGAGGTGGCTAGATGCATAAAGAGCATGTGATGTAGGAAAGGTGTCACAACTGCCAGGTTGGAACACAGACCATCCTTTTCACCAGCCTGACATAACAATGCTTTCCCTTTTGTCCCTTTGCTTGGAACAGAGAATAATAGAATTTCCTGAGTTGGAAAGGTTCTTGTGGGTCACCGAATCCAGCCCTTCCCACCTGATGCAGGAATCTGCACTGTCACTTCCCTTCTATCGCTCAGCCGACCTCTCCTGGAGCACTAACTGCTAACTGCTGTTTTACATGGACTACTTACTCCGTCTGGGGGAAGCTTTCATGTTTGGAAATGGCAGTAATTCTCTAGCAAGCTTGATCTGATTCCCCAATTCTGCCACGCATGAGTCCTCTTTCTACACATTGGGGTGATAAAAGTCCTAATCATAATAATCCTTCAAATATTTGAAGGCAGGGATGATGGCATTCTTAGCCTTCTCTTCCTCATGCCCAGTCTGTGCCAGTTTTGCAATCGTGTTGCTACTCTCTGTAATGTCAATTTCACGTGTAGGGCAGATTCTAGTAAATGTGTGAATCCTGAGCTTTGACCATGTGCCAACTCCCTTCAAAGACATGATCTCATTCAATTCTGCATCCAGCCTCTGAGATAAGAACACTTACCTTTTATAGAGGAGGGAATTGTAGCTCATGAGGTTAGGGGTTTAGGCCAAGGCCATATAGTTAGAAATTGACAGAAGCGGCCCATTCACCTGAGCCTTTTGCCAAACACATGTGCATTAATTTTTTCCTTGATATACGAGTTTCACCAGGGCAAGGGTGGTACAAGACATCCAAGATACAGGCCTTCTTATCCTTAGCTAAATATAAATACTGAGAAGAGGTGATGTCTTTCTGAAATCTCAAGTCTGACTCAGTAGAGCCCTTTTCTCCCACTTGATTCTGGCTGTGGACTGTAACAAGACACGGGGCCACCTCTCCATTTTGGCAGATAGAGGAACGGAGCAGAGAGGTTGATACTTTCTGTCCATATTGACTCAGGGACCCTGTCGAAATCAGAATTGAATCTCCAACTCTCAAAGACAGTTTTCTGTACGCATACACAGAAAGGGCTAATTTCATGTGTGTATGCTCAGAGTGGAAAATATTGGAGACATTTGCCACTTTTCCATAATATTTTTGGAATACAGGAGCCCTCTGGTGGCCAAAATAGCAGGACAGTGTCCTTGGGAAAGGCTGTCTGAGATTTCCTGCCAGGACTCCCCTAAGTCATCTCTGGCTTCATTTTGAGGTCACTCCTTTTGCCATTTAGCCTTTTTCTTCCTATGTTCATGGAAGGTCATTTGCTTTTTTTGCACATTCTCCTTTCTTTTTTCCCTGTCAAGTTCCTCTCCGCACCTTCCCCTCCAGCCCCAGCTGTCGCCCCCGATCCCCCTGGAATCTCTCCTTCCTGCGGTCTTTGGCCTCAGAAGACCCTTTCTGAAATCTGGCCAGTTCCCCTGTGGCAGGTGCCGATCGACAGCTGCTGCCTCTGCTGCTGCTTCAGTCGTGTGGAATTCAAATCCCTTGTGGGTGTTCAGAGCCTGCAGATGGATTAACTAATGATGCCTGTTCATCAACGAACATTTGCAGCATCCCGTTAAGCTCACGGGGGATGCTGATCATCACCCAGGACCCAGCTTTCTTAGAAGAGCAGATGACTTTCCTCTCCCTTAAGCCCGAGGAGCTGACCGCACATCACCTGGTCCCCGGGGTGGGCCAACTATCCAAAGCTCGGCCATTCCAAGTTTCTGTGTTCAGCTCTCTGTGGCGCAGAAGTCTGCTTTCCTCTTATAGTTTGCACAGAATGGCCTGGCTTCTGGAAGTCCTTGCCACGCTGATACCAACCAGGGTTCTTGGCCTTCTCCAATCAATAGAAATTGACTAGGTGCCAGACGAGAAATTCAGGCAAGGCTTTATTGGGGTCCCTGCTGCGGCAGGGAGAGTGAGAACAAACAACAGGTTCCCTTGCTCACTCCCCAAGGTGCGGGTGCAGCAGGCTGGTTCCTTCTATGGGTGAGGGTGTCGGGCCAGAGGGGTGGATTAGGGGGCTTGCTCACCTCTCCGGTAGCGTTGTGTGCAGGGGGCATGCGCAGTACCCTGCTTTGGCTCCCAACGCCTTGTGTTTGCTCCCAACTCTTCAGAAGTGGCAGTTGGGTTTTTTGGGTCTTTCTGTGTCTTGTTGTCCATAATTTGGCCCAACTGCACATGCACACAGGTATTTTTAGTCCCTCATGGTTTCTTTGTATTTTGTTGCTCCCAGGTGCAAGCACTGCAGCAAAGGGTCCCAGGTCCCAGCCTTAGGACTGTGTCTCAACACATCAGCAAATAAAGACCCACACAATAGCCATTCTATATGTGGATCATTGAGAATCGACCATCGATCCAGAGGCAGATAGTGGTGGCTTCAGTGGACTACAATGAACCACATAAGGGGAAAGGACACTAAGATAGGACAAGGCAGAGATTTTGGTTAAGATTTTCAACACAGTCTTGCTGGCTTTTCGTGTAGTAAGGGGATGGGGCAGTATAACACTTAGGAAGCACATTGGACTCTTGGGGAAAAAGAGCTCCTTTAAAATGAGCTGGTGACTATTATTTTACGATGCTTAACTATTAGTGGCTTAATCATAGGGCAATGATATTGGCCAGTTCATGACCCTCACTCTGGAGACAGTCAGAAAAGCCCCCCGAGGATCCTGAATCTGCCACAGGAGGGTGGCCAGGGTTGAATGTAGAAGCAGTTTTTCTGGGCTTGTATGAAGGTGACGCAAGAGGAGGGCTCTGGGAGGGTCATGACGTTTGGAAAGCTGCAGCTCTCTATAATCTGCAGAGGAAATGGCTAGAGAGGGTGGAGAGGGATACAGAGGGCATAGTTAATCTGGTCCAGCTCAATGAGGGATGGTGCGGTAGCGACAAAATGCAGCTAAGTTTCTGCTTCTACTTCCTCCAGGGCAAGCAAGAGTGGCCATTGGATGAAGTACGCTGAATTGAGGCTCCCGGGGATGAGGGGTAGGGCAGCATTGGAGATTGCTCCCTGCGGGCTGCAGAATTCTCTTCTCTCTCAATTTTAAGACAGTGTAGATAAGTCTTTTTAAAAGCCTGCAGGTGTATATGGGTGGATCCCTTCCTCCAGGAGGCATGGGCTGGCCTCTGGGGGTGCTCTAGAATGCTCTCCAAACCTGGCATTCTGGAACCTCCTCAGGCTTCCCGTTTCCTGGCATTTTATGGATGTTTAAAGTGCACGATGTCTAGGGGTTGGGGGTGAAAGGGTGATGCTGAAGCGTGTGCAAAATCTGTCCTCTGGACCCAGTGTCTCTCAATAGGCTGCCTCCTTGCCCTCTATCACTGCCCAACAAACCACAGCTACTCTCCCATCTCTCCGTTCTGACACGACTTACAGGATTTGCTAGCATGTCATCATTCCACCAAGAACCCCTGCAGTACAGCAGCACGTGGTTGACTGCATTCCCCTTGGTCAAGTGTATGTGCTCTGACCACGGCATCCTTTCCAACAGCGCTGCCAGCGTGGATGCGTTCAGCCCTCTGTCCTCACGCGAGACTTTGGGCAAAGGGCCTGGACCAGGTCTATCAATTGTGCTTTGTTTAGCAGCTCCCTCCAAACACAGGCGCTCAATCAATTATTCGTTATCGTGACCCTGATGTCGCAATGCAAAGTGCACTGGATTGGAAGTCAGAAGCTCTGGTGGAGTCCCTGCCTGCCACCCATGAGCTGGGTGACCTTGAATCAAGTCTCACTTTGCTTCTCCAGTCTCCAGGTTATTCAAGGAAGAGATTTGGACCAGATCACCTTGACGGGCACCTACAGCTCTGAAATCTTCTGCTTTCGCAGGGGTGCCCCCCTCCAGAAGACTGTAAGCTCCTCAGGGACAGGGGAGAACCTCACCTACAGGGTTCCTGGCATGACCAGCCCTTGAAGGTGGTGGTGGAGGGGCGGGAGATAGATCCCACCCACCCAGTCACCTTCCAGGAGGAAGCTAATGATGCTTTAGGAGTAAGAGGCACTAGGAGAGGCTGGAGGGATTGCCACCTCTTGTTCGCGTGCCTACCGTGCACCCCGTTCTTAAACTCCCTCCATCAGGAGATGCTGAGAGCCAGACACCGGGCCGGATCCGGAAGAGCAGGACCCAGAGGGCAGCCCATCCGCCTCACACTCCAAACCGGAAGTTGGTGCTGAGCTGTCAAGACCTGTAGAAAAATGCTCCCCACCCCACTAGGCATTGGGAGAACTCTGCTTCCTCATGACAGGACGAGATTTAGGCTTTTCTATGGAAATGTTCATGTAAATGGAAAGAATAGGCGAGAAAGTTCGGGCATGGAGCCGAGGCTTTCGTAAAGGGTAAGATTCCTCAGCTGTCATAAATATCAGTGGGAGGGGAAACAGGTGGTGAATCCCTGCTTTCCTTACACAAATATTTTAAGTGGATCATAAACCCCCTCTGTTCTCCCAACCAGTAAGTCCTTGCAATGTTTTCGTGCTTGCAGCTTAGAATGCCAGGAATTTTTTTCCCCAAATCAAGCTGGTGCATCACTCTGCTAGTGACTGCTGGTGTTTGGGGTAAACAGACTTTGGTTCGAGGAGGAGGGCTTGGGTCCTAATTCCCTCACTTTGATAACTGATGAAGAGGCTGGCCCGACCTCCTGGGCTTGATGGACTTATGGGTTGTTGGTGGAAACGTGTCTTGTTTCCTTTCCGATACCCGAGCCCTAGCACACAGGAGTTATGTTCGCCAGACAGGCAAAGTGGGAAGTCGTGGCAGCAGCTCTGGGCGAAACCAGGAGGATGTGATGGGGCCAACTGAGAGAGGGCGTCGCTGGTTTCTGATGAGGGGGTGCGTGTCAGGGGAGCAGAACCTGGGGGAAGCCTTTTCCTGGAGAAGCAAATGAGGTCCAAAGGGGGATCCCACGACCTCTTCAGAGGAGGAAAATGCTCTGAGAAGTAAAAAGAGGTGTAAAGCGGGGAGACATTATCTGAGGGTCTTTTGAAGTCATCAGATCTTGCCGAGAGAGAGGCAGGTGGTAAAGCTCATTATGTGAGCATGAGATGATTCTGCTCACACCAAAGCAGAGGGGAGAGAAATCTAGAACTTAAAACTGCAAGGTCTCTTAGAGGTCTCTGGGTACTTTATTTCATCCATAGTAGCTTGTATCTACTACAAACTACTCTGTATAAAATTTTAAAAAGCAACAAGGATATATTGTATACCACAGGGAAATATAGCCTTTATTTTGTAATAACTTTAAATAGAGTATCATCTATAAAATATTGAGTCACTGTGTTGTACACCTAAAACTAATATAATATTGTCAATCAACTATACTTCAATAAAAAAATATTTTTTGCATTTTTAAAAAAAAAGTTCTCTCGGGCCAGAGCTTTCATTTCATAAACCAGGGCTTATTCCAGGAGTAACTGAGAGGACTTTTTCTAGGACAGGGCATGTTTAGTACAGACTTGAGTGGGAATACCAGTACCTCAGATACTAACTGTGACCTTGGAGGATGAGAATGCCTACGTCTTGGGGCTCTTGAGAGAACTGAATGAGGAAATGTACGGGAAAGCCCCCAAAACTTGGTGTGTGCCTAAAAGATGCCACCTGACGGATGGTCACAGCTCCTTCGTTGTGACTGTGACCCTCTTGACTGAGAGCCTGTACTCTCTCGAGAGTCAGTGAACAAAGGGTAACTGAGTTGCTGCTGTCTGCCAGGCGCACTGCTGTTCTATAATAGGCATTTCATTAATTACTAAGATCATATTAGTTTAATGAATCTTTGTGAAACCATTAGCCATCGTGCTGATAAACAAATAATAACAGCGGTGGTGGTAGCAGTGGTGACAATGACTGCTCTAGATATTGCACATGAAATGAGGCCAGGAAGAAGGAGAAGTGCTTTGGAGACCTAGCCCTCGAGTTGGCTCCAGTTTTTGTTTTTGGTTTTTTAAAAATATTTATTTATTTATTTGGCTGCGCCAGGTCTTCGTTGCAGCATGCAGGATCTTTAGTTGCGGCATGCGGGCTCTTAGTTGTGGCATGCGGGATCTAGTTCCCTGACCAGAGATCGAACCCGGGCCCCCTGCATTGAGAGTGGGGAGCCTTTTTTTTTTAATTAATTAATTAATTTAGTTAGTTTTGGCTGCGTTGGGTCTTCATGGCTGTGCGCGGGCTTTTCTCTAGTTGTGGTGAGCGGGGGCTACTCTTTGTTGTGGTGCGCGGGCTTCTCATTGCAGTGGCTTCCCTTGTTGTGGAGCATGGGCTCTAGGCACGCAGGCTTCAGTAGTTGTGGCACATGGGCTCAGTAGTTGTGGCTTGCAGGCTCTAGAGCGCAGGCTCAGTAGTTGTTGCGCACTGGCTTAGTTGCTCCGCGGCATGTGGGATCTTCCCAGACCAGGGCTCGAACCCGTGTCCCCTGCATTGGCAGGTGGATTCTTAACCACTGCGCCACCAGGGAAGCCCAGGAGTGGGGAGTCTTAACCACTGGACCACCAGAGAAATTCCGACTTCAGTTTTTAGTTGCAAGTGATCTGAGGAATGGGAACTCTCCGTGTCACTCATTCACTGGGCAAACATTTATTGAGCGCCTACTGTGTGCCAGTCACTTTCCTAGGAACTGGCAACATAGTGGTCAACAAAAGCAAGATTCTTTCCTGAAGTGGAGATTACATTCTGGCGGAGGCAATAAACAGAGAAGGAAATAGATCTGTTGTGAGGTAGGGGTAAGAAGTAGGAACATAAATGGATCAGGGCCAGGGGACAGAATAGTCGGAGGGATTGCTACCTAGCGAGGGACTCTCTCTTGGAGGAGGTGACAACCGAGTAGAGGCCTGGATGGGGAGGGAGATGGTCATGTGATCACCATGGCATGGGGGCAGGGGTGGATTCCAGGCCAAGGGAGGTGCTCTGAGGTGGAACTACAAGGAGGCCACGTGTCTGGAATGTGGCTTGATCCCTGGCTAAAGGTGAATGTTCTGTTCCTGCCTGGTTGCAGGAAAATGAGTGATTCACTGCTGAGAGGCTCTTCTCTGGAGAACTTAGGGACAGGCCTGGGGCAGGGCAAGGCCCACAGTGGAGATGCAGGCCAGAGGGACCACGCATCTTGGGACTTTCCAAGAGATGAGAAGAGGCCATGAGGACTGCCCGTGACTTAGCAGGGAGTCTGAGAAATGGCCTCGTGTGTCAGAACACAGAGCCGCGTGGCTCTGGCTCAGTCCGGGGTCTGTCACCGTCCAGTGTCCAAGGCAGTTTTGGTGGAGGAAAAGCAAAGCCAGTATCAGCTTCGGAGAACTGGGAAGCTTTCCCCAACTCCCCACTTTTCCACTAAACTATTTGGGATCATCAGATATGACTTCCCAGTTGCCTTTAAAGTTTTTTATATTTCCCAATAGCATCATCTCTTAAAGTAGACCCATGAGGGCAGGGGCCCTGTCCAATCATAGAATTCCCCTGGGAAACAAAGCACTAGCACAGAGGTGACACACAGTGGGGCTGGATGACCCTGCTATTTCTTATCTAATAAAGTTCCACAAGCTTACTTCCTGCTCACCTCATAAAAGTCCCGTCTTCTTGTTTGTTCCCCATTTTATCTCATTCAAGCTTCAACAGTTACCCTGGAACGTAACCTATAGGTTTGTGAAGGCAGAATATTTTCACCAGTTCTGGTCCTTTGGGACTTTGCAAACTTGTCTCTATTCGCAGCCTTCTCTCTACCACTGATGAATTCTTCCAGATCCATGGCATAGTGACAAGAGCACAGGGGCCGGGGGCACTGTTTCTAACCTTTACTAGCCGTGCACCCTTGTAACCCAACCTCTGGGAGCCCAGGTTTCATGCCTGCATTTTATAGGGTGCTGTCCTAGATGTTAGAAAGACCCAGTCAGTATTATACCCATTCTGTAAACCCTAAAGTGTACACAGAGGTTGCAATCATACCAGCGACATTCTCCCACCAACCTCCTCCTGATCGTTTGAACTGTCTCTTCCTGAACTTCCTGGCTGTGGAATTTTAATTTTTTTTAATGGACAAGTGAACACTGGATTTGTCCAAAGGATAAATATTTTCCCCCTTGATTCTGACCTTACCTTTCCTCCTCTCCTCCCTTCCCTTTGGGAATCCCTGGAGCCCACTGGGTCGATGGCTTCAGGGAATAATCTATAATGATCCCTAGGTTTTTCCCAAGGACATAAATATTCAGAGCCCATTTCCCTGTCATTCAAATAATTTCAACTCAGTACACTTGGCGTGAGCTTCCAGTCTGGGTTGTGTATTATAACTGGAGGCCGTGAGGAGTTAAAGGTGAATAAGGGGACATCACAGAGCACAGGTCGAATGGGAGTGATGGATGCACACATCACGGGGAGACCTTGCACAGTAAAGCAGGTGAAGCTCCACCAGAGCAAAGCGCTGGGGGACCCGGAGGCCTGAGCCATCAAAACCGGCGGAGGGGATTAGGGTCCCCTCCTCAAGGTGGCCACTTCTCTTGCTGGGCCATTGCCTGTGTCTCTTCTGTACTCATTTGCAGCCTGATAAAGGCTGACGGAACAGGGCAGGGGCCTTTCTTACCCTATGGGGAGAGGGTTCTATGGGGAAAGGGTACCCCATCCTGAGAGCCAGAGCCCCTGAACCAGTGGAAGGAAGACCAGGAGGGAGGGGCGGGGAGGTCGGATCAGGGCTTGGAGAAAGAAACGAACTTGGCCTGGCAGGGATCTGTCCTGTCCCAGGACCGCTTGGGGTTTTACACCAGGGCCTGGACTGTGCCACTCTGCTTACACCAGCCCTGGCAGGAGGCTCCAACGCGCCGCGAGTGAAAGGAGCCTGGACCCGTCATTAAGACTGTCCAGCCGGGCTCTCTGTCCTTTGTCAGGCCCGGGAGGCTCCGTATCATTACTCCAGAGCACTGGCTCCCCTCCGCCTCATTACGCAGTACATTAGCTGTGGGAACTAAACCCATTACAGAAAGGAGGGGGGAGTATTGGCACACGGGGAAAGAAGCCTTCTCAGATCCAGCTAACAACTTGTGCCTATTAACTAAAGAAGATCATTAGAAAACTCCCATCTCCTCCTCTCCTCTCCCCTGCATCCCCCCAACTCCCCATCACTTGCCACGTCAGACATGGAGGGGGAGGGGAGGAGAAAGAGAGAGAGAGAAAGCAAGGCTCACACTCAAAGATGGTGCTTTTTGGCTTGGTGGAGACACTGACCAAGATAAATTAAGTCCCACTTCATGACTATTCTCTATCCCCCCCATAACAAAACAGACCAGGGGTATGCGTTTCTTTTTTCTTACCTTGTGATGAGAACTTTTTTTTTTTTTTGCCACACCACATGTGTGATCTTAGTTCCCTGACCAGGGATCAAACCCACGCCCCCTGCAGTGGAAGCCCGGAGTCCTAACCACTGGACCACCAGGGAAGTCCCGAGAACTTTTAATATTTACTGCCTCTAGCAACTTTCAAATTCACAATACAGTATTATTACTCTAGTCACCATACTGTACATTACATCCCCTTTGTGTTTAGTTTCTCTGTGGAGAAATAAGCTTCAGTAAGTAATAGCCCAATGTGCTTGTCCACAGCAAAAGAGGATTTTAATTTAAGGAGAATTCTTTGGTTTTGTTTTTGTGTTTTGTTTTACGTGTTTTATTGAAGTTTAGTTGATTTACAATATTGTGTTAGCTTCAGGTGTACAGCAAAATGGTTCAGTTATACATATATGTATCTATCTAGTCTTTTTCAGGTTCTTTTCTCTTATAGGTTATTACAAAATATTAAGTATAGTTCCCCGTGCTCTACAGTAGGTCCTTGTTGGTGGAATGCTTTTATTTCTACTATTCGGTAATGTAAATACCAGGGCTGGAAAGTCATTTTGAGATTCATCAATTTAAACCTGTTTCTGCAGATGAGGACACCAGAGCCCAGAGAGAGTAAGTGACGTGTCCCATCCCTTACGAGAGCTGCGCATGAGTTGTTTGCAAACCCGGGGTTCTTTCCTTTCCGACAAGCTTCCTCCTGTTTGCTCATCTTCTCTTTCAATTTTCCCCCCTCCTTCCCAGCTAGGGGTTTGAGAATATCCTCCAAGAAATCCAGTAAAGCACCTTGGATATCAGGCCACACGGGATTTGGACCATCAGCTGTGGCCTTGCCACTTGCTCTTCCTCTCCCCCATGTTAAAAAACAAAACAAAAGACCAACAACAACCCCCAAACCCCCTACGTAATACGGTTCGTGCCGCTGGTCTCAGGGCAAAGGTCCACCTGAGCTTTCTCTGTGTTTCCCAACTGAAGCAGAAGCAAGCTCACGGCCCCATTGCTACCTGGACGCCTCCTCTGGCGCCCTTTCTAGTTCCCGCGGCAGCCCCTAGCCAGACATGGAGCTGATGAATGTGCCTTCGAGTGTACGTGCACTTTTCCCCCTCCGAATGTTCCAGCTCAGTCTGAAACCGCTCAATGAAAGAGGGGACTGTGGAGAGGACAAGCCATGCGTGGCTGTCCCCTGGCCTCCTTGGATCACTGGAGGAAAAGCATATCAGGAGAATGTCAGAAACCCCACCACCCTAGTAATGTGGGATACTGAGAAAAGATATTTTTCTCCTTAAATCAGAGCCCTTTTTAATTTGTGTGCATGTGTGTGCGTGTGTGCATGCGTGTGTGTGTGTGTTCACTGTACTCTGCAAAATGGTCTGATTAGCATTTCCTTTTCAGTTGGTCCTTCTCTATCCCAGCTGCACCAATTGTGGTCAAGAAAACAGAATTGGTGCAGCAGCCATTCAGGAAAGCAGCTGAAAGGGAAAGAGTGGGGAAAAGACAAGGGGTGAGTTTTCTTACAGCTTGAAGAAACTCTTCCAATAAAAAAGACAGAGAAGAGATGAAATGAGATATTTGGAGGGAGTAGACAAAACAATGCCAAAGACTCAGGAACCTGAATTAAATGATACAAGCAGGGAAAGGTGGCTACAACTACCTATGGGAAATAAATGAAAAAAAAAATGTAGAAAAATGCAAAAAAATTTCTTTTTTTCAGAACAATGGGACAGAAGAGGCTGGTGTTTTGAGAAATGAAAAAATAGAGATGGAAATTTGCTTATTTCCTTTCCCTGTTTTTTTTTAAATTAATGCTTCTTTTAACATATCCTTTTCTAATAGAGGGAAATGATATTGTCTGGCCTTCAGCCCCAAAAGAGAGGCGCCTTCTTGCCTTTGAGTGACTTAATGCAGCAGAGTTAAGGTTGATCTAACCATCCTTGCTTTGGGATGGGATCTAGATTCTTGTTTCCTAAGTTTCCCCCTTGATCTTGAGCACACTTCCTTCTTCTCAGTTGCCTTCGTCTTCCCTCTAACATTATTGGGATGTTGGGAGAAGTAATCTGAGATCAGCAGAGTGAAGGCTCTGGAGAAAGTGTAAACCATGTTCATAATGATGATTCTTGGGATCCTTTTTAAAAGATCACATGCAAAACTTTGCTGTGACAGCTCATTTTTATATGCTTATACCTCACCCTTCAAAATCACCTAATTGGGACTGAAATATCTCCAGCTGGCTCTCAGCCCCAAGGAGGTTGTTCTTGGAAAGTGTGATCTCCTATTGTCCATTTTCAAACTTGACAGAGATACAGGGGTGCGTACTTTACAGGGAACAGTCGGTACCACAGTTCACATCGGGAGGAAGCCGCCAGCAGTTAGGAAGTGACTTGGGGGGATGGACTGGACCATCCCCCTCTGGTCATGATCACAACCCAAAGCAAGTGAGAGGTCTCTGTGGGATCTCACAATAGCCCTAAGCCTCTCTTAGGGTCCAGGTCACCCAACCCAGGGTATCAGTACTGAAGAGTTTAAGACCTTGAGTCAAACAGACCTGTGTATGAATTTCAGCTCTACCACTTACTGGCTAAGCAAACTTGAGCAAGTTACTGCCTTCTCTAACTGGCTTCAGTTTAAAAATGGGGATACATTATTTGCTACAGAGAATGGCTGGGAGGATTGTTAAAATGCATGCTAACTACCTACCTTGCAATAAGTTCTCAATAAATTCTAGGAATATTACATGATAGACCAGGAGATGGGAAATCCGGTGTTGAAATACACATGAGTCCAAAGCTGGCTCTGTCACTTTCCAGCTCTGTGAGCCAGGACAAGTTAATTAACCTGTCAATGCGTTGGTCTCCTCATCCATAAAATGTGGGTAAAAATATCTACCTCATTACGTGGGCTAAATTAGATAATTTGTATAAAGCGTATGAGCCATATCAGGCAGATAATACATGGTGATGATAATTTTTATGTTTATTTCCTAAGACTTTGGTGTTCTCCCTGCCACCAACCATGTATGCGATCTTTAAGATGTTACGGAGTTTTCAAAGACCTTCGTTTCCCTATCTATAAAATAGGGGTAGAGCTAGATCTCTTTCTCCATTCCAACACTGTGATTACATAAACTTTCTATTTTTATGAGTTTTCTGTTTCAAAAATGCCTATTAAATAGAGAATTGCATTTCCAGAGCTGTTCCCAGGTGATGTTCTTCCCATTTTATAGCTGTAGATGTAGACTCTAAGGCTTAAAGAGATTAAATAATTTACCCAAGATCACAGAACCCGTATGTGGTGCAAGCAGGGCCACGCCTCAGTCTCCTGGGCTCCAGCATCAAGGCTTTCCTCTGCCGGGCAACGTGACCTCTAGGAAACAAGTCACAGTAATTTCTCTGTGCCAATGAGTGGATCACACAAGAGGGTGCAGGCTCGCTTCCCATATAAGGCAGCGCATTTGTTACCTCGGGTCCAAAGGGGTCTCTAGAAGCCATTTACCCCTTCACCTGCCCCGAGGAACCTTCCCCAACCTGCCGCAGCTAACCTCCCCCGTCTCGGCACCCTGCGACCACCGGGGTTTGTTCGAACTGAGAATGTGCTATAAGTGTAAAGCACGCACCAGATTTTAAAGACTTAGTATTAAAAAAAGGTCTAATAGCACATTCATAATTTGTATGTTGATGACATGTTGAAATGATTATATTTTAGAAATTTGGGTTAAATAAAATATTATTAAAATCAATTTCACCTCTTATTCCTTTTCACGTTTCATGTGGCAACTAGACTATTTAAAATTAAGTACGTGGCTGACATCTGTAGCTCACATGATATTTCTAGGGTCTGGAATGAAACCACCAGCGTTTGAGACTCTGTTCTGCCACATCCTCTCAGTGTGACCTTGGGCAGGTTCCTGAATCCCCGTGGGCTTCCATTTCCCCATCTGGGAAATGGGGATAAGAATAAGACCTACCTTGTAAGGTTATTGTGAGCATTTAATGACTTAAATTTCCTCTCTTGGAAGGCATTCCACTTCCTCTCCACCTCTTCGGCATCTGCGTCTTCCAAAACAGCACGGTTTCTTGCAACTCCTGGGACTTTAGATGGTCCTTGACTTTCTTGCCTTATTAGCTGACAATTTCAGTGCGCGTGCCTGAAGTAGCATTTGAAGCGGTCTGTGAGTTCCTTGAAATCAGGTCCTATGTTTTTATCTTTGTATTTCCCTTCCTGTCAAGTCTCCCGTGGACCTAACCTAGGGCCTGGTCAAAGCGGTGTTGCATACATGCTTATTAATGGATTAGTTGATTAATATGCCTGCCCTGCCCCCATGCCAGGAAGTTGGCAGTGCTTAAAAGGAAGTGATCGCCTTTCCTCTGGTCATTCTCAAGCCATCTCTCTTGGTTATTTTCTCCAGCACGGAACAACCCCATCTCTTTCATTCCAATTGCCCTGCCACTTCTTAGGCTTTCAGAATGGATGGTGACTTTTTTTTTTTTTTTTTCCAGCATGTGACTATTAAGATCAGCTGTAATTTGAAGGCTTGAAGGAAGTGGCTGGGTTCATTAAATTCTAATTGCGCTGATGGGTAGGCAAGATAGTTGCTTTAATTAAGGGAGCCTTCCCTTGGCTATTTCTGTGGTTCTGGTGGTGGTGGAGAGGGATGCTGAGAGCGATGGTTACTGATGTGGTGTTGAAGGGAGTTCAGAAGCACCACTGCTCACCACCCTCCGGCAGCTCCATCTTCACGTCTGCCAGGCATCGCAAGTCTGTCATTACCCTTCCTGGGAACTTACCCAGGAGGAGAAACTTTCACTAGCTTTGGATCTCGCTCAAAGTTCAGGGAACATGTCTTCCGGGGAAATAAAATCCCCCCAAACAACATACCTTTGAGGGAAAGGATTCTGGCTTTGATTTCTCTCTAACAATCTGGACTGATCTGGAAATTGCACCACTAATGGCCTTTTCTTTTGAATTAAACATGACATCCCTTGGAAACACCTTTAAAATGCTCCTTGACATTTAGGAGATGGCAACATAGTGAGTTCTGAGCCCTTAGTATGGAATCATACGGAGATATTGAAGCTCCATGATGCTAGAAGGAGAGGGGGATGTAAAAGATGCTGGGGAGGAATGTGAGGGGCACCATGGGAAAATTCTGCCAAGTTTTCCCAAGGCCAGTCCGAGAGTAGAATCTAGGTGAGCTAGGAAGTGTCTGACTGACAGGTGTAGGAGATGCTGCGTTGCACTGCTCAGATCTCCCTTCTGGACCAAAGGATTTACTCCCCTCCCCGGCAGGGATGCAGTTGGCTCACAGCACTCAGCTCTCAGCTGTCTCCGGAATTGCCCTTGCTGAACAGAGATGCCTCCTCCATGGACAGATCCCCTTCCCAAGGCAGCCTGTGCGGTAAGGGTACAAAGACATGGCCCCGTGACTCAGCCTGAGACACCTCTGGGGGCACGTCCCCTGTAACTGATGGACCAGCCGAGGCCTTTGGGACTGCATTGTAGCCCAGCCCACCCTCTGCTCCTACCTGCTTTCTTCTCTTTCCCCGTAGGTGGTGATCCAACGAGCACTTCCCAATAAATGTCCTTCACACTAATCTTCATTTCAGAATCTGCTTCCTGGGAAGTCTGACCTACAGCAGGTGGCCCCCCTCTCGGCAATCAGGTGACTGCGTGTCGGCCTCTAACACCCTTACTACCCATCCACTGCCAGACAGCTTGCAGAATCTGCCTCTTCTCTTGCTCTTGGCTCCCTGTGTGGGTAGCTCTGACATCACGTCTGCAGCTCCACGCACTAACTTTTTGAGTTCAGTCTGCGTCTTAACAGATAAGCATGTGCTGCTGGCATCTCCCGAGGTCTCTCACTCCATATCAGCTGGGACCCCCCGGAGGGAGAGAACTGCGTCTCCTATGCTCGTCGTACCTCCCCACCAAACTCAGTTTCAGACTCATTCCTCTTTGGGGGAATAATTAGTGCTGCCAGTCAAGCCTGGCTTCCAGAAGCCCCTGGCACTTAGTGCTGCCCTGAGCCCATCACCAAAGCAAAATGTCATAGACTCTGGCTGTCAGTTTCGGAGGACATTTCGTCCACTTCTCACTGGAACAGGAGTCGTCCTAGGCATCCCTGAAAGGTAATTATACTTTAGCTGGCTTTTTAATCAAGAACGCTCAAGATGTCAGCTCGGCTCACTGCCAAGCACGGGTCCTGAACCAAGCCTGGCACCTTAGCATCTGTCGTGAATCCCAAACAGAGCAGCCTAGAAGGGCTGAGTCCACTGACAAGGGCACTCAGGCAGCCAAATGGTAAGATGGAATTATAATAAAAGGCCAAACACAATGTATTTTGGTTTGCTCAGTGATGCATGCTGAAAATGCACATCTAAATCCCACGTAGCCTCGCCAATGTGGAATGATCCTCCCCGGGGCCAGCTACAGCATCTTCTGCTTAAACCTGCAAGCCCAGCAGCAGTTATGCTTATTCTTTAGACTGAAAGAGTTTCTCCAGACTCCCTGGCCACCCCTCCTGGTGCCTTTCCACCCAGACAGACAGGTAGGAAGTTCCTTCAGTTCTCCGATCAGAATTCTCCTGGTTTCCGCAACACCTGTCCTCCAGGAGGGGCAGGGAAGAACGTATCCTTCATTCCTCACAGACTTGCCCGCACTTGCCTGTCAGTCCTTCCAGGGAAATGGCTTCTCTGGTGGGTGCCTGTGTGTCCACGGCACCATTCCCCAGGGCCAAGTGCCAAGTGACGAAAGTGTCAGGGCTTTTGAAATTGTCAGAGAAACTGATTTCCTTGTCAAGTCTCGTCCTGTACAGTTGGAGGGCCAAATTCTACTTTCGTGTCAGCTGCCACGCAGATCAAAGGCTGCTGACAAGGAGCTGAAGCGTTGGTGCCTGGCCTGCTTCAACCTTTCCTCGGCCCAGCATGGGGAATGCTCCTGGCTTTCGGCTTCCTTGAACTCTCTTATCAATCCTCCTTTGTGGGCCAACAGATGAAGGGCCTGGGAAATCGTTTTGAGGGACATAACTCAGAGAGAGCATTCTTAAATTGCAACACGAGGCCCTTTTCTGGTGCAGTGAACTCCATCAGATGGAAGTCCCAAATCGCCATCTTTTTTTAATTTGTAAGTCTCTCTGGAGGATTTTCTTTTCTTTTTTAAAAATTTTATTTATTTTTGGCTGTGTTGGGTCTTCATTGCTGGGTGCCGGCTTTCTCTAGATGTGGCGGGCAGGGACTACTCTTTGTTGCCGTGAGTGGGCTTCTCATTGCGGTGGCTTCTCTTGTTGCGGAGCACGGGCTCTAGGCGCACAGGCTTCAGTAGTTGTGGCTCGCGGGCTCAGTAGTTGTGGCTCACAGGCTCTAGAGCGCAGTCTCAGTAGTTGTGGCGCACGGGCTTAGTTGCTCCGTGGCATGTGGGATCTTCCTGGACCAGGGCTCGAACCCGTGTCCCCTGCATTGGCAGGCGGATTCTTAACCACTGCACCACCAGGGAAGTCCCTGGATGATTCTCTTGGTAGATGCTTTAATAGTTACTAAATCTCCCAAAGGTTGGTTATTAAAAAACTGAAAGTCTCCAGTATAGCTACCCTGCCATTCATTATTATTGTTGTCTTTGTTATTAGTTTAACAAAGTATTAATAATATTTATGGTTGGAGTCAAGTGCAGAAAAAATTTGCAGAAGGAGGGAGGCCAGAGGAAAGAGGAGACAAAGATGGGGATGGGCAGAGTCAACCATGCCTTGGGAAATGCAGGCGTATTAGGAGTCCAGAACTGGGGGCTGGGCTTCAGCGGCAGCATCAGAGGAGGTGAGATACCAGTCCTGGGTGCGAATCTCCATCCACGGATCCCACAGAGCAAGAGTGAGTCTTCCCTCTGCTTATTGTTGGGTAGGACACAAAAAAGATGACCTCTGAAGCCCCTTCACATTTATCCTAAGACCATGAGGTAAGTGAGTGATGGACAGGTTCACGTTATCAGTAACCCCAGATGTATCTGAAGGTATATCAAAGTCAAGGTTAAGACAGGGGATGGGATGCAGATGAGCAGTTGTAGAAAGCATCCAAGTGCCCCAGGAAGGAGGCATGACAGTCAACTGAGAGTGTGGAGCGTGGTACCCGGAGCGTGTACTTTTGGACTCAACAGGGACCACCGCTGGCTTCTTAATTCGAGCTTTCTCTTCAGTCTTTTGGCCCGTGCTAAGCAACATCCCTTGATTGCCCTCTCCTTTATACCTACTTCTCCTCCCAAATACCCCCAATTTTTCTGACTGGTCACTGGCCATCTGCAGGACTCAACTAAACCAGGCAGGGGAGATTCTCAGCCTTTTCTCTGAAACTACATTCAGCTGCTACTGGAGACACCAAAGTCTCAAAAATGAAAAAAGAAAATATCTCCAGCTGAGACTGAGCACAGCATTGACACACTTAGCCCAGAAAGCTTCCTTTTTTACCTAGCTTGGCTGTTGGGAGCTGTCAGATCCCAAGACCAGGGAGCCTTAATCCTCTGGGTGGCCATTCCTTCCTGCCCATTCTCAACTCATTCTCCTCCACAGCACTTACAAGAGTGTACTTTCCCAGTCTGTTTAGGTTTTGAGTCTTAGCAAGATGTTGGATGGTAAATTTGTGTAGAGAGGAGTCCCACATTATCTTAATCTGTTTGGTTTCTGAATTTCAGGTAGCAAGCTGTGAGAATCCAGACAGCACGGTGTGATCCAAAAATTTATCTGAATCTCTTAAGTTCTCGAGTTTAGGCAGCAAAGTTTACTTGTACCTTTATTTATTTCCATAAAAGTGTCTCTCACTTGACAGTGGGTTTCTTGAGGGCAGACCACCAGATTTCTCTTTGTTTCTGCCTGGCACATAATGTACTAAGTACTTGATAAATAAAACAAATTATACCAAAAAAGTAGAAAACACTGGTTAGACATTGGGATGGGTAAACTGGATCGGATAGGATTGGACACTAGAGAATGAAAAGCACATTGAAAAGTTTCAGAATATGAAATGAAGTTCTCAATCCTGGTTGTCTATTAGAATCATCCAGAGAACTTTTAAAGCACACTCTTGGTTGGGCTCCATCCTGGACCAATTAAATCAGAATGGAGCTTTTGAAAATGGGAATCCAAGGTTGAGAACTACTGATTTAACCTAATTTGCTAAGCCCCATGGTGTGCCTCTCCTACTGGCACTAAGTTTAGCCTCTACCAGTTGACACGTGTTAGGAAAATCTTTCCATTTACAGACATTTGTTTATTTGCATGGAGCCAGACAGGCAACACCCAAGTTTGGTGAAGCATCTGGGCCATTGAGAATGTCAATATCACTTGATGACTGTGTCCATTTCATGAGAAATTACTAAGCCCAACAGAATGCTAGATGCAGGGAGGGTTATGAAAGGACCTAAGACAGGGTGTCTTGTTTCCAGGAGAGAAACTAGGCAAAGGTGGTACCTGTGAGCCTTTACAATGCAATGCATCAGCAGTCACATGCCAAAGTGAATGATGGAGATCAAGATGGTGGTGGGAGTTCAGAGGACGTGGCGAGTTACAGAGGGAGGTCAGTCTTGAGCTGGACCTCAAAGGATGAGTAGGATTTGAAGAGGTGGAAGGGAGGGAAAAGAATACTTCCAGTTGCAAGCACTGGTAGTGTAGGGCTTGACAATGATGAATTTCTCTGATCCACTCTGGCCCTTGAAATGCATCTAGTTCTCACGGGTCCCAGGTGAAAGTCCAACAAGGATGCAACATCTTTCAGACTCCCTTCCTTTGGTCCTCTCATCAGATCCCCGATGCTCTCACTCCCTGGTCCTTCACATCTGGGCCAGAAACTCCCCCAGTTCCCTTGAGTCAATGATAAATCCAGACTCCTTGGTCTTATGGTCCAAAGCTTGGCTCTTCTCTTTTTTGCCTTCAGCATCTCTGAGATTGTTAACTGAGAGACATTCTCTCCTATGAGTGGCTCCTGGACCTCTCTCCAGCTGGTCTAGTCCATCCTTCTCTCCTCCCCACCAGCTGTACCCCAGGCATTAAGGTACCCCAGGTACTAAGGCATTGTCTCCGCCAGAGCAATGAGGAAGGTAGCAGTCGATGTCCAAACCTACAAGAGAGCCTCTCAACCATTTTCACGTCATGGAACGCATAGGAAAAGTAATGATATTCACATAGTAAATGGAGCTCCCTGCTCTCTGCTGTCTTGCAGAAGTGACTGGCCCTGAGGGCTGAGGGGATAGTTATCTGCTCCCTGGAACTGGGCTGCTGGACATCAGAGGGAAAGCCATGTTCCAAGCAACTCTGCTGCTAGCTGATACCCTAACCTCTGCCAACCTCCAGACCAGTACAGCCATTCTCAGTTAGGTTTCCCCCATCTTTGGAAAAAAAAAAAAGAGGAAAACTTTAAAAGAGATACAGACATTAAGGCCCAAAATGAGATATTTTGGCTTCAAGACTAGACTTTGATCGCTTGGTAGGACACAGAAAACTGGTTCAGACTTGAGCAAGAATGTGCCTCTTGTCAAAGTTCCTGGAAAAGATGAAAATCTTAAGGGTGCTGAGCAGTTGTGCTTCTCGCAATTGGGGCAGGACCCTCCTCTTGCTAAGGTGACATGTGGTCCAGTCATTTTCAGCTGGACCCTCTCAGCAGCCATGGAGGAGCTGTGATAAAGAAGAAGATTCCCATGCCTTAGTGGGAACAAGATGGGATGGAGGCAAGGTCCCAGCGCTGCTGCTGGGAGGTTCCATCTGAAGGGCACATCAGTGCTCAGGGGTACGTACACAAGTCCACTGCTGTCCAGACAGGAAGTGGGTGCAAGCACCTAAGATGACATAGTAGAATGTCCCAAAGATGGCCAGAACGTCCCAACAGGTGAGGGAGAAAGGCAGCAAGCAACTCTAGAAACTTGATGCCCAGGCAGGAAGGGGGTTAGCCAACACTGCCAGACTCCTGAACCTCCAAGGCTAAGAATTAGCAAGGACAGCGAAACTACTTCCTCTCCCCTGTGCTGCTGCCATGCTGGGGATGGCCCAACGGAAGGGAGTCCAAAGCCAACCTGGAGAATCACATCACCAGCGGGGTAGTCTGGATGGACCAGCCAGAGAGAGAGAGAGAGAGACAAGCCTGGAGTTGGAGAAGAGAGGAAAAGCTAAACTAGGGTACCAAATGGGATTAGAACCAAAGCAAAGGAGCAGCCAAGAGTGATCGCTTCCAAGTTAGGAATCGTGTCTTATGTATCTCTGTGTTCCTATACCTAGCACAGAGCTGCCATGAGGTTGAATTAATTTTTTGTGTGTGTTGGGGGGGATCTTAGTTCCCCGACCAGGGAACAAACCCGTGCCCCCTGCAAAGGAAGTGCGGAGTCTTAACCACTGGACCACCAGGGAAGTCCTGAATTAATTTTTTTTTAATCAAGGGATGACTGTAGAGCTGAGCCCAAAGTCATAAGGATCAAGTGTCTCAGCCACAGAATCAAGGGCTGCAAGGGCTGAGAAAGCAAGTCAGGCTGGCTTGCTGTGTGTTAGATGCCTGTGCAGGTTATCTGGTCTTGTGGCAAGGACAGCCTCATGGTCCAAAGAGAACCAAAGCACAGGGCCAATACTAGCAACATCACTGCCTCACAAGATCCCGAGATTCCGGAGTGCTTTCCGGTTCACAGAGGACACTCAGTAACTTATCCAGTGCATCTGATCTGCACAGACACCTGCTGAAGATATCCAAGAGTGGGTGAGAAGTGCTCCCCTTCTTCTGACCGGGCTTTTCTTTCTTGACTGCCAATAAGATGGAGTGGACGCCAGCGGATTGTTTACCTACAACACATGTGGAGTGGGAAATCGGGAGGCCCATAGGAGGGACCTTGGCTCCATCCGAAAGCCAGCTGTGCAGGGAGCCCTGGTGGACGAGGGACTGGGGAACCAGAATAAATATTGAACTTTCATTTTGAAACACTGTGCTGGTGTGGCTGTTGCCCTTGTGATGGGCAAGCCATGAGGGCTAAATATTTACACTTTCTAATGGTTCCCACCAGACTGCTGGATGCCCTCATTCTACTGTAAGTTATCTATTTGTTTGTTCATTCATTCATTCATTTACTTACTTTCTTATTTTTAAAATGTGTTTGTTAGTTTGGGAAAGAGGTTGGAAGGGGGAGGTGTCAAACAAAAGTTGAGTCAAGATTCTCTTCCATCTCAGAGAAAGGAAATAAAACCACAGATGGAAAGTCAAAGTAGAGAAAGTGCTGACTGGCTTCTAGATCATTTACTCACAGTTGTATTTAAAAAAAAAAAAAACACAAAACTTTAATTTGGAATTATTTTAGGTTTACCAAAATGTTACAAAGACAGTAAAGAGAGTTTCTGTATATCTCTCAGCCAGCTTCTCCCGCTGTTAGCATCTTACTTAAGTGTGGTGCGTGTGTCAAAACTAAGACAGTGACATTAGTGCCACACTATTAACTAAATGCCACAGTTTACTCAGTGTCACCAGTTCCCCCATTTCTGCCCTTTTTCTGTTCCAGGATCCAATCCAGGATCCCACATTGCATGTAATCGTCATAGCTCCTTAAGTATCCTTTGATCTATGTCAGTTTCTCAGTCTTTTTCTTGTTTTTTTATGACCTTGACAGCTTTAAAGGGTGATGTTCAGGTATTCTGTAGAATGTCTCTCAGTTTGGGTTTATCTAATGTTGCCCCATGATTAGACCGAGGTTATGGGTTTGGGGAAAGAATACCATGAAAGCGAAGTGCCCTTCTCACTGCATCGTAATGGGGAATACACACCGTCAACGTGACCTATTACTGGTGATATTAACTTGATCACTAGTTTAAAGGGGTATGTTTCTATGGAGTTCCTATTTTTCTGTAGAGTTGTTCTTTTTTCTCTTTCTTTATTCTATTCTTTGGAAGCAAGTCACTAAGTCTAGCCCACACTCAAGGGGAGAAGAATTAAGCTTCCCTTCTGGGAGAGGGGATTATCTAGACATACTATTTGAAATTCCCCCTGTAGGGGAAATTTGTTCCTTCTCTCTCCTTTATTTGTTTAATGATTTACTTATATTAGTGTATCCGTTTCTCAGCACCACCATAACAAATTACCACAAACGGGGTGGCTTAAAAGAATAAAAATGTGTTCTTCCGCAATTCAGGAAGGTGGAGGTCTGAAATCAAGGTGTTGGCAGGGTTGGTTCCTATTAGAGGGTCCAAGGGAGGACCATCGCCTTTCACGCCTCTCTCCTGGCTTCCGGTGGTTGCTGGCAATGCTTGCTGCTCCTTGGCCTTAAAGGCATCCCTCTGTTCTCTACCTCCATCTCTGTATCACCTTCTCCTCTTCCTATAAGGACACTCTAAATTCAGGATGATTTCAGCTCAAGTTCCTTAACTAATTATATCTGCACAGACACAGTTTCCAAACCAAGTCACGTTGTGGTATTCCAGTGGACATGAATTTTGAGGGGACACGATTCAATCCAATACAATCAATATGGACTCAGGAAGATTTATTGTATTCTTTAGATTCGAATCTGTTTGTTTGTTTCCTCAAATGGTTCCAGCTTTGGCCATGGAAAGCTCTTCCATGTTAGCGTTTGTATCTTTTTTGCACGTCCCCATCTTTCCTTCTCTTTTCTTCTATTTTCCTTCCTTTTCTCTGTCTCTGTCTCTCTGTCTCTGTGTGTCTTCTTTACTTCCTGACACCAAAAGATGCTCCAGGCTCATCTTATATTTTCCCTGTCCTAGCCCTAGAATCAGCCATTTC
This sequence comes from Eubalaena glacialis, assembly GCF_028564815.1. Taxonomy (NCBI): domain Eukaryota; kingdom Metazoa; phylum Chordata; class Mammalia; order Artiodactyla; family Balaenidae; genus Eubalaena; species Eubalaena glacialis. Next base: position 113,083,996 of record NC_083726.1, on the reverse strand, counting down.
TCCATACAGCTCTGATTCCTTTCATTGGAGAATGTTATTTAGAAATAAGGATCCAAGTGCTGGGTATGTTTGTTGCTAAGAGGGTGTGGCTGCTTCTGGGTCCTCTCTACAGACAGAGTTAGGAAATATATGTATATGTGCTAAGTCGTGTACACACACATGTCTATATTCATTTCTGTATCTCTAGATCTATATACGTACTAAATAAGTTCTTACCGCTCTCTCCAACTGCACCCTGGACTCTAGCCTTCCCTCCAGCGAAAATGTAACGTCTTTTTCTGGTGGTGAGAAATTTGGCTCTTTTATCCACAGTTTATTTACTTATTTGTTCAGCCCTGGTTTACACATAAAGTAGTTTCAGAATTGCTAACCTGTACCTCTGTGAGAAACACATTTTCCAATGAGAACACAGTGTTTTGCACAGTGCTTTCTGTCTGTAGCCTTACTGTTTCCAGTTAAAACATCATTTCCCACAGTTACTTAGGTCAGCTCCTTCCCCCCTTTCCATCCCCCCCGACTCCCCTTCAGTGTGGTTAAGTCATACATTTGCGATACAGTTATTAGATCCATTTGTCAAAGTCTCCATGACATTCTAGGATCCCCCAACCTCCTGGTTGGTTTTTAAAAATAGCCTTTATTGTTGAGAGCAGTCTTAGGTTCACAGAAAAAAGTGAGCAGAAGATACAGAGATTTCCCATACAGCCCCACCCCACACATGCACAGCCTCCACGTTATCAACGTCCCTCACTAGTGTGGTACATTTTTTGATTGATGAACCTACACTGACAAGACATAATCACCCCAAGTTCATAGTTTAGCTTAGGGCTCACTTTTGGGTTTGGACTCATGTACAATGACATGTATCCATCATTATAGTATCATACAGAGTATTTTCACTGCCCTAAAAACCCTCTGTGCTTAGCCTTTTCATACCTTCTCCCCCTCTTCCAGCCCCTAGTGGCCAATGATATTTTTCCTGTCCCCAAGTTTTGCCTTTTCCCTTACGTCATATAGTTGGAATCACACAGTATGTAGCCTTTTCGTAGCTTGATAGCTCATTTCTTCTTAGTGCTGAATAATAGTCCCTTGTCTGGATGGACCACAGTTATCCATTCACCTACTGAAGGACATCTTGGTTGCTTCCAAGTTTTGGCAATTAGGACTAAAGCTGCTATGAACATCTGTGCAGAGTTTTGTGTGGACATAAATTTGCATCTCCTTTGGATAAATGCTAAATAGTGTGATGGCTGGATCCCATGGTAGTGTATGTTCAGTTTTGTGAGGAAAGTAACAAGCTGCCTTCCAAAGTGGCTGTACCATTTTGTATTCCCATCGTAGTGAATGAGAGAGTTCCTGTTGCTCCACACCCTTGTCAGCATTTGATATTGTCTGTGTTCTGGCCATTCTAACTGCTGTGTGGTGGTATCTCATTGTTGTTCAAGTTTGGATTACCCTTGATGACATATGATGTGGAGCATCTTTTCATGTGCTTATTTGCCATCTGAATGCCCTCTTTGGTGAGGTGTCTGTTAAGGTCTTCAGCCCATTTTTTAATCAGGATGTTTGATTTCCTATTATTGAGTTTTAAGTGTTCTTTGTATATTTTAGGTAATAGTCCTTTATCAGATTGCCTTTTGCAAATATTTTCTCCCTCTATGGGTGGTTGTCTTTTCATTCTCTTGCCAGTGTGTCTCACAGAACAGAAATTTTTCATTTTAATGAAGTCCAGCTTATCAATTATTTCTTTTGTGGAACATGCCTGGGGTGTTGTATCTAAGCAGTAATTACCAAACCCAAGGTCATCGAGATTCTTTTTTATACTATCTTCTAGGAGTTTTATAGTTTTGCATATTACACTTAGTTCTGTGATCCATTTTGAGTTAATTTTTGTGAAGGTGTAAGGTCTGTGCCTGGATTCTTTTTTTTACATGTGGATGTCCAATTTTTCCAGCGTCATTTGTTGAAATGTTGAAAAACCTGTCTTTTCTCCTTTGTATTGCCTTTGCTCCTTTGTCAAAGATTGTTGACTATATTTATGTGGGTCTGTTTCTGGGCTGTCTATTCTGTTCCATCGATATATTCTGTCTTGATTACTTTAGCCTGATAGACTTGAAGTCTGGTAGCATATATTCTCAACTTTGTTCTTCTACTTCAAAATTGTGGTGGCTATTCTGGATCTTTTGCCTCTCAATATAAACTTTAGAATCAGTTTGTTGATATCCACAAAATAATTTGGGGATTTTGATTGAAATTGCTTTGAATCTATAGATCAAATTGGGAAGATTTAACACCTTGGCAATATTGAATCTTCCTATCCATGAAGATGGAATATCTCCCCATTTATTTAGTTCTTTGATATCTTTCATCAGAGTTTTGTAGTTTTCCTTGTACAGATCTTGTACACATTTTGCTAGATTATACCTAAGTATTTCATTTTTAGGAGGATGTTTATATTGTTTTTAATTTCAAATTCCACTTGTTCATTGCTGCTATATAGGAAAGTGATTGACTTTTGTGTATTAATATGTAACCTGCAACTTTGCTATAATAGCTATTAGTTCCAGGATTTTTTGTAGATTCCTTTCTACCTTTTTTACGTAGATGATCATGTTATCTACAAACAAAGATTGTTTTATTACTTCCTTCCCAATCTGTATACCTTTTATTGTTTTATTGCATTAGCTAGGACTTCTGGTATGATGTTGAAAAGCAGTGGTGAGAGGGGACATCCTTGCCTTGTTCCTGCTCTTTGTGGGAAGGCTTCAAGTTTCTCACCATTAAGTATGCTGTTAGCTGTAGGTTTTTTTGTAGATATTCTGTACTGGGTTAGGGAAGTTCCCCTGTTTTCCTAGTTTACTGAGACTTTTTATCATGAATTTGAGTGTTGGATTCTACCAAATGTTTTTTCACATCTGCTAATGTGATCATGTGAATTTGCTCCTGTAGGCTATTGATATAATGGATTACATTACTGATTATCAAATGTTGAACCAGCCTTACATACCTGCCATAAATTCCACTTGGTCATAGTTTTATAAATCTTTGTATACCTTGTAGGATTTGATTTGCTGATATTTTGTTGAGGACTTTTGCATCTATGTTTATGAGCGATATTGGTCTGTAGTTTCCTTTTCTTGTAATATCTTTGTTTGGATTGGGCATTAGGGTAATGTTGACCTCACAGAATGAGTTAGGAAGTATTCCCTCTGCGTCTATCTTCTGAAAGAGATTATAGAGAATTGACACAATTTCTTCTATATTTTATTTTATTTATGGATCTAAGAAGAGTTGCTGATTTTTCAGTTTTTTCAGTGTTTTATTCTTGTCAGGACAGAGTGGTGACTTCCAAGCTTCTTTCATGTTGGATCAGAAACTGGAAATCCTAATTTAAAAAAAGAAAAATTGTGTATGGTAAAGTTTACTCTTTGTGGCGTACAGATCTAGGGGTTTTGACAAATGCTTGCGGTCAGATAACCACCACCCCAATACTATACGACACAGTTCCATCACACACACACACAGTTCCCTACTTTCCATATTTTAGTCAATGAGTTGCATTGTTTCTTCAAGATCCTACTCTGAATAGGTAACCCTCACGAAGAGCACTTTCCCACCCACTACTGAGGACCCTGACTGCTATGAGGTGCACAACCATTTCATTGCTGACAGTACAAGGTGTGGACTGGCTCTTCAAGGGGATATAGAAAAGAAATGAACTTGTAGGAGGCTGAACAAAATTTTAAGTCAAATAGAGCTTTCTGAAACTAATGGTTTAGCTATTAATGATTTATTAATGTAATGTAAGAATAAACAGATATTAATTATTGATGTCTTATGTACTCATCTGGTGCGGGACAATCTGAGAAAGACAGGAAACTTACCAGGATGAGAAGTGGGGGCTAGTAGGAGGCCTTTCTGGTTAAGTGATTTGGATTGAGTGCATCAACATTTATGTCCATTCCCTTCCCAAACCCCATCGACATGGTGGAACAGAATAAAAAGATACACCCTACAAGGACAAAAAGAGGGATCCACACAGGCAAAAGACTTCAGCTAAACGGGGCTGTCCCCCAATCCATCCACATGGCTGCCCTCCCTCCTTCAGGTCTTTGATCAAAGGTCATCTTGTCAATGCCACACACACTCTGTCTACCCTATTTAAGATTACAACCCAACACCCTCCTCCCCACGCTTCTGATTATCTTTTCCTGCTCTAAGATCATACATAACATACTTACTTATTATACCCACTGCCTGTTTTGTTCACTGTTATATCCCAAGCACCTAAAACAGTATTTATCACATCGCAGGCCCTCAATATATTATTTGTCAAATGGATAAATGATGATGGTGGTCAGTGGGTGAATGGATACTGACTTAGCTGAGCTGAGCAATCCATGGATACCTATGGTGGAGCCATGAACAGGAAACCGGTCCAGCAAACCCAGGAGTGGAGGCACCAAGTACCTCTGAAGGTAGGGCTAGAGACCAGGGCTTCTTCACAGATTAGATGAGAAGTCTCCCCCAACCCAGGCAGCCAGGCAACTGCTCCTTTCCCACCCTTTTCTCCCACATGATCAGAGGATCAGAGAGGAAGGTCCCTCTAGCGGGAAATTAACTGACCCAAGATAAAAACTGGCAGACATTGACATTTGAAGATCAATAAGCAATGTCTAAAAGTGAAAAAATCAAGAACTAGCAGGGTAATTATTATAAGTTTTATAGTACCGTCTGACTTTTCAAACACGTATTAGCTTGACTTAAATAAAATCAGACTGAAAGAAGAAACATCCTGGGGACGCCTATTTTGTTTGACATCATCAAACAATTAAGTTGATTTCCCAAATAATTAAAGTTTTACTCTGAAAGCCATAACTTTTTTTTTTTTTTTACTTTTTATTATGGAACTATTTAAATGTACATAAAAGTAAAGAGAACAGTATAGAGAATCCTGATGTACCCATCATCTAGGTTTTTTTTTAAAGTTTCCAATATGGTTTCATTTATTTTTATCTATTTTACTTATTTTACTAGAGAATTTTAAAACAAATTCCAAATATCTTACAATTTCTCGCCAGAATACTTCATATTATATCTTAACAAATAAGAACAATTAGATCACTCATCTTATAAAATTTCTCTGACTTTGTATTTGTCTGATTCTTTTCTTGTGCTGTTATTTACAGTTTTCCTCTTTTTATTTGCTGTAAATGTGTCGAGTTGGGATCCCACATAGATTCGGGTTCATATTTCATAGCATCAGGGGGCATATCCCATTCTTAGTGACGTGAAGTTTGATCAGTGGGTTTAGGGATTGGCGACCTGACTCATCCATTACGATGTTTCCTACCAGAAACTTAATGGTTTCACCATCCAGTGATATCACATTGGTTTATCAGACATCGCAAAATGCCATTTCTTCTACATGTGTTCATTGGTATTCTTATATAAAATAGAACTTTCAACTCTTTGGATATTCTGGGAAAATCAGTATAAATTCTTAATACTTTATTTATTTAATATTTTACTTATTTAATCTCTTTATTTTCAGAATAATAATAGGTGCCCTAGCAACTTCCAAAGACATCCAATAAGAGATGTTTGTTGCTTAGTTTTGAGGAATCATTATGGACAGGTTTCTATTAATAAAATCAACTTTATCAAAGCATAATTTACATAAAGTATACTGCACTCATTTTGACAAATATATAACCTACTATGTAATCACTACAATCGAGATACAGAATATTCTATGACCCCCCCCCCAAAGTTTTTCTCGTGCCCCTATGCAGTAATTATCCTCCACTTCCATCTCCAGGCACCCACAGATCTGCTTTATTTCACTATTAATTAGTTTTGTCTGTTCTAGGCTGCAATATAAATGGAATTATACAGTATATACTCTTTGTGTGTGGCTTCTTTCTCATTGCATAATGTTTTTGAGATTCATCTGTGTTGTTACATGTATCAACAGTTTGTTTCTATTTTTATTACTGAGTAACATTCTGTCTTATGAATATACTACATTTTTTTTAAACCTATTCATCTGTTGTTGGACATTTGGGGTGTTTCCACCTTTTGACTATTGTGAATAGTGCTGATGTGAACATTCATGTATGAGTCTCTTTGTGGAAAAATGCTTTCATTTCTCTCGGAGTAGAATTGCCGAGTTGTATGGTAGGTGAATATTTAACTTTATGAGAAACTGCCAAACTGTTTTTCAAAGTGGTTGTACTCTTGCACTCCCACCAGCAACATATGAGAGTCTTAGTTGTTCCACATCCTTTTCAACACTTGGTTTTGTCGGTTTTTTTAATGTTAGCCATTCTAGGGGGTACGAAATGATATCTCATAAAGTTTTAATTTGAACTTCCTGATGACAAATGAAATTTTGATCATTCTTTCATGGATTTATTGGCCATTCATATGTCTTCTTTTGTGAAGTGTCTGTTCAAATCTTTTGTTCCTTTTTTATTGGGCTACTTGTCTTATTATATAGTGTTGTATATTCTGGATATAAGTCCTTTGTTTGATACATGGATTGCAAATATGTTCCCTGAATTCATAGGTTTTTATATATTTGATGTATTTTTGTCCACTGCAGTCATTATTCTTTTCAATGGTCAAATGGTCTTATTATTATTATTTTTTTTAATTCTGGCCCTTTAAATTTTTATTTATTTATTTGTTTATTTTTGGCTGTGTTGGGTCTTCGTTTCTGTGCGAGGGCTTTCTCTAGTTGCGGCAAGTGGGGGCCACTCTTCATCGCGGTGCGCGGGCCTCTCATTATCGCGGCCTCTCTTGTTGCGGAGCACGGGCTCCAGACGCGCAGGCTCAGTAATTGTGGCTCACGGGCCTAGTTGCTCCGCGGCATGTGGGATCCTCCCAGACCAGGGCTCGAACCCGTGTCCCCTGCATTAGCTGGCAGATTCTCAACCACTGCGCCACCAGGGAAGCCCCCAAATGGTCCTATTTTTAAGACAAAGCTTTTTTAAAAAGAACATGTATTTGAACCATTTTGTACGGGAATATGTGAAATGCATCCCTATGGTTTTAAACAAAATCTCCTGAGCCCACAGATTTTGATAAATCATGAGTGTCATCTTATAAATACTCATGATTCCCTGTGGGTCTGACGAGGGAGAAGATGCTGACCGCCTCTTTAATAGATGATGCCACATCACCATGGGATATAACTCGAATGAAATAGAGTTGGTTTATAACAAACAAGCCAGAACTTCCCAAACAAAATGTGACTTGTTCTGCATACGACCTGAGAGACGATCAACCTATTCCAAAGAAGTTGATTAATGCAACTCAGCACAATTTTGAACCCTTTTTTGGATGGCCTTCAGATTCAGTTTGGGCATCTCACAAGAAAATCAGCTTGTGCCCTTCAACCTTAATTAAAACTCCTTAAATACGAGACTTGACTCTGGGCCAGGCACAGGACTAGAGCCTTCTTATCCATTATCACACTTAATCTTACACAAATCCTGGAAGATGGGCATAATTAACTCTATTCTACAGATTATGAAACTGACATGGGTAAAGATGAAGTTACACGCCTAAGGCCACACAGTCACCGGGTGGCAGAGAGTGATGCAATCACACGTGGTTCTTAGTGCCCCCAAGGCTGTACTCATCACAGTATACCATGTCTCCCAGCTTTTTCACTGGTTTCAGAAAAATAAAATCCACTTTAGATGGCAGAAGGTTGGTGAGGTATAGCTTGTTACACACCGTGGACTCCAAGGCGTGTTTGGAAGAGATTTCAAAGCTCTTCTCAGCATTGGTAGCTCCCAGAAGAAGTGACCAGTCTCCCAGAGTGACTGCTTGAGAGGGACCAGGAGCAAGTGTTTCTCAGGGTCACCACCTTATTATTTCCATACCCGCTCTTCCTCTTCCTTCCTGTTCTATTACATGTCAATTTTGACTCCTGCGAATGTTTCCTCGTGTTTCTAATCATGTGTTTTTGTTTCTCTTTTTGCAGGGAGAGGGCTTGAGCTGCTACAGATACTAGAATCTGTGATCCCGGTTAACATGGAGACTTTCTATGTAGTCTGTTGCCTGATTTTGAAAGTGCCTCAGTTTGGGACTTTCACTTTTTTTTTTTTTGACTTTTTATTTCGAGATAATTGTAGATTCACCTAATCCAGGGAAATCCGATGTACCTTTTACCCAGTTTCCCCTCGTGGTGTCATCCTTCAACATTATAGTACAATATCCCAACCAGGATAGTGAGAGCGATGCTGTCAAGATACAACCATCTCCACTCCCACGAGGATTCTTCACATTGCCCTTTTTCAGCCACACCCACTTCTCTCCCTCACCCACCCATTCCTAATCCCTGGCAACCACTCACGTCTCCTCCATTTCTATGATTTTGTCATTTCAACAATGTTATATAATAGAATCATACATTATATAACCCTTTGGGATTGGCTTTTTCCACTCAGCAATATTCATTCAGGTCTTGTAAGTATCATATCAGCAATTTGTTCCTTTTTGTTGCTGAGTCATATTCCATGGATGGACCATGGTTTGTTTAACCATCCATACAATGGAGGACACCTGGGTTGTTTCCAGTCAGAGGCTGTTACAAAGAAAGCCTCTATAAATATTCACACACAGGTATTTGTGTGAACATAAACTTTCATTTCTCTGGCATAAATGTGTTGCAGTGGAACTTCTGGGTCATACAATAGTTGCATGTTTAATGTTTCAAGAAACTGCCAAACTGTCTTTCAGAGTAGCTGTGCCATTTTACATTCCCACCCGCAATTATGAGGGATCCAGTTTCTCTGTATCTTCTCCAGCATTTGGTGGCGTCACTTTTTTTACACACTATTCTTTCAAATACACTTTTAATTTTAGAATCGATTCAGATAGAAAAGTGGCAAAGATGGTACAGAGAGTTCCATGTACCCCTCACTCAGTTTCCCTATGGTTAACGTCTTACATTTGTGGGGTACCCTTGTCACAGCTGAGGAAACCACACTGAAACATAACTTTTTACTAAACTCCACAGTTTACTCGGATTTCACTCGTTTGTCCCCAGCGTCCTTTTTCTGTTGGAGGATCCCATCCAGGGTACCACATCACTTTCCTTTGTCACGTCTCCTTAGCCTTTTCTGGTCTCTGACAGTTTCTCAGACTTTCCTTGTTTTTTGATGACCTGAACAGTTTTGAGGTATGTTGGCCAAGTATTTTATAGCATATCCTTCAGTTGAGGTTTGTTTTGTTTTTCTCATGGTTAGACCAGGGTAATGGATTTGGGGGAGGAGGACCACAAAGGTGAAGCGCCATTCCTACCACATCACATGCAAAGTACATGCAATCAACGTGATGCATGAGGTTAACCTTGACCATCCCGGTAAGGGAGTGCTTGCCTGGGGTCTCCACTGTCAAGTTACCTGCCCCCTCCTCCTCCATACTTTACCCTTTGAAAGCAAATCCTCAGCACAGCCCACACTCTCAGGGTTGGGAGCTTAGCTGCCCCACTTTGAGGAGGAAGTATCTACATAAATTATTGGGGATTCTCCTGTACTACTTTTTATTTTGCCCATTCTGATCAGTATGTAATGATATCTCATTGTGATTGTTTTCTTTAATAAATACAAGCGTCTTTAATAAATGATGCCAGGGCAGTTAGGTAACTACATGGAAAAAAATGATGTTGGACTACACAAAATCGGTGGGTGCATATAGACCTAAATGGGAAATACAAGCTACAGGCTTTTGGAAGGTAATATAGAAGAATATCTTTATTAACTTGGAGATATAGAAAGATATCTTAGACAAAAATTTCTATATATTAAGGAAAATGATAAATCCAACTACAGTACAATTCAGTGTTTCTGATTATCTCATTGTGGTTTTAATCTGCATTTCCCTAATGGCTAGTGATATTGAACATCTTCTCATGTGTTTAGCTACCATCCATAATCCTCTTCAGTGAAATGTCTCTTTATGTCTCTTGCCCATTTTCTAATTTGGTTGTTTTTGTTTTGGCTGGGTTTTTTTGGTTTGTTTTTTACTGTTGAGTTCAGGGAGGTTATTTTTATACATTCTAGATACAAGACTATATTCAGATATGAAGTTTGCAAATATTTTCTCCCAGTCTGCAGTTTGCCTTTTCATTCTTTGAACAGGGTCTTTCACAGAGCAAAAAAAAAATTTGTTTAATTTTGATGAAGTCTAATTTATCAATTTTTCCTTTTATGCATCGTACTTTTTCGGTGTCAAGTCTAAGAACCCTTTGCCTAGCCCTGGGTTGTGAAGATTTTCTGCTATTTTTTTTTTCTATAAGTTCTGTAAAAGACTTACATTTAAGTATGTGATCCATTTTGAGTTAAGACTTACGCTGAGGTTCGTTTTTATGTCTATGGATAACTAATTGCTTTACCACCTTTTGTTGAAAAGACTATCTTTCCACCAGTTGAATTGCTTCTGCACCTTTGTCAAAAAAAAGTTGGACATACTTTTGTGGGTCTATTTCTTGGTTTTCCATTCTGTTTCATTGATCTCTGTGTCTATCTTTCTGCCAATAACACATCGTTTTGATTACTCTAGCTATATAGTAAGTCTTAAAATTGAGAAGACTGATCCTCCCAACTTATTCTTCTTTTACAGAATTATTTCAGCTATTCTAGCTCCTTTGCTTTTCCATAAGTTTTAGCATAATACTGTGTATATCCAACAAAAGCCTTGCTGGGATTTTGATAGGAATTATTTTAAATCTGTATATTAATTTGGGAAGAATTGACATCTTTATTATGTGGAATCTTCTAATCCATAAATATGGTATATCTCTCCATTTATTTAGATATTCTTTGATTTCTTTCATCAGCATTTTAGAGTTTTCAGCATAGAACCCTATACATGTCTTGCTAGACTTACACCTAAGTATTTAATTTTTTTAGTAAGTATAAATAATATTGTGTCATTAATTTTGGTGTCCACATGTTCATTGCTATTATATAGAAATACAATTGATTTCCATGTGTTTATCTTGTGTCCTGCACCTTTGTTAAACTCACTTATTAGTTTAGGAATTTTTTTGTAGATTGCTTTGGATTTTCTTTGTAGACAGATAATCATGTCATCTGCAAATTTGGGCAGTTTTATTTCTTTCTTTGTAATTCATATGCCCTGTATTTCCTTTTCTTGCCTCATTGCACTGGCTACAACTCCAGCACTATGTTGAGTGAACATCCTTGCCTTGTTCCTGATCTCAGGGAAAAAGCATTCAGTTTTTCATCATTAATTATAATGTTAGCTGTAAGTTTTTTGAAGATGCTTTATATGAAGTTGAGGAAGTTTCATTCTCTTCTTTTTTTTTCCCCTGGGAGTTTTTAACATGAATGAGTATTGAATTTTGTCAAATACTTTTCTACATTTTTTGATATGATTACGTAATTTTGTTTCTTCTTTTGCCTGTTGATATGGTGGATTGACTGATTTTCAAATATCAAACCAGCATTGCATCCCTAGAATAAACCCCACTTCGTTATGGTGTATATTTCCTATTACGTATTGTTGAACTCTTTTTGCTAATATTTTTTAAGGATTATATGTTGGGATATTGGTCTGTAGTTCTTTTTTGTTTTGTAGTGTTTTGTCTGGTTTTCTGATCAGTAATACTAGCTTCATAAAATGGATTGGGAAGTTTCTTCCTCTTTTATTTTCTGGAAGATATTGTGTAGGATTAGTGCTAATTTTTAAAAAAATGTTTTGTAGAATTCTCCAGTGAAACCATCTGGCTCTGGAGATTTCTTCTGGGGGAGTTTAATAATTATGAATTCAATTATCTTAATAGTTGCAGGGCTACTTAAAATTTGAATTTCATATTGGGTGAGTCCTGGTTTGTATTTTTAAGGAAGTTGTCCATTTCATCTAAGCTTTCAAATTCACATATGTAGAGTGGTTTGTAGTACTCCTTTATTATCCTGTTGATGTTTGTAGGACCTGTTTCATTCCTGGTGCCTTGTTACAGACTGGAGAGAATGGGAGTCTAGGCTCCCTACCCAGCCTTTGCTGGCCTGGATGGAGATGGGGCCAGTGTTTTTCTGTGGCTTTGGCTAGAACAGAGCACTTATTGTCTAAAAGATTTCTGTATTGTTAGACTTACCCTTTCCTGGTCCTTTGGCTGGAGAGGGTAGGTTTTGTTGGGGCTTTGTCTGTGTCCGTTGATGTTTCCAGGTTGCCAACTTCTTCAGTCCAAGTCTGGGATATTGATGCAAATAATAATAATAGTAATAATAATAACAACAACCACCACCCAGGGAGCTCACTAATGCTGTTCCTTGGGTCCAAAGTCCCTAACAGATCTGCCTTCTCTCCACCTTTCAGAATCTTCTTATGTTTGTTTTTTACATGATGTGTAGGGCTTTTCATTGTACTTAGTGGGAGAAACAGAGAAAAGTATATCTCCTTCACCCTTCTGAACGTGGAAGTCAAGAGTTTTCACTGTTAAGTAACCTGACAGTTGTATCCTAGAGTCTCGTACATTTAAGACGTTTATAGTTAAGTTGAGAAAACACAATTAACAACCAGGAACTAGGGATCCCGCATAAGACCAAATTTAAGTTAGGGCTAACTTGTGCAGAGTCCGAGCATCAGGACAGTAAGGATTCAAAGAAGAAAGGGAACAGAAGAAAGACAGGGCAGACATCCGTATGTCCGGGTACATCGTGAGACATTTTGTTTGGATAGCCAAAAGGGTACTCTTGCTTCCACACCTGGAAGTTTGAAAATTAACTGATAATTATAGGAGCTATTTAGTTCTTTGTATGTGCATAAATAGGACTTATTTCCATGCTAGCTCCACCGTTATCAGCTCTATCAATTCAATGAGCAGTTTTGTCCAGAGATGAATATCACAGTGAGTCATGTTACATAAATGATGCACGGTACCATCGGCATCCTCGTGTGGACTGAGGCTCTATGGATACAAAGCAAACGCCAGATGTGTAAAGACATCTGTTTTAGGAAAGAAAAATTCTCCAGGCTTCCAGATGTTTCCAAAGAGAGATTTGACCTGCTCTGGACACACAGAGCTCTGGGTTTTTCCATTTGTATTCGGGTGTGTTGGCATCACGTTAAACACGGCCTCAGTCTCCCAGAGCTCTGAGGGATAAAGGAGTGTGTGCGCCTCAGTGTAATGCAGGGCGTGGCTGAAATCAGGGCATGTGAAAGGGTATGTTCTTGGCAGACGTGGTCCTCTGGGGCTCCCGGGCTTCATTCTTGCCTTTCTGCTACCTCCCTCTCCACTGGCCCTCTCTCTGCTGCTAAATGAAAAGGGCAGACATTTTGAGGACCTTCAGATCATCAGAACTCTCTCTTCTTTATAAAAGTGCCAAGATCTTCATCTAGAAGTGTAGCCTCTCTGACTTACTGTTTCAAACTACAAAATGGTACCTGTAAGGACTTCCCTCGGTCAAAAACTAGTCCCAGGAAGACTTACAAAGATAATTACTTTGGTTGAGGAAGATACAGCTGACCCAGAAATTAAAACACGTGCTTTCTCACAACTTTCTTCTGCTAATACTATTCCTTACTCTTCAGCTTACCTACCTGTAAATCTCATGTTCTAGGAACTATTGTGCAGGAATAAGACAGACATTATTGACAAAGTATATTTAGCTCCTAAGAGAATAATCGTGTGCATCCACCATATAAAGGTGTTAGTATAGGACTGTATCCAGTTAGGAATTGCATTCATCTATAAGAGAGACCTTGAAAAAAAGGAGCTTAAATAAATAACTTTATTTTTTCTTATATAAAAGAGGTCCAGAGGTAGATAGTCTAAGGCTAGAATAGCAGTTCAATAATGCCGTGAATGTACCAGGCTCCTTGTTATTCTGCTTCATGATCCTTCATTTGTTGCCTCTATCTTCAAGATAGCCTCTTGGTCACAAAGTGGCTACTGGAACTCCAGCCACCAATTCTACATTCCGGGCATTAGGAAAAGTGAAGAGAAGCAGCAGAAGGCATATGCCAGTCCCTTAAGCCTCACCAAGAACTTCTACTTACATCTCATTGGTCAAGTTGGCTACGTGGCTCTACTTGCAGTGGGGGGTGGGAAATGGCATTTGTTTCCCTGAGCACATTGCCACCCCCACTCAAATGGGGTTCTTAGGAAGGAAGAAGGGAAAGCAGATATATGGTAGACAATTACAGACTCTGTGACAAAAACGCTACAAATTAGCTTGTGCCTTTTGGGCTATAATTCGGGATCTCAAATATTCACAAATTTGAAAATGAGTGTCCATATCTATGGCCAAATGATTTCATTCCTTGGATAAACACCAAGGTCCTACTGTAAAGCACAGAGGACTATATTCAATATCCTGTGATAAACCATAATGGAAAAGAGTATTTTAAGAAAGTATGTATGTGTATATATATATATATATATATATATATATATATATATATATATATATATGTATAATGGAATCACTTCACTGTACAGCACAAATTAACACAACACTGTAAATCAACTATACTTCAATTTTAAAAAATGATTTAATTCCAAGCAAGAATATCCTCAAGTGGCCAGGCCACCGGGAAAGTCCAGGGATTCCAGTGGCTGAAGTAAAGGGCAGAAAATATTGGCTGGTGCTTCTCTACAAACTCCCGTTTGTCCTCTGAGCTGGTTCAGCCCTAAATATAATTTCTAATAATATGAACCCAGGACTGTATACAGCAGTTCACCATAAAAAGTGCTTTCAGAGTCATGACCCACCGACTCCTCCATGAGTCCCAGTGAGATGGGGTGAAGGGCTTTTCCCCCACTTTTCAGGTGAAGCAGAGAAGACACAGCTGGAACACACCTGGCTGTGGCCACACTGTGGGGGGCTGGGACCCCAGATCTTCTGATCCCAACCCCAGGCTCCTTCCTCGACACCGACTACCTAAGAACAACTTATGTCCTTGTGTGTTTCCTAATGTAACGAGCACACATTTGCCTCTGCAGCCTCGCGTGGTCCTGTCACTGCCATTTTATAGCTGTGGACACTGTGATTGAGGTGGGGGACAGGGCTAGAGGCCAGCGGGCAGACCGTGATGAGGCCCTTATATTGGGCAGTAATGATGCCCCATCACGTGTTCACACTGCAATCCAGCTCCCGGGAGCTCCGTGTAGATGAGACCCAGGCCAGCTCCGGCTGCCAGGCTGGGAGGGTGGGTACCCCTTGTTTCTCTACCGTCCCCTCCACCTGCAGGGCCCACCGGAGGCCTGGAGCTCCTCCCGCTCCCCATGGGACCACAGACGCCCCCAGCAGCCCCGACGTAAATCACAAGAAGGAGGAGAGAGGTTCCCATGGGACTGCCCTGAGAAATGTTGTCTTTTCCCAGGAAATATATTTGACAGCAGATAAAGGGTCGTGTGGAAAACAAACTTCCCAATGCTCTGCTTGCTATCACTGCTTGCACCTCCCTTCTCTGCCCTTTCTCTCACACACACTCATGCATCTGAAGACACCACACTGGAAAACTCCCTTCCAGGGGATTTGCTTTCTGGAAAGCATCCCTCTCTGGGACCACCGTCCTGGTCACCTTCTGCGTTCGACACCCCCAGGTCCTGCTGCCCCTCCAAATGGACAAAAGCCCCTAACGTTGCTCACAAGTATCCCAGGGAAATACAGCTCTTGAGACAAGCTGGCTTTGGAGACTTCTTGGGAATAGTGACCCAGAGGCTGAGAACTTGGGAACAATCCTTAACTTCTGGCCCAGTTGCCACCAGTGCCAATGGCAGCAGGTCTGGTGGTCAGCCTCCTCCTGGCCCTGGTGGAGTGAGCTTGCCCAGCAGGCCGCCCAGACCCACAGCATCCCAGAAGGACTGGAGCAGAGGCTCCATCTGTCCTGCCCCTTCACCCCGCAAAGACGTGGGCAAATGTCAGAAGATAAACAACCAGCTTCTAGAAGACTTCTAGCAGTGTCATTAAATAACCAACTTGAGTTTTCTGTGGCAAATAGGACAAGATCTATATCTGCTTCTTCGAAGAAGCCCTCCTTGATCTGCCCAGTTCACAGAGATCTCCCCTCTTTAAATTTGGAATGCTTGTTGCCTATGTCACTCATACATGAGGCCTGGGGACATTTGCTGGTTGATAACGTATTTTCATATTTCAATAAACCACCATTTGCCTGGCAACATGCTGGGTATTTGGTACATATGCTTTTATTTTAATATTCCCTACATTCCAAGAAGGAGGTTTTATCATCCCCACTTCAAAGATGAGCAAAGTTAAGGTTCATGATCATTTGGTGATTTGCCAATGTCACACAGACCAAGATTTGGACCCAAGTCGGTGATGGAAGCTTTGTGGGCGACAAGCCCTGGGGCCAGCAGTGCTGGTTCTACCGTGCTGCTGCTGAGGCGTCCCCACTACTTCAGTGACCCCCTTCTGCTTCCCAAATCTGGGCTGGTCCTCCTGCTGTAGGGGGCCGTCCGTGCAAGGGCCAGCGTGGCTCCTGTGGTCTGTAAACCTTGCTGTGAGCAGACTGCCCAGCCAGCAGGGGACTTGTAAGGAGTCCTGTCCTTGCTCTGCACCAGGGCCCTACGTCGTCGTTCTCCAGGCAGCCCTTCCACCTCCGGGCTGGGACAGCTGGTGAAATGCAATTTCCCTCCATTAATGAAAAGGGCTCCAGTTGATTCCTAACAGAGACCCAGGATGGTCATCCAAAAGAGCTTACAAAACACTCTCTGGATCCCTTACGTGCTGAGAAATCCAGACCAGCTGGATGACATTTTTCTCCCAATGCTCGTAAACTACAACAATTAGGAGGAAAGGGCTTGGCACCGTGGCGCTGGGGTGGAGCTCGGCTCAGCTCTGGAGAAGCTGCCCAAGACCCTGGGCGACCTCCTCCCTCTGCCCCGCTGTGTCCCCTGACCTAGATGTCAGGGCCCCTCCCCCTGCTTCCCAGCATGGTGCCAAAACACTGTGTGGCAGTGGTAGGGACCCTGGCTGGTTTTGGTTTCGTTTCTGCAATCTTACAAAGGAGGTAATAGAATAACAAAAATGGGGATGGAGAGGTGCAGATTTAAGCCCGGGTGAGTGAACTGTTTTGCTGGTTTCAGAGCCTGCCCCAATTTCCATATCTTTCAAATAGGGGGAAAGCCCAGGTCTCGACCTCACAGCATGTCTTGGGGCAAAGTGAATGGTAGGGTGATGGCGATCCTTCCTTGAATTTCCTGTGAGCCCTTGAGAATCAGCACGTAAATCAGTCATAACAGCCCTGGGCTGCTTCCCCATCCATCAGCGGGAGGGCGCTTAGGAAACAGTTATAAAGTTACCCTGAGGAAACTATAATTAGGAAGACAAATCTGCTCTGAAGACATATATCATCGAATATCAGGGCTGAAAGAAACCTGAAGTTCATTTATCATAATGATACCAAAAGTAAATAGAAATCATGTTTAGGGGGTCTTCCATTCCTTTAGCACCAGGAATGGGGACCTGATCAGGTCACAGCATCATCCTCTCCCTGAGGACCACCCTTCATAAGGATCATATATTGTCCCACCAAGACCCCTGTGGAGTTAGAAGGCAGGCAGGGATCATTATCCTAATTTTCCCAGCCTTAGAAACTGGGGACACAAAGACAGTAAGTGGCTTTGCCGAAGTCACACAGGAAGCCAAATGTGGAACCGAAATACAGTTCAGGTCTCTTCACCCCTGATAGAGAGTCACGTGCATCAATTACAGTGAGTTCAGAATTGTAACAGTCCCCATGTCTGAAAAGGATACAGGAGCTGCTTGTCACAAAGCATAATTAGAACAGGAAAAGGGCCCCTAAAAATAGATCCTGGGATTTTACGGTAAATAGTAAAAAAAAAAAAAGAAAGAAAAGAAAAATTATACTACAGATTATGAAAGCATGCACTGAAGAAAATGAAATGTGCGTTGTAGTTGCTGCTACCTGTAAAATCACAGAATAAATAGTGAGTGAAAAATTGACTTGTTTGGACATCATTTTTCTTGCACAATTTTATAATGGCACCATAAGCCACCTTTCAATTAATTTTTGCCTTTCAAAATGAAGTTGTACAGAGAGTCACTTCATCACTTATCTCAAGGGCTCTTCCTTAATCCTTTGATACTCAAACCTTTCTCTTTGGGAGCCCAGCCCCCTCTTTGGGGGTGGCCCCTCAGTGCCCCCCCGCCCCCTCCCCCTTACTAGATAACTGAGCCAGGTCCTTCCCTGCTTGGTGGCTCTATCTGGAACTTGAGTGGTTCTCCAACATCACTTTAGTCAACCTGATAGGATTCAGAGTCTTTTGCAAGGTTTGTCATTTTGTTTTGTGAAGATATACGTGTACTAAGAAGGGATGTTTGGTACACCGGAAACTAATATAATACTGTAAATCAACTATACTTCAATTTTAAAAATAGAATAAAATAAAAAAGTTTGAAAAAATAAGGGCTGTTTGAAGGTGGATTAATTTGAAAAGAGATCAGTTCATTCATGAGTATTTTTGTGCTGGGATGACTCTCCCCCCCTTGTTTATCTAACTCAAGGCAGGCGGGGTAGGCAGGACAATGAATTTGCAGATGACAAGGGCTGTTCCTTTATGTGCCTCCTTCTTCCTAGCCAACCCCAGGGAGGTCTGGTTGGTTGGATTACTTTTGAAGTGAGCCGTCTGAGCTTGTACTGACGGTCTGTGTCCATACTTGTTCCTCTTTGGAGCGCCAGCCACTGGGGTAGACTCTCTGCGGGATCAGATGGTCTCGGAACCCCTACTTTTCTTTGCCCAGAACATCATTTCCAGGCTGAAAGTCTGTGTTCCCTTGGTACCATTGCTATTTTCAGTAGTCATCCCCTTTGGGCCATTAGGCCAGGCTAGGGCTAGTGCTGCACAGGTAGAGAGAGGGAAGGCAGAGTCTTGAAATTCCAGGCCAGAGGGTAATGCTTCCTCTCCACCACTTCATTCACTCATTCGTTCACTTGTTCACTCATTTATTCAATGAATATTGGTTGAGTGACCTGGAAGGAAGCAGTTTCCCTCAGTCAGGTAGCATTTCATCCTTCATCCATTCAAGTATTCAAGTCGTTACCCACTCAAGAGACATGTATTGAACAGCTAGTAAGCGGCAGGCATCATTCTCAGTGACGTGAGGGTAGAAATGGGCATAACATAGTCGTTATCTCCATGGAACTTAAAATGTAGTTGAAGAGACAAGATACATACATGAGCCGTTGATTCATTGTTACTTTTAGTTGTTGCAAATAGTTACATTTGGAAAATGTATTATTATTTGTAAGTATCTCTTTTTATCTCCCAGTCATTCTGCAAGGTGAGTTGGGTTCATATTATTACCATTTGATTTATAAATGAGAAAACTGAGGCTCAGAGTAATTCACTTGTATCTGGCAGAGGCAGGTGTCTCCTCCTTGATTCCAGTGCTATTTCTAGAACAACCGTGAATTAACCTTTATAAAAATACCAGTGTCATTATTCAGCCATAAAAAGAATGAAGGATCGATACCTGCTACAACATGCAAGGACCTCAACATGATGCTGAGTGAAAGAAACCAGACATCGAAGGTCACATGTTGGGTGATGCCGTGTGTGCGGAATTTCCCAACAGGCAATTCCATAGAAACAGAGAGCAGATTGGCGGTTGCCAAAGGCTGGGGCCAGGGAGGAGTGGGGAGGAACTGCTCGATGGTACGGGGCTTTACTTGGGGTGAAGAAACTGTTCTGGAACTAGAGAGAGCTGGTGGTGGCACAACATGATGGACGCCCTAAATGCCACTGCATTGTTCACTTAAAAATGGTTAAGTGTATCTTATGTGAATTTCACTTCAGTTACAAAAGGATGTCAAGTATGCTGTGGAAGAGATGACAGGAGTCCAGGCCTGATCGAGGCCAAGGGCCAGGTCCAAGGCTGTCTGTGCATGTCACAGTGACTTTGCTGTGATAACCAGCTCCCCCCACCGTGACTGAGGACCTAGGTCGGGTGGTCCAGGTTGCCTCTTCCCAGTTTCTCACGACCCCCTGGACTCCTCCTCTGTGACACGGACTAGCTGTTGGATGTCTATCTTCCCCATTCACTGTTAAGCTTCATGAGGGCTGGACCTTCTCAGCACCCATCACCACAGCGCCTGGTACGGAGCAGGGACCAAACAGCTCTGGTTCTAGTCTCTTCCACCCCTTATTGGCTGTGCTTTTTAATCTCTCTGGGCCTCCATCCCTATGCCTGAGCCCTGTGCTAAGTCGTCTTCCTCAGCCCGGCAGGCACACTGTGGACCGTAATCCTGGCTCACACGTGGCTGAGTTCTTCCCTAATGTTGTTGGTGTTGCCCTGATGTCAATGCTTCTGGATCTTTCATCGCTGCCAAGGACTCCGTTTTGTTCTTCTCGGAGGGAATATTGCCACCTCCCACTGTCTTCCATAAGGACAGAAGAAGCAGTGGCGATAAGGCCTTATTTCCATAAGCTTTAAGAGAGTTTTTAAACCTCTTTAAAATGCTGACAATAGAAGCTACTGGGCCTTTTACACCTTGGCCTCTTCCTGGGCACAAAGCTCATTTCCGTTTTGTGTTAGGATTTAATCTCAGAGCAGCAAGGCAGAACCAACCTCCCTCATTTTACAGGTGGGAAAACTGGGACCCAAGGCGACTGATTCTGATTGGCGAGTCGGTGACGCGCAGGCCACGTGCTCGGGCCTCCCCTGGAACGGGCCGCTGAGTCAGGCTCCGGGGGTCTCTCCTGGCGGTCTTCAGCAGCTGGGGACAGTCACCGTCTGGAACCAGTTAGTTTCTCTCCTGCCTGGAGGCTGGAGGCTGGACTCCATGACCCCTGCAGGTCCTTTTCTTCCCTAGGCTTCTCCAATTACCTTCTCTGATTTCCAGCAAACATGCTTTCTCTGGGGAAAAATGAATCCGGGGCTCCGGCTTCCCTTGGGAGCCTGTAAACGATTTCACTTTCCAGGATGGGGAATCTGAGCTCCATGAGAGAAAATGCTCAGTGCGCTGTCAGAAGGAAACGTTTCAACAACAACACGCTCTAGATTTAGGTCCTTCCTAGCGACTCACGCTCTTAGTGGGTGCAGAAGCAACTGGGAGGTGAACCTGAATCCTCTTCCTGGGCGCCGGCCCCCTCCCAGGGCTCTAAATTGGTTCACTTCCCTGCTTGACACAAGGGTCTCCTCCTCCTCCTCCTCCGCAGACTTGGGCCAAAAGCTCTGCCCCTCCCGCCTGGCCTGGGCGCTGGGGGTTAATGAGGCCACAGCCTCTTTCCCTGGGGGACTTCAGAGCCTCATCAGCTCTGAGAGTGTGGACCATATTTTTTTTTTTCCCGATTCTCTCTTCTCCGAATTTCTATTCCTTGAACCCCAGCTAGGACACATGGCCAGACAGAGGCTTTCTCTGATGCTTCTGGGCTTAAAGATGATAATAGCTTCTATTTCAACGCTTTCCAAAATATCTATTTTGCTGAGCCCTTAATGTGCATGATTTCATTTCCTCTCACAGCAGCCATGTAAGCAGTGAGTTTCTGAGACCTCGTTGAGCGAGGCGTCCGAGATCACCCGGTTAGCAAGTGGCGGAGCGGGGGTTGCCATCTGGTCCTGTACTCACCACTATAACACTCAACTCAGAGGTGTAATTACAGGCTTCTCAGAGGTCACGTATCATTTTGACACCAAAACACTGGCATTTCTCAGACCTTTTTGTTTGTTTGTTTGCTTTACACTAACAGTGTTTAGTTGTACAGAAAAGTCACAGAGTAGGAAATCAACTCCCATCCCCCGGGTTCAACAATGACCAATATTTTGCCACACTTACATCTCCCCCTTTCTTCTTTTCCTCTTTTTTCTCTAGTACGTTAAAGAAAATTCCTGACATTTTGTTGTTTTGAGCCTAAATACTTCCATATGTAGCTCTAAACAGGGGGGAAAGAGAGGGAAGAAGGGATTTCTGACAGAATCACAAAACCAAACACCTAAAGCAGATCAAAATTTCTTGATATCGCCAAATACTCAGTTCAACTCTAATTTCCCCTCGTGTCTCAGAAGATGCCTTTTTACATTTGGCTTGTTTCAAGAAGGGTCCAAGCAAGATCCACATACTGTGTTTTGTTTTATGTCCCCTAAGTCTCTCCATTTAGAATTGTATCCTCTTTTTTCTTTCCAGCATCATCGTTTGTTAAAGAAACGGTGCCCACTGTCATGAATGTTTCACTCCGTGGGTTTATGGGATTGCGTCCTTGAGGTGTATTTAACTTGTTCTTTTGTCTCCTGTACTTCCTGTAAAATCGAGATCCAAAGGCTTGACGAGGCGCATGTTTTAGCAGGAGCCCACGTGGGTGATGCCGTGTACTTCCTGCTACATCACCTCAGCAGACACATGGTACCTGGTTGTCCCAATGTGAGTGCTGAGAACCTTTCACGTGTTTAGACGGTTCCCAGATATTTTGATGGCTTATAGAGACAAGAGATAGAATATATTTTTAACTTTTTAGTTTATATTGGACTATAGCTGATTAACAATGTGATAGTTTCAGGTATACAGCAAAGTGATTCAGTTATACACATACATGTATCTATTCTTTTTCAAATTCTTTTCCCATTTAGGTTGTTACATAATATTGAGCAGAGTTCCCTGTGCTACACAGTAGGTCCTTGTTTGTCATCCATTTTAAGTATAGCCGTGTGTACATGTCAGTCCCAAACTCCCTAACTATCCCTTCCCCCCGAGATAAATTTTTTAAAAATTTTATTGAAGTATAGTTGTTTACAATGGAGTGTTCATTTCTGCTGTACAGCAAAGTGACTCAGTTATATACATATATATTCTTTTTCATATTCTTTTCCATTATGGTTTATCACAGGATATTGAATACAGTTCCCGTGCTATACAGAAGGATCCCGTTGTTTATCCAAGAGATAAAATATTTAAATTTCACGTGGTCTTAGATTGTCTGGACTACCTTCTGGCTTCTCTTGCATGCCACGTTTGAAGATGAAGCCTAGTTACATGGGAAAACCAAACTTTTTTTGGCCTCAAGAGGGCCGCAGCTTTGGGGGAATCTGAAAGCCTCCTTTGCAGAGGAGAGAAGAATCACTCTTAGGTGTGGAGGACGAGTTCTTGCCCATTGACAGATGTAGGCAACTTCTGCCTGGAGTGCTATTCTGTGGGAGTGGTCCACGCTCACGAGCTAATGATTCAGGAATTAGAAGGTTTCCGGCTGACGCTGGCACTCCAGACGGGAAGGATGAACCAGGTCAAGAGAGAGGCAGAGACGGACCCTGGATGCTGAGGGAGGCTGTGGAGGAGGCAGCTGGAGGAGAAACACAGATCCTCTTGGGGAAGGTAAGCAGGAGACAGTAAGACGGCAGAACCTGAACCAAGGAATTGAAAAGACTATGCAAGGAACCTCAAGCAGAGTGAGGGACGACAGCAAATCGGGAGAAGAGTGCTTGGGACTTGGGGATTATTTGTGAAACATGACCTGAAGAGATTTAGAATCATGGAGTCCTCAGACTAAAGGGCCTGTGGAATAGCCCACCATATCAGTAAACAAAGGATGCTGGGGCCATCAAGCCAGCAGCCACTACAGGCCCCACTGTGCACCCTGAGGGGGTTCAGGATGGAGAAAAGCAGGATACGGGCCCCACATAGCTAAGGTGCACATCAAAGGAATGATTTCAGTGAGCCCAGACTCTTGCATCTTCCCCTGTGTAGAAAAGCGCTAAATTCATTAACTTGAGGTGTCTGGGTTTTCTTTAACAGTAATCTTTTGATGTTCCGACTACATGGGGTTTTTTTTGTTTTGTTTTAACAAAAACTCCTGTATATCCTGGCTCCTCCCTGACCTCTTCAGAACAGTCCTTCAGAGCTGAGAGGCTGTCTCCCTTAATTCCTCAGTGTGTCTGTCGAATAAAATATAATTCTCAAAGCTTAGCTTGTGCATTTTTTTTTCAGTCGATGGACCCTTGTAAATCATCTAGTCCGGCCTCTGTCTTTTGCAGATGAAGACGCTGGGCTCCCTTATTCAAGGTGACACAGGGTCACCGCTGGGACAAGAATCTAGTTTCCATCAAGTTCTCTCCAAGTTCTCCCCACTCTACTGCACTGTCTTCCTTCCTCAAGGAGCCATGGCTGGGTGGATGGGGAAGTCTGGCTGGCCAGAGGCAGAGGAGGTCTGAACTGAGAAGCCAGACTTCATTTATGGTCAACCAGCTCAAGCAGAATTTCCATGACTAAGTCGTATGCCTGTGATTTGCTTCAGTCATTGTAGTGTGTGTCCTGTTCTTCCTCTCTCTGTGTGAACTGATTAGTACAGAGGATGATGTGCTATGGATGAGAGTAACTATAGAAGGATGAGAGCAGGGTGGGGCTATATAGTTCCATGGTCCAGGTTTAAAATATGAGGCTCTTGCATACCCTCCTCATCCATTGTCTCATTATAGCAATTAAGGCTGGAGGACAAACATAGACCCAGATACCCCGTTGAATGGTGGTGTTGCCGCTTGTGTCTTGGTAACTGATGCTTTACTTGAGGGCTGGGACCTTGAATCAGTCACCTGTCTCTCTCCTAGCACTTAGCAGAGGAAGTAGCACATAACAACACATGGTACTGAATAATGCAGCTAGTTCAATGAATGAATAAACACCCAACATGGCACATCATCTTCCTCAGATACTTTTCTTAATCCATCCCCCTCACTCATCTCAGAACAGTGGTCTTCAGACGTTCCTAGCTTACTCACCACCCCCTACACACACACAAAATTTTTTAAAAATTACATATTCTCTTTCATTTGTAAGTTAACATCCACAAGTTTACATCAAAAGTTAAACATGTAGTTAAAATGGATGTAATTTCCAGAGTATTATAGAAATTGGCATTTTAAAACAAAATCCCTAAATGACACTTCTACACGTTTGCAATAATTATTTGATACACATCATATATTTAAAAATTTATAAGCAAATTCTTTATGTTTGTGAGTCATATTGTTCCCTTTTCTTTTTGAAATTGTATTTCTACTTCGCTTCACTTGTTGTAATTCAACAAAAATATGTGCAGAAACATAGTTTTCAAAGTTCCTATAACTGTTATGTTCTAATTGTCAAAATTATTATTCTGTATTAGGTTATAATAACAATTATTAGTAGTATACAGCTGATAAAAAAAGTATAAAATATTATGCATTTTGATAAGAAAATTTTAAATGTAGAATATACCAATATAGACCATATCCTGGGTGGTAAAACAAACCTCAACACATTTAAAATAATTGTGTTCTCCATCCACTGTGGAATCAAACTAGAAATCAATAACAGAAAGATAACAGGAAAATACCAAAACACTTGTACATAATCCATGGGAAGCAAGGAAGTCTCAAGGGAAATCCAAAAATACATTGAACTGAAAGAAAACGAAAATACATCATAGTGAAAGTTATGGGACACAGCTAGGCAGAGAGGAAAACATGTAGCACTAAATGCTTATATTAGAAAAGAGGGAAAGTCTCATATCAATAACCCGATCTCCCATCTTAAGAGCCTAGAAAATGAAGAGCAAATAAACCAAAGGGTAAGCAGAAGGAAAGAAATAATAAAGATAAGAATAAAAATCAATGAAATTTAAAAACAGAAAAGCCATAGAGAAAATCCGTGAAATAAAAAGCTGGTTCTTTGGAAAGATCAACAAAATTGACAAATCTCTAACAAGACTTACAGAAAAGAGAGAGAGAGAGAGAGAGAGACCACAAATGACCAATATCAGGAATGAAACTGGGGCTATCACTACAGAGTGCTAGATGAAGTCATCAACATGATAATAAAGGAATTCTATGAACAACTCTGCTCTCATAAACTTGACAATTTGGATGAAATGGACCAATGCCTCAAAAGACACAAACTTACAAATAATTACAACTCACCCAATATGAAATAGATAATCTAAATAATCCTATAACCATTAAGAAAATTGAATTTGTAACTTTAAAACTCAAAAAAAAAAAAAAAAAATCTCCAGGCCCAGATGGTTTCACTGGAGAATTTTCCAAGCATTTAAAGAAGAATTAACACCAATTCTATACAATGTCTTCCAGGAAACACAAGAGGAGGAAAGACATTTCCATTCATTTTATGAAGCTGGTATTATCATGATACCAAAACCAGTACAAAAAAAGAAAAAAAAACTACAGACCAATAACTCTCATAAGTATAGATAATAATTCTTAATAAAATATTGGCAAATAGAATTCAACAATTATAAAAAGAGTTATACACCATAGCCAAGTGGGGTTTATTCCACAGATGCAAGGATAGTTCAATATTTTAAAATCCATCAATCAAAGGCAACAGAACATAGTCAAGATTTGAGACTTGCGGGCTTGATTGATGGCTATTTATTATTTTAGACGAAAAAGATTCCTTCTCTAGTATACTTTACTTCCTTATTCAGGAAGGTTGGAAAGATTTACAACGTGGATAGCTTTGCTGATATTTTTATAATAAACATATTAATAAACTTCATTTTATTAAACTTTAAAAGAATCCATCCATATAATCAGCCATATTAACAAGTTAAAGAAGAAAAATTATATGATTATATCAACCAAGGCAGGAAAAGCATTTGACAAAATTCAGCATCCATTCATGATAAAAACTCTCAGGAAAAAAATACAGAATAGAGAGGAACTTCCTCAACTTGATGAAGAGCATCTACAAAAAATTTATAACTGACATTATCCTTAAAGGTTAAAAACTAAATGTTTTCTCCCTAAAACTGGGAGCAAGGCAACAATGTCTGCTTTTACCACTTTATTCAATATAGTGCTGGAAGTTCTTGCCAGGGCAATAAAGCAAGAAAAGGAAATAAAAAGCATATAGATCAGAACAAAGAAATAAAACTATTTGCAGATGATATGATTGTCTGTGAAGAAAATCCCAAGGAATCTACAAAAGACTCTTAGAACTAATAAGTGAGTTTGGCAAGTTCATAGAATATTAGATAAACATACAAAAATCAATCAGTTGTATTCCCATATTCTGGCAACAAACAAATGGACACCAAAATTAAAAATGTAATATCATGTTAACAGTTGTTTGAAAAACTGAAATATTTATGTATAACTCTAATGAAACATTTAAGATCTAAATGGAGAGACATGCTGTGTTTATGTATCATAAGACTTAACACAGTAAATATGTCAATTCTTCCCAAATTGACATACATGTACAACACACTTCTTATCAAAATCCCAGCAAGATTTTGGTAAATATTCACAAGATGATTCTAAAATTTTAATGGAAAGGCAAAGGAACTAGAAATGCCAGAATAATTTTGAAAAAGAAAAATAGATAAATATCAGTCTACCTGATTTCAAGACTTACTTATAGCTTCAATAAATCAATAATCAGGACCGTGTGCTCTTGGTGAAAGAACAGACATAAAGATGAATGGAACAGAATACAGAACACAGAAACAGACACACACAAAGGTATCCAACTTCTTTTTGACAAATATGCAAAAGCAACACAATGGAGGAAAGATAGCTTTATCAACAAATGGTGCTGGAGCAATTGGATAGCCATGGACATAAAAATAAATTTAAAAAAATAACAATAAAAACTTCTCAACTTAAGTCTTACACTTTATATAAAAATTAATTCAAAATGGATCACAGGCTTACATGTAAATTATAAAACTATAAATCTGGTAGAAAAAAATAAGAGAAAATCATCGGGATCTAGGCTAAGCAAACGAGTTTTTAGATCTGACACAAAGAGTACAATCTGTATAAGAAAAAACTGATAAATTAGACTTTATCAAAATTTAAAACTTTTGCTCTGCAAAAGATCCCATCAGGAAGATAAAAATTCAAGCTACAGATAGCAGGAAAATATCTGCAGACTAATACCAGTGTCCAGAATGTATTTTTTAAAAAACTCTTTTAGAAAAGTAAAACTTTTTAACTTAACAGTGGAAAAGCAAAAAATCCAACTAAAAAATGGGCAAAAGACATGAAAGGACATTTCACCAAAGAGAATATAAGGATAGCAAATAAGTGCATGAAAAAAGATTCAATATCATTAGCCATTAGGGAAATGCAAATAAAATCACGAGATATCATTACACCCTCATCAGACTGGTTAAAATAAAATATAATTGAATCAATGAGGCAACGATATCCTCTCTCACCACTCCAATTCAACATTATCCTGGAAGTCCTAGCTAATGCAAAAAGACAAGAAAGGAAGTAAATTGATAAGAAAGAATTAAAATTTTCTTCGTTTGCAGATGACACAATTGTCCATGTAGAAAATCCCAAAGAATTAACAGCAACAACGAAAAAAGCTTCAGGAACTAATAAACAATTATAGCAAGGTTGCAGAATACAAAAAATACAAAAAAATTTAATTGCTTTCCTATATACCAATAATGTTTGGAATTTAAAAATTAAAAACCCACCACCATTTACATTAGCACCCCTCAAAAATGAAATACTTAAGTATAAATCTTATAAAATGTGTGAGAAAACTATATGAGGAAAACTACGGAACTCTGATGGAAGAAATCAAAGAATATCCAAATAAGTGGAAAAATATTCCATGTTCACTGATAGGAAGACTCGATATTGTTCAGATGTCAAAGTTCTTCCCAAAGTGAGCTATAGATTCAACACAATCCCAGTGTAAATCCCAGCAAACGAATTCTAAAGTTTATATGGGTCAAAAGACCCAGAATAGCCAACACAATATTGAAAAAGAACGAAATCAGAAGATAGACACTACTCGACTTCAGGACTTAACTATAAAGCTACAGTAATCAAGACAGTACAGTATTGATGAAAGTATAGACAAATAGATGAATGGGACAGAATAGAGAATTCAGAACTAGACCCATGCTAATATAGTCAACTGATCTTTGACAAACGACCAATGGCAATTCAATGGCGAAAAGATAGTATTTTCAACAAATAGTGCCAAGAATGATTGGACATTCACATGCAAAAAGAAAAAAAATTAATCTAGACACAGACCTTATGCAAAACTATAAAACTTCTAGAGGATAACATGGAGAAAATCTATGTAACATCAGATTGGCCATGACAGTTAAATACAACACCAAAACACGATCCATGAAAGAAATATTTGGTAAGTTGGACTTCATTAAAATTAAAAACTTCTATTCTGTGAAAGACACTGTTAAGAGAATGAAAAGACAAGTCAGAGGCTGGGAAGAAAAAGACAAGTCAGAGGCTGGAAAAAAAATCTTTGCCAAACACACATCTGATTTTTAAAAAAATCTGTTATCTAAAATATACAAAGAACTCTTAAAACTCAGCAATAAGACAACCAGAAGGCAAACGATTCAATTAAAAAGTGGGCAAAAGATTTGACAGAAACCTCACCAAAGAAGATACACAAATTACAAATAAGCATAAAAAAGATTCTCCACATCATAGATCATAAGGGAACTGTAAATTAATCAAATAGGTACTACATACCTGTTAGAATGGTTAGAACCCAAAACACTGATAACACTGAATGCTGGTGAGGAGAGGCAACAGGAACTCTCATTCATTACTGGTAGGAATGCAAAATGGTGCAGCCACTTTGTAAGACAGTCCAGCAGCTTCTTACAAAGCTAAATGTAACCTTATCATACAATCCACAATTGTGCTTCTTGGTATTACCCAAATGAGTTGAAAACTTATGTCCACACAAAACCCTGTGCACAAATGTCTATATCAGCGTTATTCATAATTGCCAAATAATGAATGTCCTTCAAAGGGTAAATGGATAAACAAATAGCGGCATATCTATACAATGAAATATTATTTAGCACTAGAAAAAAACGAGTCATCAAGCCATGAAAAGAAGTGGAGGAACCTTAAAAGCATGTTGCTAATTTTAAGAAACCAATCAGAAGAGGCCACACACTGAACAATTATAAGTATATAACATTCTGGAAAAGGTTGGTGTGGATGGTTAAATAACTATGGTCCATTGATACCATGGAATATCACTCAGCAACAAAAACGAACGAACTATTGATACATGTAACACCTGAATGAATCTCCAGACAATATTACTGAGTGAAAAAAGCTAATCCCAAAGGGTTACATAGTGTACGATTCTATTATATAACATTCTTGAAACGACAAAATCATAGGAATGAAGAACAGAATAGTGGTTAAGGAGGGGCCAGACAGAATGGAAGAAGGTGTGGTATAAAAGTGCAACATGAAGAACCCTCATGGTGATGGAGATATTCTATCTCTTGACTGTATCAATGTTCTGGTTACAATATTGTATGCAAGATGTTACCATTGGGTAACCCGTACACAGGATATCTGTGTAAAATTTCTTACAACTGCATGTGAATCTATTTTCTCAAATTAAGAAGTTCAGTTAAGAATTTTTTATTAGAAAATTATCCCTTAATAAAAAGATTAAGACTTTTATTTTTAATTACTTTATGTATCCATGAGTGATATTACTTGTTATTAGAATTAGACAGAGAGCAGTATCCATTCCATTCCTGCTTCTCATTTTTATAGAAGTAATGCTGGGAAACTTTGTTCACATAAATCATTTGGAAGGAGTTTTATTATAGCGATATGATTTAACTCTCTGAACCCTTTCCAAGTTCTATGCCAAAAATAACATACTGCTCTATCATCAAGAATTATTTTTAATAATCTATCAGCTGACAACTCCATTAGGTCCTCTTCTGATATCACTGAAAGCAAAGAATCAGAAAACATCTGACTTACAAATATCTATTTTTCAGTCTTTGCAGTCATTAAACTTCTCTGTTTCTGAGAAGTCATTTAAAATGCTTGACTAAGACTCATCAAATGATTATTAATTATCTGTGTTATTCTTTTTCTTAAAGGTACCTTCTAATTTGATACACCTAGAGTTAGATAAATTGAAATATTGTTAATTCAATACATATTTGCCAGAACTTTTTTGTAAAATTATTTTATATTATCATAAGCTTTATTTTTTATTGTCATCAAGCTTTTAAAAGCTGCAGATTTAACACATCATTTTATGAATAACATCCACAATTTAGCCTAATCATTGAAGGCAGTCATCATTGTAAAACAAATCACCCAGAGTAGATTTACTCTCTGTCCCAAAAAAAGCCCCAAAACAAAGAGAAGCCAAATGTCTTCAGAAGTAATAGCCCATGAGAAGAGGCCAGATGGACACACATAAAACGAACACACCACACATGAAACGTGGTTAAGAAGATGGCAAATATATTTACACTTCTAATTGGAAGGGAGGTAGGAGACTGTTAGAGGGGGTGAAGGAACTGGAAATATGGGAGAAGACGGGAGATTTCAGGAGGAGTTGCATTTGTTTCAGAGACTCAGAAATGGGTACAAATGAGCTTTGATGGTGTAAGTAAGGCCAGTGGAACAACACCTTTTTAAAAATGTCCACAGCTACCTCTTGGTAAATGAAAATGTTTTGCCAACCTTTCCTATCCACAGGTAAGATTTTGCTTTTGAGCTAAAGTTTTATATTCAATGATAGAAGAGGGAGAGGATAGAGAAAGTGGGGGGGGGGAGGGAGAGAGGGACAGAGGGAGGGAGAAGGGAATGAGGGACACAGGGAGGGAGAGAGACAGAAAAGAGAGAGGGACAGAGGAACGGAGAGAGGAAAAAAAAAGAAAAAAAGAAGAGATGGAGGAAGGGAGGAAGGAAAGAAGGAAGACAACCAATTTGTCATCTCCTTAGAATTCCAGCTCAATTTCTAGAATGGTGGTAGTCCAGTGGGTTAATTTATACTAAAGTGTTAATGGCTTACAGTGGTTATGCACTCCAAAGATCCCTTTCAGCTCAAAGGCTCTGTGAAACATTGTGTACATTAAGGAATCACCGTTTAAAAAGGAATTTTTGAAAAAGTAAGATTAGAGAAAAGGAACGGGGGAGATGACCGGTCGTCCTCGCTCAGGCAATCCAATCAGGAAAGTCGGGGCAGTAGCTTTAACTTACTAAGCACACCAATGGGGCCGATAGATACCATCTACCAGTAGATGGCGGTCTTCATATTAACTGACTCCTAACTGGAACAACCCTCTTTTCTACCGGATTGTGCAACTTGTAGGGTTGGCTGGCTTCATGCACAGGTAGAAGAGGACACCACCTGTGCCGGGCGAATGGGAGAGCCCTACGTGAGATCTCCACCTGCTCGAAATGAACCCCCTCACAGACCCCGCCATCCATGTCTAAAGTTCAAATTTATCCAGCCCTTCGGGGAGAGGGGGGCAGATGGCAGGCAGGAAGGGGACCAAGGTTAGTCATTAACACTTTAGCAGGAACTAATCTGGTATATTAACTCAGGAGAGAAAAGACCTTGGAAAAGTATAACGAAAGACTGGTAAGTTCGAAAGAGAAGATCTGTGCAACTTTCATGGTTGTTTCCGTGGGACAGTCTGTGTGTGAGCTGGAGTGGCGTGTAAGCACTGGGTGCCTGAGTTATAGCCTTTAAAAAAAGAAGAGGTAGGAAGAAAAGAAATGGTGGATTAGAACAGGTCAAGTTTGCCTATGGTCAGACCTGAACTCCTCACGTTGTATCCTTCAGGTCCCATGTCAAGATGGAGAACTGAAACCCCCAAGGTTTGCTAAAGAACCCGTAAATCTCCTTATACCTTAACTGGGTCCAAAGCCTAAATATTGATAATTCCTTGTCACTCTCTATCTGATGCCCGTAGCCCTGGATCTGTTAGGACCAGCACCTTCTTCATCCCTAGGACGGCCCAAGACGTCAGGGGACGTAGGCAAAGGGGAATTATTCAGAGAGGGGCCAAGATGGTGAGAAGCTCGAAACCTGTCCAGTATCTGTCCCAGGGTAAACTGGAGAAGACACGGTCAACATGACTCTGTCTTCGAAGATTCCAATGGCTGTCATGTGGAACATGCCAGAGACATTCTATGCAGACCCAAAGGTAGAAGCAGATTTATAGAGAAATCAGTTATAATGCAATGTAAGGAAAATTTCCTCTTCTGTGACGATGATGATGGAAATAATAATATTATTAACTCACATTTATTGAACCATCGCATGGTGTCAGTCACTGCGTTTCGCGTGCCTGATCTCATTGAATAATTAGGGCGTTCCAGTGGAGTGGGTATTATTCTTATCACATTTACAGGAGAGGAACCAGAGGAGCTAAATAACGTACTCAGGGACCTGAGAATTTAGTCCCTGGTGGGGCTGTCTCCTTACACTGACCGGCCGCCCTGAGAGTCAGCCCGTTCCCCTCCACGGAGGCTCCAAAGCACAGGTAGGGGATGTCCGGCAGGAATGCTGTAAAGGAGACTCATTAGATTTGATGATCCTAAATGTCCTCCCAACCCTTAGGGCATGTGGGTTCCTTCAATCATTCAACAAATAATGGAGTGCCAGGCAGTGTCCTAGGAACTAGGGAGCTCCTGATACCAAAAGGAGGAGGGGGAGGAGGAGGAAGAGGTGAATTAGTAAACAATTGGGGGTTTTTTTAAAGCACAATTGTGATAGGGACTATCTTAGAGAAGTGGGAAAGTGCCATGAGGCAATATAACTGAAGTATAATCTAGTCTGAGGAATCAAGGGAAGTGGCATTTAAGCTGAGATCTGAAAGTGAGTAAGAGGTGCTCAAGCAAAGAAGAAAGGAAGGGAGGGTTCCAGGCAGAGGGACGGTCCTATACAAAAGCCCTGAGGCAGAAAGACCTTGGCACTTTCAAGGCTCAGGAAGGCCATTGTGGCTGGAGTCGGAGGAGAGAGGGAGAGACAGCCGATCTGAAATAATGCTGGCGAGTAAGCAGGAGGTACCACATCATGCAAGCAGTTATGAGCCATGTGAGGCTTTATCCTTGGAGCAAGAAGGGAGTTCTTGAAGGGTTTCAAGCAGGAGAGAGAAATGATGAGTTCTGTTTTCAAAGGCCACGCTGACGGCTGCATGGGCATTGGGATGCAGGGGATGAAGAGAGGTCAGTGTAGGAACAGGAAATTGCCCTCTTTCCAAGGGGTTCACGAGGCACTATCCCTCACACAGGCCAGTGTGCATCTTCTTGAGATGGAGGGAAACCTGGGAGGAGAAGGTCGCAGCTAAGTGTGAGACCTGGTGTCGGTCTCCGCCAGCCTGACCCACCAGTGCTGTCCTGTCTGGTCAACAGTCTGGCTGAGGTTTTCCACACTGCATTCAGCAATTCAGGAACGGTGTGGAGCAGGGTGTGCTGGGGACTCAAGTGCACCCTTCCCTAATCAGGGACAGCTGTCCTGAGCTCAGCCCCAAGCGTCCGCCTCCCACACTGCCCATAGCTGTGGGCTCCTTCCCCACCACCCACAAGGAAAGCCAGGCAGCATCTGGGAAGTCAAAGAGAAGACGGAGAGTTCATTCTTCAAGAAAAAGTCCCAAGTCAGATCATTATTCTAAACGCACAGAAGAGCTCAGAATGAATGCATATTTCACGCGGATCTAGCGAATTATGGTACTGACGGCCATGTGGTGGGCAGAACAGAGGACTCTGAATTAGGAGGGTGCATCCGTTCCTGGTCTCTCACCCAACTTACAACTAACTGGGTGGCCTTGGATAAGACTTTTGACCTTTTTCTCTCCACCTCCTCGCTCTCTACAGAGATAATAGTATTTGTCACTTTTATCTCTCAAGGATGCTGTAAACCTCAAGCTGGAAAGAAAAGTGTTCTGAAAGTTCAAATCTTGATACAGAGGGGAGGTAGTGGTGGTGTCAGGATGTGTAATGACATCCTGGCTGGGCTGGGGAAGAGCCAGGCTTTGCTTTCAGCAACCTGTGATGTCATTCAGGGCTTCTCACTGGAAGTCAAGCCTGCGTGTTCTAGTACTTCTTTATAGAATCTCATCCTCCCGTGCCCCCCGAAAGTTCTTTTCCACCACTCTCCCCTCACCTGCCCTTGCTCCCACAAGCCCCCAGCTTCTTAAGACCTTTGTAACTGAAACACTTCAGAAGTAGCTTCAATCAAGTTAAAGAGCAGCTTTCCCTATTCTCTGCTAAACTCAGCTAAGAAGCTCCTCAAATACAGCAGGTGGCTACTATATTTAAGCCAGCGTTCCAGAGATGTTTAAACAGAAGTCTTTAATGATACAGTGTAGGAAATGAATGAACTGGGCAGTGAGTGCAGTAGGAGTTAAGGTTGTGATTTGTATTCTCGAGAAATTATTGAAACCTGACCTCCTTGGTTAGAGCAGAACACCTCCCCTCCCCCTTCACCCCAGGCACACACCCCTGTTTCATTTTCTTCAAACATTTACCATGTCTAAACTTTTTGATCCATTTGTTCTTTGTCTCTCCACTAAAAGGAAAGCTCTTTAAGTTGGGAGATTGTGTTTGTCTCAACACTGTA
Source organism: Eubalaena glacialis (assembly GCF_028564815.1). Taxonomy (NCBI): domain Eukaryota; kingdom Metazoa; phylum Chordata; class Mammalia; order Artiodactyla; family Balaenidae; genus Eubalaena; species Eubalaena glacialis. The sequence goes on along the minus strand of NC_083726.1, from coordinate 113,048,635 downwards.
TCGCCAGACACCTAAAAATGTGTCTGGCACAGAGTAGGTGCTGAGTAAGTATTTAATTGAATGAACGAATGTTGGTGTTTTTTTTTAATATGTAAACTATTATCTGTCTCTGCCCACCAGAATACAAACTCGATCAGGGACCTTGACTCTTATTCTCCATGATATCCTCAACACCTAGAACCCCAAGCACTTGAAAAGTATTTGCTGAATGAATGAATGAATGAAATGAATGAATATGAATATAGGCTAGGGAGTGCAGGAAAAGTTCTTGGAGGAAAGGGAATTTGAGCTGGTCTGGGGAGGATGAGTAGAGTTTGGATATCATCATCATTTCAATCTCGTTATCCTGGGAGCTCTGATATTCATAATAATGAGCTAAAATTTACTGAATGCTTGCTATGTGTGAGGCATTATTGGGGGCACTTTATCACCATGTTGTATACTCCAGAGAACATATTTGGACTAGTTTGCAAGTCAATCTGAAATCATTTTCTGTGTTAAAAAAAATCGGTTTTGACACATTCTTGTCGTGGAAGTCAACCATTGTTCCAGGGAGGCTCTGAGCAGCTGCAGTCAAGCCAGAGGAAGCTCCTCCCGCCTGCTGTTGAAGCAGCTGGCGGGTTAACAGAGACCACCACGGACCCTGCAGCTATCGGCAGCTGTTTGAGTGGATGGAAATTCTGCTGCCTGTAGAGGCCAGCAGATGAGAACCGCGGGAGGGGACATGGCCACTGGGATGACCTGTGTGTGTCCAGTGGAGTGTGGAGGAAGCTTTTTAATCCCTGAAGGGCAACCAGTTAGCATGGCTCAGACAAGAAGTCTTCAGGTTGTAGTAAGGACCTCTTCTCTGTACCGTCCCTGCCTTCAAGTCCCGTGAGACCACCCAGCTGCAGGGTGGAGGAGGTCTCATGGCTTAGCTTCAATGTACCCTCAGTTTACATACTTTCTTCAGCCTCTTGTGAGACTGCAGAGCCAAATACTTAGCTTTGTAGAATGTTGGAGCTAGAAGGAGCCATAGAGATTATTTAGACCAAGCCCCTCATTTGTTTTTGGCCGCACCCTATGGCATGCAGAACTTCCCCAACCGGGGATCAAACCCGCGCCCCCTGCAGTGGAAGCATGGAGTCTTAACCACTGCACCGCCAGGGAAGTCCAAGCCCCTCATTTGAGGGGTCCCAGAGGGACATCATTTTGCCCCGCCACAGAGCCAGCTCATGGTAGCTGAGTCAAGCCTCTGAATCCACAACCGCTGGTCCTGTGTCCATTTTGTTCTGATAAGTTTTTGCAGTATTATTACTACCGGTTCTATTGTTTTTATTTTTAGCAAACAGCAGTAACTGGTATGTAATTAACGAATAATGCTATTAATAATATTATCATCATTCGAGCAATTCTATGTCAGACTTAGTGCTAAGGTTTTTATTTAACATTAACACCCTTAGGATAATATGTTTTCATTTATTCAGAATGACGGAAGTTTCAGGTTTGCTGAGGGGAAGAGCTTATAGAAATGATAATTTTTCTATGATTTAAAATGTAATTAATTACTCTAAAACACAAAAACCAAACACAATTCATTTTTCTTGGGAGGAAGCACCATAGAGTAGAAAATTCTCAGGCTATTGGACACGGAAGACTGGTGTCCTAATCTGGATCCTAGATTCTACTGTCTTCTAAATACTTGACTTCAGACAGGTTGCTTGACCTCGCTGTGTCAGGTCCCCATCTTTAAATTGGGGATAACACAACTGAACCCATATGCTTTGGACCACATTACCCTGCCACTCTGGCCCCAACAACTTGGACAGGAGGTGGGGTCCTGGGGTCCCCTCTAGAAGGCCAGCTGCCTGAAAGTCAGGCTGGCTACACTGGCTCCAGATGGGACAGTCACTAACCAATTAGAGCCTCCAGCAGGACTTCTGAATGTGAGATACTGAGAGAACATGGAAGGTGAGGTGGTTCAGGAGCTTAGAGACAGAGGGAGAGGGAGGCATGGAAACCATCGTGGCTCGGGAAAGGAGAGTGGAGAGAAAAGTGGTCACTGGGCTGCCGGGCCCCAGATAGATGGTTAGGAGGTGCAGAGAGAAGGCAGGAACGGACCAGGAGGTGGGGAAGCCCCAGCAGGTGGACCTGGGGGAAGATGGGGAAGGAGAGAGAGACAAAGCCGTGAACAGCAGCAGGAGGAGTGGATCAGTGGCCGTGGAAGGGGCGCCCCTACAGGAGGGACAAGGGCCAGACTTGCTCTAGCGTCCCTTCAGCCCCTGTGGCCTCCAGACCACCCCCCCCCCCCACCGCCCAAGGCAGCATATCCTGCACATCCTCCAGCATCCCAGCCAATTCTGGCCGCTGCTTTTTCAGAGGAGTTGCAGGTATCTTGTAGAGATACATGGAGAAAAAGTAAAATGTGGCCTTCCCCTCCGGGGGTGCTTCATCTCTCTTCCTCGTAAAAGTGGAGCTGATAGGGTGCACCCAAGAGAGAGGAGCTAAACCCACAGGCTTCGCAACTGAGCGGAGATGGGCTTAACTCCCAGCTCTGCCATTTGCTAACTGTGTAATCTCGGAAGAATTTCTTGATCTCTCTGAGGTTCCTCATCAGCATCTGTAAAAAGTGCACAGCGATAGGGCTGCTGGAAGGCAGGCTGCGAGGATTAGGGGAGATAGAGCGGCTTTCATGATCAGAGCCCCCAAGATCAGCGGGCATTTCCTCACGTCACTGCTGTCCTAGCGCACATTCCTCAGATCCAGCTTTCTTTTGCTCTGCATGTGTGTATGGGGGGGGAGGGGCTGGGGGGAGGGGCAGGGGGGAGGGGCAGGCAGAGGAGGGAGAGGACACAGGAGAATGGGTCAAGAAAGATGCCTTCACTTATCACAGGGGAGGAGCCTCAGAGCCTAACTTGATCAAAGGAGAATCACACCGGCCCCTCCTGGGGTCCGCTGGCACCGGTCCACGCTCCGTCGTGAACAGCACCAGGCCTCTGCTAGCATCCTCTCTGTGCTCGAGGGAGGACCTAGGGACATTGACGCTCCAGCTGCAGGCAAGTTCCTAGAAAGCCTGATGGAATGGATGTCATTCCTTTGCTGTGAGTCATCAGCCCCAACAAAGCCCACTGGTATTTCCGAGTCCATTCCCAGTGCCCAGAGCTGGGCCCGGCAGCGCGGCAGCTGCAGGGAGTGGAATGGGCTCCCCAGCACTTTGCCCTGGATTTCGTTTTCAGGAAAGGCTCGTGGCCCCAGAAGAGGGGAGGCACTCTGAAGGTCATCTCATCCATGCCCCTGCCTCTGGGCCGAAATATCTGAAGACGTGGGTGTTTGGGGAGCCCCTCTGACCCATCCGAGTGTGGGACCAGAGGCACCAGGGTGGGGACAGGAAAATGATGTCCCTTTCTCCATTGTCTCCTTGACCTTCCACTAGAAGGGCTGCAGGAGAGGGGAAGGAGCACAGAGAAAGGGCAGCACAGCCTGGGGCGGGGGGATCTCTACACCCTCACCTTTCTCCTTCCTCTTCTTTTTTGGTGTCCAGGCCAGGCCACCCCTGCTGCCCTCTCCTTCCAGGCCATGAATCAAAAGCCTGTCTCAGCCCCCGTTCCTGGAGGTTCAGGGCTGCAGGGCTGTCCGTACTCTGTGAACAGTGACTGAGGACCCTCGGCCGGGGCAGGTGCTGGGGAGCCAACCTCCGGCCTCAGCTCGCTGAGGTGTCACAGCAACTCTGCAGAAGGTGTTAACACCCCAGATTTCCCAACCACTGCAAAATTCAATGACTTGATCAAGATCTTGCAGCTGGACGTCCCACAACCGGGGCGAACCCTCTGGAAACTCCAGACCAATTTTCAAGGGACAGCAGCTTCAGTGGCACCCTGCTCCTCAAGCATCTCCCATCCAGAATGAAAGAGTGCCACCCTCTCAGGCCACGAGCCACGGCCCACTGCCCCATGGCCCCCGGAGGGAGCAGTCTAGGTGTCCTCTCCAAATGGTGAGGCTCATCTCCCAGCATCACTTAAAGCAAGCGAGCACCTCGCAGAGTGCAGCCCCCGGCGGGAGCGTGTCCTCTGCAGGCACTTCCTGCTGTCCCTTCTGAGCTTCCCAGGATGTAAGCAACAGCCCTGGGGGTAGCTGTCGTTGCAGGGGACCCAGGGGTCAGCGTCCCCCGCCCCAAACCTGGTGTCCTACAAATACACGGATCATCTGCCTTTGCCAGCTCACAAAAGAAGATTCTTGTGAGCACACAGTTGCCTGTGGTCGGGGGATGATCTGAAACTGCTCCTCGTTCCTGGGCCAGCAGCCAGCTGCCTTGGATGGTCAGAGGTGAAATCTGAATGCTGGTGAATGGGAGAGCGGAAGTGCAGCCAGACTGAGCTAAGCCCATTCATGAAAAAGATCCAGTCTCACTTCCTGATTGCCAGGCGTTGTGTGCGTGTGTGTGCACGTGTGCATTGCTTTCTGCCCCACTTCTTCCCTCCCCCTGCTCTTTTCTTCCTTTTTTTTTTTCTCTCTCTCCACAAAATCTAAAGTTCATCTTTGGGAAACTGCCAAAGAATGTGTAGCTGGTCTGTGGTTAGCAAAAGAGAGAAAGAGAGAGAGAGAAAGAAAGAAGGAGGGAGGGAGAGAAGGAAGGAAAGAAGGAAGGGAGAAAAAAGAAAGAAAGAAAAAGAAAGAAAGAAAGAAGGAAAGAAGGAAAGAAGGAAAGAAAGAAAGGAAGGAAGGAAGGAAGGAGAGAGAGAGGGAGGGAGGGGAGGAAGGAATAAAGGAAAGAAAGAAAAAGAGACAGAGTCATACAAAAGCAACACTGTTCCTCCATATAAACCTCCCTTCTCTCTCTCTCTCTCACACACACACACACCACACACACACACACACACACACACACACACAGCATTCAGTATCATGGTTATGAAAGGATAAAAGCATCGTTCCCAGGTCATGCTGCACCCGCCTCTCAGTTTTCCCTCCCAGCCCCTCTGGCTCGAGGTGGAGGAAGGTGAGCCCTGGTGGAGGGTGCACCCTGTTGTCGGTGGAGTGTGAGGGTGGTCAAGGCTGACCCCAGGGTAGATTTTCTGAGGTTCAGCTAAAGGCCTTCCCTCTGGGGAGGAATTCACGGCTGCCCCGTTGGGCCCCACTCAGTGGGCCATGTGGTCCCCTGGCGGGCCATGCCTATCCCTAGCAGCCTGATCTCCGAGCTCTCAGAAGGCTGCCATGCAGCTGTGAAACCAGGGCCACTTACCCTCCTGGAGCCTCAGTCTCCTTATCTGTAAAATGGGGGTGATGATAATCATTCCCTCTTCAGAGGGCTGTGGTCATTGTGAAGATAGCACAGGAGAAGGGCCTCCTTCGCACGGCGTCAGGGTTGGGAAATGTGCCCCGTGGCTGTCGACCACCTCCGGGCTGGGGAACCCACCACACTTGGAGGCGATCCCCTCCATTCCCAGTAGCACCGCAAAGACCCCCAAACTTGGCTGCGCTTTTAGGGTATCGGGAGGGATGAAGGCATCTTCTTTGCCTTTAGAGATAGAAACTGGGAGGACCACCAAGAAAAACCATGTGCCCAGCTCAGCTTGGTCCACTCGCTGATTCACGGGGGCCTCACAGCCACTCGTGTGAGAAAAAGAGATGTAGCTCAGGAAAGGAGATTAGACCAAAGGCCCCAAAATAATTAATCAGTGCTGGAGGGTTTAAGCCCGAAGCAGTTTTCAGTTGTTCTCTAGCCAAGAAGTGCTTCCTGGGCACCCACACTGATTTCAGAGTAATGTGGGGGGAGGTGCACCTGCCCCCAACCTGAGGCCCCTCTGTGGTACAGCAGGTGGTGGGCCCTTCAGTGCTTCCCCCACCTGCGAAGAGGTCCCCTGTGCTGCTGCCGCATGAAACCTCCCTCCCGCTGATCCTGCACATTTGTAAAGCACTGTCATGACAATTCTTGCCCATGAAGTCCTCCCAGTGAGGGAGTAAAGTCATCTGGACAGGTGTGAGTATTCTCCCCATTTTACAGATGGAAAAACTGATGCCAGGGAGATTCTGGTGGTGGAGTTTGAAGGTGCTGGACTCTCTGAGAGTCTATCCCTGCCTCTCAGGTTTTCTTCAAATGACACAGATGACACAAAGAGCTGTTCTTTTTTTTAACTATCTTTTAATTGAAGTATAGCTAATTTACAATGTTGTGTTACTTTCAGGTGTATAGCAAGGTGATTCAGTTACACATATATACATGTGTGTACATATATACATATATTCCTTTTCAGATTCTTTTCCATTATAGGTTATTACAAAATACTGAGTAGAGTTCCCTGTGCTCTACAGTAGGTCCTTGTTGGTTATCTATTTTATATACAGGGGTGTGTATCTCTTAATCCCAAGCTCCTAACTGATCTCTCCCCCCACCGCCCGCTATGCCCTATGGTAACCACAAGTTTGTCTTCTATGTCTGTGAGTCTATTTCTGACAAAGAGCTATTCTTAGCCTCTCCTGTCCTGAGTTATTCTTCACTGAATTGGGCAGAAGCTTCTAACCACCCTCCAAGTTCCCTCCCAAGGGGCTTCTCCAGGAAACGGGCCATATGACCCTCAGTTTGGCCATGCGACTAATCTCAGTGTTTCCTAGAACTTCAGGGGGCAGACGCTCCAAGCTGCAGACCCACGTGGAGGAGGATGGGTTCCCAACGAAGGAATCTGTCTCACTGCCTTATTTCCTTCCCTCTCCCTCCCCCCCGTGTCGCCAAGCCATCCATCGATGGTGAGAGAGAGGAAACATCTGGTCCGGGCTAAGCTCCTCCGCCCTCATGTCAGCGGGGCTTATAGGAAGAGCTGGTTGGAGGTCTTGCAACCTTGAAATAAACCAACGGTTCAGCTGCAGTGCTCCCCCACTGCTATCCCTCCCTCCTCCCCCACCTGAATACTCTCCATCCTCCCCCAAACCACCCCTCACACCGACCCCCACCCCTGCCACCATCCAGCGGGCACCTGTTGCTGCCACTTCCAGAAACCAGAGAGAGCCACGACCAAAATGGGGGCTCCAGGACGTCTGCGCCAAGACAGCGAAGACACTGATGACCACAGGGCCGGGGTGGGATGGCTCTAGACACACTTCCAAACTCCCTGAACGTGGTCTTCCTCCAGTCTGCCTCTTAGCTCCCCTTGCCCTCTCTAATCATAATGAACCATCCTTTATGGAACATCCCTCTGGGCCAGGCACTTAATGCAGATTATCTTATTTAATCATCATAACGACCCTGCAAGGTAGGTATTCATCCCCTTCTTACCGGTGACAGAGTAAAAAGCACAGAGAGGTTCAGTAATTTGGCCAAGGTCGCACAGCTGTGAAGTGGCAGAGCTCAGATTCCAACCCCATTGGACTCCAAAGCGTATGTTTTCAACCTCTACACCAAGCTGTCACTCAGAATATACCCTGAATCCTCTTTTCCCTCCCACGAAACCCTCCCGTATTCAGGCACCAACCACCATGCTGTGACAACTGGTGTTTTTCAGCCATCCTCTTCCCTATCTGCCAGGAATTCTTCATTTGTTCATTTCAGTCATTCATTCATATTCCAAGTAGAGACTTCGTATCTACATAGGGTCAGCATGTGCTATGTACCGAGGAAGAGCATCGTTCCTAAATTCTACGGGATGTGCAGTCCTTAGGAAGCATGGCCCATGGGGCAGCACAGACAGTGAATGTTCCCAGGCCCTAGGGGAGGGGAGACCCCCTGGTGAGCTCAGACCTGTTCTCGCCTTCCTGCCTCCTAGTTCTTTTTGTGGCTTTGAAAAATAAATACATGGTGAGAGCCAAGGGTGTTGTGACAAGGTGGCTGTTCAGAGAAAGACCAGGTCCCAGGGTGACATGTTTGGTGACATGTGGCCTTGTTGCCGTGCAAGACTCTGCAGGTCTTTGGATGATGGCTGGTGACCATCTTCAGCCTAAGGAGAAAAGGAATGAATGTTTGGCGCCGGTGCAGGGGCAGTAAACACAAGAGACACTGAGGAAGGCAGACCGTAGGCAGCAGAAGCTGTGGTTATAGGTCTATAGCTGTGTTGAGAGATTACAGAGGGATGTTGGGGCCTTGTAGGAGAAGGCCCTGAGCTGCTGGTGACGGATGAGCCTTGATCCCGCAGGCCACAGAGACGTCACGATTCACAGTGTGTCGTGATGTCGTATTTAGAGAATTGGAGGGAGGAGGGGTAGGCTTAGGGGCTGTCTTGTGGCTGCAGCATCTGGAGGGACCAGTGCCACCATTTCTGGGCAGCAAAATCGTCCCTGCACAATGCTGGACACACCACACACACACACACACTCACACACGCAAAGAACCCCAGTCAATAACTTAACATGAGGAATGAATGAGTCTCTTATGGAAAGAGAACAGTTACCAAGAAAACACTGTGGGTGAATGGGACACACGTTGGACGTGGGGATGCACCCTTTCCTTTCTGCCCCCCCAGGAATTTGGAAATGAGGGGAATAAAACTGCTCTCACAGGGTAACACTGTGAAATTAACACACACTGCCTCAGAGCAGAGCCTGCAACGACCTTCAGGAGAGAAGGATTCTCTAGGCATCCAGCCTCCATCTGAAGGACCATCTACAGAAAAGGTGGACAGTCCTAAAGGGGGGCGACAGGTCAGCCACAGAAACACAGAAAAAAGGAGTCCTAGGGACAATCCAGAGAGCTGGCCTGGAGAGAATATCTTGGTGCCAAAGGCAGCTGTGTCTTTCTTGTGGAGATGAATGCATCAAATAATCATCACATGATAGCATGACACATTTTCGTTTTACAACCAACTTTTGTGATTTCATTCTGTAGCCACCAAGCAGCCACGTGAGTGTAACCTGACGTCCTGAGTACTTTATTCCCAAGGAAAGAATGAGTGCCAGCCCCGAGCGGCTCCATTCAGATGCCAGAGCTGTCTGTTGGGGTGAGATGGGCCCGTCCACCCTGCAGAGATCCAGGCCTGGATGGAGGGCCAGACGCAGACCAAGATCACGCCACCAGGAACTGGTCTTCCAGGAAGCCCCCGCCTTCTCTGCCCCTTCCTCTTGGGCTTTCAGACTGTACTTCTCTATTTCAAAACACATCAGAATATAGCAAAGCCCTACAGGTTGGGTAGGTATAATGGCCATTTTTATCAGCAGGGGAATAGAGGTCTCAAAGGGTTCATTCATTTGCCCAAGGGCACTCAGCTTAGTAAACCAGCCTGGATTCCAAACTTGTTCTGACTCCAAAGTGCACGTTTTTTCTATTACCATGTCATCCCTGCCTTCAAGAATGTTCCTCTCCAGCTTGTCTTTAGGTAAGAAATTGTGTTTGGTGGATAAGGTAGGGGTCAGAGTGGGCACCAGCCTGAGGCTCTCCTCTGGGACTGGTTGCCTTCTTCACTTCCAAGGGCAGGCTGGGGGGAATTCCCTGGTGGTCCAGTGGTTAGGGCTCTGCGCTTCTACTGCAGGGGACACAGGATGCATCCCTGGTTGGGGAACTAAGATCCTGCATGTCGTGCGGTGCAGCCGAAAAAAGAAAACAAAACGTACGTACAGGGGGCAGACTGGGGAAGGCACTAAGGCAGATACAGCTGTCCAGCTGCCTCTGCACCTGCTCAGCGAGGAAGGATGGAGGACCGTGCTCCAGGGACAATGAAAAATGTTGGCCCTTCCCTTTTATGCGCCATCCCACACCTTCGGTCACCCCCAGTTCCCCCAAGTCCCTCGTGGATGAGTGACCTCAAGCCAAGAGGACAGGGTTAGTATTTCACTTCACCCCCTTTCTGCCAAATAATATAATCCTGTTTTAACAATTCAGTTCCGTTCCTTTTCTACCTGAAGACACTTAACTCTGTCAAAACTTGAGGTCACCTATGTGCTGCTCCCGAATTCTACCAAACACCCTCACTCTCAAAAGTAACTTGCTTTTAAAAATAGCTTTGCCATTCGTGGATGTGTCCCTAAGTAATATACCGTTCCTTTCTTAAAAAATCAGGATAGATGAGGTCTAATTTATATGCAGTAAAATTACGCTCTGGGGGTTTAACGTTCTAGGAATTTTGACAACCCGATGGATGGTGTACCCACCACCACAATCCAGATGGAGAACGATTTCATCACAAATTCCTTGTGCCTCTTTATGGACAATTCCCTCACCACCTCCTAGGTTTTGGCAACCTCTGATTTGTTTTCCAGCCCTGTAGTTTTGCCTTTTCCAGAGTGTCAAGAAGGAAAATTTTAATATTTTATTATTGAATATGTGATTAGGAGAACTGTGCTTGTGCACGCATATGAGCTCACACACCCGTGAGTGTGTGCCACAAAACCCTCATCAGGTTGAGGAAGTTACCTTTGATTCTTTGTGGGGCAAGGACGAGAGCTTTTTATCGTAAGGAAAAATATTCAATGTTATCAAACGCTTTCTGTCTCTATTGAGATGATCATATAGTCTTTCTTCTTTTAATGAACTGTTATGTAGTGAACTACATACAGAAATTTTCTGATGCTGGACTTCATGGAAAAAATCCAACTTGGTCATCATTTATTATCTTTTTGCTATTTGGCTAGTGTCAATGTTATTGCTGTGTTTAAATTTTTTGCATCTACATTCATTGGTGAAATGGTTCTGTGATTTTTTTTTCTCTGACAACTATGTCTGATCTTGGCATCAGGAGTATGCTGGCCTCATAGAATGTCTTAAGAAATGTTCCTTTTTCTTCTATTCTATAGAGGAGCTAAAATAATATTGGAATTATCTTTTTCTTTAATATTTGGCATACTCATCTATCAAATCATCTGGGATTGGTATTTTCTAAGAAGAGAGATTGTTAACTATTCATTACCCAAACTTAATGGTTTTCCGTTTACCCTTGGGTCCATTTTGGCAATTAGTATTTTGCTGGTAATTTGTCCTTTTCATTTAAGTTTTCAAATTTATTGGCAATATATGACTTAAAATGTTCTTTCAGATTTTCACTGCTGCTGCATCAGCAGAATTCTAGTTTCCAAAGGCTGCTATAACAAGGCACCAGAAGATGGGTGGCTTATAACAACAAAAATTTATTGTCTCAGTTCTAGAGGCTAGAAATCTGAAATCAAGGTGTCAACAGAGTTGGTTCCTTTTGCGGGCTCTGAGGGACAATCTGTTCCATGCCTCTCTCCTAGCTTCTGAGGATGGTTGGCAACCTTTGGTGTTCCTTGGCTTGTAGACGCCTTACTCCAGTCACTGCCTTCATCTTTCCATGATGTACTAACTGTGTCTATGTATGTGTCTCTTCCCTTCTTATAAAGACACCAGTCATATTGGATTATAGCCTGTTCTAATGACCCCATCTTAACTTGATTATAGCTGCAAAGATTCTATTTCATATTAAGGTTACATTAACAGGTACTAGGGGTTAAACACATCTTTTGTGGGAGACCCAGTTCAACTCATAACAATTAGTTAAACCCTCTTTCTCATTTTTCCTTTTTTTTTCTTTTCTTTTTTTTTTTTTTTTTTTTTTCTTTTCTTTTTTTTTTTTTTTTTTTTTCTTTTCTTTGAGGGACCATGCCACGCGACATGAGGGGATCTTAGTTCCCCGACCAGGGATTGAACACGCACCCCCTGCGGTGGAAGCACGGAGTTCAACCACTGGACTGCCAGGGAAGTCCCATCTCTTTCTCATTTGTAATGTTCTTGTTTGTGCCTTTCCTCTTTCTTAGTCATTCTTGCTGGGAGTTCTCAATTTCATCAATCTTTTAAAGAAACATCTCTCAGCTTTGTTAATCCTCTTTTATCTCTTTTTTCCCCCTGTTTCATTAACCCTGCTTTTTATTTAATTCATCCTTCTACTTTTAAAAAGCTTATTCTTTTATTATAATTTCTTAATTTGGAGGTTTACATGCTACTGTTCAAACTTTCTTCTCTCAATATGTAAGCATATAAGCTATATTTTTTCCTCTAACACTTTCTAACCACTTATAACCACTGTTTTAACCTTATTTCCTACATTTTAATATACAATGTTATCCTTATCAATAAATATTAAGTATTTCTAATTTTTATTATGATTTCTTCTTTGACTCTAGAGTTATATAAAAGTGTATCTTTAAACTTCCAAACAGGATTATTTTTTAAAATTATCTTTTTGCTCTTGATTTCTTACTTAATTTCTTTGTAATTGTAGTATGTAATCTATGAGATACTGATTCTTTGAAACTTCTTGAGACTTGGCTTATGGCAAAACATGTAGACAATTCTCTTAAATGTTTCAAGTACGCTGTAAAAACAATGCCTCTTTTTAGAGTTCTATATATATCCATTAGATCAAGCTCATTAATTGCATTGTCCAAATCTTCTATATTCTTTTATTTTTCTGTTGCTTGACCTATCAGGTATTGAGAGAGAATATTAAAGCTTCCACTGTGTTATGGATTTGTCGGTTTCTCCCTGTGGTTTTTACAATTTTGTTTTATATATTTTGAAGCTACATTACAGGTTACATACAAGTTTAAGATTGTTATGTCTTTCTTGTGAATTGAACTTTTTACCATTGTGAATGTGTCTCTTTATGTCTAATAAAGCTTTTTGCCTTATAGTAAATTTTGTCTGATATTACTTCCTCTTTTATTACTTTTTATCAAGTAGATCTTTTCCCAGGCTTTTGTTTTTACTCTTTTAGCATTTTTATGTTTGAGCTGTGTCTCTTGAGAACAGCATAGATCAGATTTTTAAATCCAGTCTAACCATACTTACCCTTCTGTGGAAGAATTTAATCTAACAATTATTTCATTTCTTTTAATCAGAGATTTAGTCCATTTACATTTTAGTGATTAGTGATATATTTGTTTCTACCATATTGTTCTTTATTTCTTCCCCTTCTTTTCTGTCTTGTTTCATTTTTCAAAAATTCATTCAATTTTTCCTTCTACTCGTTTCAACGTTGTACTCTTCCATTTCTATTCTTTATGTGGTTATTAGGCAAAAACCAAAGTTAACTTTTTACTCATCTCCTGATCAATATCAGGACTTTAGCATGTTTCAACCCTAGTTGTACTTCACTCCAGCTTTTATCTTTTATTGCCCTATTTTAGTTCTTTCTTTTCTTAAACCCCACAAACTACACATTATTGTTATTGCTTTGTTGAATGTTCAGATTTGCCCATGTGTTTATCCTTTTCTTCAATCACCATTTCTTCTTGCATCTCAATTCTTTTGGAATCATTCCTTCTTCCTGAACTTTATCCTAGTCGAGAGGTTCCTTTAGTGAACATCTGTTGGTAGTTTTTTTTTTTAATTTACTTTTGGCTGCGTTGGGTCTTCGTTGCTGCACGCGGGCTTTCTCTAGTTGCGGCGAACGGGGGCTACTCTTTGTTGCGGTGCGCGAGCTTCTCATTGCGGTGGCTTCTCTTGTTGTGGAGCACGGGCTCTAGAGTGCAGGCTCAGTAGTTGTGGCTCGCAGGCTCTAGAGCGCAGGCTCAGTGGTTGTGGCGCACGGGCTTAGTTGCTCCGCAGCATGTGGGATCTTCCTGGACCAGGGCTCGAACCCGTGTCCCCTGCGTTGGCAGGCGGATTCCTAATCACTGCCCCACCAGGGAAGCCCTGTTGGTAGATTTTGTTGAAAACATCTTTATTTTATCCCCGCTTTAGGAAGAGTGCTTTGCTTTATATCTAGATCAAGAGCAATTTTCTCTCAGTACATAGCTTTCTTAGCTTCCTTTGTTGCCGCTAAAAAGTCATCCTTTATAGATAAACAGTCTTTTCCTCTAGCTATTAAGATCTTTTTTTTGTCTTTGGTGTTTTGTAGTTTTACTATGAATATGTCAATATCTATCATGCCCGGGATTTACAGAGCTTCCTGACTCTAAAGAGCCATGCCAGTCATCAATTTACTAAAACTCTCAACCATTATGTCTTCTAATTCTCCTTTCTTCCTCATTCTCTTTGTTTTGTGCCCATCCATAACTGTAAACCATATTAAAACTTTTCAGTCTGGCTCCAATGTTTCTTTACCTCTTTCATATTTTTCGACTTTGTCTTTATTATATTCAATGTGGTTTCCGTAAATATATCTTCCAGTTTATTAATTCTCTCCTTAGTTGAGCCTAAGCTACTGTTTAATCCATCCATTGAATTTCAATTTCAATCATTTTTCCATTTTTCTGAAAATTCTACTTGGTTCTTTTTCAAACATGTCTGGTCGAGGCTGATAGATGCTTACTCCTCAATTATATTTTAAACACCCTCTTTATTTTTTATGCATGGAAATTAACTTATACTACATATGTATTTGATTATCACAATAGTTGTAGTCTTCGTCTATCTGAATCTGCAATTTGTTTGTTTTCAGCTAATGAATTTCTGATTTCCGTGTTTTGCAAAAAAAATACATTTTAATTGTGAGCTCATATTCATTCTTTGGAAGCAATTCTCTGAGGCTAGGGTTTAAAGTGTACTTCTTCAGAGAGAGTTTCTGTTGGTTTTTGCCAGGTGATTAGGGTAGCTATCATTTTAGCTGAAAGATTTTTTTAATGTCAGGTCACAACCCATGTGGGAATGAGCATGAAATTGCAGATTCCCAGAGGAGACTTTTCCTTTATTCCCTTATATGCAGTAGTAGGACAGGCATCCTACTATCTTCTTCTAGGAGGTGAGTTTTTCCCTTGGTTCAGCCATTGAAAGTGTCCCAGCTTTCTGAGTGACTCTCCAACATGGACCTTCTCACTTGGATGGACCTGATGCTTTGTCTTCTGTCTTCAATGCACGACCTATTGAAACCTATGCTAGGTCACCAGTGACATGGCAAATGCAAATCCCAGTACTTGCTCACTCTTCTGTATTCTAGGTGATCTTCATTTCTGGCCTCTGAGATCTTCCTTTGTTGTCCCACCTGCTAAGTAGTATATTTTAAAAGTATTGTTAAGCTATTGCCTCCAAAATTAGTAGGCAAAAATATGATGAGAAACGTGATATTTGCACAGTCTCAAAGTATCCCACCACAAGATATTTATTCATCACAAAGGAAAAAATAGTAACTTCTATAGAGATGACTCCTGGAAAACACCATCTTCACCACGTGAGCAAAATCGACATCACCATTAATGAAATAATGTGACATCGTGTGCTTCCCCGTATGGTGCACTCAGAAAGGCACAATCTGACTGTGTTGTCTTCCCCCAAAATGCATTAATCACATGGAAACGTTGGTCAAATCCAAACTGAGGGTCTTTTAACAAAAAATTAGTCAATACCCTTCCAAGTGTCAAGGTCATGAAAGACAGAAACAGAATGAAGGACCAACCTTGATTAAAGGACAGGAGAAGAACCATGACAGCCAAATGCATTAAATGTCAGGATTAGATCCTGGTCCAGAAAGGTGACACTGGTAGTACAATTGATGAAATTTAAATAAGATCTGTAGATTAATTAATAGTACTAGTTAATAGTATAATTGTGTGTGATGCTAATTTCCTGGCTTCGATCATTGTAATCAAATCAGTTTGTTTTTTTTTTTGGCCGTGCCTCGTGGCTTGCAGGATTAGTTTCCTGACCAGGGATTGAACCCAGGCCACAGTGAAAGCACCAAGTCCTAACCACTGGACCGCCAGGGAATTCTTGATCATTGTACTGTGGTTATATAAGGTAACACATGGGGAAACTGAGTGAAGGAGAAATGGAAATTCATTGTATCATTTTTGCCAGTCTGAAATTATTTCTGCCAAGAACTGCGAAGGATCTAAGATTTTACCCTGCTTGTAAACTCACAACTTAACCTGCTACAGTGTCATTAATGCTGGCGGAAGACATGATACTCCTACTCCAGGGTCAGAGACGAAGGACTTTATTCTTTTGGCAGATCATGTCACATAAGCACCATAATCACAGTGGCTCCACCTCTTCCCCCAAGTCCCACCAGGGTGACACAGGTAACTCACAGGCAGTGAGTCTGTATCACACAACTTAAATCCCAATCTCTTATAGGAGGTGCATGCAAACCTACCCAAATTCTGGCCTGGACAGAGACGTTATCTTTATTACATTGCAGAAGAAACCAGTCCTTTTCTCCAAAGGAAGACATTCTCTCCATTACCTAAGGCTGTTTGCTGTACAAACATTCTTAAAAAGATAATTCTGAACAAAAGTCTGTCCATGGCTTTCTTCACAACATGTGCAGAAACAGGAAAGACCATGGAAAATTGTCTGCTAACAATTTCAAAATGAAAAGCTAAAAAAAAAAATCTAAAGAAAACAAAATGGGAAATGAAATCACAGAAAATTTAAGGGACTTGCTTATACCATACTACTAGTGAGAAGAATAAGAATTAAAACTTCCAAGTCACCTATACCCCCAGCTCCATCCTTAAAGTCTTTGCCCAAAGAGGCCCATCACCAAATTGTGCTTCCACTTCATACAAATTGTTGGACTAAACAAGACCTCCCTGGTGCATCTTCCCTGATCCCCACAGACATATTCCCTACGTGAGGCACTAATTTGTCTTCCAACTACATGGTAATCACTTTCCAATAGTCAACTAAGAAATTAAAATTTTAAAATGTCATCTTGCAAGTATAACTGTACCTGTGTGGATTCTAGGGAGTTGTGTTTCAAACTGAGGCCATCCCCAAAAATCCAGATCAGTATTGCCACACTACCGAACTGATCAACCTAAATGTCTCCTGCTGTTATTCTGTCTTTAAGAAACTCTCTCCCATGTGATATGCCTTCCTAGGCTTGAAATCCTTAAACTACACCACTTTCGAAAAAAGCTTCTGTGAAACGAAAAGCTTAAAATCATTAAGGGAAGGAAGGAACAGGGTGTAAAATGAACTGAAGTCAACCATCCTTATTCTCAGAAGGTCAGTAGGGCTGAGGCCACCGCATCTGAAAATGGGACTTGCACCCAGGCCTGCTGTGGATAAATATTCAACTTCCTTCCACAGTGAAATCACCGAAAGGGGAAGCTTGGAAAATTGACCTCAAATGTTTATGTGGCCTGGGCCCCATCCTCCAGCTGAGAAGGTCTAGTGAGATCATTGTGCAGGGCTGCCCTTCTCCAGCATTGGGGGTGAAGGGGACAGACATCTCTGCGCCCTGCTCCCAGAGTGGCTGATCAGGTCAGGTGTGGGACCTCAGAATTTGCATTTCTAAGAATTTCCTAAGTAATGCTGCTGCTGGTGGTCAGGGGACTACCTTCAGGGCAGGAGCCCGGGCAGCAGCTCAGATCAGGGCAGGAGCGTCCTTATCTTCACAGCCCCAGGTCCCAGAGCAAGGCAGGGGCTCAGGGGATGTTGGGTGAGTGCCTGAGCTAGAAACTGCTTTATTTTACCTCTGTTGATCTCAAAGTCCTCATCTGGGTAAGAGTCTACCATGTAAAGGGAGTGTTAAGTCAAGACTTAGTCCTCATCTGGGTAAGGGTCTACCATGGAAAGGGAGTGTTAAGTCAAGACTTAGTCCTCATCTGGGTAAGGGTCTACCATGGAAAGGGAGTGTTAAGTCAAGACTTAGTCCTCATCTGGGTAAGGGTCTACCATGTAAAGGGAGTGTTAAGTCAAGACTTAGTCCTCATCTGGGTAAGAGTCTACCATGTAAAGGGAGTGTTAAGTCAAGACTTAGTCCTCATCTGGGTAAGGGTCTACCATGTAAAGGGAGTGTTAAGTCAAGACTTAGTCCTCATCTGGGTAAGGGTCTACCATGTAAAGGGAGTGTTAAGTCAAGACTTAGTCCTCATCTGGGTAAGGGTCTACCATGTAAAGGGAGTGTTAAGTCAAGACTTAGTCCTCATCTGGGTAAGCGTCTACCATGGAAAGGGAGTGTTAAGTCAAGACTTAGTCCTCATCTGGGTAAGGGTCTACCATGGAAAGGGAGTGTTAAGTCAAGACTTAGTCCTCATCTGGGTAAGCGTCTACCATGGAAAGGGAGTGTTAAGTCAAGACTTAGTCCTCATCTGGGTAAGGGTCTACCATGGAAAGGGAGTGTTAAGTCAAGACTTAGTCCTCATCTGGGTAAGCGTCTACCATGTAAAGGGAGTGTTAAGTCAAGACTTAGTCCTCATCTGGGTAAGGGTCTACCATGGAAAGGGAGTGTTAAGTCAAGACTTAGTCCTCATCTGGGTAAGGGTCTACCATGGAAAGGGAGTGTTAAGTCAAGACTTAGTCCTCATCTGGGTAAGCGTCTACCATGTAAAGGGAGTGTTAAGTCAAGACTTAGTCCTCATCTGGGTAAGGGTCTACCATGGAAAGGGAGTGTTAAGTCAAGACTTAGTCCTCATCTGGGTAAGCGTCTACCATGTAAAGGGAGTGTTAAATCAAGACTTAGTCCTCATCTGGGTAAGGGTCTACCATGGAAAGGGAGTGTTAAGTCAAGACTTAGTCCTCATCTGGGTAAGGGTCTACCATGGAAAGGGAGTGTTAAGTCAAGACTTAGTCCTCATCTGGGTAAGGGTCTACCATGTAAAGGGAGTGTTAACTCAAGACTTAGTCCTCATCTGGGTAAGCGTCTACCATGGAAAAGGAGTGTTAAGTCAAGACTTAGTCCTCATCTGGGTAAGCGTCTACCATGGAAAGGGAGTGTTAAGTCAGGACTTAGTCCTCATCTGGGTAAGGGTCTACCATGGAAAGGGAGTGTTAAGTCAAGACTTAGTCCTCATCTGGGTAAGGGTCTACCATGGAAAGGGAGTGTTAAGTCAAGACTTAGTCCTCATCTGGGTAAGGGTCTACCATGGAAAGGGAGTGTTAAGTCAAGACTTAGTCCTCATCTGGGTAAGCGTCTACCATGGAAAGGGAGTGTTAAGTCAAGACTTAGTCCTCATCTGGGTAAGGGTCTACCATGGAAAGGGAGTGTTAAGTCAAGACTTAGTCCTCATCTGGGTAAGGGTCTACCATGGAAAGGGAGTGTTAAGTCAAGACTTAGTCCTCATCTGGGTAAGGGTCTACCATGGAAAGGGAGTGTTAAGTCAAGACTTAGTCCTCATCTGGGTAAGGGTCTACCATGGAAAGGGAGTGTTAAGTCAAGACTTAGTCCTCATCTGGGTAAGGGTCTACCATGGAAAGGGAGTGTTAAGTCAAGACTTAGTCCTCATCTGGGTAAGGGTCTACCATGGAAAGGGAGTGTTAAGTCAAGACTTAGTCCTCATCTGGGTAAGGGTCTACCATGGAAAGGGAGTGTTAAGTCAAGACTTAGTCCTCATCTGGGTAAGGGTCTACCATGGAAAGGGAGTGTTAAGTCAAGACTTAGTCCTCATCTGGGTAAGCGTCTACCATGGAAAGGGAGTGTTAAGTCAAGACTTAGTCCTCATCTGGGTAAGGGTCTACCATGGAAAGGGAGTGTTAAGTCAAGACTTAGTCCTCATCTGGGTAAGGGTCTACCATGGAAAGGGAGTGTTAAGTCAAGACTTAGTCCTCATCTGGGTAAGGGTCTACCATGGAAAGGGAGTGTTAAGTCAAGACTTAGTCCTCATCTGGGTAAGCGTCTACCATGGAAAGGGAGTGTTAAGTCAAGACTTAGTCCTCATCTGGGTAAGCGTCTACCATGTAAAGGGAGTGTTAAGTCAAGACTTAGTCCTCATCTGGGTAAGCGTCTACCATGGAAAGGGAGTGTTAAGTCAAGACTTAGTCCTCATCTGGGTAAGGGTCTACCATGGAAAGGGAGTGTTAAGTCAAGACTTAGTCCTCATCTGGGTAAGGGTCTACCATGGAAAGGGAGTGTTAAGTCAAGACTTAGTCCTCATCTGGGTAAGCGTCTACCATGGAAAGGGAGTGTTAAGTCAGGACTTAGTCCTCATCTGGGTAAGCGTCTACCATGGAAAGGGAGTGTTAAGTCAAGACTTAGTCCTCATCTGGGTAAGGGTCTACCATGGAAAGGGAGTGTTAAGTCAAGACTTAGTCCTCATCTGGGTAAGGGTCTACCATGTAAAGGGAGTGTTAAGTCAAGACTTAGTCCTCATCTGGGTAAGGGTCTACCATGGAAAGGGAGTGTTAAGTCAAGACTTAGTCCTCATCTGGGTAAGCGTCTACCATGGAAAGGGAGTGTTAAGTCAAGACTTAGTCCTCATCTGGGTAAGGGTCTACCATGGAAAGGGAGTGTTAAGTCAAGACTTAGTCCTCATCTGGGTAAGGGTCTACCATGGAAAGGGAGTGTTAAGTCAAGACTTAGTCCTCATCTGGGTAAGGGTCTACCATGGAAAGGGAGTGTTAAGTCAAGACTTAGTCCTCATCTGGGTAAGCGTCTACCATGGAAAGGGAGTGTTAAGTCAAGACTTAGTCCTCATCTGGGTAAGCGTCTACCATGTAAAGGGAGTGTTAAGTCAAGACTTAGTCCTCATCTGGGTAAGCGTCTACCATGGAAAGGGAGTGTTAAGTCAAGACTTAGTCCTCATCTGGGTAAGGGTCTACCATGGAAAGGGAGTGTTAAGTCAAGACTTAGTCCTCATCTGGGTAAGGGTCTACCATGGAAAGGGAGTGTTAAGTCAAGACTTAGTCCTCATCTGGGTAAGCGTCTACCATGGAAAGGGAGTGTTAAGTCAGGACTTAGTCCTCATCTGGGTAAGCGTCTACCATGGAAAGGGAGTGTTAAGTCAAGACTTAGTCCTCATCTGGGTAAGGGTCTACCATGGAAAGGGAGTGTTAAGTCAAGACTTAGTCCTCATCTGGGTAAGGGTCTACCATGTAAAGGGAGTGTTAAGTCAAGACTTAGTCCTCATCTGGGTAAGCGTCTACCATGGAAAGGGAGTGTTAAGTCAAGACTTAGTCCTCATCTGGGTAAGGGTCTACCATGGAAAGGGAGTGTTAAGTCAAGACTTAGTCCTCATCTGGGTAAGGGTCTACCATGGAAAGGGAGTGTTAAGTCAAGACTTAGTCCTCATCTGGGTAAGGGTCTACCATGGAAAGGGAGTGTTAAGTCAAGACTTAGTCCTCGTCTGGGTAAGCGTCTACCATGTAAGGGAGTGTTAAGTCAGGACTTCAGGGAGCAAAGCATCTCAGGTGCTCAGAGCAAGAGACGTGCCCAGAAGGCCAACCTGGTCTTCTAGGCTGCCGGTCACGCTGCCTGTGGGTCTGTCCGCCTGTCCAGCCTTGAACAAAAGGAGAACTAAGTGGAGAAGTGAAGAAGGAGCAGGACAGCATCTGGAAGAGGCCAGACGACAGCATCCAAAGCCTGAGAGGGAGAAAAGGGAACCAGCCTGCAGCTGAGCGGAGGCCACAGCCACAGAGCCAGGGGCGCAGCTGTAGAGCCGGTCAAGCCTAAGAAGGACGGAGAGACACACAGGAGGCTTGGGACCCAGATTTCAAGAACAGGAAGGAAATCTGAGGTTGGCCAGCTCTGAACTTGACTATCACAGCACACCGCCCCCCAAGACTGGAGCACCCCATCCACCTCTCCGGGTCCGTCCCTGCAGCGGGCAGCTCCGTGGCCCTCCCCAGCTTGCAGCTGCTTCTAGAAGCCGTCTCTTGGAGAGACCGCTGCTCCTTTCCCATCCTGAATCAAGCTCCTTGTCCTTGCCACCACCCTGCCACTCATCCAGTCCAGCAGGGAGAGCTTCCGGGGGTGAGACACACACACACACACACACACACACACAGTTACAGAATTCTCTCTCTCTCTCTCTTCCCTTGCCTTCCTTCCCCCTACAAGCGCCCTCACCCCGGACAATGGTCCCCGTTGGTCAGCTAGCTTCTCTCTCCTCTCCCCAGTGCCCACATTCCCCACACCTGGGACTGCCTGTTTCCATGGGGTTCTCCCCAGGATGGGGACCAAGGTCCACCTAACACACACACACCCACCCACACCCATCACAACGCCAGAGGGTGGAAGATTGGGGGAGGGGATGACAACCCTGTAGAAGGCAGTTGATTTGCTGCTCCTAAGAGGACCCAAAACTTCTTCTTAAAGAAAAAAAATGAAGAAAGGCCCCAAGTCCTGATTGGCCAGTGGCTGGGCTCTGGAATGCCTCGGTTACCGTATATGCTCACATAGACGATGCCGCTGCAGAAGGAATGTGGCCCATGAGCCAGGCCACGGTGGAGAGAATATGGCAGCGACCGCACACTCGTTTCCCCACTGAGGGCTCGTCTCCCTTTCCAGTCTCCGCTCCCACAGCCATAACCGTGGCCCCAGCGATCCCAGTTTTCTGCTGGGCCCCCATCTTGGCTGGAAACTAGGCGAACACATGTTACTTGAGCAGAATGAGAACAGGACTTCTCTGATGATTCTCCTTGAGGCTCATCATTTAAACACACACGACTGTTTTTTCCCAAGGCTTCTCCTAGGCAAGTATATACAGTATTTCACATGAGGAATGTTCTATTCACAATCTCCTACCTTTTTGGATCAGGGAAGGGATTAGAATGATTTTATAGCTGATCAATTCTGCAGTGCCTGGAGCATTCCTGCCCCACGCCCTCCAGCCCCCAGGTGGAAACCTTCCTCTCCTCCAACCCCCCCTTGCCCCCAAGTCAGCTGCACATGCCCCACCCCCATCCAGGCCTGGAGGGCAGAGCAGAGGCGCAAAGAGAGGGGGCAGGGAAGGAGAGGAAGTTGGTGTCTGAATGTGCGCCTCAGTTACATTCCAGAGGCAAACAGAAAGTAAAAAAGAAAAAATTAAACTTAGGTCACCACTGTTTCGTATTATCCACGCCCCTGCAGCTCTTCATTCATGCCAGTACCCTCCAGTGGATACGATGCCCATCCGAGGACAGAAATGGAGAGCCTCAGAGACTGTTCAGTTTTCAGTGGATGGCTATAACGATCAGAGAGGTTCAGTGACTTAACGAAGGTCACACAGCCAGTCCCTACAGACCCAGGACTAGAAAGCGGGTCTCATAAAACCTGGGTCCAGGCTCCTTCGGTACCCACCCTTGGTTTTTATTCACACGCCTGTAAGCGTTCACTGACCGCCCCTTCCTTCAGACAGCCCTGTGGGTTAAGGCAGGAGTTAGGTTGGTAGCATGGGGATTTCTGACAGGTGGGCTGCTAATTGCTGTCGTGTTGGTGCAGACCCTGACCACGTGCAGGCCCCCTTGAGGACCGAGGCAGCGACAGTCTCACAATGACAGTCTCACAATGACAGTTGGCTGCACAAACCCAGGGCAATTGAGGGGAACTGAAATTTGATCTTTTTCTTTCTTTCTTTTTTTTTCCCCCTCCAACCCGGTCTGAAAGAGCCAGTGAAAACCCCAGCCAGACACACTGAGCTGCCTCTGAATCATTGAGAAACACAGAGGAGGGCGGCACCCATCCCTCTCCGTGGCTCGGGGAGCCCTCAGCAGCCTCACCTCCTCGCTGTCACTGTCACAGCGTCCCGCGCCAGCTCGGATCCCCGTCCCCGTCCGAGTGCACTGCATTCCTGGACATGGGAGCTCTGGCCTGTGGGTGCCGGTTCACACACCCACTTCCTCCTCTGCCTTTCACTGCCAGCATCCTCCGAGAGGCCAGCACAAGGTTTCCATTAGCGAAGCACATTTTTGTGCTATGGATATTGAATCGGGGAGGAAAGAAAGCAGACTGTTGTCCATGATGGATGGGTTTTCTAGAGGGCTTCCCGGGGTGGTCCTTAAGGGGACTGGGACGGAGCCACGTGGGTCGCACAGCTTCCAGACATGCGCTTGTTTGGGTGCACGTCTGTGTTGGGGGTCTGTCTGCTCTACCGCTGGCTTCCCCCCACCACTGCCCCTGCCCCCAACACCCCAACTTCCAGTTTACCTGAGTGCCAAACACCTCTCAGTTCTCCTTTTAGAATCAAAGTACCCTGTCCATGTTTGGAGGGGGAGGTACGGTTTGGGGACCCCAGCTCATGAAGCATCACCCAATAGTCCTGCATTTTAAAGCTCTCTATCTCCCTTTTCAGAATGCTGAGGTTTCCTTAAGCTTAGTAAGCATGCCTTTCCACGAGCATCACCCTTACCCACACACAGCCCGAACGAGATGGGGTGGACCAAGCAAAGGCTCATCTCTGGGTTCTCCACGTCTTGCACGGCGCCAAGAACACCGTTAGCGTGAGCTGGGTAAATGATTAATAAAAATAACTAGGAGTCTAAGAAAGCTTAATTTCTAAATCACTTTCCCTCGGCTCAGTTACCCCACTTTTTTAATAGAAGAAGGAAATGAGCCTCTGGGAGCTTGAGTGGCAGAGCGGGGAAGCAAACCCCGTCCCCTGAGGTCCCAACCCGGTCCGTCTCGTCACACTGTCGGGGGAACCTTGAGCCACTGTCTTAAGAAGGGGCTCTGCCCTCAGGGTGCTTTCCTCTACAGTCAGAACCTATAGAGGAAAATAATACAGAACAATTCAGGGAAGTAGCAGCGAATAGTCCAACACGGAAATGCTTTGGGGACAGATAGCCCTTGAAGACAGGAATGAATTGAGGCCCATTATCCCAATTCATTGGGAGAAAAACAGAAGGGCCATAAAGAAAGGGAGCCTTCACCCAAGGTCGCATCACTGAGAACAAAGGCGAGTTCATCAAATCTTTAATCTAGTCGAAGGTTTTTCAAAGAGCTTTTGGGGACAGGTGGAGGGGGCCGACTGGAAGCCCAGACCTCCCAGGAGAAGCCTGAAGATCAGTGCTCCCATCCAAAGCCTTTTTCTCCCCCTCTTGAACATAGCAAAGTGCTTTCCGCCCCTGGAGCAGAACTCAAAAGTCGCAGGGCATCCTGC
This sequence comes from Eubalaena glacialis, assembly GCF_028564815.1. NCBI lineage: Eukaryota > Metazoa > Chordata > Mammalia > Artiodactyla > Balaenidae > Eubalaena > Eubalaena glacialis. The sequence continues at coordinate 113,024,047 of NC_083726.1, read as the reverse complement.
AGCCTCAGAAAGTCCGTGCTGTCCAGGCCTTGGAAATTTACATATTAGAGGCTCTGAGAAGTTCTGCCGGCAAAAGCAAAAGCAAACAACAGAAAACCCCAAATAAGAAAAACCTTTAACTCAGTGCTGTTGGAGCTTCCCTCTCTGACCTGCAGAACCAACATCTGTCCTGCCCGGTCCCTAGGATAAGCACAGCACAGAGGCAGGAATCCTTTGTCTGGGGTAGTTTTAGGGGCCGACCCACAAGCTGCCTTTCCAAGGGGCTTCCCAGCTCTCAGATCCCCTAGCTCACACATGTGTTCCTTTCCTTCTGGAAGGACTCTCAGTGCCCCGCCCATCACACATCTGCACCCACAGCTGCCTCTTGAGCATGCCGTGGGTGTCCCCAGAGGGTTGCCAGAGACGGTGCCTCATCTGCCCGCATGCCCGGGGCTTAGCATGGAGCTTGGCATACAGAATGTAGGTGAGTAGAAAGTGTGAGCTGAGTGGGATGCACGGCACCTGTGGGTGATCCTAGCACTTGCTTTTCTCTTCTCCCGAAAGCCCTACCCCCCCCCCCAGAGACTGTGTCTGGAGTCTCCCCAAGAGCTGAGCTAGGAGCTGTTGAGATCCCACTGCCGAAGCAGAGGCACATCTCTCCCTCCCTACCCCTACCCCTGACCCAACACTTCCAGGAAGCCTCTGCCCTAAAACCTCTGTTTCCCCAAGTTGATGGGGTGGCAGGCAGCCTGTGCTCCCCCTTCCCCACTCCTCTCTCCCCCGCTCTCTCTCCCCTCTCCCCCCAACTAGGCTTTCTTTCCCTCTATTGAGCTGTCAGCCGAGCAGCTGCCTCCAAGGAACCTCTGTTTGGCTGGGCCCTGGGCCAATGCCTTGCCTCTAGCTGCCCGATTCAGGATGATCTAAATCAGAAATGCATGTGTAGGCCCAGTGTCTTCAGGGGATGCCCTTCACTGGTCTTCTGGGTTAAAAAGCAGCCTCAGAGAATAGCCACATCTGACCGCATGCGGCCTCAGCCACGGTGGCCACTGGCTCTGATGCCCAGAGAGGATGCAGGTTTGCAGGGGTGGGTTTGGGGAGGGTCCTGCTCCTTGTCACTGAAAGAGTTTGGTTCCAGGAAAGGCCCAAGCTTGGCTTGGAAGATCCAGATGCACGGCAGAGCTGAAGTAGAGAAAAGCAAGGACTCCATCCTGCATCCGCGCCCGCACTCCTTCTGAGGGCAGAATGCAAGGGAGGTCCGGGAAAAGAAAGAGCTGGGGGGCCTGCTGGTGGGGGCAGGGAAGGCAGGAGAGGAGGCCGGCAGGCCCAGAGAAAAGGGCATGACCTGCTAACAATGCGGGTAAAGGGGGCCCGCAGCCCGGGGCCCAGGTGAAGGAGCAGGAAACGGGAATGTCTCCGGGTTCTGACATGTGGTTGTAATGATCACAGACCCCGTAGGCGCCTAGGGACCTCGGAGGTCATCTCCTCCATCCTCCTGCTTCCGGGCAGGGCTGTAACTAAACTAGTCAAGATGTGCAGGCAGCTCTGTTTTTAAAGGTCCCCGGAGAGGGGAAAATGAGCTTCCTTTCATCAACTATGAGGCTCGGGATCTTGGTGTTGACTTTTTCCACATCATCCAGAAAGGTCACACTTTAGAAAGGCTGCATCAGAAACTGCCTCGTGGCTCAGCTGGATGACAGGGCCCGTGGGTCCTGGGTCAGGAGTGCGTTGGGACCCACCTCCCCCAAGTTTCCCGGGCCCGGGAGTGCCTGCTGCCCAGCTTCATCCCTCTGGCTGAGCTTCAGGCTCTCTGCTCATCTAGGTGGTGCACGCAGGGTGCTCAGAGCACGTGAGCATTGTGCTAGTGGCCGAGCGTATTCTCATGGCTGCGGTGGCTGCAGCTTTTAGTGGAGAAGGAAATCCATGTCTATCAATTTCCTTCTTTAGAAGACCTGCTGTCTACCATGCTGTCCAGAAGGCAGAGAGGGGATCAGGTTGAGCATCCCAGCTGGGGTGCCTTTCCTGACCTGCCTCCTGCTCTACCTCCACTCTGATCCGCCACCGTCTTCTGTGTGTCCCCATCACCTCGCTGGCTGACCTTTTGAAGAGACAGTAGTGTGCTACAGGGTAACCGCTAGGGGGTCCCCATGGGGTAGCCGTACAATTTAGTATCCAAACCAGGATGCCTTTGAGAGCGAAGGGGCTGCTGTAAATTACGCAGGACAACAGGCATAAATCAGAATTTTTCCAGGTAACGTGGGGCCCCGATCACCCTGGCTCTGGGGTCAAACCAAGTCCCTACAACTTGAACCTTGGCTGACCCTGAGCAATTTAATTGTTTTGAGCTTAGGTTGCTTGTTGGTGAAATATACTAAGGTAAAATATCTACCCCCTAGGTGGGGAGGAGGCCGGTGAGGGGGGCAGATCTCAGTCTTTGAAGTACATGAGAGTTACTCAAGATGTTTGTCAAAAATGAAGACGCCCAACCCAACTCCCATAAATTCCGATCCACCGGCTCAGGGTGTGGCCTGGGAATCTGCATTCTGATAGGTGAGCCATAGCTCAACGTTTAAGAAGCATTGCCTTTGAGTCATAGTAAGGACTCTGAAAATAACACAGTAAGGCACCTGGCAGAGAGCAGCCACCAGGAGCGGCTGCTGTCATCCCGCTGTACCTCTACTTTTTTTCCCCTCTTCCTCCCCGCCTACCCTGGGAGCTCCCTGGGGCAAGGGTTGTGTCTTATCATCTTTGAAGACACAGTGCCAGCTAAATGATGGTCTAGCGCTCCTTTCGTGACGCGCATGTGCAGAGGGCAGAGGTGGGATGCCTGCCCACCATCACCCACGGGCGGTGGCAGGGTTGGTACCCAGGGTCCCCTCGGTGAGAACTGCTGATTTGCAGAAGACGGACATCTCCGAGTCCGGGAGCCCTCCCGGCAGCTGCGTGCCTGATGCTCCCTTCCCAGCCCACCCTCAAGCTCGAGTTGAACCACCTAGGCTGGGGTGGAGCACGGGTTTGCTGAGAAATCTGGCTGAGAGATCTGACCGTTAAGTGTGTTTCATCCTGAAATGACTTGGAGTGAAAACTGAAAGTAAAACTCAAACCACCCACTTCCCCCAGCCGAGTGCTGAGTTCAGCGATGCCGCTCCTGCCTTGGAGGCCCTCTCCTGCCTCTCCTGTCCCCGCCCGAAGCCCCCAACACCCACTTCCGTCCACGCAGAAGTCAGAGGCAGGGGTGTGGTGGAGGAGACACGCCTCTGCAGGGCGGACGCCCAGTCTCCTGAGCAACCCTGACCCCTTTCTATGCCTCCACTCTATTTACCAAATAAGAAGCCATTCTTCCATTTAAAGAGACATATCAGACACATCATAGCCATCATGTATTGCGCTTCCTACTACGCCGTTTCAACAGCACGTTGGGACCATTTAAGTCAAAAACAGAAACAGAACATTTAAAAATACAAAAATAAGTATTCATGTTCTTGCACGTGTTAGCATGCATATGAGAGCAATATACGTTCTCATAGCAAAAACTCTAACACTGCAGGCATAAAAGACACGGTGCCTATAATGCCATCCTCCAAAAACCACCTCCTTTAATAGTTCAGGGTTTTTAAAAATGCTATATGGTAGTTAGTCTGTGCAGTAGGATTGCCCCTGAATGCACAACGTTCCCTGAGGCTCCGAGAGGTTGAGTAAACTTGCCCAGGATCGGCCAGCTAGGAGGTGGTGTGGGGAAGACAGACAGAGACAGAGAGACAGACAGAGAGCAAACAACCAGCGAGGGAGACAGCCAGGGTCTAGCTCTCCTGGGAGTGCGAGGCTGCCCTGCCCATTCAGTGCTTCTCCAGAGACAGGAGTGGCCTCTGCAAATGCATGGATCATCCAGTAGCCTGGCCTGATGGTTCGAATTAAGTATGTAAAGCTGGAATGCCATCTAGGGATCACTTTTGAGTCACAACTTTTGAGTTTGTAGATATGGAAACTGAGACCCAGTGCGAACTAGACCAGTGGTCTGCTAAGTGGGGGGCAGGAAGAATCTCCCAAGAGATCTGTGAGACTGGCCAGTTTAACAGAACCGATTTCCTGGCGCTCAGCATTCGCGTGTTCATCTCCACCTGGATCCGGATCCACCTGCCTTTCCTTCACAAACCCCCTGCTCCCACTTTACTCTCACCCTGCCTGCATCTCGTTATGTCCCAGGTATAAACACCCACAGAAGCCTTCTCACTCAAGGCTCTTACATGTTTATTTTAAGCTTCATGTTAGAAATGGGGGTGCTTTTGTCTGTCATGGAATATATTCAGTTACAGTATATTATAGAGCAGGGGCAGGAATGGTGACAACCTTTATTTAAAAACCTCACCTTGGGCTTCCCTGGTGGTACAGTGGTTGAGAATCTGCCTGCCAATGCAGGGGACACGGGTTCGAGCCCTGGTCTGGGAGGATCCCACATGCCGCGGAGCAACTGGGCCCGTGAGCCACAACTACTGAGCCTGCGCGTCTGGAGCCTGTGCTCCGCAACAAGAGAGGCCGCGACAGTTGAGAGGCCCGCGCACCGCGATGAAGAGTGGCCCCCGCTTGCCGCAACTAGAGAAAGCCCTCGCACAGAAACGAAGACCCAACACAGCCAAAAAAACAAAAACAAACAAACAAAAACCTCACCTATTCTTTCCTTTTATAATCGTCAAAGAAAAACAAACAAACAAACAAACAGACAAACAAAAACCTTGCCCTGAAATGAAGCCCATAAGAACAAAGCTGGCGGGGTATCAGTGTGAACTATTAAAGAGACTGTCACCTTATATCATCCAGGGGATAAAACTCATAAGTTCACGCCTTTTCCAACAATCTGTCTTAAAATCGGAAGTCAGAAAAGAGACAACGGTCCCAGGGACGTGCGCTAACACCCACCTGTCCGACTGGTTCACGCTCTGTCACTTCCCTGTGTTTGCAGCTCCTGGCTCACTGTCATTTTCTCCAGTCATCACTCCTATTCTTCCATCTCAGAGGTTTAATGTGCTGTGAACATGGTTCCCTGAGCACCTCCTTCCCAACAATCTTGTCCTCTGCCTTCCCCAACCACTTGTTCCCATGCTCATATACTAGACCTCATTTTACCAATAATATCAATTCCATCATAATCTCAGTTTCTTGCATTCCACCCTTTCATTCTTTACTCCATCGAGAACCTCAGCCCCAACCAGCCTGGACCCCCAGCTCCTCCTACCCATCGATCTTACCTCCTTCTCCCTCTCCCTTTCTTACCTGCCTTAAATCCCCTGGCCAATCCTTACGATGACTCCCTCGTGTACGTCCTCATTTCCTTGCCCCTGTTTGCTTTATCCCAGCAAGATGTGAACTGAGAAGCGTCCCCAGCTGGTAGCTGTACCCAGACCACCGAGTGGGTATGGGAGCACGAAAACGTTCTGGGTGCTTCTCGGAAAGTCTGGGACTCCCTACAGCCACAGGGAATAGGGGGGCTCCAGCTGGCGTGACCGGAACCCCAAAGCAAAGAGTGCTCCTTGAAGGCTGAAGAACGTGGAAGGCTTGGGTGGGTGAGGACTTACAAGGAAGTGGAGAAGTTCTAGAAGAACCAGGAAGCTGTGATGCGAGGTTCCTCTGAAGCACAGTCCTCTGCGGTCGGACGGCCAGGGACACATGGCACTCTCTTCCCTGCTCGGGACACAGCACCTGCTCTGCCTGCACTTCCCAAGGGAAAGGGTCCAACTGGGTCACGGTGTCACCGTCCCATGTGAAGACCCCTATGGGACCGAGGCTCTTCCAAGCCACCTGAAAGAAGCCAGGGCTTGGCATGGCCACCAATGCACCAGCCAGGTGTCTGTGACCAGGACAGCAGGACTCCGGCCACGGAGGGCGCTGCTTGTGACCAGGGCGAGTGGTTCTGACCACGTCCTGGCCACACTGATTCACATTCAGTTCTGGGAACCGCTTCTTCGTCTCACTAATCCAGGAACCCCAGGCATCCCCCGCTAAGGGGATTTCGCTGGCAATCCCCAGACTTTCAGAGACTGACTCGCCATGTCGGCCCCAGGATCCTAACCCCACTCTGGTGTCATTGCAGAGCCTGCAAGGAGACTGGAAAGAAAAACTTTATGCTCTGTTCCTGACTTCAAGCTCTAGTGTTTTGGAAAGCACCTTATGCTTCGAACAAGGATTGGGTTCGAATCCTGGTTCTGTCTCGGACTAGCTGTTAGACCCCGGGAAGCTGACGCAAGCTCTCTGGACCTCGATTTTGTCGTCTATACAACGGGGAGAGCGATGCTCACCTCTCTGAATCTCAGGGAGCTTTAGTGCCCTGTACTTGGCTCCCTCCCAGCATGTGTTTGTTTCTCCCAACCCTCCCCCCACGCCCACCCACGCGGAGACATAAATCAATCCTCATGAAACACCCTGGTGCTGTTTCTTCTGCAGCTAAAAAGGTCAGGAACCTCTACCGCCACTTGTCCTAGAGTCAGAAGATCTGGGGTGGAGTCTCAGCCCTGCACGAAGTGGTATGCGACCCTAATGATACCACTCCGCCCTCCAGACTCCCACCTCCTTCTCGGTAATATTGGGGACCACGGGGTTAGATGACCTTTCGCATCCTTGCAGCCCAGCATCCTCGGATCCAAATATTCTGTTCAATCCAACCCACTTCCTCTACACTTGAGAAAACTGCCTAAGTAGCTCCCAGACTCGGTTCCACCCAGAGTGGACAGGAGTCAAGAGGGGGTCGCAGGAGGGAAATGCACACGGGGGCGAGGCACGGGAGTAAGGGGGGAGCCCTGAGCTGTTTTCAAATGATGAAGCCACGCAGAACTGCTTATCTGCTGCATCCTAGACTGCAGTCCACCAGCCCCCAAGACACCCGCCGAAAAGCCCTGCCGGCCTGGGAAGGACAGGGCAGGAGGAGCAGGGCCTCTCTTCTCCCCTGACCCCACAGACCAATGCAGAACGGCCTTCACTCAAAGGAAACGTGACCCGAAGATATCAGGACAAATGTTTGTAAGACCTGAATTCTAGATCCTGCCCTGCCATCCTGAGGTGTGACCTTCAAGTCAGCTCCCCTCCCAGCGGCGCCCCTCCTCTGCTCAGGGCTGGGATGAGGAGGTGATAAGGTAGGGGACATCCCCCTGTCACCCCGCATTCCCTGCACAGAGGAGCATCCTTTGTTTTTGTTTGTTTTTTTTTTGGTTGCACTGGGTCTTCGTTGCAGCACGTGGGCTTTCTCTAGTTGCGGCGAGCGGGGGCTACTCTTCCTTGCGGTGTGCGGGCTTCTCATCGCGGTGGCTTCTCTTGTTGTGCAGCACGGGCTGTAGGTGCGTGGGCTTCCGTAGTTGCGGCTCGCGGTCTCAGTAGTTGTGGCTCATGGGCTTAGTTGCTACGCTGCATGTGGGATCTTCCCGGACCAGGGATCGAACCCGTGTCCTCTGCACAGGCAGGTGGATTCTTAACCACTGGACCACCAGGGAAGTCCCAGAGGGGCATCCTTCTTGCTGAGACTGGCTTTCCAACTCGTGTGTGAGCTTCCAGACGTGGAGCTGAAATCCTTCACGTCTGATGCGTGATTGGTTACTGCTTGGTGGAGCCTTCCGATGCGCCAGGCACGGAGCTCGGCCCTTTAATTCTCACTCACCCTTCTGGGGCAATTATCTTCATTGTCTAGATGAGGAACTGAAACTGGAAGTTAGGTCACTTGCCAAAAGACCGGTAGTTACTAAATGGCTGAGCCAGGCTGCTTCTCTAAGTTCATTTCGAAAATCCAATTAGTTCAAAATTCGTGTTACAAAAGTTTATGCAATGAGGAGCCTCGTCCCCATCCCCTAGCACAGCCCCCTTCCTCAGGGCCACCAGGAGAAACCAGTTTCTTATATATCATCCCCGAGATATTCCCTGCATATACATTCTAATACGTATCAATATTCTTTTGTATACTCCTTACCCCGAACGGTAATGTACTATTGTTCTGTACTTTGCTTTTAAACTTAATACATATCTTTTAAAAAAATTTTTACTGTACAGCAAAGTGAATCAGCTGTACGTATACATATATGCCCCCTGATTTGGATTTCCTTCCCATTTAGGTCACCACAGAGCACCGAGTAGAGTTCCCTGAGCTATATGGTAGGTTCTCATTAGTTATCTATATTATACATAGTATCAATAGTGTATATATGTAGAGACTGTCATACAGAGTGAAGTAAGTCAGAAAGAGAAAAACAAATATTTTATATTAATGCGTATATGTGGAATCTGAAAAAATTGGTATAGGCGATCTTATCTACAAAGCAGATATCGGATGAATGGATAAAGAAGATGTGGCACATATATACAATGGAATATTACTCAGCCATAAAAAGAAATGAAATGGAGGTATTTGTAATGAGGTGGATGGAGTTAGAGTCTGTCATACAGAGTGAAGTAAGAAAGAGAAAAAGAAATACAGTATGCTAACACATATATATGGAATCTAAGGGAAAAAAAAAAAAAAGGTCATGAAGAACTTAGTGGCAAGATGGGAATAAAGACACAGACCTACTAGAGAATGGACTTGAGGATATGGGGAGGGGGAGGGGTGAGATGTGACAGGGTGAGAGAGTGTCATGGACATATATACACTACCAAATGTAAAATAGATAGTTAGTGGGAAGCAGCCGCATAGCACAGGGAGATCAGCTCGGTGCTTTGTGACCACCTAGAGGGGTGGGATAGAGAGGGTGGGAGGGAGGGAGATGCAAGAGGGAAGAGATATGGGAACATATGTATATGTATAACTGATTCACTTTGTTATAAAGCAGAAGCTAACACACCATTGTAAAGCAATTATACTTCAATAAAGATGTTTTAAAAAAAAAAAAAAAAAAACAAAGCAGAAATAGAGACACAGACGTAGAGAACAAACGTATGGATACCAAGGGGGAAAGGGAGGAGTGGGATGAATTGCGAGATTGGGATTAAACTTAATAAATATCTTGAGGGCTATTTCTCTCTCTCTCTCCCTCTGTCCATCTCCCTCTCCACGCATGGGACTTTGCAACTGGATTTGTAAAGACCCTGTTTCTGCACGGCTGCCTTTGATTAGGGTGGACCTGGGAGGCTGTGAGGCATATAAGCTGGAAGGAACTGAAAGATTCTGCAGGCAGCCTCCTCCATCAACAGTTGAGTCCCCCAAAACCCAGAGCAGGCGACCTGATTAGACCGCCACTGCTGGCACGAGCCCAGGAACCTTCCAGAGCAGGACTCTGTCTGCTGCCAGGGATGGCCCAGACCCAGAGGTGGTGGCAGGGCCATCAACTCAGAGTCCTTCAGACCAGTGTCCGGGGCTGCAGCGCCTTGGGGAAGGAAACCCCTGCCTGACTTGGATTTCTGTTCACCAGAGAGAAATCTGGGTACATGCGGTCTGTCCTAGGCATCGGGGTGGCGCTTTGAGTTCAGAAGCGCTCTTTCCCCAAGGCGGTTCAGCCTCTTTCCTCTGCCCGGGCCTCACCTCCACGCAAGTGAAGGGACCTTAACACCAGTCCCGGGGGACGAGAAGAGGGTCCCGGGTAGATGGCTGGGTGATCAAGGGCATCTGTGGGGAATCCAGGGCCCCCTTCACCCTCTGGGCCTCCATTCCCCAAATTTCCCCCATTTACATTGTGAAAAATAAGTTATGTTTGAAGGAGACTGCCACAGCATGAAGTTCAAACAAGATTTAATGTAGCCCTTCTTCCTGGAGTAGAGAGAACGATGATGAGAGGACCGCATTATACGGATTTTACCACGAAGCTGGAAGGTCCAAGATTTGCCCTTCAGATCCTTGAATGAGTCTAGGACCTGAGGAACAGACCAGCTACCGCTTTTTGCAGGATGGTTTAGGGATCGTTTTACTTGGAGGTCAGGGATGGCCTAACATTCAGTGGTTCCCAGACTTTTGCACTTGATAAACCAGTAAAACTTCACCCCCAAATTTGAGGACCAATAAAAAGCTGATGACCCAGTATTTTGTCAAATAAGAATATGGGGATAGGTAGATACAGACATATTGTAGAAAGACTATTTGCTATGACTGTTGTTTCACAAAGAAAAGACATTTTAATAACAAAAAGTAAAACAATCTCAGAATAAAAACACTCTTTCAAAGAATGTTTTTCTTTTTTTTATTGCAGTGGAGTTGATTTACAATGTTGCATTAGTTTCAGGAGTTAACAAACTTGATGATGTGAAGTGGGCTCGCTCTTCCTTAACCAAAGGTGTTTACTGTCTGTTTCCTTAAATTTTTCTTGAATCCTAACCTCCTCCTTCCCTCCCTCCCTCCCTTCCTTCTCCCCTTCATCCTTCCTTCCTTCCTTCCTTCCTTCTTCCCTTCTTCCTTCTTCCCTTCCGTTCTTCTTCCTTCTTTCCCTCCCTCTCATCCTTTACAAAAGTTTCTTGCACAGGTACTATGTTCTAGTCATCCTTCTACCATCTTTTCCTCTGTAAAAAGCGTTTCTATGGTACCAAAGAGCTCCCCCCCACACCTGATCAAGAGGAGGCCTTGAGGTTATAAAGTGAAGCTGGTTGGTTCCGACGGAGTTTTTCCTGGCTGGGAGAGCTGGAACAGCAGAGGTAGAATGGTGACCCTCAGCCAGAAAGGAAAAGGCCCTTAACTTGGCTCTTGCTGAGGCAAGAGCACTTTCAGGTCTATTTTAAGAAAATTTGAAAAGCGTGCCTGCACCTGGGGTCCCAGAGAGACCCATCCCAGGAAGCGGGTTGCACTTCCCCTGTGCCCACCTGGCTGGGAGTTCACCTCCATCTGCACCAGTTCATCACCTGCAGACAACAGTGTCACTCGAGAGTTCTAACATCCCCGGAGGCAACCTCAGATGTGCAACCATGTTACCTAGCTGTCCAGGTTTTCTCCTGAGGCATCCACCACCGCTTCATGTAGGGTTCTATTCCCAAGTTGCATACATTGTGAAGGTCATCCCCACCCTATTGTTTTTAGCCTGTTATTTTTAGTGCGCAATGTTGCAGAATGCAAGGTTTTTCAGGAATGCCCAGATTATGTTACAGCACAAAAAACCTGTACTAAACAAATACTACTGATCTTTATATGTGAAACTATAGAATTATCCTATCCACAGGATACTAAGCAGCGGTTAGAATAAAAAGTGTAGAGCTCTGTGGGAAAATCCCCCGTGCAGAGTAAATGAGAAAAAAGCAATTTGTAGAACAATATATACAATGTGATCTATTCACAGGGCGGGAGATAACCTTCAAAACAACACCTTTTATTTCCTATGGGTACATGTATTACATATGTCCGTTAGTTAAAGGGAAACCTCTTTCTCTTAGTGGGATGGGGAGGGGCACCAGGACACTGCCTGTGGCCTCCTCCAGACCCTTCTCTCAGGCCAAGCATCCTTGGCTTTACCGCGCTCCCCCTTCTAGACCATACTCTGGAACTTGGGACCCCAGAATTCTCTTCTTTAGAATCCTGAGCCATCTTCCAGACTTGTGTGGGCTCCTTCTCTGGATCCATTCTCCTGACAGCTGCTGCCTTCCTGGACACCTCAGGCCCGAGGAGCCAGGGTGGGAAGAGAAGGAAGGGAAGCAAGAGGCCTCAGTTGGCACTCCCACCATGCCCACAAGGGTTAGAGGGGCCAGAGCTCCAGAAGACAGGTAGATTCTACCTGATTCTCCAGGATTTCATCTGTAAGCCTCAGGTTTTACGGGGAGAATTATTTTTGCATTGCTTATATACTTAACAGTTAATTAAAACATAATAAAAAGAATTCAAATACTCCTTATTTATCCAGAGGTTGGAACTAATAGAGTCGTTAATGATAAATCTTGATGATGGTTCCTGGGGCCTAGGTGGGGAGGGGAAGGGGGGAAAATGAAGATGTAAGGGGAACAGAGCTCTGATTACCCTGAGTGACAGGTGTCAGTGACTTCCTAATTTTAAAGAAAGCAAGCATACTTTGATGGCTGTAAAGGGCCGTGGGGGCGAGGTGGAATTCCCCAGAAGAAAAGGCCGCAGCAGTTAGTGGACTTTCTACCCCACATCCACCCGCTGCCCGGCATCCAGCACAGGACTGGGTGAGAGAAGGGTGCAGGAAGTATCCGTGAGCAACCCTGGATCTCAGCACATCAGGGCAGATGGTCAGAGCGCCTGTCGGAGGGGCCACAGACCAGGGGATTTCCTGGGGGTGGAGTCCTGGTCGAGGCCCCTGGGCTATTCTGAGGCGTCCCCTGGTTCCCCCATACCGGTTCCAGGAAGCCTGCCTGGGATTATCAGAAAGTTGCCATCTTCAGCTGCATTCGGCAAAACTGGTGGCGGGCAGGCCACCTGGTCATGAGCTGAAAGAGCCCGGAACAAGGAAGCAAGAGGCCAGCCATCTGGGGGGGCGGGGAGGGTGTATGTGTGTGTGACTTTGGACAATCAACTTAACCCCCAGGCACTGCTGGCCGCCCCCCTTCTACATGTAATGTGTAAAACTGGGATAATATTTCCGTTTCATTTCACTTCAAAAGGGTGTGCAGAAAATTATACAAGATAATGAATGTGAAAGCAATTTGTGAACCGTAAGGGTCCATGGAAATATAAGGCTCATTCCAGTGGCTCAGTTCCGTCCAGATGTCACCTCTTCCAGGAAGCCTTCCCCGGCTCCCTAGCCTGGCTTAGGGGTTTCTATTCTTGGCCTGGTAGAGCTCACCTTGTGAACTTCAGTTTTAACACTTCATCTCTCCTCTTATAGTGATGGCTTGGAGGACACAATCTTATTTGTTTTTCCATCCTCAGGTTCCATCACCATGTTGGACACATAGTAGGAACTCCAGAATTGCCTTGAAAGAAATGTGTAAGTGAATGAGCGATTGTTATCCTCTGCCTCTATGTTGTCACTCCGATTGACCTGGAGTACCCACAGACTCATCCTTGCCACGAGCCCCGGGATGCTGACCACTACACGATGCTTAATCTGTGTTTCTTTCTGTTTCCCCAATATGTGTTCTTCGTGTGCACCCCCAGGATCCAGACTCTAACTCCTTAGACGTCAGGGGCCTTGTCTAGTAATAAATCAATACTTTTTAAAATAGATGACAATATTAATGCAACTGGAATGTAAAAAAACAAAACACTCAGTAGGGGAAAGTAAACCCCCTTGAACTTAAACACACACACACACACACACACACACACACACCCCCTCAGAGCTCCCCAGGGCCCTGTCAAGTCTTAGGGCACAAGCCTTGATCCCCAAGGCTGAACGCTTTTTCTGTGAGAGGCCCACAGACTGTCCTCGGCTGAGTCTCGCTTTGGGGAAAGAGCCAGCCACAGCGGGCTGTGACCCCATCACCCCCAAGGCAGAAACCCACCCCCACTCCTGGCTGGGCAAAGCCATCAGGCCTTCGGGACAGCTATGAAGAAGAAGGATGGTTGAGGCTGGGGGAGGGGAAGGAAAGGGGTGGAGGAGGGGTGGTCTGGGGGACCAGAGAGACAGTGCGGGTGGCGAGCCCAGAGCTTGCTGAGGAGGAGGGGTGCCGCAGTGAACACAGGCTGGGGACGGGCAGAACCGGGCGGCACTTCAGGGTGATGTTCCTTGGAAAGAGCTTCTGGAGTCTGGAGCCGGGCAGCTGCCCCGGGAAGGACGCAGGCGAGGGTTCTCGGGGGGAGATGAACAGATTCCTGGAGGAGAGATATCGGACAACACGCCGAGAGTCATTCCCGCCACCCCGTCTGGCAGGGGCTCCATTCAACGCTGAGAGCCATTTGGAGCGAGCGCTGCTGCACGCCCCATGGCCCCCGCCAGCAGCCAGCAGAGTCTCTCTGTGAGCCCCCTTCCCCTGGACACCTTGTCGACCAGGTGAGTTACAGACCTTTGGCCTGCATTGCTTGGTACCTTAATAAGCAATTATTCGATGCACCGTGTGACCGGACAAGGTGATGCTGGAACTATGCTCTTAACACAAACGGTTTAAGATCTCCTGGTTTCTTCCCGGCCTGGCAGGCATAATGCAAATCCTGCTTATTTTAAACATTAAATGGAGATGATGAACTTTGGCTCAAGGTGTCCAAGGAGTCTGGGCGATATGGAGGTGCCTGCCGCTGCCCTGGCTGGCGGGTGCTGCCACGGGGGGCTTTTCCCTCCTATAGCCCACCCGATGACCCACAGGCACATCTGAGTCCCTCACCAGACCCTGCCCTCAATCTCCCCCAGATTCCCGCTGTCAAGGAAAGGACTGAGGTGCGCAGAGGGAATTTTACAAAGGGAAACACGGTGGGGTGAACAGGAATTTGGAGTCAGCTATGCTGGGCTTCAAATTCTCGTCCTCCTGCTTATCAGCTGTGTGAGCTAGACAGATTACTTCATCTCTCTGTGCCTAAGCTTTCTCCGTATCGAATGGAGGGAAATAGTACCTGGTTCCGAGAGCTGAAGAACGAATTAAAACAGCGAGCGTACATGAAGCCCCTGGCACGTAGCACGTACTCAACAGATCCGTGTTCTCTTCCCTGAGCGCCCAGGTTCTGTCTGTGCATCTCAACCCCTACCTGAATCATCAGTTCCTCCCTGGGGAGACCCCAGCTTAGGAAGATGGGGAACGGGCCGGGAAGAAAATCCTCAGGTCCCACAGGCAAAAAGCCTCTGGGGCCCAAACTCCTAAAAAAAAAAATCTCCCCAAATACACAACCCAAAAACCTCAGAGTTCCTCCCCCTCTGCTGGCTTTATATCCACCTCTCCTTCCTCTCCCAAGCTTCCCCGTCACAGGCCACAGCACCCGGAGGATGTGGGGATGGAGAGACTGCCATCCCCTTCCCAGCCCCGGGCGGACGCAGCCCTCCGCGGCCCCCCAGCCTCTCTGGCCACATTTCAGTTCCCTGTGGCCCCTGGTCCTCTCTCTACAGCTCTCCTCCTTCGTGTCTTTGATGTCTCTGAGGGTGAATGGGATCTGGGATCATAGGTAGGGCTGGCCCTTGTACTCATCACCAAGCTTGGTGTGTGGGAGCTTCTGTCTGTCGCATGCGAACCAGCGTGACTTGGAGGAACTTGAAATTCAGGGTGAGTCCCCGAGTCAGAGAGAGATGTAGGTCTGCCAGCAGGGGAAGGGATACACAGAACACAACATAGACGCATACATCCATACGTACACACATGCACACGCTTGCACGCGCACAGACCCCCCATCGCTTGTGTGCCTTGCGGAATTTAAAAGAAAAGCAGAATGAAAGAACGATTGCTCGATCGACAATACAGATGCGTCGCACAAACTCTTGAGCAAGTGAAGACGGATACCAAAGACAACAGATTCGATCTGATTCAACTGATGCTGAGTTCGAAACAGGCCAAATGAACCGATGCTGTTAGAAGTCAGTGGAGTCATAACCAGCACCTCTGACGGCCCCTGGGAGGGGACATGAAGGTGGCTTCAAGGGGTTGCTGGCGATATTCTGCCTTGATCTGGGCGCTGGTTACCTGAAGGTGTGTGCTTTGTAAAAATTAAGTTCACTTATAAACTATACACTTATTAGACTCAGTACCTATAAATTAAGTACATATATAAAGACATTTATTATATTTAGAGCTTACAATGTGAATATTTTTGTGTATATATATCTTGTACTTCCACAAATAGTAGCTGCATTAAAAGAAGAGACAGACAAGCCACAGACAAAAAGAAAAATTCTTGTGAAACACATATCTGATAAAGGACTGCCATCTAAAAAGACACAACAACACTTAAAACTCAATAATAAGAAAACAAACAACCCAATTAAAAACTAGGCAAAGGATCTGAACTTTATCAAAGAAGATAGATTGCAAATAAGCGTATAAAAAGATGCTCACATCGTGTGTCATTAGGGAATCACATAGTAAAGCAACAGTGAGATACCACTGCATGCCTATCAGATTAACTAACATCCAAAAGCATTTAAAAAAAATCCACAGATATTTTTGACAACATCCAGTGTTGATGAGGATGTGGAACAACAGGAACTCTTGTTCATTGCTGCTGAGAATGCAAGATGGTGCAGCCACTTTGGAAGGCAGCAGGGCAGCATCAGAACATAACACTCATACCTTATGATCCAGCAATCCCACTCCTTGGTATTCTCTCAAATGAGTGGAAAATTTATTTCCACGCAAAAACCTGCACCCAAATGTTTCTAGAAGCTTTATTCGTAATTGCCAAAACTTGGAATCAACCAAGATGCCCTTCAATAGATGAATGGATAAACAAACGCTGGCACATCCATACAATAGAATATTATTCAGCGCTGAAAAGAAATGAGTTATCAAGCCGTGAAAAGACATGAAGAAACTTAAAAGTATATTGTTAAGTGAAAGAAGCCAATCGAAAAGGCTACATATTGTACGATTCTGCCTATGTGATATTCTGGAAAAGGCAAAACTACAGAAACAGTTAAAAGTTTGGTAATTGCCAGCGACCGAGGGAGGGATAAATGGCTGGAGCACAGGGGATTGTCAGAGCAGTGAAACTATTCTGTATGATAGTGTAGTTGTAGATATATGTCATTACACGTTTGTCAAAACCCGTCGAACGAACAACAGGAAGAGTGAACCTTACTGTAAACTGTGGACTTTAGTTAAGAATGTATCAATATTGGCTTATCAATTATAAGAAATGCACCACACTAATGCAAGTGGTTAATAATTGAGGAAACTGGAGGCGGGAGTGAGGGGTATTTGAGAACTTTCTGTACTTTCCCCTCAATTTTTCTGTAAACATTAAATTGCTCAAAAATATCTGTGAATTTTTAAAAAATGTAGTTAAAACCGAAATAGACTCACAGACATAGAAAACAAACTTATGGTTACCAAAGGGGAAAAGGGGGGCAGGGATGAATTAGGGATTTGGGATTAACAGTACACTCTACTACACTACTGTATATAAAATAGATAAACAACAAGGACCTACGTATAGCACAGGGAACTATATTCAATATCTTGTAATAACCATAATGGGAAAGAATCTGAAAAAGAATAGATATATATGTATAACTGAATCACTTTGCTGTATACCTGAAACACTGTTAATCAACTATATTTCAATTTTTTTAAAAAAGCAGTTGTATCACCTTGGATAATGTTTAAGCTAAAAGACCTTCATTTCAGTTTCCTTACCTATTAAATGAGAGTTTGACAAGGCAACTCTAAGTGTCCCTGGAGGAGGAGATCTGTAAAGGCAGATAGAACGATTTCCCACCACCCACTGTCAATCTCTCAAAGGCATGAGTGTTACAAGGCAGCTCAGCATCTGCACACTCACTCAGGTGGTGGAGACCGGATGCCTGGGCCCCATGGGCTTCCAGGACAGGGACGTTCAGGGCTGAACCAGAGAGGACCCAGGCCCCCGAGCTGCTGAAGATGAAGGGGTCACCTTCCCTGCACGTGTCAGGAGGCAAGAAGGGCTTCAGCGCTGTCCTCGAAGTCCGCACAGGGCGCTGAGGAGCTCTGATGGTGGAGAGTAGCTTTCACAGAGGAGCAGCCCCGTGAACTCAGTCCTGAAAAGCAGACAGGAGCCTTCTGTCAACACAGGACAGACGGAGGAAGGGGCAGAGGTTTGGCGCAAAGGGGGCCGCTGGGCCAACGTCACAGCCCCAGGAGCTGCGGGGTCTGTGAGGCCCCTGGGGGTTCCATGGACAGGCCTGTGCCCACACACCCACCTGCCAAACCCAGCCCAGAACCCAGCCAACCCCGGCCAGAGTCTCTGTTCCTTCCCCAGAAGCAGATCACACAGCACAGAGACCGGTATCGTTTCAGATGTGGCTCTCCTAACTCAGCTCGGAAATTCTTTTTCGTTTCTCAGTTTCCTTTACCCCTTTCTCCACAACAGATTTTTTCAAACTGGTGCTGTACCTCCTGGAACCTGTCTCCCCACCTGCCACATTCAGAGGGCCCCTCCCCCGCCTCACCTGCAGCCCCGCCCACTCACTCCTTCTTCCTCCCTGCTCATCACACTGGAAGCCGGGGCCCTACCTGTCGCAGCCGGATTCCTGCATCCCTGCCCTGGTGCCACCGCCCGCAGGGTCTTCAGCATGAATGCGTTCCCTCCCTGTCTGTGTCCCATTTGACCCCCCTTCCCCGGGACCTTCGCTGGCTCTCTCCCTTCCCTGACCCATCAGTCAGGTATGTCTATTCCTGGGCTTCTAGCTTCTTCCCTGATTACCCCTCTTCCTACACCCTCTTGCCTAGGTGATGCCAGCAGCTTCCCTGGTTTCACTTATCCAGATGCTGCAGATTCCCAAACACCAGCATCTAAGGCCACATCTCTCCTCTGAGAATCAGAGGAGTCCGTCTGGCTCCTCCTGGACATCATACTTAGATGCCCCACAGGGACCTAGTGAGATGCCTTTCCTACCTCAACCCCATTTCCAC
The DNA here is from genome assembly GCF_028564815.1 of Eubalaena glacialis. Taxonomy (NCBI): domain Eukaryota; kingdom Metazoa; phylum Chordata; class Mammalia; order Artiodactyla; family Balaenidae; genus Eubalaena; species Eubalaena glacialis. The sequence goes on along the minus strand of NC_083726.1, from coordinate 113,005,705 downwards.
CCCACCTCCCCCATGGAAGGGATATATCCACGTAACCTTATTTTTGCCACAGAACCCTGACGCTCCCAGGCACACCAATGTAAACACCAAGGTCACAGCTGATCGGAGTGGACACAGAAACAATATTCCTTCTCCAGTTGCCTACCCCGGAAGCTTTTCATTCTTTTCCCCTCGCTAGGCGTCTCCGATCAGTCACTAAAACTGCCTCCCCCGCCGGTCTGCTAACTCCAAGCTGCTCTCCACGTGCAGCCAGTGTGTTCCTTCTACAACAGAAACCTCCCTGGGTCACCCTGTCACAGAGCAAACCCTCTCCCCTGACACACCAGCCCCTGTATGACCCAGCCCCCATGCAGACTCAGCTTCGCTTCTCACCATCCCTCTCCTTACCCTGGACCCTGCAGCCAGTGTGCGGTTTCCCAAATTCTCTGTTCTCTCTCCCCTGTGGACCTTTGCATGTGGTTTTTATTGTCCTGCCTGGAACATTCTTTCTCCACCTCTTTTGGCTGTATAATTCTTGATCAACTTTTAGTTATGCCTTTAACAGTCACTTCCTTGGGAAAGCTCTCGCCAGCCTTCATTCGCCCCATCACATGACCCACCACACTCTTTAGAGTTCCCTCTGAGTCGGTCTAACTCCATCCTAGACTGGTAGCCACTTGGGGAAAATCCATCACTGGGTTTCATGGCCATAGCATAACACCTGGCACATCAAAGCTGTTGAATGAGGACTTCCCTGGTGGTGCAGTGGTTAAGAATCTGCCTGCCAATTCAGGGGACACAGGTTTGAGCCCCCGTCCGAGAAGATCCCACATGCCACAGAGCAACTAAGCCCGCAGGCTGCAATGAAGACCCAACGCAGCCAAAAATAAATACATAAAATAAATTAAAAAAAAAAAAAGCTGTTGAATGAATGAATGAATTTATCAGTGCCTTATAAGTATTTATCACTTGTTATATGCACTGAAGATTCAAAGATGAAACATAATATCCTGCATAAAAGAACTTGGGGGGAGACCAACAAGAAAGCAGTAAGTGTGATAAAGGGTTGTAAGTGCTATAAGAAAGTACGATGTGAAAGGGTGGAGACAGGCACAAAGAAGGATGTGATCAATTCTACCATCTCAAGGGAGGCTTGAGAGACTCTTTTTTCTTCTTTATTTTTTAACTTTTCATTTTGAAATAAGTTCAGACTTACAAATGTTATAAAAATAGTACAGGGTTCCCTTCCACCCTACCCCCCAGTGCTCTCAACTGTTGACAGCTTAAATAACCGTGATTCAGTGACCATAACCAGGAAGTTCACGTTGATATGATGCTATCACCTAATTATAGACTTATTCAAACTTCGCCAGTTTGTTTTACTAGTGTCTTTTTTCAGGTCCAGGGTCCAATGCCTGATCCTACATCCCATTTAGTTATATTTAGGTGCCTTAATCTCCTTTCATCTGGTACGGTTCCTTAGTCTTTTCCTTTTCTTTTTTTTCAGTTTTACAACCTTGATGCTTTTGAAAAGTATTTGGCTGGTGATTTTGTAGAATGTCCCTCTGTCTGGACTTGTCTGATGGTTGCTCATGACTCAATTGAGGCTGTGTATTTTTGGCAAGAATCCCACAGATGGGATGTTGTGCCCTTCTCTGTGCGTCCCATCAAGGGCTACAGGATGTTTCTATTTCTCATTCCTGGTGATGTTAACTTTGACCGCTTAAGGTGGTGTCTGCTAGGCTTCTCCACTGTTGAGTTATTGTTTTCCCTTTGTCACTAATAAATACCTTGTGCGGAGATACTTTGAGACTCTGCAGCTCTCCTGTTTTCCATGGTATTTTCACATCCCATATTCAGCATCCACCCATGAGACATACCTGCCACAATTATTAATGGACTGTTGCCAAATTGTGGTTTTCTCCATCTCTTCTGCATTTATTCATTGGAGTTCTACTGTGAAAAGAGCTGTTCCTTTTTTTTCCATTGATGTATTTATTTATTCTATTATTTAAATCAGTATGGACTCGTGGACATTTATCCTCTTCTCTTCTACTGGTTACCATCTTTTCCCATCATTATTTATTTTATTACTCAAATCATCTCGGTGTGGGCCACTGGGATAAAGCTGATTCTTTCCTAAAAGTCATCATAGTCTCATTGCTAAAATAGTTAATCAACGACCATTGAAAGACATATAGTCCAGAAAGCAAATAAAGAAACACACTTGAAGCCACTGTTATGTAATTTTCTACCATTCTTGGTCATTTAGGAGAAGTGATTCTTGAGAGAAGAGTAGCTGCTTTGCAGCCAAAACAAGAGTGGGCACAACCGGTCAGGGAAGTAGCTGCAACAGAAGCATCCATGTATGAAGCAGCCAGGGGACCGCAGAAGAACAAAGTGTTCCGAATGGCTGAAGCAAAGGGTTTGCACACAAGAGAGAGCCCGGCAAGATGTAAATCTGGAGAGAGACACAGGGTCCAAGTCCCGGAGTGGCTGGGGGGACCGAGACGCCTGACTCAGGGCTGGCGTCTACACTTGTAGGTGAGAAGATGCCACTGATGGGGCTCAAGTAGACAAATAACACATTTGGTTTCGTGATTTTTAAAAAATCTTTCTGTCTCAGACTATGCTTAGGGCGCTTAGAGTCTTAAGAGGTGATACCGAGGGAAGTGTGAGGCTCCCTCTGGACGCCCCCCCACCCCCGACAAACTAGAACAGCTGCACTTTCTGTTTTACATATTAGGACCCCATGTTAACATTTCAGTTAAGAAGGGCACCCATGGTTTAAAAAAAAAAAAGATGAAATAATACCATTTTGATAAACTGTAAAGAGTTAGATTAATATTGAAACGAAGTGTTAAGGAAATTTGACTTTGTGAAACTTTATTTTACTACAGTTGTAAATGTTAATCTTTGAAAACCAATGTTGTAATGCTGATTTTTACAGTTTTTATGTGAATACATAGGCATATTAAAATTTCAATCACCAAAAAAAAAAAAAAAAAAAGTCTTTCTGCCTCCATGAGAGGGAGAGAGCTAGGAGGGTTGTGAGGCTGTAACCAGGGCAGGAAGATCAGTGCCAGAGCCAAGTTGAAAGGATGAGAGTCCAAAGGGGCAGCCGTGGGGATGGAGAGCAGAGGCAGGTCTGAGAGATGTGAGGAGGTGACCTCGGGAGAACTCCATGACCGAATACGGGGTGTCAGAGAGAGGGAAACAGAGAAGAGTCGAGGACAGTACCCGTTTCTCTACATTAAGTGTCCTTGATGAGAAAAGGGAAAAGTGACCTCAGCTGTGGATACGCTTTCTCTTCTTTATAGAACTCACCCACCACCCACTTCTAGCTGGCCAATCCTTGTTCATCTCTGCACATCCTGTTGAGTTTGAGGGGCTAATGGGACATTCAAATGGAGTCGTCCAGTAGGAAGTTTGGAATCTGGTACTCACAGGAGGCATCTGGGCTGAAGATGGAGGTACTCGAGCCATGAACGTGGACAAAGTCACTCGGGTGAAGAGGGGCGGAGAGCAGGGCACCCAAGAGGCCCAAGGCACAAGCCCCGGGAACAGCTAGCTTCCCAGTGGGGTGGGAGGGAGGGAGAAACTGAAAAAGGAGCCAGAGCAGGAAAAGGAGAGCCAGGGGGTTTCCAGAAGCCAAGGACAGCTGAATGCCTCAGAGACGTCAAGTGGGAAGGTCGGGTCTATCGCACTTGGCCTTGAGGAGGCTGTGCGGGACCTGATCCAGGGCAGTTTCAGTAATGAGACTGAAGCCTGGTCACAGTGGACAGAGCAGGACATGGGGGAGGGGAACGGGAGGTACCAGCCGGGGAAGAACGGCTACGGAGGAAGGAGGGGACGGGCTGCGTTAGGGAACAGAACGGGAGGAAGCTTCCCTCCCACAGTCCCCACGTCTCCAAAACTGAACTCATGCTTTTCTGAGTCCCTTACCCTGTCACCAAGCACAAAGATGATCCAGCTTTGCTCCTGCTCCAGAATTCCTCCTAACTCTGTGATGGGCAAGTTTTTTAAACCAGAAATCCGGGAGTTTTCCTCAACACATCTGTCTCTGGGCCGCGCATCCCATCCACGGCCAAGTCCTGGGGGTTTTCCCTCCTAAGCATCTCTCGAGTCTGCTCCCTCCTTCCTTCTCCCCTGCCATCGTCTCTCCCAAGTCACCCTTATCTCCCCTGGACCAACGAAAGGGCCTCGCAATGGGGTTTTCCCCTTCCATGCAACCTTCAGCCACCAGAGCGGCTATTTTAAACCTCAACCCCCAATCACATCACTCTCAGCCCAAAACATTCCAGTGCTTTCCCACTGTCCCCGGAGGAAAGTCAAAGTCTTCAGGAGATCAGGAAACTCCTGCCTGGTCAGGAAGCCTGGCCTCCCAGCGCGCTCTGGTTCCACTTTCTCCCTTTCTCCCTGGGATCCAGCCCCCAGTTCCTCAAACACACTGTGTCCCCACCCACCCCAGGGTGCTGTCCACACCCTTCCTCCTTCCTAGAATGCACTTTCCCTCCATCCAGCCCCCAGTTCCGCCCCCAAGTCTGGCTAATTCCCACTTATCCTTCAGGTTGAAACTTAACGTGATACTTCTTCAGTTAATTCTTCCTTGATCCTCCAAATGAGGTTGGTTAAACCCCTGCGAAGTGTTCTGTGTGCCCTGCTGTCTCTTCCTAGGACCTAGTGCAAACCAGGTCTGTCCCTCCCATCCCCTACCCCTCCCACGCCAGTGTATTCCAGGTCCCACGAGGGCAGGGCCATGGCTGCGGGTTCCGGCCCTCCATCCCCGTTCAGGCACATCACAGGGACTCAGGATGTACCTGTCGAATGACTAATGTTGAATAATAGCTCCATGAGATAGATAAGATTATTCCAATTTTTTAAACTTTTTATTTGGAAATCATTTCACATGTATATAAAAGTTACAAAAATAAAAATAGTAGAAAGAACATACATATGCTATTTATCCAGATTCACTGTAAATATTTTCCCCCATTTGCATCATCATTTGCCCTCTCTCTCTAGCAACCTTTATTATACATAATTCCGTATTATAGGTAACTTTTTTTCTGAACCAGCTGGGGGTAAGTTACATACCTCAAGGTCCTTTGCCCTTAAATACTCCCTCATGTATTGCCTAAAAATAAGGATACTGTCTTATATAACCACAAAACAGTTATCAACTACAGTAAATTTAACATTGATATAATTCTTTCATCTACTGCTTGAACTCCAGTTTTGGCAATTGACCTAATAAAGCCCTTTATTGCATTTTTTTCTCCTTAAACACAAGTTACATTCTAGGATCAGGTATTGTTTTTGGTTCTCATGCATCTTTAGTCGCCTTTAATCTGGAGCATCACTTTCACACAGAAGTATAATTTGAGACACAAATGCAAGCCACGTTTTTAATTTAAAAATTTTTAGTAGCCACATTTTAAAAAGTAGAAAGAAACATGTGAAATTAATTTTAATAATATATGTTTGCTTTACCCCAATATCTCAAACATATTACCATTTTAACATATAATCAATCTAAAAATTATTAACTTGGTATTTTATATTTTTTTCTTACTAAGTCTTTGAAATCCAGCCAAACCAAGATGTACAGTCACTGCCTAATAACTCAGTGCCCCTTCAAACCAGAGTTCTTCAAATATTTGTTCAATACTCTTTGACCCAGCAGGGAATCTTCCAGAAATTTGAGCTACAACTGTATTCATACCCATAAAAATTAACACCTGTACAATCCACTGCAGTATTTCTGTAAGAGCAAAAAGTTAAAAATTAAATGTCCATCCACAGGAAACTGGGAAAATTAACTGTAATATATCTATCCAGTAAAATATCGTACAGTTGATGTAAAGAATGAGGTCGCTCTGTTTGTACAGATAAAGACCCACATCTCAGATATAACTGTTAAGGCAAAAGCAAGGTGCCGAATGCTGTGTACGGTGTGCCACTATTTGTATATGGGGGCGGGGGCCCCCTACTAGCTAGCTAAAGTAACAATTAACACTCACTGCGCACTCACTGCATGTCAGGCACAGCTCCAAGTATTTTACGTCTATCCCTTACAACAATGGTATAGGCAGACGTACGACTTTCTTCATATTCCAAACAGAATTTAGAATGGGAAACAGAAATGAGAATGAGTCTTTTGCCTCTCATACAGAATGGCTTTGGAAATAATTAAAGAGCTATTCTGACCCACTTCAAATCAAGCTAGGGGAGAAAAAAAAATCACACACAGACACACACACACGATTTACACATGGGGTACCTCTAAAGATATACAAGAAACTGCTTATAAATGTTGCCTTAGGGAGGAATTGAGGGTCTCCAATACATTATAGCCCCTCATCCCCATTTCAGTACCAATTAAAAGGCAGAAGATCCAAATACCATCTAGTAAAGCTCTTGGAGAACTGGCCTTAGATGTTTTATATGAGAACGTTTGCTAATATCCCCCCCTCAGTTTGCCTGACGTGTCCACACACCGTCGCTGAATGCTGCAGCTGCGGGATCTGTGCAGGTAAAACAGGAGGGGGAGAACAGAAGAAATATTGCCTACCGGCAAGCAAAGGCAGAAGAGAGGGAAGAACCAAGCATCAGGCTCAGTTCCTTGTTCCGGAGCCGCCAATCAGCTCGGTGCCCCGCAGACATGCGCAGGGCGTGGAGCTGGAGAAGGAAGGTGTTACCTCCGTACGCTGCCAGCTGACGTTCCCAACTCCTGGCTCACGGAGCTCACTGAACTCACCCACTGAGCTTATGGTAGGTAGGGGTAGGTGTGTCCCCCCCAGGCCTGGGAGGTCTTGCCCTCATCATCAGGAGAAATTTGCCCAATACCAGCTACTGGTCCTTTGGGTGCTTCCTAGAACCATGGCTGGGCAAAGCAGCTTTGGTTGCCTGAAGGTCAGAAATAAAACAGGACAAGACATTTAAATTGACTCCAAGGCCACTCAGTACCCAAGCTGGAAAATTAACTCCCTATTTCATTTTCCATCTCAGGTTATGAAGCGCCACGTAGCACGATAGAGCACATCAGAGTTACTGTGAGAGTAAAGGACGATATAAAAATACGCCAACTGTAAAATGCCAACACAGAGAAGCCCAAACTTAATACAAATTCATTCCCGTGGCGAATCTCTGATTCTGCTCATTCACAGCCGGAGGGGCTCTGAGGGTCTGGGTGGGCCTGGGGTCCCTTCAGCGGCCACAGCTTGGGCCATCTCTAGTGGAAAGGGGCATGGACCCTTCAGCACCTCAGAAGTGATGGCGGCCAAGTCTCTCATGAGCTTCATCTAAAAAGCATCCAGAGAGCTAACCTGTTGAACCCAACAGATGAATGCTGTGCCAGCTGCATGCTCAGTAAATCCCCAGCTCTCGGGGCAGGTATATGAGCAGAAGTATATTCCCTGGGCTCTGCAGGTGATGCTGCAAAGACCAAGAAAGAGACTCAAGGTGGCAGGGGGTGGTTGGGACGGGGAGGAAAAGAAGACATGGACCAAGAAAATCATTTCCATTCTGCCAGGATGCTAGTCAGGCAATAGTAGACTGGGGTCTGGAATCCACTTAAACTAAAGAGGGTCAAATCTCCCCTGACAGGGTCCATTTGCCACTGTGCAAGTGCCATATGGGGGGAGGAGGACTGTGCCCTGGGTCCCCCTCTGAGACAGCACGGTCTGAGGATGGTCTTGTCCTCATACCAAGTTAGCAATTTGCAGTGATGGCGGCTCCACTGACCAGGTCTTCTTACCTGAGGCACCTTCCTTTCCCAACCAGAATAGTCAGAACCTCTGAATGTGCATTCTTTTCGGGCTCCAGTAGCTCCCTGAGTACGTCCACCCCCTCCTGTGGGCATCCCAACGCAGGGGTATCCTTGCTGAGACCCGGCACGGTCTCCTAAGGAAGACTTTCTTCCCTCATCCCCCATGTGCCCCAGCTGGAGGATCACTCAGGGAGAATCCTGAACCAAAGCCGGATCGATGGTTCTGCTCTGCATGAACTTCTCAAACGCTCTTCTTCGTAGACCTTTCAAAAATATCCGCCCTTTGAATATCATTGCTTTTCCTCAAATCTTTTCCTGCAGGGGTGAGATATTTCACATGTGTTGTCTTCTTCTTGACTGTCCCCTGCTTCTTTCAGGCAAGCCTAGCTTTGTACCAGTTTAACCTGCTTGTTAAGCTGGCCCTTTATTTCAGATAAAGCCAGCCCTTTCTTGTGTTTTCCAAGAATTGTTTTCTGAACATAATCCTCCGAGGTCTTTTCTTATGGGATTTCCCACAATGGGAGATATGAAATCATTAATTCTGGGTCTGGTCAAAGTAACCGCTGTTTAGACAAATCTTACTAAGTTGGAAAATCCCACTCAGAGGTCTTCTCCTATCAATCCAGCGTTTTCTCGAGTCTGGACTTGTCCTACATTTGTCCTGCTTGGCTGCTTTATCATACATCCCATCCTTCTCGTGCTTTCCTTCAGAGACCAAATTCCATGAATTTCTCAGGTAGTCCTTTAGACAGTGGCATTTCCTGGTCACAATAAAGTTCACTAAATGATTTTTTTTTTTCTTTTTAGTATTTCACACTGATCTTTTGGTCTCTCATTGTCCAAATTTTTGTAACCCCTTTGGATAGCTGTCCCATCCTTCAAGGGGCCATTGCCAATTGTTCTTACAATGTACTCTTGTTCTGCAGCCCTCCTCCCAGGAGATCAAAAAGGACAGACACTTCTCAGATTTTCCTGGATCCTGGCTACCCCTGGGAAAGTCATTCCAGTCTGCTTTTTGTAAAATTTTGCTTCCCTTCTTCTGTTTAACCTTACTGGAATTCAAACTTTGTTTCTGTTCTAGACTTATCTAAAATATGCCTGTCAACATTGTAAATCAACTGTACTTCAATAAAAAAGAAAGATAAAAGATAAAATATGTCTGTCATTTCAATTTCCCCCTTTAAGAACAATTAACCTTGGACTTTCAATTTCAATAATATCAATCTATTTCTCTTCCACACGCTTAGAGTTCTCTTTATGATAAAAGACTTAATTCCTTTTATTAGTTTTTTAACTAGAATCTACTACCTTTCTTTACGGGAAGCCACAGACTGGGTGTCTGACATTCAGAGCCATAGTCAATCAGTAACAAATCTGGAACCACTTTGAAATCACAGAATGGGGGTTTCTCTTGAACTTGTGGGCAAGTTACAGGAATTAAAATCGAGTTCCTCTGTAGTTTTCTCTCTCCTGAAGACAATTTAAAGCAATTTTTAAAAGTACAGAATTGGGGGGTAGTTTATCTTATGTCGCCTACGGTTACCGACAACTAACACTCTAAAATTCAAAACTCACTCTGTTCTACCAAATAGGCAGAATAAGTCCTGGGTCTCCTGGCTCGGAGACCTTGCTGAGGACCACAGTAAAACTGTCCTACTCTTTCACACCAGAAGCCCCCATGAAATGCTCTCATTTCTCTTTAATGAAACCCTTGCCTCCTTCTTAATACTCCTTAATGTCTCCTCTTAATCAAATCCTTGCTGCTTCTGCCTCCTAAATCCGTCTAAAAGCAACCCCACTTGCTAGGGTCCCAGGCCTCCCTCCATCCCTGTGTAAAACGCCCAAGTAGCCTTTGGCTGCAGGGACACACTGAGGGCAGAGTCCCACATGGTCAGTGCTTCCTAAAGCCTAATGCCTCCTACCCAGGCCACCCCTGTTAAAAGACAATTTCGTTACAGAGCAATGAGAATGAATGATATGAAACTAAACAGGACAATGTGGATGATCTCATAAAAATCTCATAATGTTGTGGGAAAGAAGACGAACACAGTTCATAATGCATGATTGTATGTATATAAATGTATGTAAATTACAAAGGCAACCCAACAATCTTTATGCTGTTAGCGGTCAGGATGGTAGTTGGCAGGTCATACCCGGCATGAGAGGGTTTATGGGCCATTGGTAGTGTTCTATGTCTTGATCCAGGTGCTGGTTACATGAGTGTCCATTTAGTAAAATTTCATCAAACTGTCCACCTATAATATGTGCACATCGATAAAAGGTTAATTTTTTAAAATCCATCAAAGCCAGCTACATGACATCACGTGAGCACTACTACCAATGGCCAAGGTCAAGCACAGCCCCTCCCCAAGGGTCCTAATTGCCAAAACCTAGCTCCCTGCCTCCCGGCCATGCCCAAAGCCCTCATCCACACATGTCACATGCTCCACAAATAACAGTTGTCATTTATTTTTCAATGTTCTCTGCTCCTTAATAGACATTAGTGTTTGGGGGAGTATGTTGGGTTGAATAGTGTCCCCTAGAATGATATATCCAGGTCTTAAACCCCAATAACTATGAATGTGATCTTATTTGGAAATCGGGTCTTTGTAGATGTAATTAACTCAAGGAGCATCTTGGATTTACAGTACGCCCTAATCCAATGACCAGTGTCCTTACAAGAAAAAGGAGAGGGAGATTTGAGACACACAGACACAGAAAAAGAGACCTGGGGAGAAAGTCACGTGGAGATGGAGGCCGAGGCTGGAGTTATGCTGCCACAAACCAAGGAAACTGGGAGCCAGCAGAAGAAACCAGAAGAAGCAGGGAATGACTCTCCCCTAGAGCCCTTGGAGAGAGTGTGGTCCTCCCAACACTTTGATTTCAGACTTCTGACCTCCAGAACTGTGAAAGAATAAATTTCTGTTGTTTTAAGCCAGTCAGTTTGTGGTCATTTGTACCATAGCCCTAGGAAACTAATACAGGGGGCCAAACATTTAACACTCCCTTTTCCTGCCCTTGTTCTTTTTTTTTTTTTTTTAATTGAAGTATAATTGCTTTACAATGGTGTGTTCGTTTCTGCTTTATAACAAAGTGAATCAGTTATACATATACATATGTTCCCATATCTCTTCCCTCTTGCATCTCCCTCCCTCCCACCCTCCCTATCCCACCCCTCTAGGTGGTCACAAAGCACTGAGCTGATCTCCCTGTGCTATGCGGCTGCTTCCCACTAGCTATCTATTTTACATTTGGTAGTGTATATATGTCCATATTTGTAATGAGGTGGATGGAGTTAGAGTCTGTCATACAGAGTGAAGTAAGTCAGAAAGAGAAAAAGAAATACAGTATCCTGCCCTTGTTCTAAACCAAGAGATACACATCAGACTCTAACAGATGGATATCAGAATTCTGCCCTGATTACTCACGAAGCCACATTAGATGGCACGATTTAAATCACGCCAAATTAGCCTATTAATAACTGCCTGAGAATTGAATTGACTGCTCTAGGTTCCAGACTTCCTTAGCAAAGGCTAGAATCTGCTCTAAAATGCTTACCAGAACAGGTAAGCATTTACATTTGATCTAAAAGGTATTCAGCATTTGTTTAAAGATGCTAGGTGCTTCCTGGGGGAATACAGCAAGGATACTGTCTATCAGAGCAAGATAAATACTGTGTGATATCACTTATGTGTGGAATCTAAAAGAGTCAAACTCACAGAAATAGAGCAGAGGGGTGGCTACCAGGAACTGGTGGGTGAGAGACATGGGAAGACGTTGGTCAATGGATATAAACTTCCAGTTATAAAAGTAAGTTCTATGAATCTAATGTGTATCATAGTGGTAAGAGTTATTCATACTGTATTATACACTTGAAAATGCCTATGAGAGTAAATCATAAATGTTCTCACCACAAAAAAGAAATGGCAATTAGGTGACATGATAGAAGAGTTACCTAATGGTATGATGGAAATTATTTTGCAGTATGTAAGTGTATCAAATCAACACGTACACCTGAAACTTACACGATGTTATATGTCAATTATAACTCAATAAAGCTGGCAAAAAAGACGTCCATCACCCTGCAATTCAGCTCTGACCCCATACTTGCACACCCCCAATCAGGAAGAGCTGAGTAGTCTGTAACATCTACGCTCTTTGAAAGCAGCTTATTAGTTGTTACTTGAGTATGTCCCTTGGGGTTTTACCTATGCAAATGTCCACCAAGTGGCTTATCAAAGGATTCTAACCACACATACTGCTGTCCCTAAGAGGTGTTATTACTGAAAAAAAGGAAATTCTGTTTTGTTAGATGTCATTGATGTTTTAATACCTCTCACAGAGTGTGTTGTCCCTGACAGCTGTTTGCCTGGCCTGTCCCCAGTCCTGCTCTGCTATGGAAACCAGTGGAGAGATAGTCTCTTCAAGGTTATACAATCTAACTGTCAATCTGTAGGACAGAAAACAGGCTGGGCATAACCTCCTACCTGGAACGCTTACCTGTGACAACAATTACCATTTCTAATATTGTCGAAGTAACCAGACCCAGAAAATAGAGGTGACAAAAGGTGACAAATAAAGGCCACCTTTGGCTAAACTCCCCTTAGGGAGGGGTCTATCACCCTTCCCAGTGGGTGTTCCTGCTGCCAAGCATGTGACCCCATCCTGGGCCACCCATTCTAGACAGCCAGCCATATTCCTAAATCATTTTTTCCTCTCTTTACTGCATCCCACTTCTTCTTTCAGCTAATTGTCTGGGTAGAAAATGTCTGGGCAATAGTTCAACTAATCCCCTCTGAGGTACTATGTTAGTGAAGACATGTATTAACTCTCTCAGGGATACATACACTTTAGAAGAAGGCAACTGATGATAGTAAGGCCTGAAAGCAAAGGAAAGAAAGTTTAATGTTGCCATTTTAGCCAGCTTCAGTGAGCAGAAAGACTTTCTTACATGCCTCCAATAACACCACGTAGGCTGAGTGCTAATTCTGCATGCCTAAAACTGGGGCTACTCAGTGCACTCGTCACTGTAAGACGCGGAAGTCACCATAGGAAGTTCCACTTTCCATCACAGAGACACACGCTGGAAAATATAGGAAAGATAAGAAATTAGACTAGAAAGGCAGGCAGAGTTCCAGCACGCCGTAGTAAGGAACTTACACTCTATCCTATGGGCGGTAGGGAGCTCTGAAGGGCTTTACCCAAGGGAACGACAAGGTAAGATTCACATTTTAGCCAAGTCACTGCACAGCGGTGCGGAGGATGGATGTGATGGAGCCGGCGGGCTCAGTAGGGACATTGTGATGTGGTCCATGTGAGAGATAAGCAGCTCTGAACCAGAGCGAAGGTAGTGGAGCCAGAGAGGAGGGGGAGGATTTGAGAACACTGGAGGGGGAGAGGTAATACCAGCAGCCCCAGGTGACTGATGGGATGCAGGTGGAGAGAGCTGGAGCCTCACACGCGCCACTGCTCAAAAAGAGGAAACCAAGCACAGAGAAGACAGGGCAGAGCAAGGTCTCAGGCAAAGGCAGGCATCAGTGTGGAATTCAACCATTTCTATTGATGAAATTCTAGCGCTTTGGTCCTTTAGGGTACATGCAGGCTTTCCACGGGGCACGTGAGCGTGGATCATTTGAAAGGTGTCCCTCTCCAGAGCCTCAATTTCCTCAAGCTTTGCTAAAACTAATCCATTGAGGACGGTGGCACCTGCCATCCATCGAAGCGTCAGGTTGGGTCTCTTTTCCCACCTTTCCTTCCTCCATTACTCTGTTCCCATTTTACAGATAAAGGCACACCTCTCACCCATCCTGGCATCTCATGACAGCATGTTGCTCCTGGGCATTAAAATCTTGGGGGCACCCATGGACTTCCCTGGCGGTTCAGTGGTTAAGACCCCGCGCTTCCACTGCAGGGGGCACAGGTTCAATCCCTGGTTGGGGGAAGTTCTGTATGCTGCTTGGTGTGGCCAAGCAGCAACAATAACAACAAATCTCAGGGGCATCCAACAAGGGGACCAGTTTGAAAAGTTGAGGTCAGTGAGGTCTTTAATCAAGGCACCAAGATGTGCACCCCCCCCCCTTTCTGATATACACATATTTCTGTTAAGGACAAAACTCTGCCTTAAAAATGGGGTGTTTTGGATAATGCTGGGATGCCCTCAATTCAGATAGACCATAGAATGAAACTAGAATGATAGCAATGTTACTGAGTGACCTCTTGATCCCATTGTTGCCAAAGGCTATATGGCTTCCGAGGGACGGTCCTGTGACAGCAAAGCCCAGAGAGCCGCAGCAGAGAATGCGAAAGATGTTGCGTCCATATTTCATCCAGGTGACAAACTCATGGCAAGTGTCCTTGGCATTTCTTCCTATCTCTCTCCATCTAAAAATTAGAACTCAGAAACGACAAAGTTGTTAAAAGGATTCCTATTAACACAGCTCCTTGATTTGAAAAATGAAGGCAGGTTCTTGCTGACAGAAGCTGTCTGATTTGGCTGGTTAGTTATCCATGAAACATTTTCCACAAATTGAGTGAGATAAATCTGCACCACCAAGGTTCTGATGAAAATAGATATAAAGCGAGTGACAAAATAAAAGCATTTCAATGCAAAGATGTATTGGCAAAGATATACTGAAATTAACAAATATTTCTACTTCCTGAAGCTTTCTGAGTCCATCTGTTTCAACAACGGAAAGAGTAAGAGGTATACTTAACAGTCATTGAATATGTCTGGGTAATGCCTTCTTAGTTGAATTTCCAGAAATTGAAAGGGATGACACCATTGTCTGGGTAACAAATCCATTCTTCAATCAAATGGCTTTTATTTCAAAATCAAATGACTTTGTTTTTAACAAATTGAAGGAGGACATAAATTATCAGCTGATAAATCATCGAATGACAAAAGGTAGTTTTGATGATGCATCACTATGTGATATTTTAGCAAATAACTTGGGAGTAGTTCAAAGAATTGAGTGACATTGTCATATAAAACTTCCCATCATTTACTTTTTATGTGAACAAATGCCCATGAAAATGAAAAATCAGAATGGAACTGATGTTGAATCACATAGGTAATATTCATCGGGGATACACGGGCTAAATTTAGAATGCATTCCCAATAAAATTTTACCTTTTCTACCAACTATACTTCGATTTCTTTTAATTGTAAAAAATATACTATTATAAAAATGTGTATACAATCAGCCCTCTGTATCCACGGGTTCTAGGTTCTTAATGGGTCATTTTCAGAATTATGTTCCAAATGATTTTAGAGGGACGGACGCAAAGGCCACGCCTCGGTCCCCAGGGCCGTCTTCACTGTGGCGCTGGGCGCCTGCTTGGCTCCTGGCTTCAACTCCCACGTTGGTTCTCAGGGTGTGACACCGAACAGCACTCTCTATTCCCCTCCTGAGTTTCTCTCTTTCCTTCACTTTCACACCCTCTTCTAGAGAGCGATTTCCTCTGCCACGTCACAGCCATCCAATTTGTCATCCTTTTTCCTGGCCGGGTACCCTGATTTTACAGCTGCTTTTTGCAGGCAGTGCCTGAGTGGATGCAGAGGGGAGCGCGCCCCTCCGCTTCTCGCTCCTCCCGCCTCTCCTCCCTGGTCCCCGACTTCCCCGCAATCCCCACCCGCCCTGCAAGCCCTCCCTGAAGGCCTCCCTCCTCCCTCCAGCCCAGCGGCCTCCAGCCCTGCGTCTCCTTCCAGGCGCCTGGGCCCGGCCTCCCGTCCTCCCGGGAGAGCCGAAGGTGGGCCCGAGCGCACATCGGTAATCCCAGCCCGGCCCGGCCAGGCCCGGCCCTGCTCTCTCCACAGACATTTCAGTCTCCCCGGCCTTTCATCCGCCTTTCAACCCGCGGAGGAGGCGGGAGGGAGAGGATGTGACCTCATCTGCAAGGCATCCGAGCCCAGGGGTGCCCCAGTGTTCCCACCCAGGCCTGCCCCGCGCGCCCCTGCGCGCCCCTCTCTCCATCCGCGAGCCACGCCACGGACAACCAGGGGCCTTGGCTTTGAAGGGAGGGATGCTGCGTTTCTGAGAAAAGGGCAGACAAGAAAGGAAATGGACTTGGCTAGACGTGCACTTTATGTAAAACATCCCCCCAACTGGAATTCCACGCACTGAGCTACACACATCCACTGCACGGGCGCTGCTGCTGTGTGTGTGTGTGTGTGTGTGTGTGTGCGCGCACACACACACACACACACCCTAACTCGGTCCAGCCCCAACCTAATCAGAAGACATGAATTAAGGCGAAAGCCCTTAGTTTTCTCTTTCATTTCCTCCTCATAGCACTAGCTGAGAGAACCGCAGAACGCTTCTGAACCCCGAGGTGCGGTGGGAGAATGGGCGGGACCAACAGGCCCAGGAGGCCCACCTTCGAAGCTCCCAGCCCACTCCACAGCTGGCTGCACGGCGGTTGGTGGCTGTACCCTTCTCTTTCCTCCTGCCCCCGGAGAAAACGTGGTCTCCACTTCACATGGTGCCTGACTTTCCTGCACTGGAGCTTACTTCCTTTGGGGTCCTCAACGTTTCCAACCTTCCAGGATTCTTGGCTTAAATATACTACAGGTACCTCGTGGAAGGGTGACACACTCACATGCACTTCTGTGGGGAGGGGACAGGAGTAGATGGAGGAGGGGGTGAGGCTCAGAAAGGGCGGAGGGGAAACGTCCCTCTCCCTTTCCCCATCAGCTCCCCGTCCGCAGCGCCCAGCCCAGTTGGTTGGTAACCTCAGGCGGGGTGCCAGCCCTTAAGCACCATTGGCAGGAGTGGCGGGGTGTGATGCTCCCTGCTTGCGCATCCTTGGAACTTCCCGAAGGTAGCCCCTACCTGGGCTGCAGAGAGAAACCCCTGCCCTCTGGGGCTCTCCCTCTAAGAAGTTTGCAGAGACGGCTTTGCTCTGTTCTCGGTGTGCTTTGTGTCAGCTGGTCACATCTGTCACCCCATCTCAAGCGCCCTTCACCCCTCTGCCCTGCACACACACACCCACCGCTGCCACCGTTCACCCTGCAAACTCCTCAGCCTTTGGGGCTCTATCAAAGGGGCCTCCTCCAAACACGCCGGCAAAAGTTGCCCTCCCCAGGGACTACTAAATTGCCCTGTTTATTTCCTTCCAAGCATCTGCCATTATCTGGCTTGCTCTTGTTTACTTATTTGTTTATTATCTGAGCAGTGCCATCACCTCTCCCCACGGAGTCTCCAAGATTGTGAGCTCCGCAGATGAAGAGACCTTGCTGGTCTCACTCACCATTTGTGCAGCCCCAGGATGGGCCCAGCACCCAGTAGCTACAAATTTGTTGAATAAATGAATGAAGGAAAACATACTAAGTGTTGGTGATGCCTGGTAACCTCTGCGTCTTTCTATGTGAAAGACTTTCAAATTAAATTATTATTTATAATGTATAAACATAGATATTAACATAGAACATATATTAGATACATTATATAATAATATGTACGTATAATATGTAAATATGTATCATAAAATTTTCAGTGTCTGCCTTCTGTACCAGACTCTGAGCAACATGAGGATATTACATTGTCTGAGCTCTCTCTACCCCTCAGCATCCAGCCCAGTGCCTGGTACAAAGTAAATATTCTAGACTTTGTTTGTTTGCCATGTGATGATGAGCAAAACATTTTATTTCAGGTAGGAGGAGAGTGATACACCTTGTTCAGTTCTTGAAAGACTGTTAAGTTCTTCCACGTCTGTTTCGTCCCCATAATTCTAAAAATCAGCATAGAACGGCATTATCCCCACTGCACAGAGGAGCAAAATAAGTGCCCAAAAGGTTGAGTAGTTTCTCCAGGGCAAGAATCGGTGAGAAAGGTGCATCGAAATCTCCAGCAATGACTGAACTGCCTATTTCTTCCTTCAGTTGTATCAGATTTTTGCTTGATGTATTTGGAAATTCTATTTGC
This sequence comes from Eubalaena glacialis, assembly GCF_028564815.1. Classification (NCBI taxonomy): domain Eukaryota; kingdom Metazoa; phylum Chordata; class Mammalia; order Artiodactyla; family Balaenidae; genus Eubalaena; species Eubalaena glacialis. The sequence goes on along the minus strand of NC_083726.1, from coordinate 112,988,032 downwards.
ATAAGTCCTTTGAACCTATAGAATTAGGATGGACCTCCCCTCATGGCTTTTCTTCCAAGCTTTGTATTGTGTTGGATTCGTCTATCCCACAAGATTCAGTTCATACCTCCCTTCCTCTGAATAGCTTTTCCTGATTCCTTGAGCAGAAACTGTCTCTTCTGCAACTGCACCCCCACTGCACCCGCCTGCACACCTTTATCAAAGCTCTTAACACTTTCACTACTTACTTGCATTTGTGTGTGTCTTCCCCACTGGATTGGATACTCTTCTCAAGGTAAAAGCTATGTATTATTTATTTACACATCTCCTGTTCCTAGCAAAGCACCGTGTACCCTTGAACTTTTAGGCATACATCAGCCAACAGCTAACTAACTTGCTTCTCCATATCATAAGGTGCATAAGGACGGCACCCAGAAGAAATACAGGACAAACCAAGGGCTGGAAAGCCATTTGCAACGTGACCTAGGAAAGCACATCCCATTGGGAAGGCTGGATATGTCAGCCCCTGCTCGGGGACATGGTGTGGTCATAAATGTTGGTGGAGAGTCCCATGCTCGCCATGAGGCCCCCCCGGTCACTGCCTCCCAGCCCACCTCCCCTCCTCTCCTGGGCAACACTAGGTTCCCCCAACACAGGAGAAACTCTTGGCTTTCATGTTGTGGGAGCACATAAATAGGGCCCTAGGGCTCAAGGACGTTTTCCATGGGGAAGTGATGATTAAGATGAGAACCAAGGAAAAGCGGGAGGTGGCCCAGCAAAGAGAAGGGAGTGAGGGTATTGCAGACAGAGGAGGCAGTACAAATATGACAGCAGTGGTCACTTACTGTAGTGGAGGCCCTGGGGCGTGGGAGACCATAGGAACTAGACAACTCGCGCCCCATCTAAAGGGACAACAGACTGTGAATACACAAGAATGGGGGGAGGAGGGTATTAACGTATATTCCAATTTTTAAAAGAATCTGGAAACCTGGACTTTTATGAGAAATTCTCTAGTTTTAAATGTCAACTCAACTTAGAAAAAAATACTGTGCGTGCCAAATAAAACACACCTGTGGGTTTTAATGGGCCAATGGGTAGCCAATTTAGGGGCACTGGGTTAGAACGTATACAAAGGGGCCACCATGAGCAAAGACAGAGGCTGCAGCATGAGAAAAGACCACATGGCAATGAAAGGCTACTGAAGGATCTTTTTTTTTTCACCTTATCTTGTCTTTACTTTTTCTTTTTCTTTTCTTTTCTTCTTATCTCTGCTCTTCTGTCTTTTTTTCCATGTAACTTGTCTTATTTCTTTTTTTTTTTTTAATTGAAGTATAGTTGATTTACAATGTCATGTTAGTTTCAGGTGTACAGCAAAATGATTCAGTTATACATATATGTATATATCTAGTCTTTTTCAGGTTCTTTTCCCTTATAGGTTATTACAAGATATTGAGTAGCGTCCTCTGTGCTATACAGTAGGTCCTTGTTGCTTATCTATTTTATATATAGTAGTATGTATACGTTAATCCCAAACTCCTAATTTATCCCTCCCTGAATGATCTTAATGTGAGCGGGTTTGTATTTCAGGAGGCCCAATCTGGTTGCAGTATGGAGACTCAATGGGAAGGAATCAGAGTGTAAGGAAGAAGATCAGCTACAAAATAATTACTGTGATAACACAGGTGAGAAACGTAGTGGCCTGGTCTCAGGTGGTGGCACAGGAGAAGGGTAGAAATGCGTGCACTGGAGAGATATTCTGGATTTAGAACCCCAGGATTTTCTGTTGTCTGTGAAAAAAATAAAAGAATAGTCAAGAATGATGTCTGATGTGTACACACTACTATATTTAAAATAGATAACCAACGATGACCTACTATATAGCACAGGGAACTCTGCTCATATTCTGTAATAACCCAAAGGGGAAAAGAATTTGAAAAAGAATGGGAAAAAAATGAATGATGTCTGAGTTTCTGACTTAGACACCTGAGTGGTTTTTGGTGTCATTTATCAAGAGAGAAAACACAAAAGGAGGAACAGCTGTGGGGGAGAGATGAGTTTTACTTTGACCATGTTGAATTTAAGGTTCCGGCACTTCCAAAAGGAAATTTCCAGTGGACGATTTCAAGGAAAGAAATTTGTGTTAAACATCTAGATTTTGGAGTCACCGGCAGGTCATGGTAAAGCCATGCGGGAGATTAAGATCCCCAAGGGAGAATATGTAGAAAAGTGTCCAGGACAGAGCCCAGTTTAGGGGTGTGTGGAAGTGAGGAAGTTGCAAGTCCATCAAAGAAAAGTCAGAAAAGAAGGAAGAAAACCAGTAAAGTACTGGAGTGTGGCTTCATGGGATGCAGGGAGAGATGTGCTTTCAGGATCAAGTGGGCACCTGCGTCAGAAGCTCCAGAGATACCGAACAAGGACAGGAGAGTGTCCATTGAATTAGGGACATGGAGCCCAATAGTCACCTTGGGGACCACAGTTTCATTGAAGTGGTTGGGATGAAATCCAGCTTGCAGGGCACTGAGGACCCAGTAGGGCTTGAGAAAAAGGACTCGATGGACTTAGACAGCTCTTTCCAAGATGTTGGCTCTGGAGAGAGAGAGAGAGAAAGGTAAGTCCAGAGGAGGGTGTGGGATCAAGGGGAAGTTTTTATATGTAGGAGAGGGTTGAACACATAATCTTTATGAGAAGCCTTTAGAGAAAGAGAAAGAAGTTGAAGAAATGAGAGAAGAATAGTCATCAGTGGCCCCACAAAGGCTAAGAAGGCAGGAGACAGGCTCCCCAACAAACGGGGAGACCCCTAGATGGGAGGGGGTGTGAGTACAATCTGGTGGTGAGCTGGGTGTCTGTAGCGAGTTCCATTTGAGGGCTTCTCTTCTTCCCTCTGAAATTAGAATTGATAGCATCAGGAGAGCGGAACGGTGCAAGTGGGGGATTCTGGGGGTTGAGGGGAAGTGAATAATCACTACTGAACACATCTGCAGAGAAAGTGAATGACTTGCCCTGGTTCCCACACTTGGTAAACTTGGGATTTTCCACGTGTTCTAGTGATTCTTCTTCTCTCCTTCAAAGGGCAATTGGATTTCTAACTGATGGTCCACAGGAGATGCAGCACTTCCTACACCTTGTAGAAAATGCTCTGGACTGGAGTCCAGGGGCCTCCGTAGAATCCCATCCCTACCACTCACTAGCCCGGACGTAAGGTAAAAACACCGGGGCATGAGTGGCCAGTGATGAGGTTGATGCCAAATAAAAAGAGAGATCTGTGTTTGGATACTTACGTACCCCGGCACACGCTCCTGACTCCCAACTTCCAGCCATCTCCAGTACGAATGCTTTACCTTATTACTTGGTCCCCATCCTTCTTCTTAGTCCCAATCGTCAACATTTTGCCCTGAACTCTTGTATTCAATCTCCAGGACGCTACCATTCCCACACACCCAATATAAGGAGTTCTCTATTTTCACTGCCCAAATCTCTCATGCCCAGGATCGGGCTCCATTCTGCTGCTCGCCCCCTCTCGCTAACATTAGAACAAGAATGTGGAGACATTGTCCTCCGGCCTCCCGCTTCTAACCTGGTCAGGCAGCAGGTCTAGGGAACAGCACAAGAATCAGGTGACATTCGGACCCATGATGCTACATCTTGCTGAGCGACCCTAAGCAAGATCCTTCTATTCTCCGATCTTCCACATTTGAATCGAGAGGGCTGGTGGGAATCTGCTGTGAAGGTCACATCATTCTCTGGCCTCCAAGAGGGCAACACCTGAAAGATTCCAGACAAATTTCTGACTTAACCTGTGGCTCACTGCCTTTCAAAAAAGAGATCTTGGACCCTCTAGCTCTTGTTGAAGTCAAACCTGTTTCCTTTCATCCTTTCTCGGTGTACAGAGATGTTTCTCTTTGACCTGCTGTTTGAACTCTTGGAATCTACCCTGGGTTTGAAGGTTTGTCTCACACCTCAGCCTTCTCTTCTCCTGATGATATGTCCATGGTTCCTTTTTTTTTCTTTTCCCCACTAACAGCAATAAGACTATTATGGAACAAGATGAGAAAACTTGGATTTTCCAGAATCTCTCTTAAGAAAGAAACTGTATCTTTTGGCAGGTGCTTGGGTAGAACTGTTTGGCTCAGGTCAAAGGAAGGATTTGCTATTGTTCATTTCTTCATCTTGGGGAAGGATTTGCTATCGTTCATTTCTTCATCTTGGGGAAGGATTTGCTATTGTTCATGAAGAAAAAGAAGGAGAGAAGGGATGAAATTTCCCCTAGCCCACAATCCTCATTAAATATACCCCACTGCAAAAATATTTAGATCTGATGGGATATTTTTGTGGAAAACAGTGAAGGGGCACAGACACTAGATTGTTAAGGCAAAGAGAAATATGACCAATATCAAGATTTTTTAAAAGTTTATTAGCCCTCTATTGCATAAGAAATTACCTTAAAACCTAGTGGCTTTAAACAACATATTTATTACCTCATCATTTCTGTGGGTCAGGATCTGCGCATGGCTGAGTCCTCTGCCTCAGGGTCTCTTACAAGGCCACAGTCAAGGTCTTTTAGGGGGTGTCGTCCATGCTGGGGTCTCATCTGCAAGGTCGGCTGGAGAAAGATCCTCCTCTGAACTCACATGATTGTGGCTGCTGTTCAGCTTCTCTCTGGCTGTGGACGAGAGGCTGCCCTCACATCCTTGCTACAGTGGACCTCTCCAGCACGGTCACCAATGCACACAAACCAGGAAGGCAGTGGAGTCTATTAGCAAGACAGAAGTCACAATCTTCTATAATCTAATCACAGAAGCAACATCCCTTCCATTTTGCCGTATTCTGTCAATTAAAAGCAAGTCACCAGGTCCAACCCAGGCTCAAGGGGAGGGAGTTATACAAGGGCATGAATACCAAGAGGCAGGGATCATTGGGGCCACCTTAGAAGTCTGCCTACTGCAGATGGGCTCCGGATTTTCACAGGGCTGTGGAATGGGGGTTCAAGCCAAGTTTAATCATATCTGAGAAAGGCAGAGTGGCTCGAGCTGACATTTGACTTTTAAAGAGTCACAGCTCATGGACATGACCACGTGCCAGTCAGTACGCTAAGCTGTGTACATGCATTTCTGATTTGCAAAACGATGTTACGCAGATTTAAGATGAAGAACTAAGTTTTAGGTTAAGTAATTTGTCCAGGGACACAAAGCCAGTAAGTGGCAGAGCCAGGACACAGACAGAGCCTGTCTGCTTCCACACCTGCGCTGTTAAAACCAGCTCTGTGCCTCCCCTTCCCAGCCAGGTCTGTATCTCAGAGCCTCACCTCTGGATCCCCAAATCTGAGTCAGTTAAGAAAGAGTTTGACTTTAATAACCAGGAACCGAATAAACCAGAGTTTCAATAAGAAGGGCTTAAATAAAAGTCCTTAGGCTGGGCAGTCTGTTTGAGTGGCTCCAAGATTTTATCGTAGTCTCAAGTTCCTTCCATCTTTTAGTTCCACGAACTACAGTGTGAATAAATGACTCCTCTGGGCTCTCACTCATAATCCAGGCAGGAAAAACAGGACCAGAGTTTTCTCCTTTTGTAACTGTGTCTTTGTATTGGACATAAATCCTCTCCAAGCAGATCTGAGATCTCATTGGTTAGGAATGGTGCGACCCAGCTCTCCCTACTTGCAAAGTGTGCTGGGATAGCTAGAATTTTAGCTTTCCAACTTCTATTAAAGCAGGGAAGAGAAAACAGGGCTACAAGTGGATTGGAGGCAGACAATTCACACGGTCTGTCCCAGCTTTATAATATCCTGTGGGCTGCACATCCCACTCTTCCCATGTTAAGGATGAAGAGATAAGTGCAATTAAACTTCTCATCTCCTCTCCCTTCTCCATCTCAAGATTTTTATTATTTATAATTATTATTTCTACATTGTCAAATTGACAGCATTTACTTTCTCTTCTGAAACCACAATATACACCTTTTAAAAACTGTCATTCTATATTTAAATCCTTCCACATGGCTCTTCCCTTCATGTTTCTATTAAACTAAACCACTAAATTGCCAATAATTGACCATTTTTACTCTAGAAGAATGCCAGCTAAATCTGATCAATCTAATAGATATTAAGGAGGATTTCTTAGGTGGTATAGTTCCAAAACTTTTGTATGCTTAAAAATATCTGTCAGTGCCTTTACATAAAACGACAGCTATTGGTGTGTAAAATTCTTATGTGACACCTTTTCCTTGACATTTTGTGGAGCTTGCTTCACTTTCTTCTAACATTAGCAAGTTGTTGTTGATGCCTCAAGCCAGCCTGATAGTATTCTCCTTATACATATGAGAATTTTTGTTCAGATACCCACAAGATTATTTATTACTTTTATCATTTTTTAATTTTAAAATTCTTAATCCTAGAACTTCAGTAAAATATTTTCTAAAAACCTACAGTAACATCATACTTAATAGTCAAATATTGAATACTTTCCTCTAAGAACAGCAAGGATGTCCACTCTCACCACTTCTATTTAGCGTTATAGTGGAGGTCATAGTAAGTGTACTAAGGCAGGAAAAATAAATAAAAGGTGTGAACATTACAAAAGAAAAAAGTAAAATTTTATCTCTGATAGCATACTTAAAAAATCTAAAGACATCTAAAAACAAACAGCTATAATTAATACATGAATTTAGCAAGGTTACTGGTCAATATTTACAAATCAATTGTGTTTATGTATGCTATATTTATATATAGTCTATTTCTCCATCTTCTATGTACTAGCAGTGAGTAATTGGAAATTGAAACAAAAAGCGGTCTCATTTACCATGGCATTAAAAAAAATCAAATTCCAAATCTAACAAAGTATGGGAAAGAGCTTGACACTGATTATTTTTAAATATTTCCGAGGAAAAAAAATAAAAGAAGACCTAAATAACTGTAGAGATATGCTATTTTCATGGATTAGTATACTTACTGTTGTTAAGACATCAGCTTGTCCCAAACTGATCTATAGACCTCTAGATTCAATGCAGTCCCAAACAAAATCCCAGAAGCCTTTTTGAAGAAGTTGACATGCTCATTCTAAATTGTATATGCATTGCCAAGACAATCTTAAAGATGGCAGAAAAACTGGGGAAGTTACACTGTCATATTTCAGGAGAATATAAAGCTATAGAAATAAGACAGTATGGTATTGTCATAATAAAGAGAGGGATAGAATAGAGAAGTCTAGAAATGAAATCATACAAACACAATCGCTTGATTTTTGACAAAGGTGCCAATATGATTCAACAGGGGAAAAAAGAACTTTTCAATAAATGGTGCTAGAACAACTGGATACCTTTACAGAAAAAAATTAAATATGACCCCTATTTCATGCCATACGCAGAAGTTAATTTAAGATGAATCATAAAACCATGCATGATCGCTAAAACCAGAAAGCTTCCAGAAGACTGAATAGGAAAATAGCTTCATAACCTTGGAGTAGGAAAATCTTTTAAAAACAGGATGCAAAAAGTGTGAAGTACAAAATTTTTTAAATGATATATTAAACTTTATCAAAATTCAAAACTTGTGCTATCAAAAGACATCTAAAAAGTAAAAGGCAAGCCACAGAGTGGGAGAAAATATTCACAATACATATATCTGAGAAAGGACAAATATCCAAAATATATTTTTAAACTTCTACAAAATAACAGGAAAAAGACATATTTTTTAATACAATTTTTTTAATTGACAAAAGGCTTGAACAGGAGCTTCATGAAAGATGATACCCAAAAGGCCAATAAGCATTTGAAAAGGAGCTCAATATGCCATAAAGAAATTCCTGATCTTTTAAAAATTAAGATCATTTATTAAAATTATGATCACCTATTCATCGAAAGACACTATCAAAAACCACAGAGGAGGTGAAGACATGGGAATAATAGAACCAAAAAGATTAGTATCCAAAATACAAAAATTCTTTCGTATCAGTAGAAAGAAGACAAACATCCTCCCCCTGCCCAAATAAACAAAATTAAGTCAAAAATTTCACAGAAAATGAAGCACAGACGCTCCACACATATATAAAACTGTCTTCAACTATTAATAATCAGGGAAATGCAAATTAAAATCACAACATACTTTTCAAACTCACCAGATGAGCAAATATTCAAAATTCTGCCAATTCCAAGGATTAGTGGGAATGGAATTATCATCCAGTGCTGATGGGAATTTGAAATGTCATAATCACTATGGGAAACTATTTGGCTTTTGCACATGTGCACCAGGAGACTTTCACAAGAATGTTGTTTATAGTGGTATTCTCCGTAGAAGAAAAAAATGCAAGCGAACCACATGTCCATCGGCAGTAGAATAGATAAGTCCCTTGAGCTAGAGTCACACGTAGAAATACTCTGTGCATCAGCATGGGAAAAAGCTTCAAAATATAACAGTGGGCAAAAGGGACAAGTCAAAGACAGCATACAATAGGATTCTACTTATATGAAGTAAATAATAGATCATGATTAAAGTGACTTAGAGAACTACGTAGGAAGTAAAATCTCTAAAGAAAAGAAAGAAAATAATTAGCACAAAATTTGCTCTGAGTGAGGAAAGAGGAGCCATGCAATTGGGGAAGGGCATGTAGGTGCACATCTGTGCAATGATAATGTTTAATTTCTTGCCTTAGATGGTGAGTACATAAGAGTTTATTCTATTATTTTTCTCAAAATTGTATAAATGCTTCCTCTGTTTGTTTTCTACAGTTCACAACTTTAAAAAGTAGTATGATCTTCATTAATAATCTTTGACTTTGTGAGTTCTGTATCATATCTATTAACACACAGTCTATAGTTTCTGAAAAGTTGAATGTAAACTAATTTTTTTTTAAAGGACTGTCATTTTCTGTTGCTTTGTGAAACTGTTTCAAAAGAGAAAACATCTTAATTTTGGACTGATCCTTGGTGGGTGTGATGGTTAGTTCCATGTATCAACTTGGCTAAGCTATAGTACTCAGCTATTTAATCAAACTCAAATTCAGGTGTTGCTATGAAGGTGTTTTATAGATATAGTTAACACCTACAATCAGTCGGCATCAAGTAAAAAAATAAATTTCCCTTGATAATGTGGGTGGGCCTTATCCAATCAGTTGAAGACCTTAAAGGCAAAAACTGAGTTTTCCCAGAGAAGGCCATGCAGTATCAACTCCTGCCCCAGGTTCCAGCCTGCTGGGCTGCCTTATGCATTTCAGACTTGCCTGTCTTCACAATCACGCAAGCCGATCCCTTAAAATAAATTGGTTCTGTTTCTCCGGAGTAGCCTGACTGATCTAGATTCTGGTACCAGGAAGCAGGGTGTTGCTGTAACAAGTACCTAAAAATGTGATAGTGGCTTTGAAACTGAGCAATGGGAAGAGGCTGGAAGAATTTTGAGGTGCATGATAGAAAAAGCCTAGATTGCCTTGAGGAGACAATTGGTGGAAATACAGATATTGTAGATGATTCTGGTATGGGCTCAGAAGGAAGTGAAAAAAAATGGCAAACAGAGCATCCAACATCTCAGGAAACATACATAGCATCAGAAAAAAATGTCAGCAGAAATATTAAAAGTGCTTCTGGTTAGGCCTCAGAAGAAATGAGGACCATGTCTTTGGGAACTGGAAGAAATGGGCCCTCTGTTAGGAATGGCAGAGAGCCTGGCTGATTGTCTTCTACTGTTGGGTGGAAAGTAAAACTTGCAGGTAAAGATCTTTAGCTGAGATTTCCAAGAAAAGTACTGAAGGTCTGGTTTCTCCTTGCTACTTCTAGTAAAATGTGAGAGAAGAAAGGTAAATCAAGGAAGGAACTGTTAAGAAAAAAGGAAATAGAACTCATTTGGAAAATTCTCAGCTGTCCATGTTGTAAAAGGTGAGCCAGTGTGCTCCATGGAGGTCACCCAGGGTGTGGCTGGAAACCCTTTATTCGGTGTGTGACTTACGGATTCAATCAACCATCTCAGCAGAAGCCGGGAACAGAGGTGAGGTCACTAAGAAGGATTCGCAGAGAACCCTCAAGTTCAATGGCGTGGACCGTCTTGGCATTCACAGAAGAACAACAGAGTTTTGGAGAATTTTATACCTGCTTAAAGGCTGCCAGCCTGGACAGAAAGGGACGGAGGCAGGATGGAATGAAGGAAGAACGATGCTTGAAAAGGACCTCAGTATCCCATAAGGTGTAGGACAACAGAATTGGATAGAGCCACTGAGACAGAAGCCAGAACGGGCAGAGCCCAAGACCTAGAACCGGGGAAGTACTGGGGCCTCCCTGGGCCCAGAAGGCAGAGAGCAACAAGCTACAGAGGATTATCCTCAGGCCTGGAAACTGAATGGAACTTTCCCTGCTGAGTTTCAAACTTGTTTGGGACAAGTGGACCCTTAATTGCTTCCACTTTCTTCCTTTCAGAATGGGAATATTTATCCCATGCTTGCCCCAACATTGTATTCTGGAAGCAGAAAACTTATTCTCTAATTTTACTTGTCCACAAATGGGGTAGAATTTTGACCCAGGATGGATCAGACCCAGAGCCCCATCCATATCTGATTTAGATGATGAGATTTGGGACTTTCTGAGTTGCTGATATTTAGAGGAGATTTTTAGACTTAAAGTAGATGCTCAGAATGAGATGAGACTTCTGGAGATGGTGAGATAGGGTGGATGTATTTCGCACATGAGACAAGCAAGAGGCTAAAGGAAGGACTGAGCTGTTTTAGTGTCCCCTCCAAATGCATGTCCACCCAAAACTTGATAATGTGACCTTATTTAGAAATAAGGTCTTTGAGAATTCCCTGGCAGTCCAGTGGTTAGGACTCCGTGCTTCCACTGCTGGGGGTCCAGGCTGGATCCCTGGTAGGGGAACTAAGATCCTGCACGTCATGGCCAAAAAAAAAAGAAAGAAAGGAAGAAAGAAGGTCTTTGCAGGTGTAATCAAGTTAAGATGAGGTCATAGTGGATTATGGTGGGTCCTAAATCCAATGACAGATTTTTATAAGGAGTGTCTTTATAAGGAGACAGAGATTTGGAGACAGACACACACAGAGACAGAGACAAGGCTGTCAAGAGACAGAGGCAGAGATTGGAGAGATGCAGCTGCAAACCCTAGAAAGCCAAGGATTACCAGCAACCACCAGAAAATAGGAAGAGGCAAGAAAAGATTCTTCCCTAGAGCCCTCAGAGGGAGCACGGCCCTGTTGACACCTTGATTTCAGACTTCTAGCTTAAAGTCTGTTAGAGAATAAATTTCTGTTGTTTTACATCACCGAGTTTATGGTAATTTGCTAAAGCAATCCTAGGAAACTTGGAGCAGGAAATGAGACGAGCAGTAGGGCAGGGGATTTTCTCTCTTAGAATAAATATTGTGAAGCTATTTGCTTCTTTAAATTTTGGACACCTGTATCTTTGACTTTTAGAAAGGAAAACCTTCAAATCATATGTATAGAGCAAGTAACACCTGACAGTTTAAAAATAAACAAACCGGGGCTTCCCTGGTGGCGCGGTGGTTAAGAATCTGCCTGCCAATGCAGGGGACACAGGTTCAAGCTCTGGTCCAGGAAGATCCCACATGCCGCGGAGCAACTGGGCCTGCGAACCACAACTACTGAAGCCTGCGAGCCACAACTACTGAAGCCTGCGTGCCTAGAGCCCATGCTCTGCAACAAGAGAAAAGTACAATCTATGAAAGAAAAAAAAATAAAGTGGACTGCATCAAATTTTTAAAAATTTTTTAAAATAAAAAAAATAAATAAACAAACCTGTCTCACTTATGAATACCAAAGCAAAGGGTTGCATCCAGAACTGTTAAGGATGATTCAATATGGAACAATTTTAATATAATTCTCCATTTTAACAGGTAAAAGATAACATTGTCCATAGATGCTGAAAAATAAAATTAAACATCTTTCTGTTTCTGTAAAATGCTTAAGAAAATAAGAATGGATAGGTACTTTCTTAACATAATAACATACACCTATTATAACCTAAAAGCCTATATCCTCTTAAATACAAAAATATGAGAAGGACTCCCATTAAACTCAGGAACAGGACAACGATGTCCACGATCATTAGGTACCAGAAAATGTAATTAAAGAAGAAATAGAAACCAGACATAAAAATTAGAAAGGTAGAGATCCATTATCATTAAGTATAAACAATATTATTGTCTACGTAAAAAGGTCAGCAAACTTTTACTTTAAAGGGCCAGATAAGAAATGGTCTCAGTTGCATTTTTTTCCTTCTTCTTATGTTTTTCTTAAAACAGTTCTTTTAAATGTAAAAAAACCATTCTTAGTCTTCAGCTGTACAGAAACAGTGCATGGCTAGATTAGTCCCAGAGTCTATAGTTTGCAGATCCCTGGTATACCTGAAAAAAAGAGAATCAAACAGAAACATTACAAACTCAAACAGAATTTAACAAATTCCATTTATACATATGGAAATCAGATAGCATTCACATATACAAAAATAGCTGCTTAGAAAACATAAAGAAAGAAAAGACCCTATTTAGAATAGCATAAAAAAAAAATTCCTGAGAATAAACTTAAGAAATATTCAGGCTCTGTAATTTTAAATGTTAATGCTACCGAAAGACACAAAAGAAGATTTAACCATACAAAGGCATACCACATCCCTGAATTCTCATGACCATAAAGCTGTCAAGATAGTTCATCTGTAAATTTAATGTCATCCCAATAAAAATACCAAAAGGGTATTTTTTTGGAACTAGACTAGCTGGTTCTAAATTTCATATGGAAAAATTACCAAGAATAGCCAGGAAAATTCTGGAAAAATTAGAGTAACAAGGAAGATTGAAACTACCAGATATAAAAACCTATTTTGTCCTCAAAAATCAAAACAACATGAATAGAAACAAAGATCACTAACACCAAATACAAAATTCAGAAATAGATTTAAGGATATATGAGAATTTTGCATATTAAATTAAAGGTGTTGACTCAATGGGAAATCCATCTGAAGAAAAAAATAAAGGGAATCCCTATCTCATAAGTAACACCAAAATAGATTCTGATAGATGAAAGATTTAAATGAAATCACAAATTACTAAACAGAAACATGAGAAGAATTTTATAACCTCATGTGAGAGAAAGTATGATGCAAAATCCAGAAGCATAAAAGAAAAGAGTGATGAATTTTACCCTGGAAAAACTTCTTACAACTTCTATGAAACAAAAACAAAATAACAACAATAATAATTATAATACCTCAGAAAACCCAAAAGATAAACAACAAACTGGAAAAAATATTGGTAACTCATATGAGAGGCAAGTGCTACATTCCTTCGTCTGTAAAGAACTAAAAGTAAATAAGAGAAAATCCAACAATCTAATGGAAAATGGACAAAGAATAGGGACAGTTCACAGAAAAAGAAACCCAAATATGGATAGTCCCCAACTTAGGGTGGTTTGACTTATGATTTTTTTGACTTCATGATGGTGTACTTTCAGTACAGTATTCAACACATTACATGAGATATTCAACACTTCATTATAAAATAGGCTTTGTGTCTGACGATTTTGCCCATCTGTAGGCCAATGTAAGTGTTTTGAGCACTTTTGAGGTAAGCAAGGCTAAGCAATGATGTTCATTAGGTGAGGTGTACTAGATGCATTTTAATCGTATGAAATTTTCAACTTACACTGGGTTTATGGGGACGCAACCCCATCATAAGTCAAAGATCTGTAGCTCTTCAACATATGAAAAGATGTTAACCCCATTCATCACAAGAGAAATGCAAACTTAAGGTGCAATGAAATGCCATTTTTCACCTGTAAGGTTGGTAAAGATTTTTTTAAGTTTGATAACTACTCACATGAGAATGTGAGAAAACAGACCTTCACAAATTGCTGATAGGAGTGCGAATTGATCCATCTCCTGCCCAGTGACGTTTGCCGACTTCTGTCAAAATTACAGATTCACGTACCTTTTAAGTTAATTTCATCTCTGGGCATCTAGCCTCCAAATACACCTGCACATATGAAAAATGACTGTCAGGGACATTCATTGTTTGTAACAACAAAGCTGTGACTTTAAGTTGGAAATAACATAAATGCTTTACCATCAATATACATTTTGATACATCCATGTAACATAATACTATGCATCAATGAAAAAGGGGGAGGCAGCTATTTATCCTGATGCAGAAAAATTACTAAGATACATTGTCAAGTAAAGAAAGCAAGACGCAGAACAATGTGTATAATATGCTACAACTTTTGTAAAATATATTGTGTGTTGGGTGTGTGTATGTGTCGAAGCTGGTAACTGTGGGTACCTCTAAAGAAAGGAACCAGGTAGATGGGGGCCAGGAATGGATGGGAGGACTTTCTTTTCAGTAAATATCTATTTTTGTGTACCATGAAAATACAGAACCTATTTAATAAATAAAGTAACATATATTTGCTGTAGAAAACAAAAACATTAAGGAAGAAAAATAATAATTTCACCGCCAAAGATACCTTAACATTTTGGTGATTACTTTCCAGCCGCTTTTTGTTTTCTGAGCATATAACTGTTTTTAGTGGTGGGTGTGTTAATGTCATACCACATCTGCTTTTGATTTTTTTCCTTTAATATTCTATAATGAACATTTTCCATTTCAAAATGTATTCTTCTAATACAGATTCCTAACTTTTTACTGGTTCTGAACTGAGATTATATTGATACCTACATTTCATTTTACGTTACCTAGGCAGCATCTTCTCAGAAAGAAATACTTTTACATGTGACACAGGTTAGCAGCATCCAGCATCTTCTGACCTGTTTATTGAAGAAAGGAGCTGGAGAATCTCAGGAGTCCTCCTTATAAGGTATAATATCTGGCAGGGAGAGAGAAATAGAAGTGAGCGTGTATTTCCTAGTAGAAGGCACCAAGTGGTAGAACAGAAGGGAAACATTAGCAATCACCCAGAAAGGCGTACAAACCTCCCAGGACCCTGCTAGGGGGAGGCAGGGGCCCAGCAGGGCCCCTGGGCCCCTGGGGGGGAACCCAGAGCCAACACCACTGAGAATGTGCCCCAATTCTCCACCGTGTCCCAGGGAAAGATTTGCTATCCGTGAGGGCCCTTATAACCCAAGGAATAGAGTTAACGTACACTTTTGAGCTCCTGCTAAGTGACAATGACCTACTAGACACTATAAATCAAAGATGATTAAGATACAGGCTCTTTTGCCCCAATGAGTTTCTAGTCTGGTAGGAAAGCTCCCTGTGGGAGCAATTACAATGCAGTGTGGTGACAGGGTACAGACCTAACAGCCCGGGGACATCAGCGAGGCTGAGAAGGTAGGTCCCACGTCCCTGGATATTTGACCTGCATCTTGAAAGGCGACTGCACCAAGCTTCTAGGGGTTTTCACAAAGCAGAGTCTCAGATATTTATTTGGAAATGTGATCCTAGGGCCCAAGGAAGTGAAACCAGAGAAGGGAAAGTCTCTAGCAGAATGCTTTATCCAGTTGGCCGCCACTAAGGACAGCTGATGCTGGATGCTACAAGAATCCTCCAAGGAGCTTATGAAATCCACCTCAGGGCTGTGGTTCTGGAGAACAAAAGGATACGACACTTATTCTCCTGCTCACCAACTCTTCTCTCGAGGGCAGCCCCACAAGTGGTGCTTGTGTGAACGGATGCTTCCAGGGAGCCCAGGCCCTGGGGTAGGAAACAGGAGGCGAGGTCGGCTGAGTGCCGCGCTGCAGGGGTACCTGGGCGGAGCTGGGCTGACCTTGTGCCGAGCTGGTTGCTACACAGAGGGGGGACTTAGGCAGGGCCAAGACGCTTTGAAATGGCAGTGGAGAGGGTTCCGTACACCATGGAAAGGCAGTAGGGGCCAAGGCCTGAGATGGGAAGGACACATGAAGGCCTGGTTCATCCAGCATCCGTAGGGGAGCGTGGGGCACCGAAGGCTGAAACAGACCTGAGCTGGGAAAAAGATTGTGACAAGTCCTGAATCCAGGTTAGATTCTTTTTTTTTTTTAAAGATTTTTTTTTTGATGTGGACCCTTTTTTTTTAAGTCTTTTTTGAATTTGTTACAATGTTGCTTCTATTTTATGTTTTGGTCTTTTGGCCCTGAGGCATGTGGGATCTTAGCTCCCGGACCAGGGATCGAACCCGCACCCACTGCATTGGAAGGTGAAGTCTTAACCACTGGACCACCAGGGAAGTCCCCAGGTTAGATTTTAATGACAATGATGTACCTTCACTGGAAGTGAAAATAGTCCCTACTTCATAAGGTTGCCTCACATGATGCCTCATGCAACAGAGTCAATGTTGGTAAAGGTTCATTTCCCCTCCTGATAAACCACGTGGTTTATCTCCCTCACCCTGGGGGAGAATTCAGGGTGAGACAAACAATCCAATTTACTTGGGTTTTCCCCAGCTGCAGTTTTTTCAAGGGTGGTAACAATGCTTTTTCAAATTTTATTACACATATGTAACACACACATACGTATGTGGAAAACCACGGCTTAGATAATAAATGCTTAAGGGGGGTCTGACATTTCACTCAGTGTCTCACTTACAAGTACTGTGCTCTGAGTGCTTTATTTATATTATTTCACTTCGTAGTATTGATAGCCTGTGACACAGGCACTATTGTTCTCTCTGTCTCTGTAGATAAGGACACTAGGATTAGACACACTAAATAAGGTACCTGGGATCACACAGCTAGAATGATGGGGACAGAATTTAACCCTGGATCTGTCTGATTCCAAAGCCCAAACGTGTGCTTTCACTGCCCCCATGTTAGTTTCCTAGGACAGACCCAGCAAAGTGCACAAACTGAGTGGTTTAAGGTAATAGAAATTTACCGTTTGTAGTTTGGAGGCTAGAAGTCCAAAGTCAAGGTGTGGGCAGGGCCGAGCTCCCGAAAACTGTAGAGGAGAGTCCTTACGGCCTCTCAGCCTCTGTGGTGGCTGAAATCTGGGAGTCCTGGGTGCGCATGTAGCTGCAGCACGTGTCTTGTCTCTGTCATCACTAGGCTTTGTCCCCTCTTCCTGTAAGGACACCAGTGATATTGGATTAACGGCTAGCCCTACTCCAGGACAACCTCATCTTATCTAATTACACCTGCAGTGACCCTGTTTCCAAATAAGGTCACTTTCTGAGGGACTGGAGTTTAGGCACCAGTCTAAACTTGCTTCGTCAGCATTTGGTGAATGGTTAAGAGATGAATGAATAAATGAAAGGGAGGGGGTGGCTTGTAGAAATGGCAGGGGTAGCCAATGAATGATCCTCCCATTTGTCCACAGCTTTTGACTTACATGCAATTACTTTTTAAAAAAATTTTCTTATTAAAGACATTTTATCTTATTTTATTTTTTGGTAATAATTTTTTTAATTGAAGTATATTTGAATTACAATGTCATGTTAGTCTCAGGTGTACAGCAAAGTGATTCAGTTAGATAGATAGATAGATAGATAGATAGATAGATAGATAGATAGATAGATAGATAGATAGATTCTTTTTCAGATTCTTTTCCCTTTTAGGTTATTACAAAATAGTGAGTAGAGTTCCCTGTGCTATACAATAGGTCCTTGTTGATTATCTATTTTATATATAGCAGTGTGTATATGCCAATCCCAAACTCCTAATTTATCCCTCCCCCCTTCCCCCTTTGGTAACCATAAGTTTGTTTTCTATGCATGCAATTTCATGTTGATAATTTTCATTCATTCCCAGAAGGAATTGCTGAAAAGTGAATCATCTCCTTTTATCTGCTGGAGGAAGGCAACCTCTCCACCCCACTTCAGGTATATTTTTATCCACACCCAAAATCATATATCTCAATTCATTTCATCTTCACTATATAAAATAATATTATACCCATTTCAGGGATGGAGAAACTAAGGTGCAAAGGGTTAGGTGGCAAGTCCTGTTCAGAGGCGAGAGAACCAGGACTACAATCCAGAAATTTGGCCACAGAGGCATTTTTTCTTCTCATAAAAAAATTATCTACTTATTTTTTTTCATTACACATATCATATACAAACGTGTGTTCACCCTAAAAAATTCTTTTCAAATGACACAGAATTACATGAACTAAAATGTTCCAGGCCCCCTTCACCATCCTCAGTCCCCTCGCAGGAGGTAACTATCCTTGTAGACTCAGATCTCCTTCCTGGATTTTTTTCCTCTAATTTACTGCCCAATATGTATATTTATGCCTATTTTTAGGGCTTATTTTTCATACATAAAGGGGATCTCACTCTCCATGCTGTGCTGGTGCTGGCGTTTTCCACTTAACAACACCCTGGAGATGTTTTTCACGTGTCAGCAAAGCGGATCCTCTGCCTGATGTATTCAACCTGGGGGACCAGTCTGACAAGGGCTGGTTCCTGCCTCTAATGGTCAGCATCCGTTCTGACCGGTCAGCTGTCATGTTCAAGCAGGGGATGCAGTTTTTGAGCATCACCTTGAGTATCAATACATACAGGTTTGTCTTACTCATTTGAACTGCTGTGTAATATTCCAAGGTATGGAGCTGTCATTTTTTTTATGTAATCATATACCACTAGTGTACCTTTAGGTTTTCCCAGTATTTCAGCATCTCAAACAATGTTGCCCCCAACATCCCATATGTGCCTTTTTGCATATGTGTGTGACAATGTGAAGTGTTCTCTCCACAGCTACTTGTACCCCAGAGACCCATGTGATCTCCTTCTGCCCTACCGTGGGACCCCTCCAGGAGCACCCCTGAGAGTCTGGAGTGGCCCCAAGGCACACAACCTAGGACACTGGCTGGCCACCCTGGCTGCACTTAGGGTCACTTGGGGAGATTCTGAATCAACACCTGTGTCTGTGCATCACCCAGGAAATCGTATTTAACTGAATCAGGCTGAGTCCCAGGCACCAGGATTATTTTTTTTTCAACTTCCATGGGTGATTCAAATGGGCAGTAGGGTTAATAACCATTCACAAAGTACCTCTAAATCTTTTATAAAGGACCTACCAAAACCTGAAAAAGAAAAAGTATTAATGATAGAAAG
This sequence comes from Eubalaena glacialis, assembly GCF_028564815.1. Lineage (NCBI taxonomy): Eukaryota > Metazoa > Chordata > Mammalia > Artiodactyla > Balaenidae > Eubalaena > Eubalaena glacialis. The sequence goes on along the minus strand of NC_083726.1, from coordinate 112,969,073 downwards.
GTGGGGAGGAAGGAAAGAGGAAGAGGGGAGGGAAGACAGTGTTGATCACATCCCAGGGATGCTAAGCCAGCCCCCTCTCCAGCCCCCGAGGTGCCAAACAGGCAAAACACATAGAACTATACAACAGAAGTGAACCCTAATGTAAACCATTGACTTTAGTTAGTAATAATGTATCCACATTTGTTTATCAGTTATAGCAAATGTTTTACCCCAATGCAAGATATTTGTAATAGGGGAACAAAGGAGGAGAGGGAATATATGCAAACTTCCTGAACTGTCTGCTCAAATTTTTTGTAAACTGAAAACAGCTCTAAAACATAAAATCTATTCATTAAGGAAAAAGACTCCCCATCCTGTGTCCCAACCTCTGCCTCCCCGCATTTCTCCAGGAGAGTAGTTGAACCTTTATGTTCTTTTGATTGAGAGATTACAGAATGGCCCAGGCCACGGTAAATTCCTAAAGCCTTGTAAATAGATGGCTAGTGATCATCCCAGCAGCCTCTGCACTTGTTAGAGAGAACAATGTGCCATCCGTGCCAGTCCCGCCCTCCCTCCGGTCCACTCGCAGTGATGCGGTGCATCCAGCCTCATGGGTCTCCTAAAAGGCTCTCCCCTTAGCCCTCCAAGGCCACCCAAGGGTTAAGGACCTCCGGGTGCTGTGAACCCCTACACACTACCTTTTCCCTCACTCCACATTTCCTGGCCCAAGACTCCTTTTTCAGCTGAGGTTAATCTGATTAGAGTTAAGGTGCTAATAACTGGAATGAATGCCATTAAAGGGTACCAGATAAAATCTGCATTTAAACAGGGCCTCCCCAAGGGCCGGAGGCTGGAATGTCAAGCATCTGGGTAGGGCCAGAGGAGTGAGGCTTGGGGAGGGGTCCCTTCCCGACCCTTGGGTAGCCTCCCACCATCTCTCTAATAATCCCTTTCATCAGCACAGTATTTTATCATATGTAAGGCAATTTAATAATGATTTTCCCAGCACTTCTAAGTGTCAGTACTGTGCTGAGTGTTTTATATACATTATCTCATTTTATTTTCATAGCAACCCAACGAGGTAAGTATCATTGTCTTCCCTTTTTGCAGAAGAAGTGCTTGAGGTTGGGTGAGCTAAGATACTTTGCTGGTGTGGACAGAAGTGGAATTCAAACCTAGCTTGAATCCTATTGAATCCCTTCCCTTTCTAATCTATTTCTCCCTAACTATTAGTGGAAGTTATACATAGTAAAATTTCTATCGCTCCTAGGTGACAGCCGTGGATGGAACCCGGTGTGCACGCAGCCTTCCCTCTGCCAAACCAGACCTTCCTCCCCTCTTCACCTCCCTGCTGGTCCTCCCTCTCTCCTGGCCCTGCAGAGCTAGCTCACATCAGCAACCCTGGCTGGAGAAACCCTCATCTTCCCCGACTTGACTCTGCCTTCAAGCCAGCTTTGATATGGGCACCTGTGGTCCTCATGGGTCTGTAGATGGAGCCACAGTGCGCCTGGTGTTTGGATCATGACGAAGAGACCAAGACCCTGAGTGTAATTCACTAGTTCCTGCCCATTCATTGAGTGCTGGGTCTAGGAAACCAAATTGATGAAAATGAGGTCCCTGTCCTCAGAAAGCTCCCAGTGCACTAGGGGAACAGGAAAGAAGGGTGGGAGAGAGAGGCAAGAATTGGGGCTAGGGGCTAGTGGACAGGCGATGTATTTGGAAAAACTCCACAAGGAGTTTTGCGTTTGCCTCCCCTCTATTGACAGTCACGTCACAGACTCTTCATACTTTCCTAGCTGCAATCCAAAGGTTCCACTCACCCACTCAGCTGTTCCATAGATGTGCAATTAGACTTACAAGACAGGATAGAGCAATGTACACGAGCCGCTACAAATCCACCCCTCCCCATATGTATTTATTCATTCAAGAAATATGTATTGGGTGCCTGCTTGTGCCTGGCACTGTTCTAAGCCCTGGGGAGCATAGGAAGGAAGCAAGATAGATGGAACTCTTGCCTTCAAGGAGCTTAACTTCCCATCAGGCCACCAGATCATAAATTGATAATGAAGTAAGCATATAACACGATAGCAAGTGATGTTAAGCACTAGGAAGAAAAAGAATGCAGGGTAAGCTAAAAGGCAAAATAAACAAATGGGACCTAATTAAACTTAAAAGCTTTTGCACAGCAAAGGGAACCATCAATAAAATGAAAAGACAACCTACTGAATGGGAGAAAATATTTGCAAATGATGTGACCAATATGGGGTTAATATCAAAAATATATGAACAGCTCATACAACTCAATATCCAAAACAACCTGATTAAAAAAATGGGCAGAAGACCCAAATAGACATTTTTCCAAAGAAGTCACACAGATGGCAAAAAGGCACATGAGAAGATGCTCAACATCGCTAATCATCAGAGAAATGCAAACCAAAACCACAGTGAGATATCACCTCACACCTGTCAGAATGGCTATCATCAAAAAAAATCATAAATAACAAATGTTGGTGAGGATGTGGAGAAAAGGGAACCCTCATACACTGTTGGTGGGAATGTAAATTGATACAGCCACTATGGAAAACACTATGAAAGTTCCTCAAAAAAAACTAAAATAAAACTACCATATGATCCAGCAATTCCAGTCCTGGGTATATATCCAAAGAAAACGAAAATGTTAATTTGGAAAGATACATGCATCCCAGTGTCCATAGCAGCATTATTTACAATAGCCAAGATATGGAAGCAGCCTGAGTGTCCATCAACAGATGAATGGATAAAGATGTGGAGATATATATATATAAAGGAATATTACTCAGCCATAAAAAAGAATGAAATTTTGCCATTTGCAACAACATGGATGGACCTAGAGGGTGTTACGCCTAGTGAAATAAGTCAGATACAAAAACTGTATGATATAACTTATATATGGAATCCAGAAAATAAAACAAACTAGTGAATATAACAAAAAAGAAACAGACTCACAGATATAGAGAACAAACTAGTAATTACTGGTGGAGAGAGGGAAGGGCAGAGGGGCAATACAGGGGTAGGGGATTAAGAGGTACAAACTACTATGTTGAAAATAAATAAGCTACAGGAGGGCTTCCCTGGTGGTGCAGTGGTTAAGAATCCGCCTGCCAATGCAGGGGACACGGGTTTGAGCCCTGGTCCGGGAAGATCCCACATACCACGGAGCAACGAAGCCCGTGCACCACAACTACTGAGCCTGCACTCTAGAGCCCGCGTGCCACAACTACTGAAGCCCACGTGCCACAACTACTGAAGCCCATGTGCCTAGAGTCCATGCTCCACAGCAAGAGAAGCCACCGCAATGAGAAGCCTGTGCACCGCAACAAAGAGTAGCCCCTGCTCGCCGCAACTAGAGAAAAGCCTATACACAGCAACGAAGACCCAATGCAGCCAAAAATAAATAAGTTAATTAATTAAAAGAAAAAAATAAGCTACAGGGATATATTTTACACTTCAGAAAACATACCCAAGATTTTATAATAACTTTAAATTGAGTATAATCTTGGAAAAGCATATGAAAAAGAATATATATATGTATGTATAACTGAGTCACTTTGCTGTACAGAAAAAATTAACACAACAATGTAAATCAACTATACTTCAATAAAAAAATTTTTAATGGCGTATACCCTATAAAAATTTTGAATCATTATGTTGTATATCTGAAACTACTATAATATCGTAAGTCAACTATATTTCAATTAAAAAATTAAAAATAAAAAAATGAAGTGAGGGTGATGGTTGATAGGAGCTATACACCGCGAGCATCATACGCTCGAAGTCATTGGCCAGATCTGGATCCAGAGCCCCTCCCTTAACTGCTGGGAAAGGAGTGTCCAGCAATTCTTCCAAAGTGACCACACCCCCCTCTGCTTCTAACTCTTCGGTGGCTTTTGGATGCTCCCGGGAAAATGTCCAAAGTATCTACTATGAGGACCAAGGCCCGTTTTCTACAGTCCAGCCCACCTCCCCGTCTCATTCCACACCTCTCTGCCCCTTCAGATTCTGCATCCCACCCACACTGGCCCTCTTCCAGTTCCAGGAACACACCCTGCTCCCTCTTCCCATGGAGCCCCTGCCTGGGTGGATGCCTCCTACAAACACAGCTATTCCCCTCTCCAGCACCAATCCCAGTTTCGCCCACTCATCCTGGGTACGTGCCACCCTCCCCTTATACACCCTCTCTGCCTGGGTCAAGTTTCTAAGTTAAATGCTGTATCAATTAGAAATTATATTCATCTCTAAGCCACAAATAGTGGCTTAAACAAGATAGGTTGGGGACACTAGTCTGGGGCATGGTTCTTTTCTCTCTTGAAATGAGCCGCCCAGAGGTAGGCGGCCAAGGCTGGTGGCAACCCTACCATGTATCCCGCACAAAGTCCCTTCCTCATGTTTACTCAGGAGCTTCCTGAGCTCCAGATGTCACAACATGCATCCCCCATTAAAGAGAATTCCCAGAAATCCTACCCAAGAACGTTTACTGTATCTTACTGACCCCAGATGAGCTAAAAAGCCACCTTTACCTTCAGGAGAGGCTAGGAAAAGTCATGTTCTATCTGGACCCACTAGTCTATCTAACAAAACGGATTCAGTGAGTAGAGAGGGGAGGCTGGATACTGAGGCGACAATCAGCAGCCTCGGCTACACGCACTTTCACAGAACTGTCCCCTTTCCATTATAACACTTCCCCAAGTTCAAAGTTACACACTCATTAGTTGGTGTGTTAGTGTCTTGTATTAGTACCTGCCTCCCCACTGGGCTGTAAGCTCCATGAGAGCAGAGACTGTGTTTGGTTTTGTTCATGGTTGAATTGCCAATGCCCAGCATGGCCCCTGGCACCTGGCACCTGGCAGGTACTCTATAGATATTTTTGAAATGAATGAATGAAGAGCATTAAACACTATGGAGGCATTTTCTTCCTCCAGACATTTCTAGCTTGACTCTACCAAGTTGACTCCCAGTGACTCTGTAGGAATAAGGATAAGGTAACAGCTTAGTTCCTCCATATTCAGGGATCTACAGTGAAATGGAAAGAAGCCTGGGACTGGAAAGGGTTATGGCCTCCCCAGAAGCTGTCTGCAGAGATAGAACATCGATTGCCCCAGGTCATAGTACGTTTGAGAGCAGACTAACTCCTTCCCGGTCGGCCCTGGAGGGCTCCTCAGCTGTGGCTCGCTGTGTGGTATTTTGTAGTCTGATGTAAGAGGCTAGAGGCCCATGAATTCCTGACCTTGTTACATCATTCCCATCCAAGGCTTGACTTGAAAGGGGCAGGTTATTACCTCTGAGACGCACACACTCTCCAGAAGCCTCTGGCACACGGGAATCTACAGAAGAAAAAAGGCAATATGGTACCTGTCCAAAACGGCCCCCTTCATAACCACAAACCGTGGGAAGTAAATCATAGACCGTTTGTCCTGTAAGAAACCTTAGCACTGACCTCGCCAATCGTTTTGTCTTACAGACAAGGATGCTGAGGCTCGGGAAGACAAGGGGCTTCGTCCCACAAATTAGAGTCAGCATGACGCCTGGACCCCAGTCTTGACAGTAAACCACTCAGAACCCTCAGAGCCGTGATGTGGAGTGCCCAATGTGAGAGCCGGGACTCCTTCCCCACATCTTTGTCCTCGTCTTTTCAGGGATGTTAAAAAAAAAAACAGAAACCACAAATCCAGAAGACAGAAGGGTCCAGCAGTTCCCTGGCAACCCTCCGTTCTTACCCCTATAAACTCCCTAATAAGGGATATGATTCTACCGTCAGACCCAAGTACAGTGCATCTGTGGCTCTGGGCTTGTTGGCCAACATGTCAGTAGACCAAGCAGTGAAGCAGTCTCTCCAGGCACTGACTTATAAGCAGTGACTTCCCGGCTCCTGCTCTCAAGAAACTTAGGTTCTATCCCAGCGCACAGGACACGGAACCAAAACAAGTGACAGCGGGTAGAAGTGGTGACCTGACCTGTGTCCAGAGAGGGAGCCCTTCAGCCCCCCCCCCACTCTAGAGCAGGATGCAGGGGAGACCCCCGTGGTGGGGATCAAATGATTGCTATCGAGTGTTTTCCTCTGAAATTCTAAGTCTAGGGGTCCTGACGTAATTCTATACTTACTAATCTCATTATTGTCCAATAAACAGTTTTATAAGTCAGTATTTCTTGACTGACTGCCTGAATGGATTAATTAATAGCACATGTCATACAACCTGTGAGGAACTCTTGCAGAAAGCTTCAACCCAGATTGCTGTAATTATCACTTATTTAGTACCTACTAGTTCCAAGCACTTTACATACAGTATCTTTAATCCTCTCAATAAACACGCCAAGAAGGTATTTAAAGAGGAAATCATTTGCCCAAAGGCACGCAGCTTCCTATGCCACGGAGGCAGGATCTGAACTCAGCTCTGCTGACTACAAAGTCTACAAAGTCTTTGTTTTTCCAACACCTGCTACCTTCCAACTTTGCAGAATAAATCTGTCTGCGCAGACATGGTCGGCCCTGTCTTTTCCACTTTGGAAGTCAGATGAAGGGTGCATTTTTGTTTTTCAGTCCAGCGTATGGTGCTTGATTTTCTGGACCAGTAAGCAAGCGGCAATTTGCACGCGTGAACACTTAGTAGGGGTAGAGTAGGGTGTGGGAAGGATCCTGCCTTCTGCAAACAGATAGGAAGCAGGCAGTGGGCATTCGGAATATCTCCACCAGGGAGGTATCCTTAGAGTGATAGAACTGCTTAAAAGAAACAGGTCAAGATAAAAGGGATTTCTCATCCTCTTCACAGACCGTGATCTGTTAGCCTTCCCTAACACAGAGAACAGAGGCCGATCTTTCATGTGACAGATTGTTTAGACAACCTCGCCTCTCTGGCGAAAAGGGTCTTGGGGTTAAATCTCCTATAAGGACTCTCCCACCAACTCATGTGGCTTGAATCTCTGGAGGTGGACACAGAGATTGGTTCCAGGGATGCACAGAAAGGAGGGAGGGGTGGGGGAGGGGAGGGCAGGGCTGCAAGATTCCACCCGAACCTGATACAGAGTTATCCATCAACCTCTGTCCTTTCTGACTCTGGGTTGTTTACAAAACCCTCACCCTAGTATGTATTGGGCTGCCTGAAACAGCCTTTGCTCCAACCTTAAGAAGAAGGCACTGCTTTTGTTAGAGCAAAATCAAAAACCTTGACATAGTCTCAGGCAGGACACACCCCAAAGCTGGTCCTGGGGAGATGGGGCTGCTTCTCCTGTGAATTCAACGCCCATGAAGGGTGGCTGCTTTCTCTAAATATCCTCGAAGACATTCTCTCTCCCCATCTCCCTCTTTCCCGCTGCACTGTTTATGTGAGTTTATCTATGATAAGCATGAATGGGGCCACCTGAGTGTTGAGGAACTTACTGGGTTCAGTGTCCCCTGGTTCAAAATACGAAGCAATGAAGGACTATAGGTGGCAAGAAAAGCAGATTCTAAGTCATTTCACAAAGATCTGTATCCCTGTAGGGTCTGGTTAGAGACCCTCTTAGGGGAAAATGTACATCTCTCATCCCATATGCTCATTTGTGGGTGAGGGAAGGTCGGGGGAGCTGCACTGGATAGCAACCAAGACCAATAGCCCCAGTGCAGGAGGGGCGTCCTCTCCCCGAAATCCTTCCTGTTCACACCAAGGGTCCAAGGCACAAATAAGCCAACTGGTCAACCCGAAGTCAGAAGCTGGGCATCTCACTCCATCACAGGGTAAGTTGTTCCCTGCCCTCAGCGCCGGCCTCTAGCCCACTAACCATCCTCATCCCATCCCTCGCACAATGAATGTGTGCTCAGGGAGTGCAAATTCATTTAAATATGACCTTAAAGCAGCTGAAGGTAGGTCCACTGCCTACCTCCACCAGGAGAAAACAAAAAATTCTTAATATTCCAAGGCTTTAGTATCCTGTACCCCCTGATCAGGGACACAAGTGCATCTCAATTGACCAGTAAACTGTTGGAAGCTAGAGCATTTGGCACGTGTGTATTTAAAAGAACTAAGCAGTAAACTCTTTTGTGCAGTGTAACCCCATCTCCCGTTGCACGCCTTGGCTCCGGCAGCCGTGGGTGTGAGCCCTGGGAGGCGGTGGCAGAGGCAGCCCTGGGCTCTCCTCCTGCTGCCCGCTGGCCAGCCAGCTCCTACGGTGGGCGGGGAGGCCAGACGGGCTGCCGGGCTGCCGGCCGGGCTCCAGGTTCAGTGAAGTGTCTCTCACGGATTTACTTTCTGCAAGAGCTTGAGTTGGCAGAACTCAAAAAGTATTTTGCCCCCAGCATGTTCTCTGATTTTCATACCTTTCTGGATTTCAAGGGTAATGTAATTTGAGGGTGTCTGATTCATTGAAAATAGCTCAGCAAAGTCTGGTTTGTGAGAGCTATTTGATGACTAAGATGCTAAGATTCCTTTTTTTTTTTTTTTTTTCTCTCTCATGGTCTTCTGAGCCCATCTACTCCAAATCCCAACCCTGGATGGAAGCTGGAGAGACACAACACAAGTTATAGAGGAGAGTGGAGCCCAGGCACGGTGTAGAAATGTATCTAATTCCAAAATGTTCCATGATAACTATGCCTATTTCACAGAGGGGAACACTGAGACTCAGATAGGGCCTTACAGTTTGTAGGTGAGAGAATAGAGCTATGAATCGGATCTGCCTGACACCAGAGACTGCCTTTCCCGCTGGACCACACCACATCCCTGGGAAGCAAGCTCTTCAGCCCCAGCGTTGCCACCCCATAGTTCATGCTTCCCTTGGCTTCCTTTCTCTGTTTCCTAATTCTGAAGCCCCCCATCAGCAGGAATCTAGAAGGATCATCTCCCAGTTCCCCAGCAAAGCAGTTCTGGTTTATACTATGCTATTGGCACTGAAAGTTTGCCACGTCCTTAGCCACTGATCCTAGAGGCTTGGGAGTAACCGGTGTACTTACCGTGTTCACCAGCGCCATGAACATCCTATCGGGCCCCAGGAGGCCAGCCCTCACTGTGTCTGCTGCTCAGCGGCTGTGTCATGGCCAACCTCGGGGTCCCCACCCGTAAAACAAGAAGATGGAGCTGCTGATCTCCAAGACTCCTTCCTAATCTGACAATCTGCCAGGGTAAGTCGATATAACCATCTTGGTGCCAGAGGACCATGCTGCTCCAGAGGGCATCTGAAGACAGAGCAAGAGGACACAGCTGTAATCACAGCCAGAGGGATCTGGATTAGAGAGAAGGGCTGCCTGACAAATTACTGAATATGGCGGGAATTCAAATTTCTTTCCTGGGAAATATACACCCATCACCCTAGCTAGGAAGCGCTTCCCTGGGAAGACAAACCCAAACCTCTCGAGGGCTTTTTAGCCTGGAAAGACACAGCTGAGAACAGATGTGAATCTTGTGTGGAGTTCTAGCCAGGAGAGCAAACCAGACCTGCTTCCTTGGTGGAGTTGCCAGCTTCAAATAAGATAACATCTCTGAAAGCATTTTGTCAGCTCTTTGGTGCCAAGGCAAGGACAAGGGATTTTTATTGCGTACAGGAGCAGGGGGTTCTCTCTTGAGGCTTTAAGGATAAATAAAAGCAGAGCTACTTTACACAGAAGGAAGCAAACCACCCAACGGACAAGGATACAGGCTGAAAAGTAAAATCGACTCCAAACAAAACTCTAAGACAGTAGAGTTTATCATAGCTTTGAAGTTAAAATCAAGAGATGCGTCTGTGGCTGAACCCAACCAAGAACTCCTCCATCTCCTCCTCCTCGTCACTCTATAGATACATTCCTGGTTTGACCCTCACCACTCCTGATGGGGCATTTCAGGGAGGTATTACCCCATTTTCCAGATGAAGAAATGGAGATTCAGAGCGGTTACAGGAGTTGTCAAGGCCACACAGCCAGCAAGCGGCACAGCAGCCCCTTCTAACTCTAGCTAGAGGTCAATGTCCTTTCTGCTGTTAACTTTGCTCACTCGTGTGCTTTGTTCCTTCATTCATTTACGTGTTCATTCATTTTCTTAAATAAATTTATTTATTTATTTATTTATTTATTTATTTATTTATTTTTGGCTGCGTTGGGTCTTCGTTGCTGCGCACGAGCTTTCTCTAGTTGTGGCGAGCGGGGGCTACTCTTTGTTGCAGTGCGCGGGCTTCTCACTGCGGTGGCTTCTCTTGTTGCAGAGCACGGGCTCTAGGCACACGGGCTTCAGTAGTTGTGGCTCGTGGGCTCTAGAACACGGTGTGTTCATTCATTTAACAGACATTTAGTAAGCATCTTCAAAACAAAGGAAACAGGAAAGTGGAGCATATTTTCTTTCCCATCACGGTGCAAGATTGGGACATTTTCAGTGAAACCGTGACTTCACATAATTCATGCTTCTGCACTAAATTTGCCACTGTCATCTCGCTGTCTTACCACGGCCGACAAGGTCTTAATGATTTGGCCCATCTCTCTGGCTGGTCCCCTGCTTCTTCCCACCTCCCTTTCCAGATTCAAAGTTCACTGACCTTTAAGTCATTAATGACACCAGCCAAGCTCATGCCTACCTCAGGGCCTTTGTACGAGCCATTTCCCCCCTGCACACGGGTCTGCACCTTTCTCATAATTCAGGTCTGGGCTCAAATGTCACGTCCTGGACGGGATTCTCCTGTATGACCTACCACGTACCCTCAACACACGCCAGCCATCTCCCTCACAGTGCACTTTACTTTCTTCATGGAACTTACCACTACCTAAAGTTTTCTTATTTATTTTTACTTGTTTGCTGCCGGTCTCCCCCCACCCTCAGGAATGTGAATGCCAGGAGAGTGGGGACCTTGTCTGTCTTATCCACCGGAGGCGCCTTCTGTCCTGTGTTTAACACATAGCAAGCTCCCAGTAAATATTTCTTGAATAACATCATTAATTACCAGGCAAAGTATCTACCCCATTGCATCCAACTGCACTGGGTATACCAGGCGGTCATTGTTATAAGCTACAGAAGAAAAAAGAAAAACCTTCTTGGCGTTGAAATCGAATAGGTTGCAGAGAAATCTAATTGCTTCTAAGGAAAAACATTCCAGCAGCCGTCATCAGATCCAAAACTTCCATCAGAAGACTCCCTTTTTCCTTTGTTTTGTTTGTTTGTTTACACGTGGCATCAATTTATGTACAGTTTCTTTAGCTTGCAGGCTTGGCAAAAGTATCAATAAGTTGAAGGCGGTGGACAGCAATCTCTTCTGAGCAGCCATGAAGTAAAAATCACAGACAGGTCACAGAGGGGGCTGCGTGTCAGAGCTGAGACTTCTACCCCTAGGCTCAGAACTAGACCCACAGGAAACAAGGCTGGCTTGATTTTAGCTCTAGAGCCCCCTCTTTCCGCAGCCTTTTCCCTCATGGTTGGCCTATTTTCCTCAGTTACTTCTCAACCTTATTTCTCCCTCTTCCCTCATCTCACTTGCTCTCATGAAAGCAGCTGCAAAACTCATTCATACTAAGGTGTAAATGACTGATAACCTCCCAGGCATACCTGCAGAGTGAGAGAGAAGAAAGCCACGGTAAGCGATGAGGCTACAAGGGAGTTTTAGGTCTCCAGCTGCCCTGCTCCTTCTTATTCCAACTCTTAAGTGTCTTGGAAGAAAGACCTCACAGGCCATCCAATCATGCTGCTCAACACAGAGACTCTGAATCTACGGGAGTAAAAGAGCCTCCTTGCAAAGTTTAGAGCAGTAACTCGTCACACGGCCAGAAGATCAATCTGGAGGGAATCTTCAAGGACTAGGACTGGATTTTTTTTAAGGTCCTTAAAAGGACTTTTTTTAGGGTTGACTTTTTAAATTTTTATTTAATTACTTACTTATTTATTTTTTTATTTTGGCTGTGTTGGATCTTCGTTGATGCACACGGGCTTTTCTCTAGTTGCGGCGGGGGGCTACTCTTCATTGCGGTGCGTGGGCTTCTCATCGAGGTTGCTTCTCTTGTTGCAGAGCATGGGCTCTAGGCACACGGGCTTCAGTAGTTGTGGTGTGCGGGTTCGGTAGTTGTGGCTCACAGGCTCTAGAGTGCAGGCTCAATAGTTGCAGCACGTGGGCCCTAGAGCATGCAGGCTTCAGTAGTTGCAGAGCACAGGCTCAGTAGTTGGCACATGGGCTCTCGGGCATGGGGGCTTCAGTAGTTGTGGCATGCAGGCTCAGTAGTTGTGGCTCACGGGCTTTGTTGTTCCGTGGCATATGGGATCTTCCCAGACCAGGGCTCGAGCCCGTGTACCCTGCATTGGCAGGCAGATTCTTAACCACTGCGCCACCAGGGAAGTCCCCAGGACTGTGTCTTCTTGATGTCCTTCATTTCTGTGGGAAATTTCCATTGGCAGGTGTATCTTAAAGGCATTAGGTTATAGAACTCTCATCCTGACCCATGATGTAGACTGGAATCAGAGAGAATGAGCGTGGGTTTAAGGAACTTTAAGAAATATAATGACTCATTTACAAGGCACTTCTTTATAGCTGCAGGTACAGGGACCAGACTCGCACCAGCTCCCTTGCTTAGGCTTGAACTATGTCATGTTCAATGTCGACTCTGAGAACAATGTAACAAATATAGCTTGTATTTGTTAAACAGTGCTTTACATGATGCTGATAACGAGACTATGAAATAGGCATTACTTTTTATTTTATTTTATTGAAGTATAGTTGATTTACAATATCTTGTTAGTTTCAGGTGTACAGCACAGTGATTCAGTTATACATACATATATATATATTTATATTCTTTTTCAGATTCTTTTCCTTTACAGGTTATTGCAAAATATTGAGTATAGTTCCCTGTGCTATATGATAGGTCCTTGTTGGTTATCCATCCTATACTACATAGTAGTGTGTATCTGTTAATCCCAGCCTCTTAGTTTATCCGCCCCACCTTGCCTGATTTTCCCTTTGGTAACCATAAGTTTGTTTTCTATGTCTGTGGGTCTATTTCTGTTTTGTAAATAAGTTCATTTGTATCTTTTTTTTAGATTCCACGTATAAGCGATATCATATGATATTTATCTTTCTCTGTCTGGCTTACTTCACTTAGTATCATAATCCAAATTAGACATGACTATTCTCATTTTTCAGAAGAGGAGAAAATGAAAGCACATAGACATAAACTAACTTGCCCAAGTTCAAATAGCTAGGAGATGGCAGAGCCAGGATTCCTCCTGATTCTGAAGATCTTGATTTTCCCTTTAGTTTCCTTCTTCACATGTGTAAGGCAGAGTAATGTATTGAAGCATGAGCTTGTAATTCCCAATAAAACGTATGTGCTTATATTTTTAATTTCCCAAATTAGAAGTGAAGGTTCACACTAAGTGTTGAGTCATGTGCTTGAGTGTTTGGGGTGGCTCTACTGATATTCATTTCTTTTTTTTTCTTTATAATGTATAATGACAAAAATAACGGTGTATATATATATATAGTAATTAATTTTAGCCTTACTTGTATGAGAATTTTCTCTTCCTTATTCATGATATTCGTTTCTTAAAACAAATATTTACTGAGCAGAGACTGAGCGCCAGATGCCGCTGTTGTTGGGAACAGAAGCAAAGCAGTAAAGAGAACAGCCCAACAGCCTTGTCTTCAAGGAGCTAACATTCTAGTGGGAGATGGAGAATAAATGAACAAGGAAAGCCCGGGCTGCGTCAGGTACCAGGAAGCACTGTGGCCTGAAATAAATCAGGGGGAGGGCATGGAATGCCAGGGTCCGGGCTGCAATTTTAACTCGTCTGCTTAGAGGAGGTGTTGCTGAGAAGGTGTCTGTGGTGTGCGTGGAGGTGAGGAAGCAAAGCAGGGTGGTTTTCTGGGGAAAGCTCATTTCATGGGTGGGGATCACAAGGGCAAAGTTTCTGAGATGGAGTGTATCACTTTCGCTCAGTTCATCACACAAATAAATGAATTTTATGAAAAATATCAGACTGGTAAGTTGTTTGTGTATTGTAAATGCAAAAAAAAAAAAGAGGAGAAAAAAAGTCTTTAAATGGACCTCCCGCGATGGAAGCAGGGTCGGTGGTTGCCATTGCAGAGGTGGGCACTGCTGGGAGGTGGTGGGGGGAGCCTGCTGGCCGTGGGTGTCTGTCTGGATCTGGGTCGGGGTGAAGCGCTTGCAGTTGCCTGCTCTGCACCTGTGACTTGTGTCCTTCGCTCCATGAAGTAATAGCTCAATTTTTAAAAATTTAAAAAAGAAAAGGGGGCCTTTGTTTTCCACCCCAGCATCTGAAGTTACATCTTTACAAGCTGTGTGATATCAGAATATTCAGTGCACGTTTCAGGGTTTCTCCTTTGCCAGCCCTGCTCAAGAGCCACTCAGAAAAATGACAGCTTCAGACGAATGGATAAAGAAGATGTGGTCCATATGTACAGTGGAATATTACTCAGCCATAAAAAGGAATGAAATTGGGTCGTTTGTAGAGACGTGGAGGGACCTAGAGTCTGTCATACAGAGTGAAGTAAGTCAGAAAGAGAAAAACAAATATCATATATTAACGCATATATGGGGAACCTAGAAAAATATACAGATGAACCAATTTGCAGGGCAGGAATAGAGACGCAGACGTAGAGAATGGGCACGTGGACACCAGGGGCAGGGGGATGGGGGGATGAATTGGGAGATTAAGACTGACATATATACACTACCATGTGTAAAACAGATAGCTAGTTGGAACCTGCCGTATAGCACAGGGAGCTCAGCGGCGGTGGGAGTGTGTGTGGGAAGGAGGTCCGAGAAGGAGGGGATATATGTATACACATAGCTGATTCACTTCATTGCACAGCAGAAACTAACACATTGTAAAGCAACTATACCCCAATAAAAAAAAGAACAAGGTTCAAGCCTTTGCTCTATGATCTGGGGAGATTGGATGATTCTCTCTGGATCTGAGTTTCTAAGCTATGAAACAGGGCCTGAGGGCGGGGGTGGTATCCACCTTGTGGATTTTGGGAGACGGACCCAAGATAACGTCTGGGAAAGTTCTCTTTGAAGGCAAGACCACGGACATCTTACTTAACGTCATAATCTGGGATGTAGCCAGTTCCTGCTGGGGAGCCCCTGCAGGGTCACTGCATGCTGGGCTCCTCCCTGGCCTCTGTGGCTATTTGCTCTCATGCTGTCACCCTCTGCCAGGGACAGTAGTTCCCTCAGGTGCGTGACATTCTACAGGAAAGGGAAGCAAACTGACTCCTATTTCTTTGGGGTAACACCACGCTAGGAAGGACCCCCAAACTAAGTGAATCATCCCCTAAAATCTCAGCAGGTTTGATCAGCAGCCCTTTCTGTTTATCACCACCTCAACCCTGCACGATGCAGGTGTGAGATCTCGGGCAGGGAGAGGCATGCCCATCCCTGAGATTTCCCAGGGATCACTGCTCTCACTGAGACAAGGGATGATGGGGGGGGCACTTTCTTGCAGAGAATTTTTTTAAATTCATGGAGCAACCACTGACCCTGATCCCAACACAGGAGATCCATTTAAAGATTTTTTTTCTCCCCTTTTTCTTTCTTTTGCATTTATAATACACAAACAACTTATCAGACTGATACTTTTCATAAAATTCATTTATTTTTGTGATTAATTGAAGTCATTCCCCCTTTTCTTATGGCTTCAGGTCTAAACAAAGTCAGTGATAAAATGCTCCCTGCCCCTTCAACCCGAGTCTTATATTTGATCTAAGTTCTAAATAGTTGCTGTGATTATTGAGTTTAACTACACACACACACACACACACACACACACAT
Organism: Eubalaena glacialis; assembly: GCF_028564815.1. NCBI lineage: Eukaryota > Metazoa > Chordata > Mammalia > Artiodactyla > Balaenidae > Eubalaena > Eubalaena glacialis. The sequence continues at coordinate 112,953,349 of NC_083726.1, read as the reverse complement.
ACATACACGCTTCAAATTAGCACAGTTTCATTATTTTTACTAAGCATTGCATTTAATATGGCAGTTAATTTGGAGAACCATCCAGTTATATAGTCCCATAGCCCTCCACCTCCCTACCCCGATGGGCTCAGAGAAGGGCCTCTGCCCCCAGAGTGTCTTCCTGACGGCAGGATGGCTCCCCATCACTGGTCCTCTCTTCCAGACACAGCCTCCACCTTCAGCGCCTGTGCTATCATATCTCCCTGCATTAAAACAGTTGATCTGAAATCAATGGTGTGATATTGTAACTTATAATAAATACGTATGTTGGTCTTCATTCGCAGTTCCAGGCTCACAGCTCCCCAACCCTTGGAATTTCTCGAGCGGTAAGAGAAATGGGACCATATTTTGTTATAGTATTTGGCCTTTGTCCTCAGTTCCTGAAATAGCTCCAGAGCCCTGAAAGTGAAATGGGTGTCTTGTTATTCATAACAAGCCCCTTTCCATCACAACTAGGTTTATGATAATGAGGTGACTTTGGGAAAGCCAGGGGGAGGAGAGGGCCAATGGTTTAATCAATCCTGCCCAGGGAATGGAGCCTCCATAAAAACCCAAAAGGAGGAGCTTCCAAGGTGGAGAACCAGAATGTACCCATGTCCCTGGAAGATGGCACATCCCAAACTCCACTGGGACAGAAGTTCCTGTGTTTGGGACCTCACCCACATACATCATCTCTTTATCTGGCTGTTCATCCGTGTCCTTTAATATCTTTTGTAGTAATCCAGGAATTTAGTAAGTAAACTGGTTTCCCAAGTTCTGTGGGTAGCTCTAGCAAATCAATTGATCCCAAGAAGGGGGTCATAGGACCCTCTGATTTATAGCCAGTTAGTCGGAAGCACAGGTAACCACCTGGATGTCCCACTGGACTCTGGGATGGAGGACAGTCTTGTGGGACTGAGCCCTTCATCTATGGGATCTGATGCTGCATCCTTGTAGATAGTGTTGAACTGAGTTAAATTTGTGGGACGCCTGGTCAGTGAGTCAGAGAATTGCTCGGTGGTGTTAGAAAAACACGGATTGGGGACAATCACAGCACAGAGATTGTAAAGGCAAAGAAAAAGAATTTGGGTTCCTTCAATTCTGCCGTTGTACGTGAGGACTTTATTTGTGTTTAGAATCTAAAAGAGTGGGACAGTGGGTGAACTGCAAAGTGTAATGTTTTGTTTGTCAGTGGTTCATTTTGGTTCGTGCATGAAGCATTTTACCAAATTTGGATAATGTCTTTAATATTACTGTCTATCTTTTTCACTGTTATTTTAAAACTAAAGAACAAATCAAGAAAATCATGATTATTACGTGATGATTATGGAAAATAATTTTGAGGAATAGAGCGAGGAGGTGTAAAAAATACAATCTATTCCAGGAGTCAAATCCACTAAGGACACCAGAGAGTGTATATCGTTCAACCAAATACTGCACTTCAAAGGCGGACATATTTTGCTCTCAAGCTATGTGCCCTTCTGCATTATTATTGCTACCCTTTTAGGATAGCTTCAGCCCCTGGGAAGCAAGGGGGTGATGGAGATCACCTATGAGAACTCTGCCCTGATCCAGTCTTTCAAAAAACATTTATTGGGCACTTTTATTGTGACTTTGGTATGTTCAGAGCACTGCACTTAACCCTGGAGAAGGTTGTAGGGCTGAGGAAACTAAGATTTCCCTATTAATTCCAAAATTGAGAAAAATAGCCAGAGATGAAGGTTAAATATCTTGGTCTTTAAATGGCTACAATTATGGTACCATTCCCAAAATGCACCTATTAAAAAGGCAGGTTTATAGGAGGGAGACACACACTTATAATGTAGTTGATAAACAGAAAGTCCATTTATGCTATTGTATATTTATAAGATGAGTCCTGACCTGCCGTGGAGAAACAAGTCATTGGAGAGGACCTCCCTCCTGACGGAGACCAGTGCAAGCTGCAACAGCATCCCAGGTCTTAAGAGCCACTTGACGTGCCCTGGGAACATGTTGTAAAGTGCATTTTCCTGATTTATTTAATAAAAGCAATTCTTGCTTATTAGTCCTCTTATTATCATTGGTAATAATAGGGTGTTTGAACATGTTACTTTTTCTCTGGGATTGGCCGGAAGGGCAGGCTTATTACTCATCTAATGGTGAACCAACAAGTGTGAGCGTGGGATGAGGAAGATGCTGTCTTAAGGGCGGCAAGTCGGGGTGCGGGGAGTGTCCTCCCATCTGTGTCATTGCTCGGCAGTATGATGGTCAGAAGATGGTCCCGTCGGTTCCTCGGTCACGGTCTGGAGGCTGTCAAACATCACAGGCGGAAAAGGCTCCAAAACTGACTGTTGTCTCGGCTTTTGAAACCAGTCCTTGGCATTATGGAGATGTAAGCCCAGGTGTGTTCTGTGACATGCAGGTGCCATGGCGGCCTCATTCATTAGACCCTTAAAGAGATGGGTTAACAGAAACAGCCATAACGTATACGGAAGATAGAGCCTCTTATTTTGGATGCTGTTACCTAGACATGCAAGGGTGGCAAAAACCATGAGACGTTGAAGCCAACTCCGTGCTTGTGACAGCAAGGGTGGAAACGTTCTCCCTGGTGTAAAAATAACGACTAGCAATTTCACCACATGCTGGAGTCTGCGACAGGCTCACCCACGTGCAGTCTCACGCGGACTAGGTCTCTCGACCTCCTGTCGATCACAGATGCCGTCCTCCTGGTCCTGAAAAGCAACTGCGGACCCCAGGAAAGTGGGCTCCAGCACTGACCGGGAATTGAAGTTCAGCTCCTCCATTTCCTAGAGATGGGACCCTTGAGAAGTTACTCGAATATTCTGAGCCCCATTCTCCTCATCTGGAGAGTGTAAATCTTAACATTAAGCCTGCAGGTCCATTATGAGACTGAGGCAAACTCTGGTAAAAGCTAGCGGACACTGTACTTAATTAAAGGAAACTACACTTCTGCGCCACTCCTGTGACATCTCCTGTCACTGTCTCATTACAGTCCAGCCCATGTGGGGCTGTGGCTCTCAGTACTCCTCCCTGCTACGCAAAGTCTGAGGAAACTCTCCTTTCCATATTGTAGTAAAGGTCAGAATGAGGAGAGGGAATTGGAACGTTTTCATTTATTTCCTCCCAAGGAATTGAAAGATCAGTGATCAAAACGTTACTTCATTGGTGTTTAGAAACTGCACCAAGGGCAAAGCTTTACGAGGAGAAACTGGGGTTTAGAGAAGTGAAGGGGATTGCTGAAGTTCATGTAATAAGCTGGAGCTTTTACTAGGAGTTCTGGGTTTGTTTGTTTTCCTCTTGGGGTGCTTTTCACTATTATTGTGCTAGTGAACAAGAAAATCCTTTCTGCAGTATGAGGAAAATGAATTGGAACCAATATTGGTAAGCAGAGCTCTTTACAAGGCACTTTCACAAAAACATCTCCCTAATTTTGGGCGATAGGTGTTACTGTTATCATTTACAAATGAAACTGAAATTCTGAGATGCTACTTGACCTGTCCAAAGTCATGGTACTCAAGTAAGTAGAAGAACCCAGATGGGTGTGGCTCCAAACACCCATTCCCCAATTATACATTATTCATTATTCTTGTGCAAATTGCAAATTGTATGAGCATTTTGCTTAAAGTATACTTCCCCACCCTCATATCCCTCACCACCCGCCCCGTACATCTTTTCTCTCAGTCCACGCAGCCTCTAATTTTCAAATCCTTACTCCACTGTTCAGCCTGCCTTGATCAGTACCTTCCTTTCAGATCCAAGGTATCCTGATTCTTTACCTCTCCTACACGCTCCTGACACTCGGAGAGCACGAGATGTGAGGCGTGCACTTGTAGATTTCTATTTTTATCATCTGATGTTAAAACCCAACCCAGACTTCCCTGGCAGTCCAGTGGTTAAGACTCTGCACTTCCAATGCAGGGGGCGCGGGTTCAATCCCTGGTCGGGGAACTAAGATCCCACATGCCAAGAGGTGTGGCCAAAACTAAAAAAAAAAAAACCAATCCCCCATGAAGGATAAGCCAACATTCATCTGCCTTGAAGCTTGTGTAGTTTGGGGAGTCCTCTCTAGGAAAGAAAAATAAAATTACAGAGCCTTGGATGAAGCCCACGTAAGTGAGGGGCACTAAAGCTCACGCTCCATAGCCTCTTGGTAGGCTGTACCCAGGTAAGATACAGCTCCTGTCTGGTTACCCTTTGGTGAGTCTGCCTTGGATCAGAGGCTGAGCTTGGAGGCTTAGCCCACTAAACGTTCACAACACAATCAAGAACGTGTGACGTTTCCTTTTTATAATGCAACTCTTCTTGTTCATTGCTTTCAACTCAAGTCCGAGTTTCTTGACCTCAGAGATCCAAGCTTTCTATTTCTTGGTAGGATCTTCCGTTGAACCCGACACCATCCTGAGTTCACAAATATTTTATGAATGAATGGATATTTGAACAGATGAAGGAATAAAGAGCACATGTTCAACAGCTACTCGTTGAATTTATAGCAGCAAGTTTAATGATTATAATAATGACCATGTATTGAGTGTCTATTATGATCCAGTGGGAATTATTATCTCAAATTTATAGCTGAGAAAACCGAGGCTCTTAGAGGGAAGTTGCTTGCCCAGGGTCAGACAGGAAGTTCCAGAACCAGATCCAATTAGCCCTAAAACCCAGTTCTTTCCACCTCACACTACATCTCCAAAGCCAGAACCAGGATGCTTCAATCAATTGTCTGCCCTGGCTGGGTACCTGCCCATCATGTCTGCCTCACCTGTCAATGAGGAGGTGAAGAGTGGTCCCTTCCTGCTTTCACTGGCTTCTCCTGACTCCCCTGTACCCATAGTCCCGTGGACTTGCTGTGCCCACAAAGCATACAAGTCACAAGGACATCAAGAGTGGGCGAAATTCTCATAGTGGGTCTGCAGTAGGAAGTAGAATGAAATAAAAGTTAGCTTGGCAAACAGAGCAAGCAGGCCAAAGGGGTGCTGAGGACTATACTTGTGAACCAGTGCCTGGGCCCCAGCAGAGGGGAGGAGACGAGCAAGATACTCCGGGACTTTCGCCTTGTGCCGCAGGCTGCTCTGCAGATAAACCAGCAGAAAGGTGCCCTTTGTGGTCTCTTTGGACCAACCAGACTCTGTGATCATACGGGAATGGGAGGATGAATGCCAGATTCCCATCAAGTACTGGGAATGAGGAGATCTCTCCTGGGCAATTTTTATGTGATGAGAATGGGGTGGTGCTTTTAAGAGGTTTCAAAAGCCTGAGGCAAAAGATGCTCTGATAACTCTGGAATGAGGTGCTCAAAGGCTTTCACCTCCATTATTTCACTGAAGTCTCTCTCATCCTCTAGGGCTGGGAGGGAGGCAGTCCTAGTAATTCCCATTTTAGAGAGGGGAACTCGGAAGCCCAAGATGGGAAAGCCCAGAAGTTCACTGTATTTATTCTCTGTTTGGCTTAGCAGGGGATGGCCCTGAATAGAAAGAGTTTCTAGAAGACAAGGCAAACTAGCATCTCTCCTCTTCATTATAGTATAGTCCAATCTAGCATTGAAGAGAATTTGGTGTTTTAAGAATGCTGCCTGATGCTGGGAAAGATGGTCATAACGAGGATGGTGATGATGATGGCCATGATGGTAATGACCATCACCTGAACTCATTCAGGAATCGGAGCACGGAGAATACTGGGAGCTCACCTGCTCCCAGGTCGCTGTGTACTGAGGCCCAGAGACCTGGCAGGGTCCTCCCAGATGGGTGACAAACCACTCCCAACACGAGCTGCAAAAACAGGTAGGGAGGAGTAAGGAGACTGGAATCAAACTGCTCTTGTGTGTATAGCCCAGGTCTATAGTCTATGGTTCTGGAATTCCAGATGATTCCCTGAGCTGGCCAGTCCGTAAATGACTCCCATAGGGATGCCTGGCTCCGTCTGGTGCCCTGGCAGCTGAGGACATGATATGCTGCTCAGATCCCCCTTTTAAGAAAGGACTTGAGAGGGAATTCCCTGGCTAAGTGCAGTGGTTAGGAGTTGGTGCTTTCACTGGCGGGGGCTCAGGTTCGATCCCTGGTCGGGGAACTAAGATCCCCACAAGCTGCATGGCCAAAAAAAGAAAAGGACTTGAAGAGTGTGACGAGCTGATGGGTTCCAGCTTTAACTTCCTCAGTGTCTACCTCACCTTCCTTGGAGGGGGGCGGGTGGGAGTGACAAAGACCCGTGATTTTTCCACAGTGTGAGATGCCTGTTAGGCAGTCCTGGCTCTGCAGCGCCCTCTGAGCTGGCAGAGACTTTGTCAGGTGGGCATCGTGGTCTTATGACTCCTCCTCTTTTCTCCCACAGGTCTTACTGCCCCCCAAACCTTTTGGACTCCACCTCCACCTCTGCCTCTGCTTCCCGAAGAATGCAACCAATACACCTGCCTTAACCTTCAAAGCAGTAGACCTACCTCGTGCCTGAACAAAACTAGAAACACCGAGATCTTGCATCTGATGAAAGGAGAAGGAAGAACCCAGCTCACAGGTCCCCAGAGGAAGAAGAGAGCTCAGTGGCCGGAGGCTTGGATGGCAGAGGCTGGCACCGGGGCTACCCATGGCCCATCAAGACCAAGCCCTCAGGTTCCCCTCCAAGAGCAGCTAGAACTGCACCCAAGTGGTGATGCTAAGGCACCAACCTTCCACTCCACCTCCCAAGGAGAGGCTGATCTGGGAGATGAGGCTTTCTGAGTCTAAGTTACTCAGAAGCTCGGGCAAATTGATATACTGCTCTAAGCCTCAGGCCCCGATACGTAAAACGGGACAAGTAACATGTGGTACCAGGGTTACCTCTCACTTGATCCAGAGAGGAATCTGCCCTCAAGCCCCACATCTGGATCAAGTCCATCCGTCTTCTCTCCCTGGATCCTGTGCCTTGATGAAGAGACAAAGACTCAAGGGGACCAAAAATGTCCACCAGCGCCACACATGATCTTCCAGAAGGCTGACCCAAGTCTGAGTAGCAGCCTGGCCTCCACTCCACAACATGAGTTTACCCTGAATGTCCAGGGAAAGATACACACGGGTACACTCAGTGCCCCTCAGGGGACGATCCAAGGGAAATCCTTGGCTGGGAAGGAAATTCCTAGCCCCCTCTAGTTTGGAATCAAGAAAGCTTGGTAACCCCAGAGCTGAACCCCGCTGGGGAGATGCAGAAACTCCTGCATCCAGATGTTCTGTACTTTCTGTATTTTTAGAACTGAGCACCTGCTATGGGGGTCAGTGATCAAGAACTGAGTGCTTTTTTAAAACATGGTCATTATTGAAGTGGGATGGATATTAAGAAAAGTACATCAGGAATTCCCTGGCGGTCCAGTGGTTAGGACTCCGCGCTTTCACTGCCGAGTGCACGGGTTCAATCCCTGGTCAGGGAACTGAGATCCCATAAGCTGCGTGGTGCAGCCAAAAAGAAAAAAAGAAAAAGAAAAAGAAAAAGAAAAGTACATCAATCAAAATGTTCAACATCATTAGTCATCAGGGAAATGCAAATCAAAACCAAATGAGAAACGACTTCACACCCACGAGGATGGCTATCGTCAAAAAGTTGGATAACAACAAGTATTGATGAGGCTGTGGGGGAATGAAAACACTCATACACTGTCGGTGGGACGGTGAGAGGGTGCAGCCACTTTGTAAAGTGAGTCTGGCAGCTTCTCAAACAGGTAAGCATAGAGTCATCATGAGACCCAGCAATTCCACTTCTAGATGTATAACCAAGAGAAACGGAAATACATCACACAAAAGCCTGTCTGTGCATGTTTATAGCACATTATTCATAATAGCCATAAGGTGGAAACAAACCATATGTCTATCAGCTGATAAATGGACAAACAAAAATGGTATATCTGTCCAATAGAATATTATTTGGCAATAAAAGAGAAATAAAGTACTGATATATACCACGACATATATCTTGAAAATACTATGCTAAATGAAGGAAGCCAGTCACAAAAGACCACATATGGTATAATTCCATTGATATGAAATGCCCAGAATAAGCAAATCTATAGAGGCAAAAAGTAGGTTAGTGTTTGCTTAGGGCCAAGGAGGCTGGGGCCATAGGAAGATAATAGCTAAAGGGTACAGTTTCTTTTTGAGGTGATAAAAAGCTTCTAAAATGGACTGTGGTGACGATTGCACGTATCTGTGGATGGAATAAAAAACGATTACTAAAAAATGTTCAGCTCAGTGAATTATTACAAGATGAGTAACTCATGCAACCATCACTTAGATCAAGGAACAGTCTAGAATTCCAGAAGTCTCTACCTCCTGTGAGGATGTGTATTTTTTTTGTTTGTTTGTTTGGTCCCCATCTCCGGAAATCTTACTGCACATCTCTGGAATAGGTCATTTGGTGTCACTGCTATCAACCTCCTTTGGGGCTATAATCAAGCATGGTGGCTCCTCTGGTGATCTTTCTCGTGAAACACTGAGTTGAGTTCCTGGTGTCCCATTTTAAAAGGGATGCTGACAGATTTCCCAAAGGTATATGGACAGCACAGGGAGGGGACTAGATCACATGGGGAACAACTGAGGAGCCAAGTCTGAAGAGCTGGAGAAAAGACATCTCTGGGGGACCCCAATGGTTGTCTTTCCATAGTAAAGAGTTGCCATGTGGAAGTGAGGACACATGTGCTGTCACCCATACGGGAGGTCTAAAAATGAGGAGAAAGGACAGCCACAATACGTAGAATATCCGGTATTACATATGGCGCCTGGCACACAAGCATCATGAAAATCTGTTATCGAGGGCTGAGTGTGTGTCATCCACCACACTTTATATCAAGTCCTCACAAAGACCTGCCACATGGGTACAGTTATCCGCCTTTTGCAAGTGAGGGGCAAACTAGGAGAAGAGTCGCTGATGGGGAGGAATGGCCCTGGGTGGCTCCTCTCAACATCATTATCCTGCTTTAAACGAGCACAACAGGTTGGCCCAAAGGGTCGTAAGAGGCTGTCTAGATGAAGCGGGAAAAGACATGGAGAGGGCGCTTCCCAAGCTGGTTGTCGGTGTGGCCTTTAGAGCTGCAAAGGCCCCTTAGCCCACCCTTGACCACTCCCTAACCCCCCACACTCATGCTCTAGACTCGCTTTAAGTTCAAGGGAGAGGTTTTCTTACTTTGACCCCCAAATCCTTTCTAAAGGACCAAGAAACATCTCCTCCCAAACACGAAGCCAGAAAGTCCTCGATGCAGGGGAGACACAGGGAGGCTGGAGGCGGGGGCGCTGGTGAAGGAAGGAGCTGGTGAAGGAGGAAGGGGGTGGGTACTAACTTGGCAAAACAGAGCTGTGGCCACGGGGATGAGACATCCCACTGGGTGGTCCTGCCCCATTCCTGCGAATTCAGATTTCAGATTCCATCTGTCTTGAAGACCTATTGCCATGCTCTGGGCTCTGAGCTGGAGACTTCCTTCTGTGGTAACCTCCCCGGAGCCCCACAGCATCCTGGGAAAGCAGCAACCATCCTAGTTTAAAGATGATGAAACTGAGACTCAGGGAACTTAACGTACTTGCCGGAGCCAAGACCCGCCCCTTTAAGAAGCTCTACTGCAGGACCATCGCTTGGGAACAGTCTCTGGTTTTGGAAGAGTTGACATAAAGAAAATTACTCTGATGACTGAGATTTGGGCAGATGAGACCTGACCAAGTTGTTTTACGTCTGAAAGCCAAGGTTCAATGCCCCAAGGTTGCAAATGCTCTGTCGCTGAGCCTCGGGCCAAATCCATGTGACTAGAATTTGCTTTCTATTTCCTTTGCCCGAGGTGAGGAAAATCTGCCCTTCTCCTCCGATGTGGTAATGCATACTTAACAGGTGTGCAATTACCATCACCAGTAAAGGCACTGATGGCATCTCAACTTCTGAACGTCAACCCAGCAACCCCTGCTCAGCCCTGCCACCTGGCCCTGGTCCAAGCTTCGGAGCTTTACCTGTCAGACCCTTAATGAAAACAGGAACCGGATCCCTAATGACCTAGCAGCTCACCCTGGCTCCTTTCTTGCCCAGTCTACCCTACACGTGCCCTCCAGGCTCCGAAGGAAAGGTTTTCTCAACTCAGCAAAGGGCCACAAAGACCTCTGGCTTCTATAGCTCTGGTTTAGGGTTTAGCCCCTTAGAGCTGGAAGAGCTTTGGAAGTCCTTAGATTTACCCCCTGCCTCTGGGTTAGTCACACCCAGGGTTCCCAAGCCTCCCTGGCCACTCATTTTTTTGGGTCCACATCTGGGCAGTCCTTGTGAATCCTTGAATCAAATCCACCAGGCAGAGCCAAAGATTTTCACCATCCTGTGCCAGCTAGAGCCTTCAGCTGGTGACTTGGCAGCTCACATGTGCTACCTGCTGCTCAGAGGACCCAGGGTGTGTCGGGCTCCCTACCTCTTCCTGGCCTCCTCGGGGCACTCCCTCCTCCACGGTCTAACAGCACTAACTGTGTGCTCAGCACTTTCAACAATGTCCTGTAAAGTTTTGTAAATTCTCCTCAGTGCATGGGTTATTTTCCCAAATAAAATCTATTCGCATTAAGGAAGGGAGAATGTATCTTATACTTTATCCTGTTCCTACTCTGCCTAGCCTAGAGCCTAGCAAGTAGTAGTAATAAGAAGAGAAACAAGTTACAAGTACCTGCTCTGTTCCAGACAATGCATTAGCTTATTTTATCTTGATAAGAATCATGCAATTAAATATTGTTACCATCTTAAAGACAAAGAACTAAGCATCAGATTCGATAGGGGATTTGTTCAGCCTTGTTCCAGGTCCTACAGCCTATAAATGATGGAATCGGTGTTCGAACGCAAGACAATCTGAAAAAAAGCTGTATTAGTCAGGCTAGGCTAAACTCTGCTGTGTAACAAACAAACCCTGCCATGTCAGCGCCTACTGTATAATACACATAACAAATGTCTATTTCTCACCCAGGCAAGAGCTGCTGCAGATCTCAGTTTCTCTCCAGGGTTGTCTCCCTCCTCAAGGCAACTCAGCAGCCCTGTCTCTTTCCATCTTGTGTTTCTGACACCCCAGCATGCGAACTCCATATTCCCCTGTCTGAAGAAGACAGGACTGGAGGGTGTGCAGGTGCTTTACAGTGAGGCCTGGAGATCCCCTGATCAGATGTCCCATGAGTGAGTCACTCACATGCCCACCCTGACTTCTCTGTGTCCAGGAAACAGAAGAGCAGCTACGGGGAAGCCCTAGAATCTGCTCCAAGAGCTCATGTGTATTCCACCAGGCTCAGCTGACTCTAAAACCTAAGGTATAAAACAAGGTATTTTCTGATGGACATCACCACTAGGGCTGTCACTTGGACACAAGAATTTAGAGTGGTGGGGGGAAGTGTATGCAAAGCTGGACAGTGTGTGCGAAATGCTTTTTACACACACGTTCTTGTTCAGTCCCCGCAACAAACCTGCTCGATGTGGCTCTTTGTACTTTCACCCACTGTTCAGAGCAGCAAATCGAGCCTCCGCGTGATTAAATAACATTCCCACAGTTCATGCAGGGATCTTCTGATTCCAAATCCCTGGACTTTTCCAGTACAATCATGCCTTATTTGTCCCACTCTCTTTTATTTTCTCAGATGGGTTTCAGGTGCATTGAACTGTATTAATCACAATACTTATTTCACGATGCATCCTTAACATTGTTTCATGCATAATCCTATTTGTTTCATTATTATGTTTAATAATGTAACAAACTGCCAGAAACACACTACCCAACATATGGCTCTTCCTCCTGCCTCCCCCACATAATACAAACAAAATACTAAATTCTGAAGGTATCATTTCCTAGCTTTCCTTTTTATATAATTTCATTTTATTTGGATGTATCTCGAAGTGGTTATTTTTTTAAATCATTTTTATTGTTAAAAAAGAGCATAATTGTTGTAGGTGTATTTTGGGATTTACATTTGCAGTAAAAATGATGCCGCTAAGCTCCATCCACATTGTGTGTCACAGAGGTTCATTCATTTTGAACATTGTATAATATCCCACTGTGTGAAAGATTCATGCTTTCATCTATTCTCTTATCTCTGCTACCGTAAGCAATGCTGCCATGAAATGTTTTTTGATGTGTCTGAAAAGTTTATGTAACTAGGAATGGAATTGCTGTGTTGTAGAGCATGTGAAGATTTTCCAAAGGGGTCGTAACAATTGACACACCCATGAGCAATGAGAGCTGTGTGGACCTACATCCTCTCCAACATTTGGTTAGACTTTTTCATTTGCCAGTTGAATGCCTGCATTTCTCTGATCACTAATGAGGTTGGGTATTTCCTTGTTTATAGGCCGTATGTGCTTCCTCTTCTTTGAATGCCTGTTCATGCCTCTTGCCCATTTTTCCACTGGGTTGTTTATGCTTTTCTTACTGACTTGCAGAACTTCTTGATATATTCTTTAAGCAAATCTTTTGGTAACTTGTCTTTTTAAAAAATTTTTTATTGGAGTATAGCTGCTTTACAATGTTGTGTTAGTTTCTGCTGTACAGCAAAGTGAATCAGCAGTACATATACATATTTCCCCTCCTTTTTGGATTTCCTTCCCATTTAGGTCACCACATACCACTGAGTTGAGTTCCCTGTGCTCTACAGTAGGTTCTCATTAGTTATCTCTTTTATACATAGTAGTGTATATATGTCAATCCCAATCTCCCAATTCATCCCACCCCTTCCCTTTCCCCATACTTCCGTATGTTTTTTCCCTACGTTTGTGTCTGTATTTCTGCTTTGCAAATAGGGTCATCTGTACCATTTTTCTAGATTCCACATATGTGCATTAATATACGATATTTGTTTTTCTCTTTCTGACTTACTTCACTCTGTATGACAGTCTCTAGTTCCATCCACGTCTCTGCAAATAGCACAGTTTCGTTCCTTCTTATGGCTGAGTAATGGTAACTTGTCTTTCAGCTTCTTTAAGGTATCTTTTGTTGCTCTTTGCTTTAATCTCTCTGAGGTTAGCATATTCTGTGTGTTGAGAAACCTTTCCCTGCTCTAAAGCCTAACAGATATTCACCTATATTTTCTACTAAATTTAAAGTTTAAATTTTAAACTTTAAAACATTTGTTTTCTTTTTGACAGTTAAGTCAATCTGGAGTTGTTCTTTTCATGTGGTGTGAGATAGGGATCAAATTTCCTCTTTTCCCACATGGATAAACATTTTTTCAGCTTCATTTACTGAAGAGTTCCTCCTTTCCCCTCAATCAGCCACACTGCCTCTGTCACAGTCAAAGTCCCAAAGATGCAGAGTCTATGTCTATGTTCTCTATTCTATCCCGTGAGTCAATGTGTCTACCCTTGTGGTACCACCGCAATGTCAATTACTCAAGCAGTGTGAGATTGGCCTCTCCTGGCTCTGCTTTCCCTAATGTTGTCAAAGACTGCATCTCTCTCTAGAACCTTCCAGTCCAGACAAATTTCCTTTTCTCCCTAATCTACTCAGCCACAGTCTAAGACTCGCCACACCAGAAGAGCCGCTATACACAGAAAGAGTTGGTAGGTCAAGACCTTGATCTCACAGGGCATCACTCCTGGGCACTCTTGTCTGGCTCACCCTACAGTGAACTCTGTCTAGACAACCACGAAAACCCCCGTCACCTGTGGAACTCCTCACTGTATCCCAGCTAGGCAGAGTCCCTGCCTCCAGCTTTGCTAAAACCCAGGGAAACAAGTGTGATGAGAAGAGGAAAACTCCACAGCCTCTGCTTTGTGGATGGGTGGGTCCCGCTACCTAACATTTGATCCAGCCTAAATTAAAGACACTGTAATTTCAGAGTTTCTTTTGGTTCTTTGGGTACCTAACAGTGGAATATCTGGGGCTTAGGGAAACTCCTCAAAGGGATTTTCAGATGTTCAAAGGAGATCTCAGAGCTCACTGTGATGTCGAGGTTAAATGCAAAATTGCTCTGTGAGCTGATAAACAGACATTTTGAAGTTATGCAGGATTGGGACACAGGAAGAGAGGAGATGGATGCAGAGAAGGGATCCCCAGCCACCCGGATGGAACATGGTACTAAGTAGGGGCATGGCCAGTGAAAAATATTCCTTCTCGGGGAAGGGCCAAGAAGTTTCTAGAAACAGTGGTGTGTCTGACTTTCCATACGTAGCTTTTTCCCGCCCTGTGCCACCCAGCCAGCTATTCCCGACCCTTGGGAAAGTTTGTTAAGCACAATAGCTTTGTTTTAATGTTGCTTTTGGGGAAGGAGAATGGGCTGTAGCCTGAACTTTAGACAAGAGAGGAATGAGGAAGAACAGCTGCCCCAGCACAGGGGTGGGGAAAGGGGAACACAAAGTAAGTGAGAATCAAGAATTTCATAAGGGCAAGAATTAGAAGGCGAATGTGACCATGAGAATATAAATCCCCAAGCAGAATCCTGGGAAATACTGGGGAGGGCTCTGGGCTTCCCATTGTCCTGGAATAGATGTTCAATCTGTATTATTTGGATATTAAGGCAAAAAAGACCAGAGGATGTGGATTCATTTAGTGATGCACGGACAGAGGGGCTGCCAGGGATGGGATGGTCTTGAAAACTTATGGGGCTTCTTTAAGTCTGGTCTGAGCCCCTCATTTCACACTTTCTTTGTGGAAGGAGCAGAGACGGCTAAGTGGGTAACCCCAGAAGCTGAAGGATTAACTTCCCAGAATTGAAAGACAGAAATCCATCCCTTAGGGGCTCCTATATCCAAACCACAGACCCGTCTCTGAGCAGGGGCCAGCCAGAGTCAGATGTTGGCTGAGATCTTTCTTTCTCCCTCCTTCCCTATTGCCCACAGGTATGATGGCCAGAGGACATCTCTCCAGTCATCTGAGGGTAGGCTGCCCCAAGCAAGCCTGGATGAAGGAAGAAGTGGCACTGAGTCAGGGGTCCTCTAGCCATTCATCACTGATAACTGAATCAATCTCTCTCTCTCTCCCCCCACCTCCATATGTTTTCCTATTGTAGTAAAATATACATTTTAACCATTAAAAAAAAAATTTTTTTTTCGGCTGTGCCACGCAGCATGCGGGATCTTAGTTCCCCAACCAGGGATCGAACCCGTGCCCCCTGCAGTGGAATTGCAGAGTCCTAACCACTGGACCGCCAGGGAAGTCCCCATTTTAACCATTTGAAGTGTATAGTCCAATGGCATTAATTACATTCACCATGTTGGGTAACCATCACCACTATCCAGCTCCAAAACTTTTTCATTACTTCAAATGGAAACTCTACCCATTAAACAACAAATCCCCATAAGAAATTCACAAACAAACAGTGAATCTCCCCCCACCCCTCCTAGCCCCCTGGTTACCTCTAAACTACTTTCCGTCATTATGAATCTGACTGCTCTAGGTACTTCATATAAGTGAAATCATGCAGTGTTGGTCCTTTTCTGTCTGTCTTAATTTACTTTAGCATGATGCGTTCAAAACCCCTCCACGTTGTAGCATGTGTCATAACTTCATTCTTTTTTTTTTTATTGAAGTGTAGTTGATTTACACTGTTTTTTATGGCTGAATAGTAGCCAATTCTACTGATATAACACATGTTGTTTATCCATTCTCTCTTGAGGTAGACTTGAATTGTTTCCTCTTTGGCTATTGTGAATAAGGCTGCTCTCTGTATCTGTTTGAGTCCTTGCTTTCAGTTCCTTTGGGTATATATATACCTAGGAGTGGAATTGCTGGATCCCATGGTAACTTTATGTTTAGCTCTTTGAGGAACCACTAAATTGTTTTCCATAGCAGCTAGACACGTGCACATGATGCCAGCAAAATGCACAAGTGTTCCAGTACCTCCATATCCTCTCCATCATTTGCTAGTTTCCTTTTTTTTTTTTTTTTAAATAATAGCCACCCTAATGGGTAGAAAGTAGTATCTCATGGTGGTTCTGATTTACATTTCCCTAATGACTAATAATGATGTTGAGCCTCTCTTGATGTGTTTATTGGCCATTTGTATAACTTCTTTAGAGAGATGTCTGTTCAAACCCTTTGCACAATTTTAAATTGGGTTGTTTGGGGTATTTTGTTGTCGAGTTTCAGGAGTTCTTTATATATTTGTATATTAACCCCTTATCAGATATATGATTGGCAAATACTTGCTCCCATTCTGTGGGTTGTCTTTTCACTTTCAAATCTTTAAATTTTGGTGGAGTTCCCCTTTCTGTCAATGAAGAGTTGATGGTAAACACCCCCACCCACAACCCCTGTGCTGAGCGGTGGTGGCTACAGCAGCAGGAGTTTTTCAGCTCTGTTCTTAGGAGATCCTTGGAGCTCCCTCTCCCTCTTCAGGTTGAAGACCCCACACAAAACTCCAGCTGTAGCTGGGATACTAGCCCTGTTTCTGAAAAATGCATAGCGTGGATCTGAATGCCAGAAAATCCCATTGTAGAGTCCAGTCCTGGCAGCTACAGAGAAGACCATCACAGGAACCCTTGCCTGGCAGCAGCCTGGGCCCCATCATCAGGTTCTCAGAACTGCTCCTTCTTACAGCTGGGTCTCCCCACTCTGCCTGCCTCTGTCCTGCTGACCCTCTGTCTGCTCCAGCCTCAGTGCTAGAAGGCCAAGGGGAAGATCAGGGAATAGGCAGGGTGAGAAAGCCTTCAGAGGACGTGAGGTGAGTCCCCGCTGCAGTCCAGGAGAAGGCCAGCGGCAGAAGTTGGAAGACGTCGATTCTGGTTCTGGCTCTTTCTTTAGTTAGTGTTCCTAGAAAAATCTCTATACTGTTCTTGACCTCAGCTTCCTCATCTGAAAAATGGGGAATGGTATCAGTTAAGATAATGCTAGCTACTATAGCACCAACTCTCAGTTCCTTAAGGCAAGAGAAGTCTCACAGTCACTTAAAGTCCACCTGGAACTGGGGGTGGGGAGCCACTCCACAACATCATTCAGGGACCCAGGCTGGCTTAACATGGCTTCCAAGGATGCCTGGCTATCGACACACAGTTGCCAGACAGGGGAAGAGAAGATGGAGTGAGGATTCATGGGGTGCATCTATGGACCAGGTCTGTAAGTGGTGTATGTCACTCTGATGCATCTCACCACAAGGTAAACTGGGAAATAGATGAGCCGTGTTCCCAGGAGCTACGGGAAGCAGACAAAGACCCTGCGCTGATGGGGCTCACCTTCTAAGGCCTCACTGCTCAGAGTGTGGTCCATGAACCACGAGCATCAGCATTTCCTGGGAATATAGAAATGCAGAATCTCCACACCTGAAACTAATAGGATATTGCAAATCAAATGTACTTTAATTTTTTTAAATGCTAATTCCAAAAAAAAAACCAGAAACGAAGAATCTCAGAACCCAACCTGGATATATTAATACTCAATCAGAATGTGCATTTTAACAAGGGCCATGGGTGGTTTGTGTGCACATTTCAGGTTTTAGAGAAGTGTCTTAATGAGGTGAAAAGAAGATGTTGGTCCAGCACTCTGGTTACTTAGTTAGCAAGGGCCAGACTGAATCCTGCCTCTTCCACTTGCTAGCTGCATCATTTTGGCCAGTTACTTAATTAAGTCTCAGCTATTCCGATGGGAGTAATGATGTGATGGTCCTTACCTTTCAGGGTTATTGGGATTATCAACTGAGACAATCCACATGAAGCTCTCATCACAGCACCTGGTATATAGTTTGTGCTCCATCGATGTTAACTAGTACTAATCTTATTATGGCTGTTATTTTTCCTCCAGTGTTGATCCTTTTACCTTCCCTAAACCAGCCCCAGCACAGGGATGGCAAATACATGGCAAGCATCTCACTAGTTTATTCTCCAGTGTCCAAGACAGACCTGCTAATCCATCAAGACACTTTCTCCCAGAGCCCAGACTCACCTGAGAGTCTGTCGCACACAGGGCTCCAGGCAACTGTTCCTAATTGAAGGAGGTATGCAAGGTAAAAACAATTTCCCATCTCTGGTTGACTTGGGCAGCCCCAAAGACCAAATCTCCCCTTTAATCCACGGCATTGGCATTCTCAGTAGTGACAGGTATCAGGACAAGGAAAGGGAAGAGGGCAAGACCCGCAGGAAGAGGCCAGCCCTGGAGACCGTGAGAACAGAGGGACCAGGAGAGGGAGTTGCTCTGAGGCAGGTGCTCAGCTGGGGGCATGTTAAAGCTTAGCTGTCTTAAGATGCCTAAATGGAAATATCAGAAGGAAGTTGCAGACACACAGTTGGATTTAGGAGGAACACCTGAGTTGGAGACAAAGATCTGGTCACCACCTGCAGCGGACGCTGTTGATTATCCAACAACAATTTCCCCCTTCCTTTTAGCAACTGTACCCCACTTTTGTTCACATGTGGAGCGGTCATGCTTGCCGAGGAGGCTGGACCCCAGCACCGTGGGTGAATCTGGATTAGCCCAATACAATCCTAGGGAATTCCATTCCCCTAATCTGTGTTTAAGAGTGGGAATGTAATATGATTCTGGACAATGAAATGCAAGGGGATGTCTGCAAAGAGGATTCTGGAAAATTCCAGGAGTCATCTCTTTTTTCAAAAAGAGAGCAAAGAGAATCTTCCCTTCGTCTGCCTCTAGATGTGGCTCTGTGAGGAGCCATGGCCTGAAGCTCTGCAGCCATTTTGTGACCATGAGGGGAAAAGCCTAAGGGCAAAAATCAATGTGCTAAGGGTGGCAAAACAGAATGATGGAAAGAAAGGGGGTCTCTGATGATACTGAGCCATCAAATTATCCAACTCCAGAAACAAGCGCAGGACTCCTCGCTGTGTGTTGATAAATGTCCTCTTTACTTAAGCCCCTTGAGTCAAGGTCTCCGTTCCTTGCTGTGCTAAGTATTTCAACCAATGCACCATCTATGCAGAGAAATAGCTACATGACAAAGGCGACAATAAAGCCAACAAAGTGTGCAGGGAGGAAAAAAGCAAAGGGGAGGCCAATGTTGGGGGCGGGAGAGAATTAGAGCCCCTGTGTCTTGCAGGTTCACGGAATGGAAGGTTCCAGAAAAAATACACAGAAGTGGAATGAAATGCATACAGAAATCAATGACAGTAGAAGAAGGCAGAAGGCAATGGGAAGAGTGGGAGGGAATCACTCTTTGTTGGTTGACTATCTACCTATGTGATTGACAGCTACCCCATGGTGGCCAGGATGACCCCAGTGTCCAAGACTTGGGAAGCTTTGACCCTCAAGATAAGAAAGAAGCGTCCCTCTGCAGATATGGAAGCCACACGTCCAGGGCCTCCAGGACAGAGGCTTTACAGAATGCTGTCCATTGTCAGACCAGGGCCCTGACACCTGGTCCTGACCTATCTTCTGTAGACAGAACACGATACACAGAGCTGTGTCTATCAGCTGTAACTCCAGGGAAGTTACTTTGTTGCTTTCTTGTTACCACGCAGGCAGCTCCCCGGTGCCCTCCTCCCTCCGCCCTTCTTCCTTCCTCCTTGGCGCTGAGTATCCCCTGTGCTTGCTGCCTTTGATCACGGGGGTCCCTCTACCGTGGTGTCCTTCCTCCCCATCCCATCTCTACTTGTTAAAGTGTCTCTTCCTGTCCTTCAAGACTGCCACCTCCTCCAGGAAGCCCTCCCCCTTTCCCCCAGGTCGAAGTTATCTCTGGCACTTAAGTGCTCCCATTGCACTTGGCTTGAACCTCTATCCTTCTAAGCTCGAGGGGGGAAGTATTTGGGGACATCTGTGGTCTCCTGGGAGACAAGAACACAGACCCAGAAGGAAATTCACTTGTACAAATAAAGGCAAGGCCTGCACACAGTCTGTCCCATGTGTGAGCAGAGGGTGGGTGCAGCAGGTGCAGAAGTGACCCACTCCCTCCACCCACCTACAAAATCGCCCCTCCCCGTTCCCTTTCCAGATGACCTCCAGGGCAGAACGACCTTGGCAAAGCAGGATGTGCACCCCTCGTCTTCCCCACCTACAGAGGGTAAGTGACCTCACCGGCCCCCAGATAAATGTCCACTTTCTTTGGGGCCACCTCACTCGGTGGCCCTCCCCGCTGCTTGGCCTCTCTCCTCCTCAGCCGCCTTCTCTGCTGGGCTCCAGGCCCAACGTCTAGCCACTCTCTTTCTCTTTATCTTCCTTCTCCTTTATCTGGCATTGTTTCTTTCTCTGTCTGCCCACCTCTGTCGGACACTGGCCTTGTCCTTCCTCACCCCTCCTCCTCACTCCCTCGGCCTCCCAGACTGAAAGGAAGATCCTTCAAGGAAAGCAGATCGGCTCCTGGCACAAAAGAGGACCTGGGAAACAGACCCAAAGGACATGAGGCTTTGGGGTCTGAAACCAACTGGCAGAAACTTACATGCGTTCATCAGACCTGATTGGACCTTGGAGTAAAATCACTGGTCAGAGTCCCAGAAGCCGGGGCCAGAAATGCAAACTGTGGCCTCGCTAGCATCTTAAACAGTGGCCTAAACGGTTTTGATTACGCGCCCCGGTCAGTTTTTAAAATTGAGCAGTGCCTTCAATATATGCATATCTACCTACTTCTAAGTCCTACATTAAATGAAATCGTCAATTGTGGCAAAGAATGCTAGTGGTCTCCCATTAACCATTTTCCATTCTTCTACGGTATTGAAACCCCTAAATTTTAGCTGGACACATAGCCATCCAAAATGAAGACTGTATTTTCCATGCCCGAGAAGTTAGGCTTAGCCATGTGGGTGAAGTTGCGGCCAATGGAACTGGAGGGGAGGGGATGGCTAAATTCGGGACCCTGCCCCCTCTCCCCCACTTCCCACAGGCTGCCCCCTGGAGCATGGACTTGGTAACAAGCCATCTTGGACCTTGTGGAGAAGAAGAATAAGATCTAGCAAAGGCGAGGCAACAGAGGAGGAGCCTGGATCTCTGGACAGCCTGATGGGGCACAGACCTCTTACCAACCTGGGCTATCTGCCTCTGGACACTTCCACCTAACCTGAGCCTTGCTGTCATGCACCTGAACCTACTATGTTGTCCTTTTATAATAACCTTGTGTACATCATTTTACGTTCACAAATATAGACTATGAGAAGGATGATAATTTTGACTTTTTATTTATTTTTATTTATTATTATTATTATTATTATTGGCTGCTTTGGGTCTTCGTTGCTGTGCGTGGGCTTCTCGTTGCTGTGCGTGGGCTTCTCATTGCAGTGGCTTCTCTTGTTGCAGAGCACAGGCTCTAGGCACATGGGCTTCAGTAGTTGTGGCTCGCGGGTTCTAGAGCACAGGCTCAGAAGTTGTGGCACACGGGGCATGTGGGATCTTCCCGGACCAGGGCTTGAACCCGAGTCTCCTGCATTGGCAGGCGGATTCTTAATCACTGCACCACCAGGAAAGTCCCTAACTTTTTATTTTAGAAAAAGTTTAGACTTACAGAAAATTTGTAAAGATAGTTCACAGAGTTCCCATATACCCCTGTTAGTTAGTTTCCCCTATTACTAACATCTTCCATAGTAATGGAATTTATGAACAAATACTGATACATGATTACTTTAAAGCCCTTGCTTTACAATGGTATTTTGTTGTTGTTGTTATTGGTTACACCGTGCAGCACGCGGAATCTTAGTTCCCTGACCAGGAATTGAACCCGCTCCCCCTGCAGTGGAAGCGTGGAGTCCCAACCACTGGACCGCCAGGGAAGTCCCACAATAGTATTTTTTTAAATAAATAGAAGTTTACCATTTTCTTCCTAACCCCACACATCTGGCACACCCCCTGTGTCTGGGTGCCCCGGGGGGGACCATTGTTGAGGTCAGCCCCTCTTAGTCCCCTCACTAGTCACATAGCTCAGGAATAAGGCCCTGAGAGGGGACACCAGGTGGAGGGAGGCCAAGAGTGTGAGTACTGAGCACATGCTGAAAAACGGGGTGATCAGTGGCACGAAGGATCGGTCCAGAAAGCATCTTGGAAGTTGGGTTTGGCGGGGGGTGACAGGGACTGATGGAGAGAAGGGTCTGGCATCTCCAAAGCAGAGACCAGCCCATGTGCAGACTGACCCCAGGGGTGGCAGGAGCAGAGGCAGAGGGGGTGGTAGTGAGGTAGAATCTGGTTTGCATAAGGAACGTGGCCTGGGAAGCAGTGCAGAGCTGGGCTGAGTCAGGGAGGTGGGTGATGGACTCCTGCCCTGGGTCTCGGGTACTTTCCTTCTCCAAGAGCCTGTCTGTATTTTTTAGAGCCCAAGGCTCTGTCTGTTCTGCTGAACTCTGTGTGTCCTGGTTCCCCATTGAGACAGTGGGGTTTTCCTTGACCCTTGGGAGTCCATGTGTCTGGAGGGCGGCCACTATCTTGGAGAAAAATCACAGCAAAACCCCCCTTTTCAGGACAGGCCATGAGATAAGAGCTATCGGCAGAATCAAGGCCTTTTCTGGCACATATATACTGAATGTACCCACGGCATACACTACACACCCCTTACTGATGGCTTCTGTTCAAATTCCGATTCCCAGGTTTTCTGTGACTGTGCAGGGAAGAGGCCTGTGGACTGAGGGAGGTCAGGAAGCAGGGCTCCTGGGGTCCCCTGCATCTGGAGAGAAATGAGCCCATGGACTTGTGCCCGGTGGCCCAGCACGCTGGCCATCAGCTAGGCCTGGGTTATAGAAACAGGCACAGAACAAGGTCACAGATAGTCACAGGTGGAAGGAACGTAGGACACACGATATGGTACTGAAACGACTTCTTTCTCTGTCTAGCCTGTGCGCATCCCTGAGGATGGGACTGGGTCCCTTCCTTCTGCACTTCCACGTCCAGCTCAGGGCCCGGTGTGCAATGCGTGTGCTGAATGATTTGTCCATGCAAACACACTAATCTTGTTCACAACAGAACCAGCAGGGGCTTGGGTAGCCTGAGCTTTGGGTCCCATTATTCTTTTCACTGCACCAAGTTACCGAATTGCTCCTGGGCCTCGGTCTGGCTGCGTTTTGGTTCTGCCGGCCACTGTGCTCTTCCCCCCCAGGTACATCCACACCTGCTGCTCTGGTGGTTCACCTGGGCCGATGTGCTTACAGAGCTCATAGAGAGCGCTGTGACCACAGGGCCTTTGCACACCCAGTTGGTTAGCTTCAATCAGCCTGAGCCCCTGGCTCCAGCAGCCTTCTTAGAGAAAGGAAAGTGCACATGGGGACAGACAGTGTTGTTCAAGCCCTTAACACTCAGTGGGGCTAAAGTGCCTGGAGGATAAAAGCCAAAATCTTTAGGGTAGAATTAGTGTCCTCCATAGTTTTTATGGAGCCCCCGTCTCTCCAATACCAACTTCCACACTCTCACTCTAATCCTCACTCTAATCACCCACCTCCCCAAACATCCATGGCTCGGTCATTGTGCCATTCCTCACACTCAGCGTTTCTTGCCCCCAGACCGTGGCTCAAATCCTGCTGTGTCTGGGAGTGCCACCCCCGTCTCTCCCTACCAAAATCCCACTGTCCTCCAAATTCTGAATCAAATCCCTCCTCCTCTCAGCTTTCCCGATTCCCCGCCCACCTGCTGGGATGGGGCGTCTCCCCATCCTGTACATTCCCAGGGCCCCATTTAGCCCCCAGTGCTACAGTTAGTTTTATATGTGTGTCCAGCCAGAGACTCTGGGCTGTGGGGAGCATGGATGCTGGGACCTTTGTTTCCTGTCTCTTTCACCCTCATCTCTACACCGAACCCAGGAGACGCTCCTGGTATATCCTATGCTGAGGGTGGGGGAGAGTGGCCAGCAGACTGCTCTCTGTGTTGGAAAGGCAGAGCTTCCTTATTTGTCCACACTCTGAATCAGACCATCACAAACGGGCCGTCTCCCCTTTAACCTAGGTGAAGCCATTACTGTGTGCAGGAGGCGATGTTGGATCTTGGGGACCATGAGATCAAGCAGGGATGATGTGAATTGTCCTGACCCATGGAGGAGCAGGCTGCTTGGAACCCGGCTAGAAAAAGTGGCCAGTCCCACCCTTGGGAAAGATCACCCATATTGCCAAATGGGCAGGAGGACTGAGTTACGGTTTCCCAGGAGGCTAAATGGACCCAGAAGAGGAGCGGGAGCCAGGCCAGAGATCATTGCAAACCCCCCCGGCCCCTCTTCCTATCCCATGGCTCTGCTCTCTTGGCCACTAGAGACAGGCAGGAGTGACAGCCTAAGGAAGAGACCTTGGGCAAGAGGGTCTCCCCTTTCTGGAATCTCCTTCAATACCCTTGTGAAGATGGGCTCCAAATTTCCCACCCGAAATTTTATTTTTAACCCGGAACAAAACAGAGAGAGTTAGCATCCTTTGTAAACATGTCCACCGGCACAAACACATGGTTTGTCAACTGAATGTTTAAAACTGCTTCCTCTGTGGAAGGGTCTCCCCACAGCAGGTCAGGAGGATTCCTGTTATGTCAGCTGTTCTGTCAGGCAGGGTTTGGGGCACCACCTCCCCCCGCCCCCGTCTACCTCTTCCCTCCTCAGAAGCTCTCCAGAGAAGCACCCCGTGGCCCCCAGAAAGTCACGGGGCTCAGAGCATCGGCACAGCTAGTTCCCAGCAGTGGCTTTATCCCAGCATCCTTCATGCAACCCCCTCCCCTATTTCCTCTGGGCCTCCCCACCACACATGCCGTTGGGATCCTCACATGGAAGGTTCTTTGCAGCTCCATGGGTCCCCCAAGCAGCTGCGACTCCCCTCATCTCCTGAGTGCCGGTGATCTTCACCTGATGCAGCCATGACCCTTGGACTTGGAACCAGAATCATCAAATTCACCTTCCTCTTATCCTTCCAAGGCGGGTGGGGTGGACGGGCTTCTGTGAAGAACCCGGGCTACCCAGCGCCCACTCACCAAGCAACGCTCAGCCAAGAGCAAGGAAACAGCCTGGGATTAGACTCTCCCTGCTTCCCTGAGAAGGGCCAGCTCACTGCCTGTGGACCACACCAGCTTTCCTTCTATCACCCCTCATCTGTCAGATCAAAGCCCTAGAGCATCCCCACTAGCCTAAGGAAGAATTGGCTCCAATAATACAAAGTCATGAAGAATCTCAAACCCATTCTGTTGGGCTTTGGAGAACTAGGTGATTCTTTTTTTGCAGCTGATTTTCCTGAATCTATTGAATATTAAAATGTGTGGCGGACAGCTCTACCATCCGGGGGGCACCCCGTGGAGGGGACTTTCCAGTTTTTTCCATGGACAAAAATGTGCTCTCTCTCTCCCCACCACCTCTATCTGCCCCCCCCCCGCCCCCAGCCAAGCAGGAACCTCCCAGTGTCCCAGTGACTTGTGTCACAATGCAGGCCAGTGACATGGAGGCCACAGAAACATTTGCCTGAGGTGTGACCGCTGCCCCCTCAGGGCTCTGGGCTTCCACGGTCAGCCCTCCGGACACAGTTTTACCCTCCTAGACACTGGGTAGCAGTTTTTAGATTCTGGCCTCTGACATCAACTGGCCTCTCATAAAAGGGTCCATGTCCCTCCTGCAGGACACAACATTTTAAGACTGATTTAAATAGCACATACCATGGCTTTTAAAACCAAAATGTACGGTAGTGTCTACCTGGGGGCCATTGAACCAAGGTCGTTGGCTTCACTGGCCCAAGGAATCCCCAGTACTTGTTTCAGTTCCTCCGCTGGCCATTCGCACCCCAGCCCTACTCCCCCCCACGGGGTCTTGGGGGGATGGCTTGGCTTCTCTGGGCCTCAGGTTATTCATCCTGGAAAGGAGCGGGATGGGCCAGTTTTCCCTCCAGAAGGAAAACTCAGTAACGATAAGAGGAATAACAATGCTAGGTCTATCATGTGCTTGCTGTGTACTCTCCATCTCTTTCCTTTAATACACACACACACACACACACACACACACACACCCCTGTATAATTCTAGTTGGTAAAGGGCTTCACCCTCAACTCTCTTCCCAATCACTCACCTCATTTAAGTTTCACAAACAGTCGATTTTGCCCCAAGCCCATCCACATTGGCATCCCCACCCCTGCCATTAGTGGTTCAGCCCCTCCTGGCGTTTTCCTGAAGACTTCCCGTCTCCGCTGCGGTTCGCCCAGCCTGGAATCCCGCAGCTTCCAGACGAAGCCCAGACCGTCGGGGAAGCTTAGGACGCCCTGCACACAGGGTACCAAGTAGGTGCCACCGGCGTTTATTATTGCGAGTAATCGTCCTGTTATCCTGCCTTTTTTACAGATGAGGAAACTGAGGCTCCGAGGAGAGGTAAAGGCTGTTGCACGTGCAGCTGGTCAGGGGTGGAGCCGTGAGCGGAAGCCAACTCTTGCTGGCTCCAAAGCTGCCCCCTTGCCCGCCGCTTCTCACTCCCCTCAGTCACTTACACTCCCTGGAGGCGCCATGATGTTTATAGCCTCTGGTTTCTTACAGGATGTTCTTTCGGGCTAGTGTGATATTCACACGTCTGCCCAGGAAACTCCTATTATGCTCCCCGTTCTTGCTCAGGCATGTTACCTCTGTGAAATCTCCCCAGACCTCTTTGCAGACGTAGCATCCCCTCCTCCGGTTAACACTGTCCCTTTCATCCCTCTGTTACTCCATCCACCTCATCACACAGTCATCATTTTTTTTTTTTAATTTAAAAAAAATTTTTGTCCGTTCCGCGTGGCACGTGGGATCTTAGTTCCCCGACCAGGGACCGAACCCGCGGCCCCTGCATTGGAAACGTGGAGTCCTAACCACCGGACCTCCGGCGAAGTCCCACACAGCCGTCATTGAACCACCTGCCAGCCTTCTCTCTGCCTCTGTGAGCATTTTGAGGGTGGGGACCAGGTTTTGTTTGTCATTGGACCCCTAGCCCCAGTGAGTACGTCAGCTCACATATACTGAACAGTTTTCCAAGTGCTAAGTGCTTTACATGGACTGTCTTACTGAACTTTCCCAATGACCCTAGAAGATATCATCTTCTCCCTTTTACAGATGAGGAAATTGAAAGTGAGGGAGCTGCCAGATTTTAATGGTTTAAATTTATGGTTGCGGGGGTACCGGGGGATTCGTCCTGAAGCTGGGTTTCGCCATACATTGTTTTCACTTTACACGTTGTGTGTTTGGGGGTGGGTATGGCAATGACGAGGACTGACGCCCTCCCTGGGTGCCGCTTCTAGAGGGAATCAGCCATGTGCCCAAAGTCACACAGCTGGAAAGTAGCAGAGTCAGGATTTGAACCCTGGCTGGGGGTCGGAGGACCCCTGAGATGGGTGCCGGGGGCCGTTAGTCCGAGGTCACTAGGTAATGAGGCATTAGTGTGCAGTTTACACGAAGAAACCCAAAGGACTCCATTTTTTCTAGCTTATAGGTTAATAGGGGAAATAAGTCATTAAAATGTACATAGTGACACATACAAAAAGGACACACCCAGTAGGTACACAAAAATAGCAACTGGGCAGAAATCTGAGTGTGGAGCTGAGCTGCTATGGGGTGAGGGGAGCGGGGTGAGTGGGTTGGTTTCTGGGTAAAAGGGCGTATGAATCAAAGTTTTAAAGAGGAGGAGGAGACGGGCTGTCCTGCTAAGCTGGCCCTACCTACCCTGTGGGTTCCGGCTTCGTCGTCCACGCAGATGGGGCTTAGAGTCAGTGGTCTCAAGAACCCTCCCAGCCTTGCTAATTTATGATTCTCGTTTTGTTTTCAAAGCAGAGAAAATACTGAACGCACACAGCACTCAGCCTCTCTTCAATTCCTGTGATTTTTAAAAGATTGCTCGGAAAACAGCCGCTCAGACCTTTCCATGTGGATCGTCTGTCTTGAGACTTGTTTGTGGCCAGGTCTCATAAGGAGTCACCTTATGATGTGTGTTGAGGAAGGGGAAGTAGGATTGGGGGGATGGGTCTAGGGGGGATCTTTGTACACCAGGAGCAGCAGGTGAGTCCGTGGTCTTTCAGGAGATTCTAGCCAAGCAACAAGCATCTTCCACTGGAGGAACACGCAGCCAAGACAGGCAGGCTGGACTCAATCCCCCATCTGGTCTCGATGGGCAGTGCACACCTGGAGAGTACCCAGACCTCTCCAGCATCCCACACACAGGCTCCCCAAGCCCCACTCTGCCCCCACTCAGAGCTCCCCCCCTACCATTTGGCTGTGCTGGGAGCAGGCGGCAGTGCCCGGGCCTGGCAGGGCTGGCACAGGAAGGGCTCCGACCCCTCCCCATCCAGCTCTCTACCCTCCAGCTGTCGCTCCCCCTCCAAGCCCACCATTTGGCAGGTGCGGCTCCCACTCCCACCCCAGTCTGGTCCAGCAGGCACGGCTTAAGTTTCCACAGAAACTCTGCCTTTCCTGGGGTTTGGAGCAGCCCGGCAAGGAGGGCGGTGGGTGGTTTCACCAGCCACGGTTCCAAATGCTGCTGGCTTCAGGACCCCCTCTCCTCCCACGGCTTCTGGCAGGGCATGGTCACTGCCACGACAGGGCCCTGGCAAATCCTGGCAGGAGAGGGTGGGTGGCCTATTGTTTGTTCCTATTCCTCCTCGCTCTCTGAAACCCAGAATAGCAACCATCACACTTAAGGGTCACTTTCAACCTTTTAAAGGACTTTCTAAATTTTATTCCACTTGATCCCCATGAGTTTCCCAGGAGGTAAGCAGGATAATTCAGATTAACCCCTTTTGGCCAAAGGGGAAGCAGAGACCAGAGCGGGGTGAAATGACTTGCCCAAGGTCCCACGGCTGGTTCGCTGGCATGGAAGCCGTGGAGCCTTCCCCAGGCCACATTGCCACTGCCACACCCTTTCCAGGTGGCACGACATACTCCCAGAGGTCACGGTGAAAATGTCTTTGCGCTTTTCACAGCCTCCCGTTTGCATAAAAGAACCTGGAGGTGTAGGGAGCTCTCGCGGGGCAGCGGTGGACAAGGACGTCACTCTTGGGCAGTCTCACCACGTCTGGGCACCAGAACCCACCCTCCCTTCTCTCCCCAACTTGCTGGAGACATGTGCTTTGTGATCAATTCTGTATCCTGGGCAAATCTTTTGATCGACATGAAAAGCGCCAAAGAAAGATGTTTTGTCTGTGTTTTTCCATAGGAGTAATGTAAGCTTCAGAGAGTAAAGGAAATCAGAAAATTTGGGAAGGAGGAGGGCAGAGGAGGAAGAGATGTGCACGCGTGTGGCTGGAGACAGGAGTTTCTGGGGTTCGCTCCATACGTGCCCACCTCTTGGCAGTTTCTCGTGTGGTGGACTTATTAACTTGACCCCGCCTGGCTTGAGAAGAGAACCCTCCAAAGGCAAGAGGCTCATTCCTGAATCCACAGGACCAAAGTCGTGGGTCTAGCCCATCCCTAAACTCCCCCAGTGGCGAGTCTGAACCCTGGTCTTACAAGTTTCCAGAGAAGGAGGTACCTTGATCAATTCCCAGGTCCCTAGGTGCTACTTAGAGTCTAACCTAAATCCTTCCTGCTGCATTTTAAAAAGACCTTCGGATCTCTGCTGAGGAGAGAGCAGGCAGGGTGCCAACAGGCAGGAAATGAAATCATGAGGCTGGTCATTTCCCTCTTTTCTTTCCTCTCCACTCCCCTCCTCCTTGTGCATCCCCCCACTACCCTCACCCCTGGGGCTGCTTGTCAGATGTTTCCACTGTCATGAGCAGCGCCTGTGTGGACAGTTCCTTTATGTGTTATCCATTTTTGCTGTGAGCCTTCGGGCTTCTCCTTGCCGCCCTGACAAGGGAAATCCCATAATGAAGGATTTCACAGAGCTCGCGGGCTGAGAGAGGCTTTTCTTTCCATCTGTCATCTTACTTCACGCCCTGACCTTTCTGTTCCCATGCAGGGCGGTACCAGGAAGAAGCTTGGGCTGGGGAGTGAATGTCTGGGTTGGGTTGTGGACTGGTTAGTAAGTGAACCAAAGCAAGTAAGCAGGGGTCGGATGACCTTGAAAGGGTGCATTAAGGACCAGAGCACATCCTTCAGGGGTGTGGATGGAGGAGGGTGGGGTGAGGAGAAGGGTTTGAAGAAAGGAGAGAGGCTCTGGTGAGAAGGAGGTCCTCCGTAGAAGTGGGACCACGGAACAGCCTAGGAGCCCCTGGCCAGACACCCAGGGAAGCCACTTTTACCAAAGAAGCCAAGGCTTTGGGCTCCCCCAAATCTGGGTTTAAATGCTGGCTCCACCCCTTGCTTCCTAGGACCTTGGGCCAGTCAGTTAACTTCCCCAAGGTTCATTTTCCTCATTTGAAAGTCGGGGGTGGAGACTCAGACATCACTGGCAGATGGAACAGGCCACTGTCTGGCGCTCAGCCTGGCACCTGCAGGCGGGCAGCGCGTAAGCAAGGATGCTGGGCACGCTTTGGGGGAGGACAGAACCTCAACACCTCCACCTGGAAGATCATAGAAACCAGAAACCCCAGCCATGGCCTCTGTGCAGACAGAATACCCAGTACCCACCCCCTTCAACGGGGCCTCGGCCCCGGACAAGCAGCGGTGGTAAAGCAGCTCAGGGCTTTGATGACAGCGAAAAGGCCACCTTCCAACCGACTTTCCCATGTCGGGTCGAGACGGAGGCTGAAAAAAAAATCCCAGTCTCCAAGGCTCCACCACCAAATACCCGCCCGGCCCTGTGCTTTGCAAAGGCCAAAGCCTTCGAGATGCACAAGGGTTGTGACTGTCTGCAATGCTGGTAACATTTCATCTTTCCAAGGACCTTGTTCATTTATCAGGGTTCTTAAAACCCTTTTGTTCCTAAGCTCCTGGTGAGCACAGAAAACATTCTATCTAATATCAGAGCACAGCTGTTCCCTGACAGACAGACTTGGGGAGAAAACCCTTAAAAAAAAAAAAGAAGGGGGGGGTTATCCCATCAGGGACAGAAACATGGGAGAAGCAGCTGGGGCAGCAGCTGCCTGACAAGAATACACTGTGGGGGGACCTTTGAGAAAGTCGCCCCCAGCGACAGTGGGCCCCCGGGCTCTCAGCACCTAGACAGAGGCCAGGTCCCAAGTCAGGGCTCCACCTCCCATAGGGTTCCTGGCAGTCGCACCCAAGGCCCCAGCCAGGGCCCCTAAAAATGTTTGAAGTAGGTGTGGAGTCTTGAGTAACATCTTCTTAAGGGCCAGTGTGGCTGGAAAAAAAAAAAAAAAAGCCTAGTGGAAAACTCTGTCCATCCAAGGCCACAGACAACCAGGAAATATTTTCTAAAAAGGGCTTTGATTGCTCCTGAAAGCCCAAGACAGAGTAAGCAGGACCAGGCCAAGGCGGGGACTCTGTGACCTTAGCCACTGGCCGGGGGAGGTGGGACAGGTCCAGAGTCTAGGATTTATTTTCAGCTCTTAATGATTTAGTCGGAAGTCGCGTAAAACTTCACGAATTCGGATAAAAGAAAAATCACATCCACATTGATGAAATGTCTGAAGAGTCGAAGTTGCCTTAAACGGCATTTTATTTCATAAATCAAAGCCATATTCTAAAAGGGAAAAATGATAAAATTAATCGAGGTGACTTTTCAACACTGAACATTACAGTGGCCTTGTAATTGATACTAGTATATTACAGGTGGTGTAATATATTAGTATACTACAGAGTTGAGTTTAAATGCTGGTGCTGGGTGACCTTGAGGAAATGTCTCAGCCCCTCTGTGCCTGGGATTCCTCAGTGGAATGAGAAAGAAGGCACCTACTTCACAGGGTTCCTGCAAAGGTTACAGGAGCTTCTCTAAAAAAAGTGTCTCGAAGAGGGTGAGAATCTCTTGAGCCTCTCCTTTTAGAAGGAGAGGCTAGAATTTTAATGAGTTGGAGGTTATCATGGTGCTTTGTTGTTTTCAGGAAACAGGTGGTCTCTGCTCGACCACTAATTGGATCCCATAACATCTCCAGACATGAAGGTCATGGGTCAAAGAAGCTTAGGAAGTATAAAGGCATAGATAACTGTGATCTATAATTATCATAAAGCATCTTTCTTATGTAATTTATTCCCTCTCATTCAGCAAACATCCTAATGCAAGAACTTTGAATGAGCAGCTAATCATTCTACCTGATACCTGCAACCCAACCTTCCGCTGGATCCTTATTCTAACAAATCAATTGCAAAAGAGTGACAGACAGACAATCGGGGAAATTGGATATTAAGGAATTATTGTTCATTTTTGTTAGTTGTGATCACTGTATTGTAGATATATATGTATGTATGAGAGGGTTCTTCCATGGGTACACTTGGAGTATTTACAGATGAAATTGCGTGATATTTGGATTTGCTTTAAAATCATCTGTGCAGCAGGGGAATCTGGGGCTAGGTATAGATAAATGAAGATTGGCCATATGTTAATAATTGTAGAAGCTGGGTGAGAGCACATGGGAGTTATTTATATTATATTCTCTACCTTTATGTTTGAAAATTTTCCATAAAAACGGGAAAAAGCAATACCAAAAAAATCCAGAAGGGAATCAATGATTAAGCATCCATGACAGCAGCTGAGGACAAGGTAGAGAGTCCTAACCAGGGACGGTCGGGTAGTTGGGATGCAAAGAAGGCGCCCAGTAACGGGAGAAAGCTGGAAACTGGATGGCCTGCCGCAGACAAAGCCTTGAGGTGCCACCAAGTCACTTAATTTCTCCAGGTCGCTGTGTCATCTCCTTTAAACGGAGGAGATAAGACTCAAATGCCCTTTTCAGCTTGAACGTGATATGATTTTTGAGGATTTCAAAATCAAGTACACTTCACCAGATTTTCTGAATGCAACAGGCAGCTCTCACTTTCAAGTGAATGAAGCCATTTAAAATGTGTCCGAAACGCTCTCAGTTTAAAGACGCACCGTGGGAGAGTGTCCAGCTCAGCAAGAAACCTTTTGGTAAAGTGTGTACCTTCTTCCCCAATTTATTTCTGGCTTCTGATGTACTTGTTACAGTAAAAGGTCCATTGGCCAAAGCCTACAGAGTTTGGAGAAGTTCTTCCAAACGCC
Source organism: Eubalaena glacialis (assembly GCF_028564815.1). NCBI lineage: Eukaryota > Metazoa > Chordata > Mammalia > Artiodactyla > Balaenidae > Eubalaena > Eubalaena glacialis. The sequence continues at coordinate 112,920,566 of NC_083726.1, read as the reverse complement.
ATTTCTGGCAGCTGAAGGATAATTTGAAAAAAAAGTCCTTTAGGTTTCAATTCTTGTTACAGAAAACCTCTCGAAGCCAGGCTTTCCTAGCTTAGCCAGCACGGAGAAACAAATGCCACCTTCTTGGTGATCTTGGCGAGAGGCTTCTTCTGGCTTGAGGTCACCACCAGGCACCAGGTCTGACTGCCCAGGACAGAGAGAGTAGAGACCAAGTCCAGTCTACACGGATGCCTGGGCATCTTCTGGAAGGTGAATTTTCAACATCAATCCTGTAGGAGCCAGTTTTGTCATATGTCCTCCTACAAGTGGAGGACAGAAGAAAAGGACAGCAGTTAATAAAATGTTTTGGATTGGCTGCGTCAATCAGTCAACTGATGTGAGCTGTCTTCCTGAAAGCCTCACATTTCTCTTTGCTACTATAGACTGTGTTCACCCACAGCACTTCTGATGCCAAATCTGTGGGGTTTATCCCCGCACCAACCAACTCTCCAACTCTCTGGACACCAACTGGGTGTCTGACAGTTCGATACAACTCCGACTGTGACCACCTAGACTCAGCGCACACCCCAAAGGTGAAGGGCTCAGCCAACAAGACTTCCCCACCTCAGATGCCAGTCACAAGTCCCAGGTTGCCACCGGGACTCCTGACCAATCGACCATAAATTCAGGGGTTCCCACGACCCCTTCCTCGGGTTTGATCATTGCTAGAACAACTCACAGAACTCAGGAACAGTTTACTTGCTATTACCGGTTTATTATAAAGGATATTATAAAGGATACAAATGGACAGCCAGAAGAAGAGGTACAGAGGGTGAGGTCTGGAAGGATCCCAGGCACAGGACCTCCTGTCCCCTCGGAGCTGAGATGCACCTCCTTCCCAGGCATGATTGATTACATCATCGGCCATTGGCGATGAACTCAGTCTCCAGCCCACTCCCCTCCCAGGAGGTAGGGGGATGGGACACAAAGTTCCAACCCTCTAACCATGCCTTGGTCTTCTTGGTGACCAGCCTCCATCCTGAAGCTCTCGAGGGACCCACCAAGAGTGGCCTCATTAGAACAAAAGACACTCTTATCACTCAGGAAATTCTAAAGGAGTTAGGAGCTCTGTGTCAGGAATCAGGGACAAAGACCAAATATATATTTTTTTATTGTGTCATGGTTACCCTGAAGACTTGGAATAAACTTGTCTAGGACTCTGCCTGCAAACCTCTCACTTCTCCCAAGAAGTACCTGGTTTTTGTCTAGCAAGGACTCAACACCATTCTGTCCTCTCAAAAGCACCCGAACTCACGGATTACCGAAAAAGCAGACTAGAAACGTCTTTGAGCAATCAATTAGCCAACGTTTCTTGAGCAACTACTCTGCAGAGGCACTCACTAGGAGCTATAGGAGGTACCAAGAAGGTCCTTGACGTGGTCTTGTTAAGGACAAGTCGGAGGCAAATCTCAGACTCTCATGCCTGACTGGGCTTTCAACACTGTGGTCCAGGGCCAGCTGGCTCCTTAGCTGCCGAGGACTGGGGCCTCGGGTTCCTCCTCTGTAATACGGTAATAATAACGCCAACTCGTAGGGTTGTTGGGAGGATTAAATGAGATAATCCCTGGACATAGTGCCTGGTACATGCTAGGTGCTCCGTTAACTGTCTTGTGAGCATCTGAGAGATACATTCGTGCAAGAAGCTGCTATGGCCAGGAGACACCGTACCAGAGAGGCAGCAAGACATCAGTGCCCAAGGCCAGCTGGATGGTAGGGAGGGTATGTTTGCTGTAAGAATGGGGTTCTTAGGGAGAGAGGAGGTCCCGGAGACTGACTAGGCTGGCTTCCAGAGTATCTGAGGCTTTTATCACCCGAACGTCTGGTCTGAACCTCAGCCCACGGGGGACCCCTGCTCTGAATGAACGTGGACTAGCCTGGACCTCAGAGTACCTAGGCTTTATACCCCTGGAACAGAACTGTGAATTCTACGGGTGTGCAGGGGCTGGTTGGTCAGGAAGGGCTTCATGGAGGAGGTGCCCGTGGAGCCAAGGCTTCAAAGATGGGTAAGGTTTCAGAAGACAGAGACAATGAAGAGGTCAGCTTCAGGGTGGCCCACATCCTCTCTCTAGAGGCCCCTCCTCTGGACAAGGTCCCGTGGCCACCCTCTGCCAGGGTTGCCAGGTTGAATCCCTCTTTCTCCCTGAAATCCCACTGGTGCCGTCCAAACAGAAACCTACTTTTTCTTGCCTGGCTCTTGGGAGAGCTGCTCCCTACGTGCCCTCGTCCACAGAACAGCCCTTCTCAGATCTGAAGGCTGAGGTCGTGCCAGCCCTTCCCCCAGGCTTTCTCTTCTCCCAGGGACCATGTTCTGCTGGTCTCCTCGAAGCCACGACTCGTTTTGGTGCACTGCCCAGCCCAGGGGTGCCAACCCGCCAGTGGGCTTTGAGGTCTTCCCTGGCAAAACCCCAGGCTTGTGGCTGCTGTCTCATCGCCCTCCCCACCGCCCTCCATCTCCAGAGCTGCAGGGACTTGGCCATCCCTGGCACCCCTTCCCAGTGCAGCTCAGAGACTCTATTCTCAGGACCCTGGCATCCCACCCCCGGCCCTCGCAGAAGATTTCAAGGGAAAAACAAAACCCAAACTGAGGAATGTCTTCCTATTTCATCATAAAATATAAGCAGTGAAGCATAATCTCAGCTCTGCCACTTACCAGCAGGGTGAGCCTGGGCAAATGACACACCCGTTCTGTGCCTCAGTTTCCCCATCTGTTAAACAGCGATAATAGCGCCCCTGCACGGTGTTGTTGTGAGGACTGAACAAGTTACTCTAAAAGAAGTATTTGAACCGTGTCTTGTGCAGAGCGAAGGCCCTATTAGTAGACAGTCTGGTTGTGACCGTGTGGTTAAAAGAGCAGAGAACTGAATCAGGCATCCCTGAAGACATCACTTAACCTCTCTGAGCCCCCGTTTCTTCATCTTCTTAAAATGAGGATAATCACAGCACCTACTTCGCTTGACTGTTGGAGGACCAAAGAGACGCTGCCCGCTAATGGTTTTATGTTAGTGATTTAGCACCATAATTGACATGTAGTAAGTCAGATAAAGGTTTATAGCATAAAAATAAAAAGAAGAAGAAGATGAAGAATCCTGAAGGAAAGAAAAAAAGAAAGGATGATCAACCCTGGCTAGAATAGTAATGACCAAACTCAAGAGAGATGTAAAAAATGCCTGCAACTCAGCCCCCCTTCTCCCCCAGGGGGGGGCCTCATCCCCAGCATCCTTACATCCCCTCGCTGGGCTGAGCCAGGGGTCTTGAAGTAAAACCAGGATTCAATGAACAGCATGTTTAAGCATGCCTGCCCGACGCCCAGGAAACCAGGGGAGTAAAAAGAATCCTTCGAAGGATTTTCCTGTACCTTCAACACACAGACCTTCTCCATCTGGCACAGTGGCTGCTGTGGGTGCCGCAGAGTCTGTGGACCTGCCACGTGGCTTTGAGTGCCGTGGTCAGGAACCTGGGCTTTGCTTTTGAAAGACTGTGGTTCAAGTCCATGATTCTGTCAGTTACTGGTTATGGAATTTGGGTACATTTCTTACTCCTTTCTAGCCTCAGTTTCCACCTTCCTAAAGTGGGAATTATGAAAAGTACCTCACCATGGAGCAGCGATAAGTAAATGAATGTTTCCTAAGACGCCCAACACACTGTCTGGTAGATGTTAAGTGCTTAACGAATTTCGGGGCATTATTATCCACTCTGGATTTCTCAGACCCCTGAAGAGGGCAGGGCATTCCGTTCAGGAAGTATTTTTAGGGAAAATCTGCTCTCTTCTTAATTTTTCTGGTTGGGGGTCAGGAGAAGAAGTGTGCGGCCATGGCCCTATCCCCCCGAATGCTTCTGTACGGTGCCAGCATCACTGACGTGTGTGCCCATTCTGCTTCAGGGGCACGGTCCCCCTCTGGCTGCAAGTGTCATTTCCATCACTATCAACACAGCTCCTTCTGCAGAGATGTGAGCACGCTGACGTTGTCTCTTCCGGCCGATGGCTTCTCTCTGGCCTGTGATTGGTACCCCCGAGATTCCACTGCGGTCCAGGCACGCCAGCTATGTCAGCGTGACTCCCGCTGTGTATGTCTGACATCCACACGGCCCCGTAGAAGGCAGGCTCCAGCAGGTTATTTGGAATGCTGCTGAATGTTTGATGGCTGTCAGGTTATCTTTTGGGGCTTAGGCCATTAAAGTCACATCTAATGTTTTATGGAACAAAGGAGATAAACTGCCTGTTGAAATTCATGGGGCACGGAGAGAATTTTTACGGATGCAGACACAGCAGCAGCTAAAAGTAGGTGGGGTTTTTTTTTCCCCTAAAACTTTGTAGTTTCAGGACTTCCCTGGTGGCTCAGTGGATAAGACTCCGTGCTCCCAGTGCAGGGGGCCCGGGTTTGATCCCTGGTCAGAGAACTAGATCCCACATGCATGCCGCAACTAAGAGTTCACATGCCACAACTAAGGAGCCGGTGAGCCACAACTAAGGAGCTCGCGAACCGCAACTAAGACCCGGTGCAACCAAATAAATAAATATTGAAAACAACAACAACAACTTTGTAGTTTGTCTTCCACATGGCTATTTCACTTGAATTCAAAGCAGAGACAACCCCCCAAAGTGAAGCAGAGAGATGCCGCAGTAACAGATTCACTAAAACTGGGGCTGCGGGGTCACCTAGAAAGAATGCGGACCCATCTGTCTGGTTCCCATCATCCCATCAGAGAGCTGTCTGCTCTGTCCTTACACTCTCTGCCCAACCTTCAGCATGCATCTTGAACAAAACTCCTTTTCCGGCAAACTGAAATCCCTCCTGGATGCCTTTTAGTCCATGCCTGTGACATCCTTCTATCCCTGCACTGCCTGCAGGTGGCCTGTGCTCGTGTGCTCCGGCCACAGCAGCCAGTTCTTGGCCCTCTGAGAAACCGGGCACTTCGTCACTTTAGTTCCTGGGCTATGTCTCCTTTGCTCAAAGCATCCTTCCCCTCCATCCCCACCGTTATTCATCCAACCAAATGGCCTAATGAAGAATCCAACCAAATGATAGGCACATTTCAAGACCATGATAGGAAGATGGGCAGACCAAGCATCAGAGCCTTCCCATCCTCCACGGCTGGACTCAAGTGCTGCCTCCTCCATGCAGCCTTCCCAGTCATCCACTCAGCTGAGCCCCTCAGTCTCCCTCTTCCTACACTTCCGTAACACTGAGGGGATTCCTATCTGCCTCACTCTTATATTAAAGGGAAAGCTATGTGTGTACATGTCTGCTCCCCTATAGACTGTGAGGTCATTGAAGATAGGGACCTCAAGGTGTTCATTCTCTATCTTGGACCACCTTTGAGGTCACAAAATCAAGACCTCAATATTTTTCTCCTCCCATGGACACCTGAATGCACGAAGAAGCAAAGTACGATGATGCTTAATGGCACATTATTTATAAAAGCAAAAACAGTGGTGAGGGAGGATGCCCAAATGCCCATTAATTGTAGGAAGTGGTTAAATTATGATACATTGTAGCTATTAAAATCATTCTGTACTTACAATGAATGAAGCAGATCTATACCAACTGGCATAGAAAGACTCCAAGAGATTACTGTTCAATGAAAAAAATCAAGTCACAGAACAATATGTTTGGCATGATCCTATTTAGATTTTTCAATTCTGATGCTCAAAAAAAGAAAACCAAAAAGTAAAGATCTCTCTGATGTGACTGGGAAGGTGGTGGGTTATCTAAAAATGTTAGGAAAGTGAGAAATCATTAAGAGATGAATTATACATACCTAAACATTTATTTGAAGTGAATGTACCTTTATTTACAAATCTCTTGATGTCCATTCAAAGCCGATTTTTTAGCATGGGTCTGATGATGGAGTTCTCCATCATCTTTCCTGGGCAAGCCACACCCATAAAGCACTGTCCATGATTGCTAGTTTCATTTTCTGTAAAGTGGAATGAGAACTTAAAGACACGGATGCAGTCATTTGAGTGCAGGTCCCTAAATTATGGTATGTAGAAGCTGCGTGTCCTACACAAGTTGAATAAGCTCTGTAAGCCTCCGTTTCTCATTTGTAACACAGGGCATGGTAATAGTAACCATCGGTAGCCAAGAAGAAAAAAGATGATTCTGTGTTCCACGCCTTGTGCTCAATAAGGTTTAGCTAATCTATGAAGCATTTTACTTTCGTATTATCTTAGCAAAGTAAGAAGATGAAGCAGCAGCAGGGGACCACCCTACTTGGGACTCTGGCCACGTTCTCGTTCTGCCTCAAAGATACTGATGAACCTAGTGGCAGGGCAGGAATAAAGACGCAGATGTTGAGACGGACTTGAGGACACGGGGTCGGGGGGAAGGGGAAGCTGGGACGAAGTGAGAGTAGCACTGACATATATACACTACCAAATGTAAAATAGATAGCTAGTGGGAAGCTGCTGCATAGCACAGGGAGATCAGCTCGGCGCTTTGTGACCACCTAGAGGGGTGGGATATGGAGGGTGGGAGGGAGACGCAAGAGGGAGGGGATATGGGGATATATGTATACATATAGCTGATTCACTTTGTTGTACAGCAGAAACTAACACAACATTGTAAAGCAATTATACTCCAATAAAGATGTGGAAAAAAAAACACAAAACAAGTGAGAATACTGAAGATCAGAAAGGAAAAAAAAAAAAAAAGATACTCAAAATGCATAGTTACCAGGGGGGAATGAGGATTGTGGTATGAAGCACAGATGATATGACAGAACCGTGCCAGGTAGCACGGCAACACAGAGCTTAGGAAGTTAGTCTCTGCTCCAAAGGACATGACAGTCTAATGACAAAGTGTTGGATATACACGGGAAGGTAATAATAATAAGTATCGGTTAGGATATTTCCAGTTGCAAATGATAAAATAAACCTAGCAAAGTAGCTGAAATACTAAATTTTTTAATTGGCTCAAGCAATGGAAAATTCCAGAGGTCGGAGGGACTTCAGGAGATACTTAATCAGGCCTGTAGCTCTAGTTCTCTTTGATTTTTCTCAGCTCTGCCTTACTCTCTGTGTCGGCTTTGTTCTCAGGCTGGCTTCCTGCTAGTAAAACAAAATGGCTCTAGCAACTCCAGGCCTCACATTTGAGACCACATTGTCAAACTTCAGTCCTGAAGGTCGCTCTGGCCTAGTCAAGTTCGTGTACCCAAGTCTAACTCAATCACTCTGGCAAGATGGATGGGATTATGTCCATCAGCTTGGGCCAATCAGGGCTTACCCCTAGAGCTGGTGATGGAATCAATTCACAATTTATCCTCACAACAACCCTAGGAAGTAAGTGCTACTAGCAGCTCTAGTTTGTAATTGAGGAAACCGAGGCCCAGAGAGGTTAAGTAATTTTCCCAAGGTTGCACAGCTTATAAGTAGTAGCGTTGGGATTCCCATTTTGGCCCTCTGACTCCAGACCCTGCATTCATAACCACTAAGCCATAGAGTCTCCCAAGGCATAAGTCCCAAGGTGGTGCCTGATGTGTACTTCAGACAACACTTGCTGGGTAAATTGAGAGGAATGAGCAGCTGGCCAGGCTGAGTTGGTGAAGGCAGGGCTTGAGCAAGGTATTAAGCAAGGGTGGGACAATTAGATCAGGTGAACTGTCAGAGACAGGAATCATGTTATACCAGGGATAACAAAGGCAGTGGGGTCAGACAGCTGCCAAGTCTGCCATTTATATACAAGCTGAGTGACCTTTTCTAAATTACTTGACTTCTCCGAGCCCACAGGTAAAATAAGAAGCCACCAGAGTGAATCAAAGGTCCACGGGGAGAATCTACAGAGAGAAGAGGGCAGAGAATACAGTCCCGGAAACCCTGAAAGGGACAAGTAAGAGTCCAGCCAAATCCTACGGAAAATGGAAAGCCTCTTGGGAGGCTAGAGTAGGACATCACAACTCATGGACTCACTGTAGAGAGAAGTCTACAGTAACTATTCTACAGCAACCCTACCACTGCCAGCTAGGAAACAGGAAGGAGGGGGATCAAGATGAACCCTCAGGAACTATTACATAAGAACACCCTAATAGCTCCTTACAATCACGCAACTCTGGAGCTTGACGGGACAACAGACAACATACGGTATAACCTGATTATTTTACAGATAAGAAAGGAACACATCTGAACACATATATGAGGCTTGTAGATAAAGTGCCTAGCACAGGGCCTGGTAAACGGTAGGTGCTCAATAGACAGTATTTCTTATTATTTTTTGAAGTGACTTATCCAACGTATCAGAAATTGGTTAGTGACCAAAAAAGATGAGAATCCATATCTTTTAATACCCAGTACAGTTCCTTCCATTACTCTTAGCTTTCTTCTTCTATGGCAAATTCAAGATGAAGGATGCCAGGTACTGCTAAAAGAAGGGAGAAGAAAGAAGAGTTATTTAGCCTCTCTCTCACCCAAAGCCAGCAACCCTCCTCAGTACCAAAGTGGGGGAAACTATCATGGAAGGAAAATGTTGGAATAAGCACTAGGCAAAGGGTTTGGAAACCAAGATTATGGATGTTAGTCTGCCATTAACCAGCTCAATGATATAACCAGCTTGAGCCCCAGCTTACTCATCTATAAAATTAGAGATTTGGAAAAAAATAATCTCAGTTTCCTTCCAACCCTGAAATTCTATGAAAGTAGGCTCTGCTCTTGCAGTTGTTCTACACTGCAGTAGATTTCTTTATAAGTGAACATAATTGAGTTCTAGGGAAATTTTTATAAGGCAAAGCCACATAAAAATTGAAAGTGAGACAAGACATGAGAGTTGGCTTCAAATATTTGGAGAACTCTCTAGTCACAAAGGGGTTAGACTTACTTCGTGAGGCTCCAGAGGGCAGAAATAAGTACATGGAGTAAAAGTAACAGAGGCAGTTTCCTGCTCAATATAAAACAGATCTTTTTTCATGTATTTTGGGGGCTCATTTATTAGGGGCATATAATGTTTATAACTGTTAGGTCTTCCAGATGAATTAACCCTTTTATCGGTTGTTCTTTTTGTCTCTAGTAGCAATTTTTGTCTTAAAGTCTATTTTGTCTGGTGTTAGTATAGCCACTTTAGCTCTCTTTTGGTTAGTGTTTGCATGATAAATATTTTTTCATCTTTTTACTTTAAATTTATTTATGTCTTTGAATCTAAAGTTTGTCTCTTGTAGATAGCATATAGTTGGATCATGTTTTCTTTATTCTGCCAAACTGTTCCTTTTGATTGAACTGTTTAGTTCACTTACATTTAATGTAATTACTGTAAGGTAGAATTGACACCTGCCATTTTGCTCTTTGTTTTTTATATCTATTATGCCTTTTTTGTTCTTCTGTTTTCCATTGATGGATTCTTTTGTGTTGAATAGTATTATCAAGTGTGTCATTTAAATTCTCTTATTGTTTCATTTCCTTTTTTTTAAAAAAAAAAATTATTTTCTTGGTAGGTGTCCTGGGATTACAGTTAACATCTTAACTTAAAACAATGGATTAATACCAACTTAATTTCAATAGTATGCAAAAATTTTACTCCAGTACAGCACTGTTCCCTCTCACTCCTTTGTGCTATTATTGTCATACAAATTAAATCTTTAAACACTATAAGCCTATCGACAAAGTTTTATAATTATTGCTTACTGCAATTGGTTTTTAAATTAGATAGGGGAAGAAAACTGTTACCAAAAAAGAAACTACATCTATATTGCCTTTTACACTTACCTATGTAGTTACATTTACTTTTTATTTTGTGCTTTTTATTTGTGTGGATTTGACTTACTATCTAGTGTCCTTTCACTTAAACCACAAGAACTCCCTTTAGTGTTTCTTGTAAAGAAAGTCTGTTAGCAACAAACTCAGTTTTTGCTTATTTGAAAACATCTTAATTGCTCCTTCATCTTTGAAGGATAATTTTGTCAGATACAGAATTCCTGGTTGACAGTCTTTTGCTTTCAGCACTTTGAACATGTCATCCTACTGCCTTCTGGGCTACATGGTTTCTGATGAGAAGTCAGTTGTTAAAATTATTGAGAATCCTTGGATGTGATGAGTTGCTCTTCTCTTGCTATTTTCAAGATTCTCTCTGTCTTTTGAAAGTTTGACTAATATGTGTATAAATGTGACTATCCTTGAGTTTACTCTAATTAGAGTTTATTGAGCTTTTTGAATGTGTAGAGTACTGTTTTAAAATAAATTTGGGGAGTTTTCAGCCATTATTTCTTCAAATATTCTTCTATCTCTTTCTCTCTCCCATCTCCTTCTGGAGCTCCCATTACATGTATGTTGGTATGCTTGATGGTGTCCACAGGTCTCTGAGACTGTTCATTTTTCATCATTTTTTTCCTTCCTGTTTCTCAGACTGGATAATCTCCATTGGTTTATCTTCAGATTAGCTGATCCTTTCTTCTGCTAGTTCATATCTGCTGAGCCTCCTGCCAGCGAAATTTTCATTTGGTCATTATATTTTACAAATCCACAATTTATGTTTTATTCTTTTTAATAATTTGTCTCTTTATTGATATTCTCTGTTTCTTTCTTTCTTTCTTTTTTTTTTTTTTTGGCCATTCCGCACGGCATGCAGGATCTTAATTCCCCAACCAGGGAGCAAACCCGTGCCCCCTGAAGTGGAAGCGTGGAGTCTTAACCACTGGACTGCCAGGGAAGTCCCAATATTCTCTATTTCTTATACTTTAATTATTCAGAGATGGTTTCCTTTACTGCTTTGAACATATTTCTATTTAAATAACAGATTTAAAGTGTTTGTGTAGTAAGTGTAAGATCTGGGCTGCCTCAGGGATGATTTCTATTCACTGCTTTTTTTTCCTGTGTTTAGGCCATACATTTCTGTTTTTCTGTGTGTCTCATAATTTTTTATTGAAAACTAGATGTTTTAAATAATATAAGGTGGCAACCCTGCAAATCAGATTCACACACACATACACACACACACACACACACACAGAGCAGGGTTTGTTGTTTTTATTGCTGTTGTTGCTGCTGTTGTTTGTTTACTTAGTGCCTTTCATGAACTAATTCCATAAAGTCTGTATTCTTGGTCATGTATAACCACTGAAGTCTCTGTTTCGTTTGCTTCATAGTCAGCTAATGATTACATAGAGATTTCCTTAAATGCCTTGAACCAGTATGTCTCCTAGCCTTTGCCAAGAGATCCAGTGTGTGCGTGTGTGTGTGTGTGTGTGTGTGTGTTGGGGGTGGGGGCATGTCTTCAGCAAGTGGCAGACAGTTTAAAACTCTTAACTATCACTTTCCGTCTGCACAGAGGCTCAAGGTCCACTGGTGGTGAGTAATTAGGGCTTTCTCAGGTCTTTCCTGTGTACATGCAAAGCCATGCACATGCATGTGACCTTCTAGATTCCCAAGAATATGTCAGAGCTGTTCAAAGCCCATATGGACAGCACATTTCCCAGTGTTTCCTTTTACTTTTCTTAGTCGCTTCTTGTTAGCCCAATGGATATCACCACCTCAGGTAGTTGAAATGTTAAACAATTGCCGCTGATTGTTTTGGGCAAACACTCTGGGGATAAGGCTGTTCACAGAGAATAACCTCTGAGTCAGGTCAAATAATGACAAGCTTGAGAAAGAAGCTTTTCCAGAGAACTGATAGATAAGTCAAATAATGACATTTCTCTGCCCTTAAAAAGGCAGAGACGTTTGGAAAGGTGATAGGACACAAGGAAAACCTACTTGGAGAGGCAAAAGTAACAGGCAGTTGTGGTCTGGTAAAAAGCAAGGCAGCCAGTCCAGAAGTTCAGAGTAGGGAAAATCATTAAAACAGAAACAATGAACAATAAGAAGTATCTAAAGCCATTCAGAAAACAGAATCCATTTGTGAGTCACAATAAAATACTGACAGAAGAAACAAGAAGAATGGGTAAACTGTAACGATATAGTTTACATGAAAATAATCCATGCAAAGTCTTAACTTCTTTAGTTTCAGAAGTGAGGGGTGCTATTTTAGTCCCAGACTGCCACTGACAGGCTGTATGATTATGGGTGTCAATGAGATGCTGTTCCTTAGTTTTCTAAGGAAGAACTGGAGTTTGTTTTCTAAGCTTTAATAATTTCATACAACCTTCCAGATTTTTAAAACCCGTATCTATATATCACTTCTTCAACTTACTTGTTTTTAAATGGATTCTTTTTTTAAACTTAAATACCATTGTAATATTTGTGAAACTATGAGTTTGATATGTTGCGTTTTTTCCTGATACTCATTAAAATAAACCTCAAAGCATTTAAATACAAATGCTCCTCCAGGTACCAACTACCTCACTTTGATAAATAATGGATTCGATCTGTAAGGTTCTTTCCACTTCTATGACTGTGTAGATGCGTTTTCCCTTGTCCCTTGCATAGGCTGGAAGATTACTAAGGTTGGAAGATTACCTCTGAGTACATGTCTCTCTGAGGACGAGGTAATAGGAAGTTTAGAATTAACTGGTTTGAGATTAAACCATGTTGGCAGAAGCCACTGGGTAACTGGCCAATAGTGGTGTAAACAGTGGGTAGAGACACCCCAGAGCCATGATCTGGTACAGAAATGTCCATACTTTCATAGAGTGTATGAAATACATTAATAATTCCATGGACTCCTAGAGCTGCACTGATTCTGAGAGAACACAACACAGTAGAGTTTAACAATAATAATAATAACTCCACTTAGCTTTATCTCAGTGCTTAATAGCACGCCAAAGCACTGTGCTAGGTACACTACAAACATTTATTCCTTACAACCACTCTGCTATGGATATTATTATCCCAATATTACAGAGGAGGACATCTAGGCTCAGAGTCAATAAGTGACTCATCAATCTCCTTGTAACATGCTATGTTGCAATGGATTGCAGAAGAAGCTCTTTAAGTGAGCAGAAATATGCCTCTTTCTAACGTTTTATCAGAATCACTCGTTTTGTTCCCTGGGGCCACAGAACATAGATAAGGTAAGATCACCCATAGTTTAACTCACCCAACTCATAGATGAGAAAATGGAGTGCAGTTTGGGGTTTCATTAACAAAACCAGCCTCCAGAAGATGGGATAACCATTTTCTCTTTCCTGTCTAGACTAGTATGTCCTCAGTGGTACTGGGGGATGCCTCAGTGGTACCAGGAAAGTGGAGTGAGAGGAGCCAAAGGGTGGCCCAGGGCTGTAGTGTGTTTTTCTGTGACCACCTTGATGATCTGCAGGTTTCTGAAGTTGTTCCAAGCTGCTCCTTCCCATTAGTGACACATTAAGAAAGATACCACACTTTGAGATGGAAATCAATGAACTAGTCAGGATCCAGAGGAGGGCAGCCCGCTAATGAGGGGCCAGCATCCAACAAAATAGCTGAAGAGAAATGGATGAAGGGATGGCAACCTCAAATATCTGACCAACTGTCAGTATAAATGAGGGAGACAGCTAGTTCTGTCTTGTCCCAGTGGCCAGAGACAACATATGTGGGAAGAAATTGCCTGGAAGCAGGTGGTTTTGGGCCCCTGACTAGCTTTCAATGACTTTGAGTAAGTCATCGAACCCCTCTGTCTTTCAGGATCCTAATGGCACATGGTTCTTGGGAAGATCCTATAAGGCAAAGCACCTAGCTCAAGGCCCATCAATAGTAAGCAGACACACACCAGTGATGCTGATGGAGCATCTTGCTCAATAAGAAAGAACGTATAAACTTAGAACAGACAATGGGGATAACTTAGAGGACATGAGTTCCTCATCAGTAGAATATTTGAGCAAAGACATCACTTTTATCTGTCAGGGATGCTCTAAAGGTGTTCCTCTGTGATAGATGGGGGTAGGGACTGACAACCTTAAAATGTGGTAATCCCATAAGGGTCTTGCCCCAAGTTACACAGCCTATGGCATAATGGGGACTAGATCCCACCTCTCCCAACCCCAAGTCTAGTGCTTTCTCCATGACCCTATATACCATATGTTTAAAAAAATTACATAGAACACTGTCCAGAAACTCTCCCAAACGTAATTGCTTATTAATTACTACCAGTTTCTCTTTCTCAGTAGCCACACTTTTAAGAAGGAAACATGTCTACAAACATATAATTCTATAAAGCAAATAATTTACATCTAAGTGGATTTTGGTGGAGTACAAAGAACTCCAATGAATGAAATTTGTCACATGTTCAAAGCAATGAAAAGTGAGGAAGAAAAGTGCAACAGAGCAGAAAGCTTTCCTTGCTTACTCCTAGCTATTAGGACATGCCAGAAAGCAAGGAGCGATATCTTGTCTAAAGATTGCAATGCTGGGAAATTTGCTTTGTTCTCTTTTCACCAAACAAGCTACCTGATGCCCCATGAGTTCCATGTAGCTCAGAATAAGCCTGATTGAAAGAGGCCCACAGTCTCTGAGCTGTCACTTAGTCAGACCACCTAAAGAAGGATCTGGAAGTTAGGGTCCATCCAAAACTCTATGTCAATATGTGCTGTAAGGGGGGTTGTGTTTGACTCGTAGGAATAAGCACTAGGTTAGTTTAACTTTTGTGCTGAGATTTTCTTAAGCCCCCTGGAACAGTGCTATATTCCGTATATTTTCACATTTCAAAAAGTTTGAAGGCTGCCATCCTATTCTATTGACTTAGGACAAGGAAAGGAGTCTTTCCATCAGCTGACAACACGCAGCAAATGCTTGTCTATATAAGGAAGTGAATTTAAAAGGTTTCAATCCATGAGAGGTTAATATCTCCCAGATACCTATGGAGTGAGAATACATATACCTAAATCCACAAGTTAAGAATTTTTTACGTAAAACATAAAATACATAAAAGGTGCTATAAGATATGATTCTTATTTTGGTGATGATGATGATGATGATGGTGATAAAACCAGAGGAACTTTAGAAATTTAGGGCTGAAAGGGAACTTAATGATCATTTACTCCAGCTAGCTAATTTTATAGATGAGGCAGGAACATCAGAAATGGAAACATTATGTACCCAGTGTTCACTGCAGCGCTGTTCACAGTAGCCAGGACATGGAAGCAACCTAAGTGTCCATCGACAGAGGAGTGGGTAAAGAAGAGGTGGCACATATATACAATGGAATATTATTCAGCCATAAAAAGGAATGAAATTGTGCCATCTGCAGAGATGTGGATGGACCCAGAAACTGTCATACAGAGTGAAGTAAGTCAGAAAGAGAAAAATATCGTATATTAACGCATATATGTGGAATCTAGAAAAATGGTACAGATGAACCTGTTTGCAGGGCAGGAACAGAGACACACATATAGAGAATGGACGTGTAGACATGGTCAGTGGGGGGACAGGGGGTGGGATGAATTTGGAGATTGGGATTGACATATATACACTACCATGTGTAAAAGGCATAGCTGGTGGGAACCTGCTGTATTGCACAGGGAGCTCAGCTCGGTGCTCTGTGGTGACCTAGATGGGTGGGATGGTGGGGGATGTCCAAGAGGGAGGGGATATATGTATACATATAGCTGATTCACTTCATTGTACACCAGAAACTAACACAACATTGTAAAGCAACTGTACCCCAATTACAAAAAAAAAAAACAACAAACAACTAAAAATAGAGCTACCATATAACCAGCAATCCCACTCTTGGGTATATATCCAGAGAAAAACTTGATTTGAAAGTATACATGCACCCCAATGTTCATAGCAGTACTTTTTACAATAGCAAAGACATGGAAGCAACCTAAATGTCCATCGACATAGGAATGGATAAAGAAGAGGTGGTACATATGTACAATGGAATATCACTCAGCCATAAAAAGGAATGAAATTGTGCCATCTGCAGAGACGTGGATGGACCCAGAAACTGTCATACAGAGTGAATTAAGTCAGAAAGAGAAAAATAAATATCATGTAATATCGCTTGTATGTGGAATCTAGAAAAATGATACAGATGAACGTATTTGCAAAGCAGAAATAGAAACACAGATGTAGAGAACAAACGTATGGGTACCAAGGGGGGAAGGAGGGTGGGATGAATTGGGAGATTGGGATTGACATATATACACGACTATGTATAAAACAGCTAACTAATGAGAACCTACTGTATAGCACAGGGAACTCTATACTCAATGCTCTGTGGTGACTTACATGGGAAGGGAATCCAAAAAAGTGGGGATATATGTATATGTATAGCTGATTCACTTTGCTGTACAGCAGAAACTAACACAACATTGTAAAGCATCTAGACTCCAATAAAAAGTAATTAAAAAAAGAAAAGAAATGGAAACATTGACGCTATCCCCAGGTCACAGTGCTGGAACTAAAATGTGTTCATTCTGACCCCTAGCCTGGTGCCATTTCACCACCATGGTGCCAATGACAAGGACAATGTTTTCTGCATCTATTTTAGGAGACGTCTGAGCTTAGAATCAGACGTCTACATTCTGCTCTGTGAACATCTGGGTGATTCAGGACAAGTAAATGATCCACTCTGACCTCAACTTCCCTAACCAGAGGAGTGAAATGCTAATCAATAGTCTGTCAGATTCAGGGAGGGTTCATTCAGACGAGAAACAGATGCTCTGGGAAAAACAGCTACTCAAAGAAAGCACTGCTCGCAGTCTGATGGACCAACAAGGGGTTTGGCTACTTTAAAAGGACTGACCAAACCCTAGACATGTAACCCAGACATCCAATCAACAAGTTCCAATAGTTTATTAAGAACAATATTCAAGAAAAATAATTTAAAAAACTACTATGCAATCCAAGGAATAATTACTTGCCTAGACTGAGTTTTAAAGAAAAGATAAATTTCCATGCCCCTGCGTTAAGGTAGGTGGTGTAAGATGGGTAAAACATGGCATCTTATTCTATGCCTTTTGTTCTATGTTTTATTATTTTCTTAAAGCATTCATGTATAGGATGTTAATTCTTTCCCAGGCTTGATCCCTAGATAACGGGCTTGTTAGGGAAAGGGACTGTTTTATTCAACTCTTTTTCCTTCCTGCCAGCCTTACAATACATTCACTGAGTGTCTAACTACATACCCACGACATCCCCGATGCCTAGCACACTGTTTGGCACTTGGTAAGGACTCAGCTTGTACCAAATAAATGTAAGAATAAAACACAAAAGCCAGAAGCAATCTCCAAAGCACAGAAACCTCTGCATATTTGACTCCTTCATTAAAACCATTTGAATTTTACCTTACAAATCTGAAGCGTGCCCCCGACATGCTCTGATGTATCTGTGCAGAGACCTGTGATGTTATCAGTTTAGCACATATGTGATCGCTCAGCATGAATACCTTGATGAATACTATATAGAATTTCAACTGCAGACTCCTAGACACAGAAGGCATATTCTGTGACGGGCCAAAATGTCATGAGGGTCCACAGCCCGTTCCCCTGTTTCCAAGCAAGACTACATCTAATCTATAACAGAGAGCCAGGCTTCCCTAAATCTGAAAAGAGTTCCACTGAGTGAAACATACAGGCAGCCTAGGTAAAGTCCTAAGTGTCTAAATGGAAGGTCAGACCTTGATTTTTCGAGATAAAGTATGGTTTTCATCCCAAGTATAGCAAATTTCACTGGAGTTCGATTACCAACTTGCTTAAATCATTTGCTAGATGACATAAAATTGCGGGTAATTACACTACAAAGAGTAATTATCTGAATAATTTCCTTATACAAAGGCAAGTAAATTGGAGCCTTAGTCTATATTATGTTAGGGAAATTTTAAATTAGGTACACCATTTTATTTAAAAAAGAGAAACATTAGAAGAATATATATTCAGAAGTAGGGGGTAGAAAAGTTGCTATTCACCAGTTTATTGGAATTATACAAAAGGGAGCTCATGGGCTGCTACTTGAAACAACTAAATTTCCTGAGTTTAAATGATTTCAGGAAGACCTCACACACAAAATGGCTGTCCAGATGTAATGCATGATCTAGACTCCCCTCTCTCTCAAAATATTTCTTTAAAATGATATTTCATGATCCTGAAATAATTGGTGACTGTGAGATGCCAGATGTAAGACATTTCTTCCAAAATCTTACGTAAACCCATACCATTCTCTTTAGAACATCTTCCTTGACACCAGGAAAGACTTTAGGTCCTGAGTTTGCATTAGCTAGACGGACCACCTCGCTACTCTCAAAAATGGAAACATATGTGGGCACGATGAAGGTAAGGATTTGTAAGTTAGGCAAAGGAATTTTCCTGTTCATTTTTAATCCTGTGCATTTTGTTTTCTTCCCTTAAGCAATAGGTCTATTAAATTTTGGTGACTTTTTATTTTCAAAAGCACAAAATCGAGCCCTTTTGGTGTTGTTTCCCAGGACAAAAACCTAACTTCGGAATCCATTTCCTTACAATTCGATCACAATTTTTAAAGAAACATAAAGTGAAGGCTCACACACACTTATTGGAAGAGAAGGAGACAGCGGAATTATTATTATCTATTATCATCATCATCATTATTAAATAGGGCTTGAAGGAACACACCTCTATATGTCATAAAGAAAAAATTATTTGGTTTATAGCTGATGGGACCACAATGAAAGTGTGATTTGAGATGGCTAACAGCAGAAATAAATTAGGATTTTCTGTTCTAACTTCACCTTCCACATAAACCCCTCTCCTCTGAATTTGTGCTTTTCTAAGTTGTTTACACAATGCATAGGCGCAGACTTTGTTTCAAGTTCATGTAAGAGCAGATGCCCTTACTTCAGGCTGAGCAAAAAGGAAATGCATTCCTCCTAGGAGTCTAAATCCATCCTAGCTTGGATTGTCTAGCATACTTCTACAAACTGCTTGCTTTCAGGTCAATCCTAAAATAGAAAGAACATCTCTCTCCAGAGGTGAACATTTTAAAGATTATAAAACTTTAAAAACAATCTATTTCACATTTCAAATGAAAAATGCCAACAAAAGACCACCAAGAAAATAATTTTAGAAAAATTTTCAATCTCCCTCCTGAATTTTGCCACCAGGGAAAAAAGCCACAAACAACAACAAAAACAACCCAAAACCTCAACAAGAAAATTATGTCTCCCGTTTTTATTAATGAGTTTTTTAAAGTTTGGAGAATATGAATTCAGGGTGTTGCAGAGTTATGCTATAAACTATACTAACAAATGCTGGCCATCCTTGTGTTTAAAGGCTGAAAAATAAAATATGAAATAAGGACTATTTGTTAGAAATAGTTTACATTGCTTCGATTTGGTTGTAACTAATACACAGCTGAATAAAGCCACAAAATCAAAAGAATATTCAATCACACTAGGAAAGTGGACATTTTAAAGGCAAATGGACGTTTGAACTTGGGCAAAATGTTTATAAAAACATTTTCAAGTTTTACAAAACAAATAAAAATGACTATTGCTCCAGAAACATTTCTGGTACGGGTAGTCTTGACATTTTACTAAGGATTTAAACCTACAAAACGTTTAATATGACCTCCCCGAACTTAAGTGTCTAAAATGAAGCAGGAGTAAAATTTAAAAGACATTTGTCTTTTTGGTTTTTCAAACACTTCTTTGGCTCCTTCCCTTTTTTTTTTTCCTTCAATAATTTATTCTGTTTTTCTACCTTTGTACATACAAATCAAGTGTCCATCAAATCAGGCACCAAAAAGCAAAGCTCTCTTAAATATAGTTCACTCGGACTGACCTTCAACAGCAAGTATTGACATTTTCATTAATTTTAACTCTTTTTTCCCCCCAGAAGAAACAAAACAAAGTCTCTTGGGTCAGAACAGCAACCATTAAACGAAAAAGAAATAAATAATAAGTTAAAAATAGAGGGAATGTGTTAAAACGAAGCAAGAATGGTCATAACCAAAGTCTGTCATCTTCAAAAAGAAACAGTTCCAAACTTCATAACTGATTCAAACAGAAAGCTCCTCCTTTACATTTGAAACAAGTAATTCCACCTCACAAGCACATTTTCAAAGAAGCCCCTAGCTTTCTGCCTCTGATTCTTGCAACATTCTCTATACCTCACTGAGGTAAAACCCAGTTCACATTGACTATTTTTCTCCCAAATAGTCCCACAGAGCTCCTTGTAAATTTCAGTATACACTCAGCATTGTCACCGTGGGTTTTAAGAATGGCACACTTCTGATATCACCCCCCAGACTGAAAGATTAAAAAGACTTTGCCCACATGGAGAGGAAATGAAGGTGTGCGGACTCACTCCGCAGCTGCAGTGTTTAGCTCTTGGGGTCTAGAAGGTCCTCCACGAGCACGGACACCCTGGGGGTATCCAGCGAGTGGGAGGGGAGTCGCCCTAAACGCTTGCCCATTTATTTGTGGAACTCTTTTGACGGGCGTATTTCTAGACGGATTTGCTCCTAACAAAGTAAAATTCGTCCAAAACTGCTTCTATGCATCCTCGGGAGATGGATGTCACATGTAATTTTCACAGCGTCAGCCAACCCAGCTGGTATCGAAATAGTGGATGGGGCGGGGGGACCAGGGAGGAATAAGTCGCGCGTAAAAAACTGGCGTCCAAGTAAGTGCAGAACTCATTACCGAGGAACAGAAAGCACACCCACGTCTCCCTCGCTGGAGAGACGGCGGAGAGCTAGGTGGCGGCGCGTCGCGACCAGCAATCGCGATATTCAATCTGACGTCGCCAATGAGCGCAACTGGACGGCAACGCAAAGGAATCAGGTTTTCCCGGAGCTGAGAGCAGCTCGCGATTTCAAAGGGAGAAAACTCAGCTCCTCGTGGTGGAAGGTGCGGGGGCGCGGCAGGGAGGGCCTGGGAGGGGGTTGCCATTTGGCTCCGGGCGGGCGCGCACGGCGGGTCCCAGCGAGCCGGACGGCCGGGGGCGCGAGGCCGGAGCGCCCTCCGCTAGGGGCGGGCCACGCCGCCGCCGCCGCCCGCCCCCGCCCGCCCCCTCCCCCGCCGCTTCCTCTCGCTCTCCCAGCCCCTTCCCCCCACGTGTGGGTGACGTCAAAATTCCGCGAAAAAGCCGCGTGTTGGCTCCTCCGGCGGAGGCGCGATTCCGTTGCCCAGCGGGCCCCTCCCGGGCGCCGGAGGGGAGGGCGAAGGAGCGAGCCGGCCGGTTCCCTTTCCTCCCGGAGGCCGGGCCCCGCCGACGCCGGGGGGCAGACGCCCCCCGCCCCAGATCTTACTGGAAAAGTCACTTTTATAAAGCGAAGGCACTTCCAGGGCTATTTTCGGCCGCGTGAGGCAGCTGAATCAGACAGGAAGAGGGGGAAAGTTCGGGTCTCTTTACTTTTTATTTTTTTTCCAAGGGAGGGGAGGAAGATGCGAGGGGGGCGAACGGACGGCAGGCGTTCCTGACCCACGCCTGTCGCATCTGCCGCCCGAGGCACGCAGCCCGGGTTCAAGCTCGGACCCAGGGAGGGCGGCTGGAGAGCGCAGGCCGGCCCGTGTCTATCCCCGCAGGGTCTGGGCGCCCCGGGGCTGCCACGGGCGGGGAGCTGCCGTGCGGGGTCCCGGAAGCGCTCTCACACCTGGGTCCCAGTGCCTGGCGCGGGGAGCCACCCGGCGGCTCGTCCCCACCCACCTTCTGTCCCCGTGAGCTCCAGTTCCCGACCTGTCCCTCTTCCTTTCGCACATTTTCCCAATTTGCTTCTACTCCCTTCCCACTCCTTCCCATCCCCTCCTTCTGCACCTCCTCGGCTTCCTCCCTGGTACTCCGGGCTCCTGGAGCCGAGACTCGGACCCTTGGCCATCTACTTTCAAGTGACCGTCGGGTTTTCGGTTTTGACTGTCCGTCCATCCCTAAATGGAGAAATACACCGCTCTGCTCGGGGGGGGGGGGGGGAAGGGGGAGGGGGGAGTTAGGGGTGGCGGGGGCGCTTGAGCCCGAACTCACTCCCCTCCTCCCACCCCGCCAGAGCGCCCGTAGGGGACGTAGCCTGTAGCCGACGGCGGGATCACCTGGCTGGGCGGCATCCGCCAGGTGAGCTAGGGCGTAAGTGTGCTTAGCGTTGCAGGTTCCTGCAGAAATGTGCCTATAAACACCCTGCACCTACAGGGGTTTGTACACTTTCCAACCGAAACTCCAAAACGCGAGGGGTGGTGAGCCGGCCAGGGAGGGAATAAAAGTCCAGTAAAACTGACGTTCGCTAAAGGTTATCATTGATCCTACAAAGGGAAGTTTTTTTTCCCCCCTTGAGGGGTGAAAAAGGAATAAGGAAGAGCCAATATTTTGTGTTTTTTTTTTTTTTTCCCCTACAGTGACCAGTTTTGACTTAAAAGCCAGAGCACAGACGTTTGTTTTTTTTCTCTAAACCTAAGGCTACACTCAAAAGAAAATGCGCAGGTTTGCCCAGAAGGCAACGTGCCTTTTCCCGCGTGCGAGGAGGAGTGCTTTTTAGCAAGCAAAATTAAAGTTTTAACACATGGTCGGAGTGGCGACCAAAAGGGAAAACTCAGTTTCCAGTCCAAGCCTCGCGGAGACATTCCTGCCAACCTCCGCACCCTCGCACGCCCCACCCCGAGCCTTGGAGCCTGAACCACTGGGGGACGGATTCGCTGCGAGGTTGCAGTTCGGGAACAGTCCGTAATCGGAAGGGGAAGTCAATGGGGAACTTGAAGGGGCGAGCCTGCCACGCGGGGAGCGCCCGCACTCGCGGGTCTAGGTGGACGGAGAGGGCGGCGGGGAGAGGGGCATCCGCCCGCGCCCCTCCCCTTCACAGCCGCCTGTCCCCCGCCTCCCGGCCCCGCTCCCCGCCGGAATTTCTCAGTAAAGCCAGACGGGTTTGGGGTTGGGGGGAGGGAAGGGGAGAGGGGGCCCCTCGGCTCGCCGCTCCCGAGACTTGAGGCCTCACCACCCAGGTTTTCTCCCCAGGGTGGGCGAGGCCCGGAGGACGACCACCCGCCTCTTCCCCGCCCCCCGCTGACCCTCTTCAGGGGAACCAGGGCTCGGGATGCTTTCCCTGCAGGGAGGTGGAGAAAAGGCCGTGCTGGGTTAGTTACCAAGTGATGTCAAGAGGCTGGGAGCCCTCGCCGGCTTCTGTCCTTGCCTGTCGGGGCAGATTTATACTTTAAAAATACCTCTCTCGCCCACACTGCCCCCCACCCCCTACCCCTACAGCTTTCTTTGATCCGCTCAAAGGTGGCTGAGCTGAAGTTTGAGTAAGTCCTTTATGGGGTCTTAAAATGTTAAGTTCACGTATTTATCCGGAGTGACTCAAGGCCTGAGTCGGGAAGTCCACGTTGACTGAAATCAATAGGTGATTGGTGGGGACCCGCTGTCTTCCGAGGAACACCGTACTCAGCCCCGACTGTCATCCGCCGTGCGGGACTGTTTCATTTTGAGTTTGCAACTTGGGTTTTTCAGCGAGCTTTTTTTCTTCCCGAAAGCTAATGGCTTCCACCGCAATTAGACATTCTCCTCGCCCGCCCCTTCCCTCCCCTCTCTTTACATACAGTCGATTGGATACTAATTCCCGAGGCTATTGATAAGGTCGCCGGCGCCCCGGCCTCTCCCCAGCCCTCGCCCGCCCCTAGTCCCCGCTCTCCCTCCGCCCTCCCTTCCTTGGCTTCCTTTTGATGTAGCGGGGAACGCGTCCTACTAAAAAAAAAAAAAAAAAAAAAAAAAAAAAAAAAAAAAAAAAAAAAAGTAATCTGCCCGGTAACAATCAGCGCGCAGTAGCAGGAGACCCAGAGCTATTGGCTATGCAAATAGAGGGAGGGGAGACGGCGCCCCAAACTCTTACTCACCCTTTTAAAGCGATATCCCCCTTCCACCCACCCACCCACCCCTTCCGCCCCACCCTCGTGGAAAGGGGCTGGCCCCGGGGCCAGGGTTAATCGCTCGCACCTCTGGTTTATGCGCTCCCCGCCCTCTTTATTCCACCTCCCCCTCCTTTCAGAGAACAGAGCTCACAGCTCACCCAGCCTGCCCCCTCCCCCCGCTTGCCCTCGCGCCCCGGTTCGGGCCCCCTTTCTCAGCGAGGGAGGTCCTGGGCCAACCTCGGTGTCTCTCCAGAGACCCTACCCACGCCGCGCTTGGCGCACGTGCCAGCTCCGCCAGCGCGCCGCGGGCCCTGGGCCCACTCCCTTTCTTCCCGGAGTGAAATAGCACTGACGGGCAGGGTGGGGGGTGGCGGGAGGAAGGAGGTGAGGAAACGCCACCAGATCCCCTCTAAAAGCGGCTTTGACCCGAGGATGCATTGGAGCACGTGTCAGAGCCGACCGCGCTGGCTGCGTCTCCACCGTAGTTCCGCTCGCGGGGAGAAAGCCCTGGCTGCGAGCGACGCGTGAACCCGGAGGGTCCGCGAGGGTGCAGGCGAGGGACCCGGGGTGGAACTCTTGGGCCTCGGAGGAAAGGAAGGGGTGGTGTCGTTGGCGCCGGGGGAGAGAGGGGGAGCCAAACCTACCCCTCTTTCGCCCCTCTCCCCTCCTCCTCCCGGGCTATTTCCTAGAAAGCTGTATCAGTGTGGCCACGCTCGGCGCAGACACCTCGGGCGGCTTGTCAGCAGAGGCAGGGCGAGGAAGCGGGTTTTTCCTGCGTGGCCGCTGGCCGCGGCGGAACCGCTGGTAGCCCTGCCCCCGGCCTGCGGCGGCTCGGGGCGCCTCCCCGCGTCTCCCAGTGGCGCCTGCGGCGCCCCAAGAACGGGATGGTTTCTGCTCCTGGGTCACATTCTATCACGTCGGAGAAGCGCCCCCTCCCTCCGGACACTCACCCCTCCCCCCCAACACATCTGCGGGGGGGCGGGGGCGGGGGTTGGAGTGGGCGCCGTAGTTCTGGTCCCTTTAATCGGGTTTTGGAAACAGCTTCAACATGATCAGGAACATAAATTTCAGGGACATAACCTTTTTCTCTGGGTATGCGAAGTTGCTGTTTTCTCAAATCGCTCTCTTTCTTTCTCACGTAAGGGATCTATTTCTCAATTGTCTGAGCCCACCTCATCTTCAAGTAATCTACCCGTCATTCCTGGATCTTAAAATACATGGGCGGGAGTATTAGGATAAGTTTTGAAGCAGCCAGAGTCGGAGGGTCGTATTTTGGCAGGATGCACCTACAGAATGTGCGCAATTAGAGGAAATAAGTAGGAATCGGTGGGGTTTTTTTTTTGGTGGGTTCCCCTCTCCGGGGCCCCTGGCTTGCGGGGCTGGATAGAGGGAGAGGGCCTCGGAGAGCTAAGGAGAGGGGGCCGGGGGGCGGGGGACCGCGTTTGAAGTTTGGTCGGGCCAGCTGCTGTTCTCCTTAATAACAAGAGGGGAAAGGAGGGAGGGAGGGAGAGACTGAGAGGAGGAGGGGAGGACCGGGAGGGGAGGGAAAGGGAGGAGGAACCGGAGAGGGGGGTGAGGCGAGAGGGAGGAGAAGTAACTGCCCAGCCAGTTTGCGTCACTGCCTCGGAGAGCAGAGAGCAGAGCGAGCTGGGGAGAGCAGACAAGTTTGAAGGGGAGGGCAGGCAGAGTCAGCAGCCCCCGGGGCGCTCCTCTCCCACCGCCCATCCCTTTCCCCTCTTCTTCCCCAGCTTCCCTCTCTGCCCTTCGCTATTTCCCCGAAAACCCCTTATTTAGCCAAAGGAAGGAGGTAAGGGGAATCCTCTCCCCTCTCCCTCTCCAAAAAACCCCCCAATTTTCCAGTCCGGAGATCGCAGGGGCGCGAGTGGGCACCCAGCTGGCCATGGAGCTGCTGTGCGGAGAGGTGGACCCGGTCCGCAGGGCCGTGCCGGACGCCAACCTGCTCCACGACGACCGCGTGCTGCAGAACTTGCTGACCATCGAGGAGCGCTACCTTCCCCAGTGCTCCTACTTCAAGTGCGTGCAGAAGGACATCCAGCCCTACATGCGCAGGATGGTGGCCACCTGGATGCTGGAGGTAGGTCTGCAGGCAGGCGCACCGTCCGTCCCCGCCCGGACCCCAGGCCCCACGCGGGGACCCTGAACCTGCGAGAGGGCAGCCTCCGCGCCCGCCTCCCTGCTGCTGCGCGAGAGGTTACCCCGTGCCCTCGGCGAGACGCGTGGCTTCCTTTCTGTTTCTTGCGGGGTGCAAGATTAACGGGGGGAGGGGGAGAGGAGGGAGGAGGCAAATCTGGGAGCAGCGAGGCTGTCCCGGGGCGGGGGTGGGGGAGCATCCCGCGCGCGGGTGCCTGCATGTGGCTGCCTCCTCTCCCCCCCCCCCAACCCCGACCTGTCTTTTGCGAAGCCGAGGCTGCTTTCGGTGCCTTGAAGAAGGGAGTAGGAGCGGGAAGCCGGGACCCCAAAATTAAAAAATCAGCCCCCCCCAAAGGCCAGGGCAAATTCGTCCTAGCCTCGGGTCCCCCCCCCCCACCCCCCGCCTGTGGTCGCGACTCCGCGTTGGCACTTAAGGGGGGAGGGCGGAGGGCGGAGGGAGGAGAAGAGAAATGGGGAATTCAGGAGCCCCGGAAGTCACACTGAAGAAACGTGTGTTTTCGGGGAACCCAAAAGAACCACTTCTTTCCCCTCGCTCCGAACCGTCGCGGACCGAGCCTTGTGCCCACGTCTGCACGGCTCCGGACCTGCCGTGGTTTCGCCATGTTGCTTTGTAAACTCGGGGTGGAGAGGCTGGAACGCGTCGCCCGCTCCCCCTCGCACCCCACTATCCCGGCCCCCCACTTCTGATGGCGCCCTCGCCCCCGATCCCCCCCTCCCTCACGAGGGTTACTTACGTTTCGGCCTTCAGTTTCCTGGGTGCGGAGATCTGGGTGGGGTGGGAGGGGGGAGGAGGTGTGTGCAGGGGGGATAGCGGGTCCCCCCCGAAGGAGAGGCCGGAGCCCCCCGCGCCTCTCTCCGGCGGCTCCCCGTCCTCGTCTGTCCCCCAGCTCTTCGCCACCGTCCCCGGCCTCTGCCCTTGTGGGCCGCGGCCGGACACTCCCGCCGCCGCGCTCACCCCTGCAAGTTTCCCCCTCGGTATCCAAAGCCCCAGGGGTCGCGGTCCAGACCTTCCCGGCACCCCAAACCTCCGCTGCGGGTAGCCTGGGTCCTCTGTGGGGTTTTCACGGCGAAAGGGCTTGTCTGGGGTATTTCCTCGATTTTTAATTATTTTTTGAACCCGTCTCCCCTGCTCCGACTCCGGCCGCCCAGGCTGCGCGGCGCTGGCTCCCTCCGCCCTCCCCCCGCTTCCCCACCTCTCCCCACCCACCCCCCCAAATGCGGCGCCTGGGCCGCGGGGACTGCCCCCGACAATTTTTTCAATTGTCGGGAATGATAGAGCAGGGTCTGGGGGTCCGAATGAGACCAAGAACGAGAGCCCCGGAGCCTCCAGAATATTTTTATTGATTTTTTGAAAAGATGACGAAATCCAAAAAAGAGAGTGAGTGCGAGCGAGCGGAGCGGTGAGCGGCCCACGGGGGCGGCGGGGCCGGAGCTGCTGCGCCCTCGGCCTCGGGGTCCTTAACCCACCTCTCCTTTGAGTTTTTAGGCTCCCGGGGAGGACCCCAGCGCGGATGGCCATTCAGATTGACCCCAATTTCCTCGCCTTCATTCTGATCGCTTATTCTACTCCCCTCCCCCTCCCCCCCTCCCCCGACAAATTCAGTATTTTTGTCGTTTCCCTAGACTGTGCGGTTTCCTTTTTTTCTCTTTTCTTGATACTATGGTCTCCCCCCACCCCGACCCTGTCCCACTCGTGTCATAGGTCTGTGAGGAGCAGAAGTGCGAAGAAGAGGTCTTTCCTCTGGCCATCAATTACCTGGACCGCTTCTTGGCCGGAGTCCCAACTCCGAAGACCCATCTGCAGCTTCTGGGGGCCGTGTGCATGTTCCTGGCTTCCAAGCTCAAAGAGACCATCCCGCTGACCGCTGAGAAGTTGTGCATTTACACGGACAACTCCATCAAGCCTCAGGAGCTGCTGGTAATGACTGCCTCCTTCCTCCCTGCCTTTCTGCTCTCCCCTATCCTAATAATATACTTTGATGCCGCTGCTCCCGGAACAGATCCATAGGACCCCAAATTACCCATCACTGAAGTTTTCACACTTCTGGGAACTCTTTTAACACGAGGCTCCTTGTGTTCCTACTGTGTGCTGGGCTCTGTGCGAAGTACCGAGACTCCACCCATGAATAAGATCCTCACTCAGGGAGATTTGTGTTGGTGAGATTCATTTGCAGTGTGTGCGCGCCCGCTTGCGTATGCAGAGGCGGCATGAAACTCAGTGATAAAATATTTTAATTAAATTCCAAATTTTCAATCGCTGAATTACGAGACAGTAATCAACTTCTCACATGATTCTCAAATACACATGTGGCGTGTCTCCTAAGAACCGGGAGTTCAAAGGTAGGTCTTAGGCACCTCTTAGAGTCTCAAGATACCCGCACATAATAGCTGTTAACTAAAATTGGCTTTTGAGCAGAGTCAAATTGGGCCCTTTGTCAGAGGGTTGGGAGGCCTGGATTCCTGTCTCCGGTGGGGCTGTTACCTCTACATAGACACGGGGTCCTGTCTGGACTCTGGTTTCCTGCCCGCAAACCTTTCTCCCACCCAATAGGACTCTTTGCCCCTGTAGCTTCATTCCTAAGACGGCCATGTGGCAGCAGCGTGGCATTGGTTGGGCGGCTCCAGAGGCCCACCTTCAGTGATCTGCACAGCCTATCTCCCAACTGTTTGGAAAAGGGGCCCCCTCTTCCCACCCCCTCCTCCTCCCCCTCCCTGCTGGCCAGGCCTGCACTAAGTCCACAGGGCCCGGGACTGGCTGCCTGAACTGAGCTCTTTGTGAGAGGCCTTCCTCCCTGAGGCTGTGCTGCCACCTAGCGGCAGACATGTGCAAGGATGGGGAGGAATCTCCGAGAATGCAGAGGGGCATGAATGACCTCACCTTTGAACAGTTGCCAGATTTCAGCTGCTTCTGGTTTGGTCCGAGAGGCCCAGAAAGGTGCTTTCTTCTAGGAGATCTGCTTCCTTTAATAATGGTACAAGTCGAGTGGTTTATACTCACATTCCCCCGTGAGAAGGAGAGCTGGAATTTCAAGCCATCTTGGAAGACACTGACTGTTTAGTAGTCTATCTGGGTTTTCACCCCCAGCCTCCCGTAAAAAGCCAAGGCAGACTTGAAAGCAGGTAAAGAGAGCATGGTTAAAATTGGGATCCAGTTATAGTTCTCATGGGAGACGAAGAAAACGAATCTTCCTTTTGCCTCATTGTTTCAACATGATGGGGGACTCGGGTAATTTTCAGAGCGCCCCAGTTTTTTTCCAGGGGCTTGCCAAGCTAATTTATATTGCTGCAGACAAATCTGCCTTTTTCCGGTCTCTGTCTCTTTATCCCAGAAGCTGAGAACTGGAGGAGTCCTCCTATTTTACCAACAAGAAAGCCGAGGCCAGGGAAGGGGAGGGAATTGGCCCAGACCGCACAGCCAGCCGGTACTGTGGGTCGCAGGCAGAATAGGGCTCTGGTGGCCGGCTTAGCAGGCGGAAGACAGTCGGGATCTTGGGGTGAGTGGGGGAACGGACGACACTGGTAAGCTGGTCGCTCCTTCTGTGGATGATGATAGATCGATAGGCCTGTTTTTCCCTCTGACTGCACGTATTTTTAAGGCTTTCTCTTTGGCTTGTTTCCCTTTGAGCACAGTTCCCCCCAACGCATCCCAACAAGGGAGAGAAACAAGGTTTTTCAGTAGGTGGGCTGCTGGTGAGAGGCCCACAAGAGACAGGGTTGCATGGTGCCAGCATTTGGGCTTCAGGCTTCTATGACCTTGAACAAGGACCTTCACTCTGCCCTGAATCACCTCCAGCTGCACAATGGGGTTGCCAGTGACCATGCGGTCCTTCAGTCATGGTAACAAAGGCCTGTGAAACATTTAAGTGGAAGGGTGCCCCGTGCCTGAGTATCATTTCCCAAGATTTCTGCATTACGTGTCCAGGGGAAAGTTTTAGCAGCAGAGAGAAAAATGGCACTTTTTGGCACCAACTACAAGCAAGCTAATTGGTTGCCAAGGATTTGGGCCAAGAAACCTAATTTTGAGCTTTAGTCTGTGTACATCATTTTTCCACGAGGATTAAAAAGACTATTAATCTGGTGATAGATATACAATAAATTGCTACCAAAGGGCTACAATGACCTTGGCGTTATCTTACTGTAGATTCAAGCTTCTGGGTGGGCGGACAGAAGCATCCCCCTGGAGTGCAAGTCAGGGTTGGGTGTGGGTCGGGGAGCTGGAGAGGCAGAGAAATAGAAGAAAGTACCATCTTGGCAACAGCTACCTGGGCTCATTATTTTCAGTGGAGCCTGACCTTTGAAGCCTAAGAGGAGCCGTCACCCACTTCAAAGCTTTAGGGCCACTCTGATAAACGGCCCCGCCTCCCAATCTAGCCGCGTGTCCTAATGAGAATCGTTATGAAGACTGGTCTGGATGCCAAGCCCCCAGTCCCGGATGCCAGGTCAGCCTGTGGGTTTTATACTCTTCCCTTCCTCCCTCCGTCCCCAGGAGTGGGAACTGGTGGTGCTGGGCAAGTTGAAGTGGAACCTGGCGGCCGTGACCCCCCATGACTTCATCGAGCACATCCTCCGCAAGCTGCCTCAGCCCAGCGAGAAGCTGTCTCTGATCCGCAAGCACGCTCAGACCTTCATCGCTCTGTGCGCCACTGGTAAGAGCTGCTGGAGCCCAGTGGGGGCCGGGTGCTGGGGAGGGCTTTGCGGGGGGGGGGATTCAACGGGAGGAGGACCGCAGCCCTAACTTCCAGGGATTGGGGGGTCGAGGGGAGGGGGGTCCCAAGTAATCTAGAGTCCAAGGTTTCATTCCTGGGCTGTTTTCTTCCTTCCTTTATCTCAGCTGGTATATTTTCTCTCTCTGCCAAACTCATAAATGGTTTATGAGAACAGGTGTGGTGAGGGGGAAAAAAAAATAGCGCCCGTTAAAATATTCTTTATGGTGTCTAAAGTGCTCTTTGAAGATTATATATACTGCCCTCTGGTCGTGTTTCAATCTTTCATCTTTGGAGGAAAAGGATGGCTTGGAGATAAGCCCAAGAGGAAATTTGGAGGGGGGCGGGATGCAAATATAGGTCTGAGGAACGCTGTCAAGATAAATACCGCCTGCCTTGATAAGTGGTAAGGGAGGCCAGAGGAATTCTTTTGGCTGCAGGGCATTTACTGCCTTCCGGCTGCTTCTTCTCCAGGGTTCGGGTGGACATGTGGGGTTTTCAGCAAGGACCGCTTCCTGAGCCTGGGCTCTGCTGCCCTCCCTCCACGTGTTGGGGTTTTGATTGCAGCCTTTAACACTGCAACCGCCTTTTCATGTTAAGAGCTCTACACCCACCACGTTGATCCCGCAATGGATACATAGTCCTTGTTGGCCCGTTTGCTTTGCAATTAACTGATAAACTAAAGGCAGTGGTTCGAGGCAGTCTCATCACACTGAACTTTGGCCAGTTTCCGCCATCTTTTTATCCCCCCCCCCCCCCCCAACGGTAGTGGCCATGGGAGAAACTCCGGACCCATCGTCGGCCAGGGTAGAGCGTCAGGCGTTCATATTTTTCACAATCAGAAGTGTTAGGGAAAGAACTTGCTTGGGTGGATCTTCCCCCCCCCACCGGGTGAGAGGGCGGGGTTCACGGTTGCCAGGAGTATGTACTGGAATTGCAAAGGTGGGCCTGGGGCTTGACTTCTTTCAGTATCTTGTTACATGTTACTCTGGAGCTTGCGAAGATGAGCACATTATCTGCAATAGTGTTCATGCCCTGTTCATGGTCAAAAGGTCGGGCTTTGCTACTTACCACCCCGCGACCTCTCTGAACCTTTGCCTCTTCATCTGCAAAATATGCCTATTGACACAGGATGCTCTTACAGCCTTTTCAGGTGGTTAGGAAAACGGACATCAGAAGAGAGATGATGTACAAGGAGGTCCTTTGTCAACCAGGCAAGGTGTAGGCGATGTGCCCTGGTACTAAATGTGAAAATGTCTCCGATTCTGACTCTTTTAACTGAGTGGATACAATGACTTTCCTAACCCTAACCCTGCTACCCCCATCTGAGTTTAGCAGGACGCCGTGCTCGGGCTTTGCGGGCTCAGATGCAGGGTCCAGCCCCCCACTGTGGATCCCAGAGCAGGCTTTCCGTCCCTGAGCTTCCCAGATCCAGGCCCAGCCTCGTGGAATGTCCGTGTCCTGTGCCTTTCCTGCAGCCCTGGGGGACCATTCTTTGCCCGTGATTCTCGCTGCCCTGCAGACCGTAGCCCTTCTTCTTCCTCCCCTTCTGCTGTCTGGCCTGGCCCCTAGAGGTCAGCCCCTCATTGACTTGTCATTTTGTCTCCCAGGCCCCGCTGTCCCTTCCTCTCCATTGTGATGATTCACTGTGGAGAAGGGGTCAACCAGCCCTTTTCTCTCTAGGATGGCTGACCCCTGACCCTGCGCTCCCCCATCGCCCAGCTGTCGATAGCCAGAGCTCTGCTCTGACCTTGTCTCTTAACGGACGTACCTTTTGGGGTCCATCCACCCACTTCTCCTCGCTGATCTCTGACTCGGGTCGGGAGGGTGGGTGGAGTGACCCAGGCCAAAGGAAGATTCCCCAGATTGCCTAAAGGCCCATTCTCTAAAATTCTTCTAAAAGAAGGCTACTCCTGGCCTTCTTGGCCAGGTCCTTGGGGCAGCTGCCACGTTTGGGGCCCGAGGAGGGAGCCTGGGATTCAGGGACGGGACAGAGGTCTGAGGGGAGGCAGAGGAAGTCGGGAAGGCTGCCTTTTGAGAGAGGAGCTAGCCTGGGGCAGGGGCAGGGGAGGATGGGAATGAGAACTCCTCCAGCCGGGTACTGAGCGCCACGTGTGGACCGCTCAGAGCACAGGGAGGGTCTCAGACGTTTCCTGGGTCTAGAGGGGATGAGCCTGCCCGAGAGGCATTTCTTTCCCTGATCTGCCCTTGACTGTGTCTGCGTGGCCGAGTCACGTGGCATCTCGCTGCCTGGGGTTTTAGGGCCGCGGGCCTGACGGAGTAAAAGCCAAGGGGCTTGCTTTTCTTGAGGGGAACACCTTCCGGTTAGATGAGATGCCTCGTTCTCGGGCCAGGGTGTGAGGAATGGGTGCGTGCCTAGGACAGGCCGGCAGGAGTTACAGCAGCCCAGGTCCTGCTCCGTTCCCCCCCAGGGATCCTGGACGTTCTGCCTTGGAGCTCCAGGAGCACCGGCAGCCAGGGGCAGCGACCCTGGGGCTGTGTGGCTAGTTGAGGGGGAAAGCTGCTTGTGAAAGAGCTGGCGGTGGTCCCGCAGTCCGTGGAGAGTGCCTGTGTGTGAAAGGGGAAGAAGCGGGAAGGGCAGGGCTGTCAGTCCTCCTTCCCGGGGCTTGAGGCTTCACATGCTGGTGAGACGGAGAGAGGTGCCCTCTTCCCTCCCCTGCTCAGCCCTGAACAGCCTCTGGGGCGGGAACTCTGGCTGGTGCTGGTCAGTGGAGGCCATGGGGTGAGGGGGAGCCCTTCATAACTGCCTTCCCTAGAGCTTTGGATGCTGGGCAGCAGACCGTTCTAGCAACCCCTGGTGCCGCTCTGATGGCAGAGCCCCCAAGTCTGCCAACGAGGAAAGAGACCATTGGGATGACTCAGGATCGCACGCCGGCGTGGGGGAGATTCCTGATGCATGACATCATGCTGAACAGATGATTCCAGTTAGTTTAGAAGAGCCAGTGGCGTTGAGTTTGAACTTGGCGCGGGCGGGGGTGAGGGAGGACGTGTTTAGCCTCCCTACCCACGGCACCCCGCATCTCTCTCTGTGCCTAGGGGCCCCCCACCCCGAGGTGCTGCCCTCAGCTATCCAGGCTCCCTGCCCAGTGGGCCTGGGCCCCAGGGATGGTGATACCCCAGTGCTTCCCCGTCCTCCTGGCTGTACCTAGATGTGTCTCGTGACGCTTCATCCCTGGGTTATAGCCAGACAGTGGTGGCCCAGAGAGGGTCCACGACTTGGCCCCTGATCCAGAAAGGGAGGTCTGCCTGGGTGGTTGGAAGGTGGAAGGAAGAATGGAAAGCCCTTTCCATCTGCGACCCAATGAGTTCCGTTCACCGAGCAGTGGTCACGGGGCCCCGGGGAAGTGGACTGTTGAACCGGGAGTCTCAGTTCTTCCGTACGTGGGGACGGGCAGCTTGATAGGGCCCATCTCACTTCCCACCTGGCTGTAAGGTGGGTGAGGAGCAGGCTGAGGGCCCTCGTCCAGCCCCCCACCGGCTCTGGCCTTTTAAAGCCCCACCTGAGGCAGGTTGGAGGAGAGGGGGAGAAGGGCATCCCTGGTTCTCTCCCCCTCCGAGCGAGCGCCTCTCGCCCCCTGGTGGTGAACAGAAGCACAGCGGTCACGCTTGCCGGTCAAGGCCTCGGCCACCATAGTCAAAACAATGGGGATAAAGCCATCCCCAGGGCCATGTAATCTGTGGTTTCAAACCCGCTTAGCTCAGAACGCTTCCTTCAGTGAAATCTTACCAAGTTGATGAACGTGGAGCAGCTCTCCGGCCCTTGTCCAGATTAAGGAGCCCAGCGGGTCCCCAGGAGGTCCTTGGGTGGTGAAGTGTCTCTGCAGGGTCCCACAGTGGGCTGGGGCCACAGACGGGAGGGGTTCCCATCTCCTGGACTCCTGAGCCTGGGCTCCTTCCTTTGGGCTTTTCTCCAGCCTCTGATGGGAAAGATGGCCGTGTATTCCCAGTGGGGCGTGGGCGGTGCCTCTGAAGAGCTCTTTACCTGCTGGTGAGTCTCAAAGTGCACTGGGGTGCAGCGTCCAGATGCCTCTCTCCATCTTAAGCCCAGGCCCGGCATCAGACGTTAGACAAGTCACTTAACCTCTCAAGGTTTCATCGATTCATCTGTAAAAGGGAGTGTCTTGAAGCAGGTCAATTTCACCTTGTTTTTTGTTAATTCTTTGCCAAGTAAGCAAACAGTAGGAACGCTGCCTGGGCTGGTCGGTGGAGCTGGGGTTCCCCGTGAGGCCGCTGCTGGCCTCACCGAGAAGGTGGAGGTCAGGTCAGGGCTGCTGGGGTGTGGGGCCTGTTCCTTGGCTCTGGGTGACCCCAGCTGAATGAACAGTCCGACTTCTCTTTCATTCCTTGTGTGCTTGTGCCCTCTTTCCATCCCCCTGTGAGGCCTCAGCTTCTCCCACTGCTGACAAAGCAGCAGGAGGCAGTGGGGACACGATGAGGCCGGTTCTGCGACACACACACACACACACACACACACACACACACACACACACACACACACACACACACACACACACACACACACACACACACTCTGAGAGTGAAAGAGCCTCAGGGCGGCCAGAGCAGAGCCCTCGTTCTCCCCGGCCTTGCTCTGCAGGGCCTGCTGTTTCCCCGCATCCCTGCAGACGCTGAACAGAATCGCCGACAGTCAGAATTGCCCACCCCAATCCCACAGCGGGCCCCTGGGGTAGGAACACTGGGGTGATGACAGTGATGCTGGTGGTGGGTGTTGTGGATTGTTTACCAAGAGCCAGGCACTGTTCTCTTAGTTGAATCCTCAGAACTACCCTATGAGAGTATAATTATTATCCTTATCTGTGGGTGGAAAAATGGAGGCTCAGAGAGGTCAGGTAACTTGCCCACCTTCACACAGCTGGTAGGTGGTAGGTCACCAGCCTCTGTGGCCTCCACCTTCCAGTGCTTGGAGCTGCTTGGCCCAAACCCTTCCCACCTCCTTTGGGGAATCCTTCTAAGTGTGTGTCTCTAATGCTCCTATCCACGTGGGCACCTCCTTTCTTTGAGACGTTTCTTTAGAAGTCACCTAGCCATTTAGAACGTATCATGCTGTATTCTATTCATATGTCCCGTGTCTTGGAGGAATCATCATCCTATGCCTTGGGGGAATCATCATCGTGTTGCCTGGAACAGGGAGGAACACGTCGTAACTCGATCCGAATGGGTCAGATCAGCTCAGCTAATTGCCTCTCACTCTGCGGGGGCGGGGTGGGGGGGGTTCTTAGGAAGTCGCACACACTTCAGCTTTCCAGGTGGGCAGCTGAGGATGGGGATAGACCCTCACCACTGAGCACACCTACAGCACCAACGTAGAGCTTGTCAGCGTTTTTGACCAAGAGACTCAGAGATTTGGGAGAGATCGTTACTTGGTATTTTATTTTTGCAAAGATAAAATAACGTTTCCCCCACTGGATGGTGGGGAAATTTACATACATCTTTGTATTCTCCTAATTTCCCCATGTGCATGCATGTCGATGCATTTCTATTTATATATTTATGGACAGTTGCAGTCTTGATCATAGCACGTGCTCATGAAGCCTGATTTTATTTTTGCTCTCTCCCTCAAGTAAATAGTGTGAATCTATCTCCATCCAGTTCCATAGCCAAAAGTTTAAGGTTTCCAGAAATGGCTGAATGGGTTGGATGGAACTTTCCACAGGTGAGTGTGGAGGTTAGCTAACAAGAGCTAGTACAAGGACACGACCCTTCAGATGTTTTATTCAGGTGTTTTTCTCTCTGCCGTTTCCCCTACCAGCAGAGAGGGGGTGTCCCTGGGTGTGGTCTTGGGGCAGCCCCTGAGGCCATGCAGAACTGCTCGATGGAGAGAGATGTCTTGTGACTTTGCTGCCTGGGGGAAGCTGTGCTGTGTTCTATTGTCTCTTCCTTATTCTTTTCCTTGAGAGTCGTTTTTACTCCAGAGCCTTAAGTAAAAGCCAGTTAGAGCTGGAAGGCCCCGGGAAGATTAACCAGCCTACCGTCTTCCAACTTTTTGACCTAAACCATAAAGGAAGAAATACATTTTATAACGCAACTCAGGATAACTGTCAATGTACGTCAAATCGATACAGATGTTTTTTAAGGCAGTATTGACTCTCACTACTTGCATTACTTCCTGATACTTTCTATTCTGACATTGTTAGAATTGTTCTAACATTTTGTTCAACTCAACGACAACAAAAAATGCTGGTCACCACCTACAAATGAATTTCATGACCCTGTACTGAGTTGCAGGTGGAGGTTAGAAAAACTAACTAGTTAGTTCGCTGCTCTACCTCCACCCTCCTCGTAGACAACTGGGACTCCAAGGGGCTGGGAGGGAGGAAGTGACTCGCCCAGGGTCCCACGGGCTGGACCTGGCTTTGCGGGAGAGCCGGGCAGTTGTCGGGGCCCTAGAGGGGGTCACTGCCCTGCTGCTCAGCAGGGCCAGCCTGGCTTCCCTGGCCCTGTCGGTGCTGCCCAGAGGCTGCCGTGTTCATGCAGCCCGTGCTCCCCAGTTCTGGGGGGCGGGGCAGGGGACAGTGTCCCTCGGCATTTTCCCACAAAACGAGAAGGGAGGTACGATCCTCTCGGCAGCCCTAGGACCGTCCATCCACACGGCCTGACTGCCAGAGTTAATTCATTTGCTGGAAGTGGGAGTTGGGTTTGCAGGCAGCGGGATGCAAAGATAGGCGTGTGTGGGCTATGCTTCCTGGGCTGAGGCCTGGGGCAGGGGGGCCGGGGATCCCCTCCTGCCCTGCCCTTCCCTGCCAGCTGCTCCCACCCGGGGCCTGTGTGGGCCCAGGGCCACGGGCTGGCTGCTGCCTCTGCATTGTGAATGTCCCAGGGGGGGAGCTAACGAGGTTACTGGGCAGAGAAACACTCCTGTGACCCCATGTGAAGAGACCTACAGCAGAGCGGGAGGCAGGGAGGCTGGCTTCGTCACTGTCTGGGGACAGAGAAGGCTCTGGACGAGTTAGAGCACAGCAGGCTTTGGGTGGAATGGCGTAATATATGTACATCCCTCGAGAGGTGGAGATGGTGCGTGGGCTAAGAAAAGAAGGCCATGGAGAAAGACAGACAGACGGCCAGGCCTGCTGTGTTCATGGGATTCGGCCAGGAGGGGAAGGGTTTGTGCCTGGCTGAGCAACCCAGCGCAGTTTCTGAGGACGCCACTGACCTGATGTGGACAATGGGGTCACTGATAAAAGTGCGTCCTTGGACTATGTTGATAGAATAGCAAGAGGGGGAGATAGTAGGTTGAACTGTTTCTGTAGGTTAAACCCAGTGCTTATGCTGGGATTGGAAGCGTGACCCACGTCTTCCCTCTACAGCAATCCCCCTCTCTCCAACTTTCCACTTCTACATGCAGTGAATTCACTGGGATGATGGCAAAGCTAGAGAGAGCCCTTTGTGGAAGATGCTCTCGACTCCGGGGCTGCAGTTAGGATCAGGGACAAAACTCTCACCTCTTTCACCTATCAGCACAGGGCAGGGTGAGGGCAGTGGAGACTCAGAAAGCTCGGTTTCTCATCCACAACGTTAAGGTACGGATTGTACACAGCTTCCGTGGTTGAGGGCTGGATTACGCAGGCTGTGACGAGTCAGGTCCTGGCCGTGTCGGCAGGTGGGAGCTCTTAGCAGCCGGAGCAGGGGTAAGGGGTGTGTATCCTCACCTCCCTTCCATGGACAGCAGTGGCCGATTTGGTTGCCAGACCTTCTGGGGCACCGCCCCCCCAGAAGAAACTGGTGTTTGGGCTCCCAGGCTGGTACGTAAAAGCATCCTCTGTAGTTGCTCTTGGATAAATGGAAAATGAGGGGGTTCGAGCCCATCAAATGTATCATCGTTTTTCCACTTGTCTCTAGCAAACCACTCTTTTTTTTCCCCAGCAAGAAAATGGGATCTTCAGGCCTCAAAGCCATAAAATCTAAACCAAGTCGTTCCTCTGATTAGGACGGCTAATATTGGGAGCTCGATTGACTTCCCGTCCTGTCTCCTAACATTCTGAGGGCCCTTGACGCTGGGTAGAAGTGGGGAATTGTGTGAAACTTGCCCCCCTAGCACCCGCCCCCCCCCCCCCCACCATGGCTGCTTCTCCCACTTTCCTTGCATGGCCCGTGGGATCTTAGTTCCCCAACCGGGGATTGAACCCGGGCCCCCTGCAGTGGAAGCACGGAGTCTTAACCACTGGACCACCGGGGAAGTCCCATCCTTTTCTTTTTTTTTCAATCAAATCATCTCTTTTGTTCTGAGCCATCTTAGTCCTTGATGCCTGTCCAGAGAGTATGGCAGAGTCACGTCAGGGCTGTCGTTCTTCCTAAGATTTACCTGCTCGTACTTCCACCTCCTTCGAACATCTGGAGCCCTTGGCTCGTGTCGCTTGTGTAGCACGTGGGTTACCTTATCTGTACTGGTCTCAGACCTCCCTCCTCTGCTCAGTCTCCTCCTTTTAAATCTGGAACCGCCGCAGTCATGGGCAAATGAAGGGCGTCTCGTGAAGGAAAGACTTAGGAGAGGATGCGTCCGTGGGGACCAGGGGCCACTTGTGCCATCCTCCTGCCGAGCGTCTTCAGGCTGGGGAGCGCCTGCCTCCGCCCCGTCCTGACCTTCCGCCTCTCGTCCTCGCAGACTTCAAGTTCGCCATGTACCCGCCGTCAATGATCGCAACTGGAAGTGTGGGAGCCGCCATCTGTGGGCTCCAGCAAGACGAGGACGTGAGCTCGCTCACGGGCGACGCCCTGGTGGACCTTCTGGCCAAGATCACCAACACCGACGTGGTAGGTGGCCCCCATCCATCCTCTTGGCTAAGACCAGGCCTCTCTTTCCTCAGCTCGGGGAGGGAGACAGTAGGTTCGATGAGCAGGTGGCAGAGGTTGTTTGTTGCTGTTGGTTTCTGTTTTCTGAGATCAGCACCCGCGGTCATAAGAAAATTCAGCAGGTGAGGCCTCACGTGCCATCAAATAGAGAAAAGAACTTCGCAAGCAGAGACAAGGGGGGAGGGCGGGCTGCTGACCAGTTTCCTGTGTGGCCCGGGCTTCCCCATGGGTCTGATTTGTTGCCTGTTGCTTGTTTCCATTTATGTACAATCCGCAGCCTGCCTCTCCTCCAGCGTGGAGCTTTGTCGCCTGCTCACGCGCGCTGAGGCTGGCAGGCAGAGCCGGAGCGAGCCCCCCCTGCACCTCAGGGCTTGGGAGACGGAGGGGCCCCCCACCTCCACAGACCTCTCCACCCCGCCTGCTTCTCACTTCCCTTTAGTTCAACGTGATGACGGATTAAAAAGCACTTTAAAAAGAGTTAAGTGCCGTACAAATGCAAGGAACTATTATTAGCTATAGATTTTTCCATTCTGGGTGCCCTCTGGACAGTGCAGAGGCTGTAACTCTGGTTGCCAGCATTTGAAGCTCCTTAGAAGAAGAGAGGTTTGGGGGACAGCCCAGGGTCCAGGGAGGCTCTGATTCAGCTAGCTGGAAATTGCGGTCCTTAGAAGGTTGATTCTGCGAGGTCAGAGAGGGGGAGAAGCCGGGGTCACCGGCCTGGGACCAGAACCTGGAGGCTCTGACGCCCAGCCTGGGAACCCTGCATTCCTCCCTCGCTGCAGCTCCTGGGATCTTTTTGTTTGAAAAAGGCCTTTGGTTTAAAGCCACTTGAGAGAGGGGTGTCAGCTCTGAGGCCCTCTCAAGTCACCATGGAGAGGCTCAAGAATGCAGGGGAACTTTGTGATGACCCCCTCTGGATGGTCAGGGGGATTCTGAATGCCCTGCTGTGGGCATATATTGACTTATAAGGGATAATGTGGTTTACAGGCCTGGGGCCGGTGCCTCCACCAGGGATGCTGGGCAAAAGGGTAAATGTCAGCACGCCTAAGGCTGCAGTTGGCTGGCCTCCCCCCGACCCCCCCCAGATTTTGCCTTGGCCTTCATTACCATCTCAAGGAGATGGCACAGGGGAGGGGTTCTCCTTTGAAACAGTTCTTAGAGATGCTTTTCAAATGCTGGCTCCAAACAGGCTTCTGAAGCATGGTTTCCAAAATATAGATCGAAAAGACCCTCCACTGCAGCTTCCTGGGAAGAATGCTCTTCGAATCCTCTAGAGGCAAATCTTGGACGGAACTTAGCATTTATAGAAATGATATGCTTCCTTCCTTTTCTGAATATCTCCTATTAAGGCTGCCTTGCCAAAAG
Source organism: Eubalaena glacialis (assembly GCF_028564815.1). NCBI lineage: Eukaryota > Metazoa > Chordata > Mammalia > Artiodactyla > Balaenidae > Eubalaena > Eubalaena glacialis. The sequence goes on along the minus strand of NC_083726.1, from coordinate 112,879,816 downwards.
GACTCCCAACCGGCTGAAGACCAGCCCCTCCTCGACCCCCGGGGACAAAAATGTCAGTGACAAGTGTTTGACCCCACCCCCACCCCCCCGCCAGCATTATAACCTCCTTCGGATATTTCTAGATGTGCCCTGATGGGCTGATTGTCCCACGGGGTCTCCAGCTTTCTCCCTCATCTCTGTGTCACCCCTTACTGGCTTCAGATGGACAGAGGTCGCTCCTGGGGTGCCAGTGGAGCTCGTGGGCTGTGCCTTGCTTATCAAGTCCGCAAACCAGTCTTCTTGTTTCATAGGGGAGACACTGCTTGCCCCTTTCAGATACTATGTAGCCAGGCCATCCTAGTCCACTGTCAGACTGGGTCAACTAGATATAAAAGTGGCTTAGAGGTTCCTTCTAAAAATCGCAGCTGTTGAATGGAGATGCACACATGTGCCTCGTTCTCACTAGTGGGCCCCGGGTTAAACATTTTAATGTGAAAAACCAAGCATGCGTGTACCACTTTTTCAGAGAACGGTTGGAGAGCTCAGGAAGTCCCCAGCTTACCTCGGGTCCCCAGAGCCTCACTCCCACTCTCCCTGGGGACGTCCTCGGTGCCTCAGCTATTGTGCGTGCCGGACTTCGGGCGCTAAGTCCTCCCACCCATCAGCCTGTGTTCTCTGGAGAGCTCTTGGTGCAGGCTGTCACCTTGTGAGCAAGGCCCATGAACAAGCAAGGCACAGGCAGCGTGGAAGAAGTTGGGGGGTGGGCGGCACACGGAAAATAAAAGACGAGGCTCCTGTCATCCAGGAACGTAGCGATTGTGTGGAGGATCCCCAGTAAAGCACGTAAAACCCCAGCAAATGAAGATCAAATGAATGGATGCTAAGCAGGTGTTAGGAACTAGACATGCAGTAGGCAATCAGCCCTCGGGAAGGAGCTCTCCGGGCCTAACGTAAAATGCAGAGTAGAAGCCATCCCTTGGTGGTTGAAAATGTCCTTGGGATGGAGAAAGAAACTGTGGTATGTGCATGCCATAGGACATTATTCAACCTTAAAAAGAAATGAAATTCCGATACGTGCTACACTATGAATGAGCCTTGGACGTGTTAAGTGAAATAAGCCAGACACAGACAAATATTGTGTGATTCCACTTATATGAGGTCCCGAGGCCCCTAGACGTAGTCAAATCCATAGAGACAGAAAGTGGAATAGAGGTTCCCAGGGCCCAGGGGGTGGGGGAGTGATTGTGTAATGGGGATGGAGTTTCCGTCTGGGAAGAAAAGTCCTGGAGAGGGTGGTGGTCTCACGGCACAGTGAATGTACTCAAAGCTAACACTGTACACTTAAAACTGATGAAGACGCTCAGTGCTGGGTGGTGTATATATTGCTACCACAAAAAGTTGTAGATACCCACGTAGACATATAATGTCCTTGGGCCACACTGAAGTTGAGCCCTCCCACAGGGAAGCCCAGTGCCCAGACCACCTTCTGCCCTATGGGCCCTGGTGCACGGGCAGATAAGAATCGGGAAGTGCCGGCCTTTGACCCCAGAGTCCTACAGTTGTGTGCTAGCCCCGTGCACCTTGCACCTTGCACCTAGAGACCTGGGCCAGCCGACGGTGTCCTTTTTCCGTGGATTGTCAGAGATACGACTGTAGGAAGAGGATCCCCTCTTTCTCCCCTGAAACAGCCAGAGCCATCTCTCTGGCTCTCTGGCCAGCGGCAGAGAGCTTTGATAGGAGGGACCCACGCGGCCCTGAGAAAGCTGCTCTCTGTTGCTTGCTCTGGTTGCCAAAATAAACCGGAACGCTTCATTCCAAAGAGAAAGCTGAGTGAGAAGCCTGACAGTTTTACAGGGAATAAAAGTCTCAGAGGGTGGTGTATTTTAAGTACTCTTTCCTTCTACTCCTAAGTGTTGCTAAAAACAGACACCAGCCAGAGAGGCCATTCTGGCTTTGGGGGAACGTCTACCGGGGCTTCCGTTGCCAAGGGTCCGCTTGCGAAGGGGGGGACCGACTGGGCCGCTTCCCTGGCAGAATCGGGGTTCCTCTTCCGTCCCCTCGGCATCCTGCTGGAGCTTGGTGCCAGCCTTTATCTCCCTGTTCACTTGTATATAGACTCTTTTGAACGAGACCCAACTTTGACTCAGCCTTTTCTCCAGATCCCCTGGCAGAGTCATTGGGGAATGATGTGGGGAGGGCGGGGGAGGAAGGAAGGGGGGGACAAAGGCTGGGCAGGTGGGTTTCAAGTGTGTTTCTAGTGCTTTGGTCTCCCCAGGTCTTTTGGAAAAGCTAGATGGGTCTTAACATTAACAATACGTCAGGGTCCCCTGAGTTTTACCTGACTTTATCTTAGAGCAAGTCACTTTGTTTTCACGTGACACCATTTTCCTGAGTCACTAATGAACAAGTAGAATTGGGGCTCACGGGCCCATGAAGATGGGAAGTTATTGGAAGATATTTAACAGAACAGGTATAGATGTGAGTCATCCTGTCATTATATGTATCCTTTTCTACCTAGATTACACCAAAACTCTCTGTTGCCTTCTTTTTTTAAGTCTTTATTGAATTTGCTACAATATTGCTTCTGTTTTATGTTTTGGTTTTTGGGCCAGGAGGCCTGTGGGATCTTACCTCCCTGACCAGGGATCGAACCCACATCCCCTGCATTGGAAGGCTAAGTCTTAACCACTGGACTGCCAGGGAAGTCCCTTGAATTCTTAACTATTGCCCAAGAAGATTCCAGGACATCCCTCCCCTAGGGTCATCCTGGCCGTATTAGGATGCTGTTTGTCAATGAGCAATCCGCAGCGCCAGGGAAGACTCGATTGTGACTGCATGTCAGAATCCTAGGGTCCCCACCCTTGCCTTGGTCCCCGGAGCCCTCACAGCACACCTTCTCCTGAAGACCCCTGTGTCCCCGAGACTGTCCTTTGTGCCCTGAACAGGGCCTGTGGTCAGAAGCCTCCAGAAGAGTCGCTGCAAGGGAAGCCGGGGGTGGGACGGCAGAGGAAACAGAAATGGAGGCGGATGCTTCCCGCTCCTGCTTGAGCTTGATTTTTGCCGCGGGCCTCATTTGGTATTCAAGGAAATAAGCGCACCAGGCTGTGAAGAAAGGAAGAATGAGACAGTTTCCTAAGTTGTCGGTGCCCGAGTTGGCCGCGGGTCCGGGGCTCATTCAGCCCTTTGTGCCCCTGTTGAGTGCAGTGCGTGTGTGGTGACAACGCCGTGATGCAGTGACACTGGACGCTGATGGTAGCAGTTCCGCAGCCCATTCACAGGGCCGAGGAGGGTGCGGGGCGCGGGGCTGGAGCCAGCACGCGGAGGAAGTGGGGCCGGGGAAGGAGCCGGGCATCACAAACGCCGCTGTCAGGGCTCCGGGCCGGGGGGGCCGTGGGGCCGGGGGCGGGCGGGGGAGGGGCCCTAGCCTCATCGGGCTGGAGGCCTGCCCGAGCCCCAGCGCTGTGGAGTGCCACCTGTCCAGGCTGACAGACGAGCATTATGGCTCTCCTTCTAATCAGCTTAATTTGGGGCATCTCGACACAATGGCTGGTGCTTTTGGAGGCTTCCGAGAAGCAGAGGGCCCGGAGCCGCGGCACTTGCCGTGCACGGAGCATCTTTTCATCGGAGGCGCTGTCGGGGGTTTTCCAGGCCACTTGGGCTGTGTCTCCCTTTCTCGGAGATTCTCTGCTCTGTCTTTCCTTAGAGCCCGGAAGAGGCAGAGAGGTGCACAGGGAAGAGAGTTCTGGAATTGGAGTCTCGCCCTTTGAAGGCCAGGGTTCGTTTTTAACTAGGTGTGATTGGGGGAGGAGCCAGCTTCGGGTCGGTTCCCTAGCTGTGAAGTGGGCGCAGCTGGCTGTTCGATCTCCAAAAGCCCCCCAGAGCCCCCAGTTCTCAGATCCTGTAAGGATCTGTGTGTGTCGCCTTAGAACTCCGCCCCTGGACACATGGCCGTCACTCTTCTCCAGCTTCGCTTTGGGTTCCCTTCAGGCTCTGCAACTTGCCCCCTTCTGTTTCCTTCTCTGGGCTTGGCCTCCTCCTTCCTCCAGATCACCCCTCCCACCCCGGTCCCCCCGGCGCTCTCCTGCCCACTCGGGAGATTGGGAGCCCCTCCGGCAAGACCGGGGCTGCAGGTAGGGGCACCAGCCCACCGTCCCTCGGACCTCACTTTCCACCAGCTCACGGGAAATTCGCACGCTCTTGGGACGCCTAAGAAGGGCCCCTGCAATCCTAAAGGAAGGTTTAAAATGCAGGGAGTGAGCTCTGTTTCCAGGAAGAGGGATGCCGATTTCCTTCCTGCCACTGTCAGAGTAGAACGTGCAACATCCTTTATGCAAGACGAGCTCTTGCCCTTAAGTAGGTTTTCATCTAGCCGAGAGCGAGAGGTCCCCGCAGTTGAAACTGAGATTAGGACAGCCAAGTCGTGAAGCAGTGGAACCAGAGGAGGGTTAGACGGAGACCCCAGAGCGCTTTCCAGGAATGAGGGACACCATTGACCCACCCAGAGCTTTAGCTTCCTGCTCTGTCACAGCTGAGCCTGTGGGCTTCAGGGTCCCTCATTTCTGGGGGAACTGCTATAGTCATCCCTTTTCCCTTGGAGTAAGAGGTATCAAAGAGGAAGAGCTGGCCATAGTCAGGAATGATTTCGATTGAAATTAAAATGGGACTGGAAAGATCAAGAAAGGAGAGTTTGTGTTTTATGTGAAATCTTTCTTCATTTTATTCGGGAAAGCTGTTTCTGGCTGGAAGTTACATAAATATGACATTCGACGCCTGTGTTCTCTTGAAGTCCCGTAGAAGTCACTGCCCAGTGTGCCAGCCCTCCCTATAGGCCTTTCTCAGAACTGTTCCTTTAGGGTCTAAGGCTGCTGGGAGGGAAGTCTAAATACCGGGAACAGTAGGAACATGGGTGACCCAAAGGGAGACTGTCCGTGGCCCCAAATCAAGTTCTTTAGCTCTCCAGAGCCCGGTCTCCCTGTTTGGAGGACCGTCCATCTCAGCTGCTGGTGTGGCTAAGGCAGTGATGATCACGGCATCCTGAGTTTGTCGTATTATTGGGGTGGCAGATGTGCTGACCCAGAAATAGAGCCTTGGAGGAAGGAAAGTCGGACAGGATTGGCCAGGAGCTTCCTCAGGGACAAGCCAGAGGAGTTTTGACCATCGCCAGTTTTTAACGTTGTTAACCTTGTTCTTTAAGATTAATTGTTTGAGATCATAAGGCTTTCGGGTCCTCACGTACCTTCCACTGAAATGCAGGTGCCCTTAGAAGCATCCTGCCTTTAGCCTTCACCACCGAGCACCTTTGTGAGTGGTGAGTGACCAGAAGCACGGCCACTGCAGGACGGGCCTTGGAGGAGGAGTGCTGGGCGGGCAGAGCAGGCAGCGGGCGAGGCCCATCAGCTTCTAATCACCAGTTAAGGGGTCAGGCAGGTTAGAGGACATGACCAGGCGAGGCCACAGGCCAGTCTGAGAAATGTTGGCGGGTCCTCAGTGGCCAGTCCCTGGCTCTTTCTCAGGGTGGGCTGAGAGCTCTGGGCCGGGGTACGTCTGCCCTGCTGGATGCTCCATCCACTGTGCCTGCTGCACTGCCCGCCTCACCTGTCCTGAGCAAATGCTCGTTCGTACCTCGTTTCAAAGAAAGCTCAGGAATTCTTTCACAGTCCAGGATGGACTTCTTTCTATTCATAATAAATGATTGTCGTGTGTCGAACTTAGCACTTTGTCCAAATGATCTCAGTTGATCCTCCGTCTGTGAGCGTTTCCTGAGCCTTATTTTACAAGTGGGAAAACTGAGGTCAGAGAAGGAAAATAACCTAGAGGCTGCCTGCAAGTCTGGTGGGGCGACAGCAAATACCCCTGCCTTCTTGTCACTCTTAATTCATTCCAGGTGAAATTTCATCTCTGCCCTTAACACTCGGTCTGCCATTGCCCCCAATCTTGATTTTCATAAAAAGCTGAAATGGATGAGAGATCAGAAAGGAAAATGTGGGCGTATGGAAACGGTGTTCCTGAGAACCCCAACTTTATCTTTCGATCTTTGGAAAATAGAGATAACGCTTTGGTGCTCGGCAAACAGTAACCTCTGGGCAGCTGCACGGTGAAACAAGCACAAGGGAAACATACATTAAACTGTGGCAAGACCCAGGCAGAGTGGATTTAACATATGTTCCACGTGTCTATGCTGCTTATGAGAGCACAGGAAAGCAGGCTTGCCAAGGAAAGATGTTGGGAAATAGCTCCTAAGAGCAATTTCTTCAGCTCACCTCCCACTTGCTAGTACCAACCACCATCCCTCCCTAGTGACACCCACGAATTGCCGCTGTGTCCCATGCCACCCAGCTAACAGAAGCGTCTGCCCGAGATCAACACATTCTGAATCTTCCCTACCAAATATAGACTAATATCAAAGCAATGCAGCAATTTTTTTTTTGCCTATTCCCAACTTAGACGGCTCAAGTGTCCAGAATTTTGTAAACATTTCTGTGTTGTATTTTTATGAGAGTTAAGGGAACGGTAAATAAGCGAAAAACAGATGGTTTTTAAGAGGTTCCGCAGTTGCTGTGAGGGTCAGTGTGGTTCAGTCCATTCTCTTATCTATCCCTTGGGTAGTCTAGTGCTGTCACACTGTCTGTACGGCTGGCCTTCCCCTTTTTCCTCTCACCTCCCAGCGTTCCCCAGGCGGGAAGCATCTCGCTGGCCCTTGGATTACCAGGCGCCGCGTGGCCACAAATGGCTCCTCATCTCGGCCAGTGCTGCCCAGGTCCTGTGCATACAACTCACCTGGGCTTCTGCTAAAATGTAGATTCTGATTTGACTGGTCTGGAGAGGGATGAGGTTCTGCATTTCTATTTTCTTTTTTTAATTAATTAATTAGGCTGCATCGGGTCTCAGTCGTGGCACTCGGGATCTTTCATTGCGGCACGCAGGCTTGTCTCTAGTTTTGGCGCGCGGGCTCAGTATTTGCGGCACCGTGGGCTTAGCTGCCCCGCGGCCCATGGGATCTTAGTTCCCCGACCAGGGCTCAGACCCGCGTCCCCTGCATTGGAAGGTGGATGCTTAACCACTGGACCACCAGGGAAGTCCCAGGTTCTGCATTTCTAACAAGCTCCCAGGTGGTGCTGACGCTGCCGGTCTGTGGACCCCACTTGGAGTGGTGAAGTTCCCCGGCACCGGAAGGATGCATCTCCCGTACGTTTCAACTTTCTTTCTACTGGAAAAGGAGCGCGGACTTAGGCGGGGCTTGAATCGTGTGTGTTTTCTTCGTCAGTTGCTCTGTGTACTGTTGCCCTTGCTAACAGCTCTGGTCTGGACCGTTCTTCTTCTAGGATTGCCTCAAAGCCTGCCAGGAGCAGATTGAGGTGGTGCTTCTGAACAGCCTACAGCAGTACCGTCAGGACCAGGGCGACGGATCCAAGTCGGAGGACGAGCTGGACCAAGCCAGCACCCCTACAGACGTGCGGGATATTGACCTGTGAGAGGATGTCGGGCAGGCCGAATGGGAGAGAAGCGTCCAATCTGCTCTCTCCTTCTCTCTGGTTGTGTTTTGTTCTCTTATGTTTTAGGATGAAACTTAAAAAAAAAAAAACTGCCCCCACCTAGATCATATTGAAAGATCTTTTAGAAGTGAGAGATAAAGGTCCTATAAAAACGGAATCATTAAAAGCATTTGGTGCCTATTTGAAGTACAACAGAAGGGAATCCCGTATATATGCGAACAGTTATTGTTTGATGATATTAAAAGTCATAGTAAAATGCTTACAGGAAAACCTGCAGAGTAGCTAGCAAAAATGTATGCCTGCACTATGGGAACAAATTAGAGACTTTTTTTTTCATGTTATGAGCTAGCACATATATACCCCTGGTAGGATAATTTCGAGGAATTGCGGATGCCATTTATGGCAGGATTAGATTGCAAAGCAATGAACTCGAGAAGGAATTAGAAATAAGGAGGGACAGGACGGGGAGGGAGTTACAAAATAATCTCAGTGCGATCGAACCATTTTGGATGGAGAAGCGCCCTTGCTCCCGACCACCTGTTTGTTACTAAGTCAGGAGCGTTGCTGGGTCTCTAGTGACAACTCTTGCTGTCTACAGTAGCTGCTACCTAAAAGAGATGATGTTTTGCCCGTTGGACACAGGTGATTGGATCCTGGGGTTTCACGTTTTTCGACATCTTGCTTCTTCTTCCAAACATGGTTCGTTGCAGACACCACCCAGTTTTTATCTAAAAGGGGCAATCTAGCTACGGGCCATCCCCAAAACTCCTATGAAATGGAGGCAGACGGAGCCCGAGGGTGGGATCTGGAATGGAAACTTTTCTCCTGATGTGTTCAAGAGAGTAATGTGACCTTGGCATCCCTCATTAGGAAACAAACGAATTCTTTGGTGCTGATTGGCATGTCTGGTCCACAGGTGAGCGTTTTGGTATAAACCATTCCATTCGAAAAGCACTTTGAAAAATTGTTCCCGAGGGATAGATGGGATGGTTTATGCAAATCATGCAGAGTAGTTGCCTCCCTTCTCCTCCTGTGCCCCCTCCCCTCCTGCCCCCAGTTGGGTTGCTGTCCTGTATCTGACACTCTCTGGCATCCCCACCGGAACTCAAGACACACCCTCTTCCGCTGAAATCCCCATCACAACATTCCTAAAAACAAAACTCTGTTACCATTTTGATGGCACAGAAGGATCTTAATTCCCACCTCTATACTCCTCCTTTGGACATGGAAAAAAACGTTATTGCTGGTGCAAAGACAGACAGCGGGTCATCAGTGTGGCATTTTGTTCCCGTTTCCGTTTTTTTGTTGATTTCATTGCGAGGTTGCATTCAGCGTACTTGAATTTTTTTTCCTCTCCACGTCTTAGAGGCATTCAGTTAGCAGAGAGGTTGAAGCACCAACTTTTTTTTTTTTTGCACAATTATAATTGACAGGTAATGAAGCTATTAAAATATTTGCCTTTTTAAGTAAAAATAAGAAAAAGATCAGAACAGGGCTACTTTGAAGAATTGTTTTATACACAGATTCTGCCTTGTTTCGTAGTATAAGGGTTTAAGATGGAGAAAAATCTAAGGGTCTCTTATTTTTCATTTTATTATGTTCAGTTTTTTATTATTTTTTTTTTTTGCGCTGCTAAGAAGCTAAGATCATTCATTGTTATCCACATTAACAGTACCTAGCTGTAATGTTTCACCGAGTGTGCTGCTATTTTATAAACAATTTTATAATATATTATTTTACCGCTTAAATTTCCAAGTCCTGAAGTAGATGGTTGAGATAGGAGTTCTTCGTACTGGAAAAGCCCTTCCATACATAGTTTGTTTTCTTCTGGTAGCGTATTCATGGATTTTTTTTTGTTTGTTTTCCTCTCTGGTCACATCCTTCAAAGACAGAGTATTCTTTACCTCAGGTTTACTGGACAAAATCAATAGCTACAAAAGAAAATGGTTCACATTTTTGTTCTCATAATACCTCACAACCGTACAGTTTCTGCTTGGGAGCCCATTAGTCAGGAAAGGCAGATGGGGGGAGGAGGCTGCAGCCCCTCCCAGGTGGAAGGTGGAGGTTTTGGTCCCAGGGTCTCACGCCCAGGGACCTCTTCCGTGGTGAAGGTCATCAGGCTTCCATTCTGACTCTGGTATCCTCATCATGATGGAAAAAATGCAATTGAACCAAGGGATTTCCCCTCCCCCGCAAGGCTGACACTCAGCACAGAGGTTGATGCAGTGGACTAGGTACCACTTGGGTACCAGCGATCAGGACACAGACTAGAGAATTCCAGCAGGCTATTTGGAGAGTCTCATCTTGCAGGCCTTTCTAAAGCAGGGCTCTCCTCTGCTTTGGGTCCTTTCTCATCTGGCACGTTTCCCCTCTCTCTGGCCCCTTCCCGGATACGGGCAGCCCCCGTTCAGGATGATCTCGGAGGGTTTCCTAGGTCTGAACCTGCAGCAGGTAGGGTTGCCATGGCAACTGTTCCCACCTGTCTGGCCTGCGGCAGGTCCTCGCTAAGTGGCACTAAATGGTTTTCAGGTTTTAGATCGTGCGTTGAATTGGCATGGTTGGAAAAATGGGTCCGATGAGTTTTGGATTGGTGGTCGAAGGGAGGTAGGGAGGCTGCTTCTCTGCAGGGATGCAGTCCCAGCTGAGTCAGTCTCCCGTGAAGTATGTTAGAAGGGTTCAGGACTTGGTGAGTTACATGACCCTGACATTCTAGGGATTCCTGGTGGGCCAGTGGGTGCTGTATTCTGAGGTTTTGGAGAGGAAGGCCGAGCAGCCTGTGCTTTATCGGGAGCACAGTTTGCACAGGCCACTCTTCTGGGCCCTGAGGGGTTCCACGGGATGGAGGGATGCAAGGGCCCTAGAGTTCTTGGGAGTCTTGGAACCTAAAGAGAAAGCCAGGTACACATCCCTTGAACAGTGACCAGCCACTAAGCTCAGAGGGAAGCAGCACATGAGAGAACCTGACAAATAAGGAAGGAAACAGGCCAACAGACTTCGCCAGAGCCCTTCACTTTCCACTGTCCCTGGAGCCCCCAGGGGGCCACTGGGGCCTTCTGGCTTTTTCTTCTTCCCAGCCCTGGAGCCCCCAGGGGGCCACTGGGGCCTTCTGGCTTTTTCTTCTTCCCATCCTCAGGGCCTAGTGTGATGGGAGGTGTAGGGTTGCTGATGGGGAGGGTGCTAGGTAGTTTAGCTTTTCTGCCTGCTCTCTCCTTAACACAAAAGAAGGGACCCCGGCTTTGTTGAACTGGCTTGTACCCGCTCCTTGGATCTTGGTTTCCTCGGTAGGAGTTTTTGTCCCAGAGGAGTTCACTTCTCCCCGTGCATTTTTTTCTCTTTCCTCCCACTAAGAGGGTTCCAAACCTATTCTGGTCTTTTTCTACCTTGTTGTCTTTCTCTCTCTTCTTTACTTCCTCCTCTTTATGCTTTTTTCTTTTGGTTTTTTTTTGGTTGTTTGTTTGTTTATATGTTTTTCTCCATCAGTGGGAGCTAAGTTGTTCCCCTAACCTGCCAAATTTTGTTCCTTCCCCTATTTTGGCCAAATCCTACGGGGGAAAATCCTTGTATGCCAAAAATATATGCTAAGCATAATTCAGTTCCATGCGGGTTCATAACAGCCGAGAAGCATGCAGGCGGGGGCGGGGGACCGATGCCTCAGCAGAATGCTCCCCATAGGTTGAGAGAAGGGGCTTCTGTCCGGGGAGGCTGTCCTCTGGAACTGCCCCACCCCACTGAGCAGCCCACTGTGTCCCCCAGCCAGGTCCCTGTTGGTCTGCGTGCTGTAGCGGAGGCCCCGTCCGGCCTCCTTCAGCATCCGAGTCGGGCACGCGTGGCTCCGAGGGGGGACACCACCCCGGCTGCGGGCATCGGGGGCTTCCCTTCCGAAGGAGCCGCGGCCCGGCCCCAAGGCCATGTCCACGCTGCCCTGGGAGCCCTGGGACTGCCGGGTTAGGACGGTAGCAGGATTGGATGACTTTCTCAAAGAGGGCAGGGGCATTTTCCCTCCACGGGCCACAGGGGGCAGGGCTGGGAGAAGAAATAGACTCGCACCTTATCTCATGTAAATAATGATTTTCTAGCTGAAGAAGAGAATATTGGTAGAGTGGAAATGGGAAGTAAGAATGGGGGGGGGGACATCTGAGTAAGCCAGCTGGCTTCTAAGCCAAAAGGATTCCTCTTTGTTTATCTTTGAGACAGTCCGACCCTGAGAATAGCTTTAAAAGGGAAATTAGTGCTGAGACGGTAAAGTCCCCTTCAGCCAGCAGACGCTCTGTAGCTACGGAGCACAGCGGGCTCGGGGCAGTTCCTGTCACCCGTTTGTACAAAATAGGGCCGGGAGATTCAAGAGGACGTGTATGGCTTCCTCATCCCACTTGGCTTTTCATGATTCTGGATTCTAAATGACCCAGAACCGTCACTTCAGCCAGAACCACCGTTCTGTATCCGTGTGTCTCTGCTTTTAGACTTGGCTGTGCTGTCAGACCCGATTCTTGGCTTAGGTTTCCAGAAGCCATCGGCAAACATACACGTGCATGCTGGAGCTGCCACATTTATCCCTTTGCCTGCAGCCTACTTTGGGGAAAAAAGTGCCTTACTGACTGTAGCCATTACAGTAGCCAGTGTATTTTGACAGGTGCCTATCCTTTAAAAAAAAAAAGTTCTCGTGGTTTTTTTTTTTGTTTTTTTTTTTTAATTGGTTGTATTTCTTACTGCTGGCCAGCTCTGAAATCCCCGGCAGATCACCAGGCCATTGGATTTTTTCCATTATGTTCATTACCATGTACCTCAGATCTCTCTCTCTCTCTCTCTCTCTCAGTTACAGTTTCTCGTCTTGGACTTTCTTTTATTATTATTATAATTTTTTTTTTTTTTTTTGCTTTAAAATGAGTGTGATGCCATATCCAGTCAATTTTATTCTCTCACCATGTACTCTGTAAGAGGTGTGGGTGTTTATTTGGTCGGCATGCGAGCAAGTGCTAAAGTAGCATGATCAGTATACACGGAAGGTTTTTAGGAAGTATGGGAAAAAAATGTTGTATTGGCCATGATGGTGACATGGTATAGTCAAGCTGCCTTTTCAGAGGTCCTATCTGTTCAGTGTTAAGTGATTTTTAAAAATAATAACCTGTTTTTCTGACTAGCTTAAAGATGGATTTGAAAATGGTTTTGGATGCAATTAGGTTATGCTATTTGGACAATAAACTCACCTTGACCTAAATTCTCTGGCCCTGTTGACTTCTTTCTTGACCAACAATCCTCAGCATGGAACACAGCTTTCTTGCGTCAGGACTCTGTTGGCCGCAGTTGGTGCTGGGGTAAAATGCAAATCCTAACCTGGAGGGTCATCTATGTGTGTCATTGCAGTGCAACCAATTGATGACCTTTTTTTTTTTAACTTTTGGGTCACCCGTACAACCCTCTTATAAACCAGAAGCCTCAGGCCACCTTTAGAAGGTGGGTCAGTCACTGCTGTCATGACCAGACCTCAGATGCTAATCTTCTGATTATTGCCAGCTACTCACTCCTGGGTATGAGTATCTCCTGGCTTCCGAGGTGCCACCTCTAGATTCGGCGGGGAGGGGAGGGCGTGTCTCTGGAGAACCCAACCTCCGCAGCTTTCCCGGTTGTCTGCAGCTCTTCCCGGCTCCCACCTGATTCCTGATTCTCCCTCTCTGTATCCCTCCTGTGAGGACTGGACTACCACTGCCTTGGTGGAAGGGTGGTGAGATAGAGCCTGGGAAAGGGGTGGGAAAGTCCACACTTAAACAAATTGCCCATTGCTCCCCGACCTCAGCAACTCAGACCAGCCTCTTTCCCAAGAGTGATGGGTCATGCCCTTTTGATGTTACTATGAAAATTCATTTTCTCTGTAGTTCCCTGTCTCTTTCAAAGTCACTGAATGGATAAAGAAGATGTGGTACATATATGCAATGGAATATTACTCAGCCGTAAAAAAGAATGAAATAATGCCATTTACAGCAACATGGATGGACCTAGAGATTATCGTACTTATCGTAAATAAGTCACAGAAAAAGACAAATATCATATTATAACACTTAACATGTGGAATCTAAAGAAATGATACAAATGAATTTATCTACAAAACAGAAACAGAAACTCACAGACTTAGAAAACAAACTTATGGTTACCAAAGGGGAAAGGTGGTAGGGAGGGATAAATTAGGAGGTTGGGATTAACATATACACACTACTGTATATAAAACATAACAAGGGCCTACTGGACAGCACAGGGAACTCTACTCAATACTCTGTAATAACCTATATGGGAAAAGAATCTGAAAAAAGAATAGATACATGTATATGTATAACTGAATCACTTTGCTGTACACCTGAAACTAACACAACATTGTAAATCAACTGTACTCCAATATAAAATTTTTTTAAATGTGAAAATAATAGTAAAAAATAAAATAAGTGAATTTCTGTGAGAGTTAAACAATGAAATATTAAAGGAAATAGAGCTACAGAGACACAAAATAATAACTTAGTTCCTAAGGAAAAAAAAAAGTCACTGAAGGCTGTTTTCCAGTTTCATTCTGACCTGAGTTGCAAGTGGGAAGATAAATACTGGTCACGGTGGGAAAGTACAGATGAAAACATTCCCTGTTACTCCCAAGGAACTCCACTTTATAGGATGTTTCATCTTACAAGGACTCTCGAAATTCCCCTTTGTCTCCATCCCCCATTGATTTCCAGTGTTCTTGGAGAAAAGTAGGGGTAACTTTTTTCTTGGGTTTCTGCCTAGTGGAGCCCGCTGGACCTCTCGGGAGTTTCCAAGGCCTCTGGTTGCTGCTCTTAACCATCCTTGGAATCCTCTTCTGCATGACCTGCTGTCCAGCCAGGTCCCTCCCTCCCTCCCCTCCCAATCTGTTCGCCCTGCAGTGTTGGTGCTGTGTCCATTAATAACACTCCAACACCGCTCCTTACAAATTCCATCCAGCAAGGCTGGATTCTCCCATCCGGGGCTACGGGTGTTGCAGGTGGGAAGGACGCTGAAGAAGCGAGTGTTCCATCCCACACAGCTGGCTCTGGGTCAATCCAACGGCCCCTTCACAGCACACTCTCAGATCCATTTCATCTTATAAGTGGAAAACCTCAAACCTGAGACAAAAGGGCCCTTTCTGCAAGTGGAAGTTAGTGATGGAGTGGAGACTTCGAAATCCCAGGTCTTTTGTTTGTGCTCTAGTGACTAACGACTTTTCTAACGACTTTGCAGAGATCTGGGACTTTTAAGTCAGGACACAGAGGTCACACCAAAATGAAAGTTCCAGTTGCCTTAGTGATGTTCTCAACCTGCTGCCATGAGGCGAACATTCAGAGCTGGGTATTGCACCAGATCATTTCTGCTCTGCTCTTATAGCAGCAACGGCAACAAACATGCTGGCGTGAAGGGTCAGCACATCACAAAGAGCTGACCGGCCACAGCCAACACGTGTGTGCAGGGTCTACACTGGGCCGGCAAGGAAGAGCAGAGCAGACAAAACCCATGCCCCCTGGTTTAAGAGGCTTTCCATGGGACACAACACACACACGCCCCCAAGACTGCACGCAGCTCTGACAGCAAACGCCGATGCCCTGGGTGGCAGGGGGCACTTTCCGACAAGATGGGATGGGTTCCCTCAAGCAAATGAGTTTCAGGAAAACATGTGTGGAAAGATGCAGGAGAGTTTGGAAACAGAGTTTGACTTTTTTCCAAAAATAAGGGGATGGGAAGTGATTTTAAAAGTGAAGGGAAAATATTCATAGCTTGAAGAGCATGCATAATATAACGGATTTTAAACACCATGAACACAGATGTTATCCTCGTGAAACGGGATGAACTTGGCCACAGACGTCGATTCCCAAGTACCTAATTCCTCCTGAGAAATACGTCTGGCCGTTCTGAGCTGATGGCTTGGGCTTGGGGGCCTCCTGCTGCCGTGGAGGGTCAGATCCCATCAGGTGGGCAAGCAAAACTGGGCGGCCTGAGAACACAGCAAGACAGCCCCGCTGATTTCCCTTGGACCGTGCCTCAGCATCCCACGGGAGCTTGGCGTTTATGCTTATCCAAAACACAGCTTCCATTTCATTGCTGGCGACTTGCTTTGGCTCTGGCTGGTGGTCCTGGTACCCCACCTCCTTCCTCTGGCCTTGGTGGGTGTCAACATGGAGCACTTCCTGGAAAGTCCACTAGGTGGCGCTAATGCCACAGGCGGGAGCAACTTGCAGAGAGAAGCGGGGCAGCCAGGTGTAGGGTGGGTCCTACCTCCCGCAGGTGAGCGGGACGGCAGCTCTCTCCCCTGCACCTGTCAGCACTGCCACATCCTGACTCCACCTGGGACGGGCTGGTGCTATTCGTGACTTCTTGCCATTCTTTTCAGTGTCTAATTCAGAGATAGAAACAGCAGCCTGTAAACCAAATCCAGCCTGCGGGCGTGTTTAGTTTGACTCCCATCATGACTTACGGGCCACTATGAGATGAGAGCTTTCCCGTAAAAGTAAGGATTTTAACTCCTCTTGGGAAATACATTTCTGGCAAAAGACAGGCCTGCAAGGCAGTCAGGGCTGCTGCTGAAGACAGTCTTACCCCTTCCCCTCCCCCCACCCCCCCCCGTGGAACCTGCTTCCCTCACTGACGTCAGCCGCCTGTCCCCCAAGAAGTCTGCAGCTCTGCAGCCTGTCCCACCTCCAGCTATGAAGCAGGACCCCCATAAGCCCCAGGGGGAGCAGAGCAGGCTTGGGACCCTCCCTTTACTTTTCTACCCCAAATGAAAAAGACCTGCATTCCTCATTAGGCTTTGTCATCTCTGCTCTGTTATCTCTTCATAGGCTATTAGTTATCAGGTAACCGGGAGCTGGGCCAGATTCTTGAACTTCCTTTGAGACCCCAGAGTCAGCCCACACTGAGGTCTGCAGGTAGGCCAGGTTAAAGGTCAGCTTTTTCTCTGTTGCTTGTTTGTTTTGGGAGCCACTTTTAGTTCTCCTAGTACCATAATGACCCCGTAAGAAGATAAACCTGTGAGATTTTTGGATCTGTTGAAAAGTACAAATCCCAAGACTGTTTCAATCATCCCAACCATCAGCAATGATGACTTCTCACCACCCTTTCTTATGCGTGGGGCTCTCGGGCACTGCTTGTTCATTCAATAAATGAGGGCTGGTTATGTGCCGGGCATCCTGCACCGAACACCCCATTGGACAAATGTTTCTCTGGCACCTAGTTTTCCAGGTACAATCTCTTTGCACTCCCTGCAGAAACAGACAAGGAGTCACAGGACGGCTGCTATTTCATGCAGTGGTAAAGGACACAAGTGCCTGCTCTGGGATCCCCTCTTTCCCCCCCTTCCCCTCCCACCCCTGGACCACCCACTGGCTGTGTAACCTCGGGCATCACTGAGCCCCTCCAGGACTCGGTTTCTTCATCTTTGAAATGGGGTCCAACGCTCACAGTACCTCCTGAGTTACTCATTTTAACACGTCCACAGTGCCTGGCACAGAGCCAGAGCCTGATAAATGTTAGCCATTGTCAAGGCTGAAGCGGAGTGTGATAAATTGGTGCAGCCACTATGGAGAACAGTATGGCGTGTCCTTAAAAAACTAAAAATAGAGCTACCATACGACCCAGCAATCCCACTCCTGGGCATATATCTGGAGAAAAACATGGTCCAAAAGGATACATGCACCCCAATGTTCATTGCAGCGCTGTTTACAAGAGCCAAGACATGGAAGCAACCTAAATGTCCATCGACAGAGAAATGGATAAAGAAGATGCGGTACATATATACAATGGAATATTACTGAGCCATAAAAAGGAACAAAATTGGGTCATTTGTAGAGATGTGGATGGACCTAGAGATTGTCATACTGAGTGAAGTAAGTCAGACAGAGAAAGAGAAATATCATGTGATATCGCTTATATGTGGACTCTAAAAAGAAATGATACAAATGAACGTATTTACAAAACAGAAATGGACTCACAGACTTAGAGAATGAACTTATGGTTAACAGCGGGGGAAGGGTGCAGGGAAGGGATAGGGAGTTTGGGATTCACATGTACACGCGGCTATATTTAAAAAGGATAACCAACAAGGACCGACCATATAGCACAGGGAACTCTGCTCAATGCTATGTGGCAGCCTGGATGAGAGGGGATTCTGGGGGAGAATGGATACGTGTATATGTACAGTTGAGTCGCTTTGCTGTGCACCTGAAACTGTCACAACATTGTTAATTGGCTACACTCCAATATAAAATAAAAAGTTAAAAAATAAATAAATAAAGCGGAGTGTGAGAGAGGCACCTAATTCAGTCTTTTCAAAAGTTCATTTTCCAGACAGGTATCGATGGTTTAGCCACTCAATACCGCCAGCTTAAGCTCTAAGATGAGGGAGACTTCTTAGCAGCTAAGTGCAATCTTCGAAGAGCTTTCACAAGCATCTCATGACCCTCACGACCCCCGATGAATCTGACACCTCGTCTTGTCGCCGAGTGATTCGAGGGACACACAGCTCGCAGCAAGGGTCAGGCTAGGACTGGGACCCAGAGGTGGCTGACTTCTAGCGCTCTGCATCTTCCGCCACATTGCACGGCTCTGTCTCCACCACCACCTCGCAGGAAGGCTTCCCTCCTCCAGGCAAATGTTCCAAAGGAAGGGTTCTCTTCCTTTACAGTCAGCAAGGAGCAACCAGAGGGCCTCCCAATCCCACGGCCGGATGGAGGGCTGTTAGAGAGACGAGGCTCGGCCAGCAGCACCCCGAGGATGGAGGCCAGTCTCTCTAGACCCTTTACTGGTCATCTGGTGGGGAGGGGGGTCCCTAAAATGTCTCAGCCAATACACACAATTTCAACGAGGCCCCCGTCTAACTTGTGTTGCACACGTTACCATTTGCACCAACAAAATCTATTTTCTGAAATTCAGGATGCTAATTAAGTATCCATTGCAATCGAAATGCAGATAGAAGTTCCTGTGGACTACGGTTCTCCTGATTAGGACACCAGTGCCCCACCCTTAGAACCAGTGCACCACCCTTAGAACCAGTGCCCCATCCTTAGAACCAGTGCCCCATCCTTAGAACCAGTGCGCCACCCTTAGAACCAGTGCGCCACCCTTAGAACCAGTGCGCCATCCTTAGAACCAGTGCCCCACCCTTAGACTGTCCATTCTTGATTAGAATGTGCTCCAGACTGAATGTTTGTGTCCCCCCAAAGTCATAGGTTGGAACCTAATTCCCAGTGAGATGGTATCTGGAGGTGGGGCCTTTGGGGGATAATTACATCCTGAGGGTGGAGCCCCCATGAATGGGATGAGTGCTCTTATAAGAAGCAGCCAGAAGCCTAGCTGTCTCTTCTCCCTCTGCCGTGTGAGGAGGACACAGTGAGAAGTTGGCAGTCTGCAACCAGAAGAGGGCTCTCACTAGAACCCGACCGTGCTGGCACCCTGATCTCAGACTTCCAGCCTCCAGAACTGTGAGAAATAAATATTGGCTGTTAAAGGCTCCAGGTCTGCGGTCTTCTGTTACAGCAGTGCCAGGTGGCTAAGGCAGAATGGTTGTAGCATCTGGGTTATAACTTACCGAAATCACACACATGGGCTGCATATTCCAAAATATTTTAAAGAAAGTTGCAAACACTGTAACTGGTTTTCTTCTGGATGTAAAAGAAACGTTCTGCTGCTCCCACACTATGCTGGGGCCTGGAGCCAAAAGATTACCCCAGACTCTGTCTAAGGCTCTGCAAAGCCACTGCTTCTGTGGGGTCTCGCCACCTCCAGGGGCGCTCTGCCTGGGAAGGGGCAGAGGTTCTGCTCTCCTACCAAACCCCCAAACGTATGTCATTTTAAAAAATCATATCTTGGGACTTCCCTGGTGGCTCAGTGGTTAAGAATCCACTTGCCAATGCAGGGGACACGGGTTCGAGCCCTGGTCCGGGAAGATCCCACATGCCACGGAGCAACTAAGCCCGTGCGCCACAACTACTGAGCTGCACTCTAGAGCCCGCGAGCCACAACCACTGAGCCCACGTTCCGCAACTGCTGAAGCCCGCATGCCTAGAGCCTGTGCTCCACAACAAGAGAAGCCACTGCATTGAGAAGCCCACACACTGGAACGAAGAGTAGCCCCCGCTCGCCACAACTAGAGAGAGCCCGCGTGCAGCAAAGAAGACCCAATGCAGCCAAAAAAAAAAAAAAAAAAAAAAAAAATCCCATCTTTAGTTGGTCCGTCCTTATTCCTCAGGGACCCCACCAATATCTCTGCTCTCATCATTTCCCCTCCCCCAACAGTCCAGAGAATCTTTCTGGTCCAGGGATCAGGGAAGACCTCATCACAGTCTCTCAAAACTTTGCTCATGTCAAGATTACTTTCTTTATCCTCCAGGTGGTCATTTCCCTGGCTCTCTGTCACCTTCCCTTCCCTGAAAAGGGGACACGGGATAAAGGGCCAAAAATGCAAGGGAAAAATGCTGGAGGAAATACACTCGTACTGTTTCAAAAAATGTATCCTACCATGGATACAATAACCTGAACCCTGCAAGGGCTCCCTGCTGTTCTCAGCAAAGGGTTGCCCAGCAACGGAGGTGTTAACGTGGGGAGAGAGCTCTTGGCTTGTGCAGTTTTCCATTCGTGGCTGGGCTTAATGAGTCTGGGTACCTTGGTCAGTACCTTCCTGGAAAGTCTTGACACCTCAGATGTTCTGACAGCAAATCATTCACTTCTGTCTTCCATACATCCCTATAGATCAGAATGAACAGTCTACAGAAGGTTTGCTTCGATAGGGCACTTCCTATGGCTTTACTTGCTTCACACCCTACATCTTTCCAGATACTAGGACCAGGAGAACAGGATTCCAGGGTTTTCCTTAGCACTCTGTCAGGTGTCTGGGGGGATCCTCCCAATCAATACCCCCCAATGCTTGCTATCTGTCTGGAGTGTTACTGACAGTATTGTACATTTATCTGTTACATAAAAATTGTCACAAATATGGTGACAGGGAAAGTCAGGATGCCACAGCGGAGAGGGAATTTCACTTAAGCAAGAAGATCTGTGTTTGAATCCCAGGGCTGCTGCTTGTTAGCTGTAAAGTGGGAAACCTTGCTGGATTATTAAAAAGATTAAATGAGGTAGTCTATGTACAGCGCCTAATACATTGGAAGCTTCAACAAGAATCTGAATACAGTCCTTCCATGTCCACAGGTTCAACAGAAGACTGAAAATGTTCGAGAAAAAATTCCAGAAAGTTCCAAAAAGCAAGGGACTTGCTTGTGGTATCCAAGGAAGGTCCTGGAAACAATTCCCAGCAGACACTGACTGTATATGCAAACACATCAAGTACCTTGTAATTATTTTTAAAGGCGTTATCAATGCAAATGTTAATTTTCCAAAAAGGCAGGGGCGGCGGGGGGTAGTGTTTTCCTGTGGATCCTGATGGAGGAGACGGCTCTCATCCACAGCATATGAAGCATTTACAACTTCCACAGTATCCCCTTCATTTTGCTGCCATTCTTCCAAATAGCAATGAACCTGGGCTTAGGGGAAGTTCTTTTCCCCACTAAGTGACAGGCTATAAGGCAAGGCATGAAAAGGGATTATTGGATACATGTATTCAGATAAAAGGGAGGTCCCCAGAAGCAGGCTGACAAGGCCTCCTTCGACTGACCATCAGTAGAAAAGCTGTCTGACTGGCAGATATGATTTTTTGGAAGCAGCAATCATGGGGAACTCTGGGTGACAGATGTCAGATGCTGGCAGAGTGGCTGCCAGAACAAATCTCCCTCCACCTTCAGACATCAAGCTGCTGGAGGACCGGGCACAGTTGGACTGGCTTGGATCACTGCTCACATTGTTATTTCTCAGTCGCTGGACAGACAGATGGTTTACCGTGTATTTGTGATTTTTTTGTTGGCCTAGAAATTCTGTTCTTCCATCAGGGTACAGCATGTAATCAATTATGACAGTGGGTGGTGTAAGAAAATCCCTGCCAATAAAAGTCCAAGACCTTCTCTTTTATTAAATTTGCATAAAGCACTACAATTTCCAACTTAAAGGCAATAAGAGGAAAAAGCAAAGTCGTGGGGTTAGCAATAACTTGGGTAATTGCAAAACCACAATTCTCAGTTGGTCCTGAAGACTCTTGTTAGTTTATACTAATACCTGATGCCTGTTTTGTCTGTCCATTTTTAGTCTTAAAATCTTCTTGTCTCTATTCTGATGAGTCTTAACGAGCTTCATGTTAGAATCGTTAATATAACAATCGTCAGTAAACAGAACAAATACCAAGAGCACACATACCCACCAACTCAGATTTCTTTTTGAATATTCAGAGTTTTACTCTATTAAGTGCTTTTACGTTAGAACTTTGGCCTGCCTCAGTACATATGCGTGACCACATACATACAACAATATATGTGTTCTCCCTTATCCGCCCTCTGGGTAATTTTCTTTATGAAAAAATCTTAATTATACGCATACAGCTGAAAAGTTCTTTAACAGTAGAATAGCAGAAGCATTTTTAACATTATGAATATCACCTAGACAAACCCGACACAACCTATACGTTTCTTCTTATCTTGTTATAATGTATGTGTCTTTTCTTATAAAATCAGGCTCATAGTGAATAGTTTTCTATCCTACTTTTTTCCTTTTTTTTTTTCCATTTAACCACTTACCAGTATCATTAGATATTCTTTAGGAACATGATTTCTAGGGATGACAAATATTGATTGGGCTTCTACAATGTGACTGTCACCATTCCAGGCACTAAAGACGTATAAGAGAACAAGAGAGTCCCTTCCTTCAAAAAATCCTGCATTCCGGCAGAGAGAGACAGGCAATAAACCTGTGAAAACAGTAAACAGATGATATAATTTCAGACCTAAGTGCTCTAAGATAGGGTAACACATGGTGAGTGGGCGGGGACTGGAAAGAAGGCCTTAACTTCTGAGTTAAGATCGGAAGGCTAGAAGGAGGTAGCCATGCAAATATCTTGGGAAAGGGCTTTGTCGGCAGAAGGAACTGAAAATGCAAAGGCCCTGAGGCAGGAATGAGCATGACGTGGTCCAGGAACAGAGGGAAGCTGTTATGGCTGGAGCTCGGTGAAGAGGGGCCTAGAGGAGAGAAATGGGACCAGAGACCCAGAGAGAGGCCAAGTCACCTAGGCCTTGGAGGAGCTTGGACTTCAGTGGCAAAGAGAATCCGTGAGAGGATTTTCCAGCAGGGGGGTGACATGAGATGATTACAGAGCTATCGCTTTACTGGCTGAGGAGGGGATGGTTTATGGGGTACAAGAGTGCAGGCAGCAGAGCTATGCCAACAGACTCTCCAGACAAGCTATGTTAACAGTTGTTCACACAAGAGATGATGGAGGGTTAGAGGAGGACGTAGTAAAGCCACAAGGAGAAGTGGTGGATTCAAGACATAATCTGGTGAGAGAGCCCACAGAAACTTCTTTTTTAGGTTTTAAATTCCTCCCTCCCTCCCTCCCTTCCTTCCTTCTTTCCTCCCGCCCTTCCTTCCTTTTCTTTCTTATTGAAGATTTGAACAACACAATTAACAAGCTTTCTTTCTTATTGAAGATTTGAACAACACAATTAACAACACAATAATTTCAGACACATATAGAACTCTGCACCATATAATGAGTGAATCCACATTCTTCACAAACATATGTGAAACATTTACACCACAGGACTGGGGACAGATCCATGGAACAAGTCTCTGCACATTTCAAAGACGTGTATCTTTAAAGATCTTTGAAGTCCTGGAGATTTACGGCTATATATATTTTAGTCTTACTATCAGAATGAGGAAAAACCTTCAGTTTAAAAATATATATTTATAAACGAGAAGAATAGAAATTTCACTGACTCTGATTAACCAACAGGCCAACGTTTGGTCGCAATAGAATTATTTTCAGCCCCGATTCTATTGCTGAAACCATTTAAATGCCCGGGAAATGGACTCCCACCCTCACTCGCCTCCCCTATCCCACATTCCAGGTAGAGCAGGTATTTTCACACTTGGCTCATCCTCAGTGAAGACTGGGATTAAATCTTTATTTGAAAATAAAAGCAAAAGTCCAGCACTCGCTGTACTATTGAGCCTACAGAAATCTGTGATGACACTGATGGGGAATGTAAGGTCACAGGGAAGAGTCAGGACTATGTGAGCCATGGTAGAGGTACCGCCATTTACTGAGATGAGGGGAGTGAGCAGTCTGTGGAGGCAAAACTCAAAGGTTCTGCATGGATGAAGTTAGCCTGAGATGTCTCTACTAGAAATCCCAGGGAAGATGCTGAGCAGGTCACTGGATAAATGAATGAGCAGACGAGGGAGCAGCCAAGACGGCAGAGTAGGAAGACCCTGAGCTCACCTCCTCCCAGGGGCACACCAACATTACAACTATTTACAGAGCAACTATTGATGGGGAAGATAGGAAGACTACAGAAAAGATCTTCTACAACTGAAGATTTTAAAAAGGAACCAGAACAAAATGGGTAGGAGGGGCAGAGATGTAGTATAGTCCAGACCTATACACCTGTGAGGGAGTGACCCACAAACCAGAGGATAATTACAATTGCAGAGCTTCTCCCCAAGGAGCGAGTGGTTTGAGCCCCACATCGGGCTCCCCAGCCCAGGGTTCCTGCACCAGGAAGACAAGGCCCCAGAATGTTTGGGGACACAGACAATGGCAGCAGCCATTCTGGGGAGCTTGTTCTACTACATGGACACTGGTGCTGGCAGTTGCCATTCTGGAATCCTCCCTTGAGTTTATTAGCGTTGGGACTCAACCACACCCACCAGCCTGCAGGCAACAGTATTGGGATGCCTCAGGCCAAGCAGCTAGCTAGGTGTCAACACCAGCCCCAGGACCCCTGGGCCGTGCAGCCAGAGATCCTTGGACCTGCCTCCACCTACCTGCAGGTCAACACGAGCTCTGGAACCCCAGGTCCTAAAGCCAGAGACTCTAGGACCTATCTTCCTCAAACTATTCCAAAAAATTGCAGAGGAAGGAATGCTTCTGAACCCATTCCATGAGGCCAGTATCACCCTGATACCAAAACCAGAAAAAGATATCACAGAAAAAAAAAAGAAAATTACAGGCCAATATCACTGATGAACAGAGATGCAAAAATCCTCAAGAAAATACTAGCAAACTGAATTCGACAATACATTAAAAGGATCATAAACCATGATCAAGTGGGATTTATCCCAGGGATGCAAGGGTGGTTCAATATCCACAAATCAATTGATGTGACACACATTACAAATTGAAGAATAAAAATCATATCATCATCTCAATAGACGCAGAAAAAGCTTTTGACAAAGTTCAACATCAATTCATGATAAAAACTCAACAAAGTGGGTATAGAAGGAACACACCTCAACATTTAATAAAAGCCATATATGATAAGCCCACATTTAACATCATACTCCGGGGTGAAAAGCTGAAAGCATTTCCTCTAAGATCAGGAAGAAGACAAGGATGCCCACTCTTAACACTTTTATTCAACATAGTATTGAAAGCCTCAGCCATAGCAGTCAGACAAGAAAAAGCAATAAAATGAACCCAAATTGGAAACGAGAAGGTAAAACTGTCACTGTTTGCAGATGGCATGATACTATACATAGAAAATCCTAAAGACACCACCAAAAAACTACTAGAGATCATTGACGAATTCAGTAAAGTTGCAGGATACAAAACTAATATACAGAAATCTATTGCATTTCTATACACTAAAAATGAACTATCAGAAAGAGAAATTAAAGAAACAATTCCACTTACCATTGCATCAAAATGAATAAAATAACTAGGAATAAATCTAACTAAGGAGGTAAAAGACCCATACTCGGAAAACTGTAAGACACTGATGAAAGAAATTGAAGACAACATAGACAGATGGAAAGATATACTGTGTCCATGGATTGGAAGAATTAATATTGTTAAAATGACCATACTACCCAAGGCAATCTACAGATTCAATGCAATCCATATCAAAATACCAATGGCATTTTTTCACAGATCTGGAAGAAATAATTCTAAAATTTGTACTGAATCACAAAAGACCCTGAATAGCCAAACAATCTTGAGAAAGAAGAACAAAGCTGAAGGTATTATGCTCCCTGATTTCAAACTATACTACAAAGCATGAGTAATCAAAACAGTATGATGTGGCACAAAAACACACACATAGATCAATGGAACAGAACAGAGAGCTCAGAAATGAACCCATACTTATATACACAATTAATCTATGACAAAGGAGGCAAGAATAGACAATGGGAAAAAGACAGCCTCTTCAATAAATGGTGTTGGGTAAACTGAACTGCTACATGCAAAAGCAGCAAACTGGACTGTTCTCTCCCACCATGCACAAGAATAAATTCAAAACGGATTAAATATACAGCTTAATTATACGACCTGAAGCCATAAAACTTCTAGAAGAAAACATAGGCAGTAAGCTCTTTGATATCAGTCTTAGTAATATTTTTTATTATTATTTTTTAATGGCATTTATTTGAAACACATTTTTTTTTAAGTTTATTTATTTTTTTAGGCTGTGCCAGGTCTTAGTTGCGACATGCAGGATCTTCACTGCGGCATGTGGGATCTTTTTTTTAGTTGCAGCATGAGGACTTCTTAGTTGCAGCATGCAGACTCCTTAGTTGTGGCATGTAAACTCTTAGTTGCGGCATGCATGTGGGATCTAGTTCCCCAACCAGGCATTGAACCTGGGCCCCCTGCATTGAGAGGGTGGAGTCTTACCCACTGGACCACCAGGGAAGTCCCATATTTTTTAGATATGTTTCCTCAGGAAAGGGAAACAAAAGCAAAAATAAACAAATAGGACTACATCAAACTAAAAAGCTTTTGCACAGCAAAGGAAACTATAAACACAATGAAAAAGGACACCTACTGAATGGGAAAAGATATTTGCCAATGATATATCCGATAGTGGGTTAATGTCCAAAATACAGAAAGAACTCATACAACTCAACATCAAAAAAAAAAAAAACCCCAAACAACCTGATTAAAATGTGCAGAGTATCTGAATAGACATTTTTTCCAGAGAAGACATACAGGCCCATGAAAAGATGCTCAACATCACTAATAATCAGGGAAATGCAAATCAAAACCACAATGAGATATCACCTCACACCTGTCAGAACGGCTATTATCAAAAAGACGACAAGTGTTGGCGAGGATGTGGAGAAAAGGGAACGCTCCTACACTATTAGTGTGATGTAAATTGGTGCAGCCACTATGGAAAACAGTATGGAGGTTCCTCAAAAGACTACAAATAAAACTACCATATGATCCAGCAATTCCACTGCTGGGTATATATCTGAAGAAAATGAAAACACTAATTTGAAAAGATACATGCACCCCAATGTTCATAGCAGCACTGTTTACAATAGGCAAAATATGGAAGCAACTCAAGTGCCCATGAATAGATGGATAAAAAAAATGTAATAAACACACACACACACACACACACACACACACACACACACACAAGCACGCATTGGAATACTACTCAGCCATAAAAAAAGAATGAAATCTTGCCATTTGCAACAACATAGATGGACCTAGAGGATATTATGCTAATTGAAATAAGTCAGACAGAGAAAGACAAATACTGTATGACTTCACTTATATCTGGAATATAAAAAAACCCAATGAACAAACATAACAAAACAGAAACACATTTATAGATACAGAGAACAAACTGGTGGTTACCAGTGGGGAAGGGGGTGCTGGGAGGAAAGACATAGGTGAGGGAGATTAAGAGGTATAAACTTCCAGTTGCAAAATAAATGATTCATGGGTATAAAATGTACAGTGAGGGGGGGACTTCCTTGGTGGCCCAGTGGATAAGACTCTGTGTTCCCAATGCAGGGGGCTGGGGTTCCATCCCTGGTCAAGGAACTACATCCCAAATGCATGCTGCAACTAAGAGTTCACATGCCACAACTAAGGAGCCTGCCTGCTGCAACTAAGACCGGTGCTACCAAATAAATAAATATTTTTTTTAAATGTATGGTGTGGCGAATATAGGTGACATGTTTAACCACTTATCTTGGTGATCACTTTGAAATATACAGAAATATTGAATCACTATGTTGCATAACAGGAACTAACGTAAAGTTTTAGGTCAATTGTACTTCAAAAACAAACAACAAACTCATAGAAAAAGGAGATCAGATTTGTGATTACTAGAGGCGGCGGGGGGGGGGTAGGGGAGGGAGAATTGGATGAAGGCAGTCCAAAGGTACAAACTTCCAGTTATAAGATTAAATACTAGCGATGTAGCGTACAACAGGATGAAGATAATGAACACATCAGTGTTATACATGAAAGTTAAGAGAGTAAATCCTAAGAGTTCTCATCACAAGAAAAACAATTTTTTCTATTTCTTTAATTTTGTGTCTACGAGATGATGGAGGTTCACCAAACTTCTTGTGATAGTCACTTCATGATGTACGTAAGTCAAATCGTTATGTTATACACCTTAAACTTACACAGTGCTGCATGTCAGTAAAACTGGAAGAAGAAAAAATGAATGAGGAGATCAGGGGAAAGTTGCAGACCAGAGACACAAATAAGATCTAAACACTGGGTAAGGTCACCTGGGAGACTCGGACATGCACGGTCCGTACGGCATTGTCCGCACACTAAACATTTATGTGTTCCCCCGCACTCCCCATCACCTTTGCAGTTAGCTGGGTCGTGTGAGTAGCTCTGGACAGTGAATGGAGGAAGCACCTAAGAACTGGTTCAAGACCCTCAATTGTCCTCATTTCCTGCCACAGTTATCATGAATCCATGTACTAAAGTCATTGTTAACTCCAGTCCCTGAGGGAATTTGCGGAGTAAATTCACAAATTTACTCCATGTCACACACGTAGCATGAGAGAGAAATAAACTTTTATGTGGTAAGCCATGGAAATTTCAGGACGGATTTGTTACCTCAGCATAACTTGGCCTATCCTGACTAATTCAGAATTCCATCATATGAGCTGCCACAACAAAGCATCCTCTTTCATTAAAAAAGATAGCATATGTGATTTGATATGTTTTCAACAAAAGTATAGCAGTGGTTATTTCTAGCTTATGTCTAAACAACATTTAAATGAACTCCTTGTTCATTTTATAAGCTGAAGGGTAATCTCTGAACGGTTGAGTGAATAATGCAGGATAACATCCATTCTTTCAAAGATCCTCATTTCTCAACTGTTTTTTCCTGATTGTTAAGGTTTACAAAAACATCGTTTTTATACATAGCTCTTGGATAATTAAAAAAGTAATATTGATGCTTTATAATTTTCTAAATTTCTCCAAAAACAATTCTCTCCTATCAGCTAATTTTTTAGATGTTTGATTCATTTGACAAATTGACGATAAAAGAGATTCCTCATTCATTCATTTCACAAATTTTAATTGAGCCCCTACTTTGTTCTAAACATTTTGACAGGAGCCAGGGAAATAAGGAAAAGATCCAGTACTTACCCTCATAGTTATGGTTTTGATACCACCTGGAGCATTATCTATGGCCAAACTCAATTCTGAGATCCTGAGAGATGGGAAATTAGTTAATCTCTATGTGCCTTAATATCTTCATCTGTAAAATGGAGATATAACTCATTCCCTCCAGAGGTATTGCAGTAATAAAATGAGACAAAGTGGAAGGCTATTTTCAGTTACATTTAGAAATGCACTCAGACCATCTTAACACAAAGGGGTTTTATTGGAAAAACCAGAATCTACAAGGTACCTGGTGCTCGGGCAGCTGGAGAGAGGAAGTAGGGACCAGGTGGTCTCTGCATTGCTCACTGTGTCTTCTTTCTGTCTACTCAGTTCCCCCACTATCTTTGCTTGCTCTTACCTTCTACTCTGTAATTTTGCTTTCAAGCTTGTATTGCTGGTGGTTTCCGTTTCTTCATAGCTTCAGTCTACACACTCCCTTGGGCTCTATCTCCATGCTTTCTTTCTTCTTTAGGCCTCACAGATAACTACCTTTAATTTTTCAGTTCAAATTTCCAGAAGAATCTGTTGGATCGATTTGTTCATTCAGGCATTCAGAACACATACATGGAGTATCTACTAAGGACAGGCAGTGGATGCCCATGGTAATCCCCACCCCCTGTTAGGACCCTCTGAATGATCCCTCCTTCCTCATCCTGAAGATGGACTCTTTCCCTGGGACCTTGTTAGAGGTGCTGAATTTGGCCCTCACTCCAGATCTACTTCATCAGAATCTACATTTTAACAAAATCCCCAGGTGATCTGTGTGCACAGTTCAAGTCTGAGAAGCACTGCTTTAAACTTCTAGCTCAAAACTGGCTGGAGAGTTAAAAAATTACTGATGCCTGGGTCCCTCGCACAGAGATTCCTTTTTAATTTTTCTGGGGTGCAGCCTGGCATTCAGAAAATCCTAGATGATTCCAATGTGCAGGTAGGTTTGAGAATCTCTGAACTAGTCCTGAGTCACCACAATCAGCTGTGAACCTGGACAAACTGCTTAGTTTCTCTCAAGGCTAGATTTCTCATCTCTTAAGTGAAGATAACCTGTGGACCTCAGAGTTGTTCTGAGGGTCCCATCTTCTCTTATACAATTGGGGATTTAAGGAAACAAATGCATTATTAAATATGAGAATATAAGTAAAAATGCATGGAAGACAATTGTAAAGCTTACATGATTACACTCTACCTGTGTCATGGCTGAGTACTGTTATCCCATCTTACCTATCACGTAATGGAGGGTTAGAGAGGTTAAGTAACTGTCTCAAGGCCCTGAAGGCTGTTAAAGAGAAATTATTCACCAGATCCTCTTTAAAAACCGGCGGGGAAGACTTTACTCCAGACTACTGCGATGGGGGAGACAGACTGCATGCAACTCGGAACACAACAGGGACCAATGTAGATTTACAGCCAGGGGCCAGGGTGAAGGAGAGAACGGGAAAAAAGGACCAAGACGAACTTGGTGAGATATTGGGGGGTAGGGGGGCGGGTGGGATGAGGAACGTGATTAGAAATCGAGAGTGGAGGAAGAGGAGCTTGATTAGATACCAAGGGTGGGGGTGGGGGGCTCTCGATCGAGTGGCTTCGCAGGATTCTCTGGTAAAATCAGGCTCAGCAGGCCAAGCACGAGGCCTAGTCTACACGAGGGCTCCAAAGGACCAGACCAGAGTCTGCTCCCGGAGCGAGTCAGTCTAGGCGGAGTTGGGGGCTCAAGCCGGGCGAGTCTAAGCGCGCAGACCCTGCTGACCCTACACCCCCAACGTGCCGGGGGTTAACGCAAACCTCATAGGACCGAACGTGTCTGGGCGCTGTACACCCACGAAGCAGGACTGCTGGCTGCACTCCAGCCTCCAATCAGACCAACCCCAATCGGAGCGGCCACCCCTTAGCCTTTCGTAGGCCCCAGGACCGGGTTTCCCCGGGCACGCCCCGCCTCCCGGCCCGGGGCGGGGCCGCCGCACCTGCCGCGCACCAATCACGGGCCGGCGCGCAGGGGCGCACGCGCCACGGCCCTGGGCGGGGCCTCGCCGCGCGTCCGTCTCCGAGACCTGCCGGCCCCCGGCCGCCCTGATTGGCCGTTCGGGGGTGACGTGACGGCCGCCTCGGCCTATGGCAGCGGAGCCGGCCGGTGGCGGGGTGCGGAAGCGGCGGGGTGCGGCGAGCGCAGTGCCGGGCGGCTTGTGCGGAGTGCGGTGACTGTTCGGGCGGCGCGCGCGGCCTTTGCTTCGCTCTGTCCCGGCGCCGGCGGGATGACGCGCTTCGCTCTGACCGTGGTCCGGCAGTGAGTATGGCCGGCGCGGGCTGCCCTTTCCCCTCCGTGGAGTGTTGCGGGCTGGGCGGGGGGACCGAAGATCTGCACCCGCCCCGCCCTACCCGTCCCATTTGCTCCTCCGAGGCTCGGCCTGGCGATTTCTAGGTGTTTCCCTTGAGTTACCCCCTTCCGGCCCTCCTGCCCCAGCGACGCTGAGCGGGAAGCCAGGTGTCAGATGGCAGCGGTCCCGCGTTCGATGGGGACAGGGAGGTCGGGAGGAGTGAGTGTCAAGGGCCCCCGCCGCCGGGTGGCAGCTGAAGCGGAAGAGAGAGCCCTGTCGCCGCACCTCCTGGGCCCCGCGTTTGCCCCCGGCCGGTCCCCAGGGTCTGCAGAGTGACTGGTCCGGGGCCGACGTTTCCGCTGCAGGCTCTGCGCCGGCTCCATCCCTGTCCCCTCGGTCCCCTCGGCCCCCTCGGCCCCCCAGGCTTGTGTCTGAGATTCGCTTCTTCTCCGCAGACCTTCTGTCGCTGGGGGAGGACAGGGGGCCTCGCCCTGCCCTCAGCCGCCTGCATCGCCCCGAATAAATATGTTTATCATATAACGTTACAGGGAGCTAAAT
The DNA here is from genome assembly GCF_028564815.1 of Eubalaena glacialis. Taxonomy (NCBI): domain Eukaryota; kingdom Metazoa; phylum Chordata; class Mammalia; order Artiodactyla; family Balaenidae; genus Eubalaena; species Eubalaena glacialis. The sequence goes on along the minus strand of NC_083726.1, from coordinate 112,847,963 downwards.
GCTGACAAGTCTTTATGTCTCTTCCTGTTTCCTTCTCGACTCTTCTTAGCCCGGTGTTAACGGGAGGTGAAATTCAGGGAGGTCAGGAGCACAGATTTTTCGAGAAAGATCGACGTAGGTTAGAATCTGGGCTGCAGCTAGGAGCCTTGTAACACGGGCTTCCTTTTACCGACTTAATCTCTACGACCTCAGTTTCCTGATTTATAAAATGGGGGTAGTGATAGGACCCACCCACTTCACTGGGTTAGTGTGATAATGAAATGTCAGAAAGGTGAAGAGTATAGCACAGTGGAGGGGGAGAAATATATCTGAGAATTAAATAACTTTTGTTTCTGTAAGGACAGATCTGATACAAATGCAGTGAGTCCTCCAATTTGTGTGTATGGTTAATGGGACCAGCATTCTGAGTGGGTGCTGTGTGTCAGCAGGTAACTAAGGGTTACAGGTAACTAAGATGCCGTTTTTGACATCGTGGAGCTTGTGGAGAGCAGCAATATGGTCTAACCTTGTCAAGCTGCCTTTAGCCCCTATCTTTTTTTGTCCTGTTCTTATAGGAAGATTATCTTGGCAACCATCTGAAGTTGTCCCGTTATGATTCACAGGATTTTAATGACTGAGCTAGAAATCGAGCTCCTCTCTCTCCACCCCACCCCTCTCCATTTTATAGAAGGCTTTATGACCATCGTGTGACCTTCTTAAGGTCATACAGCTAGTCAGTAGCAGAACAGGAATTAGGGTCTTGATTGCCCTTTCCTCTAAAGTTTCTGGATGCCTTGACCCAGTGCCTGGCATATAATTGCCACTCAGAAGTCGTAGAAAATCTGGGCAAAACCACCCCTTGAAAAACAAGATGATCCCTATTTAGTTTCTTAATAGACAATAGTTACATGAGTGCGGATTTTATCCCCTCCCTGCTTCTTAAAAAGGGCTTCATTTTTTAAATGGATTCCTCATAGAATTCCTATGAGGAATTAATTTAAAAATAAGTCTTAATAAATTAGTATGTGCCAGGCACTGTTGTAATTAAATTCTGACAGCAATCTGGTGAGGTGAAGACTGGCTTCTCAATTTGCAGGTGAGGAAACAGACACGGAGGGCATGTGACTTGCTTATTGTCACATGACAAGTTGGGGCAGTGGCGTTTAAACCAAGGCAGCAGGACTGCGGCCCATCCTCTTAACTATATACTATGCCCTTCTGCCTCCTATTTTACAGAGTTAAAACCTAGTGTTTGTAGGTTGCTTGAATATCATCAGCCATTTCAGAGGCTACTTTTTATTTCCTGTGATATAACCATGAAGAGTGATAAGAATTGTTTACTTTGCTCTGTTTTATTCATGGGAAAGTGCAAAGGAAGTGTTGAAATAATTGATAGGGTTAGTTTTCTCCTTCAGAGTTCTCAGAGCTAAAAATTGATGATTCTTTCAGGAAAAGAAACAATTTCAAACTTGATTGATAATCACCAGAGTTCAATGTAATGACTGTTACTGGAATCAGCAAGATTGAATCGTTGAGCATAATATTGGGAATTTACCTTGAGTTTTCTATTACCTGACTCTGTCAAATGCTTTGAAACTGAGAGCATGATCAGTGTGTTTTAAGAGTTGGATAATTTTTGGATAATGCAAGAAAACTTTTTAAATGCAGTTTCTTTAAGTTCAACCAAATCCTTTATGAATCTGTGCTGTTACCATCTGTGTGTTGATCTTCATCATCATACTTGAAAGGGAGAGTGCCAGTTGTATCATTTTTGGAACAGAATACCCCACCTTTCAAACTTCCAGTCTACTAATCTGATTGAGCTGTAGCTTCTGGTGGCCTTAGAGCAGCATGGTTGAAAACCCCAGTATATGCAGGTCGGCACTGCCATCACCCACACGGCACATCGAAGGCCCTAGTTCCCTTGAAAGGTTCTTTGTAGGAGTTTGCAGTTGGTTGCCTGCAAAACCATCCCATTTCACTTCCATTTTTATAGCTAGCTCTTTAAACATTTTACAAACTAAATTTTCTTTACTTTTAACTACTTAAAAATGATGAATCAGTGTAGGTATTGACAGCAGAACTGATTGGTTTTTCTGACTCTGCCTCTGTCGGCACTTAGTCTTCTTGAACGCTAGTCATTGTTCTGTGTGTTAATAAAGCAGGCCAAGTGAATATTGGATCATCTGTAAACTTTTATCAAGATGCATGTAATTGTTATGTTACTGTGATATTTGTTTTCTGGGAGTAGGGTTGATTAACTGGGAGAGCCTATGCAACTAGGCCTCATCTACATATAGACAAACATATATCATGAATTGAGTATTTTACATTTTTGCCCTCAGACCATCCAGTGAAACTCTCCATGTTACTAGCGCTTGAAATCTTCTATGTTTTCAAATTATTAATTCATTTTCAAATGAATTAATTGGTGTGGAGGAATTAGGATAAAGCTGTATATTCATGATTAAATATCAGGTGAGTACACTCCATTCCTGTGTACACCAAAGTATATCTATTTTGAAAACTTGCCCCAAATATATACTGACTTCCCATGATTTGTCTCTGCTGCAGCAAACCGAGTACTGGTCCGTGGAATTTGAATTATTTAAAAGGATGTGATTGGGAAATTAAGCTTTCTATATGATTTCTAGAGAAACGCTATAGAATACAAACCAGAACTAACAAAATAACATGTCTTTTTAAGGGAAGAACAGCATGATAATCCACAAAATAAATGGTGCATATTTGTAGGCCTTTAAATGGCCGGTCATAAGACTTGACTTCTTGGCCTAAGTGTTTGCGTTCTCGCAGAGTCGGGTGTCTGTCTTGGAACTGAATCACACTGCAGGTTTTGAAAATGAGTGCTATTATTCCTGACTCCTTTAAAATATATTCCTCTGACCTTTCCACTCCCCTTACCTTCCCTGCCACTGCTACAAGCCAAGCTTTGGTTAGGGAAGTAGCTTAATAGTAAACCTATTTTAGCCACCCACTTTTCTTTCCCACTCCCCATACAAACTAAACAGTTGCTTCAAGGATTTGTACAGACCTCTCGAAAAAGCTGATAAAAGCTGTAAGGCTAAATATTTGTGCACGTTTTTGGAAAAAAATTCTCTTTCTAGATTCTTACACTATAATGTTTATAAAGTGATTTGAAAGCAAAAAATACCCAGTAGAACACTAGTGATTATTAATAATGCACTAATGTCTGCAGCAGTCTCTACTGGCTTATAGCTAAAGGAAATATTTTATTATATTATAGCTATTTTTTCTCCTTTCGCTGAAATTGGTGAGATGCTGGGGCAGTACTGTTACAAATTATCAAAGTACTGGGATTCTGTTTTTTAATAGGATGACATTTTGATGATATAATGTTTTATTCTGAATCCTTGATCAAATCAGCTATTGGGATTAAGTTAAAATCTTGAGCTACCTTTTCAGTAAGCATACAAAAAGTTATCATCTTGGCAAATCATTTGTGTGATTTGTAAAGACCTGGTCTGGCGTAATTATTAAATTTCTTCTCACCCTTGATTTTAAATTTGTACAATGAGCGAGACAGCTTGTGATGCACAGTAAGTGGGCAAAACCTTCTGAGGTTCCCGTATAAAAGTAAATATGGGATTGGGGGTCAGGGAGGCGTTCTTTGAATTTTGCTGGTAATTGAATTGGCTACAAAGCCATCGTCTAAAGAGGACGTCACTCATACAGAAGTGAAGCACAGCCCTTTTATTCTTGGTCTCAGCAAGACTGTGAGGCTGAGACAGACAGGAAGTGGATCCAGTGTTTGGGAACTGTTTTCTGTATGAGAAGCAATGCCTTCCCCATCACTTCCCTGGATGCTTTGTTCATCTGAACCGCAGAGCTTAATCTCTTTCATATCCATTTCATATGATTCTGAATGGGTTTTGGAATGCTACAACACATCTTTTATTAATACTCACCTCAAGAATGATAATACTGGCAAGTGAGTGGCTAGTAGTGCTGTGTAATTTCACTCACTTGTCGTATATTTTTTAAGCCACTGCGTCCACATGTTTAGAAATCAGAACAGTTCTCCTGAGTCTTCTGTCCTCTCACCCTGCAGGTGACCACAGCCTCTGCGTCCTCCCGGCATCTCTCGTGCAGATGCAAACATTTACTCTTGTGTCCCGCCTTTCTTTTTCTTTCTATTTTTTAAAATTATTTTTGGCTGCGTTGGGTCTTTGTTGCAGTGCTCGGGCTTCTCCTCGCGGTGGCTTCTCTTGTTACGGAGCACGGGCTCTAGGCGCGCAGGCTTCAGTAGTTGTGGCACAAGGGCTCAGTAGTTGTGGCTCGCGGGCTCTAGAGCACAGGCTCAGTAGTTGTGGCGCACGGGCTTAGTTGCTCCGCGGCATGTGGGATCTTCCCGGACCAGGGCTCGAACCTGTGTCCCCTGCATTGGCAGGCGGATTCTTAACCACTGCGCCACCAGGGAAGTCCCTGTCCTGCCTTTCTAAAAAGCTAGCAATCTTTGTATATTATTCTGTACCTTGCTTTTTCTGCTGAATATGTCTTGGTGATTTTTCCATCTCTACATAAATCAATCTCCAGCAGACACAGCCTCATTGAATTCCATCAGGTAGATATCCCACTGTTTATTTGTTAAAGTAACAGGTTCCCTGCTAAAGGGAATTTAGGTTATTTACCATCTTTTGCTGTTAGAAATATACTGTAGCAAATATTCTTTTAAATCTAGATGAATGCAAGCATTTCCAGTAATAGGGCTGCTGGATCAAAGGGTAAACAGACTTGTCATTTTGGTGGATATTTCCAGATGACCCTCCATCCAAAGAGCATGTACACTGAGGTTCTGTTATTTCCCAGGATTTTCTCCAGGTACCAGGCATGTTAGGGTGATGCAGCCTCTGGCCGTGCCTTTTAAGGAACTGGGGCCAGGATAGATGCATGACTACAAAAGTTAACTAGCGTAGTACAGAAGGTAACTAACTACAGTAGTGCCGGGAAAAATGGGAGCACAGAGCTGGGGTGGTTAAATGGGATGGGGCGGTAGGGAATGGTGCCGGAGAGGGAAGGCTACTTCAAGGAGCCATCTGGCTGTGTTGGGTCTTGAAGAATGAGAACACTTTGGCCAGGTCCAGCGGTCTCTGTTTTCATAAGACCCCTAGGGGATTCTGAGACACACTCAAGTTTGAGAACCTGTGCTCTAGGTGAGGTTGAAAAACAACTGTTTTTATAAACGAGGGGCAAGGTTCCAGGCAGAGACCTGAGTTTGTGATTCTGACTAAGGTCTGATGGCATTCCTTTCTGGATCTGAGTGAATCAATCCCACGTGAGATATTTTTCTTTTTAAACTAGTGCTTCACATAAAAAACAAAGCAGGAGTGATGAGCCTTCATGGTAATCAGGGAAATACCAATTAAAGTCAAGGTGAGGTAAAGTGTTCAGGTGCCATTTGGGCACAAATTGAAAGCTGTCAGATGATGGTGAAGACGTGGAACACTGCAGAGTGGTAGCGATTGGTGTAACCGCTTTGGCGTTAGCGAATAAGCTGGATGCGCCATGGCCCCGCAGTTCTAGTGCTGGGTGTAGGTCACTAGGCAGGGCTCAACAAACCCCTGAGAGTGAATAGTTTAGGCTTTGCAGGCCACATGGTCTATCTGAACTGATCATTTCCACCATTAGAGTGTGAAAACAGTCATAAACAATAAATAGACGTATGGGTATGACTGTATTCCAACAAAACTTGGTTCACAGAAAGACTTGTTTACCAGTCCTTGAGTGGATCTCAAACATGAGCGTGCATCAGCATCACTTGGCGGTTTTATGAAAACAGACTGCGGGGCCGCCACCTCGGAGTTCCTGATGCAGTGTGTCTGGGGGCAGGTGGGGCCTGAGACACTGCATTTCCAGTGAGTTTCCAGGCAATGCCAGTGATGAAAGTCCAGGGACCATGCTTTTGAGAACCACTGCCCTAGAGAGCCTGCTGCGCTCTGAACAAACCTGTTCAAGGCAGTGCAGCCCGGAACTGGAAACAGTCTAAGTGTCTATCCCAGGGGACCACGTACTACATTGTAGTAAATGCTTACAGTGGAGTTTACGCAGTAAAAACGAGAATCAAGTACGGCCACACTCAGCAGCATTGGTGTATCTCCCAAAATGTTGAACAAAAGAAGCAACACACAAAACCACATAGAGTAAGAAGCAAGTCATTGTAAAGTTCAACAACAGGCGAACTAATCTATGCTGCACATGGGCAGGAAAGCGAAGAGGAAAGGTGAGCACTTGCGCAGGCAAAGGTCCTGGCAGGGGATCCACTGGGGAGGGAGGACATTGTGATGGACAGGGACGGGGTCCTGCACCCACTGGGGAGGAGGGACATCGTGATGGACAGGGACGGGGTCCTGGAGGCTGGCAGTGATCTGTTAACTTGGGTGGTGTAACGTGGCTGCTGGCTTTATCATTATATTTTTTACTATTTATTTCATAATTTTTAAAAGATTAAAAATGCATTAAGTCTTTGATATCTATATAGTCTGTCCAAAAATGACTTATAAATACAACTACTGAGTGCTTCCTAAAGCTAAGCAGTGTTCTGGATGCTTTACCTGTGTTCACCCAATCATCCCAAGAATCTTGTGAGGTTGGGACCATTTATTATCCCCATTTTACAGATGAGGAAGCTGAGGCATTGAGCTTAACCCAGCTGGTGAGTGTAGCACCAGGAGCAGTCTTGTTCCTGGGCCCGATAGATGGCAGCGAGGTTTCCCCTCACGGATTTTCACCTCTCACCGACATGGAAGGGTGTGGACGTGGGCTGTGGAGACAGTTGATTCCAGATGAGGCGATAACTGCATCTGAAGAGGCCTGTGGGGTGTTTCCCCCCACCGTTTCCAGTTCTCTGTCCAGTGTCCGCACAGCACACGCCAGCTCCCACCTCCAGGAGATGCCGGTCTCGAGCATCTCTGGGTTCAGTCTTATCACATTAAAAAGAGCTCGGAGAAGTGTCTGCGGGGTCCTCCCGGAGAGCTTTCTGTGTATTTGACGACTGCTTTCATTGTGGGTGCACTCCGTCATCTGGTCTGGTCCAGGTGCCCTCACCCGCACCTTTCCCCTCCAGCCTCAGTCCATTTGCTTTGCGACACCACTTGCCCCCATCGCTCTCCCGGTTGCTTCAGAATGGGTTGGGTTTGCTTCTGTAATTCCTCGGTGTTGCGAAGTGGAGCAGCTTGAGCGGCTCCAGGACTGAGGAGGCAGGGCCAGGGTCTGCAGGTCTGCGCTCCGCTCTCGGTCCCTCGCGCCTGTCCGCTCAGCCCAGCGGATGGACGGATGGACCAGCTGTCGTGTTTTGGTCCCGATGCCTGTGGGAGTAGTTTTGGTCAACATATTTAAGAAGATTATTTAACAAAAATTTTTTATACGTACATATACTACTTTTAAAATAGCATTTTCTACCTTTAGTTCACTTAAGATTGTTGATCTATACATTTTAATTTGGGGCAATTTGAAATTTTTAGCTTATCGATTAGGTACATAGAATAGATGATTGCAGATAGTAGTTTAGAATAAATTTTATCTTTACAGGTTAGATTCTGACGTATGTACAATATGCTGTCTTTACAAGTATCATTACCTTTTGTTGCTGATTTTTTTTTTTCTCATTTCAAAAATAACCTAATTTGGTAATAAAGGCTTTTTTCCCTCCTTGTTTTAGTGGAGAAACAAGACTTAACAAGGAGAAAATCCTTCAAGGTTGGTATGCTCTGACTCTTATTTTAGCTCTCTCTGTTAGTGTTAACGTGAAATATGGGTTAATCAGATCCGGTGGGGTAGGGTGGACCGGGGGCCGCTCTGGGCTGTGAACTGGGATTACGGAATTAAGTCATCATGGTCACAGAAATATGATCAGAGCAGATGGTAACCAAGAGAAGTAAGTGTCTTGAGTGAATTAGATGTAAAGAACAGTGCTCCAAATTGTTCGTGGGCAGCTTCAAAGCTGATTAAGGAGTTATACTGAGTCTAGTTGTCTTAAAATACATCTGCCGGGATTTTAAATGATTTCATATTTGGAAACAAAAATTTACTGGCTGGTGTAAATGGTATTTTTCTGCTAAGATAGTTATATTATTTTTAGTAGTAACAAGGAAATGGTTTAAAAAGAGAATTCCTGTTCTCACATGGGGTTGTTACTTTATTCTGAATAGACTCTTCCCTGCCCCCTGCCTTGTTCTGTTAATTTGGGTTCAGATCTTTTAATCTCCCTGTGATCCAGCTGGTCTGGCTTTTAAAGAATATCTTTCAGCTAGACATGCTATTTCTCTGCTTGGATTATACAAGCATTTAGTTTTATATTTTGGGGTTAGGGACATCTGGGGTTTGCAGAAGCTGATTTTCATACCCCGTGTGCTTGCCTCCCTCTTCTGGAAACCAGTCTGATAATTAAACGCACCTCTATTTCCCATTGACCTGGGCCCCACCCAGAGCATCCTCTAGGCTCACGTCCCGTACCACCTTGTCCGTGGGCCCTGCTCCTTTGTCTCATTTCATTCAAAGCTGACGGTAAAACATGAATAAAATTTTCATGTTCACACCTGTTTTGTAGGTCTGTTTTGTGCTTTCCTAACCTTGGAAGTTAGATGCTTAGTTGTTTAAGTTATAGCCTCCTTTTTATTTTTTTTAAAACCCTCAAGCCTTATATGTTTCTAAGTACCATTTTTTTGGTCACATACCTGCAGTTTTGATTTGTTGTAATCTGATAAGTATTCAGCACCAAGTATCTTAAATTTCCGTTATGATTTCTTCATTGACCCACGAGTTATTTAGAACTGTTTTTTAAATTTCCAAATGAGTGGGCTTTTGGGTTTTGTTCTTCATCTTTTGTGATTGACTTCCAGTGTAATTGCTTTGTGTTCTGACAATATTGTTTATTTGATAATACGTCTTTGAAATTGGTTAGCATGGTCAGTTTTTATAAACCTACTACTGTATGTTTGAGAAAAAATCTGTTTTCTAATTGTTGGGTGTGGAGTTCTATATCAGATACTTAACCTTGATTTTGTTGTTCAAATCTTCCATACTTTACTAATTTTGTAAATTTACTCATTTGCCTGTATGACCTAAGGGTCAATTTTTGAGTGAGATATGTTGGATTTCCCACTGTGATGGCCAGCTTATCCTTTAACACCTGAAGTTCTGTCAACTTGTGCTTTATGTGTTCTGCTTTTATACAGCTTAGAGGCTAATTTATTAGGCACATGCAAGTTTTAAAATTGCTCTATCTTCCTGGTGAATGGGAACACTGATTGTTACTAGTGATCTTCACAATCCTTACTAAGACTTTTGTCATAAAGTCTGCATTTCTGAGAGTGATATGGCAACTCTGGCTGTTTGGGGTTGGGATTTGCCTGGTATATATTTTCCTATCCCTTTCCGTTCAACCCTGCTGTGTACTGATGTCCTAAGTGTTACCTTGTAAATGGTAGGCAGCTGATTCTGATTCTTTTTAAAAAAAAAAAAAATACAGTCTTTCTGTTAACTGGTGAGAGTGGTCTGTCCACATTGACTCTGGTTTCTGGTGTGTTTGGACTTTTCCTTTGTGGTTCTTTTCTCCCTTCTTATCTAGTCCTTTCCTTCTCACTCACCTTTACTTTTTAGGTGCCTGCTTTTCTTTTTCTTTTCTTTTCTTTATCCAACCCACTCTTACTTTCCCTACTGGCCTCGAAACAAGCCATCTCTATCCTTTTGATGGTTGCCTTTATATCTTTACCATTAGTGCCTAACAAAGCGTAAGAGAAATATCATCTCTCCTGAAAAATACAAAGTATGTGCTGCCGTTTAGTATCTCAGTCCTGTCCTTTTTTAACCATGCAATGTAGGCATTATTATTTAATTTGTTTCTTAGTGTTTGTTTAGGTTGACATCTGTATTTGCCAGTTTCTCTCCTCACCGTTTCTTTTGCGTCTCAGACCTTCATTCCTGAAACATCTTTTTTGAAAAGTCCCCTTGTGTAAATCAGCTTGTGGTAAAGATAGTTTCAGTCGATTCTATTGCAGACGATTCTGTTTTTATTCTCCTCAGTCTTTTTTAGTCCAGTCAGTTCTAGACTCACGTTCTCTTAGCTCTTGGGAGCTATTCATCTGCTGCTTTTTGGCTTCAGAAGTCTTCTCTCATCCAAATGGTGTCCCACGGTGGGTATCTGTCTTCCTCTGTAACTGCTTTCAAAGTCTTTGTGTTTTATTTTGGTATTCTACAGTTTCTCTTACTAAATCTAGGAAGGTACTTTTTTTTTTTTTTTTTTTAGTAATTTATCCTTCTTGGTGTACGTCGTGTTTCCTTCATCTGTAGTTTTATGTCTTCCCTCATTTCCGTTCTGCATTTTCTCTCTTGTCTTTCTGGAGTTCCCACTAGATGTACTTAGGAATCCTCGTCCTTTCTCCGTGTCTCTAACACATCTGTGATGTGCTCCATCTCCTCGTGTCTGTGCCGGGGGACAGCTTCAGCCCTGCCTTTGGGTTCATGAAGCTTCTCAGCTTAATGAATCTCCTTTTATCCACTGAGGGATTTTTTTTTTTCCCCTCCTCAGCAATTCCATTTTTCATTGTTAAAAGGTCTGTCTGGTTCTTTTGGAAAGCTATCTGGTTTTTGATCGCTTGTTGTCGCTTATTTTTGTGACTCAGTTTACAGTCTCTGCTGATTCACACGTCTGACGTATTAGTGGTTCCAAATCTGTTACTTGTTGTTTCTGCTGACTCTCATTCATGACAGGTTATTTTCCTGTGTGTTGAGTCATTGGCTGACCTGTTATTTGCTCTAAATCAGTAGAAGACTTGTTAGCCTTTATTGAGAATGACTTGCAATACTGAACGTTACTGAATTCAAACAATGGAGATAAAGAAGGAAAACTTTTCTAGGTGATGATTCGACTACCCAAATGCAGCAGCTGAGCTGAAAACGTAAGGTTGGGGGCAGCATTAATAAAACACGTGGTGAAGTGATGGGCGATGTGAGGGGGGAGAGCTTGGGACAGCCTCCCCATTACCCAGTTCTCGCCAGGCAAACATTCTTCTGGGAGATACAGAAGAGCCTTTACAGGATCCTAGCTTAATTTTGCTTGCTTTCAGTTCTCTGAAAAGTTACGTGGAAAAGTACCCAAGGAAATCTTTTAATAAAATATAGACAAATGCTCTTTATATTCTCTTAGGTGTGATTTTTATTGCATCCCATATATATATATACATCTATCTGAATGTTACTGTTCTTTCTCTTAATACCACAGGACAAGGAATAGATGAGCCTCTTTCAGAAACTGGATTTAAACAAGCAGCTGCTGCTGGTATATTTCTTAATAACGTGAAGTTTACTCACATTTTCTCCAGTGACCTCATGAGGACAAAGCAGGTGAGCTTAGAGTCAAGGCTGAGGCTGATGAGTCAAAAGTCTCAGCAGTTGTAACCTTGAAACATTTGCTGCCAGAGTCCGCAGGGAATTAACTCGCACAAGACATCACCCCCAGCCCTCCTCTCCCTGACAGAACTTACTTCTTTTCCCTTCATTTTACTTTTGTGCTTTGTTTTATTGTGGTAATTTTTAAGTTAGAGTAGCTTGGGGAAAATGTCTAACAAAAGGCCTATAAAAAGGCACAGAAGGTGTCGTGAGAGAGAGCCAGTGGAAACACCACAGAGATGTCAGATTTTAGAATCCAGATACAGTTTGAAAAACAACTATGTTACTCTAAAGAAATAAAAGACGTGTGAAATATCTTTAAGGAACAGATTACTATAAAAATGATCCCAGAGATTTAAGAAAGAACCAAATCAACTTCTAAAAGCTCGGTGGAAGGAGACTTTTGTGGCAACCGTGGGGGAATAACAGGGTTGGAATGTAGCCTCCCCCCATAAACAACTAACAAACAGGACAAAATCTGTGAAGCAACTGTTTTCAGACATTGGACTCCAGGCAGCGTGGGCTGCGATCCCCAAATGAAGTGAAACAAAACAGGTGAGCCCTCGATCGTCCTGGTTTTCCGGCTGAAGCAATTCCCAGACTCTGGCAGAAGAAGCCAAATAGAGGACAGTGGTCTCAGTGATTGAGGGGACAAAGCTTGGAATTTGGGGAGTTTAAGTAACTAAAATTTGTGGGGAAGAGTGCTGGAGAGAGAGCTGCACAGAGAAAACTCTATAGACATATGTGTAGGGATCCCCGTGATTCTTTGTTGGACGGTTGGTTAGTCTGCACACGTGTGGCTGAAACTGCACGAGGGCAGGAAACACGGCTTCGGGCGGGAGGCAAAAGGTCACTGGCGGGCGGTCATCCACTCGGTTCCTGGGGCTCACACAGGGTGGGGAGTCAGAATTCCCACCAGCACAAGTGGAGGCTTTGCTGGATACAGAGAGCATATTACACCTTAATAGTGAGGCTAAACTGTCCTCAGAGGAGCATGAGGTGAGAAGTAGGAGACAGCAGAACCAAATTTCATCTTCTAGAGGTGAAAAATGCAGTATTCTGAAATGAAAATTTCATAGGGTGGGATTAACAGTAGGTTAGACACTGTAGAAGAAGACGTCAGTGAGCATGAAGACGTGGAAACTGAACATTCCAAAATTAACTGGAAAGAAAAAACACTAAGAAGGGAAAGTGAAGAGTCTCAGTGACGTGGAGGACAGTATCAAGCAGTGCAATATACATGTAGTTGAAGTCTCAGAAGAGAAGTGGGGAGAAGGGTGAGGGTGAGTATGAAAGTAAAAAGATAGATCTTGAAGAAATAATGACTCAGAAATCTCCAAATACATACCCAGTGAAAATACTTTCAAAAATTAAGGCAAAGTAAAGACTTTTTTTTTCAAGCACAAGTTGAGGGACCCGCACTTATATGGTCAGTTGTTTTCGTTTAGTCTTTTTGGTCAATTGGCTTTTGACACAGATGCCAAGGTAATTCCGTGGTCGAAACGGTGGTCTTTTCAATAAAGGGTGTTGAAACAATGGACCATCCATGCAGAAAAGCATGACATGTGATTCTTACCTCACACAGTCCACAAAAACTAACTTGCAGGTGTTCATAGAACAAACCTAAAAGCTAAATCTGTGAAAATTCTATAAGGAAACAGGGGAAAAATCTTTATAAAGGCATCTTGGAACAAAGCATAAACAAGACACACATTGGGAGAAAATTGTAAGCGTGTGTTACATGTATGTAATACATGTGTATATATCTGACACATATGTATGTATTATCAATATATAGCTCTTAGCTGTATAAATATATAAGATTCTTCCAACTCAGTAATTAGACAAATAGCCCACTTTAAAATAGGCAAAAGATTTGAATTTGACCAGCGCTTTACAAAGTGAGATATGGGGAAAGCCAGTAAACAGATGAGAAGGTGCTCAGCATAATTGATCGTGACAGAAATGCATATTAAAACCTCAGTAAGATACCATTACACAACGTGTGCATGGCTAAAATTAGAAAGATAAAGGATGTGGAACAACTAGAACTCAAGACGTTGCTGGTGAGAATGTAAAGTGGAACAGCTACTTTGGAAAACAGTTTGAAAGTTGAACATACACTAACTGTACGATCCAACAGTTTCAATCCCAGAAATTTATCCAAGAGAAGTAAGGATATATGTCCACACAAAGACTTGTACACAAATGTTTTATGACGACTTTATTTGTAATAGGCAGAGAGTGGAAACAACCCATGTGTTGATCAGTAGGTGAATGGATAAATGAACATGGTATATTCATACAGTGGAATACAACTCATCAGCAGCACAGAGGAGTCCCCAGAAGAGTATCTGAGCAAAAGAAGGCAGATGTGGAAGAGTGCAGACTGTGTGATTCCATTTACATGAGACTCTAGAACACATAAAGCAGGTAGTGTGGGCCGGGGGCCAGGAGTGGGAGGCATTGACTGGCAAGGGCACGAAGGAATCATTTCGGCTGATAGACTTCTTCTCTGTCTTGATTTTGGCGGTACTTAGATCTGTCACGACTCAGTGACCTGTACACTTGAAATAGACTTCAATAAAATTTACTTAAAATATGGAAAAAGTTGATCCAAAAATGAAAACCTCAGTGGCTGTACTAAATTATAGACTAGATATAGCTGAAATGGTCATTTGCTTATAGATAAATGTAAGATAGCAACTGAAGTGTAGCACAGTGTGATAAATAGATTAAAAATAAGACTAAGACAGAAGGATGTGATGAGAAGGTCTGTCGTCTTTCGAGAGGAAGTATCAGAGAGAATGGGAAAGAGGCAATATTCGAAGAGGTCACAGTTAATAAACTACAGAATTATTGAAAGATAGCAAAATATCAGATCCAGAAAGTGTAAAAAAATCCCGGTCAGAATTAAAAAAAGAAACCCACACATCTACACTTACAGCAATATTGCAAAACTCCAAAGACTACGAAGGAAAAAACATTATCCATTAAAGACCAATATTAGACTATCAACAAATATGTCAATATCAACAATAATTTGATGTGCTGAGAGATAATAAAGATTAATCTAGAGTTTTATACAGCAAAACATTTTCTAGAGAATAGGTGAAGTGAAGACATTTCAGACAAACAAGCTAGAAAGAAACTTTCAAAGGATAATTGAAGAAGGAAAGTAATTCCAGAAGAGATGTCTGAGATTCAGAAAAGAATAGTGAGCAAAAGAAATTGGTACAGGTATAGGTAAATATAAACAAATATTGACGATGTAAAACAGTGTCTGATTTTTGGAAGGGAGTTAAAAAACAAGGCAGACTATGGACTTTAATTATTTCTACCGTTTTGCAAATACAGTGTCTCTTGTCAGAGTAACCAGGTACACAATGAGAGAAGGAAACACGAACAAAAATTAGCAAAAACAAAAGGCAGCGGAAAGAGCCACAGGATTTATCCGGTATCTGGAGTTATCAGATGTAGCCTTTAAAATAATCACTGAATGCACAGATAAAAATGACATGGAGAATTTCAGCAGAGAACTGGAAATTATAAACAAGAACCAAATGCAAATTCTAGAACTGAAAAGATAACTGAAATTAATATTCAACGGATGGGTTTAAAACCAATTTAGACACACCTGAATGGAGAGCTAATGAACTAGAACCTTTTTCTGTAAAGGGCTAGTTAGTTAAATTTTAAGTTTTGTGGGCTGTATGGTCTGTGTCACAATTGTGAACTCTGCCGTTGTACTGTGAAAGCAGCCATAAATGATACATAAATGGCTGAGTTCTAATAAAATGTTATTTACGAAAACAAGCCATTTATTTATTTATTTATTGGCTGCGTTGGGTCTTTGTTGCTGCACCCTGGCTTTCTCTAGTTGTGGTGAGCAGGGGCTACTCTTGTTGCGGACCACGGGCTCTAGGCGCGCAGGCTTCAGTAGTTGTGGCACGCAGCCTCAGTAGTTGTGGTTCGCGGGCTCTAGAGCTTAGGCTCAGTAGTTGCGGCACACGGGCTTAGTTGGTCCGCGGCACGTGGGATCTTCCTGGACCAGAAATCGAGCCTGTGTCCCCTGCATTGGCAGGCGGATTCTTAACCACTGCGCCACTGGGGAAGTCCTACCACATCTTCTTTTTTTTTTTTGATGTGGACCATTTTTTAATTAATTAATTAATTAATTTATGGCTGTGTTGGGTCTTCGTTTCTGTGCGAGGGCTTTCTCCAGTTGCGGCGAGCGGGGGCCACTCTTCATCGCGGTGCACGGGCCTCTCACTGTCGCGGCATCTCTTGTTGCCGGGCCTCTCACTATCGCGGCCTCTCTTGTTGCGGAGCACAGGCTCCAGACACGCAGGCTCAGTAGTTGTGGCTCACGGGCCTAGTTGCTCCGCGGCATGTGGGATCTTCCCAGACCAGGGCTTGAACCCATGTCCCCTGCATTGGCAGGCGGATTCTCAACCACTGTGCCACCAGGGAAGCCCCTACCACATCTTCTTTATCCATTCATTTATCAGTGGGCACTCAGGTTGTTTCCATATCTTGGCTATTGCAAATAATGCTGCAATGAACATAAGGGTGTATGTAGCTTTTCAAATTAGTGTTTTTGTGTTATTTGGATAAATATTCAGAAGTGGGGGAGTTCCCTGGTGGCGTAGTGGTTAGGATTCCGGGCTTTCACTGCCATGGCCCAGGTTCAATCCCTGGTCAGGGAACTGAGATCCTGCAAGCCACATGGCACGACCAAAACAAAAACAAAAAACAAAAACTCAGAAGTGAAATAGCTGGGTGATATGGTAGTTTTATTCTTAATTTTTTGAGGAATCTCCATACTGTTTTCCATAGTGGCTACACCAATTTACAGTCCAACAGTGCACAAGTGTTCCATTTTCTCTCCAGTGTTTCTTATCTCTTGTCTTTGTGATGATAGCCATTCCAGCAGGTGTGAGGTGATAGCTCATGTAGTTTTAATTTGCATTTCCATAATAGTCATGTTGAACATCTTTTCATGTGCTTATTGGCCATCTGTGTGTCTTTGGAAAATGTCTAATCAGATGCTCTCCCATTTTTTAATGGGGTTGTTTGGGTTTTTATTGTAGTTGACTGGTGTGCATTCTTTATACAGTTGACCCTTGAACAGTGTGTGGCTTCGGGGCCCCCACCCTCCTTGCAGTCAAAAATCTGCATATAACTTTGCAGTCAGCCCTGTGTATCCACAGTTCCACATCTGAGGATCGTGTAATACTGTAGTATGTATTTTTAAAAATCCATGGATACATGGACCTGTGCAGTTCAAACCCATAGTCAAGGATCATCTGTATATTTTGGATATTAATCCCTTAGATATATGATTTGCAGTTATCTTCTGTCATTCAGTAGGTTGCTCTCTCATTTTGATGATGGTTTCCTTTGCTATGCAGAAGCTTTTTAGCTTAATGTAGTCCTACTTGTTTATTTTTGCTCCCTTGTCTTTAGAGTCAGATCTACAAAAACATCGCAAATACTAATGCCAATGAAGTTACTGCCTATGTTTTCTTCCAGGACCTTTATGGTTTCAGACCTTACATTCAAGTCTTTAATCCATTTTGGGTTAACTTTTGTGTCGGGTATAAGATAGTAGTGTAGTCTCTTCTTTTGCATGTAGCCACTTGGTTTTCCCAACACCATTTGCTGAAGAGACTGTCCTTCCTCCATTGTATGTTCTTTGCTCCTTTGTTGTAAATTAATTGTCCATATATATGAGGGTTTATTTTTGGGCCATCTATTCCATTTATCTATGTGTCTGTTTTTGTGACAGTACCATACTGTTTTGATTACTGTAGCTTTATAGTATAGTTTGAAATCAGGGAGCATGATTCCTCCAGCTTTGTTCTTTCTTAAGATTGCTTTGGCTATTCGGAATCTTTTGAGATTCTGTACAAATTTTAGAATCATTTATTCTAGTTCTGTGAAATATTGCCACTGGAATTTTGATAGGGATTGCATCAAATCTAGATTGCTTTGGGTAGTATGGACATTTTAACAATATTAGTTCTTCCAGTCCATGAACACAGAATATCTTTCCATTATTTGTGTCTTCAGTTTTTTTTCATCAGTGTCATAGTGTTCAGTGTACAGGTTTCACCTCCTTGGTTAAATTTATTCCTAGGTATTTTATTCTTGTTGATGCAGTTGTAAATGGGACTATTTTCTTAATTTCTCTTTCTGATAGTTCACTAATTAGTGTGCAGAAACACCATAGATTTCTGTATATTAATTTTGTATCCTGTGACTTTACTGAATTCATTTATTAGTTCTAATAGTATTTTGATGGAGTATTTAGGATTTTCTGCATATAGTATCATGTCATCTGCAAACAGTGACATTTTTACTTCTTCCTTTCCAATTTGGATGCCTTTAATTTCTCCTTCTTTCCTAATTGCTGTGACTAGGACTTCCAAAACTATATTGAATAAAAGTGTGATGGTGGGCATCCTTGTCTTGTTCCTGATCTTAGAGGAAAAGCTTTCAGCTTTTCACCATTGAGTATGATGTTAGCTGTGGCCTTGTCATATATAGCCTTTATTATGTTGAGGTATGTTCCCTCTATACCCACTTGGTTGAGAGTTTTTTTTTTTTTAATCATAAATGGGTGTTGAATTTTGTCAAATGCTTTTTCTGCATCTATTGAAATGATCATGTGATTTTTAGCCTTCAGTTTGTTAATGTGGTGTACCATGTTAGTTGATTGCATATGTTGAACCATCCTTGCATCCCTGGAATAAACCCCACTTGATCATGGTTTATGGTCCTTTTAATGTATTGTTGGATTTGGTTTGCTAATATCTTGTTGAGGATTTTTGCATCTTATCTTCTTCAGGGATACTGGCCATAATCCTTTCTGTGATGTCCTTGTCTGGTTTTGGTATCAGGGGTAATTCTGGGTTTGTAAAATGTGTTTGGAAGATTTCCCTCCTCTTCAGTTTTTGGGAAGATTTCAAGAAGGTTAGGTATTAAATCTTTGAATGTTTTGTAGCGTTCCAGGTGGTTAGTGAAGCCATCTGGTCCTGGGCTTTTGTTTGTTGGAAGATTTTAGATTACTGATTCAGTCTCCTTACTAGTAATCAGTCTATTCATATATTTTATTTCTTAATGATTAAGTCTTAAAATCATTGAAATTTCTAGGAATTTATCCATTTCTTCTAGGTTGTTCAATCTGTTGGCATATAATTGTTTGTAGTAGTCTCTTACAATCCTTTATATTTCTGTGTTATCAGTTGGAACCGCTCCTCTTTCATCTCTGATTTTATTTATTTGGGTCCTCTCTCTTTTTTCTTGGTTAGTGTAGCTATAGGTTTGTCGATTTTGTTTCTCTTTTCAAAGAACCAGCCCTTATTTTCGTTGATATTTTTCCTATTATTTTTAGTCTCTATTTTATTTATTTCCACTCTGATCTTTATTATTTCCTTTTGTCTATTAATTTGGGGCTTTGTTCTTTTTTTTTCCTAGTTCCTTTAGGTGTAAAGTTAGATCATTTGGGGTTTTTCTTATTTCATAAGGTAGACCTGTATTGCTATGAACTTCTCTCAGAACTGCTTTTTGCTGCATCCCATAGATTTTGGTATGTCGTATTTCTGTTTTCATTTGTCTCTAGGTATTTTTTGATTTCTCCTTTGATTTCTTCGATGATCCATTGGTTGTTCAGTAGCATGTTGTTTCACCTCCACATTTTTGTGGTTTTTCCTGGTTTTTTTTTTTTTCCTTGTGCTTGATTTCTAGTTTCATACAGTTGTGGTCAGAGAAGGTGCTTGTTATGATTTCAGTATTCTTGAATTTATCGAGACTTGTTTTGTGACCTAATACGTGATCTATCCTGGAGAATGTTCCATGTGCATTTAAGAATGATAGTTTGCTGCTTTTGGATGGAGTGTTCTGTTTATATCTATTAAATCCATTATTTAAGACTGATGTTACTTACTGATTTTCCATCTGGATGACCTACCTATTTGTGTAAGTGGGGTGCTAAAGTCCCCTACTATTATTGTATTGCTCTCAGTTTCTCTCTTTAAGTCCGTTAATATTTGCTTTAAATATCTTGGTGCTCCTCTGTTGGGTGCATATACATTTATAAAATTATATCTTCTTGTTAGATTGACCCCTTTATCATGTAATGCTCTCTTTGTCTTTTATTACAATCTTTGTTTTAAAGTCTACTTTGTCTGATATGAGTGTAGCCACTCCAGCTTTCTTTTCATTCCTGTTTGCATGGAATATCTTTTCCCATCTTTTTATAGTCTATGTGTGTCCTTTGTTCTCAACTGAGTCACTTGTAGGCAGCCCATAAATGGCTTTTTTTTTTTTTTTAATCTATTCAGCCACTCTGTATCTTTGATTGGCATATTTAGTTGAGTTACCTTTAAAGTAATTATTGAGAGGTATGTACTTATTGCCATTTTGTTAATTGTTTTCTGGCTATTTCTGTAGTTCCTCTCTGCTCCTTTCTTCTCTTTCTCTCTTCCCTTGTGGTTTGGTGGTTTTCTTTAGCGTTATGTTTAGATTGGTTTTTCATTTTCTTTTCTGTATTTAGTGTAAATATTTTCTTTGTGGTTACTATGAGGTTCACATATGACATTCTATATAAGTAGTAGCCTGTTTTAAGTTGGTAGCAACTTAAATTTGAACACATTCCCAAACTAGCTTTTCACTCCTCCCTGCCATGTTTTATACTTTTTATGACACATTTTACATCTTTCTATTTTATGCATCCCTTAACTAATTATTGTAATTTTACTGCTTTTGTCTTTCAGCCTTCATCTTTGTTTTATAAGTGATTGATGTAGTACCTTTATTATATATTTACCTTTTCCAGTGAGTTTTTTGTTTTCATATGTTTTCTTATTATTAATTAGTGCCATTTCTTTTCAGCTTAAAGAAGTCCTCTTAATATTTCTTTTTTAAAAAAAATAAATTTAATTATTTATTTATTTTTGGCTGCATTGGGTCTTCGTTGCTGTGCGTGGGCTTTCTCTAGTTGAGGTGAGCAGGGGCTACTCTTCGTTGTGGTGCACGGGCGTCTCATTGCGGTGGCTTCTCTTGTTGCAGAGCACGGGCTCTAGGCGTGTGGACTCAGTAGTTGTGGCTCGCAGGCTCTAGAGCGCAGGCTCAGTAGTTGTGGTGCACAAGCTCAGTTGCTCCGGGGCATGTGGGATCTTCCTGGACCAGGGCTCGAACCCATGTCCCCTGCACTGGCAGGTGGATTCTTAACCACTGCGCCACCAGGGCATTTCCCCCCTTAATATTTCTTTCTTTCTAGGGTTGGTTTAGTGGTGATGAACTCCTTTAGCTTTGTTTCTGGGAAACTCTTGATCTCTTCTTCAATTCTGAATAACCTTGCTGGGTAGAGAAAAGATTCTTAGTTGGAATTCTCAGCACTTTGAATATGTTATGCCACTCCCTTCTGGCCTGTAAGGTTTCTACTGGAAAATGTGCTGTTAGCCTTATGGGGTTTTCCTTGTCCTTGGGAGGAGGTGAGTTCAGTGTCTTCCTATGCTACCATCCTGAACATTCCCAGAATGATATTTTTTTTGGCTGCGTTTGCAGCTTGTGGGATCTCAGTTCCCCGACCAGAGATCAAACCCGGGCCCCCTGCAGTGGAAGTGTAGAGTCCTAACCACTGGACCGCCAGGGAATTCCCCAAGAATAATTATTTTTATGAGAAAAGAGACAGTTGTCTTTTGATTTGCAGACTGTGCATGGAATTTTGGAGAAGAGCAAATTTTGCAAAGATATGACAGTAAAGTATGATTCAAGACTTCGAGAAAGGGTAAGTAACTTACATATTGTTCTTTTACCATAAATTATCAATAAACCAACTCAGTTTATCCCATGGCTAGAACTTAAATGCCTACCTGCTAGGGATGTGATATCAGCTATTACATGAAGAATCTACTGTGTGGCAGTTACTATTACTTACTCTCATAAATAGTGTCTTATTTGATCATTAAAATCATAGGAAAGAGGTATCTTAAATTATAAAAGCAAGGCATACTTGTGAGAACTTAGTACAGAAGAGTTTAAAGTTAAAGGTGAAAAGCTCTCTTCTCAGTCTCCTAATCCTACCCCATAATTATAAGCATGAATAGACTTCTTTATGCCAACTTTATATACTTTACCAGAAATGAATCTTCCTGAAACTGTGATTTAGCTAAAAGACGGCAATTTCGGATCTGAGATTTGGCCCCAAGTCTCCTCCTCGAGCAGTGTTTTTGGTGCACTCTATATAACACTGACCTGTAAGCTGCTTGCTGTCCTGCCAGCCCTGTGGTTTCCTCTGCCCCTGGAGAGAAACGTAACAGCGTGGCCAGGGCATCTTCACAGAACTGCTTTTCATAACCTGCGTGTGTCCACTGTAATAGTTCAGCATGTAGACTAGAGCTGCAGCATGAACGCTCCCTGGAAAGGCTCACTCTGTGCCCAGGAACCAGTGCGCGAACGTTATTAAAGAAAAATGTCCTGGGAGCTCCCTGGCGGTCCAGTGGTTAGGACTCCACACTTTCACCACTGAGGGCGCGGGTGCAATCCCTGGTCAGGGAACTAAGATCCCGCAAGCCGTGCTTTGTGGCCAAAAAAAATAAAATAAAGCGCGGCCAAAACAAAACGAAAAATACACCTATCCCCAAAACTAAAGCTGAATAGATTAAAAGAAGAAAATGTCCTGAGTTCAGTGGAACGCTGCACGGGGCCCGTCATCACGTGAAGGAGAAAGCGTTGTCATCGGCTGGGCCATCCCTTCTCCATCTGTGCTCTCTCCTGAGTAACTTCATCCTCTCCAGTGATTTCGGTCCATGGCCCTTCCCTGAGCTGCTCACACACACCGAGCTGCCTGTGGCTCAGCTGCCCCGCGGCCGCATCCGGCCAGTGGAATGCGCTCCCCTCTCCACGCGGCCCTGCTCCACACGGTGGCTGAAACCCTCCTGCCGGCCCTTCCCTGTCTCTCGCACTGCACGTCCTGTCCTCGTCTTGTCCGCTCTGTCCGCTCCGCCTCTGAGTAGTTCCCGACGCTTCATTCCTCCGCGCGCCCCCCGCTGCCCTCCTCCTGCCGCTCGGCCCCCTCTGTCGCCTGGGTCACTGAGACAGTGATTCTCCTGCTTTCTGACTTGCTCCCCGCTTTTCCAGTCTGATCTGCGCGCTGCAGCCAGAGCAATCTTTGCGAAATTTGGTTGCCGCACCCCTGTATAAGCGGGTTCACTGCTTCTCTTCTACCCTCAGGAGTTGTCGTAACTCTGACCCGGCTCTTGGGAGCTGCGGGGTCTGATCTGTTGCCTCCTGCCTCTTGCCGGGTGCTCAGTGCCTGGGTTTAGTGGTCACATGAGTGGTCATTGGCGCCGTGCTCACCGCATCCCACTGCTGTTCCAAGAGCCGCGGGTTTGTTCATCTTCACAAGAACCCCGGTGCCGGGAAGATGTAAAAACCTCATTTCTTAACCCCCGTTTTACAGAAGCAGAAACTGAGGCACATGGAGGTCAAGTCCAGGCCCGGAGTCCCAGAGCTCGTTCGTGGCAGAGTTCAGATTCACACTGAGGCCTCTGGGCCTGGAGTCCGTGATCCGGACCACTGGTCACACGCCTCTCAGCCTCTTCCCGGAGTCTCCCGAACACCCCGTGCTCTGTGCTCACTGAACCTCCGCATCTGTCCTCCACTCTGCCTGGAATGCTTGCTCCCAGGCCTGGCCAGCTTCCACTCGCCAGAGGCTTTGGCCCTCGGTGGTTTCCCGAGTCCAGATTAGACATCCCTGGCGTATCTGTCAGTCTCTCTCCGTCTCGGCACTTTTCCACTTGCAGTTGCTTGGAATCCCCACCACCCCGCGGTCTCAGCAAGGGTGGGAGCTGTGCAGCCGCCTGTCCTCTCCTCCTAACTGCCCCAGCAAAGCGTTTGGAGTATTCAGCAAATGAATGTTTCCATTCCTGTGAAAACAAAGCAACTGATGGCTTTTAATGGCCCTCTTTGTAATAGTTAGGTTGCTCCAGATATAATTAAGAGTGTAAGAAATTGGGCTTGAAGATTGGAAGAGCAGCTGGTAAAGTGTGCATGTATTCTTATAAAAAAGTAATATTTCACTATTGGATTTCTTATCTGATGGTGGTGTTAGAATCTTTTGGCATCATCAGTGCAAACCATAAGTGACCATTTGTCTCTTTCAATATTTTCTTATACAAGTAATCCATTGTCATTGTAGGGAGTTAAAACTAAGAACACTTTGGAAAAAAATACAATTAAAATTTCTACCACACACAAACACTGAGTATTTTGGTATGTGTGCTCCTGACTTTTTCCTTCTTGTCTGTTTTTATCTGTCTGTCTGTCTATCTGTTTGTGTATATGTTTTTCGAAATGAAATCCTACTCTATGCATTGTTTTTTAACTGGCTTGTCTCACATACTGTGTTTTTCAGTGCCCATAAATGCACATCAATATGATCACATAATTAATGTCTCTGTATTCTTAAGATATTGCTATTGCATCATGTGTTTAACCAAGCTACTACTGACCTAGTTTAGGACATCTAGGTTGTGACTAGATTTTCCACTGATGTAAATAATGTTAAAATATAAACATCTTTGTAGTTGATCCTTCACACACATCTCATACGTTTCCTAGAAATGGAATTGCTGAGTGTGTACTTTTTAAAAGGACTTTTGTATGTATTGCTACATTTCCTTCCAGAAAATCTGTGCCAATTTATACTCCCATGAATGATCTAGGAGAGAGTTTTTCCCACATCAACACTGGCTATTAGTGATCTCTGTGGTCTTGTGATTTAATAACTTACGAAAGGTGTCATTTTAGTTTTCACACTCTGGATTCCTGGTGAGGTAGATTTCCTATGTTTATTGGCCGTTTGCATTTCCTTTGTGACGTGCGTGTCCTTTGCTAAGACTCAATTTTTATGAATCTGAAAAGCTAATGAGCTTTGAAGTCACATGGATCTGGGTTTGCATTGTCTCCGAGGAGACAGGATAAAGTAAGCCAAGGAAACCTAAGCTTATCCCCGGAATGATTGTTCTGAATTTGCCGTAAACATGTACTTAGTTGTTGTATTGCAAATTCCTTTGAGGCCTTTTTGTCTGTTGGATCGTTGCAGAAATACGGGGTTGCAGAAGGCTGGCCGCTGAGTGAGCTAAGGGCCATGGCCAAAGCAGCTGGGCAGGAGTGCCCTGTGTTCACACCGCCCGGAGGAGAGACCTTGGACCAGGTACGTAGCCCTGGGGAAAGTCGCCGCGTCCATGAGCGTGCCAGTGTCAAAGTAGCTGCAATCTTGACTCGAAGATGTTTCTGAATTGTAGCTAAGCAGTTTGGAAGTTGTTTGGTTCACAAAACAACTCTGCATCATACCATTTTTTCCCCTTTTAAGCTGTCCTGTCTTTCTCGTTTATTAAGTCATTGCCGATCATGGATTTGAGGAAATGGGTTATTAGATGGGTCTGTTAAGAAAACTCCTTGAAAAGGGAGCAGTAGCCTTCGCAGTGGCAGTGGAGTCGGTGAGGCAGGCATGGTGCTGGCCAGCGGGATGGTGGGCAAAACCCAGCAACTTGCGTGGCAAGACCATCAGGCCTCTCCTGCGCCTGCCGCTCTCAGTGACATCATGGCCCTGCTTGCATTTCTCTGGAGTGTTCTGCTTTTGAGTTGTGTTATTGGTGATTCCCCCCCCCCCCATTTTTAATTTTCATAATTTTCTTGTGAAGACTTTTTATTAGTTTAGTGAGGGAAGGCTTTTTATCCTTGTTGTTCTAATTGAACGGAAGTGCCCGATGCAGTTTTCCTAGGTATTCCTAGTTTCCCGCTGTTTTATGGGCTTCTGTTTGCTTGTAGATTCCCCCAGCTAGACTCCGAGTGCTTTGAAGTCAGGAATTAGTCATTGTATCTTTACTCACCTTTGTCCCCAAAATGCTTTCATGGGTCCAGAAATAAGGTGGGCGCTTACTTACCAGTGTCTGTGGAAGCACTGATTGAATGAATAGAAACACAGCGTTTCATCTGCTTCTGTAGTCACTGACGCTGACGTGTAGAAAAACTCAGTTCTGTTTATGTCTTAATACAGTCATTAATGTCACTTTATTTCACCTTTTTTTTTTCTTTCCTTGTAGGTGAAAATGCGTGGAAAAGACTTCTTTGAATTTCTTTGTCAGCTGATCCTGAAAGAAGCAGGTCAGAATGAACAGTTTTCCCAAGAAGCCCCGAGCGACTGTCTGGAAAGTTCTTTGGCAGAGATATTTCCTTTAGGGAAAAACTGTGCCTCCAAGTTTAATTCGGACAGCGGCACTCCAGGGTTAGTGGCCAGTGTCTTAGTTGTGAGTCACGGTGCCTACATGAGAAGCCTGTTGGATTATTTCCTGACCGACCTTAAATGTTCCTTCCCAGTGACCCTGAGCAGGTCCGAACTCACATCAGTCAGTCCCAATACAGGGATGAGTGTCTTTATCATAAACTTTGAGACAGGAGAAGTGAAACCAACCACCCAGTGTGTGTGTGTGAACCTACAGGGCCACCTGACCGGGGTGACCAAAACTCACTAAATTTAAATCTGCATCGAAATTTAACAAATGTGAGCCTCTGAGGGAGTGCCTTTAGCTTTATTTCCACTCTCTGCTAATGCAGACTTGGAAACAGTTAAAAAGCTGTCCGTTATAGCAGGTTATAAAGCTCGAATGGAATCAGAGCCACATGAAACACTAATGGAAAACCATCGAGAATTGACTTCTTTTTTGTGAGTACAGTTGGAATTTTCCAGGGTAATTTTACCGCCCTGCTCAGTGACATCTCTGGATTGTAAATGGATGAAGGAACTCAGTATTGCAAATTGGGGGATCAATAATCCTGTTACTATGGGGTTTTTTGCTTTTTTAATATCCTGGTGTTTTTGGTATTTTTCTTTAATGTCTGAAAAATCTAGCCTATTTTATTGGCTCTTGGTAAGATACTGTATGTTTTCTTTTTTACTGTCTCATCCAGTTCTTGGAAGAGGGAACTATTTGTAATTTCCACTCCATATTTGTGTGAAAATATGTTATATTCAAAAAGTCCTTTAAAGGAGAAATGCTTGCCATCATAGTTTATGTAAAAGCAAACGACACTAAATGTTTAATACAGAAATCAACTGTTGGAATTGTTTACTCTGGAGGGTTTGAGATGCAGATGAATGTGGATTGTGGTTGCAGAATAGTCTCGTGAGGAAGAAGCATCATCTGATTACAGAATTTTTAAAGCAGGAATCTGAGCGGAGGAAGAGAAGAAAGCAGATCTTTCTTATCTAACCTGTAGGCTGAAGAATTTAGTTTGAAGATGGCGCTAAAGAAAGTAAACGGCTGCTTCACAGTAGCCCCAGAATAAAAGTGGGGCTTCACTGAAAAGAACCGTGGTTTTTTTGTGGAAGGTACAGATGAGGTTTCCTCTCTTTTCCACCAGATGGCACTGGAGAAAAGGGAGTTTGGTTATCTTAATTCTGTACAAAAGATGGGTCACTCTGAGGCCCTCATGTAAATGGAGAACGTGTTTTCCGTGCAATTTGCTTTTAAATTATCACGTTGATGAATGCTGTGAGTCTCAGCTCACAAGAGGGTAGGACTGAGGCTGTCAGTTAAGGCTAAAATCACGTGTAGTCATATTTCAAGTTCAGGATCATGCCATCCTTAGTGTGTCCAGCGCTGCCAGTGTTCGTGCCAGTACTGGAGCAGAGCACATGGTCGAGCGCAGAGGAGGTTCACTGCAGACGAAAAGCTGGAAAGTAACCAAAAAGGACAGATCATAAACGTCCACATCCCCGCCATCCAGAAGTAATACCGCCCCCCCCCCCTTTTTCTTAAAAAGAAATAACACATTGCGATGTAAGCCAAGTTCCTTTAAGCAGCTGTCGCTGTCCTGTTTCCTCCTGCTCTCTACAGAGGCAGCCAGCACCGCGAGTCTGTACACCCATCCACCCTTCACGTGGCCACCTAGTGTCATAAGGGAACAACGGTATTGTTCTGGTGTTTTTAAAATGTACAAAATATCAAGCTGTCTGTATTCTGTATTTTCACTTATTACATATATCTTGGGGCTCTATATTGGTATGTATAGATAGATCTGGTTACTTGTAACCACTGTATTGTACAAAATAAATGTAGTACCTTTTATTTCTTTATTCTCATATCAGTGGACGTTTCAGTATATTCACTCTTTACTTATAGAAACAATGCTTACATGGAATAGCCTTGTGCTGTGTCATAAAAAACGTGCATCTCCAGTTTGACAAGAGCCAGTGGTTCTCTAAAGCGGGCTGTACTATTTTTCAGTCTCAGTAGAAGTATTCGAAAGTTCCTGGTTTCCACATCTTTGGAAATTTTGTCTGGTGAACTTTTGTGGATCTGATGAGTGAAATATATGCCACCGTTATAAGGAGCTTTTCTGTGACTGCTGGAGTCTGGGCAGTGTTTTCACGTGCGTGTTGACAATGAGGCTCCCCCCCCTGGCGAGTCACCACCGTACATTCTTGGTCTGGTTTTCTGTTGGGCTGTGGGGCGTTTTCTTAGTGAGTTACAGGAGGCCTTGCAAATATCCTCCAGTTCACTGGTCTTTTGCATATGTTACCATACATTTTTTTCACGTGTTTTTTATTTTGAAGTCAAACGGATATACCTTGTCCTTTATGGTCTGGGGGGAGTTGAGGGTGTCTTTAAGAAGCCTTCTCTACCATGAGGTCATATCCTAATCTCCTTTTCCTTACAGTGTTACAGGATTTTTTAAAATGTTAAATCTTTAAATTATCTGGAATTTATTTTTGTATGGTATAAGGTCAGAATTCAAGTTTTTATTTTTCCGTATGGTGAAACAGTTACCCCAGCGTCGTTATTAGGAGTGTTTCTTTTCCCAGGTGGCTGGTGGTTCTCGGTCAGACCCCCACTCCCCCACATTTGCCGGAGTGTGGGGGCTCTGTTCTGGTTTAGTGCAAGCTCTGGGTTCCCACCACACTGGCACCCTCAGTTACTGTCGCTTTGCAGCTGAGTACCTTGTAGGGTGAGTACCTCTATTCTATACACATGTTAGAACCAACTGGTCAATTTCCAGAAAAATTCTGTTGCACATTTCATTGGAATCACATGCCTCTATTCATTTATTTAGTCACTTGGTAAATATATTTCGAGCATGGCACACACATGCCAGGCTATTATAAGAACTATTAGACTATTACAAGAACTGCAAATATATAGCAGTGAACAAAAAATAGACCAAGTCCCTGTCCTTGTGGAGCCGGTACTCCGTCAGGGAGGATAAATACATGACCTGTCATTGTGGTCAATGCAATGGAAGGAAATGAATTGGGCGCGGAGGGAGGCGTGCTGCTTTCTTTGGGGGACGTGCAGAAGGGCTTCCTTGGGTGGGCTTGGAAGACCCAAGGCGACTCTGCTCATCTGTGGGAGGAGAGCAACCCAGATGGAATGGGGGGCGCAGGGGCCCGAGGAGGGGTCGAGCTCTGCGTGTGGGACCCGAGCTTGTGGGGCGCTGGGCAGGCAACAGGAGACGGCGGCAGAGAGCAGAGGGGATGGGGGAGGGAAGCATGGCTGTGTGGCCTGTGCCAAGGGGTCGTCTGTTGATGGTTTAATGTCTGGTGGGACTGGGCAGTGACACAGGGAAGGTTTGTGGTCAGAAAACCTGCATTCAAGTTCTTCTAGTATTGTGGCCAAGCAAGTCTCTTAATATCCCTGAGCTGCTGTTTCCTCATGTTAAATGGAGAATAATTATAATTATGTATGTGTGTTTTGGTAACCTTTTGGTTTTGATATGTCAGACCTACAGAAAAATGGCAAGAGTGATCCAAGAAACTCCTTGTGTTAATCTCTTTACCCGGATTCACCACTTGCTTACATTTTGCCCCATTTGCTTTGTCGTTCACGCTCGTGTGTGTCTTTTCCCCCAGAAACATTTGAGAGTAAGTTGGAGACATCATGCCCTTCTTCCCCTGCAAAATTTCAATGTGTGTTAATCTTAAGATCAAAGATGTTCTTATATACAGCCACAGAATAAATATCAAAATCAGGAAGGTTGATATTGATAGAATTTATTATCTGGGCAACAGACCATATGTAAATTTTGTCAGTTATTCCATCGGTGTGCCTTCTGGCTAATTTTTCCTCACCCCCTCCACCCAGCATCCAGTCCAGGACCACGTGCTGCATTTCATTGTCATGCCTCTTCATTCTTCTTTGATCTGGAACTGTTCCTTAGCCTTTCTGTCTTTCTTGACCCAGTTGTTAAAAGAAAAATCACAGGCTACAGGCTAGTTATTAGGTTCAGGTTATGCTTCTTTGTCAGAAGCACCCGAGGAAGGATGTGTCCTTGGTGAGTCTTGTCAGGAGGTGCATGAGTGGTATCACCAAGTCCATCTGCCGTAAAATGACTGTTTATCTGGTTCCTCATTAAACTGTCACCCACACTTATAGCCTCCATTGATTATTTTCTATCTCTATTTTTGTTTATGTATTAGTTGGTATTATACAGTAAGGAAGAACTTTCCCTTCTCCCCTACTTATTTATTTATATCACTATGAACTCAGGGATTCTTATTCAATGACTTAAATTCCAGTACTATCATTATTTGATGCTCAGATTGTCCCAAATTTGTCCTGTGGGAACACTTCGCAGCTGCTTCTTGTGTTCTGTTGGGATATTCCCATCATTCTTTAAGCACTTCTTTCTTTTCTGACAAACAAGATGCTCCAGAATCATCTTATTCTTTCCCAGCCTCAGTCCTGGGAATCAGCTTTTTCTCCAAAGAGCCCTGGAGCCATTTGCTTTCAGCGGAAACGGTATTTAGAAACCAAGGTCTGGGTGTCGGATGTGCTCACTGCTAATCTAGGTCTTCCTTGTTATTATTGCATTGAATTCCATTGTGTGAATGAATATACCACAGTTTATCTGTTCTATTGGTGACATGTGGACCATTTCCAGTTTGGGAGTATTTTGAAAAAGCTGCTACAAATTCTTCTTTTTTACAAGGCTTTTTCTGGATATGTGTTTTCATTTCTCTTGGGCTGGTCGTAGAGTAGGTGTGGGTGTGTGCTTAATATACAAGAAAGTTGTCAGACCTTTACTCCAGGTCTGTGTGTATGTATACACACATAGGCTTTTATATATTTATAATATTCTAGCCTATATATTTGTTATAAAATATAACTTTATTTTCTTAATAGTGTTTTTTATGAGAAGTTGTTCATTTTCATAAGACTGATTTACCATTGTGTTTGTTTTGTGGTTATTGCTTTCTGTGTTCTGAGAAATCTTTGCCCACCCCCTAACTATAGAGATACTCTGTTTTCTTCTAGAAGTTTTATAATTTTACCTTTTTTGTTTAGGTCTTAATCTATCTGGAATTAAGTTGTTTTGTTTTTGTTTTTACTGTCTATTTTTTTCATGATACAAATTTTTATTATTTTTATTTTTTAAACATTTTTATTGGAGTATAGTTGATTTACAATGTTGTGTTAGTTGCAGGTGTACAGCAAAGTGATTCAGTTATACATATACATGTATCCACTCTTTTTTGGATTCTTTTTCCCACATAGGTCATTACAGAGTATTGAGTAGAGTTCCCTGTGCTATACAGTAGGTCATTATTAGTTATCTATTTTATATATAGTGGTGTGTATATGTCAATCCCAATCTCCCAATTTATCCCTCTGGAATTAGTTTTTGTGTATGGTGTGAGATGAGGGATTGAGGTGCATGGTTTGTCACATGGATGTTCGGTTGTTCCAACAGCATTTGTTGAAGAGACTTTCCTTTTCCCTTGACTTGCTTTGGTTCCTTTGTCAAAAATCAATTGATCACATAAGTGTGGGTCTGTTTCTGAATTCCTTATCTTGATTTTCTTTTGCTGTTACAGGACCTTTTTATCTCCATGTACATTTTAAAATAGACTTTATTTTTTAGAATAGTTTTAGGTTTACAGAAACATTGAGAATATGGTAGCAGGACTTCCATATGCCCTGTGCTCAGTTTTCTCTATTATTGATATCTTACATTAGTATGGTACCCTTGTTAACTAATGAATCAGTATTATTAACTAAGTTCCACAGTTCATTCAAATTTCCTTGGTTTTTACCTGATGTCCTCCTTCTGTTCCAGGATTCCCAACCCCGTCCCACATGGTGTTACATGGGGTTCCGTCTCCTTAGGCTCCTCTTGGCTGTGACAGGTTCTCAGACTTTCCTTGTGTTTTGGTGACCTTGGCAGTTTTGAGGAGGGCTAGTATCATGTTTTATAGGATGTGTATCTGTTGGAATTTGGTGTTCTTCTCATGATGAGAGTGGGGTTATGGTTTTCTGGGAGAAGACCACAGAAGCAAAGTACCATTTTTTATCACATCATATCAGGAGAACACACTGTCAACATGACTTATTTCATTTGATTGTTGGTGTTGATTTTGATACTGCCCTTGATCACCTGGCTGAGGCGGTGTTCGTGAGGTTTCTCCACGGCAGAGAGGCTCTTCTGTCCCCCTTTTCTGACTGTACCTTTGGGAAGGAAGTCTCTGTGCACAGTGGGGTTTATTCTCCCTTCTTAGGGACACAGTATCCACATACATTACTCGGAATTCCTCTGCCTGAGAGATTGTACGCTTCTCCCTATTTATTTATTTATTCAGTCATTTGTTTTGCTCTGAAAGATTTTGAACTTTTGAGTTAATTGAGACTTGTTTGTTGGCCTGTATGTGATCTATGTTGATGGACTTTCCATCTGTTCAGAAATTCTATCTTCTGTAGTTGTCGGGTTTGATGCCCTATAAATGTAAGTTATATGAAGTTCCTTAATAGTGTTGCTTAGATACCACTAATCCTTTCTGATTTTTTGCCTGTTTGCTTACTCAGTTACTGAGAGAGGAGGGTTCACATTTCAACTCCGATTAGTACTTGTCTGTTCCTCCCTTCAGTTTTGTCAGTTTTGCTTTATGTGTTTTGTTACTCTGTTTTTAGAGACATAAACATTTGTGATTTTTATGTCTTCCTTATGAATTGGCCCTTTTGTCATTAAAAAACGTTCCTCTTTACCTATGGCAGTATTCCTTAACTTGAAGCCTATCTTGTTTGCTATTTATATAGTAAGCCCATACTTCTTATGCTTACTGTTTTCACTGTATATATTTGTTATAGACTGGATTATGTCCCCCCAAATTCATGTGTTGAAGTCCTAGCCCCAAGTAACTCAGAATGTGTGAATGTGTTTGGGGAGAGGGCCTTTAAAAAGGCAATTAAGTTAAATGGGGCCAATAAGGAAAGTACTAATCCAGTCTGGCTTGGGTTCTAAAAAGAAGAGTAAATTTGTTCACACTGAGAGACACCAGGGATGCCTGAGTATGGAGGAAAGACCAGGTGAGGACGCAGCGAGAAGGTGGTGCCTCTAAGCCAAGGTGAGAGGCCTCGGAAGGAATGAAACCTGCTGGCATCTTGAGCTTGGACTTCTGGCCTCCAGAGCTCTGTGAAGATAAATTTCTGTTGTTTAAGCCACCCAGTCTGTGGCATTTTGTTATGGCAGCCCTAGCGAACTAATACAATATCCTTCCCTTCTTTTTTTTCAAGTCCATCTTTTATAGACAACATGTAAATGCGTGTTTTTATTTCATGCAGTCTGACCATTGCTGCCTTTAGTTGTAGTGTTTTATTTATATATGATCTAATTATTGATATGGTTGGATTTAGTCTGTCATTTTTCTATTGGTCCCCTCTGATTTTTCTTCTACTGTTCTTCCTTTTCTGCCTCCTTTTGGGATAATTGAGTATTTTTTTAGTATTCTCTTTTAATACTTTTGGTGGCTTTTGTCAACACCCCTTTGATTGTTTTTATTATTAGAGGTACTTTAGGAATCATAATATGCATATATTCTTATCACAGTCTACTTAGAATTCATGTTGTATGACTTTCACATACAGGGTTACAATCTTGCAACCGTCTCCTTCATTTACCCTTCCCATCTTGTGTGGAAATTCTGCCACACAGTACAGTGTTGTAATACTTGCTTTAAGTGGTATTTTAAAGAAACCAAGAGAAGAAAGTATATCACATATTTGTAGTTGTTTGAATTTACCCACATTTTTACTATTTCTGATGCCCTTCTTTGTTTTCTATAGTTCTTCCATATGGTGTTATTTCTTTTCAGCCTGGCAACAAGTTCTCTCAGTTTTTACTTCACCTTCATTTCCCCCTCCCCACTTTTGAAGGATGTTCTTGCAGGATATGTAATTCTGGGTATGTAGCTTTATTTTCTTTCAACCTTTTCAACGCCTTATGGCTTCCCTTGTTTATGATGAGAAATCAGCTGTGCATAGCTGTTCACATATACCTAAAGTTTCATTTTTCTGCAGCAGCTTTCAAGATTTTATCCTTGCTTTCAGAAGTTTGAGATATACTCAAATCACAGTTTGACTGTGATTTTCTTTGTTTTTCTTTTTCTTGAGGTTTGCTTAGCTTCTTTTATCAGTACATTAGTTTTTCATCAATTTGGGGAAAATTTCAGCCATTGTATCTTCAAATATTATTCCTCAACTCTTTTTGCTCCTTTGGACAGTTTGATATTGTCACGCAGATCACTGAGACTCTGGTCATTATTTTTTTAACATATTTTTTCTTTCTTCAGATAAGATTACATGTTAACTTTATTATCTTCAATGACTGTTCTTTCATCTTCAATCTACTATTAAGCTCATTTAATAAATTTATTATTTCTGATATTGTATCTTTCAATTTTTGATTTCTACTTGGTTCTTTTTATTATTTCTTTTTCTCTTTTGAGATTCCTGATCTATTTGTTCCTTATTACCATTCCTTCCTTTAAAACCCTTAAATATATTTATAATAGCTGCTTTAAAGTTCCTGCTGCTAATTCCAAGATCTGGGTCATCTAATGGTTGGTTTCTAGTGATTGAATTTTCTCTTGACTGTGGGCCATTTCCCCTTATTTCTTCCAGAGCCTGGAATGTGTCATCTTTCTTTAGAAGTTTACTGAGATTTTGATGTGGCTGTGTCTATGGGTATTTTTCAAATAAAAAAAAATTTCTCTCTTTAAAGGAAACACAAGCTAGAGTGATCAGAAATCCAGTATTGATTAAAATTTTTTCCTTGTTTTCAATAATTCTGTCTGAATTCATCAAAATTGCTGAGTTCATTTGTGTATGGAAAAAACCTGGAATATTTTAAAATTCTGATTTTTTTCAACTTTGCTCTCTCTAGATTTTCTCAGTGCTCCCCTCCCAGAATTCCTCCCAGAATTCCTTTTATTCTCATATTTCGATGTACTTTTGTGTAGTCATACAAAAAGGAAAAGCTAAGAGAAGCTGAGATAAATTTTATTTTTTTAAAAGAAGAAAGGAGAAAGGTAGGGTTACATTTTTATAAATATCCATAAATATAGAGCGATAGGCAAAAATCTTCCAAATAAATAAATAAATATTGCCACGTGCTAAGTGACATAAGACATTGTGAGGCTCTCTTAGCTCTGCCAAAGAGAAAACCCCAATGAACCAGTTTTCTGCCCAAGTCCTTTCCATTTAGGTTTCCAGTTGCTTTTATACACTATAATATCTCAAACGGAAAATGAAAACTATAAAGAAAATAGTTGCCATGCACTGCTATATAGTTATTATACATAGTCTGAGTGTTTTGAAATAGGAACTCATCCTTCAAGATCAGCCTAAAGCCATAGGTGAGAGCAGTTGGCCAATGTTTCTCTCATAAGTAAAAGAACTGATCGGTTTCTCAGGTTGGGTGTGTGATGGCAGTAGGGGGAGAAGGTGACTGGGTGGGAGCTGCTGTTCGCATCTACTCTGCTTGTTCATATTCTGCTCTTCAGGTGGCCATTTAAATAGAGGTAGGAGATGGGGCCCCTGAGGATGACTAAGTCATCAGTCTCCCCCTGCCTGGCGCTCAGCTGTTCTGTGAGGGTTGGTTTTCCTCAGGGCAGTGCTGGGGCTCCTGGGACTGAAAGCTGTCTTCATTTGGTGCCCCCAGAACGTCCAAGTGGAGTGAGACCCAGACACGCCCACCTAGGAGTGTTTTAGCTGAGCCTCTAGCCACGGCTACAGGGCGGGTTGCGGTCATGGTGGAGAGCTGGCAGTGCTGGCTTTTCCTGACTCCTACACTGTGATCCCTGGTGGTTGGACTTCTTTCCCCGGAATCCCCGATGCCACTTCACAAAAGGACACAGTTGGCACAAAAACCCAACCCAGAGCAGTCCCGTTGTCACAAGGCCCCTGCTTGCAACATTTGTCTAATTCATCCAGAATGGATCACCACCCAACCTGGAAGCAGAGGCTTAATGAAGGGCCTCTTAGGAGAGTTTGAATTTATTTCCATTTTGAAAAACAAATCCTAGCAGGGTAGATTTTCGGGAGCCAAGACCAAAACTCCTCCTCAGGCCCAATTCACTCAAGCCAAACGTAGGGCCAAGAGGCAGGGGCCACGTGGGAAGAGCAGGGTCACTCTGGCCCGGGCTTTGGCTGCACAGAGGGACAGAGCAGGGCAAGGGGCCATTCTGTAGGGAGCTTGTGTCTCTAGCTTGATCCCTGCCTCTGTTCTCCGGGCGGTCATTCTGGCTAAGTTTTGACCAGCCTACCCCCAGTCTTGTTGACGGCCCTTCTCCAGAGATGCTTAAGGAAGAACGAAGGCTTGAGGTTAGGATTTTCATGGGTTTTGCTCAGTCGAGCTGTTAATCCCTCAGGTCAAGGTTGCAAACTCAAACCCTGCCAACAGGGTCCAGGCAGATGGCACAAAGCAGGGGGCGGTGGCTTGGGCTCCCGGCTGGTCAACTCGCTAAGCCCCTGTTCTTAATGCTAGACTGATGGAGAGGAGAGGAGAGGGAAGAGGAAGGGCTGGGGGTGAGGGAACCCCTTCTCTCCCAAGGGAGCGCGTCCGGGTGGGAGGAGGAAGGCGAGGGGCTCCATCCCTCCGGCCTCCAAGGGCAATCCCCCGGGGACCTCCCGCCAAGGGAGGAAGGGGAGCCGGTTCGCCCCACCTCCAGTCCGCGCCCCAGACGGCTTGGCTTTCCGAGTTGGGCCGCCCTAAGCGAAGCTGGGGAAGGGCCGGCAGCGCTCGGCGCCCCCCGGCCCGGCGCGCGCGTCCAGCCGGTGGCCGCGGAGCACCCCGAGCGGGTCGCTGGCCGCAGGGCCGCTGTCCTCGGCGCTGGGCCGCTCTTGGGAGCAGGAGGCGGGCGCGGGCGTGGCGCGGGCGCGCGGCTTGAGCACGCTCAGCGGGTCCCCGCCGTCGTGCGCGCTGCGCGTGTGGCGCCGGGGCCGCGCGGTGGCGAAGTGCAGCAGCGGGATCTCGTTCCTGCGCGACAGGAACTGCGCGTACGGGGGCGGGTTGGTGCCCGGCAGGAAGGCCCGCTTGGCCCGGCCCAGGCTGACGAGGAAGCGGTGCTGCGGCGAGTGGTACACGTCGTAGCCGTTCTCCAGCGTCCGCTGCCGGAACCTGCAGCTCTCGGGGCTGAAGTGATGCTGCAAGCGGGGCGGGGCGACCGGGTGAGGCCGAAGCCCTCGGGGGGCTGGATGGGACCAGCTCCACCCCGGGACCCCAGTCCTCCCACCCACTCTCCTCGGGCCTTGCCTTTAACCCCGTCGTGCCCTGCTGGGCAAAAGTGATTTCCAAACTGCGGTTACGACTGGCAGGTGGGGACCGCCTTGGGGACCTTGCGGCTCCGCCTGGGGACCCGCCGCCGGCACTTGGCTGCCTGGGGCCGGGCTGGACAGAGCCGGCGCCTCTGTGTCTGCTTTCTGGACGGAGGCCTGCCCTCTCTCTGCCTTTTGTTTTTGGATCAGAGGTGGCTTCGGTCTGTCTCCTCACCTGGACAAAGGTGGGCTGGGGTTTGTAGGGCCACACATAAGTAAGGAGACTCCCCCTCGGAGGCAGAACAGAGTTTGGGAATTAGGGACGTGAATTTCATCACCAGGTGACCTACGTGAGCCCTCGCTCTGCCACTAACTGGTGCTGGGTTTTGCTGAGTGCCTGCTAGGACCGTTACGTAGGATGTCCTTTAATCCTCAAAAGTCCACGAAGTAAGTATTTTACAGATGAGGACTCTGTATATGCCTATTATGCGGTCAGCAGGTATTTATGTACTTATTTATCTATATTTGTTCAGCGGATATTTATCTACTCCGGGCCAGATACTATGGTAGGTGCTGGGACACAGCAATAAGTAAAACAGAAAGTAATTGCTCTCTTGGAATTTCTGGTGGGAGGAGCTTCTGAGATCCACAGCCCTGCTTGTGTCCAATGCCCCCGTGTTTTGGAATATGCTGCGCCCTGTAGTTTGGGAAAGCCCTTGCTCACCAATCCAAAAGACCAGCCATCACAGCCGGGGCTGAGGGAGTTCGTTACAGATCTTGATTTGGGGGAGCCCCACAGGGCACATGGTCCATCCCACTTTTTCCAGGTGAGGAAACTGAAGTTGAGAGAAATAGGGGACTTGCCCAAGGTCAAGGATGTCTAGTAACAAAATGATGAGACCCTAGTGGCTTCTCACCCTTTCTTTCTAATGGACTTTCCAACATGAACGTATGTGACTTGAGGACCTGGGCTGCAGACAAAGTGCTGTGCTAGTTAAAAAATGGGGACCAAAGGGCAGGTCGGACTAGAGACTGAGAGCCCAGATGCTCCAAAGCCAGATGGCCTGGGTTCAGACCTCAGCTGTATAAACCTGAGCATTTGATACTTAGATGGAAAAAAGTACTCAGAGAAAACATCACCAAGGTAATCTGCAAGTGGTGGAATCTTTAAGCTATAAAATTCTACATTTTGCCAGAGCAATGAGATAGTTATTTGCAAATAATGATCCAGCACAAAAAGAAACTCACAGATCCAAAAATGTTGCCTCTGAGGTCCATGCAGAGATATCTCCTGCTCATCACCCCTGTTATCACCACGAAGCCCGCATCCTCAGATCTGATCATCAGGGCACCTATGGAGAAAATCGTTCAGGTCAAAACCTGGCTTCACATCCAGCCCCTACCTCCAAGGATCCTCCCTTGATTGATCTTAAGGGTGGTGATGATTTCACAGAAGCCTCCTCTTGTCCTTGTTCAGCCTCTTTCTTCTGACCTCCCCTCCCCCGCACCCTCCCCCCCGCCCCCCACCTTGCCTCCTGCTTCTCCTCCTGCCTGCAAGGAGCACCCTGAACTCCCAGCTTTCTTCCACCTGAACCGACATGTTTCTCTCTCTACTTGGACTCTCTTTATTTTCCCCTTTGCCTGGCTCATACTTCTTAATGTTTGTGGTGGTGGTCACGTCCTCCCAAGCCTTCTGCTTTTGTGAGTTTTAAATCTATGCCCAGATGTCTTTCAAGCATCCAGCTTGATTCTCCACCCAGGTAGCCGTGCAGGGCTCAGTGATACAGCAGTCAGCACCCTTTATGTGTCAAGAATGTATTCGGATGGATCTTCTCCTCCCCGCTCTGCTTATCGAGGTCACTCATGCTTCAAGGCCAGGCTCAGATGTCACTATTGTATGGAGACTTTCCTAATCTCTCTAATCAGAATGACCTGTTCTTTCTTCTCAGCCGCTCCGACTCGCCTCTATCAGAGCGTGTATCTCCTCACCTGCTTTAATAAGTTCACCTGTCTAGTGCCGCCCTAGAGTGAGCCACTTAGAAGCAGATGGTTTATCTTTCCATGTCAAGCAGATCCTGGGATGCAGGGAATTACTTCTTGCTTCTTCATCGCTATTCTTGGTCCTTTTCTCACTTGGTGGTGCCCCCCAGGTGCAGCCCTTCTCAAAAACTAGCCCTGGACAAAGGCCTGAAACCCATTCACGCTACCTACACCCTGAGTAACTGACAACAGCTTTAAGTGTGGCCGCCCCTCGCTGCCCCCATGGGGATGTGCAATTCTAACAAGTACCAGTGAAGAGTTAAATAAATAAAGTTTCTGTTTTGTAGCAAGGGTACAATGAGACCATAAAAGGTGTGATATGAGTACTAATTCAGCAAGACTTCCTCCCCAGATGCTGTTTAATTACCTGACATTTTCTACTAGAATCATCTCTTTAGGTCTCGGGGCCTCTTCCCTTTGCCGACCACAGAATTTCCCCACACATCTCATTTGGCCTCACAGTTCCCAGGGAGGTAGCCCAGGCAGGAGGTCGAGTCTTCTAGAAATGTAGCCCGGAGAGGGTGGAAACGCCAGGCATCTGTGCCCAGTAAGTGATGGCGCCTCATGGGGTGACTTATAGCCCAGATCTACCCCATGTAGGCTCAGTACAAAGCCCTCCAAAGAGAGTGGCAGGCAATACTAGACACGAGCTGAGCACAGAGAAGTCAGAATGATGTGGGGCAGAGGCCATGAGGCTGGGAGCAAGCCCAGGCAGAGGGCCAAAGAGGAGAGGTCATTGGTTTCCAAGTTTGGCTAAGGATTAGGCTTGAGGGAAGCTTCTGGAAGTGGGGTGGGGAATGGGAGGTGTGGAGGATATTAAATGCTCCATAACGGGGTCTGCCTATGAGTCTCAGATCTATGGTTAAGGTTGAGAGAAGGCCTGAGAGAGACATAAGGAACGTGTAAGAAATTGTTTCTAGCCTGATGAATTTTCAGTCTACTTGGGGGAAAAAAAAATTACGCTTCGTAACTGTTTTTGAGATGTTGCACTCTGAGTATTTGGCACATTTTAAACTCTCAAAACAGCTGCTAGGGGACTTCCCTGGTGGTCCAGTGGTTAGGACTCTGCGCTTCCACTGCAGGGGGTGAAGGTTCAATCCCTGGTCGGGGAACTAAGATCGCACATGCCATGGGTCGCGGCCAAAAATAAATAAATAAGAAAAGAATCCCCCCCCAAAACCCCACAAAACCAGCTATGTTGTTAATGTCACCAGTATTAATATTGGAAGTAGCAGCCTCCCAATTTAAATCATGAGGAAACCAAGGCAAGATTCAAACTCAGGAAACTCAGGTCAGTGACCCTAACATCTTCTGCCCACAACCCTGGAGCTCGTCTCCAGCTGACATCACGACAAGCCTCAGAAGAAAAAATCAAGGGCAGAAATCCAGGCCACGGCCATGAGGCCTCCAGGTCACGGTACCCCCGAGGCGGTCAGGGGAGAGGTGCTGAGCCAGGAGCCTGGAACTGGGGCGCTAGGTTTCTGGTCCCTGTTATGCCCTGTACTAACTCTGTAGCCTTGGGCAAGTCATCGCTCTCGTCTCAGTGTCCTCAGCTGGGAAGAGAGAAGAATCACAGCTGTCCTGCCTGCTTCCCAGGGTTGCAACTAGGATCAAATGGGATGATGCTGTAAAAAAGTGCCTTGAAAACGTTTGGCAGATGGAAGGCCTTGTGGAGGATGGCTGGCCTGCCCCTGACGCTAAGCCCACACTCTGACAGTTGCCAGCCGATGCCTGGGTCCCTGTGGGCAGTGTGCGTGGTCTCCAGGGCCAGTGAGGACAGAAGACAGCCTGCAGGGGGACCGGGAGCTGCTGCCGTGAGGACGCACAGGCTTGAATCAAACCCACAGGAGCCGATGCAAAAGTCCAGCAAATGGAAGAGCCGACTGCCCTGCCTGGGCAGGTGACTGAGGCAGGTCTGCACCGACCCAAGGGCAGCATTTGGCAGAAAGAAGGCACAAACCGCTGGCTGCTGGGACCACACCTGTTGGAGCCCAGCAGGTGTAAAGGACATTTCCTTTCGTGATGCCGTGTCTGTGCACGTGATACAGAAGAAGCATGGGACCCGGGTCCAGGTCTCCCCTAGGTCATTTACCGCCTATGTGACCACAAGCCAGTTATCTGAGTTCTTGAACCTCTGTTTTCTCATATGGAGTAGAATCATTTACTTCATTTGGTCGTCTTCGGGGTGTAAGGAGATAATATTTTTATCTGCTCTAAACCCACTTTCTAAATGCCGGTGATTGTTACTATTACCACTTTGCCTCAATCTCTGCTATAAGAGTAGAAAATTATCTGCCCTATTCTAGTCTCATGGTCAATAAATGATAAATACGATGATGGATGTAAAGGACTTTGAGCTCCCCAAAAGAAAGATAACATTTTGAAGGGTTAAAGAGCCCAAGGATAGTTCAGCTTCAAGTAAAGAAAGTGACATTGGGGAAGGCAGAGGAAGTAAAAAGACCAGGAGCCAGGGAGTAATATTAACCAAGGGTAATAAGCATCTCTTTGCTGCTGTTGCCACAAAGTGGGGCTCATGGAGAGTGGGAGGGTAGCCTTGTTCGTAGTAGGAAGGAGACAGACATTGGGGACACACTCCCTGACACCAGCTGCAAGTCACCAGGATATAGAATCTTGTAGGCCGATGACTTCACAACGATCAACAAACCAAAGATGGGTTGAGCACTCAACTATTAATCAAGGATTTAGTAAAGCACAATAATCAAGTGAACCGCATGTCACTGGAAATCTGTAATTAATTAGGAGGGGAAAAAACACTCCACACCTTTCCATCAATGTAAAACCGTTGCTCTGCGTTCATTGGGGAGGTCATTACAAATCCTTCTCCAGCCTGTTACTTAGTTGTCCTACATAGCTACAGGCATCAGTGTTTCTTCTTTCCTTTTTGGGTAACTTTTTATCTTAGTGTGTATATCTGTCTGTCTATCTATATATCTATAATGCTCATGATAACTGATCTGAATAGTATAAGTGTTATATAAACTAGCAAAAGTGTCTCTCTCCCGCCCCTGACTGAGTCCCTTCCCAGGTTTCTTAACTGCCAGAGACACAAGGCTTAGTAGGTTCTTTATACGACAAAACAAAATCACATTTCTGTAAAAAAAAAAAAAAATCTGAAATCAGTTCAATTCACTTTGCTCCCTCTCAGTCATTTTAATTCATTCCAGCTAGCGCTCTGTGCCTTCTCGGGGCCTGAGGTCGGTGGATATAAGAGGGAAAATTCTATGATTC
This sequence comes from Eubalaena glacialis, assembly GCF_028564815.1. NCBI lineage: Eukaryota > Metazoa > Chordata > Mammalia > Artiodactyla > Balaenidae > Eubalaena > Eubalaena glacialis. The sequence continues at coordinate 112,805,670 of NC_083726.1, read as the reverse complement.
ATGCTGCAAACTCAGTGGGCTGAACCCTACCCGCTCCGGGCACCACTCACAGCCCTCCCCCTCCCCCCACCAGGCCATGTCTTTGGGGGCTTCCTTTCATCAAAAGGATTCTGTGATTATAGAGAAATTTTATAAGCATTCTCTAATTATCTGCAGCCCTTGCCATGTAGGGGAATCAAAATAATTTACCATAATCTACTGTCCTGCATTTTAAATCATCTCTCATCTTGAAGTGAGGGCGGCCTTCCACGAGAGGGCAAAACTGTGTTTCCTCAAAGCTGATCATGAGCTGGGAGACACGAAGGGTTGAAAACATGGAGGTGCGTGAAGGGCTGGTCTTCTTTTGAAGCCACAGAGCTTTTCATGATGTCAGACACGTTGTAGGTTCTGCTAAATATCCATTGAATAAAACGAGCGATACTTTGGATGCATCAACTGTATCCAGATTTATTTCAGATTTTTTGCCATGGGACTCAAACTTGGCTTCCCAGCTGTTGACTCCTGAATCCTACTGTGTTCCCCTGAGTTCTGGAACCTGTTTGGTATTTGGGGAGAACTTCCTCCTTTCTTTCACCTCCTGTCACCATCCACTGAGCACTTGAAGAGGTCCGAACTCTTGGCTTTGCACATGCATCTCTCTCACTACCAGGTTTAAGGTCCTTTGACTCTTAGCAGAATGAATGTCTTGCATATAGCAAGGCCACAGCAAAATTACAGAATAATTTAGTGCAACAATAAAGGGCAAGTCATTATTCCTATAAGAAATTGTCTTTAATTAAACAGAGACTGTGCTTACTCTTTCCTTCCTCTGATTGGATCTATTTTGAATCAGTGGGCATTTTTCTGTATCCTTAATTTTTACAGGTTCTCCTAAAATAGAAGACCTTGTCTTTCTCAATATCCGTCCTCCTCCCACCCCATTATTCCTTCTGGGGACATCGGAAGCACAGCTAATTGATTGACTATTGGGGACTGTGGTCCAACTTGCCACAAACCTAATCTTTAAAAACATTCTGGTTGTCTCATGTTTTCAGTGAGTTCCCAACCAGATTGATTTGCTAATAAGTGGACCTTTCAGCTCCACAGAGAAGACTCCCCAGCTCATAGCATCTTGGGTTCCACTGAAGCCCCTAGTAAGCTTGTTGGATGATGATTGTTGGATGGATGGATGGATGCACTGGGTCAGACTCATCAAGACAGGATTCCTGGACAGTCTAGTCTTTAATACATTTTCCCTGAGAACTTTTACAAGGCCAGCATACTAGAAGCTCTGAGTTGGAAAGAGCCTCTGGGTTTACCTATTCCAAGCCCTGGTCTGGTACAGAAATCTTCACAACCTCTACCGTTAACCCAGTCCAAAGTTCATGAGCCAAAACTCAGTGTCTACTGACCGATCTGACTTCTTTTCTTCCCAGCCTTCTTGCCTGTCTTTTGTACGTTTTTTGACTCTTTGGACAGGGCACAGAGAAAGCGGCTGCTGTTGTGGGAAGATGGATTTTAGTTAAGACGGAAATTATTCTTGGTGGGAGAAACCAATACACACTAATTGGGGAGGTGGCAGAATCTCCTCCCAAGGTTTAAACACGCGTGCACACACACACATACACTCACGGATCCTGGGCGAGAAGCTAGGAGGCTGGATTAGCCCTCTGGTCCAGCCAAGGCCTCCCCAAGTCCCTGCAGGTGGAGGCACAGAGCAATCCCCCTTCTTCCCAGCCTGGACGGAACCCCAACTTACTGTAGATGGTCTGCTGGGGTGAGCCATCCACGTGGCCGTCCCTGTGGATCTGCAGGTGGTAGCTGTTCCTGGCCGTGGCCGTGTACAGGTGGGTCAGGCCGCCCCAGCTGGAGCCCAGCAGCGGGGAGGTGTTGGGATAGGCGTGGACCGCACAGCCCAGGGTGCAGACCCAGAGGCCCAGGCAGGCCCCCAGCATCGCGGCTCTCTGAATGGCTGGTGTGGAGTCTGAAACCCGACCCTGGCTCTGCGCCTGGCCTCCCTGGCCTGTTTCTCCTCTTCCTTGCTGGTTTCTGGCCTGAGGCTCCTAGGCTGCATTCCCTCCTTTTTTTCCCTCAGACTTTTAAAGGGTAGCAGTGTGACATCAAACAGGAAAAACTCCACCGTCCACATCCTCTGTGTTGTAATCAGCCCATTTGAAGAGAATACAGGGATCTCTGAGGCTCACGGAAGGCACGTCGGTTCCAGACACACACACACACACACACACACACACACACACACACCCCTCAATTTCAAGCCAACGCTCCCAAAAGTGAATGATGTGTGGGCAAAAGTTATCTACAACACTGGGTTGTCTGCTGACCTGCCCCACTTCCACCAGGAAATGCGAAGGCAGCCAGTGGTTCCGAAAAAATCCAGCTTCAGTCATGCAGTCAACAGATGCCTGTGCAATTAATCTCCCATCAAGTCCACTCATGTTGTTTTTCTCAGTCTTTTTAATTCCAATCAGGAACTAAGCACCCAGAGCTTTGTCTGTGCACAGCCCTAAGTGGGTGTTTTGAGGGATACAGAAGGAATCCAGGTCAGTACCAGGCAGTGGCGTCCTCTGAGACCCCCTCCTCGTGAAGATATGGGAGACCGAGACAGAGGCACAAAAGCAAAGTTGCAACCTTGGGAGGGTTTCGAGACGGGACGAAAGAAGAAAGGTCCCAGAGTCCCTGCTCCTTTACGGAATGCTGAGGTTCGATTCCTCGGTTTCCCTGATTTGAACTGCCAAGGGCAACTCCACTGGTATTGTGGTCTCTCCAATAGCGTGGAGGTGAATTCAGAAACCTCATGAAGATGGCAAGTCTGCTGGCTAAGCACAGGCAGCGGAGCCCAGGAGGGTCCCAGGAGCAGAGCCACAGGCCAGGCATTCCCTATGGGGGGCCTGGCTCCTGGGACTAGACGTGCCCTCTGATGTGGGGCGACAGTCCTATCACCTGCCACCCCTGGGGGGCAAGCCACTGCACGCCTTCTGGAAGAACACACATGCAAGGGACTGTTGCTCTTCCCACATCCCCTCTACTGAGTGCAGACCGCATGCGGGCGGCAGGCTAGAGATCAGGGCTGCTGGAAGAGGAGGGTGACGTGATCTGTGCCCCAGGAGCTCCCAGCTAATGCAGAAGGCAGGGGAAAGTCAGGAAGCATTGCAGAAGGCACCATGGGAAGGGTGGTCACACAGACGCAGGCACAAAGAAGTGGCATTTGTTATCCTGCCCATACACATGTTTTTATAGTTTACAAAGCATTTTCACGTGTATTCGCTCATCTGAACCTCACTGCCACGCTGTGAGGTAGACTCACCAGGCGTTATCCATATTTTAAGTTTGAACACGAAGAAATGGAACTCTTGGGGTTTACACATCCAGAGTCTCAAAGCAAATAAACAGGAGAGCCGGGACAGGGTCTTCCGCTTCCCTAGGCGGCTGCTCCGATAATGATCTCGGAGACACCTGGCACTTATTGGGTTTATGATGTGCTTTACTTGTAGTAACTCATTTACTTTTCCTAAGAACCCTTTGGAGAGGTACAGTTACTTCCTCTGTATAGATGACGAGGCTGATGCAGACAGTTTAAATAACACACCCAAAGATGTGCAGCTCACACCGGGAGAGGCTGGATTTGAATCTGGGTGTCCTGAGCCCTCCACGTGTTGGGGCGGAAGCCACAAGGGCAGGAGAGACAGGTCCAGGGGCACAGTGCTCCTCGCCTGGACCCAGGATGTGTCTCTAAGACACAGGGTGCTGGCCCCCCAGGTTAGAGAGAAGATTTAGGACACTTCAATGCTGTGTGTGAGACAGCTTTCTTTAGTAACAGTCACAGAATGGTTCGTACATGTATTCACCACAGATTACAAAGCAGAGCAAACTTATCCTCAAGGGGCCCACGATGCGAGTGAGCAGAGAAGACGTTATTCCATACAAGGCACCATGTGAGAGGCGTTGGATGACCAGGACGGGTGCGACATGCCAAAGCATCCAGAGGACGGACAGACCTCGGTGGTGGACGCCGTGGTCAAGGAGGACTCGGGGGCAAAGGGGCTTGAGGGAGACTTGCAGGGTGGTCAGAGAGGGGTTTCCCAGCAGCTGCCAAGGTGCTGCAGGGGGCAGGGCAGGTGTCTTGAGAGAAGGATGTGGTCATGCGCTCTGGTCCCAGACTGGTTGGAGTTGGAACCTCCCTGGCCACTTCCGCGTGTCCTGTTAGGAGAGAGAACTGATGTACCGGCCTACGTCACTTCCGAAGACTCCCCACCAATCCTGAATGCCTGGCAGGTGGCTCTGAAGGCAGAGGACCGCCCAGGGGAGTAGGCTGATTTCGGGGAGAGGAAGGATCCCCCGCTTGGTGAGAGTGAAGGAAGGTACGAGCATCTCAGAGTAATTCTTCCCACCTGAGACAAGGAAACATTGAGCTTGGAGGTAGGGATTTGCCCAATAGCAGGGATGGCAGACCTTCCAGCTCCTGGCTAAGACTCCCTGCCGGGGGCTCCCAACCTGGCTGCCCAGGAGAACAACCATAACTCCCCCAGGACCATCCTTCGCCCTGCTGAGTGAAGGTGAGACTCTTTGCACTTGTTTCCAAAGCTCCCTGAGAGATTGTAACCCCTAAGCCTGACTCTACAGTTCTTATCAAGGAACAGATTTTGCACCCCTGCTGTGCCCTGGAGTCAATACACAGGGACCGAGCGGCACCTCACTGCCCATCCCCTTCCAGGATTCCAGCCTAAGATGTGCATGGGCTTTTCTGGGGAGTCCTAGCACTGAATGCTAAGTCCGTGCAGAGCTCTGAGCCTTGTAGTTGTGGCATCTCAGAAGCTTCTGAGGGTGAGGATGACAGAGCCCAGGGTAAGTGTGCTCCTTTTCTTGGCCCCTGGAGGGCATCAGCTGTCACTGCACAGGTCAGAGGATCTGGGAGCGTGTGACCTTGGGAGCCAGGTGTGAAACCCTGGCACCAGATGGGGACCGGAAGCTCAGGACGAGGCCAGTGGCTTGTGGTTTTTGGGTATCCCTGTCCGTGGATCCCACGTGGCTGCCTGGGATGCAGCAGGCGGGGACACCTGCCCTGACGTTGGGAGAATTTGCCCCGGGAGCTCTGTGGAGGACTTCCGGTCCAGCGCCTGCCTGTACGGTCATAGAATCGAGGCTCTGAATATGGCCTGGGGACTAGATGAATCTGTCTTCCCACAAGGTCGTTCCTTCCCCTCATCCCCTGACTTTTTCTCAGAATCCTCTCTGAGAAGGTGCAGAGAATTCTCTCCCAAGGTCCTATTCTCTCCATGTGAAGGTTTTCAACAATTTTCAAAAAAAAAAAAAATGTTGTCTTGACTGCTGTTAAACTATGATGAAAAAAATTTCGAGGAATCTTGGTAAAAGAAAGACCAGGGGATGGGGCGGTGGTCTCAGGATGGGCCACAGTTTTCTTTGCTTTGTTGGACTCTGTCTAAAGGCTCCATCTGCAGATGGAGGTTTCTGCTCCCCATTCCCACCTCTTCACGATTCTGGCTCCATCATTTCAGCAGTGGTTTCCCTGGCATCTTGCCCATCCAATCCCTGGGGTCAGGCAGATGGATGTCGAAGCCTCCAGGATGAATGGTCATAGGGGAAGAGCCACAGCCTTCCTGAAAATGCCACCCTGTGTCTTGTTCTCCTGATGATTAAAGCTCCATTCCTAATATCCAATCCTATTCTCTCTTCCTCTAATGCATCCAATCAACCCACACATAAGTGTTTATGGGAAGCCTGTTTTATGGCTAGTGCTTTGCAGAAAGTCTTTAGGGAAGCCTAAGACTGAAAAAGCACAGTCCTGCTCTTCGAGGCACTGACGATGCTCTGGGCAGAAGACCGTTTGCTTCTGTCTGGCTCTTCCCAACCTACGATGCACACACACACCCAGCATCCCATCTGATGCTCTGACAGTCCTGTGAGGAGTGCTAGCGGGTCACTTCAAGAACTTCACCACTCAAAACTACAATGAGGTACCACCTCACACCGGTCAGAATGGCCATCATTAAAAAGTCTACAAATAATAAATGCTGGAGAGGGTGTGGAGAAAAGGGAACCCTCTTGTACTGTTGGTGGGAATGTAAATTGATACAGCCACTATGGAGAGCAGTATGGAGATTCCTCAAGAAACTAAAAATAGAACTACCATATGATCCTGCAATCCCACTCCTGGGCATATATCCAGAGAAAACTACAATTCAAAAAGATGCATACAACCCAATGTTCACAGCAGCACTATTCACAATAGCCAGGACATGGAAGCAACCCAAATGTCCATCCACATTTGAATGAATGGATAAAGAAGATGAGGTACATATATACAATGGAATACTACTCAGCTACACAAAAGAATGAAATAATGCCATTTGCAGCAACGTGGATGGACCTAGAGATTCTCATACTAAGTGAAGTAAGTCAGACAGAGAAAGACAAATATCGTATGATATCACTTACATGTGGAATCTCAAATATAACAGAAATGAACTTGGCGGGAGGGGCTCTGCTAGACGGTGACCGAGAGGAAGCTGTCGTGAGAACGTGGAAGGGGGAGTGGCTGGAGGTGAGGAGAAGCAGGAGATGGAGGTCTTCCTAGGACAAGCGTATCTCTCGGGAGCAAATGCTTTAGTGGCAGGACCAGCCCTGCAAGTGTACCGTGCACGCACTGCACCCTGTTGTCTGTGGCTGGTGGTCCTTGGCCACCGTCTGAGACAGTGAGGGGAGCTGCGCACTGGGAGGGCACCCAGAGCCAAGAGCCGGAGTGCAGGGGAATTTTAGGGCAGTGAAACTGTTCTGTAGGAGACCGTGATGATGGAAATGCAATATGGTGTGTTTGTCAAAACCCACAGAACTCACGACACACTGTGGACCCTCACGTAAACTCTGGACCTTCGTTAATCATCACGCGTCACTATTGCTTCATCTACTGTGACAAGCGTACCGCTTAATGCAAGATGCTGGTAGCAGAGGAAACTGTGTGTAGGGTGGGAAAGGGGGTATATGGGAACTCTCTGCTGTCTGCTCAAGTTTTTTGTTAACTTATAACTGCTCTAAAAAAGAAAGTATATTCAAAAGAGTGAGAACAAAACTCAGCCATGGTGTTTGCCTGAATCAGTGTCAAAATGTAATCACTACCTGGAACAATTCATTCCAGGGTCAGAGAAATGAAATGTGCCAGAACAGCATCTATCTCCCTGCGTACCCTAGTTACCTTTCGTTTCTTTAGATAAGACATGAACAGATCCCTTACCCGCCGCGTTATGTGTATCAGCTTTCCCGTCAGAGGGAACCTGTTTCTTTTGAAATCTGTGCATGCAAACTGAGGGACCACGTTCTCCCTCTGACCTGTTTCCCCACCTGTAAACTGGGGAGGTGGTGGATGGTGAATGAAATAGTCTCTGAAGTCCCTCCCGGATGTCTTAGTCTGAGAGTTTCTCTGAGGGTTGCACACTGTCTTGTCCTCCAACCCCCTCCCGCATTGTCTGCTTTATCTCCTGCTACACTTGACCTGGCCGCCTGGGAGTTGCCCACCTGTAGACAGTGATTGGAAGTGTTTACATTCTCTGCTGGTGGCCTTGTTGCTCTCCCACTGCCTCGCTTATAATGTCCACAGTGGATGAGGGATCTGCTCAAGTAAGGCAGACGCCTTTAATCTCTATTTTATTTATTTCCTCTCTGATCTGTATTATTTAGTTTTTTACATTACAGATTCTATTTCACTTCCAGTGATCGGTCTGTTCAAATTATCTATCTCTTCGTGATTCAATTTGGCGGGCTGTATGTTTCTAGAAACTTGTCCATTTCTTCTAGGTTGTCGAATTTGTTGACATATAACTGTTCATAGTATTCCCTTATGGTTTTTTGTATATCTGTGGTATCAGTTGTTATGTCTCCTTTTTCATTTCTTATATTGTTTATTTGGGTTCTCTCTCTTTTCTTGGTGAGCCTGGCCAGAGGTTTGTCAATCTTGTTTATCCTTTCAAAGAACCAGCTCTTGGTTTTGTTGATTTTTTCTATTGTTTTTTAAACCTCTATTTTATTTATTTCCTCTCTGATCTTTATTACTTAGTTTTTAAATTACAGATTCTACAGATGCCTCTAATCTAATATTTAATATCATACATAGGACTGTGTTTTTTTATAATTTAATATTATAGGTCACTATTATAATAGATGTACTCAAAAGGAAATCCAAATATATAAATAAAACCCTCATTATACATTCCCCAATGAAATACAGCGGCTTCTGTAATATCACAGAATCCATGCCTCTGCTGTCTCTCCTTTGGTGCCAGAACAAAGCTTATGTTGCAGGCTAAAGCCCTGCAGATGCCTTTGCTGGGGACCCCTGGTAAGGGAAGGTCACAGAAGAGCTTGACAGCAGAGGACATAGAATGACCAGTGGCTGCAGCCTCAAGTCCCCTTTCCTTCCCTACATCTTCCCCCGCCTCTTTTCCGCTAACACCCCACTTACTGGAAACCCTCTCCTGGCCGCCACCACTACAACTCGGGGGAGATAAGACGACACTGTGTGTCCCAGGCTGCAGGAGTGATTTCACAGAGGGTTCACTTTGGGTGAAAAGAACAGGGCTGTGCTGGTTCCATTCAGAGTAAAGCCAGAGACTTAGGTCAGACTTGCTGGGGAAGCATGGGAGTGGGGATGGAGGAACAGGGGACACAGCTTTTGAATAAGGATTCTCAGTGTGAAGTTTATCAGTCTGTACCTCCCACACCTCCACCAACCAATCTCACTTTTTTTAAAAGGAGTTTATAATTCGAAGTGGAGCTTTCCTGAGCTGTGCATCCTGTAAGTCCCCAGGGGTAGCAGGTGTGCAGGGCCGTTGACTCTTGGCTGCAGTGGCCGGGACCTAGGGGGATGGGCGTCCAGTGTGCCGACAGATGTCACCTTCTATGTCGGTCACCATGTGAAGACAATTGGGAAGCCCCATTCCAAGGTCATCAGGTATGACCTTGCTCCAGGTGTAAAACATCCCCAGTGACAAAGTGCTTTCTCACATCTACTTGGGCCCACATGTAACCCCAGGGAGGAGGCCAGGGCAGTGTCACAGCAGGAGACATTTCAGCGGCGTTCCCATGGTGATCTGAACTGAAGCCAGGACTGGTCCCCACGCCCCAAGTCTTGTGTAATAACAGAAGCCCCCCCTGACATTTACAAAGAACTTTCCTAACGGAGTACTCTTCACAGAACAACCTCACGTGCATTCTCGTATCTGATCTTCCCGACCACCCCGTGGGAGAATAAGAATCCCATTTTACGTATGAAGAAACTGAGGATCAATCTGGGATTTGTGCGAGGTTCTATGCCTCGACTGTGGCAGAACAGGGAGTCAGACCCCGGCCGTCTTGCTTTGAAGTCAGAGTTCCGCCAACAACACCCCCCTGTCCTGTGAACACTCGTGTTTTCAGGGACTGAATTGCTGGGATGGGAACATGGTAGGCAGAGAACAACACCAGGGAGAGCTGGGAGGACTTGGTACGCTAGGAACAAGCTCTACAGGGTGAACTTTGGATGTTTGTTTTCTTCTAGGTGGGGAAGAAGGAGCAAAGTCTAGAACCCTCCGTTGCTCTGCCTGCCGGGCTTTGCCGGGCTACCGCCTTCTCCTAATACCCCACTCTGCTCCTTTGACCAAAACCAGAGAGAAGACAGGGATGCTTGTCAAGCTGGGATTGTGCTCAGGGCAGAACAGTGGGAGCTGTAGACTGCAGAGTCGCTGTGTGTGTGTGTGTGTGTGTGTGTGTGTGTGTGTGTGTGTGTGTGTGTGTGTGTGTACAGCCTGCCTGATCTGATTGGCGCTCGAGGGCTGCCCATCGGAACCCAGCCCGCCCCCGCAGGATTCCTGGGGCTCGTCACGCAGCCCACGTCGGAGAGCAGACATCCTGGTGCCCACTCACCTCCTTGGAGCCTGTGACCAAGGCCAGCCTACCGTGTTTGGGACGCAGCACATCCGGACCCGTGTTATCTCGGGGTCCTGGGACTCCTTGGACACACTGCCCTGCCCCCTCCCCTCCCGGTGTACACGTGGCCTCCGCACACTTCTGCGAGGACTATTTCTAGCTGAGGGGCCGGTGATTCAGCCCCAGCCTGTAAGGTCAGGTCGTCTGCGTGCTGCAGCTGGGACAGCCGGCCTGACACGTTGTGGGTTCAGCAGAAAGCAGGAAGCCGGGTCTTCCGGAGGCAGGCATCCCCTCAGGCTGCTGGACGTCACGGTTGCTGAGGCGTGGGGCTGGGGCAGACAGGATGCTCCGGCCCGCATGATGGGGAGGGGGTGGGAGTCCACAGGGAGAGGCGAGAACCTAGCCTTCTCGCACCTCCCGCCTTGCTCCATGCTCAGACCCCCTGCCCCCTCTCCCTGTGTGAATCACTTGTCTTCAGTGTGGCTTGGAGTAAGCAGAGTCCTGGGGCTGGACAGTTCGGGCCAGAAACCGAGCTCTACCCCGTCAAGCCACTTCCCCGCTCTGAGCCTCGGTTTCCTCACCTGTCAGAAAGGAGGTCATACCTACTGTATAGCACAGGGAACTCTGCTCAGTATTATGTAACAACCTAAATGGGAAAAGAATTTGAAAAAGAATAGATACACGTATATGTATAACTGAATCACTGTGCTGTACACCTGAAACTAACACAACATTGTTCATCAACTCTACTCCAATATAAAATAAAAAGTTTAACAAAAAGGTCATAATTGTACCTGCCTCATTAGATAGTCAACCCGATTTAATACTATGATATATGTGGTACTTAATTTCATGGGAAGGGGTCACATAGCCCCGCTTGGTAGATGGTAAATGTTTCTTGTTGTTAGGGTTCCTTTTCCAAACCCCAACCTCCTATTGCAGCTTCAGATGATTCCCACGTGGCTCTCATCTGCTCTCAGAATTCCTCACAGGTGACCTTCAGAGCCGTCGTCATTTCAGAGTTATTTCCAATACCTGGCACATGTTAGATTATTAATTATTTACCGAATGAAGCGATGAGTTCTTCCCTGAGCTTGATGTGATGGCAGGACACTGAACTTGGAATGAAAACAAACACAAAACAAAAACCTGGGTTCAAGTCCCAGCCTACCCCACGGCTAGTGGCATCACTAACCATGTCAGCGAGAGCATCCCATCTCGGCGCCCCCCACTCGGCTACCTGTCGGTGGGACCACGGCTCCTGCCCGGTCTTCTCCTGAGGGTGTGGGGACACATGGGCGAAGGGTGTGGCTCTGCTTTGGAAGCAGCTCCAGGCGGATTATTCTTTACCTCCAGTGATTTCTGTTTCCCACTCCAGGAAGCCACATCTGTTCTGTCGAACCCAGTTTCATATTCCCATGCTCTCAACCAGCGCTGAGGTTTGCCTGAGCTGTTTCCTTTTCCTTCTTTTCCTCAAAACACAGGGCTCCCTCCCTTCACAATGGAGCCCACTCACCTCGTAAAGGAAGCCGTCCCCACCAGCCTCCCCCAGACCCGAGGGCGTCAACCAATCATCACTCCAGCCCTCCCTGCACAGATGTGTTGAGTAGCACGTGGTCTTTTCCTTTGGCATGCTCTCATATTTTTGAGGAATTCATCCACTCACCATGACTTTATGGCAGCCGTCAGGCACCTGTCACGCCCATGGTGCCTTTCAAGGCGAGACCACTTGATCTCATAATACACCATATTAACAAATTGAAGAATAAAAACCATATGATCATCTCAATAGACGCAGAAAAAGCTTTTGACAAAATTCAACACCCATTTATGATAAAAACTCTCCGGAAGTGGGCATAGAGGGAACCTACCTCAGCATAATAAAGGCCGTATATGACAAACCCACAGCAAACATCATTCTCAATGGTGAAAAACTGAAAGCATTTCCTCTAAGATCAGGAACAAGACAAGGATGTCCACTCTCACCACTATAATTCAACATAGTTTTGGAAGTCCTAGCCACGGCAATCAGAGAAGAAAAAGAAATAAAAGGAATACAAATTGGAAAAGAAGAAGTAAAACTGTCACTCTTGGCAGATGACATGATACTATACATAGAGAATCCTAAAGATGCCACTAGAAAATTACTAGAGCTAATCAATGGATTTGGTAAAGTTGCAGGATACAAAATTAATGCACAGAAATCTCTTGCATTCCTATACACTAATGATGAAAAATCTGAAAGAGAAATTAAGGAAACACTTCTATTTACCACTGCAACAAAAAGTATAAAATACCTAGGAATAAACCTACCTAGGGAGACAAAAGACCTGTATGCAGAAAACTGTAAGACACTGATGAAAGAAATTAAAGATGATACCAACAGATGGAGAGATATACCATGTTCTTGGATTGGAAGAATCAACATTGTGAAAATGACTATACTACCCAAAGCAATCTACAGATTCAATGCAATCCCTACCAAATTACCAATGGCATTTTTTATAGAACTATAACAAAAAATTTTAAAATTTGTATGGAGACACAAAAGACCCCGAATAGCCAAAGCAGTCTTGAGGGAAAAAAACGGAACTGGAGGAATCAGACTCCCAGACTTCAGACGGTACTACAAAGCTACAGTAATCAAGACAACATGGAACTGGCACAAAAACAGAGATATAGATCAATGGAACAGGATAGAAAGCCCAGAGATAAACCCACGCACCTATGGTCAACTAATCTATGACAAAGGAGGCAAGGATATACAATGGAGAAAAGACAGCCTCTTCAATAAGTGGTGCTGGGAAAACTGGACAGCTACATGTAAAAGAATGAAATTGGAACACTCCCTAACACCATGCACAAAAATAAACTCAAAATGGGTTAGAGACCTAAATGTAAGACAGGACACTATAAAACTCTTCGAGGAAAACATAGGAAGAATACTCTTTGACATAAATCACAGCAAGATCTTTTTTGATCCACCTCCTAGAGTAATGGAAATAAAAACAAAAATAAACAAATGGGACCTAATGAAACTTCAAAGCTTTTGCAAAGCAAAGGAAACTACAAACAAGACGAAAAGACAACCCTCAGAATGGGAGAAAATATTTGCAAATGAATCAACGGACAAAGGATTAATCTCCAAAATATATAAACAGCTCATGCAGCTCAACATTAAAAAAACAAACAACCCAATCCAGAAATGGGCAGAAGACCTAAATAGACATTTCTCCGAAGAAGACATACAAATGGCCAAGAAGCACATGAAAAGCTGCTCAACATCACTAATCATTAGAGAAATGCAAATCAAAACTACAGTGAGGTATCACCTCACACCAGTTAGAATGGGCATCATCAGAAAATCTACAAACAACAAATGCTGGAGAGGGTGTGGAGAAAAGGGAACCCTCTTGCACTGTTGGTGGAAATGTAAATTGATATAGCCACTATGGAGAACAGTATGGAGGTTCCTTAAAAAACTAAAAATAGAATTACCGTATGATCCAGCAATCCCACTACTGGGCAAATACCCAGAGAAAACCATAATTCAAAAAGACACATGCACCCCAATGTCCATTGCAGCACTATTTACAATAGCCAGGTCATGGAAGCAACCTAAATGCCCATCGACAGACGAATGGATAAAGAAGATGTGGTACATATATACAATGGAATATTACTCAGCCATGAAAAGAAACGAAATTGGGTCATTTGTCAAGATGTGGATGAATCTAGAGACTGTCATACAGAGTGAACTAAGTCAGAAATAGAAAAACAAATATCGTATATTAACGCATATATGTGGAACCTAGAAAAATGGTACAGATGAACCGGTTTGCAGGGCAGAAATTGAGACATAGATGTAGAGAACAAACGTATGGACACCAAGGGGGGAAAGTGGCAGGGTGGGGTGGGATGAATTGGGAGATTGGGATTGACATATATACACTAACATGTATAAAATGGATAACTAATAAGAACCTGCTGTATAAAAAAATAAATAAAATTAAATTAAAAAAAAAAAAGAGCTTCACCTCAGCTCTCAGCTCTGCATTAGACGTGACACGGGTTATTACCCTCATTTTATAGGTGAGAATAAAATTGAGACCTAAAAATGGTGACTGACCCAATGTCTCACAGCCAATGAGTTGTACCCATTTCCTCAACTGGGGAATCCTGAGGTGAGGTGGTACATACCAAGGGTTCTTTGGATGGGCTATAGAGCATGGGTGTTCCGACTCCCTGATTAGTACATCCGGGGTTCCCAGCCTCTGCCCTCTTACTGCCTGCCGTCTTGGACAATTTACATGGTCTCAGAGCTTAGTGAAGATGTCTGTAAAATGGAGATATACTGTCTACCTCATATGCAAAGTGCTCGATTCATAGTAGGTCCTCAACCTTCCCTCCCATTCCTTATAGCTCCTCTGGCCCCCAATGGTTTCTAATGTGTGCGCATATTGTATTATATTTCCATTCCCACCCCCATGAAGGGCTTTCAAGGTGAGGTGGACTGAATCTTTATCCAATTATTCAGTGAATATATACTGAGTGCCTAATATACACCAGCTGTTGCGGTAGGTTCATAGTTAAGTGGGTGAAGACACTATTCTTGCCTTCCTGTGCCTGCTAAAGAGAAAACTACCCTGAGTGTGACTTGGGCCACAAGGGAGGTGTGTTTGGAGAGCTCTGGGAAGCAGCAGGAAGAGCCTCGAAACTGGCCAGGGGACGTCAGGCTGGCCTTCCAGAAGGCTCTACAGTGGAGTGGAGTTTTGAAGGAGGAAGCGTTAGCCACGTGGGCAAGGCATGCTGTAGGAGAGATTATTGTAAAAGGGGACATCACATGTGGAAATGCAGGGCTGTGGAGGAACATAACATCTTTGGAGAGCTGTGAGAATTTCAATCTAACCACAGTATAAAAGGAGGTGAGAAGCAGTGAGAAATGAGGAGAGAAGGTGGGCAGAGATGGATTACACATGCACCTGGATGACATATTAAGGAATTTAGATTATAGCCTCAGCCTAGGGGGACACCCTGGAAATCTTGAGCAGGGAATCAACAGGATTACAGTTGTGTTTTAAGGGGACTTCCCTGGCCGTCCAGTGGTTAGGACTCTGTGCCTTCACTGCCGAGGGCCCGGGTTCCATCCCTGGTCAGGGCACTAAGATCCCACAAGCCACGTGGTCTGGCCAAAAAAATAAATAAATAAACGTGGGTTTTAAGATGATCACTAGTAGCAGCGTGGTGAAAAAATCTGAGGAGGGGTAAGACTGTATGTAGGGAGACCAGTTAGAAAAACTTCACAATACAGTTGACCCTTGAACAATATGGGTTTGAACTGCATGGGTCCACTTATATGTGGATTTTTTTCAATAAATATATTGGAAAAATTTTTTGAGATTTGTGACAATTTGAAAAATCTTGTAGATGAACTGCATAGTCCAGGAATATTGAAAAAATTCAGAAAAAGTCTTGCCATGAATGCATAAAATATCTTTTCATATTTGTAGATACTAGTCTATTCCTACAGAGGCATAAGTCAAGTGATATTTAATATGAAATTAATAATGTCTTAGTTTTCTTACTGTTTTATAACTTTGTAACGGTATTGATTACACTAGGAGACTATAAAGCAATCCTATTGCTGCTTCTTCGTTATCAGTGCGTGCATTGTTATACCTGTAAAATGTGACGTTCTTTTTCACATTATCTTTTCATTTTCGATATCCAGTGTTAGTAATGTTAGTAACACGTATAACATCTACAGTGTTTTGTATCATATAAGACAATATTGAGGTAGGTACAGACGGACAATTCATCTTGTAAACTTATGGTGCCGATAAATACATTACAGTACTGTAAATGTCTTTTCTCTTCCTTATGACTTTCTTAATAACATCTTTTTCTCTAGCTTACTTTATTGCAAGAATACAGCACATAATACGTATACAGAATATGTGTTAATTGACTGTTTATGTTGTCAATAAGACTTCTGGGCATCAGGGGGCTATCAGCAGTTAAGTTTGGGGGAGTCAAAAATTATACGTAGATTTTCGACCATGCAAGGGGTCGGTGCCCCTAACTTCCACCTTGTTCAAGCGTCAACTATATTCTAGATGAGAAATGGTAATAGACTGGACTAAAACAGGGGTCATTTGGGGCTAGAAAAAAAATAGGGTTATGAGAAATCTTTAGAAAGAAGACTCACAAGAAGAAATGATTGATTGTACACGGGGGGGTCAAGTCAAGCGTGACCCTTGTGTTTCTGAGTCGGGTGTCTTCAGCTGAGCTGAGTCAGGGCCCCTGGAGGTTGGCTGGAGATGGGGTGGCATCTGTCTGTCCCTGAAACTGTGCAGGGCAGTGCTGGCAAGGCTGCCGTGATGAGATGCCAAGGCGTTGATGCCCTCTCCACCCTCTCTGAAGGAGAAGATGGGTAACGCAGGTGTGTGCCCACATTACACTAGGCCCAGAGCCCCATGGACAGCATTAGAAGATGCAGGTGAGGAAGACCCGGAAGGGGGGCTTAGTCATGCAGGCAGGCAGAGCCTGGTGGGTGATTCTGTCAACAGGAAACTGCAATCCTGCGGGGACTGGGAGGATTAAGGTGAACTGGGACCGCTGGAGGCCGGGGGCAGGTTCAGCTATGTCCCTGGTCTAGGAGTGGGATGGAGCCGATTCAAGAGGAAGATGGGAGTGGAGGACAGCACTGACGGGGTTACACAGGATTTTGCTCCTCATGCATTTGTTTGCCTGGGCCCAGGATTGGAGGGCTTTCACACCTGTACGCTGTGCATACAAGAATCAGATTTATCTTAAAAAAAAAAAAATCATCCCCAGTTTAGAGAACACCAGAAAGGAGTAGGTTTGGTAGGAGAGATGATGAGTTCAGGGGTGGTGGGTTTGGGGGGCATTGGGAGGTGTGTGGCTCTGGGGAAGAGAGATCAGGCCTGGTGGTAGAGACATGGGAGTTGTTTTTATGCAGGTGGTAGTGGAAACAATCTTAAGGTTGGGCCACCAAGGGAGAACACGTGGACTGGCAAAGGGGGGCCCTGGGTGTCCGGGGGATGATGACATTTAACAAGTTGACAACAGAGATCAAGAAATGTTACTCAGAGAGTTTTGGCTGAGAAGCTTGAGTTCCTGATTCCTGGATTAACTACCTTTGATTGCAGTGGATCCCTGATTGAAGATGTGCAGAAAACACCACAGGCAAATGCACCGTCTTTATTAGGAGCCAGAGCTTCTACACCGGTGAGTGGTCCTAGGCGGTGTGTGAGCTTCAGGGGCGTCACTAACTTTAACTCGAGATCTTGACTGACACAAAGGCAGCTTCTTCTTGGCCTCTTTCCTCTAAGCTTCCATTCTGCCCTTGATCCCTGGGGTCTTACCTCTCCAATCCCCGAAGAAGGAAATGAATGAAAACATTAAAATAAAGGGAAGAACTGAAGACCCCTCTCTGAGAGGCTGGAGCAGAGCTGATCTGGTCTCTCCTCCCTCCAGCCCTGTCCTGATGTCCACCAGGTGTCTAAGGAGGCAGAGAGAGAAGGGAAGGAACAAAAGAGATCTTAGTGGCAGAGAAGAGCATGATGTGATGTACCCCATGCTGCTTCCAGCTACAGTTTATTTATTCCTTCTACTAAAGAGCTCCAGCTGCTAGCGTCAGGACCCCAGGGTATACCCCTCATAGGAAGAAGCCCATTTTGTTACTGACTCACATCTGAGATTCCATTCCCAGGGATGGAATAAAGAGGAAGTCTTCAGCTCCCTGTCAAGATCAGTGTGTGTTCTTAATTATCAGGAATGAGGAGAGGAAAAAAAAAGGAGAGTGGGGTCTTGGGAAAGTCCGAGGAAGCAAGATTTCCAGAAAGAGGGCATGAAGAACCATGCCAAATGCTGCAGAGGGGACACACAAGCTCAGGGACCAGACTTTGCAATTTTTCATTCATGATTTTGCAAAGAATTGCTTCAACAGGGTAGGATTGGAGACCAGATTGTGTGGACTGAGGGCAAAACAAGAAATGAGGGGATGAAAGTAGAGAGTGTGGACACTCCTTTAAAGTTCGGAGAGACATTAATAGGAAGGGCCATAGGATGATGGTCCAAGCTGATTAATTAAGAAACTCAAGAGCAAAATGATGTGTTTATCGGACCACAAAAAGAAAAAATTTAAAAGGACATCACTGCCGGTTTTGCCATTTGTTCCAATCATAAGGCTTTCACTTTGGGAGGACTTACAGGGCTAACGTGTGACTGACTGTCTTCTCCAATCAGGGAAATGGGAAATCAAGGGCTACATTTTGAATTTAAAAATGATTTTCTCTTTAAAACTATAAAATTCCTAGAATATAATACAGGAGAAAACCTAGATGACCTTGGGTTTGGTGATAACTTTTTAGATACATGACCAGAGGCATCATTCATGAAAGAAATAATTGGTGAGCTGGACTTCATTAAAGTTAAAACTTCTGCTCTGAGAAAGACAAAGTCAAGAGAATGAGAAAACCAGCCACAGACTGGGAGAAAATATTTGCCATTGACACATCTGATAAAGGACTGTTATCCAAAATATACAAATAACTCTTAAGACTCATCAATAAGAAAACAAACAACTTGATTAAAAATTGGGCATAAGACCTGAACCTCACCCAAAGATGCTATACAGATGGCAAATAGCATTCAGAAAGATGCTCCATATCATATGTCATCAGGGAAATGCAAATTAAAACAATAATAAGATGTCACTACACGCCTACTATATTGGCCAAAATTCAGAACACTGACAGTGCCAAATGCTGGTGAGGATGTGGAGCGACAGGAATTCTCATTCATTGCTGATGGGAATGTAGAGCCACTTTGGAAGACAGTTTGGCAGTTTCTTACAAGACTGACATAGTCTTACCATATGATATACAGCAATCGCACTCCTTGGTATTTATCCAAAGAAGTTGAAAACAAATGTCTACACAAAAACCTGAAAATGGTTGTTTATAGCAACTTTATAATTGCCCAAACTGAGAAGCAACCAAGATGTCCTTCAGTAGATGAATGGACAAATAAACTGTGGTATATCCAGATAGTGGGATATTATTTAGCGCTAAAAATAAATAAGCTATCAAGCCATGAAAAGAAATGGAGGAACTTTCTATGTATATTACTAAGTGAAAGAAGCCAATCTGAAAAGGCTACATACTGTGTGATTCCAACTATATGACATTCTGGAAAAGGCAAAGCTATGGAGACAGTAAAAGGATCAATGGTTTCCAGGGATTAGGGGCGGGAGGGATGAATAGGCAAAGCACAGAGTATTTTTAGGGCAACGCAGTGAAAATACTCTGTATGATACTATAATGATGAATATATGTCATTTGATACATTTGTACAAACCCAGAGACTCTATAACAACACCAAAGTGAACTCTAATGTAATCTGTGGACTGTGGGTGATGATGATGTGTCAATGTAGATTCATCATTTGTAACAAATGTATCACTCTGGTGGGGGATATTGATCATGAGAAAGCCTGTGCATGTTGGGGTCAAAGAGTGTACGGGAAATCTCTGTACCTTCTTCTCAATTTTGCTGTGCACCTAAAGCTGCTCTAAAAAAATTAATTCTTAAAAAAAAAAAAAAGATTTTCTCCTTCCATTGTCCAGGTACCTTACAGCTTGATAAGTTTGGCAAAACCAGAGGATTCAATTTAGAAAATAGAAAGCAATTGCTGTGTGCTGCTATAATATTTGCTGTGTGATATAACTTCAGCATGTACATTTATCAAATAAATATTTAGAGTAGCTTTGCTATGTGATAATTTATCAGAAAAAAATGATAGACATGACCTCTGCTCTCAAAGTGGTTACTGTCTAGCAGTGAAGAAAGACAATTTTATAAGTTGCATTAAAGTGTGATAAATGTTGCAGTAGGGGTGGAACACAGACCCAGGAGAAGCTACGGCAATGGGTCCCATCCAGGCATAGGGGTCAGTGAATAACTAGGAGGAAATGATGAAGGCTAAACCGAGATCTGAAAGGTGAGCAGCTTTGGAAACTATAGAAAAGTAGAGAGGTAAAAAAATACCCATACTCTCTCCGAACGTGAATAATTATTTGATAACAATTCAGTGTATTTTCTTCTGATCTTCCTTTCTTGAACACTTTTGTTTTATGAAAATAAGTTAGTCACAAATAATTTAAGAAAATAAAGTAAAAAACGAACAAAGAATAAAGCTAAAAGAACAAAGTTAAAAAGAAACCTGCCGCCCATGGATATCCACCCTTGAATGAACATTATGGTAGTTATCTCCATGTGTATCTTTATAGACAGAAGAATAGGTAGAAATGTTAACAGAAGTATATTTACAAAAATGGGATCATACTACGTGTTCTACTTTTCACACAAAAATGTTTTAATTCATTATTACTTGGATTTAATGGAAGTGAAAGTGGTGAGGGAATTGGTGAACTTCAGTTAAATGTGTCATTTGCACAAGAGATATTGTTTTGATAAAATCCTTCCACATTTAAGAAAATAGATTATGAAAATATTATGAAAAACATTAAGAGGTTAGAATCATCACATATCTATTTTTTGTTTACTGATTTAAATTCGGTGGTTTTGATTGGGTAAATGCTATGAAAAATAAGGTAATCAGTATCTCTCATGTGTCTGTGCTCTCCTCACTGCTCCCTAATTTTGTTAATTATATTATTAATTTTACATTGTCAAAATTTGTTCTACGATTGTTTAGTCTTCAGTCAGTATGTAATGGTATTAGTGTTTACCACCTGTACTCTTTCAGCTGTTTCTCCTTTTCTGAATTTTTATTTGGATTCATATTTTAATATGTAAAATGTTATTAAAGTAGCTTCCCCCCCCATCCCAGGTAGAGTTGCTGGGTGCTGTCTTCCTAAGTTCTTTCAGGTTTGATAAATTCTGGGGGTTTTTTTGGCTTTTATACTAAATGACTTCTTGATGATTATAATTTTGGGTACCATTTTCTTTTCCTCAAAACTTTGTAAATATTGCTCCATTATTTATCAATTAAATAATGCTCTTGGAAGTCTGAGGTCAGCTTGACTTTTCTTCCTTGTAGATGAATTGCTTTTTATGCCTAGATTTTATACTTGAAAGAGCTAAGTGTCAGGCACTGTTTAACCATTTGTTTTCAGTTTTTCAAAAAATTATAGTTGATGTACAATATCATGTTACATGTTTAATCATTTTAAATACTTGAGTTATATTAATTGATTTAACATTTTATATCATCTTCAGGATGTATGAAGAATTCTTAAGGTTTAATAAGTTCACAGGATATTTCTTGGTGTCAAAGCTTCAGTTTCTCATGGAATCAGAGTGTTTATTTCAATCTGCAGATTTGATTCTTCTTGTGTTTCAGGGAAAATTCTTGTATTATATCTTTAGTATTCTATTTCATTTCTTGGCTTCTCTACCTCAGGGATACCAAATATCTTATGGAGTTGTCTTCACCGTCCTTCATACCTGTTCTTTTCTCTCTAATTGCTTTTAGTTCTTGTCTTTATCTTCTGTATTCACTGGCACTGGCTCAGCCTTTCCATTAACAAATATTCTTATATGCAGCATATCTATTCTGTTTCTTATCTATTAATTCTAAAATGATCTCGCTTTGCTTCTCTATTTTTTTCCTTGCTCTACAATCTCCCTCCCCCCACTTCTGCTGCTGCTTCTCCTTCTCCTCTTCTTTCTCCTTCTTCTCCTTCTTCTCCTTCTTCTCCTTCTTCTTCTTCTTCTTCTTCTTCTTCTTCTTCTTCTTCTTCTTCTTCTTCTTCTTCTTCTTCTTCCCCTTCCCCTTCTTCCTCTTCCTCTCCTTCTCCTTCTCCTTCTTCCTTTTCCCCTTCCCCTTCCCCTTCTTCCTCTTCCTCTCCTTCTCCTTCTTCTTCTTCTTCTCCTTCTCCTTCCTCTTCCTCTTCCTCTCCTTCTCCTTCTCCTTCTTCTTCTTCCCCTTCCCCTTCTTCCTCTTCCTCTCCTTCTCCTTCTCCTTCTTCTTCTTCTTCTCCTTCTCCTTCCTCTTCCTCTTCCTCTTCCTCTCCTTCTCCTTCTTCCTCTTCCCCTTCCCCTTCCCCTTCTTCCTCTTCCTCTCCTTCTCCTTCTTCTTCTTCTTCTCCTTCTCCTTCCTCTTCCTCTTCCTCTCCTTCTCCTTCTTCTTCTTCCCCTTCCCCTTCCCCTTCCTCCTCTTCCTCTCCTTCTCCTCCTTCTCCTTCTCCTTCTTCTTCTTCTTCTCCTTCTCCTTCCTCTTCCTCTTCCTCTTCCTCTCCTTCTCCTTCTTCCTCTTCCCCTTCCCCTTCCCCTTCTTCCTCTTCCTCTCCTTCTCCCTCTCCTTCTTCTTCTTCTTCTTCTTCCTCTTCCTCTTCCCGTTCCCCTTCCCCTTCCCCTTCTTCCTCTTCCTCTCCTTCTCCTTCTCCTTCTCCTTCTCCTTCTTCTTCTTCTTCTCCTTCTCCTTCCTCTTCCTCTTCCTCTTCCTCTCCTTCTCCTTCTTCCTCTTCCCCTTCCCCTTCCCCTTCTTCCTCTTCCTCTCCTTCTCCTTCTCCTTCTTCTTCTTCTTCTTCCTCTTCCTCTTCCCGTTCCCCTTCCCCTTCCCCTTCTTCCTCTTCCTCTCCTTCTCCTTCTCCTTCTCCTTCTCCTTCTTCTTCTTCTTCTTCCTCTTCCCCTTCCCCTTCCCCTCCTTCTCCTTCTCCTTCTTCTGTCTTATTATATTGTTTTGTCATCTCATCTTTGAGTTCTTGTTTTTATTGAACACATGTTCTTTTTAGGTTGTTTCTTAGTGTGTAACACTTATGAAGGATTTCCTTCTTTTCCTTGGGTTTTGTTTTCTTCCAAACTGGCTTAGTTGTCTGTCTTTTGCATGATTCTTTCTTTCCTTTGACTTTGTTTTTTTCTTTTCTTTCCTTTCTTTTTCTTCCCCTCCTTCTTTTCTCTTTCTTTCACTCAACTTCTGTAGAATGTCTGCATAATGTCCATGTCATTTCTTTTTATTTATTCACATCTGAGCCACTCTGTTTGCTCTGGGTTTGGGGATGAGGATGAGGATAGCACTGAAAAGTCTATACGGGTCTTTGTTAGATTAGCTCTCCTTCCTCTTCTGACATTTGGTTAAATGTCTTGTACCAGGGCTATTCTACCTTCTGGTTTTTTTTTTTCAATACATATAACCATATTTTAAAAATTGTGATAACACTGTTGTGGTGGATTAAATATGGCTCAAATTCTTCACCATTCCTTGTATTGAGAGGCAAAGCTTATATCCTCTCCCCTTGAACCTGAGTTGGCCCTATGACTTATTTTGATCAGTAGATTATGGCTGAAGTGATACTGTATAACTTCCAAGGCTTAGCCTCAAGAGGTATGTGGCCTCTGCTTTGGCATGCTTGGAATGCTCCCTCTTGAAAGCCAGCTGTCTTATAAAGAGTCTGAATGCCATGAGACTGCCATGCTGTGAGGAAGTCTAAGCCACCCAGCAAGAGAGAGAGAAGCCACAGCACCAGGCATGTGAGTGAAACCTTCTTGGACCTTCTGGTCCAGCACAGCCACCAGCTAAATGCAACCAAGTACCTGACCCCTTCTGGTGATGTGAAGCAGAAGAATCCCCCAGCTAATCCCTACTCACATTCTCGATTTACAGAACTGTGAGGAATAGCCAGTGATTGTTGTTTAAGAGTGGTTTGCTATGTAGAAATAGATAACCAAAACAGCTCTACAAATAGTTTTGTGTTCTGTTTTTTTTTTTAAACCACTTAATGATAAATCTTGGTCATTTCCTCCAAATTATTAGGTATTCCACTACAATTAACAGAAAACCCAACTCACAAGCACTCAAACACAGAGAGGGGTATTTTTCTCACGTAATAAGAAAGCATTGGTAGGTGCCTGCTGGTGATGGTTCAGTGGCTCAACATCAGGGCTGACATCATTGTGATTCTTCAGCCTTTACCCTGGAGTTGAAAGATGGCTACTCCAGCTCCAGGCATCATATACATTTTCAAGGCAGGGATAAAAGGGAAACAGAGAAGGAGCTGCTTCCCACAGTCCTGGGTAGAATTCTGCTCACATCTCACTGGCCAGAAGCACATCACATGGCCACTTCTGGCTACAGAGAGGCTGAGCAAGTGAGTGTTTTGCCTGGAGCTGGGCACATTGCTGGCCCAAGCCAAACTGGGCTCCATAACAAGGCAACCAACAGTGCCTGCTGTAGGTCAGCCACAGGCTTCTCCCCTCCCCCGCTTGCCTGATAAGCAATGATGTTTGGCTTTGCTTCATTTTCTCCTCTTCTTGCACCAATCTATTTGCATAATAACTTTCATTTCTCCCATGATTACAAAAGAGGAAAATGCTCATTTTAGACCCTTGGAAAATTCAGGAAAAAAATAGAGAGCGAAATCATCAATAATCTCATACCCCAGAGATAATGTCAAATATTAACATTTTGGAATGTTTCTTTCCTGAAATCCCCCCCACACATATGTAAATGATATTATATGACATATTTAGTATGGTACCATCCTTTTTTTACTCAGTGTTGTATCTTCCCACACCATTAAAGTTTTTCAAAGTCATAATTATTTTTTATTATTTATCATCTTTTTTTCCATATCACCAAACTTACACATGCTTGCTGTAAAACATTCATGTTTATGAACATTCCCGATATTCTCACCTCAAGAGAAAACCACTCTAAGCAACCAGCAGCTTTATCAGAATTTGTTTAACTATTCCATGCTGTTGGACATTCAGGTTGTTTCATCACTACAGATAACATTTTGATGAATATTCTTGCACATAAATTCTATTCACATTTCTGATTATTTCCTCTGTGTAGATTACTATAAGTTGAATTACTGGGTTAGAGGGTAAAAACGTTTTCAAAGCTCCTCATGCGGTAGAGATCTGTTAGCTTCTGGTCCATCAGGAAGTCTAAGCTCTGCTCCGAGTCTGACATGGCCAACTGCAGGGAGCTCCACAACCCGTTGTTACTGAACCACCCCCCTCGAATATCCGTGCGGCTGACAGGGTCTTGGTGCTCCAGCTGGGTGTCAGGCCTGAGCCTCTGAGGTGGGAGAGCCGAGTTCAGGACATTGGACCACCAGAGACCTCCTGGCCCCACAAAATATCAAATGGCAAAAGCTCTCCCAGAGATCTCCATCTCAACGCTAAGACCCAGCTCCACTCAACAACTGGCAAGCTCCAGTGCTGGATACCCCATGCCAAACAACTAGCAAGACAGGAACACAACCCCACCTAGTAGCAGAGAGGCTGCCTAAAATCATGGTAAGTTCACAGACACCCCAAAACACACCTCTGGAAGTGGTCCTACCCACCAGAAAGACAAGATCCAGCCTCATCCACCAGAACACAGGCACCAGTCCCCTCCACCAGGAAGCGTATACAACCCACTGAACCAACCTTACCCACTGGGGGCAGACACCAAAAACAACGGGAACTACGAACCTGCAGCCTGTGAAAAGGAGACCCCAAACACAGTAAGTTAAGCAAAATGAGAAGACAGAGAAATACTCAGCAGATGAAGGAGCAAGGTAAAAACCCACCAGACCAAACAAATGAAGAGGATATAGGCAGTCTACCTGAAGAACAATTCAGAGTAATGGTAGTAAAAATGATCCAAAATCTTGGAAATAGAATGGAGAAAATACAAGAAAAGTTTAACAAGGACCTAGAAGAACTAAAGAGCAAACAAACAGGGATGAACAGCACAATAAATGAAATTAAAAATTCTCTAGAAGGAATCAATAGCAGAATAACTGAGGCAGAAGAACGGATAAGTGACCTGGAAGATAAAATAGTGGAAATAACTACCGTAGAGCAGAATAAAGAAAAAAGAATGAAAAGAATTGAGGACAGTCTCAGAGACCTTTGGGACAACATTAAACGCACCAACATTCAAATTATAGGAGTCCCAGAAGAAGGAAAAAAGGGACTGAGAAAATATTTGAAGAGATTATAGTTGAAAACTTCCCTAATATAGGAAAGGAAATAATCAAGTCCAGGAAGTGCAGAGAGTCCCATACAGGATAAATCCAAGGAGAACCAGGCCAAGACACATATTAATCAAACTATCAAAAATTAAATACAAAGAAAAAATATTAAAAGCAGTGAGGGAAAAGCAACAAATAACATACAATGAATCCCCATAAAGTTAATGGCTGATCTTTCAGCAGAAACTCTGCAAGCCAGAAGGGAGTGGCAGGACATATTTAAAGTGATGAAAGGGAAAAACCTACAACCAAGATTACTCTACCCAACAAGGATCTCATTCGGATTCGATGGAAAAATCAAAACCTTTACACACAAGCAAAAGCTAAGAGAATTCAGCACCACCAAACCAGCTTTACAACAAATGCTAAAGGAACTTCTCTAGGCAGGAAACACAAGAGAAGGAAAAGACCTACAATAACAAACCCAAAACAATTGAGAAAATGGTAATAGGAACATACATATCGATAACTACCTTAAATGTAAACGGATTAAATGCTCCAACCAAAAGACATAGACTGGCTGAATGGATACAAAAACAAGACCCATATATATGCTGCCTACAAGAGGCCCACTTCAGACCTAGGGACACATACAGACTGAAAGTGAGGGGATGAAAAAAGATATTCCATGCAAATGGAAATCAAAAGAAAGCTGGAGTAGCAATTCTCATATCAGATAAAATAGACTTTAAAATAAAGACTATTACAAGAGGCAAAGAAGGACACTACATAACGATCAAGGGATCAATGCAAGAAGAAGATAAAACAATTGTAAATATTTATGCACCTAACATAGGAGCAGCTCAATACATAAGGCAAATGCTAACAGCCATAAAAGGGGAAATCAACAGTAACACAATAATAGTAGGGGACTTTAACACCCCACTTTCACCAATGGACAGATCAACCGAAATGAAAATAAATAAGGAAACACAAGCTTTAAATGATACATTAAACAAGATGGACTTAATTGATATTTATAGGACATTCCATCCAAAAACAACAGAATACACTTTCTTCTCAAGTGCTCATGGAACATTCTCCAGGATACATCATATCTTGGGTCACAAATCAAGCCTTGGGAAATTTAAGAAAATTGAAATTGTATCAAGTATCTTTTCCCATGACAACACTATGAGACTAGATATCAATTACAGGAAAAAAACTGTAAAAAATACAAACACATGGAGGCTAAACAATACGCTACTAAATAACCAAGCTATCACTGAAGAAATCAAAGAGGAAATCAAAAAATACCTAGAAACAAATGACAATGAAAACATGATGGCCT
This sequence comes from Eubalaena glacialis, assembly GCF_028564815.1. Lineage (NCBI taxonomy): Eukaryota > Metazoa > Chordata > Mammalia > Artiodactyla > Balaenidae > Eubalaena > Eubalaena glacialis. The sequence continues at coordinate 112,778,446 of NC_083726.1, read as the reverse complement.
AAAACCTATGGGATGCAGCAAAAGCAATTCTAAGAGGGCAGTTTATAGCAATACAATCTTACCTCAAGAAAAAAGAAAAATCTCAAATAAACAACCTAACCTTACACCTGAAGCGATTAGAGAAAGAACAAAAAAACCCCAAAGTTAGCAGAAGGAAAGAAATCATAAAGATCAGATCAGAAATAAATGAAGGACTTCCCTGGTGGCGCAGTGGTTAAGAATCCGCCTGCCAATGCCGGGGACACAGGTTCGAGCCCTGGTCTGGGAAGATCCCATTTGCCACGGATCAACTAAGCCCATGTGCCACAGCTACTGAGCCTGCGCTCTAGAGCCCACAAGCCACAACTACTGAGCCCACATGCCACAACTACTGAAGCCCGCGTGCCTAGAGCCCGTGCTCCGCAGCAAGAGAAGCCACTGCAACAAGAAGCCCTCATACCACAACAAAGGGTAGCCCCTGCTCACTGCAACTAGAGAAAGCAGCAATGAAAATCCAATGCAGCCAAAAAAAAAAAAAAAACCTAAAAGAAAAGAAATAAATGAAAAAGAAATGAAGGAAATGATAACAAAGATGAATAAAACTAAAAGCTGGTTCTTTGAGAAGTTAAACAAAATTGATAAACCATTAGCCAGATTCATCAAGAAAAGAAGGGAGAAGACTCCCTTCAAATCAACAGAATTAGAAATGAAAAAGAAGTAACAGCTGATACTGAAGAAATACAAAGGATCATGAGAGATTACTGCAAGCAACCATATGCCAATAAAATGGACCATCTGGAAGAAATGGACAAATTCTTAGAAAAGCACAACCTTCTGAGACTGAACCAGAAAGAAATAGAAAATATAAACAGACCAATTACAAGCACTGAAATTGAAACTTTGATTAAAAAAAAAAAAATCTACCAACAAACAAAAGCCCAGGACCAGATGGCTTCACAGGCAAATTCCATCAAACATTTAGAGAAGAGCTAACACCTATCCTTCTCAAACTCTTCCAAAATATAGCAGAGGGAGGAACACTCCCCAGCTCATTCTACGAGGCCATCATCACCCTGATACCAAAACCAGACAAAGGTGTTACAAAAAAAGAAAACTACAGGCCAATATCACTGATGAACATAGATGCAAAAATCCTCAACACAAATACTAGCAAAGAGAATCAAACAGCATATTAAAAGGATCATACACCAAGATCAAGTGGGGTTTAAGCCAGGAATGCAAGGATTCTTCAATATACGCAAATCAATGTGATACACCATATTAACAAATTGAAGGAGAAAAACCATATGATCATCTCAATAGATGCAGAAAAAGCTTTTGACAAAAAGATAAAAACTCTCCATTTGTGATAAAAACTCTCCAGAAAGTAGGCACAGAGGGAATTTACCTCAACATAATAAAGGCCATATATGACAAACCCACAGCCAACATCATTCTCAATGGTGAAAAACAGAAGCCATTTCCACTAAGATCAGGAACAAGACAAGGTTGCCCACGCTCACCGCTCTTATTCAACATAGTTTTGGAAGTTTTAGCCACAGCAATCAGAGATGAAAAAGAAATACAAGGAATCCAAACTGGACAGCTACATGTAAAAGAATGAGATTAGAACACTCCCTAACACCATACACAAAAATAAACTCAAAATGGATTAAAGACCTAAATGTAAGGCCAAACACTATAAAACTCTTATAGGAAAACATAGGCAGAACACTCCATGACATAAATCACAGCAAGATCCTTTTTGACCCACCTCCTAAAGAAATGGAAATAAAAACAAAAATAAACAAATGGGACCTAATGAAACGTAAAAGTTTTTGCACAGCAAAGGAAACCATAAACAAGATGAAAAGACAACCCTCAGAATGGGAGAAAATATTTGCAAATGAAGCAACTGACAAAGGATTAATCTCCAAAACTTATAAGCAGCTCATGCAGCTCAATATCAAAAAAACCAACAACCCAAACCAAAAATGGGCAGAAGACCTAAATAGACATTTCTCCAAAGAAGATAAACAGATTGCCAACAAACACATGAAAGGATGCTCAACATCACTAATCATTAGAGAAATGCAAATCAAAAGTACAACGAGGTGTCACCTCATACCAGTCAAAATGGCCATCACCAAAAAATCTACAAACGATAAATGCTGGAGAGGGTGTGGAGAAAAGGGAACCCTCTTGCACTGTTGGTGGGAATGTAAACTGATACAGCCACTATGGAGAACAGTATGGAGGTTCCTTAAAAAACTAAAAATAGAACTACCATCTGACCCAGCAATCCCACTACTGGGCATATACCCTGAGAAAACCATAATTCAGAAAGAGTCATGTACCACAATGTTCATTGCAGCACTATTTACAATAGCCAGGACAAGGAAACAACCTAAGTGTCCATCAACAGATGAATGGATAAAGAAGATGTGGCACATATATACAATGGAATATTACTCAGTCATAAAAAGAAACGAAATTGAGTTATTTGTAGTGAGGTGGATGGACCTAGAGTCTGTCATACAGAGTGAAGTAAGTCAGAAAGAGGAAAACAAATACCGTATGCTAACATATATATATGGAATCTAAAAAAATTTTAAAAAGCTTCTGAAGAACCTAGGGGCAGGACCAGAATAAAGACACAGACGTAGAGAATGGACTTGAGGACACGCAGAGGGGGAAGGGGAAGCTGGGACGAAGTGAGACAGTGGCATGGACATATATACACTACCAAATATAAAATAGATAGCTAGCAGGAAGCAGCTGCATAGCACAAGGAGATCAGCTTGGTGCTTTGTGACCACCTAGAGGGGTGGGATAGGGAGGGTGGGAGGGAGACATGAGAGGGAGGAGATATGGGGATATATGTATATGTATAGCTGATTCACTTTGTTATGAAGGAGAAACTAACACACCATTGTAAAGCAATTATACTCCAATAAAGATGTTAAAAAAAAAAGAGAATTCAGGCTGATGCTACAATATGGATGAATCTTGAAGACAAAGTGAAATAAGCCAGACACAAAGGATGAATATTGTATGACTCCACCTATATGTGTACCTAGAATAGTCAAATGCCTGGAGACACAAAGCCGACTAGAGGTTCCCAGGGGCTGGGAGAAGTGAGGGAATGAGGGCTTATTGTTTAATGGATGCGGAGTTTCAGTGTGAGAAGATGAAAAAGCTCTGGAGCTGGATGGTGGTGATGGTTGCACAGCAATGTGACTGTACTTAATGCCACTAAACCGTTATATACACTTTAACATGGTTAAAATGGTAAGTTTCATGTTATAAATATTTGACCACAATTTTAAAAAAAGAATTCAGTTGGAGGCCCTGCAGTGTCCTTAAAAGAGCTCTGGAGGGAGCTGCAGCTGGCGGGGGTCCGGGTAGCTGTGGATGTGAACCATCTGTGAAGCTCAGGCTGTGTTTCCCGGGGGCCAGGAGTTCAGTGCCAGTGCCGGGGAGGCTTAGGTGACTCAGTCAAAGTCACCCCGCACGGAGGCTCAGGGAGCCCACGTCTCCCAGCCTCTGATGGGGGGCGCATCCCTCTGCCTTAAAGGGAGAGGGAACACCAGCATCCTGGTCCCTCTTTCCTCCCTCCACCCCTGCCGTGTCGAGCTTATGCCCTCAAGGAGCATGGCGCACTTCTCAGAAAGATGCTCTATAAATACAGCCCGGCTCAGAGCTGGACCCGTGTGAACAGCCAGCACATCCTTTATGGCTGATGAAGAAGTTAATAGGTGGATAAATAGTCGAGGTTCCTGCTTCCAGAGAAAGGATTACCCAAGACACCAAATGCTCCCTCGCTGTGGATTAATTTTGCCTGTCCCCCGGGGGACTTAAATTCAGCCCAGACAACTCAGCTGAGGTCAAAGGCTGTGACAGCCTGTGTGCTACCCCCAGTAGGAACCATCAGGAGAATCCTGTTCATTTCCTGTAATTGGGGGGCTTTCCCTGCCCCCAATCTCAGCCTGGGAGCATAGTGGATGAGTGCGGGGGTCTGGATACAGGGTATGAATTTTCATGAGCAACTATGAGGATGTCCTCCCTTGTCCTTGCTGTAAAGAGCCTGGGCCCAGCTAAATTCAGACCAGACGGACTTGCTCAGACAAACCTTACAAGGAAGCTGCCAGGCCAGGGAGGCAGGGGTGAATCGTTTCAGCAACAGCTTTCATCTGCCCCAGTCATTGTCACTGGGGTTTCTGAGAGCTTTACCTGCCCCTTCTCTAGTTAAATGAACCAACACAGAGCAGTTCTCTACCCTATCACACAAGACAGCTCTTCTAACAACAAATAGTTTAGAACACCGTCTTTACGATCTTAATGAGAAATTCATAGTTAATATAACTTACACACACCATTCAAAAAAAATCAACATACAGATATATATTTAATGTAGTGCTGTATTTGATTTACTAATATTTGGTTTAGGATCTTTTCATCTACATTTTTGAATCATATTGTCAATAACTGTCCTAGTCAGCTTGCAATTTTTGTCCAGTTTTGGTAACATGGTTATATATATATATTTTTTAAAATATTTATTTATTCATTTTATTTTTGGCTGTGTCGGATCTTAGTTGCAGCACACAGGATCTTTGTTGCGGCATGCGCGTTCCTCTGCTGCGGCGCGCGGTCCCATTAGTTGAGGTACGCAGGCCCTCTAGTTGTGGCCCATGTGCTCAGTAGTTGCAGCACGCGGGCTTAGGTGCCCTGCAGCATGTGGGATCTTAGTTCCCCGACCAGGGATCGAACCCACGTCCCCTGCATGGGAAGGTGGATTCTTAACCACTGGACTGCCAGGGAAGTCCCAAAATGGTTATATTTAATTTGTAAAATGAAGTAGGAAAACTTTTCCACCTTTTCTATACTCGATCTGGAATTGTTTGTCTAAAATAGAAATCACTTTTTTTCCTTAAAATTTTTCTAGAAATCACTTGTAAAACCATCTGAATCTTCTTGATGCCTTTTCAGGGACAGAATTTTAAAATTACATTTCTATTTTCTCCAGTGGTTATTGATCTCTTTGTGTTTTATGTCTTCTGTTGAGTCAATTATTTCATGTTTTCTTTGAAAATATCCATTTACTCCAAGTTTTCAAATTTATTGATAATAATCTGTATGTAATATTATTTAAAAATAAGAATTCTATCTATAATCATGTTCCTTTTCTTGCCCTAAAAAAAAAAAAAAAAAAAATACTGCCACAACTGTAGGAGAAATAAAAAGAAAGTAACTTAAAATACTAAAGCGATATCTAAATACTCAGGCACTGCTACATTAACAGATATACTGGAGTACTGAGATACTCCTACCTACTTATAACGGATACATTTGGATTTAAGAGCGGCCAGAAAATGTTCAACTAAAAATTATGTGCCTTTTTGGCATTTGGAATAAGGGTTAAATAAGTATGTGGGTGTACACACATAAAGAGGGAACCACGGTGAATGTGGGAGCGACCAAGGTTTCATTAAACAGATGAAATCAGTACCAAGGGCGGCACAGTCAAGGGATGGTTTTCCAAAAAGGTGAGTTGCTCTTGAAAAGTTACAAACCAAACAAAGTGCAGTGCTTCTGGCCTCACACCCAGGTCAGAGAAGTTGGCGTATATGATGGGAAAAATGCTTTTTGCTTTATGTAAAACAGAGTTGGATTCCAGGCTGAGGGTCATAAAGAGGAGATTCGCTTCCATGGCATTTTAAAGCTGGCTGATTCTCTCCAGCCACAGGAAAGGCTGAGGGAGGATCAGATGAGACAACCGCAAGGGTACCTGGGGGCAAAGGCTTCAAAGCTTCACTAAGAGCCCAGGATGAGTCAGGAAGGAAGAGCCAGCACGTCGTTCTCACCTCGCTAGGGATCCATGCTTCACAAGCTCTGCATGGCATCTCTCTCTCTCTCTTTTTTATTTTTTAATGAAAGTATAGTTGCTTTACAATATTGTGTTAGTTTCAGGTGTAGAGCAGAGTGATTCAGTTATACACACACATATATATTCCTTTTCATACTCTTTTTTGTTATAGGTTATTACAAGGTATTGAATATAGTTCCCTGTGCTATACAGTAGGTCCTTGTTGTTTATCTATTTTTCTTTTTGGAGGAATGTCAGTTTATTTCCACCAAACAAAAAAAATTTCGAAGAAATAGCCAGTAAAGTTTTGGGAGTATCATTCCTTAGAAAACAACACTGGTATATTTTAATATAATGAAAGCATGTTATGAGATGCTTAACATGTTTTTTTTTTAATTTTTATTTTTGGCCACTTCCCACAGCTTGTAGGATCTTAGTTCCCTGACCAGGGATTGAACCCTTGCCCCCAGCAGTGGAAGCGCAGAGTCCTAACCACTGGACCACCAGGGAAGTCCCTTAACAGGTTTCCATTATCTATTTTCTATATAGTAGTGTGTGTCTGCTAAACCCAAACTCCTAACACATCACGTCTTTTGCCACTGCACACTGATTCTGCCTGGTAGGCGCAGGAGCTGAAGTGACTCACTTTTCCGGGTTATTCTCCGTCCTAGCCCCGCGTGTGTGCCCCTGTCACCCTCCCCTTGACATCTGATAACGGTATATTGCGTGGGGACTTCATGGCCGTCTAGTCTCCATCGGAACGAAGGCTCCCAGCAGCAGGAGCCCGCTCTCTCTGCAGTTCAGTGACCTTCACAAGCACAAGCGCGGTTACGTAAAGCTGGGAGGCTGTAAATAAACATCTGAGTAATAAATGAATGAGTAGCTTCCTTGCTTTCACTGTTTTACCCTCATCACAGAATCCTCCTCTTGAGGCAGGATCTCATCAGGCTACTTCCTTTGAAGCCCTGCGGTGGTTCCCCTCTGTCTATGGATAATTTGGGGCTCCTGAGCTTGGCCTTCAAGGTGTGGCTCCAGCTTACATTACCCTCCACATCTGTCCACGCCCTCCACCCTCTAGGACACCCTGAACTGCTTGCCCTCGGCAGCTGTCATCTACTGAACACGTCCGTACACCGAGTCCTGTGCAAAGCACTTTACGTGTATTATTCCATTTAACCTTTGCAAGGGTGCTATGAGATAGGCACTAGCGTTATGCCCAATTTTCACGTTCCGCATTTTTATGGACTTGGAAACTGAGGCTTAAACAACCCACCTAAGATGAAGCAGCTCCTGAATGCCACATCTAAGCCCTGACCTCACCTCCCCCTGTCCGCCCCCCAAGTCTACACTTCAACCCCCTACAAAGCGGAACCTCCCTTGTGTCATTATATCCTGACCTCAGCCTGTGCTCAGGCTCCTCTCTGAGCCTAGCACAGCCCTTCCTCTTTTTCACGTGTCTGCCATCCTGCAGTCCCAGCCCCAGTGGCCTTTCTTCCACGAGTCTTTCCATCCCATCCCATCCCCTCTGCTGAGTCACCTTTTCCTCTGCAACCTCAACTGTATTCCGATTGAAAGCAGCGTCAGCTGGGCAGGTGACTCCTCCACTCAGGATTGTGACCTCTTTCTAAGTAAGGACTACAGTCTATTCATTTCTAAAAGTAGCAGCCAAGTCCCAACTCACCACCGGTGTTCAGTGGCTCTTAACCGTCGTTATTAAGGAAGTGACCACAAGGGGGCAGTACCAAAGGGTCCGACGATGGATGGCCCTGACTTCATCTGGGAGACCCTGCAGGGCAGAGGAACAAACGCAAAAAAGAAATGAAAAGGGCTCAGCCAGAGGGGTAAATGACAATGTGACGTGTGGGAGAAAAATTGGATGAAAGTTACCAAAAATTTTTTTTGGAAGTTTTTGAATACTTTAGGAGTTTTTCAAAAATTTGGAAAACGTGGGGAAATAGCTTTTTCCGTTGAGTATTCTTGGCCTTCTTTACAAAATATTTACATCCTTAGTTTTGCAAACACAATTTTATTAACCAATCAAGAAGCGCATAACACATTCTATCAAGGAAAAAGTACATTTAGATCCATAAAGAGGGTTAAAAATATAATTAATGTTATTTCTTATTACTCTCCAAATTTTGTTACCTTTCTCCCTCCACCCTCCTAATTGCTGTGTACAGATTTAAAATGTTTTTAATCAAGAATTATGTGTTATTTATTTTTCGTTGCTTTGTTATTGTTGTTTGGCTGGGTTTTTCCAATTAACAATGAACAGAAGACCATAAAAATGTCCAGATGTGTTATCTTCCTGGCACTGTTGGAGATCAGAGGCCCCGCAGTAACCTGGGCGGGCAGGTCAGATGGAGAAAAATGGAAAAGGCCAGAGAACACTGGTGGCCTCGGCTCACGAATTCATGGGATTCCTCCGTACTGAGGGTTGGGAAATAAGAGGATTTTGAGAAGTGGGTTTTAGGGGGAACCTTTTTAGGGGGCTTTTTAGGTGGGCCTGGAGTGCCTTAACAAGTCAAGAGAGAGATTTAGGTGAGATCCCACAGACGGCTGGATGTTTGGCCCGGAGGTTGAGGGCAGCTGTGTGATTCCTGCCTGGATAGTCTCCCAGGCAGGACAGAGGGGCCACCAAACTGCTCCAGCGGTAAGAGCGATGGGCAGGTGCGCTGCTCTGGGCTCCCCCTTCACTCCCAGAGCTCGGAGGGGCCAGGGTTGTCTGCGTGTTTCCCAGGGTCTGGCTGTGGGCCACACAGGAGGGGCGGGGGGACTTAGGGTCCCATACAGATGCTTAGAGAGGTAATGGGACGTGGCAGAAGGGGGCTGCGGATGGCCTGCTGGCTTTCAAGGGGGCTGGGAGAAGAGGGGGCAAAGGGCTCCCCCCGAAAATAAAAGATGAACTCACTGGGTCCTGGAGGTTAGAGGCAAGAGGTATCCAGAGACGGAGGGTCTCTGAAAAATCTAAAGCAGCCCCTAATGAGACAGGGAGGGAGAGACAGACAGAGAGATTGAGAGTATGAGAGAGACTCAGTTTTAGGCACTTACTAGACCCAGAGAGCTTATGACAGGGCCACTCAGCTGAGAGCCTCGCCGCTCACCTACACTTCCTCCCGGCTTTCCTCCTGCACCAGAAGCGCCAGAAACCGCAGCCCACAAGTCAGGGAGGAGGTGCCGGAGGAGGAGAGAAGAGATAGGCCTGACACGCTGGAGCTGGGAGGGGAGCTCTCATTTCTGAATGAAGAACAAAGTGCAGATTATTCCGTGTTACCTGATGTTCTAGTTTCTGAATTGTAGCTGTGTTTTGCAACTTGAAAACAAACAAAAACCCCCCAAAAACCTTTAAAGAAAAAGGTGTTTTTGCAACTTGAAATGACCCTATGGCTTTGAGACGAAGATAAAACGGCTTTTCCGTAGCATCCCATCAGCCGTGCTTGTTCCACACGCTAGCTTTGTCTTCTACTCGAGAGGCTGAAGGGAAACACAGCAAAATCCTAACAGCCGCGGCCTTCGGGGGAGTGAGATTATGAGTGACGTGGTGATTGTTTTCATTTCCTGAGGTTTCTAAATTTTCTACTGTGAACATGTTATTTTTATAATGTTAATTTAACATGTTAATTTTATAATCTTGAGGAAATGAAAATAAACAGTATTCTTTGAAAACTGAATGAAGACACTTAGATTATATAGGTAAGAACAATTTATGGGCAAAGTTCTAAAGAAGAGTCCCGCTGGCTGGGATGGGGTGGGTGGAGGCAGGAGGGGGGGCCTGAGCTGGGTGAGGTGCTGTGAGAGGGAAGAGGAGGGGACCTGTGGGGTGTCTTCACGTCATTTCCCTTGGGTCCTAGTCACCTGCCCCTCACGCTTCACCTCAGACCCAGAAACTCTTCCCTGACACCCAGGTGTGAATTCCTCAGGGCACATCAGCCAACCCTCCACTCTGGACAATTCTCCATCACCCACTGCCTGATCCCATCTGCACAGGACTCCCTGGGGATGGGGAGGGGGTGTGAAGGTTGATAATGCCGTCTGACACTCCTCTCACAGCCTTTCTGTCTGAAAAAAGCCTTTCTGGGTCTCCAGTGAGAGTCAGTGAAGAATTTCAGGCCAAGTGAGGGAATTCCCTGGTGGTCCAGTGGTTCGGACTCCACGCTTTCACTGCTGAGGGTGTGGGTTCCATCCCTGTTAGGGCAACAAAGATCCCTCAAGCCGTGTGATGTGGCCGAAAAAAAAAAAAGAGAGAGACTTTCAGGCCAAGTAAGAGGCGGGCCATACCTGGCAGCAGGCTTTCGTAACCCTTACACTACTGGCGTTTAGGGCTGGAACGTTCTCTGTGGTCTGGGGCTGTGCTATGCATTGTAGGATGTCTTGCAGCAACCCTGGTCTCTACACACTAGAAGCAGTAGCACTAGACACTCTGCACCCCGACTTGCAATGATCAAAAATGTCTTCAGAAGTCACCAAAGGTCCAAGTCATCCCCAGCTGAGAACCATGTCCTCAGAGGGCACTGCCCATCTTACCCACTCAAAAATATTGGGCCTCCGGGGCTTCCCTGATGGCGCAGTGGTTGAGAATCTGCCTGCTCATGCAGGGGACACGGGTTCGAGCCCTGATCTGGGAAGATCCCACATGCCGCGGAGCAACTAGGCCCGTGAGCCACAACTACTGAGCCTGCGCGTCTGGAGCCTGTGCTCCGCAACAAGAGAGGCCGCGACAGTGAGAGGTCCACGCACCGCGATGAAGAGTGGCCCCCGCTTGCTGCAACTAGAGAAAGTCCTCGCACAGAAACGAAGACCCAACACAGCCAAAATAAATAAGTAAATAAATAAAATTAAAAAGATTTAAAGTAACTAAGTCATAAAGTAATCCATATTACAAAGTTATATATAAAAATAATAATAATAAAAAATAAATTGGGCCTCCGAATTAAGGCTAGTTGTGATTAGAGCAGACCCCTTGGGGTCCAGTAGATAGAATGACTGACCATCTCCCTCTGGAATTCTGTTAGGATGACAGCATGTCTGGGGTCAGACACCCCCAGGCGGCAGCGGACGCTGTGTGGACTGAGTGTTTGTGTCCCCCGCAAATTCGTACATTGAAGACCCAACTCCCAGTGTGACTATATTTTGAGGTGGGGCCTTTAGGGAGGTGATTAAGGTTGAATGAGGTCATAAGGGCTTGACCTTAATCCTATAGGGCTGGTGTCCTTATAAGCAGAGGAAGAGACACCAGTACTCTCTCTTCCTCTCTCCACGTCTGCACCCAGAGGCAAGGCCGCGTGACCACACGATGAGAAGACAGCTGTCCGCAGGCCAGGAAGAGAGGTCTCGCCAGAAACGGACTCTGCTGGGCTTGATCCTGGACTTCCAGCCTCCAGAACAGTGAGAAAGTAAATGCCTGTTGTTCGAGCCCCCGAGTCTGTGGCATCTTGTGAAGGCAGCTGGGCAGACCCAGACGGGCTGGGAGCTGCTCCAAGAGGGAGGGAGAGGCTGTCCCCGTGGTCCCTGGAAACCCCGAGTAGCCTTGCCTCGTGGGGACATGCGCTGGCCGGCTGGGTGGAGGGCGTCCCACCAGAACCGGGTGGGAGGTCTCTCGTGCTCCTCGTAAGAGGAAGTAAGGATGAACTGTCGGCATTTACAATCCACACGGCAGCCGGCCGGCGAGTGGCTTTTCAGCCTCCCAAAGGGCCACTCGACAACCTCCCTTCTCTCTTTCAGGGCAACAAAGGAGGAACGTTCAAGAAATGGAGTATTGGGGCTGATTTTTTTTTAAAACTAAGCATGAAACTCTTTGGGAGGAGTGTCCAAAGTTTTGTGTTAAAAATCTTTTTAAAAAACATGTATTTATTCCTTCACAAGCACCTCTGTCAACTGAGGATCTGGCAGGTCTCGGGGTTTCCACCCTAAGCGTTATTTCTGTAGTATAGACAGAAATACGGTAGGGGAGTCTGAGTGAGCGTGGACCGAGCCCGGAATATCCCTGGGACATTGTTTTCACATCCTCAGCAGTTCGACGCCTCTTCTTAGTGCGTCGTCCTGGCATTCCAGCTCTTTCTCTTCACACCCGGGGGTAGGAGGAGTAGCAGCCTTCCCGGTCAAGCACATGATACTGAATGAGGTCCTCTTGCCCGGGTCATCCCACTGGCGTCGGGGCCCTCGTGACAGACACAGACTCCCGCAAGGGAGCCTCCTGGTGGGTCCACGGAGGGATTCGAGTGTCAGACAGAGAGAAGGACATCTCTAGAGACTCATTTCGGAAGATGGTGAAGGCTGGTTCCCGCATTTCAGAAGAATCAGCTTCAGCCTGAGACAGGCCTGGGACCTGGCGCCCTGTGCTGCTCTGCTTGCACCTGGACAAACGTCTTCTGGAACAGCAAAATACAGTAAGTCCTTATATATGAACCTTCAAGTTGCGAACTTCCAAAGATGCGAATGTGCGTTCCGTCAACGTCAGGCGTGAGTGAAAGTGCAGCTTCCTCCGTCTCCTGTTGCTGACGACCCTTCAGCTCTACCATCTCCCACCTCCTCCCCCTCCTCCCGTCAGTAACTCTTCCTGCCTGTTCACTCGATGCCAGCCCCCGTGTGCCAGCTGTTGTACTGGTACTACTGTACTTTTCAAGGTACTGTACGGTAAGATTTTAAATGTTTTCTTATTTTTTGTGTTTGTTTGTTTTTTATGTATTATTTGTGTGAAAAGTATTATGAAGCTATTACAGTACAGTACTACATAGCCGATTGTGTTCGTTGGGTACCTAGGCTAACTTTGTTGGACTTAACGAACACATTGGACTTAGGAATGCGCTCTCAGAACGGAACTCATTCACATGTAGGGGACTTACTGTACAAAGAAACTGTATGGGACTAAAAATAACTGCGTGCATGTGCAGTTGAGGCAAATTCTGGACCAAAAGATACAAAAAGACCAAAAAAAAACCCCAACTGCCACTTCTGAAGAGCCGGGAGCAAAAGCAGGGTACTGCGCGTGCCCCCTGCACTCAACACCACAAAGAGGTGGGCAAAACACCTAAGCCGCCCCTCCGTCCCGACCCCTGGACACACCTCTGCCCTCACCCCATATAAGGAACAAGCTGTCCCCTGTTCAGAGAGCGAGTGAGCAAGGGAACCTGTTGCTTATTTTGGCTCCCCCCTGCTGCAGTAGGGACCCCAATAAAGCCATGCCTGAATTTCTTGTCTGGCCTCTGGTCAATTTCTACTGATTGGGGAAGGCCAGGAACCCTGGTCGGTATCAAGCCTACAGAGAGCCCCCCGGGAGTCAGGACTGAGAAATGACAGCCCTTTTCCATCGCCTGTCACCGCTCTGTGCAGCCGCTGTCTCCTCCAGCCTGGGACTCTAGCCGCCTCCAAACTGCTCTCCCTGGAGTCATTCTGCACAAGACAGCTCCAGGGATCTTTCTAAAACCCCTGTCCGGTCCTGTCACTTCTTAAACTCAGCAAGGAGCTCTCATTTTTAGATTAAAGTGAAAGAAGCCAAATTCAAGAAACCCCATATTTTATGATTCCCTTGCATGAAATAGAAAAGGCAAAACTGTGGAGACAGAAAGCAGATTAGTGGTCGCCTGGGTGGAAGCGGGGAGGTGGGGATTCAGAGTCAATGTGCATGAAGGATCTTACTGGAGTCATAAAAAGGTTTCAAACTGGTTTATGGTGATGTTCGCACAACTTGGTAAATTTACTTAAGAATCATTGAATTGTATATTTGGAAAGGGTGAATTATATGACATGCAAAATTAAAAATTATTCAAGCACCTCACTCTAGCCAGCAGGCACTCCGTACTATGGCTCCTAAAGACCTGTCTCGAGGCCCATCTTGCCCAGCTCTCCTCACTCTGTACCTTCAGGGCTCACCCCGGTCCAGAGCCTCAGAGGGGCTACATCTTCCCCGCTCAGCCCCACCTGCACCTTCAAACACCTGCTACAGCCTCCGTCCCCCAGAGCACCCCTCCTCCCCTGACTGCTGGCTCCCACCTGAAATCTGGCTGATGCCCCTCACAGCTCAGCTCTCCCTGGGATGGATCCCCTTATCCACCCAGATGAGGTCAGGACCCTGTTCTGTGCCCCTGTGCTACCCCTGGACTTTCTCTTTCATGCCACTTATCACTATTTGCTGAATTATTTCTTTAATGTCTGTCCTCCTTGCTAGTACATGAGCCCACAGATAACTTGTCATGGCGATATTGCAGGGTCCAGTGTGGTCTCTGGCACACAGTAGGATCTCGGAGATGTTAATTGCATGAATAAACATGGGAGTGAGGTGCAGAGGCTATGGGACCAGGCAGCTCTTCCAAGAGCGTATAGGTTTATTCAGACCCTGGCATCACTCAGCCGAAGGCACATTGCAATCTCCCCCAGAGGCTGTGTGACGAGGTAGAAGAGGGGGCGGGGGGTGGGTGTGTGCTGGAGCAGTGTGGGGAGATCCCCAGGCTGATGACTTGTGGCGGGGGGTGGGGGAAGGGGGACTCAGGAAGAGGGAAGAGGGTCTCATCTGGCTGGGCGATCCTGGGTAAGAAACTTAAACTCCCTGGCCTTCTTCTTCTTTTAACCTATGAAAAGATTTTTTTTTCCTACGAGTCCAGTCGTCCTACTAGACCAGGGCTTTGCAACATCAGGGTGGCCTGGGGTGTGTGTCACAAGGGTAGATTCCTGAGCCCACCCAGGCCTGGACTCTGCGAGTGTGGCTTGGGAATCTACACTTTAACACACTCATGGGTGATTTTTATTTTTTACTGCAAGTTCGTGAGGGGACAGAGGACTGTCTCTGTCTTGTTCACTCACATACCCCCAAACCTAGCGCAATGCAGCACAGAGACGGGTGCTCCAGAGCTATCCCTTGACGGGTGAATAAGTGGATGAGTGAATAACGTGATAGTCACAGAAACGTGCCTAACCGGCTCTGACAAGGTGGAACAGGGCTCCTGCCCCACTATGGTTGACCGTATCTCCTTCCTCTCTTCTGGGCCAAACTCCCCTTTTGTAAAATACGGCGGCTGGCTGAAGCGACCCATGTGACTTCTGGCCTTAAAAATCCACAGCACCGTGCAACCATGCTTTCTGTTTCCAACTTGCCTGCCTCCTTGAGGGGTGAAAAAGAATCCACATGAGAAGCAACCACAACCCAGAGATTCGTCGTCGGTTTTAATAGGAGGGGTGGAGTCAAAACAGTTTAGAGGAACGTATAAAAAGATCTTTTCCTTTTTTGCTGGAACAGGATATGGTTTGTGCATAGCACATACATATTAAAAAAATAGAAGCATCACATCTTACAAACACATGACTGAACAAAGTCTGAGGTTTCCTACCCACTAGACCCAAGCTTGAGGACAGCTCGGCCCTGGGACCCGGTCTGAGATACTGATGGATTTACAGAAAGGGAAACCCGCGTGAAGAGGCAGCTGTCCGGATGGTGGAATTTCGGTAGTTCATGAGGTATCCAAACATGGGTCTGTGTTAGCTATTGCAGGACGGACTAGATTCGGGGTGTTCTGGGCATAATTACCCCTCCCCCCTGTCCTGGGAAGGGCAAACACCAGCTGAGGGGCGAGCGCAGGTTGAAGTGTTTCTATCTATTCTTCCGGCCCTGACCCAAACACTCCTACCTTTGCAATTTTCCTGGGAGGTAGCAGAACGAGTGGCTGGGTTCTTGCTGGGAGGAGGGGTGGGGGGCAAGTATTAGAGACCCACTTCGCAGGTGCAGGAGTGGCAGGTGGCAGAGAATACCTTCTCGGTGGCAACAGACCCAGAGCCCTTGGGGGAAAGCATTGGGATAGAAATATGTAGGAGTTTTCTAGCTTGTGTCCACTGAAAAGAGGCAAAAAAAGAAAGGGAGGGCAGAGAGGACATCCTGGTATCTTGGAGGCCAGACGCATTTGGTTTGTACCAGTGGCTGTGGTCCAAAGTGGGCCGAGGCAATGGACGTCTAACCCCGGGGAGAAGGAGACCGACAGCTCACGGCCTTTTGTGTTTCCTTCCTCTCCCAGGACTCTTGTAGGTTCAGAATGTGAAGGATCCGAGGTCCTGGACAAGAGAGGACCAGAGCCAGCCTGGGCAGGAGAATCCCAGCTGTCCCGGGTCGGACGGGGCTGGGGGAGAATTCCAGGCCTGGGGAGAAAGCAAGGCGTCTAAAGGAGAGAGGTTTACAGCCTGGATGGAGGACAGGAGAAAATCCCCTTTTTCTTAAGCCATAGAACGGCTCTGACCAGGGTCTTGGGGTATGTGTGCAGGAGGTGCAGTGGGACATGGGGGCGGAGGGGAGGCTGTGAAGGAGAACCACAGGGTATTCATCACAAAGCTATAAGCTGCTTTCCCAGGGAGGTGCAAACCCATCTGGGAAGCGGGGAGGGAAGGGGTTAGAAGGCAGCAAATGATCAACGTAGTCAACAGCAGGAACTAGCAGGGCATTTTCTGGTTTCCTCTGAGCTCTATCCATGGCCCCGCGAGGAGGGTGCAGATTCTTTGTGGTCCTGGGCCCCCAGTTTGTTCTGAGCTAACCTCGTCCCAGCTGGGAAGCCATCTCCAAGGGGTGCACGTGTGTTGCTCTCTTCTTCATCGTTTGCTCTTGAAGAGGGAATAAGGCAGCCTCTGGGCTCCTGGAGCCCCACCTTTGCGTGGAGCTGCTAGAGAAGGTTCAGGAGGGAAGAGAGGCCAGTTATCTACAAAACTCTATGAACCAGGGTCAAAGCTCAGGATCTGGGGGAGACAGGGAGGACCCAAGTCATTCTTAGTACATCCTCAGCGGGAAGGTGGGGCTCACCCCTGTTCTCCTGCTTCTGCCACCTCTGCTGCAGCCTTTTGGATCCGATGGCGCTGACAGGTGAGCTCAGAACTCAGAGGGTGATCAGCTAGGAGAGAGTTCTGCACACCTGTGCTGATCTCACTCTGTTCCCGCCCCGTAACCCACTTCTGCGGATGGGGATTGACTTTTCCTAAGTCTAAGTCACTCACAGGTCAAAGAGAAAGCCCTTGGGAGAATTCCTTTGGATGGGAAGGATTTGAAAGAGTCAGTGATGCATCCCTACCTCCAGAGGTGATCTTCAAAGTATGGAACCACTAGTACAGCACGGGCCCTGGTACCAGTGAGAACAGACGCCCAGCTGCCCATAGCGATGCCAGCCTTAGACAACCCGTGTGCTAGAGCGACGGGTATCAAGCCTGGCTGGTCCTGGGATTTCAGAGCTTCTCATTCTCACTCCCAGCATGAGAGATGGGAGTGGACATTTGGGGAAACTCCTGGTCAGGATTTGGGCACTTTTATAAGCCTTTAGGGAGTTGCAGGAAAGATCTAACCATCTGAAGGCTCTCGACTCTCTTTAGAAGAGCCCTCTCCTGCCAGGGAGCTCAAGACCTGGGAAGAAGGGAACGAATGGTTTGGGGCCTGTGACTTTCTTCTCCTCTCCAGATCGCGGTCCCTCCAGCCAGCCAGCCCTCCTACACGCCCACCACGCCTCATCTGGAACTGACATGCAGCTCAGGTCCTGAGTGCATCCGTTTCCGAGGTACCCTGTTAAAAAGACCAGTTACTCAGGACAAGACCTCCTGAAAAACAATCAGCTTTGTCCCCTGCCTCCAAGCAGACCTACACTTGAAATATTCTGAACAGTCAAGATGGACCAATTTTCTCCCCCTTCTGCTTGACCAAGACCTCAACTCGGTCCAGTTTCTATCCAAGGTTCGACCACTCTCGTCCTGAGCTCTTACTGTCCGTTCCATCTTCGCCCCCCTTGGTGCAGCCTTTTCTTCCTCCCCCAGCATGTGCCTGCCCTGATATTTGACAGGCAGAGGAGGCAGCCAGTAGGGTGTCTCTTCCTTGGACCGCCAACCTCTATCCTCAGCTCGTCTCAGGTCAATCTATAGATGGACACCTCTGCAAATAGAGAGGTATGTCAAAGGCGAAGGTATTTGCAGCAGATGAGGGCTTGTCTCGCAGGCTGGGGCCCCCGAGAGTCGCAGATGGTGTCACCTCATTCTGCAAAGCCACGGTCCACGGACGCTGAAAATATCTGTGCTCTGGTATGCGTCTCTCTGGTTTCAGATTTAGGAACGTTCCAATGGTTCAGGAATCTGAAGGCTCCAGGAGGACAACATTTATAGTCGCTTGGGGCACCTCTTCTTTAAATACTCTCAAGGGACAGGAGGCAAGGAGGCATCGTACGGCAAGGGGCTGCTTCAGCTGGGCCGCTCCGTTTCACGCGATTATCACTCCTCTCCTACTGTAGGGGGGTCAGAGGGGGCAAACTCCGGAGGTCACGATGCCCGATTCCACTGCATCCAGGCACCAGCGCATGTGGCAGAGGACGCCCGAGAAGGAAGTGAGAGTATCAGATGAGAACTTGGGTGAGTTTCCTGGACGTTGCTGGAGAGGAATTAGCATCTGTAGTCCAAAGCCTCTCTACTTCCTTCGTGGCCTATTTTGTACCCCCTCACCCCTCGCCAAAGAGGTTGCCATTATTAGGATCCCTGTCATCTGAGGTTAAAATAAGACCCGGTTCAACGTGAGGAAAAGTTATGGGCAGGCAGCCTGGCCCCAGCTTGCCCTCGAGCTGTGCGCAGCGCTGACTTCCAGGCAGAAAGGCTCTCCCCTGAACACTCAATCTCTCCCGCTGCTTCTAGCAGGTTCCCCCCCGCCTCCCGCTGCCAGAGATGCTGCTCTACCCTCTCCTCCAAGAGGGGGAATCCCTTCTCCCCCAGCCTCCCTGACAATGCGTCCCAGTGTCCCCAGAGCCCTCATACGCAGGATGCCTGGAGTACCTGCCCACTCTTTCTGGTCAGCAGCTAAATCTTACTCCCTGTAACCCTGCCCTCCCTGCACTTAGAGGGCAGCTGCTCCCCCCCCACCTCCATGCAACCCGCGCAGTCAGTGGCCTCTGAATGGAAAGGTGATTGGAAAGAGGCAGAATGGGAGCACGTGTCAATCCTGCTGGGTTGACAGGTGACACTCCTGCAGGCAGATTCCTGCAGCGATGACCCTGGGAGGAAGAAGCCTGCTGTTCCGAGATACCTTGGTTCTGACGATACATACCAAGTTGTAGAGATATACATCAGCACACACACATGCTTCCTCCCTGCCTTTTCCTGTGTCCAAGGTCCCATCCCCCAAGTGTCTCTGGACCGTCTTTCCTCAGATGAGGTCAGAGCATGGGATCCACTGCCATTCTAGGATGCCGGCTGCAAGCCCTCACTTGGGTGGGTCACATGTCATGGGGTCCGGTGGCCAAGGGAACCGAGTCAGGTCCCCCCAAGCACAAAAGGAGCCCAAATGGGGGGGCATGGGAGGAGGGGGGAATTGTTCACTTGTGCAAAATTCCAACAGAAAAGACATTGCTTTCCACCTGTGAGCCTTCCTTCAGGGTCCTTACATCCTGGGGAGGAAGTGAGTGACGGTCATGATCGGGGACACCTTGCTGCCCCGCTTCACCCGTCCGTATTTGCTCAGCGCGATGTAGGTGCCTCGGTACAGGTCTGACTCATAGGCGTTGTAATTGTTGGGCAGGAGGGTCTCTCTGAATTTGCACTCCTCTTGGAAGCTGGGCTGTGAAAGAAATGGACAAACGGCAGAGCATCAGTGATAAATGAGGCCCAGCAGGCACGTCTGCCGTGGGTCCCTCGCTTTCCCATGTCAGACAACCTCCAGGAGCTCTGGGCCATCCTGGGTGAGCAGAAGCATGAAAGCTGAGAACAGGGGAGCCTTCAGAGCTCTCATGGTGCCCCCTCACCTTCCCTCCTTCATGATGAGGAAGCCCAGGCCCGAGGATGTGGGTGGACGGCCTGTGTCACGTGGGGGTTGGGGGTTCTCCTGACTGCCAGTCCCGGACGCTTTCTACCAAGCTCAGGGATGAGAGTTTATTCAGAGAAAGGACCAGGGAAGGATAGAAGAAGCTGTTTCCTCAAGTCCACTGCGAGAGGACCTAGCGGAGCAGGATAGAGAGCTGGGGTTCGCTTAGCGGCTCTAGCTGTGTGACCTTGGGGCAGGCGCCTCCCCTCCCAGCCTGATTCCCTTTCTTGCAAACCACATGGTTGGGGAGCATTTGGCGGGGTGGCGGTGAGTGGACGGCGAGATGGATGGCTTCCTAAGTCCTTCCCAGCGCATCTGTTTAACATGGTAACTGTCTCTCCACTTGTGTTCCCTCACCCTGTCCTTCCCAGTTTAAGGTCCAAGTTTGCTGCTCCTTAAAGGGGCCCGTTCTCGGTTTTGACTTTGAGCCCAGAAGGTGCTCAGTGCCCCCTAGGCATCCACAGGTGGCCAGGGAAGGGCAGGGACAGAGATGGCGAGAAGCAGCGACTTTTATGGGGAAAAGAACCTGGTTCCCTCTGTGACCAGCAGTGCCAAGGAGTCGGGGGCCGGCGACGAATCACCCCCTCCGGAGCGTGTCGCGTGAGGACCACCTGTTCAGAAAATGACGGCCAGGCTTCCTGTCACACATCAACAAGTCCCTCCCCAATAAATCACCCAAGTCTTCCTTTATTCCTAGAAAAGAGAGCCACTTCCTCCCAAGCCCACCCGGGTCACTGCCCCTGGCTGGAGGGGTTTCTGGGCTTCCGATGGGGGTCGCTCCCTGGGAGCCAGGAGGCCTGGGATCTAGTCATTAAAGAAACGTAGAATGAAACAGAGACAGAGCTGAGCGTAACACCCGACTCCTTCCTGCCGACTGAGGCCACCGGCTATAAAAAACCCACTCAGTGGCTAAGCGGCTGTGCGAGGGGTATCGCCTGACCTTCTTAAAAGGAATCATACTACGAGCACCTGGCCTTGTCAGCCGTAGGGTGGACGAGAGCCTCTTCCTGTTACGAACGGAGGATGACGAGCCAGCTTCTCAGGGCTCCGAGCGGACCAGTCCGGCAGCACGGAAAACAGTGCGCCATCCCAGGGGGCTCCCGGCTCCCTGAGACAAGGACTGTGTCCTGTTGAGCACGTGATGCTGAATGAATGATGGTCTAATTGGAACGGCACAGCCACCCATGGATGCCCCTGCAGGGGTGGCTTCTCTCTGATGCAGCGAGAGCTGGCAAGGGACGGGCAGCGTTGTTTAGGAAACATGTCAGGTACCACTCGCTGGTCCCTTCTGCCCCAGCTGAATGAACGCATCCCCTCTTTCCCTCTCATGCCCCTGGGTTACTGTGTACAGAGCGTCTTCCTGTGATGTTAATTTGCTTGAGATGACCCTGCGAGCTTTCACCAGCCCCATCAACTGGCTTCTGAAGACCATGCCAGGAAGTTCTGTTTTCACAAGTTTTCATCTCCCTTGTTATGGGTGCTCAAAAACACTTGTAGAATGAAGGAAGGAATGTCCCAAAGTAGGAAAAAAAAAAACTCATCAAAATAGGCAAAGAGCATGTGACGATTCACCTCTTACATAGCTGTGTGAACTTGGCAAATGATTTTACCTCCTAAGCCTCAGCTTCCTCATCTGTAAAATGGGAACAGTGAGAATAATTCCATCCTAGCACCGGAGGGAGCATTCATTGAAATAATGCATGGAGAGGCCTTGGTATAATGCCTGGCACACAGTAAAATAAAAAATAATTTGTATTGCCATAATGATGCTTCTCCAATTGATTCATGAATTAGTTTAAATTAAAAGCACTAAAAGACTTTGTCTTACCCGGAATCAGCATTCCTGTAAAACTTGCTGTGGGTTGCAGGACAATTTAGCTTCTAAGTCCTGCATTTATTGCCTGAGTGGCAGTAGGAGGTGAGCCTGGGGGAGGAGGGCACAGAGCTGACTGGGCTCCGGCCCCGCACCCCTGGGGCCTCTCTGGACATGGGGGGTTGGGGCAGCCACAGGACCTAAGGCTGTCGATGGGCAAAACTCTGGAGCAACAGCACAAGGGAAACATAAAGTTGGGATCAATGGTAAAAGTTGAATAGAAATAATGCTACATGGATTAATAGTCTGGTGTGGATCAACTCACAAAATACAGTCCAGAAGTAAAT
Organism: Eubalaena glacialis; assembly: GCF_028564815.1. Taxonomy (NCBI): domain Eukaryota; kingdom Metazoa; phylum Chordata; class Mammalia; order Artiodactyla; family Balaenidae; genus Eubalaena; species Eubalaena glacialis. The sequence continues at coordinate 112,756,649 of NC_083726.1, read as the reverse complement.
CCAAACATGAACATAAAATAAAGGTGGATCTGAAATGAATACAAAATACAAGTGGCATTTCCAATCACTGGCGAAAACGTGGTGTTGGAAGAACTGGATGCTATCTTTAATAATCATGATAATAATAGTAATAATAATAATAATAAAGTTTGATGCATGATTTTATTCCTAACACTAAAATAAATTCCAAAAGGAACAAAGATTTAAATGTTAAAAAGAGAAACTTAAGGGGAGTTCCCTGGTGGCCTAGTGGTTAGGATTCCAGGCTTTCATTGCCGAGGCCCGGGTTCAATCTCTGGTGGGGGAACTGAGATACCACAAGACGCGTGGGCACAGCAATAAACAAACAAACAAACAAACAAACAAATAAATAAATAAGAGAGAGAAAGAGAAGAGAACCTTAAAATAACTCAGAAAGCTCTTTCTAAGTAGGACACAAAAAACTAGAAGGCATTAAAAAAACCAAGATGAATAAATTAGACTTCTGCTTGGAAAAAAATAATCACCTTAAACAAAAGAAAAATATAAATAGCAAACCGGATAAAAAATATTTACAATGCATTATATTTTGTAATATATTTTGCAATAGATTGAATTTTGCTACTATATCCAGAACCCTGAACTCACTGAAAAATGGACGTTTCTGAACAGACAGTTCACACAAAAGGAAATACAAATAGCATTTAAACATAAGAACATATGCCTAACAGAGAAACATAAACCATAACTGTGTGATCACATTTTTAATTGTCAGGTTGCAAAAAGAACACTGTTTGACAATAGGCTTTCATCGATGAGGGCATGGGGACTAGGAATTCTCATTTGTTGTCTGTTGGTGTGTATATTGTTATAACCTCTATAAAGAGAAATTTTACAATATTTATTAGAATAAAATAATAACGACAGCTTTGGTTAGTAATTCCACTTCTAGGAATTTATCTTACTGGTTCACTCCCACTCATGTACAAAAGTCACGTACCGCGGCATCATTTGTAATAGTGAGAGACCAAAAACAACCCAAGTGTCTATCAGGAGGGCAGTGGTTAGCTCAGTGATGGGAGAGCCACCCAATGGAATACTCTCAGCCATACAAAATAGAACCTCCTTGTGCACTGATTTGAAATGGTCTCCAAGGCATATTGTTCAGTGAAGAAGCAAGATTCAAATTGTGTGGATAGTTGGCTCCAGTTTGTGTGCTTTTAAAAAATGATGCCAGTGTGAGAACATGCACAGGGACATTGGGACTTCCTGGGATGGTAGGTACACAGGGCCTGGCAACAGTGGCTGCTCTGGGGAGGGTCTGGGTGGCTTCAAGACAACAGTGAGAGTGAGACTTCATTTCCGTGGTATATTCTTCTGCACATTTCCCCCCTTAAACCACGTCCATGTATTACCTCGTCATGTTAGTAGATTATTGAAAATGGGAAGGGAATTCAGGATAGAAGATGGGCCAGAAAATGGAGTGAGAGAACCTTTGTATCAGAGACTGGTCCGTTCTCTCCCCCGGGTCCTGTCCCTCCCCCCTGTCCACCCCGTGCTCTCCCCTCTGTTCTAACTGTTTATGACCCTGGAGAGCACCCTGGCCACCAGTTTCCAGGAGACTTCATTTCTGATCTGGATGGTGGTCAAGGGAGAGGTTTCGCGTGTGGTTTGCAAACTCTAGAGAGGAATTCAGATCTTGGGGCAGAGGACCTGGGGGGGAGCGGAGGGGGAGGGGGAGGAATTGAGCGATTGGGGCCAGAAACTCAGGGCATTTGCCCCGATCCTCTGATCTAGAATGTGTCCAGTTGAAGAATCTAGCCTTTGCTAAGGTCTGGGTCTCCTAAAACACATTTGTTTAAATGTGCAAGACAGTGGTTGCATATGCACTGTGCTTTGTTCTCTGATCATCAGATTTTGATTATTCAACCCCCAACCCCAAATTTTCAAAAACTTTCTGACCTCTGTTTCTTTCCCCTAGCCTTCCTCACATCCCTAGCCTTCCCCAGAATTCTGTGTACATCTAAAGTAAGAAAGGAGAAATGGGTGAAGTTTGCTTTGGAAGCCTCTCTACCTCACCCTTGCCCGTTCCTCCCTGCACCCCTATCCACCCCATCCTTGGTGTTCAGGTGGCCGTGCGGCTGGGGGGGAGGCCAAGACCATGGCCCTGGACTGTCCCCTGCAGCCCGATGCTCCACTGCCCACACGGATGCTCAAGCTGGCATATCAGGACCAGCCCCTCGATTCATCCCTCCATTCGTGTCCCTGAGCTGAGTCTCATGACTCAGGAATGTTCGCTCCTCAGCTCTGGTGAGAAAAGCCAAGCGAACGACATGTTAATTAAAGCAGCTACCGTATATTATTACTTGAACAAATGAAAATAATTCCCCCAGATGACATTGCCTGGGCCTGCCGGGTCCCAAGCCCCAGCATGACAATGTCTTAAATTCCACATAGGTCTAATCAGACTTATGAGGACCCAAACTCTAAAGCGTTTAGCTCTCGCAGTGGAGAGGGGCGTTTTGCAGGGGGCTTCATACAGGGGTGTCTCTCGGCGTGAGTTACCTCTGGCGGAAATGCCCCTTAGAGTCTGGGGTGGACCAGACATCCATCCCATCTTGTCTTTGGTCAGTAGGTCACCCGGACTAATGAAAGTGTCTTTTTATCTTTAAAGTTCTTCCTTCTAGGCCTGCCCTGGGCCACTTGCCCCCGTTACTCCTGGCTGCGTGTGTGCATGGGAGCTGGGGAGGGGGTTGGATGGATAAGGAGGCGGGTAGTGAGAAAAACCCAGAAAACTCCTTGTCCTAAGACCCTTTCCCCCTGCAGTCCCTGACTGCTACTTTTTTGGTCCTTAGCTGAAATGGAGAAATAACATCTCCCGGCTCTGAAGACATCTGTCTGTTCTAATCCCCATTCCTAACACACAATTGCACCGGCAATTTAGAAGTGTTTGAAGATGTCTCCACCAGGCCTATCATGCTTCTCATTCCTGTATCGCTCTGGGTAGCAGGCAGGCTGCAGACAAAGCTGTTTGTGAGATCGTCTGCAGGGTCCCCCAGGCCCCTCATTGTAGCACCAGCCCCTCCCTGCTCAGGGGTCCCATCTCCCGGCCCTTCCACGTAGTCTAACACCAGGGACCCTTTGCCCCATCCCCTCAGGAATCCGTTCCCCTCTAGGGGAGGGGGGCAGCTAACTGAGCGAGGGAAAGACTTGGTCCTCCCCTCCCCAATTGTAACGTCCTAGGTAACAATCAACGGCCTCTGTGGATGAAACAAATGCTTTGCTTTGCCAGTTGTCATAGTGCTATTGATGAAAAGGATGGAGACACAGTTATAATTAGTAAAACCAAAATCGCTCAGAAGCATAACTGATTCCAAAGCACAGGGATTCTCATAGAACCACTGTCAGGTGGAGATCTTTGATTTTTTTCTTTTAAATTTTAAAAAGATCAAGGAGACTGGAAGTCACTGATTCCTGCCTCAGTCCACATCAGAGAGAGCAGAGCGAGGTCTGGGCTCAGAGAGGGTCAGAGACTTTGCCCGAAGGAAGACAGTAGCTGGAGGGTGGGCGGGCAGGAGCTGGAACCTGGGTCCTAGTCTGCACACCAGGTGCGCTTCTGCTGCCGGCCTACGGGCATCACCTGCTAAACCTGGAAGCAGGTTTGCACACCGCCCTGATTCACCTGAGACCCCGGAGACCCACGGTCACATCTGCAAAGTGAGGATAAAGGTCAGATGCACCTCCCAGGGGTGCTGGGGGATAGTGTGCTCAGAAAGCATCCCAGGGCATCTGACAAACAGTAGGTGCGCGATACAGTGGAGCTACTTATACTGTCGAAACACTGCCACAGGCTCTGCACCCCTCTTTCCAAGGGGTGAGACCTGCGGGAGGCCACCTAGGTGGGTTTTCTTGGCTCTTATTTTCCTACCTTGCCCCTGCTCCCCCTTCCTTCCCCCCCAGCATGGTTCCCCTCCCCCCAGGAGAAACCCCACTGAGGGGCCATAGTAGCTGAGCCACAGGGAGGGGAGGCAGCTCTTGGGGCTTAAAGGGAAATAGTGTGAATGAAATCATCACCCAGTGGGAGTTTTCCCGGCTCTTTGGATCAGTTGGCAATTGATTTTTTAGACTGTGATAATGGCCCCTGGGGGGCGTAGCAGGGAGTGGAGAGGTGGTTCGGGAGCATCTGGTGCCCGGGCTTGGGGCTCCAGGGAGGGCAATCTCCCCCTCCAAGAAGGTGCCTTTGGGCCAGATGCTCCTGGGGGGGTGTATGTGGGGGGAGATTGGGGTGTAGACCGTGGGCAGGGCTTCTCCTAGGGAAGCCCCCGTTTTCCGGGACTCCTCTCCTTCAGTGAGCCCTGCGGACCCCCTTTGAAGTCATCTGCCCAGGAGTGAGGGGTCAGGGGTGTCACCGACAACAGGGGTCAGCCCACACTTCAGAGTTGCCCCCTTCCTCGTGCTCCCTGAATGTTCTAACCACCTGCAGCACTCTCGCTGTGAGGTCCCCTGTTCCCAGCCTCCCCGGCTTCTCCTACGGGGACCCCAGGTTTCAAGTGGGAAGTGGATACATTGGCCCTCTATTTGCACCCTTTCCCCAGCTCACAGTTCAATTTCTTTCGGGATAAGGAGAAAAAAATACTAAATAGCTTGTTAATGAAGGTGGCAGAGATAAGGGCTGATGTAATTTGTGCTTCCTTCCAAAAGATTCACCTTGCGTAGAACCCCAGAGCCAACAGCCTCCGTTCCTGGCTCTGCAACGAGTGGGATTCCAGGCACTACGCGGGCTGCAGGGAAGGGGCTCTTTGGGGCGACCCACCTCACAGAGCGGGCACTTACTCCACCAGAGCCTCCTTGGTTCCAGCTGCTTCGTCCTCTCCATCACATATGCAGAGAGCGGTGAAAAGGGCGTCTGAGAATCCCCATCTCATGGCTGTTTCATCTCCCAGCAGCCCTCAGCGCTAGTGTAACCCTGGGGCAGGGAGGATTCCTTGCCCTCCGAAGGCCAGGTAGCCTGGTGGTCCCTAGCCTGCCTGCACCTCAGAAATACCTGGGAAACTTAAAAAATAAGAACAAACTGATTTGCAGGCCCCCATTCCAGCCCTACTGACTAAGCATCTCTGAGGAAGGCCCCCAGAAATCTGGACATTTAACAAGTTACCAAGGTGATATGGATGCAAATGGTCCTCCCACAAGACCCACCTCTAGGAAAGAGGGGTGCAGAGCCTACGGCAGTGTTTACACAATATGAATGACTCCCCTGTATTGAGCACCTACTGCTTGTCAGGCACCCTGGGGATGCTTTCCGAGCACTACCTTCCAGCACCCCCAGAGGTGCATCTGATCTTTATCCTCACTTTGCAGATGGGACCCTGGCTCTCCCAGGTCTCAGGTGAATCGGGGCTGTGTGCAAACCTGCCTCCGGGCTCGGCAGGTGATGCTTGTAGGCCAGCAGGAGGAGAGCATTTGGTGGTACACACTGGGACCCTAGTTCCAGCTCCAGCCCGCCTACCCTCCAGCCGCTTGTCTTCAGAGGCCCACTGATTCTAATGCACGTCTTGTCTCCACGTAAACGAACCCAAATGGAGAGGTGTTAGCACTGCGGATCACAGGCTGAGGCCACCTGAGCACCCCGTTTGGGTATTTCACAGCCCTGGTCTGTTGGGACAGCCTCCCCGGACCCCAGCACCGATCTCAGACCCCCCTGTTCACATTCAGATCCTGTCTGTCCCCACGCAAAGGTAGAACAGCCCTCCACACCCTCCCCATAAATAGCCACTCTGCTATTCCTTGACCATGGCTCAGAGGTCTTCCTTTCTAACCTTCTTATTTCTGTCGAAGGAACTCCCCATTTCTTTGCCTTCATAGGGATGCTTTCGCAGCCCATATTTTGGAATATGCCAAATTATGGGCTGAGAGACCCAGGAATGAGGGGGTCAGAGAGATCAGAGATTTTGGTAACTATGGAAGTTGGTGAGGTTAACCAAAGTGCTAGCATTGGCACCCCCCCACCCCAGGGATGATCTGTGATGGGGAGAAGCAGGGGGTGGGATCTGGGGCCACCAAGAGAGTCTTATACCCCCTTGGGGAGGATGCTTCTCCAGCTCTTGGGATCAGAGACCAGAGGGCTTAAAACCTTAAAGTAAAATGTCCACGCACTGATGAAGGCGAGGAAAAGAGCTTCGTTTCTTCTCCTCCTGCTGTGCTCCAGGCTGGGGGCCTCGGAGAGTGAGCCATGGGAACAGCGTGCCCAGGCTGAAAGACAGGCCTGCTTCTCTGGGCCTCTCCTGCTCAGGACCTGACCGTAATCCTGGACAACAGCTTTATGCCAGAACGTGGGTTTCCCTCAGACCCAGAAGCCCTCTGAGCTACGGTTTCTGTCTCATTACAAGGCTCTGGTGGGTGGGATCAGGGAAAACATGGTCCAGCGCACAGGCTGACTCCCCGTGCAGCTAAGAAGGTATAAGCCCTTCACGTGCACCAGCTCCTTCCACAGCAACCCCCCGACCCATTCTAGATAAATATTCATGTCCCTCTTCAAGATTTTGCATTATTTTCTTCAATTGCGTAATCTTCAGGCCTCGTGCAGCCTGAAGCTTCCCCTGGCCTGATGAACTCACCGTGGTGTATAATCTTCCTTTACTGTTCATGGCAACGAAGAGGGCACTTTTCACCCCAAAGAGACTCACCACGCCTCGCTCCACTGTGGAAATCTCCAGCAGGCCTGACAAAGAAACGGGAGCTGCATTACCCCAGGCTTGTGCAAATCAGAGCAGGACGTCAACCTAAAGGTGACCCTCCAAGGGCATCTAGGCCTGTCCCCCTGCTTCTAGAAAGTCAGACCCTCCATCACCTCCACCCTTGATCTCACTTTAGGAGATCGGCTGCCAGGCTCGGCCAGTCCTGCTAAACTGCTAAAAATCCAGTTCTGCAGGGGAAAGTTCTGACGTCAGAGTTAGAGATCACAGTGGCCACTTAGGCATCTACCTAAAGTTAGCTTTGAATCTGGGCTTAATCACACCACGTCCTTGACGTGGGTAAAGGAAGTGAATTCTGATTAGCTTTGTTAACAATGTATACTCCTCGTGTTTCAACAAATAGCCCATCTAATCTTGCAAACAAAAAACATCTTGCAAACACTGGATCCTGCAGCCCTATCCCCTCCTGGGGAGAGCCCATCTAGGCAGCAACCCATCAACTTGTAGGACAGAGGGGGCAAGTTGAAATAAAAAGAAGGATGTGCTTCAGCTGGAAATTTTGCAAACGACTTGCCTTTCCTCTCAAAGAGAAAAGCTAAATAAAAAGCAGCATGTGTCTAATTTGGTCCAAGCATCCTCACCGGTTCTCCCCACCCTTGTTTCATGGCTCCTCCAGGCTGGGGGTTCCCTGTGGTCCTCCAAGGCCATGGCTGGGCCCGTAATGCTGAATGAATTAGTGCCTCAGGGGCTCTGTGGGGGTGACGGCAGAGGACACCAGGATGCTCGGACCTCAGCACATTTAAGCCTGCACCGAGGCAGGGTCAAAGTGAGTCAGGGGAGGTGGCTAAGCTTATGGGCATCCATCCTTCCCCCTTCATAACAGGACTCCAGGCACCAGAGCGAGGCCCCTCCATCCTTTAGCCCTGCTTGAGTCCCAGCCCCCAGCTTCCCAACTGGCTGCAACTGGCACTCACTGTAGGGGTTCTCCTCGTGGGTGCCGCTGATCCGGCCGTCGGGGGGCACCTGGAGGTGGAAGCCGATGCCCACGTTGCAGTAGAGCCTCCGCTGCCGCTTGATCCCCACCAAATAGCCGCTTTCCCAGTTCACGCCAGCAATCTCTCCAGCCAGCCCAGCCCGAGACCTGGACAGCAGGGTGCCCCAGCCCCTGGAAGCCAGCAGCGTGCTGTTGGCGCGGGAGCCCGCGGGAGAGGGCACCACCATGCCCACGAGGACGCCGAGGAAGATGAGAGCCCGTAGCGTGCCCGGCAGACGTCCTGCTCCCCGGGACATAGTGATGACCAGCCTCTGTCCCAGGGCCATCCACCTTGCCTCTCAGGCACGTGGTCAGAATTAATGGCCCTAAAAATACCGCCCTTCTTGTTTTTCTCCCCTCGGCATGGCGGCAGGGGCTTATTTTTGGAAGGCAGTTGAAGGCTGCTGACATGAAACAAAAGCCTGCTTTGGGCACTCGGGTCTGGAGCAGAGGGGCCCAGGCTGAGCCGCGGCCGGTACGGACCATGGCTTGGGGACGCGGTCTAGCTGGCCCGCTCACTCCGACCCGAGTTGATTCTGCTTGATTTGACCTATCTTTATAGTTCAGCAGCCTGGCCCGCCCCGCTGCCCTTCATCACCCTGACGTCAGCTGGCCTGGCTCACTTATCCAGGGCTGTAACACTAACCTGCTCCTGGGCCTGGCGGCCTCCCCAGACCCCCGGCACCCAGGGATGCTGGGAGCCACTGTCATTCCAACTATGAAGCAGGAATGAAGTGAGCAGGGAGCATCTCTGAGGGGAGGGAGGAGTTGGCCAGGGGCCCTGGGGAAGAGGGAGGCCAGAGGACACCCAAGACCCAAATTGGGCAGAAGTTCTTGGCCTGGCAGCACTGGCTTCCTTATTTAGAGGGCAAAGGGTAAAGACAGGGATGGGGCAGTCTTGGTGGCAGGCAATGACCGGGGCACACGAGTTACCCTATTCATGGAAAGAGCTCACGGTTGAGGGCCATAGAGACTGGGGGGCTGCTGAAAGGCTGAACCCCTCTAGCAAGAGAGGACAGAGATGGGGGTGCGGTATCCAAGGGTCTTGAGGATCGTGGAGGGGGGCAAGGCTAGGGTCAGTCTTCTGCTCTCCGTCCCGGTCATGGAATTCACCCAGCCAACAGGGTGGAAGTTGCATCTGGCCCTTGCCATGGCCACTGGCCGTTTTCCTATCGGGGCTCACCCTTGGCATCTGACTGATGTCATTCATTCCCATTTTACAGATGAGGAAGCTGAGGTGGGGAGAGCTTCAGTGACTGAGTTTAGGTGCTGAGCGACCATAGCTATTAAGTGGCAAAGGCAGAACGTATAAAGTCGGCCTGAGTCCAAAGCCTGTGCTTTTAACCTCTGCATGATGGTCTGATGTAGAAGTTAGATTTGCACGGAGTCTACTGAGCTCATTACATGTCAAGGGTACTCACGGAATTATTTCAATAGCACAGGATGCTTCGCCCACGCACCCATGCTGGAGGCTGTGGGCAGCCTGGGGAAGCTCCTAGGATGAGGCACACTACTCAGGGCCTGACCTGAGACCCCACTCCCTCCCCTCTGATTCCAAGCTCCTACCCTGGCCTGGGTCCCGGCCTCCAGTCTGTGGAGTCTACCTGCCTTCTGCCCTTCTGCCTGGTCCATTGGATTGATATCTTGGTTAGGATTTCCACCAAGCCTTGAATGTCAGTTTTGCCCAGATCCCTTGAAGCCCAGGGGACTTCTGTCATTACCTTCAGCTGCTAAAATGTGGGGAGTTGGGGAGGGAATATACGAACCTCTGCTTAGCATAGCGCTCACCACTGGGCCCCCAGCTTCCCTACCGCCTTTCCCCTCCCTGTCACCTGCATTGCCTCACACCCAGCTTTATCATCTCCAGCACCATGTTTCCCACAACAAGGAAAAACTGGCACCCTGTGGGCATAGGTAGGCCTTCGTTAGAAAACTAGTAAAAAAAAAACCCCATAATTAAAAAAAAAGCATCTCTCTGCAAAGTAGGAGGGTCTTGAATAATCCAAAGGCAAAACTGGCAAAAAAAAGAACCATCATGTTGGATTTCCAGCTAGATTTCATACATTTACATTTTCTTGCATGCAAGAGCAGAGGAGACACTCCCTTACCCATGTTCACTTTGGAGTCTTGTGTTCTTGATGCTGGTGTTCTGACTTAAGGAAGAGGCAGCCTGGCAGCCTGTTGGATGGTAAGAAGTTAGTCTGAAATGAACACTTGCCTTGGATGACTGGAGAGGCGCTCATCAGCAGGGGGTTGGAATCTCTGCAGATTTCTTCTCAGAACCCATCCACTGTGGGACCACTTTGGAGGAGAGATTAAACCATGACAAGGTCCGTGCCAAATATCAACAAAAATAGTGACTCTCTTTAGATTCATTTAGATTCACCTCATCCCAGATTCTTTGTGCAAAGATCGTGGTTGGCATCTTATAAAACAAAGGGCTCCAGAATGGGGGACGCCTGGATTTGAATCCCAACTCCACCACTTGTTAGCTGTGTGACCTTGGAAAAATTCTGAACCTCTCTGAGCCTCGTTTGTTCATCTGCAAAATGAGACCATTACTACATAGGGTTATTATATATTAGCAACAATACATGCAAAGGGCCAATGCAGAGCACAATACAGTCTTTTCTCAGAAACACATTGAAAATCACTCACCCAGTTAAAGGAGGACAAACCCAAAGTGAGAAGAACCATCTCTCATCTCAAGGATGGGAGAGACACGTGGCCTTCTAGTTCCTAAATGCTGGCCACCCAAGCATATATTGTGATGGCTGCTAACATATGCAGAAGCAGGCAGCTTGGATTCCTAAAATATTCTGAAAACCAGTAATAGCCTTGGTATCGTCCCCTGTTAAATATAAAACTTAAGTAATTCATTCTATTAAAAAGCCTGGGTCTTATTTTTATCAGGTGATGTGATGAGGCCCTGTTCTAAATGCGCCTCCCGGGTCTGTCTCCATAGCAACTCCACTGTGCTCATATATCCATAGATTTTTCCTGAAGACTAATTAAGTTGACAACTGCTAGGGCTTCTTGGTTTACCAGATTTGCACCTGACCCTTCTCCCGGGGCTTAGGGACCCCTATGGATGTGAAGTGATAAAGAAAAGAGTAACAGGTGGAGGAGGCCTCTCTGTGGACCCCTCTTTCAAATAGCTGTCCAGCAGCCTTTGGGGCTGTCAATCACTCTCTCTGGATGAGCTGAGAGTTGGTGGAGGTGAGCGGGGAAAAATGCTAATGTCCGTCTCCTTCCACAACAGGTCTTTGTCCCCAAGTGGGGTACCACGCGGTAGACATTGGTCAAGTTGGACCTGCCCAGCCGAACAGCTTCTGTGTCAACCAGGCAGGATGCCTTCTACGCCTCCTGGTTATTACATAAAGAACTTCAAACACCTCGGGAGTGACCATAGGGAAAGCACAGAAACTTGTGTAAATTGTGAAAAGTGCTGCTTATTTGTACTTTTTACATTTAATTTAGAAAAAGTAACATTTACCTTTTTCTTTCTTTCTTTTTTATTTTATTATTATTATTATTATTTTTTGGCCGCACCACATGGCATGCGGGATCTTAGTTCCCCGACCAGGGATCGAACCCGTACCCCCTGCAGTGGAAGTGTGAAGTCTTAACCACTGGACCGCCAGGGAAGTCCCAACATTTGCCTTTTTGGAATTACAGAAAGTAATTTGGAAATTACAGAAAATTATCAGGTAGAAAACAAAATAGCGGTGTTCAGCGTCCTCCTGTCTTTTACCTTGGTCTTTCAGAGCTACCTGGGCAATGGGGCTGCCGCCTCACTTGCTCTCTCCCTCCCTCTTGCTCAGACACCCATGCACACACACCTGGTGTTCAGAGGTAGCGTTTGATCCGGGGTCTTGATGGGTCTGAGATGGCCATGGGCAGAGGGGAGGGACTAGGAAGAACCTTGCCCAAAGCTGACATTTAGGGCCCGTGACACTTGCTACAAGCGGGAAGATTCAAGAGAAAATGTTTCCAGAACAGAGGTCCCCAGGTTGGACTTCTGTGGGAGGGGTCAGGTCTTACCTTGCTAGCTGGTCCCTACTTTGCACTTTCCTAATGGAACTCAGCTCTCCCAGGTCTCACCCACGTAAGTGGGACCCCATTAGAAGTCTAATCCAAGTTTCCCTAGTTCTGACCTCTACCAGCTTAGGTGGAGCTTCACCCCACTATAAGTGGCCCCAAATTATCTCTAGAAGTCCAGAGCACGCCTCATGCATGTGGGTGAGCACGTGACTTCTCCTGTCTGGGACCACCACAGGGCATCTGCCAGGACTCCCATCCACCAGCCTGCCACCTCCTGCTGGGCCGCTGATGGGTATTTCTTTTCCTTCCAAAGCTGAGGACCCCAAGCCCTCAAGGAGCCAGTGCTGCTTTAGGTTCTGTTTCAAAACCAGGACGAGTATCTTTGTCCCTTCCTATAGTGATGCTTGTTAGAGGAATGCCTGACTAGAATTACTTGTGCCCTGGGGATTTCCTCTTTTGGATTTTATTTTCAGACTCCTTGTCTGCAGAGGACCAATCTTCGTTATGGGTCAAGCCCATAGGTTGGGTTCCCTTTTCCTCCAGGATGGGTTCTTTCTCAGGGGGCCCCTCAAAGCTCAGGCAAATAGACTTCTGCTCGGGCCAGCCCACCAGTGGTCTAGATGCATAAGTTCAGACTAGAGACCTTGCTCCTCTCCCAGCCATCCTCGCTGGGGAGGGGTGAGGCTGGACGCTCAGCTTTGTGGCCTGGTTGTCCAAGGACTTGCAGAGTCTGCTGGGCGGGGCCATGTCATCCTCTCCACCCCAGAAATCACCACCGTGGGTTCAAGTGCTTCCTGATCGACCCCCTTCAGTCTGAAACCCATCCTGCTGTGTCTCCCAGTCTCCCTCTCTCTCTCTTTCTTCTCTCTGGGTCTCACCCGCTCTCTCTCCCCCAACCTTCTCCCCTCTCCCCCTGGCTATTCTCCAGCCTCATATACAAGCCTAGAGCGTGAGCCAACTGCCAAGGAGGCAGCACCTCAGGGTTGGTTGACCAGCAGGGCCACACACCTCAGCTGAATTTGCAAAGGGGCAGAGGAGTCAGATAACTTCTGGAGCCTGGGAACATAAGGCATTTTGGCTTGCCTCAGAGTTTTGAGGTTTCTCAGATTTGCTTTTCATGATCATCATCGAATAATACCTGCTGCGGGCTGAGGCAGGCGTGCACCCTGCCAGCCACCGTACAGAGTTATGTAAAAGACTCAGCCCTCGGTGGCAGGCTCCCCAGTGTGGCAGGACAGGCCCTCCACGTCCTGACCTCTGCTGGCCTCTCTGGCTCCATCCCCTGCCTCTCCCTCTTTGGGAATTTTTGCTGGAACAGCCAGTGGCTCTTGGGCACACTTTGTGCTGCGTCTGCTTCCGTGTCTTTGCTCAAGCTGTCCTCTCTTTGCCTGGCAAATTGCTTCCCACCTTTAAGGACTCAGCTGAAATGTCACCTCCGGAAGCAATCCCTGACAACTTTTCACCTGTCCCTAAGCTGGACTTGGTACCTCTGTCTCCCCTCCCCCCATCCTCCCTTCATTAATGTTTTGCATGTTTCTCTATCACTGCCTCTACCAGCTTATACCATAATAATCTGATTAGGTAATCATTCTGATAGTGAAGTCTTGGATGCAGCAATGGAGACTTATTCGTCTCTGTATGTTCAGAACCCAGCACAGTACCTGCCACATAATAAGGTTCATGAAATATTTGAATAAATGGTATTGAATTAAAGGCTTTGAATCTGTGGATTTCACTAGATGAGTGATTCTCAAACAAGTTCCAAGCCCTCTGTGGAGGTGTGATCAGAATTTTGGTGGGGCATATTAATTTGAAAAACCACTTTTGATATTATGATTTGCCTTCTGTCATAAAAACACAGTTACACTGGTGACATCGGCTTCCACTGTGATGGAGAAACTTGTACTGGCCTTGTGCTCCCATAAGCGACAGCTGGAAAAATAGATGAAACAACTTTTTAGATACTGGTAACAGGCAGCCCAGGACTGTGACCCCTGAGAAGAAGGAAACAAATGAGATGGACCCTAGGATCACCTTTTCTTTCTGCTTGGGGGCACCTTCTAGCTCACAGAGCAGGAAAGGAGAATCCAAGCAGAGCCCACAGGACCCTGAGTTGAGGATACAGAGACCAGAGTTTGGGGAGGGTGAGGCAGCCAGAGTTTGCAGGAGAGCGTCCCAAAGAAGAGACAGTATGTAGAGAAAGAGCTCCAGAAATCGGTATGCATTCTCCCTTAAGCCTATTGCTGAATACTAAGCCACACAAGTATAGGGTGAAACTCCACGAAACCAGGAAAAGCCCCGCCAGACAGCTGTAAGTGGAACGATTTCCGACACTCACACTGGGCTCTTTGTGTTCAGACCAGTCAGAGTGGAGAGCACTAGATTTTCTCAGTAGAGACCACAGAAGAGCCACACCTTAGCAGTGGAGATAAATGGGATCTGGGGTAAGACTCTGGACTCTCTCCCCAACATTTTCAAGACTTCTACTCGGGCCAAGAGGCAATAACAGGAGCTGGATTTACCCTCCTGATCCAAACAACTAAAAAACTGGAAAAGATTAGTCAAACAACAGTTTTCCAGATATTAGACATCAGGCAAGAAAAAACAGTGATTCCTGAGAAATTAGAAATTAGCAAGGTGAATCCTACACTTGCCCCACTTACTATCTTAAGAGAGTTTTCAGGCATGGCACAGGGAGGAGAAACCTAGGTGGAGCCTGGTAGACACCGTGAATTGAGGAGGGGAAGCTGGCTGAGGGGACCAAGGCAAAGAGAGTTTTCAGGGCAGAATTCCAGAGAAGAGAGAACGCATGGAGAACTCAGAGACATGCAGAGGACAACCCCCTTGAGTGATCAGCAGAGTTCTGATTAGTGCACGTATAAGCCACCCAAGGCTGGGGAAAGACTCTCCCAAAAGAATTAGACAGCACAGTAGCTGGAGTTCACATAGGACTGGAGACAGCGCCTGTTCCCACCAGACAGAGGGAAATATACAGTAATTCATGGGACATTGGTTTGAGTACTCACAAGGGTCTCACCTTAATAGTGGGAGATGGTTATCCTCAGACTAAATGCTCCTCTAATACCGAACAAATATTAAAAGAAAAATCCCAAAGGATCAATCTGTTTCCAAGTAACTTAAATTCACTCCCGGAAAAACTCAAGAATATTCATAAAAATACAAGAATATCCAGACCCCAACAGGACAAAATTCAAATGTCTGGCATACAATAAAAAATTACCAGTCATACAAAGAAGCAGGATAGTATGAGTCATAATAAGGAGAAAAATTTTAAAAGTAGAAACTAACTCAGAACTGACACAGATGTTAGCATTATCAGATAAGCACATTGAAATAGTTATTATAATTCTATTTTATATAATTCTATTTTATAATACTTATTATAATTCCAAATGCTAAAGGAAAAAATAAAAAATGTTAAGTAGAGACACAGATGATATTAAAAAGACCCAAAGTGAACTTCTAGAGATGAAAAACACAATGCCTAAGATGAAAAATGCACTGGATGGGATCAATGACAGCTTAGACATTGCAGAAGAAAAGGTTAGTAAAATCAAAGTCATAATAATAGAAACTATTCAAAATGAATCATAGAGATAAAAGATAATTTTTAAACTGTACAGAACATCATTCAAGCACCCTAATATATGTGGAGTTGGAGTCTCTGATGAACAGGAAGGGACAAAAAATATTTGAGAAAATAATGGCTGAAATTTTTCCAAATTTGAGGGAAACTATAAAGTCCCAGTTTCAAGACGCTCCATAAACCCCAAGCACAAGAAATATAAAGAAAACTATAAGGCAATCATAATCAAATTACTGAAAACCAGTGACAAACAGAAAATCTTAAAAGCAGCCAAAGAAAAAACACATATTATATACAGAGAAACAAAGGGAAGGATGACAGCAGTTTTGTTTTGTTTTTTTTTTCCATAGAAAATATGACAAATGAGAAGACAGTGGACCAACATCTTTAAAATACTGAAAACACTGTCAATCTAGAACTCTATAGTCAGCAAAACATCTTTTTTTTAAAAAAGGAAAAATAACATCATTTTCAGCTAACAAAAGCTGAAAGAAGTTATAACTAGCAGACCCACACTGCAAGAAATGTTAAAGGAAGTCCTTCTGGGAGAAGAAAAATGGTACTAGGTGAAAGTATGGGTCTACATAAAGGAATGAAGAGCACCAGAATGGTAAATATGTTGGCAAATACACAAGATTTTTAAATTTATTATTTAAATCTCTTTAAAAGATAGTTGATGGATTATTGTTATTATTTGTGTTTAACCCATCAACTATCTTTATCTTTGAGTTTATAATATATGTAGAATGTACATTACATAAAATGTATGGCAACTATAGTAGAAAGTCCAGGAGGAGAGAAATGCAGTAAGGTTCTTATGCTGTACGTGAAGTAGGATAATATCACTTGAAGGTAGGGTGTAAGTCAAAAATGTACCCTATACATCCTAAAAAAAATAACAAAGAGTTACAGCTAATAAGCTAACAAATGAGTTAAAATGGAATCCTAAAAAATACTCAGTTAACTCAAAAGAAGGCAGAAGGAAAAATGAAACAGCAAAGAAAACAAATAGCAATATGCTAGATTTAAACCTAACTGTATCAATAATCACATTAAATGCAAAAAGTTTAAGTATGTCAATTAGTAGGCAGAGATTGTCACATTGGATAAAAAAAGCATGACTCAATGGATGCTGCCTAGGAAAAACCCACTATAAATATACAAATACATTAAAAATAAATCAAAATAAAGCTGGAATGTCTATGTTAATGTTAGTCATAGTAGACTTCATATCAAAAAATAGCATAAAAAATAAAGAAGGTCATTTCATAATGGAAAAAAGGCAATTAATTAAGAGGACATAAGAGTCATAAATTATTATGCACCTGACATTAGAATTTCAGGAAACATGAAGCAAAAACTGATTTAACTACAGAGAGAAATAGACAAATCCACAATTACATTCAAATATTTCAATACTGTCTTGCAACAATTCACAGAACAAGGGGACTGAAAATAAGTAAGGATGGAGAAGACCTGAACAGCCCTATCAACCAACCTGACCTAGTTGACATTTATAAAACTCTTCTGCTGTTTTATAAAACAGCAGAATACTATTATTTTCAAGGGCACATAGTGCATTTATCAAGATAGATTAGGGTATGGGCCAGAAAACAAGTGAGGGTAGGATCCAAGTCATATAAAGTATGTCCTCTGACAACAATGAAATTAGAAATCAGTAACAGAAAATATATGGAAAATCCCCAAATGTTTTAAAAACTAAATAACACAATTCTAAACAATCCATGGGTAAAAGAAGAAATCTAAAGGGAAATTTAAAAGTGTTTTGAACTGAATGAAAATGGTAATACAACTTGCCAAAATGTGAGGAATTCCATTAAAATAGTATTTAGAGGAAAATTTATAGCACTAAGTGCCTATATTAGAAAAGAAGAAAGATCTCAAATCAATGACCTCAGCTTTTGATTTCTCAGAACTAGCAAGGATAAATTGGAACTTCCTCAGCTTGATAAAGGGCATCTATGAAAAACCTGTGTTAACCTTATACTTAATGGTGAAAGACTGAATGCTTTCACCCTAATATCAGGAAGAAGACAAATATGTTTTCTCTCTCACTTCCATTCAATATTGCCATTGGAGGTTCTAACCAGTGCAACCTGGCAAGAAAAAGTAAAAGATGCTGAGATTGAAAAGAGTTAGTAAAACTGTATTTGCCGATGACATTATATCATTATGTGGTAGGTAGAAAATCTAAAGAAGTTAAAAAAAAAAACACACAAAACAGTATTAAAACTAATAAGCGAGTTCCATATGTTTATATATTAAAATCAATTGTATTTCTATGTACTAACAATGAACAGCCTGCAAATGAAACTAAGAAAATAATTCCATTCATAACAGCACCAAAAAGAATACAGTACTGAGGAATAAATTTAACAAATGACGTTCAAGACTTGTACACTGAAAAGACAAAACACTTCTGGAAGAAATTAAAGATCTAAATAAACGGATAGACATTCCACGACCATGGATCGTAACACTCAATGTTATTAAAATGGCAGTTCTTCCCTAAGTGATAGATTCAGTGTAATTGCTATAAAATTTCAACTGGTTTTTTTTTTTTCAGAAATGGGCAATGTAATTTTAAAATTTATATTAAAATGCAAAAACCCCTAATAGCCAAAAGAAAACCTTTTTGAGACAGAACAAAATGGGAGAACTTCTTGATTTTAAAACTTACCATCTTGATTGCAAGATTAGCTTTCTAGTAAGTTTTTTTAAAATAAATCTTTTTCATAAGGATAGAAACATAGATCAATAGAACAGAACTGAGAGTCCAGAAATAAACTTGTACATTTGTGGTCAGTTGATTTTAGACACAGCAGCCAAGGAAATTCAGTGGCTGGGGTGGGTCGGGTAATCTTTTCAACAACGGTTCTGAGACAGTTGGATGTCCATATGTAAGAACATGAATTCTTCCAGAACAACATCACATCATATGCAAAAGTTAACTTTAAAAATCTGATAAATTTGACTTCTTCAAAATTAAAAGTGTTTGTGCTTCATTTTACTTTCATTAAGAAAGTAAAAGAAGCAGATGTAAACTATTATATATAGGATGGATAAACAACAAGGTCCTACTGTATAAAAAAAAAAAAGTAAAAGGAGCCCCAGACCTGGAAAAACATTTGCAAATCATATAACTGATAAAGAACTTATATCCAGAATATATAAAGCCCTCTTACAACCAATTATAAGAAGACAACTAACCCAATTAAAAACAGGCAAGAGATTTTAGTAGATGTTACCAAAGAATATATATGAATAGCCAAAAAGCAAATGAAAAGATGCTCAAGATCATTAGTTGTCAGAGAAATGCAATTTAAAACTACAAGATAATCCTTCACACCCTCCAGGATGACTTTACAAAACAAAACAAAACAAAGAAAACAGATAATAACAAGAGTTGGTGAGAGTCTGGAAAAAAATGGAACCCTCAACACTGTTGGTGGGAACGTAAAATGATGCAGCCTTGAATAATAGTTTGGCAGATCCTCAAAAAGTTAAACATAAAGTGAAATTAAAATATATGTCCACAGAAAGACTTGTATATGAGTGCTCATAGCAGTATCATTCACAGTTATCTCAAAGTGGAAACCTTCAAATGTCCATCAACTGGTGAAGGCAGAAACAAAATGTGGTCTATTCCTACAACAGAATACCATTTGGCAATAAACTGTTACAAAGTACTGAAACATGCTATAAAATAAAAGAACCTTGAAAACATTATCCTAAATGAAAGAAGCCAGAAAAAAAGATCACATATTATATGACTCTATTTACCTGAGATGTCCCTAAAAGGCAAATCTATAAACACAGAAGAAGACTGGTGGTTGCCTGGGGTTGGGGGTTGGAAAGGGGAGTTATAGCAAATGTACATGAGGGATCTTTTAGGGATGATGGAAACATTCTAAAATTGAATTGTGGTGTTGGTTGTACAACTCTATAAATTACTTAAACTCTGGATGACTTAAACCCTTACAATGAATAAATTTTATGGTATGCAAATTATACCTCAATAAGCCTGTTAAAAAGAAAAGAGGGCTTCTCGTAGAAGCTGATGATTTGCCCCTAAAATTTATAAGAAATGTAAAAGCCCTAGAATAGCCAAATTGTTTTTTTGAAAGAGAACAACAAAGTTGGAAAACTTACACCAGCTGATTTCAAGACTTCTTTAAAGCTACAGAAATCAAGAGGGTGTGGTATTGGCTTGAGACAGATACATGATCAGTGGAACTGAATACAGCCCAGAAATAGATTCACACATGTAAAAACAACTGATTTCCTCAGAGATGCCAAGGTAATTCAACAAATGGTGCCAGAACAATCCACAAACGTGGTAGGCAGAATAATATTCCCCCACCCCCAAAGATGTCCATGTTCTAATCCCCAGAACCTGAGAATATGTTACTTTACATGGCAAAAGAGACAGTGATTAAATTAAGGACCTTAATATTATTGATATTATTGTTTATTTCAGTATTATGATAAATAACCGAACTGAATGAAAGATTTGGGGAGGTGGGGAGATTATCCAAGATTATCCAGGTGGGCCCGATGTAATTACAAGGGTCCGTAAACATGGAAGAGAGAGGCAGAAAAAGAGTCAGAGGATGATGTGATTACAGAAAAAAGATACAGAGCAATGCAACATCACTGGATTTGAAGATGAAGAGAATAGGCCATGAACCAAGCAATGTGGGTGGCTCCTAGAAGCTAGAAAGGCAAGGAAATAGATTGTCCTTCATTTCCTCCAGAAAAGAGCGCAGGTCTGCTGATATCTTGACCTTAGCCCAGTGAGACCCGTGTTGGACTTCTAAACTAGAGAACTGTGATAGAGTAAGTCTGTGTTGTTTTGAGCTACTAAATATATAGTAATTTGTTATTGCAGCTACTTTGATCCATACCTCATATCGTATATAAAAACTACCTCAATGTAAAACTAATACTGTGAAACGTCCAAAAGAAAACATATGAGAAAACACTTATGACCTTGCTTAGGAAATGACTTCTAGGTATAACACCAGAAGTAGGATCCATACAAGAAAAGACTTTTAAATTGGACTTCATCTAAATTAAAAACTTCTGCTCTTCAAAAACAATGTTGAGAAAGTGAAAAGCCAAGCCACAGCATAAGAGAAATAAAGGACTCTGACAGCTCAATAATAAGATAAATAACCTGACTGAATGAAAGATTTGAACAGAACCTTCATAAAAAGTACACATATGGTCCATTAGCAGATGAAAAGATGCTTTACATCAATATTTGTCAAGGAAGGGTGAATTAAAACCACTAGGAGATACAACTTCATACCTACTAGAATGGCTAAAATTTAAAAATGTGATAATGCCAAGTGGTGGAGAGGTTGTGGAGCAACTTAGAAATCTCAAACCCTGCTGGTGGGAATGTAAAATGATACAACCACTGTGCAGTTCTTCTAAAGTTAAAGCACACACTTACTATTTGACTCAGCAATTTCACCTGGAGGTCTTTACCCGTGAGAAATGAAAACATATTTCACACAAAAAGTGTAAACTTGTACATGAAAATGGTACACTTGTAGGTGGAAATTCATAGCAGATTTATACACAATTGCCCCAACTGGAAACAACTCAAATGCACATCAACAAGAGAATGATTCACAAACTGCGATCCATCCACGCAATGGGAAACTGCTGAATAATAAAAAGGAAGGAACTACTGTAATATGCAGTAAACCTGGATGAATCTGAAAAACAATTTGCTGAGCCCAAGCTAATTTACGCAAAAGGGTTCATACCTTATGACTGCATATGGAAAATGAAATGCTAGAACAGGCCAAAAAAAAGTCTAAAATGACAGAAGGCAGAGCAGTGGTGTCCTCAGCCAGTGATGGGGCGTGAGGGAACATTTTGGGGTGTGTGGAAATTTTCTATATCTTAACTGTGGTGGTACACATTTTCCAAAACTTATTGAATAGTTTACTTCAAAGGACTGTATCTTATTCTATGTAAATTATATTTAAGAAAGTTAATGAAATATGACTTTGAAATTTCAAATAATAAAAGGAAGGCCATACATTATTGATTCTATCTGAATAGATAGAATAGACTGAGCACTGACTCAAGATACTTGAGAAATAAAGGCATACAGTCCCAAGGTGACATCAGCTCCAATATTCTACAACTTCATGAAAGAGGTTGAATGCTCAACAAAAGAGGTTTAGGCTTGACATCAGGCAGAAACTCCTAGCAGTAAATATAGAAGAATAATTGATTTGGGAGTTAGAAGGGAAATTGGTGGTCATCTTATACAACTTTGCATTCTATTTAGGAATCCCTATGATAGAATCTTCTATAGTTCATCACAGAGCCTCTGCTTGCAGATACCACCCTACAAAGTTAATCCATTGTTGGTCTATTCTAATTGTTTAAAAATTCTTGAACTGGGAATCTCTCTCCTGGTGACTTTTATCCCTGGGTCTTAGTTATCCAATGTTGGGGTTTTACTGTTATGAGCAGAAGTCATTTAGGGGGATGTGCCTCTCCTGAAACTCACTTTCAGGGCAAGAGAGATACCCATCTCCATGGTGGTCAGAGTGCTGCCCCTAATAAAAGACTCCACTAGTGCTTACCATGTTCCTGCTAACAGCCAGGGGCTCAAGGATTGTCCCTCAGCTAGCTTGGCCTCAACTCTTTACCTTTCTTGCAATTGTGCACTTTGACCAAAAGGCTCTGTCATATATTTATGGTGCCCAAGCTAATTTACTAATGGCAGAGGAAATCTTGGTGTAATCCCTCGATTTGAAAGAAGGGATACAAACATCAGATGGGAGCTGTACATAGTGATTTCTGAGACCCTGTGGTTCTAGGAAAGTTACAATACACTGTTCATATTAGTCAATTCAGAGTGTCACACATGGCCATACATATCAGGCTTCTGTGACAAGCAATGTTAGCTGGCTACCCAACAGATTTCCTTTCTTTCTGCTTTCACATGCAGCTGTGTATGCATGTAGTATGGGCAGTGGCAACCCTTTTGTGACCATGAAGTTTCCACAAAGCCAACAAAAATGCAGGAGGCTGAACAAGAGCCTGACATCGTTGAGCTGCTGAATTAAGCAACCCTGAAATCTCCCACATCTAGACACTTTCAACAATGAAATAAATCCCATTGTTGAAGTACCTTTAAGTTGGGTGTTCTATTTTGTTCTCTTTCCCTAGACAGATGCATTCAAACTAAACACAAATTCCTAAGCCATCCTAATATGCAGATCCTAGACTGAGACCAGAGATACATCTTTTAGCTCTCTTTGTATTTAGGTGGTGGGTAGCCAGCTTCTAAGATGGGCCCCATTGATCTTTGCCTCTCGGTGTTTACACCCTTGGCTAGCCTCCCCCGACAATGAATCAGGAAAGGTCACTCTGACCCAACAGACTATGGTAGATGTGAAGGTGTATGATGTCTGATGCTGGGTCATGAAAAGATTGTAGCTCCCATCTGGGTCTCCTGGTTTCCTTTGCCCCTGCCATGTTGTGAGGACTCTCAAGCAGCCCTGGGGAGAGGACTACGTGGAGGAGAGCTGAGGCCTCCAGCCAACAGCCATGTCAACTGGTCAGGCATGTGAGTAGAGCACGTCTTCCAGCTGAGGCCAAGCCTTCCGATGGCCACAGCTCTGGTTGATCTCTGACTTCACCTTGTGGGAAACCATGAGCCAGAGTACCTGGCCAGGCCACTCTTGACTTCCTGACCCACAGAAACTATGGGAGATGATCAATATTTATTTTTAAGTCACTGAGTTTTGGGCTAATTTGTTGCACAGAAATAGATAATGGATACAGGGAGAAAATCTTTTTATGTTAGGACCCAAATACTTCTCCTCAGTACTTGGTCACAAATGCTTTCCTTGCAAGTACACAAAACCCCCCTTGATTTCCTAAATTTCACCCAGAAATGATCCACACTGGGATTTTTCTTCCTTTTGCACCCAGCCCATAAGTCCAGATGCTCCACATTGCCCCTGTTCTAAAAACAACTATTGCCTAGTCTTCACCTCTTCCTTTTCTTCTCCTTCCTAGATTTTTCAAAACCCGGTCCTCATAGTATTAAATCACTCGGGGCAGGAGTCAGCAAACTACGTCTTGATGGCCAAATCCGACCCTCTGCCTGTTTCTGAAATGAAGTGTAGCTGGAACACAGCCGTGCTCATTTGTCTACTTATTGTCTATGTCTCCTTTTGCACTACAGAGTCGAGTATTTGTGACAGAAAGCATGTGGCTCACAAACCTAAAATATGTACTATTTGGCCCTTAACAGAAACAGCTTGCATCCCCAGCATTAGGGTTTCTAGTATTTTATACGTGTTGCAAAACTCCAGGGGAGAACCAGTCACAACTACCTTTGTGTGGCAGTGTTCACCTTCCCAATCTAGGGACTCTGTTCCTCTCCGGTTCTCACCTCCTGTTCTGTAGACATCAGCACATCACAGCCCAACTAATTCAGCTCTTCTGCTCTGTTGATACTGGAGTTCTCAATCCACATGTGAGGTTTCAAGGTAGGGGAATGGTTCTTTTTATTTTTTCCATTCCCTCCCTCCCTCCCACCCTCTCTCCCTCCCTCTTTCTTTCCTTCTTCCTTCCTTCCTTCCTTCCTTCTTTCTCTGCACTAAGGATGTGTGAAGTGGCAAAAATATTTTAATTCATTACTTATGAATTGAGAAACAATGCAAGGAGATGGGAAAATTTTACTCTGGAAACACACATACACACACACACTCACACTCACACTCACACAGAAAACCAGGCCAAGTAAGTTTGGCATGGAGATGTCATACCCTGACCCATAATCACAGAGCACTTCTCAGCTCTGGCCTTTCAAAGAGGAAGAGGAACAAGGGTAATTCCAGCTATTACAGGCTCCTGGGCACCAAATGAAACGCTCTGCTGTAAATTGTATATAATCAGGGAGGAAGACTTTTATTTGTCCATGGTTATGAATGGGACTTTTCCTTCCTCTCGTCTAGAAGGAAAGGAACGGGTTTAGATCAATCTGGGGGAGTTTCACTTGGCTGAGGTGAACAGAACTCTCTCTGGATACTACCAGGGCCTCTGTCCTATATTCAGTACCTATGTAAACAGAGAATCTCCTGTCTCTTTTCTTATACCAAGATTTCCCTTCTCTTTACCACACAATTTCTGTCCTTAGGACGAAGCACGTTAATTGCACGGTGGTGGAAATTTTCAGATGCTTAAAAGTGATGGATACAGAATACAAGCACCTGATCATCCTATAACATTTTAAAAATTTTATTATTTTATTTATTTATTTTTATTATTATTTTATTTATTTATTTTTGGCTGCATTGGGTCTTTGTTGCTGTGCGTGGGCTTTCTCTATTTGTGGCGAGCGGGGGTTACTCTTTGTTGCGGTGCACGGGCTTCTCATTGCGGTGGCTTCTCTTGTTGTGGAGCACGGGCTCTAGAGCACCCAGGCGCAGGCTTCAGTAGTTGTGGCATGCAGGCTCAGTAGTTGTGGTGCATGGACTTAGTTGCTCCGTGGCATGTGGGATCTTCCCAGACCAGGGCTTGAACCCGTGTCCCCTGCATTGGCAGGTGGATTCTTAACCACTGAGCTACCAGGAAAGTCCCTCATCCTATAACATTTTTGCAACTTTATCCACATAGTCTCTGCCCTCTGGGAGCTCACAATTTTGTAAGGGAGACCAATTATTTATAGGAAAATGCTGAATTACAGAGGACTGGACCCTTGAGAGGCACAACTGAGAAGGACCATCAGATACTGTATACATGTTTTCTGTGCAGGGCAGGCTGAACAATCTCCTCCAGGTTAAGCTTTTAGAGATGAACCTTCCAGGGGTGATTGATGATGTCCTGCAGGGTGCTAACAGTGGCAGTTGGAGATTGGAATGCCCCTATGATTCCCACTTCTACACCAGGACTTTCCTTCAACCCATTTTCTCTCAGCCCCACATGGGGCGGGATACCAAGAAAGTGGAGTGAGGGGTGGATTTACTCCCATTGGGGACATAGTCTTCTGGAATGGAGACAAGAATTGCATCCACAAAGCAATTAGAAAACCAGACAGAAGAAAATCCATTTCTGAACTGTGCGGAACAGAGAACAGGGAGTTCTCAAGTGGAGGAGCATGGTTTGGAAACCAGAGGAGCTGGGGCTGAGCATCGTGGGAGTGGGGTGGGTGGAGAGGAGCGGGGCAGGGCTAGGCAGGGGGAGAGCAGCCCCTCCACCCACAGACTAAGTCATCCAGTGCCTCCCGACCTGGTCCTCACCGCCACCCTCCCTTTCGTTTTCCCTTTATGCTTTTTTTCCTTTTAGTATCTGATGCTATTGTCTATGTTTTATTCTGAGTTTATCATCTATAATCGTTGATCCCTCTCATTTATATAATTTAATCAGTTACTTTTTGCCACCACTTTTCTACCTCTATAACGTTTTCATTGTGATCTATTTATTTTTCAATATTTTTTTATCTGTCTATATCAATCTACTATCTACTATCCATCTATCTACTCTCATCTATCTATCTATCTGTTGTCTATCAAACCATCTATTTCTCGATCCTCATTTATCTTCATCTGTTTTTATTTCCTCTCCTTTCTCCTTCATGTCTAAATGGTTATCTACCTTAATTAAGTCTTTCATCCTTAATATTCCCCCTATTTTTCCTCTTTATTCCCTCTACTCTTTTTCCCACCCTTATTTCCATGTAATAGTTATCTTCCTTTATAGGGAAACTCCTCCCTCCCCCCAACTATTTGTTTTCCTCTCATTAGTTAGTAATAACAAGCAAACAGTCTTCCTATGTGCCAGGCAGGGTTATAACTGTTTTACATATGTTCATTCATTTAATCCTCATGACACCACCGTGAGGTAATTGACTCTCATTATCCCCATTTTGAGGAAAAACCCAGGAACAGAGAGGTTTAGTAACACGCCCAGGCTCTACAGCTAATAAATAGCAGTGCCAAGACTCAGTCCTCCAGCGTCCGTGCTGTTAACCACTCTGCTATGCTAGCTCTCAAGAAGGTCCATGGTACCTCAACTTGTCTAATTGTGACACTGAGCCCCATCCTGCCATGCTGGTTAATGGAGGCTCCTTCGTCATTTGGGCTCCTCACTCCTCAGGGCAGGACAAAATCCCAGGCGTTTTATGCAGAACAGAATGCTTAGGAGAGAGGCCCTTCTGGTCTTTGGTCCACTTAGTCGAGCTCATACGTTCACTTGGGTACAGGAGTCCCTTTGGAGGCTCGGAGCCCTGGAGCCCTAGGGCTTGGGGTCAGGCTTCCAGGATGCAGCACCATCACCCGCTCTGAGTTCCCTACTAGTCTCAGAACCAGAAATCACTGGTTCTTCAAAGTTTGGGCGAATCTTCCACTCTGTTCTCTCTGCCCTCTCAGTTTCAGCTCTCGTTACTCTCAAGGGGTCTCCTTGCTCTCCCTCATCCCAACAGCACCCAAACATTGAGTTCAGAAGTTCTAAACAGAAGGAGGGTTGTCCACAGGCAAGTGGCTTTTGGCCTCATTCCCCCAAACTGCATCCATGAGGGAACACACTGTCTGCACCATCCAGGAATGAGGGAGGGAGATACAAAGGAAAGAAGACATAGCTTTTTATCTCAATAAATTATCCTGCCACACATCCTGCTGTCCTGGATGGAGTGAGAAGACTGTAGGCAGGAGGTGGCACTATGTCATATCCTGTCCAGGTCCCCATGCCTCTGAGCCTCTTAGCTTGTTTCTGTGCCCTGTTTCTCCTCACGTAACCATTCCTGCTTTTGTAGCTGGGGTGATCTGCTTGAAACACAACTTTATCCCGTGCATTTTCTGTTCAGAAGGATACTATCTGTTCTGGAATTAGATCATGGTGAAGGTTGCATGACTTTGTGACAACAGTAAAAACTTACATTTTAAAAAGGTGAGTTTTATGGCATGTGAATTATAGCTCAGTTTTTAAAAAGAAGGCTATTATCGTCTTCACCCTAGGAGTTAAATGCCCAGTCTTCAAGGTCTTCCACAATATGATCCTTCGTTATTTCTCCAGACTTATTTCCCTCTACTCACCTCTCTTCTCCACTCTTCAGCTCAGTTCTCCCGACCTCTGGTCCTGTCACTTCCTCGACCTAAAATCCTCTTCCCCTTCCATTCATAAATCTCTATCTCGTAGTTTCTTCAAGACCAGTTCAAGTTCTTCCTCCTTGATGGAACTTTCTCTGACCTTAGCCTTCATGGATCTCTTCTAGTCTAACCCCTTTTCCATGATGTATTCCTACTTTGGCATAAACTTTAGTAGACTGACTGTTCCTTGAGTGAAGGGACTCTTCCTTTTCATCTTTGTGACTCAGCATCCCACAGTGCCTGGCATTGAGTAGCCACCTTAAAAAGTGAATGAGTGAATGAATAAATGCACTTCCCTAATCTCTAAATGGTTCACATGTGCCTGTCTTGCTTTCTCAACTAGATTGTAAGGTCCTGCAGGAAGGGTCCAGGTCTTCACTTGAGATTTAGCACTGGATCAGAACAGGATACCTGGTTGACCCTTCAGCTACAGTAAGTCCCCTACAGACGAACCTTCAAGTTGTGAACTTTCAAAGGTGTGAATGTGCATTTGCGTGTCCAATCACATAAGTTAGTTCACATGTCTGGTGTACATTGTCACGTGCGTGCATCCTCTACAAGTGGTTGTGCTTTTGTGTACTTTACTGTACAGTACTATATAGAGTACAGTACAGTATCTTTATAGATAGAATTGAATCCAGCAAGGAAGCAGAACCTGTGCCATCAACATCAGGCGTGAGTGAAAGTGCAGCTTGCCCCCCGTTTCCTATTGCTGATGATCCTTCAGCTCTACCATCTCCCACCTCCTCTCCCTCCTCCAGTCAGTAACTCTTCTTGCCTGTTCACTCAATGCCAGCCCCTGTATGCCAGCTCTTGTGCTGTACTACTATACTTTTCAAGGTACTGTACCGCAAGATTAAAAATGTTTTCTATATTTGTTGTGTTTTTTTGTTTTTTATGTATTATTTGTGTGAAAAGCATTATAGACCTATTATAATACAGTACTATATAGCTGATTGTGTTAGTTGGGTACCTAGGCTAATTTTGTTGGACTTATGAACACATTGAACTTATGAACACGCTCGTGGAACGGAACTCATTCATATGCAGGGGACTTACTGTACTTAGTTACCTGATGGCTTAGCAGAGAAAGTTGCCCTTTCCCATTTCATTGGTGATGGGCTGGAAAGGCAGGATGCTGAACAGGCAGGGAGAGTCCCCAGGATGCCTGGTTGAATGCTGGTTGCTCCACCCTTAACCACAAATGGTTCATTGACCACCGCTTTGGCATCTACAACAGTCTTTGGAAAGAGATGTAGTAATTTCCCCCACGGGGCTTATTTTTAAAATCAGTGGCTGAGAATGCCTGCCAGAAGTGGGGTTAGACAGCTCTGAGCTGCCAGTGGATGGGATGGGTGCTGTCTGAGAGGAGATAGAGGGGTTGGCCCTTAATTTTGGACCTCTGCTTCCCTGGAAGAGGAAGCCAGGCCAAAGGGAAGGGATGGCTTACACAAAACAGACCACAGCTTCCATGACAATGCAACCATCTAACCAGGCAGTGTTTTCCCAGTTCTAAAGTTTGAAGACTGGGGCTGGGCCAGCCAGAGAGCTACTGGCCTTCCATTCACTCAATGGAAAAAATTAAAGTTTTATTAGTTCGTACATGTGCCAAGTACTCTTCCAGGCACTAGGGATTAAAGTGTGGGCTTGATATAGTTTCTGCCCTCCAGAGGCTTATAGACACGTGGGAGAAGACAGACAAGTATCTGTGTAAATATGCTAGCAGGTAAATACATTAGTGCGGTAAGTGCAGAATGGAGGTAGAGGGGGAGGGAGTCCAAGGAGTCTTCGAAGAAGTGGCATCCAGGTTGAGACCTGGTGATGAATAAGGGTAGCCAGACAAAGGAGACAGGCATTCCAGACAGTAGACTGTGCAGTGCTCAAAAGAGGAAAGAAAATGCCACGTCCACAGGTAGTTCAGTTGTCTAAAGCCGGGGTCACCACACAGTGGCTCAAGAGCCAAATTCAGCCAGCCACTTGTTTCTGTAATTAAAGTTTTATTTTCACATAGTTCCACCCATGTACTTACATATTGCCTATGGCTGCTTTTGTGCTACAGCTAGAGTTGAGTCACTGCAACAGAGGACATATGGCCCTGAAAGCCTAAAACATTTACTATGCTGGTCGAGAGACTGTGGTTCAGGGGAGAGATTGGAGAGTGGCAGGAAATGAGGCTGGAGAGGTGACTGGGAGGCAGACAATGAAAGGCCTTGTAACCAGGCTAAAGGGTTCACTATTTTAAAAGTTAGGAGGGAGGGACAGATGTGTTTTCAGCAGGAACACAACATGATGATATTTGAATTTTAGATAATTGGGGTGGGATGAAGAGAGGAGAAGAAGCAAAAAGGGTTAGGGAGGACAGTTGCGGGGATGGTATACAGGTAAGAAATAATGCCCTGGACTATAAAGGCACCAATGGGATGGAGAGAAATGGAAACATTTGAGAGAAATACGCAAGATTTGGTGATTGATTAGATATGAGGGTGTGTGAGAGGATGGGCTATGAGGCAAAGCTTCTATTTGGAATTTTTCTAAGATGAGGAATAAGCAATCATGACCCAATAGCCCTTCGGTAAAATTTGACTTCTTTGCATTCATTACTCGAATGCATCAAATTCCTTGTCTCAGGATTTGTTTGTTTTTACAGTCTACTTAGACTCAATATTACCACTTTCATGGATGTAGAAACCTTATCCCCATATAGGTCCCTTCACATTGTAGTTGTTTTGTGCATAACATCTACATACATTGAAAAGCTCATTACACAATGTTACAATTTTTGCTGTCAACTGTCAAGTATATTTTAAAGAACTCAAAAGGAGAATAGTCTATCATATGTATGTGACATTTACCATTTCTGTGGCTCTTGCTTCATTCCTGATGCTCCAAGTTTCCTCCTGAACCTCTAATGTCTGAAGAACTTCCTTTAGCAATACTTTTAAAGCAGGTCTTCTGGCAACAAATTCTCTTAGTCTTTCTTCATCAGAGAATGTCTTTATTTCAATTTCATGCCTGAAGATATTTTCACTGGGTAGAATTCTGGGTTGGCAGTCTTTTTCCACTTCCTCCTGTTTCCATGGTTTCTAATGAGAAATCTACTGCCACTCCTATTGGTGTTGCCCTGTAAGTAATGCATTGTTATTTTCTGGCTGCTTTCAAGATTTTTTTTGTTTGTTTTTAGTTTTCAGCAGTTTGATTATGATGTGTCTGGGTGTAGATTTCATTGAATTTATCCTGTTTGGGATTTACTGAACTTCTTGAATCTGTAAGTTTATATCATTCATTAATTGGGAAGTTTTCAGCCAATATTTCTTTGAATATTGTTTCAGTACCACATTCTTTCGCCTCTTGGGACTCTAATGACATGAGTGTCAGACATTTTGCTATTTTCTCACAGTCCCCTGAGGCTCAGCTCATTTTTTCACCAATCTTTTTTCCTCTCTGTTGTTTAGCATGAAGAATTTCTATCAATCTATCTTCAAGTTCACTAATTCCTCTCTCTGTCATCTCCATTCTGCTTCTGATCCTATTCAGGATTCCTTTATTTTGAAGATTGAATTTTTTAGCTCTAAAGTTTCCATGTAGTTCTTCTTTATATCTATTTCTTGGCTAAGAATTCTTTTTATTCATTTCAAGAGAGTTTGTATTTATTTCATAAAACATGTTTTAATAATAGCTTTGTGGTATAATCCCAATATCTGTGCCATCTTAGGTTGTCTTTTGGGAGTTGAGATTTTTCTTGTTCTTTGTATGGCAAGTGTTTTTAGATTGTATTCAGGACATTTAAAATATTATGTTATCAGATTCTAGGTTTTGTTTAAATCCTATGGAGAATGTTGATATTTTTCTCCTAGCAGGAAATCAACCCAGTTTGTTTCAGGCCACAGGTTCAGACAAACATGTTGTGGGTTATGGTTTGAATGACAGTTCCATTTTCAAAGTCTTTGCAGTGCTATTAGAATTTTTCTTGCATGGGTGCTTCTCAGTGGACAGCCTGGAATCTGGGTGGTGGTCTATCACGTCATCCAATTCTCAAAGTTTTTAGTATGAGGTTTAGGATCAGATCCATGCTGGCACACCTCTGGAGTAAGCCCAGGAGTTCATAAACTATTTTATGGTGTAGGTTTCAACTTCTCCCTCTCTATGATTTCCCTGGTACATTCCCTGTACCAGAAATCTGGGAATTTAGTTTCCCTACTCAGTGTACTTACTGCAACTGCTGTTTTTAAAATTTTTGTTTATTTGTTTCATTTTATTTCCTCAACCTGGGAAAGTATCTTCCTGTACTCTGTC
This sequence comes from Eubalaena glacialis, assembly GCF_028564815.1. NCBI lineage: Eukaryota > Metazoa > Chordata > Mammalia > Artiodactyla > Balaenidae > Eubalaena > Eubalaena glacialis. The sequence continues at coordinate 112,724,849 of NC_083726.1, read as the reverse complement.
TGGCTAACTAATATTAATTTTTCAGGTCTTAGCTTAAATGTCATTTTATCATAAAAGCCTTCCCTTATTGTCATATCATTTATGTTCTCCTTATCTTCCCATAGGGTTACATATGTATTTGTTTATTGATCAACTATATCTCTCCTACTGGACAGGAGATGAGATGATGTGTCTTGTTCACCTTTATGTAATATTTCTATATTTAAAACAGTGTATGACACAAAGGACATACTCAACACATACTTATTTACTTATTTAATTTCCTTCCATCTTCCCACCCACCCATCCATGTCCTGCCTCACCCCCCAAAAGATATTAAGATCCTCATATTCAAAAATGGCTTTGGCTCTCAAGAATCAAATTAAATCTTATCTTTTCATAACTTTATAATTTGTAAAGCATTCTCACATTTCCTTTTTTTTTTTTCTTGCCTGATTTTATCAAGTTGAGAGGGGGGAAAAGGTACTTTAGAGACAAGTAAAGAGTCAAAGACATGAAATATTTGTCCAAGGTCATATCTGGTTAGTAATGGAAATGATGTGTAGGGTTGGTAGTAGGGTGAGGCAAGTGAGATGGCTATGGACCAAATTTAAGGAGCATTTACTCCCAGGGTTGTGAATGCTTGCACACCCCTGAGAGTGAATGCTTTCTTATATATTTCACTCTTGGCATTTTGTTTACCTCTTCTTAGGCTTGGCCCTGCTGGTGGATCAGTTCAGGTCTTTTTGACTCCAAAGTCTCCTTCAATATTTTGACAGAGAGCTCTAACCAAATGTAACCAGCCATGCATTCAGGTCTGACTTACAACAGCACTTTGGAGAATTTTGGTGTCACAGAGATCTGGCTTTGAGTCTAAACTCCTCTCTAGTAACTGTATTACCTTGGGCAAATTACTTTTCCTTAGAAATAAAACAGATATGATATCTATCTCATAGGCTTGCTTAAAGATTAAAATGATATAATGTAGGTATGGCAATCTGCTGGTTGTCCTTAATATTTGTTTTCTTCTTCTATAGACATAGGAATACCAGTTTTTAGTTGGGACATGGCACCCAAAAAAGGGACTCAATTTCCCAACTCTTTTGCATGTAGGTGTGAACATGTAACTAGGTTCTAGCCAATGGGATGTCAAGGCCATACATGTCAAGCCCACAGCTAACATTATATTCAATGGTGAAAAGCTGAAACCTCTTCCTCTAAGACCAGGAACAAGACAAGGATGCCTGCTCTTGCCACCTTTATTTAACATGGCACTGGAAGTCCTGGCCAGATCAATTAGGCAGGAAAAAAAATAAAGTGTCCAAATAAGAAAAAAAAAAGTAAAACTGTCTCTATTTGCAGATGACATAGTATTATATGTTAAAAAACTGTAAAGAGTCCACCAAAAAAGTTAGAACCAATAGACAAATTTGGTAAAGGTGCAGGATACAATATCAATATAAAAATCATTTGTATTTCTACACACTAACAACAAACTATCAGGAAGAGAAACTAAGGAAAGAATCCCATTTACAATTACATCAAAAAGAATAAAATATCTAGGAATAAATTTAACCAAGAAGGTGAAGGATCTCTACACTGAAAACTCTAAGACACTGATGCAAGAAACTGAACAAGATACAAATAAATGGACAGATATTCTGTGCTCAAGCATTGGAAGAATTAATATTATTAAAATTCCATACTACCCAAAGCAGTCTACCGATTCAATGCAGTCTTCTGTCAAGATTCCAACAGCATTTTTCTCAGAAATAGAAAAAATAATTTAAAAATTTGTATTGAACCACAAAAGTCTCTGAATAGCAAAAGCAATCTTGAGAAAGAACAAGACTGGAGGCATCACAGTTCTTGATCAAACTATATTACAAAGCCATAGTACTCAGAAGAGTATAGTATTGGCATAAAATAGTGAAACAGAATAGAGAGCCCAGAAATAGATCCACACACAAATGGTCAATTAATTTATGACAAAGGAGCCAAGGATATACAATGGGGAAAGGACAGGCTCTTCAATAGTGTTGGGAAAACTGGACAGTCACAAGCAAAAGAATAAAACTGAACCCTCATCTTAAACCACTCACAAAATTCAACTCAAAATGTATTAAAGACTTGAATGTTAACGCCTGAAACCATAAAACTCCTAGAAGAAAACGTACGGCATAAGCTCCTTGACATTGGCCTTGGCAATGATTTTTTGGATTTGACACTAAAAGAAAGGCAACAAAAGCAAAAATAAACAAGTGGGACTATTCCAAACTAAAGAGCTTCTGCATAGCAAAGGAAACCATCAACAAAATGAAAACGCAACCTATGTATGGAATGGGAGAAAATATTTGCAAATCATGTATCTGATAAGGGGTTAATATCCAAAATATATAAGGAACTCATACAACTCAATAACAAAAACAAACAAAGAAACAACTCAATTAAAAAATCGGCAGAGGAACCGAATAGGCATTTTTCCAAAGAGACATACAAATAGCCAATAGGTACATGAAAAGATGCTCAATATCACTAACAATCAGGGAAATGCACATCAAAAGTGCAATGAGATATCACTTCACACCTGTTATAATGGCTATTATCAAAAAGACAAGAGACAACAAGTGTTGGCAAAGATGTGTAGAAAAGGGAACCCTTGTGCACGGTTGGTGAGAATGTAAACAGGTGCAGTCACTGTGGAAAACAGTCTGGAGGTTCCTCAAAAATTATTCAAACAGTTCATGACCAGGGAAATCAAAATGGCCAACAAACATGCTATGCTACACAACATCACCAGTGACAACAGAAATGCAAAACCAAACGGCACTATTTCTTACTGGAATGGCAAAAATTAAAATTTCTGAAAGCTCTTGCTTGGTTTCTACGAGGATATGGAGAAAAAAAGGAGTGTTCATATACTGTCAGTGGAAGGGGAATTTGGGACAAACACTTTGGAGTTAAATTTGGAACTAACAAATTTGAAGTTGTTAATACTCTAGAATCCAGCAATTCCACTCACAGAGATACACCCTGGAGAAGCTAACATGCATGCACAATGCAAAGCGCCTCACTGTCTATCAAGAGGAGAATAAACAAACAAACAAACTGGGCCGTAAGCACATAATTCAGAGTACTCAAAAATAGTATACAGCAGCTAAAATGAATGAAGTGGCTCTATCTGTATCAGTATGGTTAAATCTCAAAAGCATGATATGGGGTTTAACAAAAGCAAGTCGTTGAGTGACATGCAGAAGACAATGCTTTCAGTATGACACCTTTGGCACATCTCAATACGACACATTTTATGGCTACACTATATAGACATGGATGTACACTATACAGATATGCACTGAAACTATAAATAAACCCAGGAGAATGAAGAACATCAAAGTTAAGACAGCAATCACTACTGAGGAAAGACTGATACATTGGTAGCAGAAATATTCCCAATTTTTCTCCCCATCCTGTGTCCATGCTTTTTGCTATGGGACTTTAGTAGCACTTCTCATCAAAAGAAGGAGCCTATTACCTCACTCCTAGAATATGCGATGGCTTTGGGACTTGTTTTAACCAGCGGAATGTGGTATACAAGTGATGTGTGTCAGTTCTGAGTCTAGGCCTCAGAGGCATCGCACGATCCCACTGTCTTTTCCGATCTGCTGACGCACGTGAGCAAGTTGGGGCCAGCCTCCTGGAGGATGAGACCCAGTGAAGGACAGTCCAGGTGTCCCAGCTGAGGTCAGCTTATTCCAGCCTACAGCCAGCTGACCTCCAAACACCTGAGAGAGACAAGCCAAGATCATCAGAGCCGCCCACCTGACCTACTGAAGTGGATCTGAAGACTGAGCCCAGGTAAGACCAGAGCAGCCAAGGTGACCAAGGAGTCATGAGGAGTAATAAGGGCTTATTGTTTCAGCCACTAAGTTTCCAGGTGGTTTGTTCCTGAGAAATAGCTGACATAAGGAGGAGCACAGAATGCAGGAGGGGCAAAAGGGACAAGGGTTCAACTGTATCTTTGATGTTTTATGTCTTAAGAGAGACCCGAAGCAAACACAGCAAAATATTAAGATTGCACAAATATAGGTAGTAGAGAAATGAGGATGTTATCTAATCCTCCTAGCTTCTCTGTATGTGTGAAGTATTTCACAATAAAAGAAAATTTACACAGAAGAGTAAATGTCCAATGTGCTACCCCAGACAAGGTGGCCTAGAGGGTTTTAAAAAAGAACAAAGAGATGAACTTGCCCTCTTGCCCCCTCCCTACTTCACCGTCACCACACACGCAGAGCCGAGGGAGTGGACCACGGATTTCTGAGTTCACATTCTCTTCTCTCATCCCCGGGACGTCTTCCCTAACCGTCCTGGAACTGAATCCTTTGCCAGGATTTAATCCTCTGGCCTCAGTGAGTCATCTGCACAACAGCACACAGATGATCAGCGCACGGACAGGAGCTCCTCAGAGATGAACCAGGGAAGAAAGCATCCCAGGGGCAAATTCTATGCTCCTGCTCCGGGGGTAGCAGACTTTAAATCTCCCAACTACTTCATACTATCGTTATGTCCAAAATCCAGATTCACCCGATAAAAATGTGAGAGTCCTTCCTGCTCCACTCAAATACAGGGTTAGTCACCTACCCTGTGACTTCCTCCTGACACTCTCACCTGCCCCCCCGTCCTTTGAATTTGTTGCCGCTCCTGGCACAGGCGGCGTTGTGTGTCTGCCAGGAGATTTGTGCTTGCCCATCGAGAGGGACGAAAGCTCCAGGGGATACGCACTCCATGCCAGAGAGAGAAAGGGCCAGGCCGTCTGCTCCCAAGGGGCTCAACATCCCTCTCGGCCCAATGCATTGCTCGTGTTTCTGTTTTGACGTCCACAGCCATCTATGTGCATCGTATTCTGCACTGACTGTGTACTTTCCTGTGTGCGGGCTGGTCCTGCAAGTTACCCTGAGTTCTCGTCCCAACTCAATTGGGCTGCTCGCTGCGTGAGGACACGGTGAGGTAAGTGACTTCGTGTTCCTACGATCCAGTGAAAGGAAAGAAGGAAAAGAGGAGAAAGGTCAGACAGGAAGGAAGAAAGGAAGGAAGGATAATAGCAGCATATATTTATAGAATGACTATATGCCAGGTCGTGTGCGCTTTCTTTTTTAATCCTCCCAACTACTAAGTGAGGTAGATACTATTATTAATGTTTCCTAGCTTACAGATGAGGAAACACGCTTCCGAGGGTAGCTAATACGCCTGGGGACAAGCCATGGCAAGTAAATCAGGGAGGCAGTCTTTGAGGCAGATTTGTTTAACTGGGTTCCCATCTCTGATGTCAGACTGTCATGCTGAGAGTTTTGAGCACAGAGGAGCAGATAACAAGGAACCAGGACTTCACCATAAAGAAAGAAAAGGAAAGAAGGATAGAAAGCAGAAGAGAACACAGAGGGAGGGAGAGACCCACTAACACAGGTGTCACACCGAAACTGCACCGTTTCTGCTTCATCCCTAGACATCTCCAGAAAGGATCTGCGTGCTTCTTGGGTACTGTGTTCCGGGTTTCATTCTCCATGTGACAAAGGCATCCACAGAGAGCTCGTCATGCTCTCCTGCCTGCGAGAGAAGACAGTCGACTCTGGTGCTGTGGACCCTGAGTTAGCAAATCCTGCAAGCCTCTCATCACAGTTTCATCAGCCAGTCAATACATAACCTTTCTTATGTGTGTTTCTTTCTAAACACTCCTTATTTAATACAGATTGTTGACTCGTTAACACTGAACTCACAACCAGCAGCGCCGCAACTGATGCCTAAGTGGACAAAGCTCATCTAACACCTGTATTTCTCCATAAGGCACATCACACCTTCCTTGCACTTACGAACCCCAGATAGCCTTTCAGCACTACACTTGAGGGTCATTTTAAACAGCAAAATCACCAAGAAAAAGCACAAAAATGTAAAAAATGTGGCAGGAAATAGACCTTGTGGCAGGAAGGACACTTGTTTATGTTAGTGGGGCTGAGACCAGAAGGTGGAGGGTCACCCTTCTTCTCTCAGCTGGGAGTGTGTGTGTGTCCGGCGACTCAGTTTTCCGCTGCTCTGTGCATGTGCACAGACGATGCCCAAGACGGTGCCAAAGGGCCCCCCTTTCATCCTGAGGGTCGGTTACAATATCCACGCAACTTGGAGTTGATGAGACTATTGCTTTTGTAAATGCTTTATTATTTTGGAGTTACAAATACATTTTAGCAAGCAGGAGAATTTGCAAATGTAGAGGCCACGATGAATGAGGATTCATTGCATGTAGCATGAAGTTGAGCCAATTCTCAGACTCGGACATAGGAGGAACTCTGCTTCCTCTGGGAAGACAGGAAAAGCAGTAGTAGTAGTAACTGTAGCTGTGTATATGGAACAGGATCTCACGTGTTAGTCCTGCAGGGAACCTCAGGAGGCTACCCATCCATTCCCGGGCTTTAGTTGGGATTTTGTTCTGGTCATGAGAGATTGTCAGCATCACAGGTCACAGAAAAGTCTAAATCTTCTTACTTTAATCAAATAGCTCCTCAAGTCCCTTGCCTTTGTACAGCCTTCTAGAGGCTGGATCTTGCTCAGCTCTGTGCCTTCGTGTACAGAAGAAACTCGGCAAACACTTGCTGTGTATTGAACGGGACTCAGGTCAATCTGCCACTATGTGGTCCTTACCCCACCCTCCCTTTGTAACATATTCTCATGTAAATATTTCCTTCTAAAGCTGTGTTTCCCAACTTGAGGTTTCTGGAATTAGTGGTCCTTAGAGTTGTCTTAAATATGTCACTGAGCTATTGAAAAAAAATCTTTCCAAAAATACATTTCACTAGGACAAGACTTCACAGGTTAACATAAAATGGCAAGGTTTTGTTTTTGATTTTGTGAACCCGCCTGGAACTATAGAGCGATAATTCTTTTTTTTTGTAACTCATCAGTATTTTATTTATTTTATTTTATTTTATTTTATTTTTGGCTGCGTTGGGTCTTCGTTGCTGCGTGCAGGCTTTCTCTAGTTGCAGTGAGCGGGGGCTACTCTTCGTTGCAGTGCGCGGGCTTCTCATTACGGTGGCTCCTCTTTTTGCAGCACAGGCTCTAGGAGCACAGGCTTCAGTAGTTGCAGCACGCAGGCTCAGTAGTTGTGGCGCACGGGCTCTAGAGCGCAGGCTCAGTAGTTACGGCGCACGGGCTTAGTTGCTCCGCATCATGTGGGATCTTCCTGGACCAGGGCTCAAATCTGTGTCCCCTGCATTGGCAGGTGGATTCTTAACCATTGTGCCACCAGGGAAGTCCCTGTACAGTGATAATCCTATGCCATGATACTATCTATTGCTTGCTAATACCATCTATCTCTCAGCTCCACAGACATATCTTTGATGAATGAAAAACAGATAACCGCTCAAATTGCTAAGGGAAAGTTTTCAGAACATTTCAGGGAAATATGGGGGGAGATAATGGAAAGGTTCTTTGATGGTTCAAAGATAGAAAACCATCCATCTAAATGGTTCTGAACACATGGAACTTTTTGTAAATAGGTGTTATAAAATATTTTTTATTATTTCTAAATAATGATAAGGATTTTTACACTGCCCTGACTTCTTTTAGGCAAAGCAGTCCAATTTCACCTAAATGGGAAAACTAAGTAACAGAAGCAAACTTCTTCACCTAGAAGCTGGAGAATAGGCCTGAGGAGCCGCTCTTTCAGCTTTGTTCGTTCTTTCAACACGGCTCTGCTGATCCTCCCGAGGGCCTCTTGAACAGGAATCTTTCTGTGAATTCACCTTTCCTTTGTGGAACGTTTTTTCTTCTTGTGAGAATCAGCCAGGATCCAACTGCAGTGACACAGACAGCATGTACTGTGCCAGTAAGAGATCTGCCAGCGCCCAGGCAACCTAAGTTGTGTTTCTCTTGAAATTCCTTTTCACGCATTTCTTCCATTCCCGTCGCAATGTCATTCCGAGGAACAGCTGGTGCCACCCTTCCCCGTCGAGGCAAGGTTACAGCCTCGCTGGGTTTTGTGCTTTGAGAACAGAAATGGGGGAAGGGGAGGAAAGGGCAGTAGGGACCGGAGACCTCAGGCTCAGTGCCTGCCTCATTTCCAAAGTGTGTTTTTAAAGCCTTGAGGACCTTGTCGGCTGTCGTAGGAATGCTTAACTGTTTGTACAAATAAAGAACCTGACGCTCAGTGAGACAGTCTTCACCAATGTCTGCACGAAGGCCCGGGCCCTGCCCGGTATCCCCAGAAGGCTCTTGCGATCAGCTTCTTCACCATCCGAGCTGTGTATCCCGCCTCCTTTATCTACTCCTGCTCCCATCTGGACCTGATACCGAGGATGACCCTTCTCTTCTCAGCTTGCCAAGCCATCTTCTTCACATCATTCATGGAGTGTCTGAGACCACTCCCATCCAAGAAGGCTTCTAGAACACTCGGGGAAATAGCCTTAATCTCATCCTTCTCAGTCCAAATACAAAACTACAGACCTCATCTTAAATCTTTACCATGTAGTATTTTAAATTATGTATTTGTTATCGGCTTAGTGTTCGGTGTGTCTTCATAAAAATGGTATGTAACACCATAGCTTGATTTTTTCCAATCTTACCACTTCTGTATATTTCATAATATAGCACCATGTGAAAAACAGATACCTAATACATTTATTTTGATTTCATAGGCCAAATGGTACCTTTAAATTGCCCTGCTGTGAAAGCCACCACTTAATACCTAATAAAACAGCCTTGAGGTGACAAAGGAAGGGCTGGGTAGCAGCTCTCACCCACCTTCTGTGAATGAACCCTTATCCCTGCACCTGACCCCTGGCTGCACCCTTCAAGCTGTTGGCTTTATACTTAGTTACAGGAATTCTGTGAAAAGATTCTCCTCTTTTTGAATGCCTATTATTCATTTACTAAAATTTTTTTTTAAATTTAATTTTGCTGAAGTATCGTTGATTTACAATGTTGTGTTAGTTTCCGGTGTAGAGCAAAGTGATTCAGATACATATATACATACTTTTTCGGATTCTTTTCCATTATAGTTTATTACAAGATATTGACTATAGTTCCCTGTACTATAGGTAGGACCTTGTTATCTATTTTATATTATATATAGTAGTTTGTATCTGCTAATCCCAAACTCCTAATTTATTGAATAGGTATAAACTGAACATCTTTTGATCATACTACACCTACTTCTACTCGACCTGTCATAGTACAAACCCTGACAGTCTCTGACCCTGGTCTTGCACAGCCCAGTTTTCTGTCTGTCTACCTGGCTTTGCATTAGAAGCAGTTGCAATGGTAGCATTCATGCTCAGAAGACAATTTCTTGCTCCAAGGACAGAGCACCTACCTTGTTCTTGGTGGGATCACCAGGCTCTTTGGAAAAGGATGTGGAAAGTGTTAGTGAGTAATGGACCCAGTCTGGAGTGGTGTTCTCCTTAGGGTTGTTACTGGACAGTTGTTTCCTTGAGTAGAAAATCAAGACACATTCTATGAGAAAGTTTTTTCTGTGCCAAAAGATTTTCCATACGTTATTACATTTAGGCATACTAATAGAGTGCTTTTTGTTTCTTGGAATCAAGACAGACCATCTTATGATGATGTCAGAGGTCCTCCAGTTCAGTCTGCTGGCCAGTTACAATCTGCATACAATTTGGATTGGATGAAACTACTGCTTTTGTAGATGCCTTTATTCGTTGTAGTCACTACTCGTAGCAAATATGTTCTAGATGGGATAGGTAAGGGATAGGGAGCATCTGAGAATGTAGTTCTACAAGGAAAGACAGTGGAAAAGGTGGCGAAACAGCAGAGGCAGAAATGGGGACACAGTTATCAGCAAAGTAATGCAGGAAGCCAAATGATTAAGGAAGCTGAGAACGCAGTAAGCAGAAATAAAGATGCTCCTCGCTGTCTGATCATCACCATGTTGACTCAGTGTCACGAAAACACTGCCAGGTGCTGCTTTAGACCAACTTCCACCAGGCCCGCATGTAGGCACACTACTTTCCCAGTCCACGAAACATTATTAATAGACAAGGGCAAGGTCACAAAGGGAAGATGAGACAGGAGTAAAGAATCCAAAGTCCTTTCTTGACTCTTATAAAACCTTAGAAAGAGTACCTTAAAAGCAAGTTTTTGAAAGGGAGGGATTTAAAAGTCACATTTGTCTCATATGCTTCTATAAAAAGATTATCACAAGAAATCTATACTTGCAATGTATATTTCACTGCTTTGTAATTTTTAAAATTTAATTGGAAAATAAGGTAGAGGGAAGGTTTTATTTGTATGTTAATTAAGCCTTGTACCTGGTATGATTCAAACCTTTTGGAAAAGTCAACTATCTCCATGAAATTTTAGTGAATAGTCTCCTACACCTAGTGTCTGTGTGTGACACACAGGAAGTTTTAACTCACAAATATTCACAGATAGGACATAATGGTAGGAAAAAAGGACACTTTTTTTTCATAAAGAGACTTTAAGAATAAATGTATAGAGGAGAGGAACCAAGATGGCGGAGTAGAAGGACGTGCTCTCACTCCCTCTTGCAAGAACACCAGAATCACAACTAACTGCTGAACAATCACTGACAGGAAGACACTGGAACTCACCAAAAAAGATACCCCACATCCAAAGACAAAGGAGAAGCCACAATGAGACGGCAGGAGGGGCGCAATCACAGTAAAATCAAATCCCATAACTGCTGGGTGGGTGACTCACAAACTGGAGAACACTTATGCCACAGAAGTCCACCCACTGGAGTGAAGGTTCTGAGCCCCACGTCAGGCTTCCCAACCTGGGGGTCCGGCAACGGGAAGAGGAATTCCTAGAGAATCAGACTTTGAAGCCTAGTGGGAATTGATTGCAGGACTTTGACAGGACTGGGGGAAACAGAGACTCCACTCTTGGAGGGCACACACAAAGTAGTGTGTGCATCGGGACCCAGGGGAAGGAGCAGTGACCCCACGGGAGACTGAACCAGACCTACCTGCTAGTGTTGGAGGGTCTCCTGCAGAGGCAGGGGGTGGCTGTGTCTCACCGTGAGGACACAGACACTGGCAGCAGAAGTTCTGGGAAGTACTCCTTGGCGTGAGCCCTCCCAGAGTCTGTCACTATCCCCAACAAAGAGCCCGGGTAGGCTCCAGTGTTGGGTTGCCTCAGGCCAAACAACCAACAAGGAGGGAACCCAGCCCCACCCATCAACAGTCAAGTGGATTAAAGTTTTACTGAGCTCTGCCCATCAGAGCAACAGACAGCTCTACCCACCACCAGTCCCTCCCATCAAGCCTCTTAGATAGCCTCATCCACCAGAGGGCAGAGAGAAGAAGAAAGAAGAACTACAATCCTGCAGCCTGTGGAACAAAAGCCACATTCACAGAAAGATAGACAAGATGAAAAGGCAGAGGGTTATATACCAGATGAAGGAACAAGATAAAACCCCAGAAAAACAACTAAATGAAGTGGAGATAGGCAACCTTCCAGAAAAAGAATTCAGAATAATGATAGTGAAGATGATCCAGGACCTCGGAAAAACAATGGAGGCAAAGATCGAGAAGATGCAAGAAATGTTTAACAAAGACCTAGAAGAATTAAAGAACAAAACAAACAGAGATGAACAATACAATAACTGAAATGAAAACTATACTAGAAGGAATCAATAGGAGAATAACTGAGGCAGAAGAATGGGTAAGTGACCTGGAAGACAGAATGGTGGAATTCACTGCTGCAGAAAAGAATAAAGAAAAAAGAATGAAAACAAATGAAGACAGCCTAAGAGACCTCTGGGACAACATTAAATGCAACAGCATTCACATTATAGGGGTCCCAGAAGGAGAAGAGAGAGAGAAAGGACCTGAGAAAATATTTGAAGAGATTATAGTCGAAAGCTTCCTTAACATGGGAAAGGAAATAGCCACCCAAGTCCAGGAAGCACAGAGAGTCCCATACAGGATAAACCCAAGGAGAAACACGCCAAGACACATAGTAATCAAATTGGCAAAAATTAAAGACAACGAAAATTATTGAAAGCAGTGAGGGAAAAACAACAAATAACATACAAGGGAACTCCCATAAGGTTAACAGTTGATTTCTCAGCAGAAACTCTACTAGCCAGAAGGGAGTGGCATGGTATACTTAAAGTGATGAAAGGGAAGAACCTACAACCAAGATTACTCTACCCGGCAAGGGTCTCATTCAGATTTGATGGAGAAATCAAAAGCTTTACAGACAAGCAAAAGCTAAGAGAATTCAGCACCAGCAAACCAGCTCTACAACAAATGCTAAAGGAACTTCTATAAGTGGGAAACACAAGAGAAGAAAAGGATCTACAAAAACAAACCCAAAACAATTAAGAAAATGGTCATAGGAACATACATATCGATAATTACGTTAAACATGAATGGATTAAATGCTCCAAGAGACACAGGCTTGCTGAATGGATACAAAAACAAGACCCATCTATATGCTGCCTACAAGAGACCCACTTCAGACCTAGGGACACATACAGACTGAAAGTGAGGGGATGGAAAAAGATATTCCATGCAAATGGAAATCAAAAGAAAGCTGGAGTAGCTATACTCATATCAGATAAAATAGACTTTAAAATAAAGAATGATACAAGAGACAAGGAAGGACACTACATAATGATCAAGGGATCAATCCAAGAAGAAGATATAACAATTATAAATATATATGCACCAAACATAGGTGCACCTCAATACATAAGGCATCTGCTAACAGCTATAAAAGAGGAAATCGACAGTAACACAATAATAGTGGGGGACTTTAACACCTCACTTACACCAATGGACAGATCATCCAAACAGAAAATTAATAAGGAAACAGAAGTTTTAAATGACACAATAGACCAGATAGATTTAATTGATATTTATAGGACATTCCATCCAAAAACAGCAGACTACACTTTCTTCTCAAGTGTGCACGGAACATTCTCCAGGATAGATCACATCTTGGGTCACAAATCAAGCCTCAGTAAATTTAAGAAAATTGAAATCATATCAAGCATCTTTTCTGACCACAACGCTATGAGATTAGAAATGAATTACAGGGGAAAAAACGTAAAAAACACAAACACATGGAGGCTAAACAATATGTTACTAATAACCAAGCGATCACTGAAGAAATCAAAGAGGAAATCAAAAAATACCTAGAGACAAATGACAATGAAAACACGACGATCCAAAACCTATGGGATGCAGCAAAAGCAGTTCTAAGAGGGAAGTTTATAGCTATACAAGCCTACCTCAAGAAACAAGAAAAATCCCAAGTAAACCATCTAACCTTACACCTAAAGGAACTAGAGAAAGAAGAACAAACAAAGCCCAAAGTTAGGAGAAGGAAAGAAATCATAAAGATCAGAGCAGAAATAAATGAAATAGAAACAAAGAAAATAGCAAAGATCAATAAAACTAAAAGCTGGTTCTTTGAGAAGATAAACAGAATTGATAAACCATTAGCCAGACTCATCAAGAAAAAGAGGGAGAGGACTCAAATCAATAAAATTAGAAATGAAAAAGGAGAAGTTACAACAGACACCACAGAAATACAAAGCATCCTAAGAGACTACTACAAGTAACTCTATGCCAATAAAATGGACAACCTGGAAGAAATGGACAAATTCTTAGAAAGGTATAACCTTCCAAGACTGAACCAGGAAGAAATAGAAAACATGCACAGACCAATCACAAGTAATGAAATTGAAACTGTGATTAAAAATCTTCCAACAAACAAAAGTCCAGGACCAGATGGCTTCACAGGTGAATTCTATAAAACATTTAGAGAAGAGATAACACCCATGCTTCTCAAACTCTTCCAAAAAATTGCAGAGGAAGGAACACTCCCAAACTCATTCTATGAGGCCACCATTACCCTGATACCAAAACCAGACAAAGATACTACAAAAAAAGAAAATGACAGACCAGTATCACTGATGAATATAGACGCAAAAATCCTCAACAAAATACTAGCAAACAGAATCCAACAACACATTAAAAGGATCATACACCATGATCAAGTGGGATTTATCCAGGGATGCAAGGATTCTTCAACATACGCAAATCAATCAATGTGATACACCATATTAACAAATTGAAGAATAAAAACCATATGATCATTGCCATAGATGCAGAAAAAGCTTTTGACAAAATTCAACACCCATTTATGATAAAAACTCCCCAGAAAGTGGGCACAGAGGGAAACTACCTCAACATAATAAAGGCCATATATGACAAACCCACAGCAAACATCATTCTCAATGGTGAAAAACTGAAAGCATTTCCTCTAAGATCAGGAACGAGACAAGGATGTCCACTCTCGCCACTATTATTCAACATAGTTTTGGAAGTCCTAGCCATGGCAATCAGAGAAGAAAAAGAAATAAAAGGAATACAAATTGGAAAAGAAGAAGTAAAACTGTCACTGTTTGCAGATGACATACTATACATAGAGAATCCTAAAAATGCAACAGGAAACTACTAGAGCTAATCAATGAATTTGGTAAAGTTGCAGGATACAAAATTAATGCACAGAAATCTCTTGCATTCTTATACACTAATGATGAAAAATCTGAAAGAGAAATTATGGAAACACTCCCATTTACCATTGCAACCAAAAGAATACCTAGGAATAAAACTACCCAGGGAAACAAAAGACCTGTATGCAGAAAACTATAAGACACTGATGAAAGAAATTAAAGATGATACCAACAGATGGAGAGATATACCATGTTCTTGGATTGGAAGAATCAATATTGTGAAAATGACTATACTACCCAAAGCAATCTACAGATTCAATGCAATCCCCATCAAATTACCAATGGCATTTTTTACAGAACTAGAACAAATCATCTTAAAATTTGTATGGAGACACAAAAGACCCCAAAAAGCCAAAGCAGTCTTGAGGGAAAAACACGGAGCTGGAGGAATCAGACTCCCTGACTTCAGACTATACTACAAAGCTACAGTAATCAAGACAATATGGTACTGACACAAAAACAGAGACATAGCTCAACGGAACAAGATAGAAAGCCCAGAGATAAACCCACGCACCTATGGTCAACTAATCTATGACAAAGGATATACAATGGAGAAAAGACAGTCTCTTCAATAAGTGGTGCTGGGAAAACTGGACAGCTACATGTAAAAGAATGAAATTAGAACACTCCCTAACACCATACACAAAAATAAACTCAAAATGGATTCAAGACCTAAATGTAAGACCGGACACTATAAAACTCTTAGAGGAAAACATAGGAAGAATACTCTTTGACATAAATCACAGCAAGATCTTTTTTGATCCACCTCCTAGAGTAATGGAAATAAAAACAAAAATAAACAAATGGGACCTAATGAAACTTCAAAGCTTTTGCACAGCAAAGGAAACCATAAACAAGATGAAAAGACAACCCTCAGAATGGGAGAAAATATTCGCAAACAAATCAACGGACAAAGGATTAATCTCCAAAATATATAAACAGCTCATGCAGCTCAATATTAAAGAAACAAACAACCCAATCCAAAAATGGGCAGAAGACCTAAACAGACATTTCTCCAAAGAAGACATACAGATGGCCAAGAAGCACATGAAAAGATGCTCAACCTCACTAATTATTAGAGAAATGCAAATCAAAACTACAAGGAGGTATCATCTCACACCAGTTAGAATGGGCATCATCAGAAAATCTACAAACAACAAATGCTGGAGAGGGTGTGGAGAAAAGGGAACCTCTTGCACTGTTGGTGGGAATGTAAATTGATACAGCCACAATGGAGAACAGTATGGAGGTTCCTTAAAAAACTAAAAATAGAATTACCCTATGATCCAGCAATCCCATTACTGGGCATATACCCAGAGAAAACCATAATTCAAAAAGACACATGCACCCCAATGTTCACTGCAGCACTATTTACAACAGCCAGGTCATGGAAGCAACCTAAATGCCCATCGACAGACAAATGGATAAAGAAGTTGTGGTACATATATACAATGGAATATTATGCAGCCATAAAAAGGAACGAAACTGAGTCATTTGTTGAGACGTGGATGGATCTAGAGACTGTCATACAGAGTGAAGTCAGAAAGAGAAAAACAAATAACGTATACTAACGCATGCATGTGGAACCTAGAAAAATGGTACAGATAAACCGGTTTACAGGGCAGAAGTTGAGACACAGATGTAGAGAACAAACGTATGGACACCAAGGGGGGAAAACTGCGGTGGGGTGGGGATGGTGGTGTGCTGAATTGGGCGATTGGGATTGACATGTATACACTGATGTGTATAAAATTGATGACTAATAAGAACCTGCAGTGTAAAAACACAAACAAACAACTAATACTAAACTTTCTTT
The DNA here is from genome assembly GCF_028564815.1 of Eubalaena glacialis. Lineage (NCBI taxonomy): Eukaryota > Metazoa > Chordata > Mammalia > Artiodactyla > Balaenidae > Eubalaena > Eubalaena glacialis. The sequence goes on along the minus strand of NC_083726.1, from coordinate 112,708,497 downwards.
GGGTTATTTGTATGGAAATATGTTAATATAAATGTTTCAGACATTACATGAAATTTCTAAAAATCTTGTATGTTCTGGTATAATGTTATAAGTCATAATTCTAGTTATTACTTTAAAATGTATATCTCAGAAATAACTAAATTTCCTTGTCAATTGCATTATAATGAACTTTCATCAAATCTTTAACCGTGGTCATTTTTAAGTCTTTTGTCATTTACAGACAGTTCTGGGTGTACGCTGATGCTTTTGCAAAAATGTTCCTATAAAAGGGTTTCATCTTCAGGGAATTCATGGAAAAGACTCTGACAAGTACAGGTTTCTGGTAACTGACTATATGGCTGAACTGAATGAATAAGCATTTTCAGAACTCTAATGGAAAACTGATGAACTCATAGAAGTGCTAACAAAAGATCAAGATGAAAAAAATAATTAATTACATGGGACTGAGTGAACTGATGAGGATGATTATAATTTTTGTGACTTTCTGTTTGAATAAAAAAAAAAATCCCACAAGGACTCAGAGGCAAAAAATATACAATTTTCACTGCAAAGTAAAGGAGCTGTTACAGTGGAGGATTACTGGACTGAATGTCAATATTATGACATAGTATGAGGGTGTTTTGTGTTTGGTAATTGCAATCATTGTTGCTTTTGTTGTGGTCATCCATTTACAATGCTTGGTGTCAGTTTATTTATCTCTTGTAAAAATAAAATACAGTGTGTATGTGTGAAAAAAAAACTGTATAAGTAAGGGGCTGAGCACTAGTCTGTACGGCATGTGGATTTTGGAACGTTTAACAGATGTTTATCATGATTTGATTCGTGGCTTGGGTGGCAAGTCCTCTTTCTGGGCATCTTTTGCTTGACAGAATCCCAGCACATCTCAAGTTCCTGGATAGTTTACGCATCCTCTTCTGCCAGATATCAATCTAGGGGGTTTAGTGCTTGGATGTCAGGGTGAGTGTTGATGATACTCGGAAGATCTGGGGAAGCATGTTACTAAGTTGGTAAAACATTTCTTCAGAAATGCTCTGTTAAGAGGTAAGAAAAAAAAAAAGTTTGCACTTGTTAAATCATCACTGATTAAAAAAAAATGTTTAAGTATTTTAAAACATGGAAGTAATGGCAGTAGTTCTAGACATGGAGTGTAATATGTGAACACTATCTTTCAGAGCTGATTTAACTGCACAGCTGTGGGCAGGGGTGTTTCTCTGGATCCAGCCTCTGAGAACCTACGCTATTTCTGTCAAATAATAAGTCTGATTACCAGAAAAACCCCTAGATAATAGTAGTGCATTCAGTGATAAAAGTACACCCGTTTTGCTAAATTCTACATAGAACACAGAATCATTCTCTGCTCATGTCCTTCTTTATGAATCTATATAACATAAATGTGGGGCGGGGGAGGAAAGATGAGTTAAGTTCAGCTTTGGGGTTTAATCAAAGATCCCTTGAGTGGCAGATACTAACATCTTTGACAGTAAACTAAGTGCCTTGATGGCATCCAAACACTTCTCCCCTTAAAACACAGAAAGCTGCTAGCATTTTCTTATGCTATTTTGAGTTTACGGCAGTGTGCCTAGCTATGTCTGCGAGGAATATCACAACAGAGACTGAACTGGGGTGAGAGCTATCCAGATAACACACCTGTGGTACCAGAAATTGCACTGTCCTAGAAATTCCTCCGTCCCATGAAGCCATTTCCATCATGAAACCTAAAATAGAACAACAGACTTTGCTGAATTATGAGTTCTGGTCTTCAAACCTACCAGTCCTTTACTGAAAATAAACTGAATTTTCATCGTGGGGCTGCACGTCTTGACTTTTTAGGTAGCTACTTGCCTGCAGGAAAGGCTAAGCCTGAAGGCCAGATAAACTTCTGCAATCCTTATTTCTCCAGGCCAGAGAGGTTTCACATAGTTCCGTCAACACACTTGTAATGATCATTTCTTAAGTCCTATTTTGCCTCCACACAATGAAGCCAAAACAGGTTATTAAAGATTAATTAAACACGTGGTTCTATTTTCTTCTCTTTTTAAGAAAATAAAAGGTAACAGAGAGTAAGCTCTATCAATGTCCAAATATCCTCACATTTCAAGAGGTCTGGAGGGAGTTCCCTGGTGGCCTAGTGGTTAGGATTCCAGGCTTTCACTCCTGTGACCCAGGTTCAATCCCTGGTCAGGGAACTGAGATCCTGCAGGCCGTGTGACACGGCCCAAAAAAAAAAGGAGGGCTGGAGATTTTATTTTGTGATTGGAAAAAGGTAGATAAAAAAGCCGCTATGAAATATTTGCTTGTTAAACCATTTAACTGAGGCACCAGATGACAGGGGTAACTGCTACAATTCTTTCTCCTGGCTTGCTCTACTTTCAATATTTTCAAGGAAGAAATATAGGTCGTTGTTGTTAAATATAAGGTTGTGTTTACCTTTGACACACTTAAACACAAGTTCTGCTCTCCTTAAGCACCACGGTATAGTCATTTCCTAAAAACAGAAACAAAACAAATCATGTTTTTAACTGAACTTTGGAAAAAAGAAAAAATATATATATATGGTCAGATCTTAATTTATCTATAATGTTGACCATCCACTTACAGGCAACCATTAGCTAATTTCAGCTAGATTTCCTCTGGTTTTTAGGCATGTAACCTGTTCCAGCTGTTAGACTATACTTGTGGAATGCAAACTAACTGAATTAGCCTAGTCAATATAATTTTAAAAATGAACATTCCCTTAAAACTTTCTACATAATTAACTCTAAAGACAAATATATGTGACATAGGAACTCCACCTACTTCTCTCAATATGTTAGCATGAATAATTCTATTAAATTGTACAATATTTGAATAAGCAATGCATTAAAATGTTTTCCTTGGGGCTTCCCTGGTGGCGCAGTGGTTAAGAATCTGCCTGCCAAGGCGGGGGACACAGATTCGATCCCTGGTCCGGGAAGATCCAACATGCCACAGAGCAACTAAGCCCGTGCACCGCAACTACTGAGCCTGTGCTCTTGAGCTCATGAGCCACAACTACTGAGCCCGCGAGTCACAACTACTGAAGCCTGCGTGCCTAGAGGCCGTGCTCCACTACAAGAGAAGCCACCGCAGTGAGAAGCCCTCGCACCGCAACGAAGAGCAGGCCCCGCTCGCCGCAACTAGAGAAAGCCCGCGCGCAGCAATGAAGACCCAATGCAGCCAAAAATAAATAAATAAATTTAAATTTAAGAAAAATGTTTTCTGTGTATAACATGTTATTACAAAATACCAGAAACAAACAAGCACCCTATCCCAGCCACCTAACAAACCAAATGAGCTCTTTTTTGGACGCTCCTTCCTAACCCTTGACCAAGTGAGCACATGCGTGCTGCGAACCAACCAACCCACACATTTATACTTTTCTGTGGTCATGATCAGCGATTGTGCCATTTTAAATTCTATTTCTTTTCACTATTATCGAATTACTTTCCCATGCTGCAAGTGTTTGTAACTGTAACAATAAAATACGTTTAGTAATTCATTATGGTGATCCTTCATCTCTTTGGGTCTTAGGATCTTTTTTACACTCTTAAAAATCACTGAGGACTGCACTGAGCTTTTGTTTATGTGGATTATGTCTCCTGATATTTATTGCGTTAGAAATTAAAACTGAGAAAAATATAAATTTCATTTAAAAACGATAAACCCACCGTATGTTAATGTAACGTATTTTTTTAAATGTAAAGTTACTATATTTTCCAAAACAAAAAAATTTGAGTGAGAAGAAGGTCAATGCCTTACATATGTACAAATCTCACTAACGCCTGGCCTCACGGAAGACATCTGGACTCTCACATCTGCCTCTGCATCAATCTGCTGTGTGATCACACAGCCTCGGGAAGAACTCAGTGACGCTCATGCAAGAATGAGAATGCAAAAGGCACAGAGTGTCTTAGTATTATCATGAAAATATTTTTAGTCTTGCTGACCCCCAGAAGGGGCTAGCATCCTGGGGGTATCTTCAGAACACAATTTAAAAACTGCTGTTTTATTGAGTTAATGTATCATAATTTATTTAAATGGCCCCTTATAACTCAATTTCCCCTTTTTGTTAATAACATTGCAGTGGACATATTTGCGTATATGACGCATGTGTGTATCTACATCTATAGATGTCTTGTTTTTTGAAGAATTTCTTGGGATACTTACTCCTATAGATTAGTGAAATAAAATTCAAGTTTTTCCCTAAAAGGTAATATCAATTTACATTAGCCATTAGCAATGTATGCATCATCCAATTTCATCATATTGTTCACAATCACTTGGACACTTAAATATTATTTAAAACATTATTTAACATATTTACTAATTTAATAGATCCAAAACAGCATCACCCTGATGGCTTTTAAAAAATAGGCTTTATTTTTTGAAACAGTTTTAGGCTGACAGAAAAATTATGAAAATGGTACAGAGAACTGCCATACACTCCCACACTCAGTTTCCCCTGTTAACATCTTATATTAGTAGAGCACTAGAAGTGAGGCTGTCCATGTACCTATCAAGAATAAAGAGAACATACAACACAAATGAACTTATCTACAAAACAAAAATAGACTAACAGACATAGAGAACAGACTTGTGGTTGCCAAGGGGGAGGGGGTCGGGGGAAGGAAGGATTGGGAGTTTGGGATTAGCAGATGCAAACTATTATATATAGGATGGATAAACAACAAGGTCCTGCTGTTTAGCACAGGGAACCATATTCAATATCCTGCGATAAACCATAATGGAAAAGAATATGAAAAAAATGTAAATATATGTATAAGTCACTTTGCTATATAACAGAAATTAAACACAACACTGTAAATCAACTATGCTTCAATAAAATTTTAAAAAAAGGAATAAAGAAACCAGACTACATCAAACAATGGCAGGAAAATCCTTTAGCAATTCTAATCTACATTGGGTTTTCAGCGATATGTACATCTAAAGCAATAGCAGACTACAACAACTGAATTTTTTTCTACATCGTAAAATCACAATTGTGAACTTATAGGAATTGGGGTGATGACACTGAGGTGAAATAACCAACACACACACAGACAGAGAAACAGAAAGTCCTATTTTTAACAACTGACAGAAGAAAATTATTAGGAGAGAACCTAAAAGTTCATTTTGGAAATGTTTCCCCACCAAATAAGGGCTTTATCCCGTATCATTTAAGGAGCCAGATGAATCAGAGGCCGTTAGAAAGCAGCAGCTAGAATCTGATCTTCCAAGTACCCCATGTACCTTTATTGAACTTAATCATAACTGTCAAATTGCCATGATGTCACTAAAGGATTTCTATTTGCAGTCAGTTAAAAATAAAACCCCAAATACATCTTTATTCTTTCTCTTTGTAAATGCAGTACTATAAACAAATTACTTAAAAACCAGAAAAAAACCTGAACTACTATTGATACCTTATTATTAACTCAAATCCATAGTGTATGCAGATTTCCCCAGCTTTTACCTAATGACGTTTTCTGTTCGAGGACCACATCCAGGACACTTCACTCTATTGAGTCATTATGTCGCCCCAGGCTTCTCTTGCCCTGAGTTTCTCAGACTTCCCTTGTTTTTGACGAGCCTGAGTTTTGAGGAGGGCTGATCAGGTATTTTGTAGGACGCCCCCTATTAGAATTTGATGTTTGCATCATGATTAGACAGGAGCTATGGATTTGGGCAGGAACACTACAGAGGTGAAGTATCATTTTCATCACACCATATCAAGGGCAGATAATCAATGTGATTTATGACTAGTGATGTGAGCCTGGAACACCTGGCTGGGGTGGTGTTTTTAAGGTCTCCAGCCCTGACCTTCCACTCTGTCCTCTATGGGAAGAAATCACTAACTGTGAGCAGCCCACACTTAAGAGGTGGAGATTTTGTGCTCCCCTCCTTGAGGATGGAGTATCTACATAAGTTACTTGGAATTCTTCTGCATGGGAGGTTTGTTTCTTCTCCCCTATTCATTTATTTATTCGAGCATTTGTTTATATCAGTATGGACTCATGGATATTTACTTTATATTTTGGGTTATAATTACCTAACCTTCTCTCAGTCTTGTTCTAATTGGCCTCTCCGGCATTATTCACATTTTTCATGAAACGTGCCGGCCCCTCTCCTGAGCTGAATGTCACTGAGCTATCCCAGGCCTTCACCCATCTCTGACGGTCTCTGCGATCTCAGGTCTAGTTATTGCTATTGCTTCCCGTGTAGTTTCCTGGACCCCAGAATTTCCCCTTCGAACTGATTTGGCTGATTTATCTGAAATACCTTTCTGATCACGTTACACTCCTGTTCAGTAAGCTGCAATTGCTTCCTACTGCCGCATGAATAACATCTAAGACTTTCTTTAGCATTTAAGGCTAATTACCTTAGGACCCAAACTATTTCAGCTTCTATGACTTCTAAATTAAAAAAGTGAGGTTTCACTCCAGGCTGCCTGTCCGCCTTTGCCTGAACATGATCTGCAATGCCTGTCACCCACTCCTCCCATTTTCCTCAAGCCATTTCTTCTGTCTAGAATGCCCTCCCCATTCTTCCCATCTGTTGAAACCTGCTCTTCCCTCCCTAACCGTCCTCTCCTTCATGAAGTAGTTCCTAGTTCCCCAGCTACAAATGGTGTCTCTGAACTCCCGAAGTACTTTGTTTTTGTTTTATCTCCATGATCACAGTTTACTCTTTTTTTGGGGGGGCGGTGGTAGAGGAATAGGTAGGGAGATGGGATCTATGCCTTCTTTATTAAGGTGTGTGCTCTCTAAGGGCAGGAACCACTTTTTATTTACCTTTATTACCTTTATGATGATGCCTCCTACAATACTGAGCACACAGATGCTCAAGCATACAGGCTGAGTGAGTGAATCATTTATTATCCATGGAAATTTAAAAAGAAAGTGACTTTCTCTGTAGCTAGAATTAGGCTTTGAGAGGAAACTACTTTTTTTCCTTTTTCTTTTTGCCTGTGCCTCGCGGCATGCGGGATCTTACTTCCCCGACCAGGGATCGAACCCGGGCCCTCAGCAGTGAAAGTGCAGAGTCCTAACCACTGAACTGCAGGGAATTCCCAGGAAACTACTTTTTTGTGTCCAAGATACTTTTAAGATTGATAAATAAAAGGGGTCTAGTTGCCAAAAGGGCTAAAAAGTAAAGAATCCTCTTTTCCAAGACTCTGGAAGCTTATAAAAATGACTAGAATTTCCTGATGTTTAAATTAAGTTTATAATACTTCTTAGCTTCAAAGTTCAGGAAGAATATTTCCTTGTAACTGCCAACGCTGTTACAAGAGAGCCACGGTGCCTTACGGGAGTACACACATGCATGGCGTGACAAGTTTTTGTCTTTTGGCTTATTTCTGCTTAGTTTAAAAAAATGTACAGAGGGAGCAAGGTGACTAAGAAATACCTACCTGCGGCTAAGAGGAAATGTTGATAGCTCTGAAAACTACAATAATAATGTCTTACGTTTACATGGAACTTTACAATATACATAATTTGTATCTCACAAAAAACAACTTTTATAAACTAAAAAGGACACTGAGAAAGGCAGAGTGAACCACTCAAGGTCATGTGACAGCCTGAGACCTGCATTTTTTCATTTTCTTAACAGTATCTTTTGATGAGAAAAGGTTTTAAATTTTAATGAAGTACAATTTATTAAGTTTTTCTTTTATGGTTTATGTTTTTTTGGTGTCTTAACAAATCTCTGCTTAATCTGATACCAGGATTTTCTTTTGTGTTTTCCTCTAGAGGTTTTATACTATTAGCTTTTTTGGCTTAGGTCTATGATCCATTTTAAGTTAATTTTTATGTATGATTGTGAGGTAAAGCTCAAGGGTTTTTTTGTTTTTTTTTTCCTGTATAAATACCCAATTTTTCCAACACCACTGGTTGAAACACTACACTTTTCTCCCACTGAACTGCTTTGGCATCTCTGCTGTAAATCAAATGACCATTTATGCACGGATTTATTTCTGGATTCTTTATTCTGTTCCTTTGATCCACAGTCTATTCTTTTGCCAATGTCACACTGTACTGGTTATTGTAGCTTGCTAAGCTTGTAAGCCTTGAAATCAATTGCTGTAAGTTCCCCAACTTTGTTCTTTTTCAAAATTGTTTTGACTGTTTTAGGTCCTGTGTATTTCATATAAATTTTAGAATTAGCTTTATCTCCAAAATCACCTTATAAGGATTTTGATTGGGATTTAAATCTATAGATCAGTTTGAGGAGAACTGATAACGGTACTGAGTCTTCCAACCAATGAACATAGTATATCTATTTATTTAGGCCTTTTAAATTTCTTTCAGTAACTAAAAACTCAGTTTTGTAGTTGCTAGGTCGTTTTTCACAGCATCTTTTTACTTGAAGACATTTTAAGCTTGTTTTCAAGTTCTTTAAACAGAGTAATCAACTATTTTATGGTCCGTGTCTCACAATTCCAGTGCCTCAAAAGTCTTTGTGTATCTGTTTTTAGGTTTCGTTGTTTCTGCTGGTTTTCATTCGTGGTGTTTTATTTACTTACCCTTCACTTGCATTAAACATTTTATTGAAGGATCATATGTGGGAATAAATGCTAAAGTATAACTGAGTATTTGCATCACCTTAAAATGCTACTCTAAAACATAACATTTTTTCAAAATACCACGGAAATAATCAGGATCAAGGAATTATTACTATTCATACTATTATAATAAAGCACTTGTTTTTACATATAAAAAAGCATTATCTGACAGTAGCTTGTCTTATCTGTAGTTTATTGTCATCTACGATTAGCCTTTGAAACATCTCAGGCTAAGGCCAAAGCTAAGCACCACTTACGTGAGGACGACCATCGTGCACTGTGAGCACAGAGCTTCCGAAGGGCCGGCCTTCAGCACCAACGTACAGAACACGTACGATCCCACTGCATTAAAGTCAGGATCATGATGGAAATGATGAAAGACTGAAGCACAAGTTAGCACAGGGATAGTTCTAGTGTTTTGACCAAAAGTAGATGGAAAAAATCAAGTCCCTTCACTGCCCCACTTCTCTAAAGATCATCCCCTTTTATCCCTCAACAGCTTGCTTTCTTGCTTTTGGTATGTGTGGTTAATAGCGTGGTCTAGAGCAAATATCTATGAGCCAAATTAATACGAACTCTTCAGAATGATGTGAGTTAACGCAAGGTTTCATCAGGGCTATACAGAAAACACCCCAAAATACCAGCTCCAGGCAGGATCCCAGGAGATCTTCGAAGTGACAGACAATTGAATTTCCAGATGACATGAACACTCACATTCTGTTTACTTTCGCTTAGCGCTACTTAGCAGCAGGTGGATCAGAAAGGAAACTAGAAAGCTGCAGGCACCTGCACAAATACACGCCCAGGTGGTTTTTAAAACCCCCATTTGCCCACACAGAGGCTCCATCCCAAGCACCCCTGTCATTTGTTCTCTGATCGAAACCAGCACCTAAAAAGAATGGCTCTGAGGACTCTAAACCGCAAGCTTTAGACGTCAACAAGGTCACAAGAAGACATGATTTACTGGGTGTCATCGTGGGATGTGGCCTGTAGTTCTGTAAGGAGCTCTCTTCTGGAAGTAACCCTTAGTATATATTATACAGTAGGCGGCGTCTACAACACAGTGGGTCAGGTAAGCACAGAACGCTTTTGATCATGAGTTCTAACTAACAGCCAAGTGACTAAATCTTAGCGTCACATCTGTGAGAGCACATGTGAAAGAAATCCATTGAAGAAGCTGAACGGATCATGTGAAACACTTCAGACTTTGGAAATGAGGCAGGAAACTGGGCCCGGCGGCTATACTTTAGATGATAAGTGGGCACGGCACACACAGAGTAAATTCTAAACCTGTGAAATTGAAATGAGGATGCCAGTTCTAATTATGACCGCAGACAATATCTTGTATCTAAAGTTAGTGGCCGCACTTTAACTACCCAACCTGAATCTTCCAATTAGAGTAAGGCTGAACTGCAGAGGTGATTAACTGGTATATACTTTTAGGTCTTCACTGTGTGTCTTAGACGGTAGATATAAGAATTATTTCCTGGGTTTATGTACCCCTGAGGGAAATTGCAAGACTATCCTTTATCTCAAGCTTGTGCCTCGGAGGTTCCTGAAACACTCATATTAATCGGTTTCATAAGCATCATCAGCAGGTGAGAAATGGCAGTCTGGCTTTCTCATTTTTTACATTCAACAATCGCTTTGGGAAACTATTTGACTGGATCTACCAAAGCTAAACAGGTGCCTGGCCTACCGTCTACCAATTCCATCCCTAAGTATGTATCCAACAGAAATGCCAAAACATATGTTCTACAACGTTCACAGCAACATTCGTCGCAATAATCAAAACCTGGAAACCACCGAATGTCCACAAATAGTAGAATGACTAAATAACTGTGGTCCAGTCGTGCAATGGAACGCTACGTAACAATGGGAATGCGCAATCTACAACCACAAACAGTACTATGGATAAATTTCACACACACAATACCGAGCGAAAGAAGCCAGATACAGGAGTGTGTACGACAGGATTCCACCCACATAAATTACAAGAACACACCTAACTAACCCGTGCTTTTCAAAGTGAGAACAGTGGTTACCCTTGTGGAGGGAGGGAATGTGGGTTAAGCGATGGGAAGGGAGCACGGGGCGACGCTGGGGTGCTGGCTGGTGACGTTCTGTGTCATCGTCTGGGCGTTGGTGTTCAGGTGGCGAAGATGTGAGCTGTATATTTATGTGTGCTTTTCTTTATGTGTGTTATATGCTAATAAAAGGTTAAGAACAACATCTGCATCAACTACAACAATTATAACAACTAAAACCCTTCAGTCCCAAATGATTCAACAAGTTAACAGCACAAACAAAAGGAAGGGTCAGGAGCTCAGGATTCGTGACGTGAAGGTTCATTCCCCGTCTATCAGGTTAGACTGAACTCCAGGATGACAGTGTCTTCAGATCACAAAGATCTACAGAGATAAAACCGGTAAGAGCAGGATGTCTTCCTTCTTGCCGATAGATTATTTTTTCCTTTCCTGTTTTTTTAAACTGCAATTCATTTCTACGGCTGTTTTTATCGACCCTGGGACATGGACTGTTTCCGACACTGTCATCATTACCTTGCACACACTGCAATATGGTAAGTGAGAGTCTGGCAAGTCTCTTTGTTACAGGAAGAAAACAAGAGCCGAAATGCTTTGGGATCCTTGCATGAGAGCTAAGACAAATACTGCCTCTACATCCTGTGCAGTGTTGTCTGAGTTTGTAGGATAAACTTCTTGACCTGAATGGATGTTTAAATACGACCGATGGGAGGATCGTGGCTCAATATACTTTCGTGAGTTAAAATGGACACTCTGGAGACAGACTTAATGTCCTGCAGCTGGCTGTCCCAATTTAAAACATGTAACCTTTGTGACACTGTGGGAGAGGGCGCGCTATAGTATCAGATGTCTGGAAGTAAATCCGAACTTAGTGACTTTCGGAAACACTGTTTTTGAGGTTGTTTCCCACCTACATATAACCATTTTTATAAACTGGTTAACCAGGAGTCCAGCTGCAGGAATGTTTGGATGTTTCCGTGTGGCTGGAATTCATCACAAACTTTCTTTGTCACTCCCCAAAGACTCTTTTATAGATGGACTAGTTAGTGACGCTAACAATGGCTAAAAATTCCTGATGGGACTAAAACTTTATAAAGCTGCAGTGGGAAAAACAAAACAAAACATGTTGGTCAATCTCTCCTAATGCCGTATTAGGTATGACTGAGGCTGAGAAATTAAAACGTTTGATGCAGCTTGCATCTGATGGAGCCAGAATTCTTTTAATCAAAACGATAGTGTGTCTAGTAAAAATACAAATGAATTGTAAGTGGGAAATCATTTAAAATCATCTTGTCTTATATGGAATTGATTTTTTTGTGTGTGTTTATATAGAGTATTGCATTTAAAATGAGGTGTCCAATAATGTGATGAGTCTAAGTGGGGACTGAGTCACTCTAAAAAGTACAATATCAAATCTTTTACCCTGCGCTTTACGATACAGTATTTATACACATCTATTATTTTGGTAAATAACTTTCAATAATCGATGATCAAACTTCCTTCCTTTCACAAGCTGTACTTGCCAGTTAGCCATTTTGCTTTTTAAAAAAGTGCCACTCAAAACAAGCAGGCACCATGTTGCTGACATGGGTCCTTCACCACGTTGGCCACTGGCTCTCCCAGAAGGACTTGCCTGCACCCGTTTGTTTTGAGGCTGCTTTGCTCCTCCAGACTATCTGAAGTTGAATTTTTAGTCTCTGTATTATTTCTACAACTTATCCCTTCTAACCGGTTTTTATGTAGGTAAGGGAAGAAAGCAGGAGAGAAAGCACACAGTCATGGAAAGAGATTTTTTAAATTAAGAACGTAAAATAAAGTTCAGTACATCATAAATGAATGAATAATTACGCCACATTTTAGTCGTAGAAGCCAGTACTTGTATTATCCTAAGAGCATCCTTGAGAAAATGTTAAAATGAGGCTGGCTTCTTCCTGTCATCTAGCTTCTCTTTCTATTGCCTATTAATGCCTACTCAGAGAATGCAAACTAATTTTAATGTTAGCCGAAGCCAAATACAAATGTGGAGGTAAATCTAAAGCTACTTAAGACAAAAATAGATGAGAAGGGGGAGGATTAGGGGCACATGCCTTATCCAAAGCTAAAACTAAGTCTGACTTTCTAGTTTACCTACTATAGGATAATGCTAGAATTCTTTTGAACATATATGTTTAAGGATTATTCACTGTTTTATGTTATATGCCACTCAATTCTATTGATGACATATAGGAGATGCAGATAGGAGATGCAAAGCCTCATTAGTTAAACAGAAAAAGTGTTTTTAAAATGTAAAGTGGATTATTATTATTATACAGTATTTTAACATTTTCAGAAAACACTGGTATTTTTCTATCTGCTTACCTCTGACATATCATGCACCAGCAGGAGAGGAATACTTATTGTTGTGATGTCATGGGTGCAGCAAACCTTGAGTATGTTTCGGAGACCCATGATGGCAGGGTCCCGAGCAGTGATGTTTCCCGATTTCACGTTGTCGTCCACACAAAGATGGAAAGCAACATGTATTTCTGAGAGATTAGAATGCCGAGTAATGTAAAATTCTCCTGTGAACAGCAGATACAATCATGACTTTCAAATGCATCACATGACTTTCAAAAGTCACACTCATCAGTGGGCTTCATAAACAACTGTAGTGGGCAGCCAATGTGCTGAACCAGCAGAGGTGTTATCAGGAACCTGTGTTGGACTCAGGAAGCAAATATAATTAGTGCTCCTTCATTCTTGGAAAGAAGGGCAATGAAAACAGTGGCCAAATTTACCTTAGGTTCCTAAATTGGTATGAAGAGACCACCAAGCTTATTTACTCATAAGTAGGTCAAATGAGTACTCATCATCGCTATTTTGATGTAAATGCTCAAAACGTTGTACTTAACTCAAACTTAACATGTAAGAACAGGCTACTTGATGATCTGTCTTCCCTGCACCCTGAACCTGCTTCTCTCCATCTCGGTTTATGGGTCCAGTCCCCCTCCCGTTAGCTGCACAGGACAGAAACCCAGGGGTTGCCCTTAATTACTTTCTTTCTCTCACTGCCTCTTCCCCAATCCAATTCACCACCAACTATTTTCGGTGTATCGGCAACATATACCTCAAATATCTCAAATCTGAGCATTCCGTTTTTATTGCTATCACCCTAGTTCATGCTACCATCATTTCACTTAGGTTTCTGTAATAGCCTCTTAATTAACCTCTGCTCCTATTCTTGCCCACCTACACACCACATCCACATCTGCAGTCAAAACGATTTAAGTATAAATCAGATTATATCACTCTCCCATTTAACGTGGCTCACACGACACTCAGGAAAAACTCCAAACTCCGTCCTCTTGTCTCACCCTCTGCTCCTGCCTCAGCCACAGAGACTCTCCTTAAGATCTTCAGACACACAGGGCTTGTTCCCGATCCAGGGCTGCTACCCGAGAGAGGCTTTCCCCCAAGATTCTTGTCGACTGACTGCTTTTCGCCAATCACACCTCAGAGTGAAGGTCACCTCCTCCCAGAGGTCTTCCTTGACTGACCCGTCTGACTGATATAGGAATCCCTCACCCCTCACTTACTCTCTTTCACTCTGTTCTATGTTCTTCTAAGCACTGAAATTCTTCTGTTATTTGTTTATGAGGTTATTTTAAAGGGACCACTGTTTACACGCCGTGACTGTAGGGATTTTTTTCTCTCATGTTTAATGTTCTATCTCTGGCACGTGGAACAACAGGGCCTGGTACATAGAAGGTACTCGGTAAACATCTGTTCACTGAATGGGAAACAAACGTTTTGGACTGAATGCCGGTGCAGTGTTTATCAAACCTTAACTTCCAGGGTTTCTACAATCACTCTATTTTCTAGGTAGCCACGCTAGCCACTGGCTTTTATATTCTGCAGTTTCTGTCAATATAAATAAATAAAAAATATATAAAATATATATAAAACTATGTTTTTATAAACACACCTGCCTCACTGGAAAACCTGTTACGTCCTTCTAGGAAAACTCTGCTCTTCTAAGAACTATTCTTCTATCACTAACCCACGTCCTCACAAATTCTGCTCATCCTGGCTTCAAAGTCCTTATCTTAGGATTTTACTTATATTTACTTATAAACATATAGTATTTTTGAAGTACTGAATATACTTTGGCACAATGTTTAATCATTTCCAATTACTAGTGTACATAAGCTGTGCCCATGGATGCCACTGAAAGGCCCCAGGCAAAGGTCTTTTTTTTTTTTTCTTTAACTTATACAATTAAAGAACTAGATAAGCAGTAAAAGAGAAAGACCAGGGACTTCCCTGGTGGCGCAGTGGTTAAGAATCTGCCTGCCAATGCACGGGACACGGGTTCGAGCCCTGGTCCAGGAAGATCCCACATACCGCAGAGCAACTAAGCCCGTGTGCCACAACTACTGAGCCTGCGCTCTAGAGCCCGCGAGCCACAACTACTGAGCCCTCGTGCCACAACTACTGAAGCCCACGTGCCTAGAGCCTGTGCTCTGCAACAAGAGAAGCCACGGCAATGAGAAGCCCGCGCACTGCAACAAAGGATAGCCCCCGCTCGCCGCAGCTAGAGAAAGCCCGCGCGCAGCAACGAAGACCCAATGCAGCCAAAAATAAATAAATAAATTAAAAAAAAAAAAAAAAAGAGAGAAAGGCCAGTGACAGACCAGACAAAGGAAAAGTAAAAAAAAAAAAATTGTCCGGCGAGGAGTAGTAGAGCAATTTCCCTGGCAGGCAATAAAAGACGCAGACTGCTTATCAGAGACCCAGTACATCCAATGACGCGTCTCACCTCTTGAACTCCTACTGATGGTCCACCTGATGGTACTCATAGCATTAAACATGGGCTACGGTCCAGGCCTGAGGCTGAGGACTTAGTGGACAAGTCAGGTGCTCCTAATCCCCAAACTGGCACTGCTTCGTTTGACCTCAGATGACCTGTCCTGGGCCTCATTTTACCCGTTAGTAAGATGGGGGTCTCGGAGCTGGCAGTAGTAATCAAAATTACATAATATGGTAGAAAAAGGACCAGACTGGGTGTTAAAAAGATCTGGTCTCTAGCATTTATTGGCGGAATGATCTTGGGCAAATCAATTCAACTTACAGATCCTCTGTACTTCGTGTATTAAATGGGGAAAATAATGCCTGACTGCTCTCCTTAGAAAATCGTTTTGAGAATTAGATATAAACTACAAATACTTAGATAATAATAAAGCAAACCCACTGGTTAAAAGATACATAAAACAAACTTCTTCTTTGCAACTTCAAAATCTAAAAGCATTTTGTGATTTGGATCTTTCTCACCTCCTGTACACTTCCTGGCCATGCAGCATCCTTTACCCAAATGGAAATTCAGATGCTATCAGCATAGCTAAGTGAATTGTCACTACTTCTTTTCTAATGAGGACTTCTGACATAGTCTCCTGATTTGCTGGTAATAATGAGATACTAACCTATAGGCTTTTTCCAAAAAGGAGCAAGAAGGAAAATAAATACAGCAGTAAAGAGTTAAGTTTGAAAAAAATCAGACGTTGGTACCTCCGGAACAGATAAGATTGGCACATTTTAAGAAAGCCACAAAATATAGATGATTTAAATTATGGATCTACAAAGAGAAATACAATAAATCCTGTCTCAATGAAGGTATTTTTAGGTGGAGCGGAGGACAGTTTCCTGTTCCACAAAGTGGAGGAAACAGCATGTGGTGATGCAATCCCGCCACTAACATTATCCGCTAAGGTGGGCTATCTGAGGTGGGAGCATATTCGGAAGCTGATGACCACAAGCGAACTGGCCAGGAGACAAGACGAGCGCCAGGATTAAACGGAATGTGACCTGTGTGTGTAGAAAATCTGGGGAAGGAAATGTGAGGAAACAAACCTGGCTGTTTACGAACCTGCAACATTTACCATTTGGTTTAAAAGACTTTACACTTATAACGTCTATACAAATAGGCCTTCCCTGTTACGCCCTGTCATACAAACACTACTAAGGATCATCAGAGTGCATTCAACCTGGAAGAGGATCAAGAGAGTGAATTTCCAGTTGATAAACAATATATCCAAGAATAATAAAGCAGATGAAAGAAATGGAAAGCAGGAAAATTTATGGGGAAATGGCAATAAGAAAGATTCTAAATCAGATGACCCATGTTCTTTCCACATGTTCAATTGTTTACATCTCTATTTACTATTGTTTATTTCATAGTAAAAATTATTTCTTGGTTCATTTAAGAAACTAAGAAACAATGTATAAAAGAGGACATTTGAAATAGCAAATAATGGTTAGACTTATGCAACTGCTTGAGGAATTTTTCTTGTATGGATCCAGGAAAAGTCAGTGCTACTATAAGAATAAAGATTTAATTGCAGAACATTGTGACAGTGTGTTTATAGATGATAGATACAATGTTCTAAAGTGATACACTGACCAACAAAAATTTTATAATGTACACCATAAGAACTTATGTTTCAAATCTATGATTTCAATGTATGTGATTATAAGACAATTGCAGTTTAAAGTAAAATAATACTTACCAGGTAAAATATTTAAATAGTTTCTATCTGCATTCTTAGTCTTATCATCACTTCCTCCATCTCGGTTTCCAGAATCTATTCATAAGGTAATGCAACGGGAAAGAACACAATAACATATGAAAACACATTACTACTACTATTCCCCAAACAACCACAACAACAGCAAAAATTTACTAAGGATCTCTCGGTGCCAGATAGTCAGATACATGCTTTACATGGATGGTCTCATTTAATTCTTACAAAACCCCTCTAACCACAACCCTATGAGGGACTAGTGTTCTCTTTACGTTATACACGAGAACAGAGGATTAGATAGGTTAATTCACTTAACGAAGAAGGCACAGGTAAGTGGAGGAACCAGGTCTTGATCCCACATACTCAGATTCCAAAGCCTGTGGTCTTGACCACTTGAGACTTGCCAATCCCCTATTTTTCATCTGGGAGGTTCAGGGCGCTAAGTTAACTACACACTAGATAACTTCACTAGACAGTTGTGGGGCGGCCATCTTTATTTTTAGAATCTGAGTCACTGCTGTTGATATAACTTGTTCAGGACGACAGCTAATGGTTAGCAGCACCAGGAATCACTTGATATTCAGCCCATTCCTGAAATCTGTTACTTCTTACCTGACACTATATACAATTTCTTTCAAACAGACAGGTGAGATTCTGTTTCAAATGGAATATTTTTTTTCAGATATTCAATCGTTTTTCTTTCTTTTTAGAAGGCATGATATTACTTTGAAGGATAAATGTTGGTAAAATAAGATATATCACATTTGATCATTCGTTATTATGGTTGAACACAAATTATTTTATATATGTACATATATTTTTAATAGAAGATACATCTGAATTTTATAAGAATTCTATGAGAACTGAAAACTGTGGGATGAATATTAGCATTCAAAGTAGCTATCTTTAAGAGGCTGTATATTTATTCAAATTAAATATAAAACTATATTGAAATGGCCTTCAACATCAGAAAATCACTTGAAAACAGTCAGAACTTAAAATGAGTAAACTGAAAATACCAAGGGAGGCTTATGGTTTCAAAAAAGTTCTGAAAAAAAGTAACCTAATATTTTTACCCACTGACTACTTTGAGTAATTGATTTACAACATCATACCTTGTAAATGCGTATATTTTATAAATAGACAGAGGGAGAGAGAGGCATAGAGAGAAGGCTCTGTGTTGCCAGAATCCACATGTAATGTAACAGTCTGATTCTCATACAGACCCATGTAATTGATAGGCTTTGAATAAATGTCTGCTCACAGCACAGAAAACAAAAAACGATAAATGAAGACTCTAGTTTTGTTCACATGGGATGTGAACAGACAGAATCCCTACTAAGTAAACAAGAAAGAACAGTTTATAGTCCATCTCCCTTTCCGTGTTTCAATGGTAATACCTTATAATACTAAGAAGATGGCTAAATTTTTTTAATGTATATAAAACATGTATAAAAAATGAAATTGCTTTTGGCTTTATCATGAACCACAGAAATATAAAGATGCTGATATAATAAGCACAGTGAGAAAAACAATGGAATGTCTTAGAATAGACAGTACTTGCGTATCAGGATGTAAACGTGTAGAACAAACACGTGGGCACGCTCAGAAAAGGAAAAGATGGAGAAAGTATTTTCACAAAACTCTTCTGTAACAACACGCGGGTTCCTCTAAGAAAGTAGTCTTTTATAAACCTACTTGTTTCACTGACTCACTTAAACCACAAAATAGTTGCTTGAACAAGAACAAAATACTACCATGATGTACACACGTTGCCTTAACCGTATGTGGTTTAAAAACTTCCTCTCATAAATAAACTTTGCGTCCTCCGCCTTCTCCCACACCTGTCATGATCTCAATCTTCATGCTTTTAGTTACTACTAAGAATAATAGTTGAATGTGTCTGATCACATCCTTGCTAGTTTGAATGAGATGGAGGAAGGAGATGGCAGAAGAATAAGAGGACAGACTGTAATTTTCTGAAAGGTCCTTCGTTGGGATACACTTCCACACTGATTTCCTAAGACTCAGCCTGTCTCTGTTGTATGTGACAGACATTGCCACTACAAAGCCACGGTTACCCAGAGGGGAAATACAAACTGGTGGGGCCGCTATAGAGAGCAATTGCTGACACTATCAAAATTACAAATGTATGTGCCCTTTAGCTCAGGAATTTCTCTTTACGAATCTATTCCATAGATACGCTCAGTCATGCATGACGATATATGTGTAAGGTTATTCATGCGTTATTACTTATAAGAGCAAAACTTTGGAACAGATAAAATGTCTATCAATAGGGAACTGATCACTAATGGGATATCCTGCAGTGGAACACCATCCAGCAGTGAAAAGCTCTAAGGATGCCCTCTCTGTACAGATATGAAATGATGTCCAAGATAAACTATTCAGTGAAAAAAAGCAGAGGACAGAGAAGTGTGCAGAGAAAGTTGCCATTTGTGTGAAAAGGCAAAATACATAAATACACACATACACCTGCTCACACACACACACATAAACATGTCCGGAAGGTACGTGTGACACAGCACTGGCTGCCTCTGAAGCGGGAAACTGGATGGCTGGTGGACAGTTACAAAGACTTTCACTGTATGCTCTTTTGTACAGTTTGAATTGTGAATCTTCAGATTGTTTTACCTATTTTAGAAATGATTAAAATATAAATAAAACGTTTTTTAAAAAAAATCTACTGAATAAACACGAAAACTACCATGACTGCTAATCAAGTTGAGCCTAGAGAGCTGCATTCTAGAATTCTAGCATCAAGAGAATGGGAGGAATTCTTCATGGGATAGAGAACAAAGACACCAAGCAAAGATACAGCAGTCTCTCTCTCTGTTTACTAAAAAATACAAAACATGTGAACCCAAAGTATATAAGGGTTTCTTTGAAACACTGCAGTTGCAAAACAAACAAACAAGACAGACATCCAAAGTACCAGAAGCAGATTTAAAGGTTTGACCAGCAACCGTTTAAAAACCTGCCGTATTTTATTTCCTGGGCAAGACATCAAGTTTCCATAAGAAACAATAAAACACTGAGTATGCACTCAAGCCAGATAAGAGCATGTATTATAATTTTATGCCTGTGACATAATATGAAATGTCAGAAAAATAAGAAAAACACACCTTATGTATATTTTTAAATGAATACTACCCTTATATTTAGCTCCTAACTAAACAGACTTATGGCACCAATTTAATTTTTAAAAAGACTACTTTTTAAACTTTCATTTTTCAATTAAAGATAGCAGAACTACTCCATAATTTGAGTCAGAGTGTTTTCTTTTATGTCGTCCCTAAGGTCTCCTTATGCATAAATAGAAATCTTCTGAAGAAAAATGCCATGAACTTCTTCCATAGCTTTAAAATCATCTTCCAGTAAATTTCCTAGAAGGATGTTTAGATTGTGGATAAATATAGAAAAAGCAGGACACGATTCTAAACATAGTAATTTTTTAAAAGAACAACCAAAAGCAATTCTTGTAACTGACGTCGTGCTACCTAAGTGGATCAAAGATGGAACATATAAAAAGTGTATATTTTGGGCTATTTACCCTATGATTTCAATGTCCTTTATAGTACTAATTATACCCATTTTAGAGATACAGAACTTGGATCAAAAGATCACCAACTTTCCACTGAGTGCCTACTTCAAGTATAACTATGGAATTGAATTTTAAAAACAGTTTTTCTAAGGATCTTGAACAAAATCACACAAACAAGGAAATTAAGAACAGAATTCAAGCTTCTAAAGAACTTGAATTTTGTTCTTAATTTCTTTCTTGCATCTTCCCACCAATACAACTTTCTCTACTTCAGATGGCCCATATGCTAGGAGAGCGCTTAGGGACAGAACATCCTGAGAGTGAAATTTTAAAAAATTTGAGTTTCACTGACCGTGTGATTCTTTCAGCTTGCTCCTGCGCTGGGTTCTGGCATAAAGTACCACCTGCTGGACAACCTCCAGCTGATCTTCAATTCGGGGAAAATGAAAGTCAGTGCATTCTTGGCAAACTGTGGCGAAATCTAAGGGACCCAACACAGTTACGAACTTCTAGAGGTGAAGTATCAAGTATTTAGTATTTACTTACAGACAATGAGATCTAGCGGAAAGAGAATACAGCATTCACAAGGACGACTTTTCATACTTGTCCTTTCAATAATAACGTCTTACTAAGTCAGGGGACAACAATTTGGTTTTGATCAGAAACTTAATCTCTCAATCGCCCAAAAGAGTAAACAATTAATAGGCAAGGAAATTTTAATGTAAGTCCAAACCTTCTTTAAATAATATATACTTTGATCATAATCCAGTCCCCAAAAGTGCTAAGTAATATAAGGTTCTTTTATTTATAATAGAAAATAAACTCTATTCAAGCGTCTTTTAAAAACAGTTATACATTTGAATATACTTTATATATTAAAATTTTGTTAATAATCATAAAACATTAATTGTACTAAGAGGGAAAGTAGAATTTTACCTAGCATATTTAAGAAATACGTTATTTAAAAAAAGAAAGAAAAAAAGGACAAATGGATGAACTAAAATTCACTGAGTCAGGATCTGCTCCTTTTTGAAAAATACATTTATATCTTGATTATTCTTTTTGTTATACCTTGAAACAAGGATCCTGTAAGAGTATTATCTACAATGTGATAGAATTTTAAGAAAAATGAAATACCCTGAAGCACCCTAGGCCTGCTAAAGTATGAAACAAATCTCAAATGGCAGTGTCTGGGTATGTGTGCTGTTTGGTCTACTTGAATACTGGGGTGACTCAAGCCTTTTTTTAAGTTTTTCACTAATTCCTTTCTTTTTAGAATGGCATTAAATGGAGAACTTTAATGGCATAAATATGCATAATGTTAACCTACCTCTTTTAATACCACTATATGAATTGATTCGGTTATCCACTAGCAACACCAGGCCACAGAGGGACGTGGAGTAAAGCGACAGTGCTGTCTGGAGTCGGTGGAGCTTCACACCACTTCGGTGGCTCCTCTTGTGCTTACAGAAATCCAGCATATCTGCTCTCAGCAACCTCAGGTTATGCATGGTCTTCAACTGGGCTCCTGGGGGTAGGCAACAGGCCCAGAAAGATACTTAGACAGCTGCAGAAAGCCAGCAGGGCAGGAGGCAAATCTCTGTGGCAAGAATCCAGATAAATCTGTGCTACGAATAATTAAAATGGGCCTTGCAATTTTCTATTTGAATAACTATTAACATTTCATCTTTCTATTTGCAAAGAAATAATATATGAGCTAAAATAGAAAACTTATAGCCAATAAACTATAGGCTTTCTTGGAGCAGAACACAATTTTTAATAAAAAGAACCTGGGTATATTCTACTCATATGCTAGGGATTTTTCTCGTACAGCATTAAAAAAAGTTTCACAGGTTACAATACACTGTGACTGCAAAACATTAATATACTTACCTAAGTGAATGGTAAAACTTTCTTCTAACTTTCTCTGTTCCTCATAAATCCTTCCATTTGCTTCAGCGGATTCTCTGAGCTGACTTGGCTGAACTTTAATTTCGTCACTGAAATTGAAAAAATTATTGATATGCTTTTTTTTTTTTTGTATGTTTGTCAAAAACCTTTCCTAAAGGAAAGACAGCTTTACAGTGAAATGAGATGAAACAGCAGAAAGTAGCACTTAGTTTATTCCTAAATTTATCCTTTATCCATAGGGACAAGTAAGATCATTAACACAGGTTGTAAAATTCCTACTTATTCTTTCATTTCTTTGGTTATTTCTTTCAGTAAGTGATGCATTTTTTTTAGTCATTACAATATCGATTCATATGTCATCGTTTAATATTTCTTAGTAGCCTAAGAGAATGATTAAATGAAGTGACTAACATTAACATGTTTAAAATGACATTTTAATATATCCTATATCAGCCTTAGGGCTGGCGAAACTAGAAAGTAAGTGAAGTGATAGAAATGAAAATTAAAAATTAAAATGTCAAATAAATGTCAAATAATAAAAAAAGATGAAGTTCGTTTTGATGTATTCATATCCTCTCTTTTTTTTTGTTTTACCATTTCCTGTTTTTTCACCGCCAACAGTCTCCCATTAAAGGACTTCTCTCTTTGCTCTACTCTGCCCTTGCACGTCCGGAAAAGGTTTCCATGGAGGCACCAGAACTGTACAACTGTTCAATTCAAATTTCATGGTGAGCTGAAGATGATATAAGTCTGTAACAGTCATCCACTCCCCTGACTACATTTTTGGGGTAAATCCAAACAGTCTCATTAGCGTCACTGATTGACTTCATTAGTAAATATGGCAAATTTAAACCCCAAAGTAAATTCATATAAATTTATATTAATAAAATATCTTCATCTTAGGACACAGAAAGCCACAAGAGAATGATGTTCCCATGCTAATAGCAAGAAAAGCCCCGATAACCTATAAGATCGTAACTTTTCTGGAGCTCATCAGAGATTTGAGGTAACAAGGCAACCAGGAAACTAAATTCTAAAGTGTGACATGCTTTAGAAGGAGAGTCAGGACACACAGATAGTTTTCAGTTTGGGCAGAGCACAGTAGAAATGGGTTCCTGTAATGTATGTAAGAGGGTAAGAAGAAATCAGCTAAAATTTTAACAAATTCTTGAAGTATGGGCTAGCATGTCCATTTAGAACAGCTACGAGCTCCAGGCACCGGGGGACTTTGCATATGCTCTTGCAAACTCTTTCCTGTTGGCCTCCACCCGACGCTTCCAGGAAAACCTTGGGGGCAGGGCAAGAGAAGAGACAGCCCACTCGGCGGCACAGGCAGATGTGCTAAGAGTGCCCCAAGCCCAAGGCCCAGATCTGCTGGACTTACCTAAGACTGAAGCTGGACAAAGACCACAGAGACCCGCCTCCCACCCCCGACCAGGAGCCTGGCATCAAGTAACAACAACGTCAGTCTACTGCTGGGGGGTGGGCAGAGCAACAGCACACACGGGGACCTCCTGCTGTGGCACAGGCCTGCAAAGGCTACTGAAAGCTGAGGGTGGAGCAGGATGACGGAGGAGAACAGTCTAGAAGCCAAAGCCCCACTCTCAACACAAAGTGGCAGCAGTGCACTGCTGTAGAAAATGAAGCCTGTGGTGGACTGAAGAACAGAAACCAAACACAGCCCGACTGCTGACTAGATTTCCATAACCTTCACATCAACGGCCTGCTCATTTCTGGGCATAAGTACTATTGACCTCAGTCTCTTCTTTTCTAATACACACAACAGCCAGCATTCAGTTTAAACAAGAGAGAGAGAAACAGAGAGGGGGAAAGACCCAAAAAAGCAAGCAAAAATAAATAAATAAATAACCCACTGTCAAGAGAGAAAGCAATCAACAGAAACAGACTTAGAGATGACCCAGATACTGGGGCTAAAAGAAAGGGACTTTCAAATAACTATGACTAATATGCTAAAAGATTTAGTGTAAAACAACACACAAGGACAGATAAGGAGTTTCAGCAAAGACAGAAGTACTAGAAATAAAACATGATATCAGATCGATGATCACAGATGTCAATTCCTTTGACAGGCTCAGCAGCAGACCACCAATCATTTTATGATGCCACCATTACCCTGATACCAAAACCAAATGAAGATATTATAAGAAAAACAAAGTTACAGACCAACATATATATAGTGGATATATTTATTTACTATTTTATAGTGGATATATTTAAATTTACATATAATATATATGGAATAATACATCATGAGTTACATGTATAAGTTTGAACTATAAAATTTCTAGAAGAAAACATAGCAGAAAATCTTTGTGATCTTGAATTAGGCAATGATAACTGAGATAAGAAACAAACCATTTAAAAATTGATAAATGGCACTTAATTAAAATGAAAAACTTTGCTCTTCAAAAGAAACCATTAAAATGAAACAACAAGCCACAGGGTGAGAGAAAATATTTGTAAAACACATATCTGATGATAGACCTGTATCCAGAATATATAGAGAACTTTCACAACTCAATAATAATAATGGAAAAAAAAAAAAGGAGAGGTATGGATAGAAGATCAGCACGTGAAAAAATGTTCAACGTTAGTAGCCGTCTGGGAAATGCAAAGTAAAACCACAATGAGACACCACTACAAAACCTACTAGAATTGCTAAATATCAACACCAAGTGCTGATGAGGGTGAGGAGCACCTGGGACCCTCACACATTGGTGGTGGGAATGCAAAATGGTACAGCCACTTTGGAGAACCAGTTTCTTAAAAAATTAAACACACCATGGATTTTACTTCTCATGTTTTCCAGCAATCCCACTCCTAGGTACTTACATAAGAGAATTATAAACATATGTCTATAGAAAGACCAGTATGTGAATGTTTATAGCCGCTTTATTTATAATTGCCGAAATACTTTGAATGTCCACCACTGAGTGAATGGATAAACAAAGAATAACAGAGCAATAAAAAGGGAAGAACCACTCATAAATGCAACAACATGAATGAGTCTCAAAAGCGTTATGTCAAGTGAAGGAAGCAAGACACAAACTGCTATATACAGTTTGATTCCATTTATATGACATTTTGTAAAAATCAAAATTACAGGGACAGAAATCAGATCAGGTTGCCACAAGCTGGGCAAGGGGAGGGGGGGTTAATATAAAGGTATAAAAAGGAAATGCTATGTCTTGATTGCAGTGATGGTTTCATGACTAATTAAGTTTGTCAAAACTCATCAAAATGTAAACCTAAAACAAGTGACTTTTACTTTATGTAATTTATCCTTCAATAGACCTGAATTTAAACAAAAGGGCAAAAACGGACATATATACACTACCAAATGTAAAACAGATAGCCAGTGGAAAGCAGCTGCATAGCACAGGGAGATCAGCTCGGTGCTTTGTGACCACCTAGAGGGGTGGGATAGGGAGGGTGGGAGGGAGGCGCAAGAGGGAGGAGATATGGGATACATGTATATGTATAGCTGATTCACTTTGTTATAGAGCAGCAACTAACATACCATTGTAAAGCAATTATACTCCAATAAAGATGTTAAAAAAACATAAATAAACAAATAAATAAATTTTAAAAATTGATCAATCTCATACAGTAGTTCTATACGTAGTTATGTTGAAACCACGTTTCTGCTCCCCAAGGAAATCCCTATCAAAAAGGAAAGCAAACTAACCAAGTCACAGTAAAAATACTCTTTCCTAGGAATATTTGGTTTTTAAAGCAGCAGCAGCTAGAGGCCAATATTTACACAAAGGAATTGATACTATAGAATGAATTTCTGAAACTAGAGCAGCAAAGCAAGAGATAATTTTTGTAGCAAGGGGCTTTCTTAGCTTCCATAGGTTGATGACTTCCTACTTTTTTGACCACAATATAGAGTACATATTTCACATTTTGGCTCAATGCACACATGAGTAACGTGCTGATATTTTTTTCCCTAGTCTACTCTACTCAGTTCTGTTCCATTCAATTCCATTCCATTTTATTGTCATTTTTAAAAGTCCAGTTGGAAAGTAAAGGATCTAGCATGGTCCCTGGCAGACTGCAACCAGCAATTTGAGAAACACCATTGGACCTTATAGTACACAGGTGTTCCCAGCCTGTCTGTCGCCTCACCTGTCCCTTTGTATTGTGTTCAGCACTATTTTCATTTGAAATGAGGAGTATATATATGTTAGTGTCCAGGAGGTTATCCCATTTCTAATTATAAAAAATTGTTTAAATATTTCTAAGGTGTTGTCTTGGGGAAAACAACACAAATGACAGATAATAATAAGAGGTGATACAGACTGTGTCAGGTAAATAGTTTAATGATAATCCATCCATCTGCTTGGTTTACACTCATCCCATAAATATTTATTTATATGCCTGCGTCAAGAGCTAGACACTTGACAAAGACCTGGGTATATATACAACAGCAGAAAAACAGACATGGTTCTTGTCTTCAAGGCAAGACAGGTGGGGGAGAATGACATTAGACAAATAAAGGGCAATATCGAAATGTTTATAGCATACACTAGAAGATGCTGGAAATAGGATTATTATACTGTACTAAATATATTCCCAATCGGATATACTTTAGGATTTGAAAGAAGAAATTCTCAAAGGTGAGTACACAGCCAGGAAAGAACAGGCACTGTTGAGCTCTAGGGCAACACATGAAACACAATGTATTTAGGCCATAAGGCACCACACAAATTGTGACTTATGGAAAGTCCTCTAGACTATTTTGGTACCTTGTACATGCTTCTGTTACCGCACACATCATTCTGTACAGTACTGTTTTATTCACAGGTCAGTGTCTCTAGAATGTAAGCTCCACATGGGCAGTTATCTATTTTTGGCTCTTCTGCTTAAAGAGTGCTTGGCATTTAAGGTGCAGTCGACCAGTGTGTATTGCACTGAAAGAAAACCAACTTAAGGAAACAAGAGACAGTAATGGCGGTATTGAGGTATACACACCCACAAGATCTACAAGGCTAAGTTCTAGGGGGGAAGTCACTACTGTAAAGCAGCCAGTTACCCGCCCCACCCCGCAAATCATCCACATAAAGTCTATAAAATGAAAGGTGTTAAAAGAAGTATAAATTACCTTGAATTTTCACTGGCAACTTAAAAATACCTACAACTAAAAAGGTCCAGTTTTACAATAAATACAAACTATTACTGACAATGACCTTCATCTAATAAAAACAACACCCGATTAATACCTGAGAGAGCTGTTTTTGGGGTTTTTTAGGTCTTGATGAAGTTTCATCACCCATTCCTGATACTCTTGCTTTTGAATGGCAGTCGACTGTTTTAATTCATTGGACCATTTATTTTCCAAGTCCTAAAAAGAGACAGTACACTGACTAACTACTTGTTTTACAAAAATAAATAAGTGGAAAATGCAATCCAAAAGTCATTATACTTCACTCACCTGCTGGGATTCGAAATGCTGAGCAGCCAGTGAATTTACATCTTGATCTGTCAGTGATTTTCCCAGTTCCTGCATCACTTTTTCCATTTCAATGCCTTGTCTGAACCATAAATAAGCAGATCAGATATATTCATCAAATTTTTAATACAACCACTCCAGATTTATTGAACAACCTCTACAAAGTCAAAAGAAAATTTTTGTTTTCTAGGACTATGTCCAGTTATGGCAACTATACTACCTGGAAGGCACTTTGAAGCCTTGCCAATGGAGATGTGGAAATAATAATGATAATGTCATATAATATCAACAACGTCATTTGTGCAGCTAAATTGGAATCTAAATTTAGTGCATAAATGAAAGTGTTCAAAATCTAGGTGATCTTTCGACTTCCATGGCTAATATTTAAAAGGCTGCAGATTTTCACAAAGAAGATACTCTGCAATTCCAGCTTAAATACATTTTCTTTTCATTTGAACATGAGTTAAAGTGACTTCAACCTTCAAAAGGTACTTTATATTATAACCAGAAGCTGCCAATTAGGTTCTAAGGATCAAGCTGGTATTAAGTCACAAGGTTGGTTCCCTTTTTAGAGGAATATGAAATACATTCTGAAGATACATTTTAGTCTTCTTCATTTATCCAAATAAACGTGCAGAAATTAAAAATGGTTTTCTCTACAGGAAAAACTAATCAGTGGTGTTAGAAGTTCAGATAATGGTTATTTACGGGGGAAATGGGTGGTGACTGCCGGATGGGCAGGAGGGAGCCTTCTGCAGGGCTGGAAATCATTTCTTGATCTGGAAGATGAGCACACGGGTGTACTTACTTTGTGAAAATTTACTGAGCTGTATACGTATCGTTTATTGCCTCTTCTGTATGTGTGTTATATTTTAGTAAGTTCATTAAAATTATCTTCTAATAAAAATGTATTTAAAAGGTTTGTTCTGAAACATATTTCAAACTTGTAAACAACGAAACACAGACATGAACTAAAAGGATTTTACTATCATTCTAGTCAATTTAAGTAAATTGCTCTTAAAAGAGAACTTATACTTATTTATAACAACTGATTAAGATACTTATATGTATATGATAAATGAAACTCATTCATATGTTATACTTCTATACATTTCTATGTATACCTTCTAGTATTAAATATTCAATATCACTTAATTCCCACTTGACTATAAGTGGGCAGGTGACCCCATTAATTTTTTAATAACTACTAGAGGTCAGGTGAAGGATGTGCTTGCAAGTAAGATTGTTATTTAAAACAGAAATAACTACTAAGCATTAATAAATGTAAACTTCCATACAAATATATTAATATTTTACATTGCACATGTTCCCTCTAGTGGATAAACAGTATCATTGCCACTTTTAAGTTTCAAAGAAATATCTTGAATCTGATTTGCTAAAAGAAGCAAATTTCCAGTGAGGAAAAAGAAGACCAATAAATAATAATTCAACAAATAAAATTTCACGAACATTTATTTCACCCTAAATGTTTTAGTAGTGCAAGTAGTTAATGATACAGTTAATGATACAATATATATTTTCTACGATTAAGATCAAAAAAAATTTTATTATTTTTCAGATGAAATACTAACTATCTATTAGCTCAGTTATGTCTGGTGGGGTGATTCTGACAACCTGTATATTATCTTGAACAAACTTAGGAAAGAAGATCATTATAACTCTATTGATGCTATACTGAGAGAAGTTCTTTTAAAGATGTAAAATGGAATTAAAATGAAAGGAGAAATGAGAAAAGGTGTCACTTCTGCTCATGAATTAGATAAATGAATTAAGCACTAAAATTGTGGGTGAACTTCCATCAATGAATTCCAACTCACCGTTAGTTATACTGTTCACCTTTGCAAAAAATATTACCTACCTTAAAGGGAACATAGCTTATTTTTATTTTTTAAGCTAACGGTTTGGACATGTGAAAAATAAACTATAAAACTGTTCTTAAAATAAATGTATTCAAATACTGTTTATACGTTTAGGTGGGAAAAAGCAAAGCCCCATCAAGAAGTCTGGCCAAAGGACATTTCAAAAAATAACGTAAACCAAAACAAACCCCTGCTAAAAAACCATTCCACGATAGAAAATGCATGCGAAGTACCAGTAAATGCAGATAATTGGTAAGTTAATTCAGATTCCCCAAAACTGAAGAGCTTTGTGGAATGAGAATCTTCTTCCAATTTAGAAAAACAACAATTGTAGAATACTGATGGCCAGAGATGAAATTTTCCGGGAGGTGGAGTGAGCAGGCAGCAAAGTCGACCACAGTTTAGCGCAGCTCACCAGCTGAATGAAAGCAGGAGTGATGGCTACTGACATGAACTACAGAGAGCCAGGCTGGGCATTTTCTAATACACCTAGATGGGCAGAATGAGTGCAGTCCCAGAAAACCTGAGATCCAAGGACAGATTCAGAATGAGATGAAGATTATATTATTTGAAGCCCTGGTGGAAAAAATCAAACACATGTAGTTCAACAGAAGGTAATTCATTCTTGTTAGGTAATTATACTCTTACATATTTTAAAAAATCTAATCTGTATTTCATTCTTAAAGTATGTTCACAATATTATTGGTTACATAATAAAGAACTAGAAGAAAATCAAATTTTTCCCTCAGTAAAATGGAGATGATAACAGTAGGATTGTGCTAAGAGATCAAGTGAGACAGGGCATCCGTTATGGACTACATGTTTGTGTCCCCCCAGAATTCGTATGTTGAAACCCTAACCCTCAATGTGATGGTATCCGGAGGTGAGGCCTTTGGGAGGTAAGTAGGTTTAGGTGAGCTCAAGAGGTTGGAGCCGTCCTGATGGAATTAGTGCCTAGAAGAAGAGGTGCTACAGCTGTCTGTCTACGAGCAACACAGCAGGAGCACGCGCTGAGGAAACGCCATGTGAGCGACATTAAGAAGGCACTGTCTGCAAGCCAGGCAGCAGGTCCTCACCAGACACGGAGTCTGCTGGCACCTTGATCTTGGACTACCCAGCCTCCAGACGGTGAGAAATCAATTTCTGTTGTTTAAGCCACCCAGTCTGTGGTATTTTTTTTTCAACAGCAGCCTGAACTAAGACAGCATCCAAAGCACTTTGCACAGTGCCTGGAACAAAGCAGACCTTCAAAAGAGGTAAGCTATTCCTCTTATTAGAACTAAGACTAGATAAGACCACCGTACTTATTTAGGTAAATCACTGGAGAAGTTCTATAAACCTATGAGGACCTCATCTTCCCAGATGAAATGACAGATTTAAACGCATAAGGAAATTAACTCCTAAAGTTAAAGATTCTTTTCTATTCTATTCTTCAATTTTATAACAACATGAGAACAAGCTGTTCTGCAGCCCATCAATATTTGATGATGTAACATTTAATTATGATAATGCAAGAACTTTGAAATACCTCTCTCGTAATTTTTTCAGCTCCACATCTCTTTCGCCAATCAGTTCTGAGATACTAACAAAGTAATTGTGTTCCAAATTTAGGAGAGTTTCAGAGGCAGGAGAATGGATTAGGTCATGGTACACATCTGCGAAATCTTCATCCCAGCTGGGCTCCTCAGGCCTTGCATGCTCTAATGTGGTCTACGAGATGAGACACGAACAGTCTTAAATCCTGATGTAGTATTTTTATTTAACACACTACTAGAGAAGTGCATATATTATGATTCCATTTCTGTACATCAAAGGACAGAAAGACCCTCCATCTATATATGTGTATATAGGTTACAGAGGATTATCTGAATATACAAAAAAAATACAGAAAGATGTCAACTAAGTTGTTAATGTGGGTTACCTGGAGGCAGGGGTAAGGGGAAGGCGTTAATGTGGAGGAAGAAATAGGAAGTGCCCACAATTAAAAAAAAAAAAAAAAAAGGTAAGTAAGCTAAGATCCCATTTCTGTGAAACCCAAACACACTCGAAGGGGCTGTTTTGGCAGAGTGGGACTTCTGACGACCTTTACTTTGTATTCTAAGGTGCTGCATAACAGAATAACTTGCATATATTAATTATATAATCAGAAGAGGCTTTCCATTATTAAAAATATGTTGCTACGAAAGGTTTTGTAGGCTATATATTTAGAGAGTGAGGTTACCTATGCAATAACACTGACCTTGAAAACCCAATTCATGCATAGGATTTTATATCAAGATGTACATTTGCAATTTTCTTACTCTGAACTTTTCAAGTATTGTTTTCTTTATAAAATGTAAGCATGTTTTAAAGTGTATGAAAACAGTAGCTATCAAAATGATAAAGGGACTGAGTAAACACCAATAAACAAGAAAAACAGAAACACGCAGAGAGGCAGAATGGAGATACCCCAAGCACACACACAAATCCATCCGGGGGACAGATGCCTGTCCCCAGACGTGTGATGTGCCAGCACATCTGACACACACAGTGCTCTCCAGGGGAGGAAACTGGCATGCTGGGAAGTCCCCTGTCAAAGGTCATACAATTTAAAGGCAAAAGTGGAAATATTTTTTCTATTATTGATCTTTGCAGACAGACATCTCTAAAAAAGAATAATCTAAATTCTTCCCTTTTCAAAGTGAAAATGTCAAAAACTGGAATCTATGACAGGACTAAGAGTAATAATTTACCTTAAATAAAACAAATGGATAAATGACAGAAATAGGTATTTTGAACTGGGTCAATCGGGTAAACTTTTCCCCTTGTTTCCTTTCACTTATACTTCGATTGACTGCCAGATCAGGAGAGAAGAGTTTCAGAAGACCAGCTGAATCTAGAAGACGGATTTCATCTACCCCACGCCTCTGAAAACCTGAACCCGCATTCTCATAACTGCTCTACATCTCTAGACCCCGGCACTGCTCTAGAAATTATAACCAGCCCATGTGACTTAAGCCTTGTTCCAAATTCATATCAGGCTCGGGCTGAAGTTTTGCAGGAAGGAGCCAGGGCCAAATCACAGGGATCTGCTTGGCCCTACGTAACACCAGACATTTGGAAACCCCATGAACCAGATCTGCTGACTACATAATTTTCAGCATCAATTTAAAACCCAGCCTAGAGTGAGCCTTGTGAACGGGCAAAAGCTACCTACACGAGAAGCACTGAACAGAGCTCTTATTTGACCTAACTCGCGCCATATTCCCTCAGGAGAGGTGACCCTAAAAAGGGGGCTGTGACAGCCGAGAGGAACGGGCACTGAGTAAGGGCCTGTGGAGAAACTACGCCACGTCCAGGCCCATCTGGACTTCTCTGTCTCCTCCATCACTATACTTTAAAAACAAACAAACAAACAAACTCACAGAAAAAGAGAGCAGATTTGCAGTTAACTGAGGCTGGGGATGGGGGAAGGGGAAATTGGCTGACTGCAGTCAAAAGATGCAAACCTCCAGTTATAATAAGTACTAGGCATGTAATGTACAATGTAATAAATATAATTAACACTGCCTTATGGTATATATGAAAGTTGTTGAGAGTAAATCCTAAGCGTTCTCAGCACAAGAAAAAGTATTTCATTTTCTATTTCTTTAATTTTGTATCTATATGAGAGGATGGACGTTCACTAAACTTGTTGTGATCATCACTTCGTGATGTGTGTAAATCAAAGCACTATGCCGTATGCCTTAAGCTTACACAATGCCGCACGTCAACTACATCTCAATAAAGCTGTAAGGAAAGAAATCCCCATCAAAGTTCAGAATATCCTCAAAATGTACAATGTGATCTATTTTTTTTACCTCTGCATAGGCTTTGGCCCATGTACTTGCCAGCTGATGTAAATCTACTTCACCGGACTTCACAGCTTCCAGGGCTGCTTCAGCATCTCTGTCATAATCTTTGAGGGATTCTTCTTCGATAAACTGGCTCAGAGCTTCTTTTAAATCTGTAACAGGGACAACAAATACCATTGTCAGTACACGTAAATAGGGAACATTTTACCGGGCTAAGCATTCCAATGTCAAACTTTATTTCATCAAGCTTAACAGAATGTCTAACTAAAATAGTGTCTTAACAGAATGAGACAATGAGAATACCCTTAACCCTTAACAGCATGTCTAACTAAACTAAATCAGCTTAGGGGATCATTTAACTAATCTCACAATTATTCTTCTTTACAATCACAGGTTATTGAATGGTCAAAATTCTTAACTCTGACATACAACCCTGATACTAATTTAAAATGTTGGGACTTCCCTGGCCGTCCAGTGGTTAAGACTTCGCCTTACAATGCAAGGGGTGTGGGTTCAATCCCTGGTCAGAGAGCTAAGATCCCACATGCCTCACCGCCAAAAAACCAAAACATAAAACAGAAGCAACATTGTAACAAATTCAATAAGACTTTAAAAATGGTCCACATCAAAAAAAAAAAAATCTTAAAAAAAAATTTAAAATGTTAATTTCTTAAGCCTGATTCTTTATCTGAAACTGAGTAGGGAAAAGCACATAAAGACCTCCTACAGATTTAGAGCGGCTAAAGGTTTCTGTATTTAAATGAGTTTCCTGTATAACTTTCAAGGGTATATATTGTTACAGTCTTTGAATCTGAGAGAGAAATTGAGTGATTAGCATATTAAAACTGATTTATTTCAGATGATCTACAGTTCCAACTTTAGAGACACTATTCAGAGACTGCTTTGAGGATATAAGAAGACCATGGCTTTCATCTTGGGCACTTGCTCCCTCACTCTCTTAGGTTGCTGGCCCTGGTGGAGGCCAGCTGCAGGTCCTGAGGTGACCCTATGAAGAGGCCCACATGACAAGGCTTGACAACAACCTCACAAGGGATCTTGGAAACAATCCTCTGTCAGTAGAGCCTTCAGATGAGACTGTAGCCCTGACTGATGGTTTGGCTGCAACCCCACGAGAAACCCTGAGTCAGAGGCACCCGGCTAGGTTGCACCTGCATCCCTGAACGGCAGTAACGGTAAGGACAAGATAATACATATTTGTTGCTTTATGCCGCTTTAAAAAAAAAAAAGACTGATTGAAGAGCACTGACATAGAAACCAGGATACCTGGGTTCTGGTCTTGGCTCTGTCATTATATAACTTTGGACCAGAGGTTCTCAGTCGTTAAGATGCATCAGCGTTCCCTGAAGAGCTTACTGGAATAGATTGCTGCATGCACTCCCAGAGTTCCTGATTCAAAGGGAATTGGATGGACCCTGCCCAATAATCCACATTCCTAACAAGTTCCCAAGTGATGCTGTAGCTGCTGATCAGGGAACGATTTCTGAGAATCATTGCGTTGGGCAAATAATTTAACCTTTCTAGGTACCAGTTTCCTTATTTGTACAATGAGATTGTGCTGGAAAGTTTCTACGTTCCCCTGTAACTTCGACCTTCTATGATCCAACATATTCTCAATTAAAACATTTTCCCTCATCTGTAGACAGAACACAGATCTTTTAACATGGTTTAATACAGACTTTATTAATGACTTTATGGAATTAATCTAGGTGAGCAAAGATTATTGAAAGACAGGTACCCCTTCTCTCCCGTGACATCTCAGGAGTTGAGGACCGGATCATTAAAAGGGCAACGCATTTAGCACGTAGCTAGTGATAGCTGACATGCCTTATGAATCCATCCAACTACATTAAGAGGTTAAGAGTTCTAATCCAGACTCTGTAATTTTTCATATTTAATTTTAATTTAATTTTTATACTAAAATGCCTAATAAACAATTACAAGGGATACAGAAAAAAACACTCCATAAAACAAAGGTCTGGGGAACCTTTTTATTCTTGAAAGCTTCATATTTTGTAGTTGTTGCCAATGCTTCTTAGGTTTATGTTTTCTAATATAAAACTTCTAATGACAGAAACTATAGGAAAATAACGGAGCGATATTTTAAAAGAAATCAATCCTCACCTTTTTCTATAAAGCATGGTAAATTGTGCAGCAGCATCAGACAGCCATGTAAATGACTGGCATTCTCTTGAACAGGAAATTTGAGAGGCACCCTCAGTTCTAAGCACTGACTTCCCACTTTGAATTCATACACAAATTCCCTCTCTCTGTTGCAGAATCTTTCTCTGTTTTTCTTCATCTTCTTTGGCAGGATTTCTATAGAACTAACAACAAAAACTCAGCGGGTTAGAAGTCCATTTAAAAAAACCATGATGTTTCATTATTGCTGTTCCACTTCTAAGATGTTCCCCCACTCAGAGGTTTTATTTGTGTGACTCTGAGCTGATTATTCTATTTCCCTATGTTTCTCCCTGCATTTTCATCTTCATGATGAAAACAAAGTGCTTCTTTTTTAAGGAAAAGGTTCTTCTAAACTTCATTTAAGAAAAAAATTATGCCCACAAAATACTTAGCATTTCTAGGCAGAGTTCTCAGGAATAGGTAAGGATCATGGAGAGAAGGACAGAGAGGATTCTTAGGAACAGATGCATGGTGGGTGGATACAGTTCATGAAACACTTGGTGAATACAAAGTCAAAGAAACAGATCAGGGACCAACAATTTATCTTGAAGAGCTTAGAGGTGGTGGGTATGAGATCTGATTGGGGGTGGAGAGAAGGGAGATGGTGCTGGAAAGATTTCCATGAAGGAAAAAGATACACAGAAAGTGGAAAGTACAGGACAGCCCACAGGCAAAGTGGACACTATTCATAAAGAAGAAAATCTAGTCAAAAAGAATACATCAACTGAAGATTTACTCATTAGCCTCCTAACTGGACTCCTGTCCCCAGGCATTTCCCCGTCAAATCAGTTCTCACACTATTCTCTACAATGAAGTCACAGCAATCGTTTTAAAGTGCATATCTGACCATGTTGCTCATCTGCTTAAAATCCTTCTATGACATTCCTTGTATGACTCAGGATACAATACAAACACGTTAACGGAGTTTACCACGCCCCTGCTTATACCTCCAAGCTCTTATTTCAGCACCTGCACCCGCTCCGCCCCAACACACAAATCCACAAACTTTATTTTCCAGCCATACTAAACTTCTTTCAATACCAAACCTCTCTTTCCACTCCCAACCTTTCTGAATGTTTTTCCTTTGCCTAGCACACACTTACTACTCTTCTTTCCTTGGCCACATCTCAGCTGAGATAGGCCCCAGGAAACCTTTTAACTTGTAGGACTGTCATTAGGCTTAATCAAATAATGAATACGAAGCATCCGACAAACATAAGATGACCAATAAATGGAAGCTAGTAAAAACAATAAACAATAACAGGAAGCTCTATAAGAACATATCAGTTAAAAAAAATCAAAGGCTGCTAAATGAGCACACATGATGCAGGCAAAGGCAGTAAAAAAAAAAAAACATTTTGCAGGGAACTGAAAATTACGGAAATAGGGGCTCATGGTCTCATCTTGTTTCGAGTCATAATTTTCGGCAAACAAAAACCATTAGCTCTGGTTTCAATTGGTTCAACCTTTAGCCTTATTGTGTTTCAACAAATTGATACTTTAGCTCTCTCTCCCCGATCTGTTATTAACAGCAGGGCTGAAATCAAGCAAGGTTTCCGTACAATTATGGGATGAGAGGAGGATAGCTGAACCGAACTCATGCAGCCAATCGAGTGGAGGTTCTGAGGCTTAAATGAGTCAGGGAAGGGAGGGCAGACAAAGGGCCGAGAAGCCACGGCCGAGTGAGGGGAACGGCCCCCGGTTAGAGGGTTTCGGTCTGAGGGGGATTCCTCGCTCCGGTCGCGGGCTCACCTCCCCTCGTTCCGAGTCTCCTGCTGTCCGCACACCCGGCGCTGTCAACCAGCCGCGGCGCAGGGACCGTCAGCTGACTGCCGCCTTGTTTTTACAGCCGGAAGATCAGCTCCCGCAGATTCGTCCGCATCTTTTCCTCTTTCCCGGCACCCCGTGGAAAATTCCTCGGTCTAAGTGTCCCCTCGTTCCATAATACCTGAGTTTAATCATTTAAAAAGTGTAAGAAGGTGTATTTCTACTGTTATTGTCCATTTCAGAGATGGCGCAGAGGTCACCGTCGTGACGAAAGTGCAGCGGCGGAGCACCAGCTCGGCTCTGGCAGACCGGATGCGGAAGGGCGGTGCCTGGAGGGGGCGTGAACTAACGCGCGCTTCTCAGAGCGCATGCGCGCCCGCGGGGAATGGCCGGCGAGGATTGGAGGACTGGCGGCGGGACGGAGAGCTTCGAGTTTGGTTTTGCGCGGGAACTGGAACGGCTGCCGCCGCTGCCGACAGGAGCCTGCGAGCTGCAGGTTTCCAGCCTTGGAGGGGACCATGGTGCGGCCTGCGAGGTGAGTAGTTCATGGCATCCGGCGCGGATGGGGAGGAAGGGCAGGAGGACGCTGTAGGCCGCGTCACCTGCATGGGATGGAGGGAAGGGCCCGAGTACCAGGGTAGCGATGGTGGGACCGACAGCTAAACTCTCTAGACTCCAGTGAGAGCTGCCGCTCCTCGGAAAGGTCCTAGCATCCAAGCTGTTTCCTTCTCTTGGCTCCTTTGACAGTTACTGCCGTTTCTTTTACCCACCCCGTTCAAATAAGGCCTGGTTACAGCGCTTTGCATTTCACCAAGCTCCTGCTTACGTGTTATTTCATTTGTTCGTCGCTATACTTCTTTGAGATAGAAAGTTTGGGTCTCCCTGTTTTATCAACTTAAACTTCTGGGCACGAAAGCCAGTTTACCTGAGTCACACAGCTAGTAAGTTACAGGATAACATGCAAACCTAAGCCAGCTGGCGCCAGATCCTCTGTGTTTTCCATTAAACGTACTGTTTGAAACTATTCCTCCAGTTAACCTCAGTCGAGCACCATGGAGGCCTAGGGTCAGCCGTTCATTTAGTAGAGTTTTGAATATATTTACTTTTGTGCTGGAGGTATATATTTACTAGATATATATATTTACTAGGTGCTGGAGGTTACAGTCTAGTCAAGGGATGAAGTTAGGAGACGGAAAATAAACATGGCAATGTGAGAGAGAGTGAGGAGGAAAGCCCTACTTTAATTTTAATTTTTTAAAAAAATTCTATTGAAGTATAATTATTTATAATGTTGTGTTTCTGGTGTACAGCAAAGTGATTCAGCTTTATATATACATATATATACTTTTTCATATTCTTATCCATTCTGGTGTATTACAGGATGTTCAATATAGCTCCCTGTGCTATACAGTAGGTCCTTGTTGTTTATCTATTTTATTTATAGTAGATTGTACCTGCTAATCCCAAACTCCTAATTTATCCCTCCCCATCCCCTTTCCCCTTTGGTAACCGTGTTTGTTTTCTATGTCTCTGAGTCTGTTTCTGTTTTGTAAATAAGTTCATTTGTATCATATTTTAGATTCCACATATAAGTGATATCATATGGTTTTTGTCTTTCTTTTTCTGACTTACTTCACTTAGTGTCATAATCTCTAGGTCCAGCCATGTTGCTGCAAATGTCATTATTTCATTCTTGTTGATGGCTGAGTAATATTCCATTGTATATGTATACCACACTTCTTCATACATTCATCTGTCAGTGGACATTTAGGTTGCTTCCATGCCTTGGCTATTGTAAATAGTGCTGCTATGAACATTGGGGTGCATGTGTCTTTTCGAATTAGAGTTTTCTCCAGGTATATGCCCAGGAGTGGGATTGCTGGATCATATGGCAACTCTATTTTTAACAAGACATGCTTTAACATGCTTGGCTTTAATATCCTGTGTGAGGCGATGATGAGAAGGACGCATAAAGCACGCACGTCTATGATGGTTGTCTTAAGAAAAACAACTTGCGAGGTTGTTCGAGTTGTGAGCCTCTTTTTCATAGAACACCATTTTCACTTGAAAGAACAACTGACTGACAAACTGGGTTATTCACACTTGGGTAGTTGGCAGAAGATAAAAATGAAAACTAGAGTTTCATTTAGTGCAGGGGAAGGAGGAAGGAAATTATTTTATTCACTTTGAATATCACTTTTTTCTATTGCCCTCTAAAGTAGTGTAAAGATTCATTTTCAGGTGTCAAGTACAAAGACACTCACCATGTTTTAAATGTCTATTGCATAATAAACATTATTTAAGATTGTGGGAGATAAAAGAAAATGGCTTTCAGTGTCAAGAAGTTTATAATCTAATAGGGAAGACAGAATGCCTGTATAAAACAAAAGAATACATACAACAGGAACTTCTAAATGCCCAACAGCAATTAAACACTGTATAAACTTTGAGTGTTAATTATGTTGATTATTCTTACTTTATGTGTTATCTAAATTAACTTTCTTCCTTATCAGGTATATCCAATATAGTTATACCTTTTTCGCTAATGCTAAATCCATGTGGTAAAATGTAAATCATGTTTTTAATTTATATCCTTTTTTTTTTTTTTTTTTACTGCTCATTTCCCTACATCTTTTTTTTTTGAATTTTTGAATTTTATTTTATTTTTTTATACAGCAGGTTCTTATTAGTCATGCATTTTATACACATCAGTGTATACATGTCAATCCCAATCTCCCACTTCATCCCACCCCCCCGCCACTTTCCCCGCCTTGGTGTCCATACGTTTGTTCTCTACGTCTGTGTCTCAATTTCTGCCCTGCAAACCGGTTCATCTGTACCATTTTTCTAGGTTCCACATATATGCATTAATATACGATATTTGTTTTTCTCTTTCTGACTTACTTTCTGTGTATCACAGTCTCTAGATCCATCCACATCTCAACAAATGACCCAATTTCATTCCTTTTTATGGCTAATATTCCATTGTATATATGTACCACATCTTCTTTATCCATTCGTCTGTCGATGGGCATTTAGGTTGCTTCCATGACCTGGCTATTGTAAATAGTGCTGCAATGAACACTGGGGTGCATGTGTCTTTTTGAATTATGGTTTTCTCTGGGTATATGCCCAGTAGTGGGATTGCTGGATCATATGGTAATTCTATTTTTAGTTTTTTAAGCAACCTCCATAGTGTTCTCCATAGTGGCTGTATCAATTTACATTCCCACCAACAGAGCAAGAGGGTTCCCTTTCCTCCACACCCTCTCCAGCATTTGTTGTTTGTAGATTTTCTGATGATGCCCATTCTAACTGGTGTGAGGTGATACCTCATTGTAGTTTTGATTTGCATTTCTCTAATAGTTAGTGATGTTGAGCAGCTTTTCATATGCTTCTTGGCCATCTGTATGTCTTCTTTGGAGAAGTGTCTATTTAGGTCTTCTGCCCATTTCTGGATTGGGTTGTTTGTTTTTTTGATATTGAGCTGCATGAGCTGTTTATATATTTTGGAGATTAATCCTTTGTCTGTTGATTTGTTTGCGAATATTTTCTGCCATTCTGAGGGTTGTCTTTTCGTCTTGTTTATGGTTTCCTTTGCTGTGCAAAAGCTTTGAAGTTTCATTAGGTCCCATTTGTTTATTTTTGGTTTTATTTCCATTACTCAAGGAGGTGGATCAAAAAAGATCTTGCTGTGATTTATGTCAAAGAGTGTTCTTCCTATGTTTACCTCTAAGAGTTTTATAGTGTCCGGTCTTACATTTAGGTCTGTAATCCATTTTGAGTTTATTTTTGTGTATGGTGTTAGGGAGTGTTGTAATTTCATTCTTTTACATGTAGCTGTCCAGTTTTCTGAGCACCACTTATTGAAGAGACTGTCTTTTCTCCATTGTATATCCTTTGTCATAGATTAGTTGACCATAGGTGCGTGGGTTTATCTCTGGGCTTTCTATCTTGTTCCATTGATCTGTGTTTCTGTTTTTGTGCCAGTTCCATATTGTCTTGATTACTGTAGCTTTGTGGTATAGTCTGAAGTCAGGGAGTCTGATTCCTCCAACTCCGTTTTTTTCCCTCAAGACTGCTTTGACTATTCGGGGTCCTTTGTGTCTCCATACAAATTTTGAGATATTCTGTTCTAGTTCCGTAAAAAATGCCATTGGTAATTTGATGGGGATTGCATTGAATCTGTAGGTTGCTTTGGGTAGTATAGTCATTTTCACAATATTGATTCTTCCAATCCAAGAACATGGTATATCTCTTCATCTGCTGGTATCATCTTTAATTTCTTTCATCAGTGTCTTATAGTTTTCTGCATACAGGTCTTTTGTCTCCCTAGGTAGGTTTATTCCTAGGTATTTTATTCTTTTTGTTGCAGTAGTAAATGGGAGTGTTTCCTTAATTTCTCTTTCAGATTTTTCATCATTAGTGTATAGGAATGCAAGAGATTTCTGTGCATTAATTTTGTATCCTGCAACTTTACCAAATTCATTGATTAGCTCTAGTAGTTTTCTGGTGGCATCTTTAGGATTCTCTATGTATAATATCATGTCATCTGCAAACAGTGACGGTTTTACTTCTTTTCCAATATGTATAATATCATGTCATCTGCAAACAGTGACAGTTTTACTTCTTTTCCAATTTGTATTCCTTTTATTTCTTTTTCTTCTCTGATTGCCGTGGCTAGGACTTCCAAAACTATGTTGAATAATAGTGGTGAGAGTGGACATCCTTGTCTTGTTCCTGATCTTAGAGAAAATGCTTTCAGTTTTTCACCATTGAGAATGATGTTTGCTGTGGGTTTATCGTATATGGCCTTTATTATGTTGAGGTAGGTTCCCTCTATGCCCATTTTCTGGAGAGTTTTTAATCATAAATGGATGTTGAATTTTGTCAAAAGCTTTTTCTGCATCTATTGCGATGATCATATGGTTTTTATTCTTCAATTTGTTAATATGGTGTATCACATTGATTGATTTGTGTATATTGAAGAATCCTTGCATCCCTGGGTTAAATCCCACTTGATCATGGTGTATGATTCTTTTAACGTGTTGGATTCTGTTTGCTAGTATTTTGTTGAGGATTTTTGCATCTATATTCATCAGTGATATTGGTCTGTAATTTTCTTTTTTTGTAGTATCTTTGTCTGGTTTTGGTATCAGGGTGATGGTGACCTCATAGAATGAGTTTGGGAGTGTTCCTTCCTCTGCAACTTTTGGAAGAGTTTGAGAAGTATGGGTGTTATCTCTTCTCTAAATGTTTTATAGAATTCACCTGTGAAGCCATCTGGTCCTGGACTTTTGTTTGTTGGAAGATTTTTAATTACAGTTTCAATTTCATTACTTGTGATTGGTCTCTTCATATTTTCTATTTCTTGCTGGTTCAGTCTTGGAAGGTTATACCTTTCTAAGAACTTGTCCATTTCTTCCAGGTTGTCCATTTTATTGGCATAGAGTTGCTTGTAGTAGTCTGTTAGGATGCTTTGTATGTTTGCGCTGTCTGTTATAACTTCTCCTTTTTCATTTCTAATTTTATTGCTTCGAGTCCTCTCCCTCTTTTTCTTGATGAGTCTGGCTAATGGTTTATCAATTTTGTTTATCTTCTCAAAGAACCAGCTTCTAGTTTTATTGATCTTTGCTATAGTTTTCTTTGTTTCTATTTCATTTATTTCTGCTCTGATCTTTATGATTTCTTTCCTTCTACTAACTTTGGGTTTTGTTTGTTCTTCTTTCTCTAGTTCCTTTAGGTGTAAGGTTAGATGGTTTACTTGAGAATTTTCTTGTTTCTTGAGGTAGGCTTGTATAGCTATAAACTTCCCTCTTAGAACTGCTTTTGCTACATCCCATAGGTTTTGGATCGTCGTGTTTTCATTGTCATTTGTCTCTAGGTATTTTTTGATTTCCTCTTTGATTTCTTCAATGATCTCTTGGTTATTTAGTAACGTATTGTTTAGCCTCCATGTGTTTGTGTTTTTTACGTTTTTTTCCCTGTAATTCATTTCTAATCTCATAGTGTTGTGGTCAGATAAGATGCTTGATATGATTTCAATTTTCTTAAATTTACTGAGGCTTGATTTGTGACCCAAGATGTGATCTATCCTGGAGAATGTTCCGTGCGCACTTGAGAAGAATGTGTAGTCTGCTGTTTTTGGATGGAATGTCCTATAAATATCAATTAAATCTATCTGGTCTATTGTGTCATTTAAAGCTTCTGTTTCCTTATTTATTTTCATTTTGGTTGATCTGTCCATTTGTGTAAGTGAGGTGTTAAAGTCCCCCACTATTATTGTGTTACTGTCGATTTCCTCTTTTATAGCTGTTAGCAGTTGCCTTATGTATTGAGGTGCTCCTATGTTGGGTGCATATATATTTATAATTGTTAAATCTTCTTGGATTGATCCCTTGATCATTATGTAGTGTCCTTCCTCGTCTCTTGTATCATTCTTTATTTTAAAGTCTATTTTATCTGATATGAGTATAGCTACTCCAGCTTTCTTTTGATTTCCATTTACATGGAATACCTTTTTCCATCCCCTCACTTCCAGTCTGTATGTGTCCCTAGGTCTGAAGTGGGTCTCTTGTAGACAGCATATAGATGGGTCTTGTTTTTGTATCCATTCAGCAAGCCTGTGTCTTTTGGTTGGAGCATTTAATCCATTCACGTTTAACTTAATTATCGATATGTATGTTCCTATGACCATTTTCTTAATTGTTTTGGGTTTGTTTTTGTAGGTCCTTTTCTTCTCTTGTGTTTCCCACTTAGAGAAGTTCCTTTAGCATTTGTTGTAGAGCTGGTTTGATGGTGCTGAATTCTCTTAGCTTTTGCTTGTCTGTAAAGCTTTTGATTTCTCCATCGAATCTGAATGAGATCCTTGCCAAATCTGAATGAGATCCTTGCCGGGTAGAGTAATCTTGGTTGTAGGTTCTTCCCTTTCATCACTTTAAG
This sequence comes from Eubalaena glacialis, assembly GCF_028564815.1. NCBI lineage: Eukaryota > Metazoa > Chordata > Mammalia > Artiodactyla > Balaenidae > Eubalaena > Eubalaena glacialis. Next base: position 112,663,741 of record NC_083726.1, on the reverse strand, counting down.
TATACCATGCCACTCCCTTCTGGCTAGTAGAGTTTCTGCTGAGAAATCAACTGTTAACCTTATGGGAGTTCCCTTGTATGTTATTTGTCATTTTTCCCTTGCTGCTTTCAATAATTTTCGTTGTCTTTAATTTTTGCCAATTTGATTACTATGTGTCTTGGCGTGTTTCTCCTTGGGTTTATCCTGTATGGGACTCTCTGTGCTTCCTGGACTTGGGTGGCTATTTCCTTTCCCATGTTAAGGAAGCTTTCGACTATAATCTCTTCAAATATTTTCTCAGGTCCTTTCTCTCTCTCTTCTCCTTCTGGGACCCCTATAATGTGAATGTTGTTGCATTTAATGTTGTCCCAGAGGTCTCTTAGGCTGTCTTCATTTGTTTTCATTCTTTTTTCTTTATTCTTTTCTGCAGCAGTGAATTCCACCATTCTGTCTTCCAGGTCACTTATCCATTTTTCTACCTCAGTTATTCTCCTATTGATTCCTTCTAGTATAGTTTTCATTTCAGTTATTGTATTGTTCATCTCTGTTTGTTTTCTTCTTTAATTCTTCTAGGTCTTTGTTAAACATTTCTTGTATCTTCTCGATCTTTGCCTCCATTGTTTTTCCGAGGTCCTGGATCATCTTCACTATCATTATTCTGAATTCTTTTTCTGGAAGGTTGCCTATCTCCACTTCATTTAGTTGTTTTTCTGGGGTTTTATCTTGTTCCTTCATCTGGTACATAGCCCTCTGCCTTTTCATCTTGTCTGTCTTTCTGTGAATATGGTTTTTGTTCCACAGACTGCAGGATTGTAGTTCTCCTTGCTTCTTCTCTCTGCCCTCTGGTGGATGAGGCTATCTAAGAGGCTTGTGCAAGTTTCCTGATGGGAGGGACTGGTGGTGGGTAGAGCTGACTGTTGTTCTGGTGGGCAGAGCTCAGTAAAACTTTAATCCACTTGTCTGCTGATAGGTGGGGCTGGGTTCCCTCCCTGTTGGTTGTTTGGCCTGAGGCAACCCAACACTGGAGCCTACCCGGGCTCTTTGTTGGGGCTAATGGCGGACTCTGGGAGGGCTCACGCCAAGGAACACTTCCCAGAACTTCTGCTGACAGTGTCCTTGTCCTCATGGTGAGACACAGCCACCCCCTGCCTCTGCAGGAGACCCTCCAACACTAGCAGGTAGGTCTGCTTCAGTCTCCCGTGGGGTCACTGCTCCTTCCCCTGGGTCCCGATGCACACCCTACTTTGTGCCCTCCAAGAGTGGAGTCTCTGTTTCCCCCAGTCCTGTCAGAGTCCTACAGTCAAATCCCGCTAACCTTCAAAGTCTGATTCTCTGGGAATTCCTCCTCCCATTGGCGGACCCCCAGGTTGGGAAGCCTGACGTGGGGCTCAGAACCTTCACTCCAGTGGGTGGACTTCTGTGGTATAAGTGTTCTCCAGTCTGTGAGTCACCCACCCAGCAGTTATGGGATTTGATTTTACTGTGATTGCACCCCTCCTACCGTCTCACTGTGGCTTCTCCTTTGTCTTTGGATGTGGGCTATTTTTTTTGGTGAGTTCCAGTGTCTTCCTGTCGATGATTGTCCAGCAGCTAGTTGTGATTCCGGTGTTCTCGCAAGAGGGAGTGAGAGCATGTCCTTCTGCTCCGCCATCTTGGTTCAGGGCCTTAATTTATATATTCTTAAGGGAATGCAAACATATTTTTATTTACTCAAGACTATTAATGGCCTTAAAGAATGGAGGTGGGAAATTGACATTTGTGTAAATGAAAATTTCCCTCTTGGTTACAGGCACAAGAAGCCAGTCAATTACTCCCAGTTTGAGGACTCTGATAGTGATGGTAAGTAGAGCTTCTTATGTCTTCTTTAAAGATTTGGAAAATTTTTTCCTCACAGTTTATAGGATGCATGTGTGTGTGTGTGTGTGTGTGTGTGTGTGTGTGTGTGTGGCTAAAATATGGTTAGTACCAATTGCATATAAGGTAGGCCTGGAAAAATAATATTCTAAGCACTTACGATACTTATGTTGATAATTACACTGACAAGAATTATTGGCATAAATCATAACCAAATAGGGCCAGGTAAAATGGCTTTTTAGATCTAAACTCTGTGAGGTCCATGTTTCTCACTGTGGGATTTGTGCCCTTTTATCCCTTCCCCTAAGAAGAACACACTGTCTTTCTGAGACACAAATGTTTTACAGAATATAATGTGGAATCCCCATTAATTGTACAATAAAACAAGACCTTGAAGAAAGCTCAGGCATAAGCTTTACCCTATTGTGTTATATATATATATTTGCTTGTCTCTGCTATTAAGAGAACTTTGGTCAAAAAGTTTGAGAAACATTGTTAGATTACATTATACTTAAAAGTAAGTTTTGTGTTTCTTTCTTAGACCCCTGGAGTTTTCTGCAGGTCAGATATTTAGTAATTCCTCAGTTTGAAGGAATCTGTTTTTCACCTTGAGTCCAGTCTTATGTGTGTCTAAGACTTGGGAGAAAAGAGCATAGGGTATAACTTCTAGCTTTTTATTATTGTCATCAATCTGTCACTAAATTGTTATAAATTGCTGGTTGTATTCTGGAGACTGTGGCATGGCGGGGGGGCGAGTCACAAATTATTATATTCCTACCTGGGGAAGCATAAAAGAGACAACATGTATTAATAAATGAGAAAGTGCGTGATTCAGACTACACGCACATGAAGGCATGCATACATGTGTCATGTATGAGTTAGAATGCTAGAGCAGCAGTCTTAGCTTGAGTGTCAACAGAAGAACTACCTCACTTCTGAGGATTGGTAGGACAGAAAACTCTGGGAGAACAGAATGGGCTGGAAAAGAGCATCCCTTTGCCAAAAATCATTTTCTTCCACTTGTCAATATGATAAAATTATAAAGGGAATTTTAATAATTTTTCTAATGGTTTTACAGATTTTTAATTAATTGTTCTTTTTTTTGCCACTTACATATACTAGCTTAGTTGCCTTTGCAGCTTTTTGGGGGATTAGTTTTTGATAGATTGATATTTTAAAAAATAAAGGCCACTAAAACGAAGTCGAAAAGCTTGAGTGAGAATAAAGACAAACAGTATACCAACAGTATTTTTTAAACTGTGGAAAGCAAACAATTTGCTTGTCTTTGCTTTTTTTTTTTTAATTTTATTTATTTATTTTTGGCTGCGCTGGGTCTTTGTTGCTGCGCACAGGCTTTCTCTAGTTGCAGCGAGCTAGGGCTATTCTTCGTTGCCGTGCGCAGGCTTCTCATTGCGGTGGCTTCTCTTGTTGCGGAGCATGGACTCTAGGCGTGCGGGCTTCAGTGGTTGTGGCTCACGGGCTCTAGAGCGCAGGCTCAGTAGTCGTGGTGCACAGGCTTAGTTGCTCCGCGGCATGTGGGATCTTCCCAGACCAGGGCTCGAACCCGAGTCCCCTGCATTGACAGGTGGATTCTCAACCGCTGTGCCACCAGGGAAGCCCCAATTTGCTTATCTTTAAAACTTGAACACACATGGTAATGAATCTCAGCTACCAAGAAAGTAATTTTATTTATTTCTTCCTAAGGAAAAGCAATTTCATGTGTTCTTTTATTTTTAATTCACACATATATAGATGATTTTGTTCCTGCAACCGCACCGTTAAATAAAAAATCCAGAACTACACAAAAGGAGTTAAAACTAGAAAAACCAGAACCTAAACTGAAGAATCTCCAGGAAAAAGACATCCCACTACGAGAGAAAACCCCTAAAAAAAGGTGAGAGGTAAGACATACAGTAAATATGACATTAGATGTGTTAATTTAAAAGAGAGATAAATTCAAATTCTTGGTCTAAATTAGAATTTGAGCAGCAGCATGGGTCTTATTTTATTTAGTGCACGTAGGAGAACAGGGCTGTACCATTAATCCCCTTCTGACTTTCCGAACTTCTTTAAGTTCACAAATGTATGAGGAAATATCCATTTAAGTATTAAGACAATCATAATTACCAAGTTTAGAAGGTATAACTTGCATTTACAAGACCTAGTACCTGTCTCTGAAGTCCTCAGGTCTTACAAGACTACTTTGTTAAAAATCACATTTGTAAGGACAGTTACAAAATTTAAAACCACGTATCTGTAATATATGAGATGACGGATGTTCCCTCAACTTCTGTGGTCATCATTTCATGATGCGTGTAAGTCACATCACTGTGACTCCCTGTACTGTACACCTTAAACTTATGCAGTGCTGGCTGTCAATTATATCTCAGTAAAACTGGAAGAAACAAATTAAACCATGTATTTTTCTACAGATAAAAAATATTTTCTCTTTATCTTACTGAGTTTTGTCCAGCAGTGAGCAGGACCTATGGTTTCTAGACTAACCCTGGAGTTCCATTAGTTAGTACCAAGAGAGAGGGTAAAATGAGGGAAGAAAGCCCCAAGAGGCCCCACACTTGCACTACGGGGAGGAGGTGGGCAGAGGAGGGATACTGACAAATGGAACGTAGGACGTGTGATGCTTTACTGCTACAATAAATGTGAGGAAAGTTAATTAACTTAGAGAGACTTAGCCCATGTCCTTCTCTTTACTTTTTTCTTTTTTGTTTTTGAGCTTCATGTACTACCTTTAAAATATAGTTAAATAACCAATGGATGGGAGAAAATATTTGCAAATCATAGAACCCATTAGGGACTTGTATCCGGAATATATAGGGAACTCTTGCAGTCCAACAGTAAAAAGAATAATGACCCAAGTTAGAAATGGGCAAAGGACTTGAATAGACATTTCTTTAAAGAATATATACAAATGGCCAATAGCACATGAAAAGATGCTCAACATCCTTAGCCATCAGGGAAATACAAATCAAAACCACAATAAGATAACATGTCACACCCAGAGGGATGGCTGTAAGCAGAAGGACAGACAATAGCAAGTGTCGAGGAGGATGTGGAGAAATGGAAACCCTCACACATTGCTGCTGCGAATACAAAATGGTGCAGCCACATTAGACAACAGAGTAGCAGTTCCTTGAAATAAACAGTTATTATATGACCCAGCCTAGGTATATACCCAAGAGAAATAAAAATCTATGCCCACACAAAAACCTGTACATGAATATTTATAGGAGCATTATTCATAATAGCCAAAAAATGGAAGTAATCCAAATGTTTATCAACTAATGACTGGATAAGTGAAATGTGATATATCTATACAGTGGAATATTATTCAGCAATAAACAGAAATGAAGTACAGGGAGGGGGAAGGGTAAGCTGGGACAAAGTGAGAGAGTGGCGTGGACATATATACACTACCAAACGTAAAATAGATAGCTAGTGGGAAGCAGCTGCATAGCACAGGGAGATCAGCTTGGTGCTTTGTGACCACCTAGAGGGGTGGGATAGGGAGGGTGGGAGGGAGACGCAAGAGGGAGGAGATATGGGGACATACGTATATGTATAACTGATTCACTTTGTTATCAAGCAGAAACTAACACACCATTGTAAAGCAATTATACTCCAATAAAGATGTTAAAAAAAAAAAAAAAAAGTACTGATATATGCTACAACATGGATGAACCTTGAAAACATTGTAGGGAGCCAAAGAAGCCTGGCACAAAAGGCCACATATTATATGGTTCCAGTAATACGAAATGTCCGGAAGAGACAAGTCCATAGAAACAGAAAGTAGATTAGTGGTTGCCAGATGCTGGGGAGGGGGAAACGGGGACTGACTGCTAGTGGGTATGAGATTTCTTTTCGGGTTGATGAAAGTGTTCTGAAGTTACATAGTGGTGATGGTTCCACAGCTCTCTGAATATACTAAAAACTGCTGAATTGTATGCTTTAAAAGGGTGGATTTTATACTGTGCGACTTATATCTCAATAAAATTGTTATTTTAGAAAATAAATCCTTCAAGGTGCATCTCAGTATTACCTCCTTTACATAGCTTTTTCTTACCTTCAAACCTTTCTTTGCTTTCTCTTCCTCTTAAACACTATAGCACTCTTGACCACCTTGAACAGGAGACGTGATAATCTGTTTATATAGGGTAATTATTATGGGACTTGTTTTCCTACCTCCTCATTAACTACAGACTTTTTGAGGGCACTTTTAATATCCTGTCTAGTGCAATGCCTCACAGGGTAAGTACTTGCTGAAATATTTGTCAAAGTCCAGATTGGGCGGAACAGATGTAAAAAAAAAAAAAAAAAGTAATTTCAATTTAATAAAAGAGCTATAACAGCTGTCTAAAGAGGTGTGGGTGAGGTCAAGGAAGATTTCTAAGTGGAAGTGATGTTTGAGCCACGTCCATTCTCAGTTGGGCAGGTGCTTCCCACCTGGACGGAGCTGGTGGTGAGGAAGAGACATCACAATGAAATGGACATTGTCACGTGATGCTCCTATTTCGAATCTGTTCCGCTGGGTCCAACATGATACTTAACATTTCAGGAGGCTTAACGTTAAGGAGCAATTATGATCATGATTATTGTTGAAGAACATCTTTCTGAGGTTGGAAAGAAACTCTTAGTCACTGAGGAAAATCTCAGATTTTAGTTGAGATTGATAGTTTACAAACTCATTATTATTTGTGTGTCTATTTTAGAATGCCTTTAGATGATAAGCTCTACCAGAGAGACCTAGAAGTCGCACTGGCTTTATCAGTGAAGGAACTTCCAACCATCACCATTGATGTGGAGGAGTCTCAAGATAAAAGTAACTTTATTTTCGATAATTATCTTCAAAACCTTCTTACTGCTTTTGTAATCATTTCGTTGGATGAGCCTTTACAGAGGGAAGAATGTAGTTCTAAAACTTTGGACTAAAAAAGGAGCAATTTGCAGAGGGTGCCGTTGGATGCAGCTGTTTATTCAGTTGCATAAATCTCATCCACACATAAATACCTCTCTGCCTAACACTCAGATTCAACTGGAGGACGTGGCCTATGACCCTGCATGTCCAAAGTTCATCTTTATATGCAGTGAAAATTTAATTTCATGATCAAATACATTGACCTGTACATCCGAACAATCCACCTGCTTTCTCTCCAAATTCAGATTAGTTAAACATAATCTAATGGTGGTAATTTTTATTATTTACAGAGGCTGAAGGTACTAATTTGGTTAGCAAGCTCAGTAGACTTGATAGATTTACGACTGCTGGCTTTATCTGTGGATTTTTCTCCATGGATTTTTCTGGCAATTGGTCAGCAGATGGCATTACTGATATTCTGGAGAAGCAGAAATCATTATTCCCAGAAAAGACATTCAAATTGCTCAGTTGCTTTTTGGATTAAACTGCTTTGGCCTAACTTCTTTTATCTTGGAGGATATTTTTAGCCCATTTGCTTATTTAGGGATATAGATGTTTAAGTCAGTAGTGCCTCCTGTTTGAAAATAAGTGAGATAGTGTTGATTAGGGGGCCCTTTTAGTAATCAGGAGTCAAAGAAACTGAAAAAGAGAATTGTCATGTATCTAAAACTGAGAAAATGAAAATCTCTTTCCTGTCAAAGATTGTGACATTGTATATCAAGGTTTCCTTGGAAGTACCACTTCTCCGAGAGTAATAGTACCAATCATCATGACTTAAAGTTCTCTTAAAATACTCTAGATCATTTTAAAGTTGTGATAATGATTGAAGAGTCTTTACATTAGTAAAAGCACAGATCTGCCTACACAGAAATGATAGTTAATGTTTGTCCACTGTTTCCTTTGTGCTGGGCACCACGATAAGCAATTCCACATTCAGTCAACATTTAATTCCCCACAATAGCCTCATTTAATCCCCACACTGTTTTTTTTTGGTTTTTGGTTTTTGGTTTTTTTTGGCTGCATTGGGTCTTCGTTGCTGTGCACGGGCTTTCTCTAGTGGCAGCGAGCGGGGGCTGCTCTTCCTTGCGATGCACGGGCTTCTCACTGTGGTGGCTTCTCTTGTTGCGGAGCACGGGTTCTAGGCACACGGGCTTCAGTAGTTGTAGCGCACGGGCTCAGTAGTTGTGGCTCGCGGGCTCTAGAGCACAGGCTCAGTAGCTGTGGTGCATGGGCTTCGTTGCTCCGCGGCATGTGGGATCTTCCCGGACCAGGGCTCGAACCCATGTCCCCTGCATTGGCAGGCGGATTCTCAACCACTGCGCCACCAGGGAAGCCCCCCAGACTGTTTTTATCTCCACATTATAGATGAGGAAATTAAGTCTTGTAGAGGATAAGCAGCTTTCCCCTGGTATATTGCCGATTTAAGAGCCTGAATTTGAACTTAAGTCTGATTAAAGTTTGTGTGATTTCAGAGCCAAAACTTCTAACCATATGTTAGCCTCACCAAGTAAAGTCACTGTGCTAGTTGGAGCCTGGATCAGCGGTCCCCAACCTTTTTGGTACCAGGGACCGGTTTTGTGGAAAGCAGTTTTTCCACGGGGGGGAAGGGGGGAGAATGGTTCAGGCAGTAATGCGAGCGATGGGCAGGGATGGGGAGCAGCTGTAAATACAGATGAAGCTTCGCTCACTCGCCGCTCCCCTCCTGCTGTGCGGCCCACTTCCTAACAGGCTGCGGAGCGGTACCAGTCCCCGGCCCAGGGGTTGGGGACCCCTGGTCTGGATCATTTATCTGTATCTAAATGGTATTAGATTTTAGCCCTTATCTTCCTATTTCTAGACATTGGTTGATTAGGGTGCTTTCTTCTTCCTTGTATTTAGACATTGACAAACATGGCAATAGTGAAACAGAAGCAATGAGTAAGTCTCCTCATATCTCCAATTGCAGTGTAGCCAGTGATTATTTAGGTAAGTTTTTGATATTAATAATATTTTTTCCATTGACATTTTCTAACTCTTATTTAAATTCCTGAAACTGTAACTAGAACCAAGGTCTTCACATTTGTGAAGGTTCTCTTCACCCCTTCTCCTTTGTTTCTTTCTGTTTTAGTTTTCCTCTCTTCTAACTGCAGACCCAGTTTCTTCCCTGGTGGAGGGTCACGACTACCCATGGCTTCTAGTTGACATCAGTTGAACACTGAAGAAAGGGGCTCTATCTTCCCAGCTCCAGTTTGAAAATTCTTGGGGAAAGACTCTTTCAGTGTGGGCCTTGGACTTTTGCTTAACTCGGACTGTTGCCAGGAGACTGATGTTATTATGATTGACCCAGATTGGGCTGTGTGGTCTGTTACTAGAAGCACAGGAAGGACAAAGCTGGGCAAATGAAAAGAGCAGGTGTAATAGAAGTCTACTCCACAGTTCTTTAAATGTTACCTGGCACAAAAAGTTTCGTTGATTTTTTTTATCCTGAAGATCTGGATAAGATCACTGAGGAGGAGGATTCCCAGGGTTCTCAGCGGAGAAGAAAAGCGGCATCCCAAGCCGTGGTCCAGCAGAGGAAGATTCTTTTGGAAAACAGTGACGGCGACGGTGCCGATGACTCCGAACCAGACTTTGCAACTGGTAGGTTATGTCCTTACTCAAAATTAACCCTATGGAGAGTCAGTAGAAAGTTCTTGGAGACCATTAACATATGCAAAGCACTGCTAAACGTTTGTTGTGTGCACACTTGAGGAATACACAGGACAGTTCAATTCAGCTATGGCATTTGGGGGAAAAGCTTTATCTGGAGGTGACCTTTAAGCCGTGCCTTGAAAAATGAGTAGCATTTAGGGGTGAAATAGCACTTCTGACTGATAGAAGGGCATAAACAAGAGAACAGGCAAGTGCACATACAAGAGCTCAGTGACGCTGGAGGTTTCTCAAAAAATTAAAAATAGAACCACCTCATGATCCAGCAGTTCCACTCCTGAGTATTTAAATGAAAGAAAACAAAAACACTAATTAGAAAAGATATCTGCACCCCCATGTTCATTGCAGCATTATCCACAATAGCCAAGATGTGAAAGCAACCTAAGTGCCCGTCAGTAGATGAAGGGATAAAGAGGATGTGGTATATGCGTGTGTCCACACACACACACAGTGACTATTACTCAGCCATAGAAAACATGCCATTTGCAGCAACACGGGTGGACCTAGAGGGCATTGTGCTAAGTGAAATAAGTCAGACAGAGAAAGACAAAAACTGTATGATTTCACTTATATGTGGAATCTAAAAAACAAAACAAATGATCAAACAGCAAAACAGAAACAGTTACAGATACAGAGAACAAACAGGTGGTTGCCTGAGGGTGAGGAGAGGAAAGAAATAGTTGAGGGAGATTAAGAGGGACAGACTTCCAGTTGCAAATTAAATGAGTCATGGAATGTACAGTGTGGGGAATATACTCAATAATTATGTAATATCTTTGTGTAGTGACAGATGGTAACTAGCTTATTGTGGTGATCATTTTGAAATGTATAGAAATACCGAATCACCATGTTGTGTACCAAGAGCTAACACAGTGTTTTAGGTCAGTTATACTTCACAAACAAACAACAAATTCATGGAAAAAGAGATCAGGTTTGTGGTTACCAGAGGCAGGTGTTGGGGGAGGGGGAATGGGATGGAGGCAGTCAGTAAGTACACACGTGCAGCTATAAGATAAATAAGCACTAGGGATATAACGTACAACAGGACGAAGATGATGAACACAGCTGTGTGTTACATATGAAAGTTAAGAGAGTAAATCCTAAGAGTTCTCATCACAAGAAAAACAGTTTTTTCGATTTCTTTAATCTTGTGTCTACGAGATGATGGAGGTTCACCAAACTTCTTGTGATAGTCACTGTATGATGTACGTAAGTCACATCGTTATGTTACACACCTTAAACTTACACAGTGCTGCATGTCAGTTATATCTCAATAAAACTGGAAGAAACAAAAGAAAAAGACGTAGAAACACACACACACACAGAGTTCAGTGAGGTTTGCAGGGAAGGGAGAATGTGGTGGAGGTTGAAGAGGCCGCCTGGCACCGGATCGTGAAGGGTCTCAAGCCTGCTTTACCTTAAATGGAAGGACAAACATGTTCCCCGATACACTCAGTGTACTTCAAGGAGCAATACTACCAGTTTATTTTCATCTGCCCTAAGCCAAGAATGACTCACTCTCCCATCCCCTCAGAGCTGGTTGTTTATTATACTTGAATGGGCTGCTGGATTCATTTCAGACAACCTAAGTTATCTGGGACAGGGTCCCTTCTTTAAGTGACATTTCAGAGTTTTCCTCCTGCACTGGCTCACCCTAGATGAGAAGAGAAAGGAACTTCTGTGACCTTCAGTGGGAAAAGAAAAGTGAAAATGGAGACAATCAAGGCTTTTCTTAAGGACATCTAAAGATACCCCATATCCATAACCTGAGTGTTTGGGCCTTCCAGATTTCCCAGTATGAGATGCTAATGACTTTGGATTCTGGGAGCTCCATTTCCCCACCTCCAATTTATTTAAATAGCATTATAGCCCGCTCCTACAGTTTATCCTCTCAAGCCAAGAAAAGAACACATGAGATACCGTAACTGTTGGGGTTATAGGAAGCTGTATCCTCCTAGATTCTATAGTCTGAAATTTTGGAGAAACTTCTCCACTGCTTGCCCTCCCTGAACCTAGATCCTCTTGGGAATCCAGAAATAATTATTTGATTTTGCAAGGTACTATTTATAGCGGCCTTCATGTGATCTGCTGGCCTTATATGGTGAATTCTGTATAACACGGTAACTATTATGTGAATACATGGGTTGATTATCTGTTTTTAAAATTTTATTTGTGTGGGAAGAATGATAGAATAAGGACATCACAATTTGAAGATTGTAATGACATTGTTGATTTAGGCAAACATCATCAATAGAAGGCTGATGAGGATCTTTACAACGGAGAATTCAGGCCGGCGTCAGCTGAACCAACCAGGAGTGGGGCAGCCATACATTCTGTGCTTTCTGATATGACTGGCATAATACGGAGAACAGAGCATCACCTATGATGTGTATTCTTGCCCAAAAAAGTAATAATAATAATGTGAGCCTGATTCTAATTGAGCCTTGAGAAAATTCCAGCTCACAGGAAATGCAAGAGTAAGTTAAATGACACCATGAGGAAGAAAACAGACCAATCCAGAATGTAGGACATTCCATAGGACAACTGACCTGGTTGCTTCAACATGTCAAAGGCGTGGGGGAAAAAGGGATGGGATATTGCTCTATATTAAAGGTGATTAATATGGGCTGGATAGAAGATGATTCCAAGAAACTATTGTTGATATCGTTAGATATGATAATGATGTGTTTTTTATAAGTCCGTGTTTTTTAAAGATGCATTCTGAAGTATGTAGAAATGTAATAATGCAGTGTCTTGGGTTTATTTTTATATACTCTGAGAAGGAAAGGGAAGAGAAGATAGATAGATGAAACAAACGTTGCAAAATATTGATGATTGTTGAATCTGGGTGGTAGTTTATTATTATCTACTGTTGTGTATGTTTGAAAATTTTCATATATATATATCTTTTTACATAAAATATATTATTCCATATAGATAGTTAGGTAGGTATTATATATGGTGGGTATGACAGTGGTTATCTCTGAGTGAGGAGATTAGGGAGTGGGCTTTCTTCTTCCTTAATACTTTTTTGGTATGGTCGGCATTTTCTACAGTAAGCATGTACTGCATTTGTAATGATGTATAAAAAAGTGTAAAAAGGTTTTTTATGAATATAGGGCTAGTCCTTATTTACACTTAATTTTCAGAGTTTAGTATTTACAGGACATGATTTTCTGATCCTCTCTTCCCCTGAAAAATAGAAGAATCATTGCTTAACTCTCGAGTATTCTCTATGCTTTTTTCCAGAAGCTGTAGCTACTTAACACATTCCATCACTGGCTTGTATCATCCCATGCAGAATAGAAAGGAGTTTGTGGGAAATCAGAGGTGTGTCCCAGGTGAAATCATACACAGGATTGTCAGTTAAGATGGTTATGGTACGGTCAGTCTCTTCTCAATTCCCAGTGGGTTTCTGTTCTGGCATGTTGAAGTTGGTGTGATTAAGGAAAGGCATATGGTTATTATTACCATCAAGGTTATCGTTTTGGAAGAGCAGCAATGTTATACCCAACCATTCTTCTCAAAGGTTGCTGAGTTAAACTGGTAAAATCAGAAGTAAGGATTACTGATGGGAAATTAATGATAATAGCAATAGCAAGCCTTGCTCTTCTGTTCGCTATATGCCAGATGTTATTCTTTACCTATATTAACTCACTTCATCTGCACAACAACCCTGGGATGCAGGTTTTAGGGTTCTCCCTATTTTATGTACAGGAAACTGAGGCACGGTGACGTTAGGGACCTGTCTCAGGGCACACGACATGCCAGTGGAGGGGCCGGGATCCAGACCCGGGCACCACGCATTGTTTTGCCCCTGGAAACAGCATAGCACAAAGGGGCACAAGAATCTGGTGCAGAAGGTGAAACTGAGGCACTAGAAGCCTCACCATTTTTTTTTTTTTTGCCACGCCGAGCGGCATACGGGATCTTAGATCTTAGTTCCGCAGCCAGGGATTGAACTCCCTGCAGTGGAAGCGTGGAGTCCTAACCACTGGACCGCCAGGGAAGTCCGAGAAGCCTCACTTTTTAGAACTTTTTAGAGATGAGGTATGTAATCTTCTGTTTCAGGTGAGGATTCTGAGGACGATTCTGATTTTAGTGAGAGTGAAGATGATGAAAGTTTCACTGTGAGAAAAAGTAAAGTTAAAGAAATTAAAAAGAAAGAAGTGAAAGGGAAATCTCCAGTTGAAAAGAAAGAGAAGAAAGCCAAATCCAAACGGGATGATGTGGGTAAGAGCAGTCCCCCGTACGTCACTTCATACTGGATATGCTTGCTTACTCAGCGTGCTTCTCTCCCCTTTGCCTTTAGTCTCCTTAACCTTTTGCCAGCGTTCTTTTCCTGTTAAGATCCGTGGAAGAGAGCAGGCTGGGGTGGGGAAGGCAGACGGGCAGATAGGGACACTGACCCCCCCCCACCCTTCCAGCATGGACTGTTCGTCCCCCTTCATGCTGGGCCTCCCTCTGAGTAGCTGCTGTCACCTGCATTTCACAGCGACAAAACTGAGGCTCCGAGAGGTTAAACCGTTTGTTGGAATTCTTATAGCTGATAAGCGAGGGGCTAGAATTTGCACCCAGGCTTGTCCATTCAGAGCGTAAATCTGTCCATTAGACCACATTTTCTCCACGCGATTAGATGGGGAAGTTGGCGTGATTCTCATTTTCTGCTGTTGCACGTGACTCAGTCTTTGAGTTGAGAACCCTTTTGTCATGTGTTTAAGGCCCTGTGGTTTCTTCAGAATGAATTCAGTTAGGAGAAACCAGTTTTACAATAAAACTTGGAATTTGTGACAACTTGAATGTGGAATATTTGTTTCTTGTGTAAAAGACGTTAGGATATTTTTGAGTTCATAATATGCAATAGATTATTGTAAAATATAACTTCCTTTAACCTGCTTTGTTTTACTTATTGATAGATGTTTTTGTGTCTTGGTTGTTTAATATATGTATTGTTTGAAACTAAACTTTCCATTATTCAGACCCCATTCATTAAGGGTGGGCGTTGCTCTCACCTTAAATAACATGGTGCTGAGTACTGGTGCTGAGTACTTACTAAGAAATGAGAAGTAAGTACTGATTGAGTCGTATTCCTCCCACCACTGTATTCTCAATTAGCCAGGTTTTAATTGGTGTTTTTTTGCAATTGGCAAATTCATCTGGTTTCCAGAAATTAGATTTTAAATGTAGGGGTTTTTAGAGATAAAGCTGTGTATTAGTTTCCAATTGCTGCTGTAAAAAATTACCACAAATTTAGTGACTTAAATCAACACAAATTTATTACTTTACCGTTCTGCAGGTCATAGGTTCAAAATTTTCCTCACTCGGCTAAGGTCAAGCTGCTGGCAGAGCTCTGTTCCTCTGTGGAAGTTCAAGGGGAGAAGAACCCCCTTTCCTGCCTTTTCTAGCTTCTAGAGGCCACCCGCTCTCTGGCGGGTGGTCCACTTCTCCCTTCAGAGCCATCACATAACTCTCTCGTTCTCCTACTTCTCACTTTCACTTATAAGCACCCTTGTGAGTACACTGGGGCCATCAGATATTCAGGATAATCTCCCCATCTCCAGATCCTTAATTTAGTCATACCTGCTAAGTCCCTTTGCTGTGTAAGGTAACATGTGCACATTCTGGGAATTAGGAGACAGGTCTCTTTAAGGGACCGCCTACCACAAACTGATATGAAAAAGTCATTGACAATAGGAAAAAAAACTAACATGAATATATTTCATATTTTCTTCAGATGTTTGTTTATGCTTTCTCACCAAAACATTCTAAAAACTAAAGATAAAATTTCCGTTTCCAGGTTGGAGTTTGCCACTTCATGTCTTCCCTATACCCTGGAGCAAGTTGCTTCCCGAGAAAATTTCCTATGTAATATTAGAAGTAAAGTTTAACAGCTAAATAATGAGATTAAGAATTTGGAAAGATGGATTATATTTCTAGTCCCACTAATAATGTACTGATAACCTCTAAGCATCTCTCACCTGGCAGGTGTAATAATCTTTCCCTGAATAGAGAAAATTTCAAGAGCTATGGTGTCCAATATGGTAGCCACTAGCCAAAGTAGCTCTATCACATTTAACTTAATTAGAATTAGATAAAATTTAAAAGTCAGTTCCTTGGTTTTGCTAACCACATTTCAAGTGCTCACTAACTGTATGTGGCTTGTGGCTACCGTATTGGACAGCACGAAATACAGAACGTTCCCACCACGGCAGAAAAGTCTGTGGGACGGGGCTGACCTAGAGAATGTAGATGTTAACGTTAAGAACAGCGTATAGTGAAAATGTTCATATGCACCTGCACTTAGATGCCACTTAGGTGTCTCGAAGCAAGCATTATCTGAAAGTGAATTTGTATTCTGCTTCTCCCTCCATCAAAAACAAACAAACAAAAAACCCAAACCCACTCCCATTCTGTGTTCATTCTCTGGATAAATGGTGCCATCAGATGGTGTGTTCCTGACAGGAACTTGCCAGTCATGATTATTCCCTCATCTCCAGCACGCCTCCCCCTTCTAATTACTAAAAGCCATCCACTCTGCTGTTTTCCCCCCTTTCTCTCCCTTAGTTGAGGCCCTGATCCCCTCTCACCTGGGTTACCATAGAGCCGTCTAGGTGGTCTGCTTTTACACTGCCCTCGGCAAGATGCTTCTAGATGTAGGTTCCCCACCCCGTGACCACCTCTAGAGTCTGTCACCTCTCTCACCACATTGCACTGTACGCATCTCTGTACTTTTCTGCCCTTTCTACTAGAGTCCAGTGACTGGACCGTAAATTCCTAGAGCCTAATAAAATGTCTCACTGACATATTCCGATGAGACACTATTGTGTGATGATTACAAGTGTGGACTCTGGACTCAGACACTTACTAGCTCTCAAACTACAGGCAGATTGTTTAACCTCTCTGTTTCCTTAACTGACAGTAGGGGTAGTCACTTCTGTATCGGAGTTGCTCTAAGGGTTAGAGGTAATGTATATGATATGCTTACCATACTTCCTAGCATGTAATGCTCATAAAAGATGGCTATTCTTAGACTCTCAATAAATGTTGATTAATGAGTTTTTCAAATTTATGATTCTGCTTCTTTATTTCTTATAAGCTTATGTAACTTGATAATTTTCACACGTACGTGCTAGACTTTATCTTCCTCTGTGACCCCTTTTTTATGTATATTTTTCAAATAAGTGACTTCAGTAGATTCTGCTCCTGCTGCTGTCAAGTCAGAATCTTGGCCCCCACCGAAAAAGGTTTCTCCTTCTTCAGAGGCCACTAGGAAGCCGTTACAAATACGAAGTCCTCCAGCTGAAAGCAAGAGACCTAAGTGGGTCCCACCAGGTACGGTATATTTATTTACTGCTCAAGGGCAGGGGCTTGGAAAATTACCACTAGTAGATTTTTTTTTCTTAGTTGTAAATGTTACATATGAGCACTTCCTCATATTATTTTTTAAAATTTATTTTTATTTTATTTAAAATATTTTTTTTGGCTGTGTTGGGTCTTTGTTGCTGCGCACGGGCTTTCTCTAGTTGCGGCGAGCGGGGGCTACTCTTCGTTGTGGTGCGCGGGCTTCTCATCATGGTGGCTTCTCTTGTTGCAGAGCTTGGGCTCTAGGCGTGTGGGCTTCAGTAGTTGCAGCACGCGGGCCCAGTAGTTGCGGCTCGCGGGCTCTAGAGCTCAGGCTCAGTAGTTGTGGCACATGGGCTTGGTTGCTCCGCGGCATGTGGGATCTTCCTGGACCAGGGCTCGAACCCGTGTCCCCCGCATTGGCAGGCAGATTCTTAACCACTGCGCCACCAGGAAAGTCCCGGAAGATTAGTTATTGAAATAATGAAGCTCTGTCAGTTCAAGGATAATCCTTAGTGTATTTCTTCTGAGAATAATTAGTGATTCCACAACAAAAGAAGTTTAAAAGTATTGATATAATGTCTGTAGAAATTTGAAGGTAGCATAAGCAAAAAGATAAAAAAGAAATAATGGATTGATGGGTAAAGAGTCACGTCATAAAACACAAAGTGCTTATAAATTCATTGTGGGGAAGGGCCGGGCAGGTGACAGAGGCGAGGGAATTGGGCCTGGGGAGGAAGCGTGAGCGAGCGGGCGTTGCCGGCCTCGAGAGCGCGTGCCCTCTGGAAGGAAGCCGCCGTTCCTCAGCTCCACCCGGTTGTTAACATGCAGGATTATGGGCCTCGTATTTCCACGTCTGAGTTTTTCAAGAGAAGCCAGAAATACAGATTTTTGTGTGAAATCTCCTAGATCTTAAAAGTGGACTTTTTAAAACACCATGTGGACCAAACAGTATATCTGAGAGCAGGATTTGACCCTCAGGTTGCCAGCTAGCCTCCTGTCTTACACGAATGTGAGAAGACCAGCAAGATTCCAATGGGAAAATGAGCCAAGGACATAACATACCACTGCCCCCAAGAAGTACAACTAGAAACCAATATGAAAAGAATTGCAGCCTCACTGGTAATCAAGGAAATGTAAATTAATGAAATACTGTTTTATACCTCTCAAACTAGAAAATAATAAAGCTGTATCAACCAGTGCACTCTGGGTTGTGGGATAGCAGGTATAATTATTTATGATAAATTTATAATCCCTTTACAGGACAGCTTGACAGGAGCCATAAAAATAAATAGATCTTTTGACTTAGGAACTAGTCTTGGGAACTTATCCTTAAAAAGAATTTGAAAGAAGGAAAAGTAGTAAGTGATTTTTTTATAGCCATTTATAGAAAAGTGGTGAAAAACTAGAAACAACCCAGAAGTGTGTTGTAGGAATTTGATCAACATGTGGCACGTGTGTGCAATTAAGAATGATAAATCAGATGCCTGGAAACATGGAAACGTTCATAAAACCTTTGTATGAAAAAAGTACACACACTTGTACTTACTACGGCTAAAGTCATGATCAGCTACGAACATACATGTGGATAAATTCTGAAATTTAATACTCGTTGGAAATGATTGCTGTATTAGAATGGTAGCATAAATGAAACTAGTATAAATAAAGAAAAATGGTATTTGTCATATTTAAAGTTATGTGATATTTGAAAAAATAGATTCTGTAAGGAGTACTTGTAAAAGTTGCAGAATTTTGTAAAAATGCGTTAGATTTTGCTACTATTTTAGAAATTATAATGCCATTCATTTTTTTATGTCTTTACAATCAGTGTTCTTTGACCCCAACTTTCCTATTTAACTTTCACATTTAAAGTTTTGGTGTCATTACCTTGGCCTCTAAGGATGTTTGAAAATATGCAATGCTATATATTTTCTGCTCTTCAGTACTTCCCGTTCTTTTGATCTAATATGTAACTTGATAGAAGCTGCATAGCAGAACAACGCTTAACTCCTTTTTTGGCCTCTTCTGTTTTATAAACTGACCTTTGTTACGAGATTTCTGACGTTCTCAGCATCAGGTGATCTGTCTTCTTGCAGCGGTGTCCGGAGGCAGCAGCCGTAGCCCACTGGCAGGAGTGTCTGTGAAGTCTCCAACTCAGAGTCTCCGCCTTGGCTTGTCCCGATTAGCACGAGTTAAACCTTTGCATCCAAATGCTGCTAGTAGCTGAGTGTAGTGGCAAGAAAATATTTGATTAAGAAGATCTCACTTTTATAAGCATGTTTATATTTGTGTTTATATTTGAGGAGGGTATTGTAATATAAATGAATCCTTTAACGTTGTATAAATGATCTCTACCTGCTTTGTGATTGTTCTCTGAAAAGCTATCTGAGACTTCAGTAAGAGGTTTGTTTATAAGAATTATCTTGGAATGTCATTCCCTTCTGAAGAGCATATTCTCTTTCCCTTATATGTATATAATAGGTCATTGTCATTACGTGACTGTCAATTTGACACAGAGGATGTCCCCGTTACATGTTGTTCTCTCCTAGTAACATGCCCGATGCTTCTTTCTGGCTTTGTCTGATTTACGGCACCTGAAATTTAACTGTGCAGAGTTTATCTGGCAAAAGGAAAATTCCCATTTCTCCCAGGAGACATTTCTGAAATCTTATAAGTTACTTAACCTGCATTGTCAGTTTTGTTGCAATGATGTTTCATATTTTAGCCAAATGTTTTTATATTAAGAATTCAGAATAATTTTCCATATTAAAACAGTTGCTATGCTAGAGCGTATGTCTCCTACTTCAAAGTAGATGGTTAGATAGCAAATAGAATTTCGTGACATTTTATGAAGCCCTCATTGTCAAAACCTTTAATAAAAGTGAAAAAGTTGTGATATGCACTTTTCCTTGATACTAATGCATCCATCTGTCTCTAACTGTCTACATTTCGTGATAAAATGAGTGCTTTGCAAAAAAATGTTAGTCTTTTTGTTGTAAATATAAAGGGGAAAAGCTCTTTCTTAAAGTCGTCACTTTTACATTAAGCCCGTGCTTTCGAGGGTGGCTGTCAAGTACCTGTCACCCCTATTGTATTAGATAGTACAGCCCTTTAGGAAGCTTAGGTCCTAATTCACTGTGAGTAAAAATAGAGATAGATATTTTATATTTACGGTGAGAACTTCAAACCAAATTTCAATTTTTAATAAAAATACTTTGAATCATGTTAACCATTAAAAAATATATAATACTTAGCTCAATTCTTCTTGGTTAATGAAATATCTATGTTAATGTGAAGATAAGTATTTAGAATTATGATTAAAGTGAGCATTTGCCTACTGCTATTAATATATATTTTTTCTTATCGAGTGTATATTTTCTACTGTCTTACACCCCCTCACCTACCCCGCCCCACCCCCTCTTGGAAACATGTTTCCCAGGGACACGGTATTGAGGTACTCTGTATGCTGCAGTTTAACAAACATTTATTAAGAGCCTACCCTGTGTTAGTACTAATATCATTAATTAATCATCTGGACCAGCTTGATGAATGTGTTTTCTCTATGCTATTGATATTAGTAGTTTCCACTGAAAATTACCTCAAAGTGTGTCAAAACTGGCCTTGCAGAACGCACTCATGACCTTTCTGTTGCCAAACCCAGGGTACACCTCCTCACCTTATCTTATAGACCCTATTCATTATACCCTGCTTAGTACATTTTATTTCTGGGCCTGTAAGACACCATTCTTTTGTACTTTTCTCCCCGCCTCCCTGCCTACTCTTCATTGTTTGTGGCTTGCTAATCTTTTGTGTCACCTACACCCACAGCTCTCACTACCATACCATATTCTGTGAGATTCCATTCTTTTCCCCCCTGGGCCTTTTTTCTTTCATAGCTTGGGCAACTTCAAGTTCCAAGGTCACCAGTGTGACAGTGACGACCAAGTCAGGATCTTTAGCCCAGACCTTGCTCTTGACACAGACCACTTGATCATTTGACGTAAGTCATCACTGAATCAATAACGTCTCCCCCTCCCCAGGCGTTTTCCCTCCTATATTTTCTGTTAGTAAATAGCATCACCGTCAGTCAACTGAGGTGCCTCAGGCACTTGCACCCTTCACATCTGGTCAGCAAGCTCTAGTCCATTTCCTGCATTTCTCAAAACTGCTCTCTCCTTCCACTTGCTGCCTTTACTCTGACTACTAACGGGCGTCCTTGCCTTGACTGGTAACCTACTCGGGCCTACCCGTCAAGCCACTCTAGCCAGAGGGAGTTTCCTAAAATAAACTCTGAGCCCGAACACCCCTCTGCTTAAAATCCACACACATACCCCTTAGCCTGTTTAGTTCACAAGCTATTTCGAATCAGGCTGGCTCCTGTCGGCTTCTTCAACCTTGTCCCATGCTGCCCATGTTCACCTTTGACCCCCTGCCACACCACACTGGGTGCTAGTACCCGTGGCTCCAGGTCTTCAGATGGTTCTTACTTGCCTTCTTTCCATTGCTAATTCCTACTTGTCCTTGAAGACTCAAAATCCACTTGGCTCCTTAAAAAAATTTTATTTGAATGTTTGTTTCCTCCATGGACCAGACTGTATATTCCTCCAGGTGATGCTGTTGTCATTCAACTATTTTGTTTTCCTGCTTTTACCATGTTAACAAATTGAAGGATAAAAACCATATGATAATCTCAATAGATGCAGAAGAAGCTTTGAACAAAATTCAACACCGATTTATGATAAACTCTCCAGAAAGGCATAGAGGGAACTTACCTCAATATAATAAAGGCCATATATGACAAACCCACAGCCAACATCGTTCTCAATGGTGAAAACTGAAACCATTTCCACTAAGATCAGGAACAAGACAAGGCTGCCCACTCTCACCACTATTATTCAACATAGTTTTGGAAGGTTTAGCCACAGCGATCAGAGATGAAAAAGAAATGAAATCCAAATCGGAAAAGAAGAAGTAAAACTGTCACTGTTTGCAGATGACATGATACTATACACAGAGAATCCTAAAGATGCTACCAGAAAACTACTAGAGCTAAACAATAAATTTGGTAAAATAGCAGGATGCAAAATTAATGCACAGAAATCTCTTGCATTCCTATACAGTAATGATGAAAGATCTGAAAGAGAAATTAAGGAAACACTCCCATTTACCACTGCAACAAAAAGAATAAAATACCTAGGAATAAACCTACCTAAGGAGACAAAAGACCTGTATGCAGAAAACTATAAGACACTGATGAAAGAAATTAAAGATGATACCAACAGATGGAGAGCTATACCATTTCTTGGATTGGAGGAATCAACATTGTGAAAATGACTATACTACCCAAAGCAACCTACAGATTCAATACAATCTCTATCAACTATCAATGGCATTTTCCACAGAACTAGAACAAAAAATTTCACAATTTGTATGGAAACACAAAGGACCCCGAATAGCCAAAGCAATCTTGAGAAAGAAAAACGGAGCTGGAAGATTCAGGCTCCCGGACTTCAGACTATATTACAAAGCTACAGTAATCAAGACAGTATGGTACTGGCACAAAAACAGAATTATAGATCAATGGAACAGGATAGAAAGCCCAGAGATAAACCCACGCACACATGGTCACCTTATCTTTGATAAAGGAGGCAAGAATATACAATGGAGAAAAGACAGCCTCTTCAGTAAATGGTGCTGGGAAAACTGGACAGCTACATGTAAAAGAATGAAATTAGAACACTCCCTAACACCATACAGAAAAATAAACTCAAAATGGATTAAAGACCTAAATGTAAGGCCAAATACTATGAAACTCTTAGAGGAAAACGTAGGCAGAACACTCTTGACATAAATCACAGCAAGATCCTTTTTGACCCACCTCCTAGAGAAATGGAAATAAAAATAAACAAATGGGACCTAATGAAACTTAGAGGTTTTTGCACAGCAAAGGAAACCATAAACAAGACAAAAAGACAGCCCTCAGAATGGGAGAAAATATTTGCAAACGAAGCAACTACCAAATGATTAATCTCCAAAATATACAAGCAGCACATGCAGCTCAATATCAAAAAAACAAACAACCCAATCCAAAAATGGGCAGAAGACCTAAATAGACGTTTCTCCAAAGAAGATATACAGATTGCCAACAAACACATGAAAGGATGCTCAACATCACTAATCATTAGAGAAATGCAAATCAAAACTACAATGAGGTATCACCTTACACCAGTCAGAATGGCCATCATCAAAAAATCTAGAAACAATAAATGCTGGAGAGGGTGTGGAGAAAAGGGAACCCTCTTGCACTGTTGGTGGGAATGTAAATTGATACAGCCACTATGGAGAACAGTATGGAGGTTCCTTAAAGAACTAAAAATAGAACTACCATATGACCCAGCAATCCCACTACTGGGCATATACCCTGAGAAAACCATAATTCAGAAAGAGTCACGTACCACAATGTTCACTGCAGCTCTATTTACAATAGCCAGGACATGGAAGCAACCTAAGTGTCCATCATTGGATGAATGGATAAAGAAGATGTGGCACATATATACAATGGAATATTACTCAGCCATAAAAAGAAACGAAATTGAGTTATTTGTAGTGAGGTGGATGGACCTAGATAGAGCCTGTCATACAGAGTGAAGTAAGTCAGAAAGAGAAAAACAAATACAGTATGCTAACACATATAGATGGAATCTAAAAAAAAGGTTCTGAAGAACCTAGGGTCAGGACAGGAATAAAGACGCAGACTTAGTGAATGGACTTTAAGACATGGGGAGGGGGGAGGGTAAGCTGGGACGAAGTGAGAGAGAGTGGCATTGACATAGATACACTACCAAATGTAAAATAGCAATGGGAAGCAGCTGCATAGCACAGGGAGATCAGCTCGATGCTTTGTGACCACCTAGAGGGGTGGGAGAGGGAGGGGGGAGGGAGATGCAAGAGGGAGGGGATATGGGGATATATGTATACGTATAGCTGATTCACTTTGTTATACAGCAGCAAGTAACACAACATTGTAAAGCAATTATACTCCAATAAAGATGTTTAAAAAAAAAAAAAAAACCTGGTGCAGAGTAAGTGCTCAAAAAATGTTCATCTGATGAATAGATTTTATCCAGAACTTTTACTATGTGCTTCTGATAACCCCAAACTTTTTTGAAGGGGGGAGGGTAGGGATTACTTCAAGAGTCTGTTCGATCAACTCTAATCTCTGTATCCTCGAGATGTCCTTCAATTCTTGTCCCAAACTTTAAAGAACAGGGTCAAGAGAATGGGAGCAGGAGGAAAAGAGATGTGTTTCTCCGAGCTGATGTGAAAGGTGGTTTGGGACGGGACCAGAGTCCAAGCCTTTCAGCTCAAGTCACAAAAAGGGCGGAAACAGTTTCTATAGCGACGGGAGGAGGGTGTGGTCCTCCACCTGCACCCCGCAGTTGCAGGTCCGAGCTGGCAGCGGCCACAGTCTGCGCAGGCCCGATGCAGTTCCTCCCACCTCCCACCCCAAAGGGCACCAAGTAAGGGGGGGAGGCGCGTCAGAGCATCGGGGCAATGGGGGCGGAAGGCGGGGCAGCGCGAGAGTGACAGGGGACAGTGCAGAACAGGAGAAGGGGTGTGGGCCCGAGGAGGGAAGGGCGGATGTGAGTACGGAGAGGAGGCAAGTACCATTTCAGATTTCGCTCCGAGCAGCTGCATCCTCACAGCCCAACATTGTTACACTTATTTTTATTGTTGTTGTTATTGTTGTTAGTTTGATTTTCAGATCATAATATCAAAGCATGGCCTCATTATCTCCTTAGTGACAAAGTACTCAAATTATAGACATGTCTCTAAGAAGCATGGATCATCATTGCTGGATGTGACACCTGTAGCTATCCCTTCTCTGACATGTATTTCTTAAGCTAAACACCTTAAATTTGCACTATTTTAATTGCTTCCTTCTATAATTACTAACTTTTGTATTGTATAATGCTCTTCAAAGGTCAGTCTCATTAACTCCTCCTAAAAGTTTTGGGTATGAGGAGAAATGTGTCTAAGAGTAGAATTTTTATTCCCATTTTCTTTTTTTTTCTTTTCCTTTTTTTTTTTTTGAAGTGGACCATTTTTAAAGTCTTTATCGAATTTGTTACAATATCGCTTCTGTTTTATGTTTTGGTTTTATGGCCACGAGGCATGTGGGATCTTAGCTCCCCACCAGCGATCAAACCCGCACCCCCTGCATCAGAAGGTAAAGTCTTAACCACTGGACTGCCAGGGAAGTCCCCCCATTTTCTTACTGAGAAAACTGAAGTGCCAAGCACGAAGTGACTCGTCCAAGGCCTCCTAATTATCAACTGCTTTCTTCTGATCATGAGCTTCTTCCCTTGGCCCAAGTGTGTAGCCTTAGAAATCTGCACACCTAAGACCCTAAGCAATATACTTTTCCATTAGGATAATTTTGCATCGCTGGCTTGGGCTGCGTGTGGGATGCGGAGAGATGGATTTTAGGGAACTCATAAGACCCATCCGGGGCTTCCCTGGTGGCGCAGTGGTTGAGAGTCTGCCTGCCAATGCAGGGGACACGGGTTCGAGCCCTGGTCTGGGAAGATCCCACGTGCCGCGGAGCAGCTGGGCCCGTGAGCCACAATTACTTGAGCCTGCGCGTCTGGAGCCTGTGCTCGGCAACAAGAGAGGCCGCGGTAGTGAGAGGCCCGCGCACCGCGATGAAGAGTGGCCCCCGCTTGCCGCAACTAGAGAAAGCCCTCGCGCAGAAACGAAGACCCAACACAGCCATGAATAAATAAATAAACAAATACTTAAAAAAAAAAAAAAAAGACCCATCCGGACGCTGTTTCCAGCCCTGACCCCGACAACTTGGGACACAGAGCTTTCTTCTCCCTTTTTTTTTTAAATCTTCATTGCACGTCTCATCCGACTTGGTCGCCAAAAGCGGGTCTGCGACCCCAAGCCTTACGTCCACGAGGATCTGGCTGATACCCACCTATTCCGAGCAGCCCATGTGCCTGCTGTACATCCCGGGCCACACTGTGGTGTCAGGTGGTACCTGCCACTCGAGGGTAATTCCCAGTCTTAGCAAAGTTTTTTTCTTAAAATAGGATGAACAGTGCAAAATTGGGGAATTTTTTTTAAAGTCTGTAGTTAATTTGTGGTGTTTGAAATGTCCATCAGGCAATTCAGGGCTTAAGTAACTTGTGGCCCCTCTGACTTTTAAATGACTGATGGTCAACAATCTTAACTCAAGCTTCACTGTTCAGGCTTAAAAGAAGACTTGGCAAAAGTGTGAAGTCATTTAAATAGAAAGTTCAAACTACAAAAGGACAATGTAAGTGTCCTTGGTTACCAGTCTTGCTTGAGGGGTTTAATCACCTACATGTGGTGGGTCCATAAAATCTAGGAGTTCTAAGGAATTCTCCAAACACGTATTCTGCCAAGTTGGTTCTGTGACTTATGTCTGTTAATTCCTTTCTCTGTTTTGGTCCTTATCAAAGAGGATAGTGGTAAACATGAAGGGAGCTTAGTGTGCCAGCCCCTTTCCATCTGCTGTTGTTGTCAGCTTCTGGGCTTGAATGCATGCATCTCAGCGTGTGGAGGACCAGTGCTGGGAGTCAGCAGTTTTAGCTGACCCCAGATCCAAAATGATTGTGTTTTAACAGCAAAAAACAACAAATACTAGTCTAGGCTGCTTTATAGAAAATCAGTGACCAGGTGATGGGGTGCAGAGTTCTGGCCACCTAACAGAATCTAGACTCTAGAAAACTGTAGCCATTTTAAGAGAGGTCGTAAAAAATTAGAAAATAGAGAGGGACAACCACAATCCAGGCTTTCTCCTTCACACTCAGATGCTGTATCATATGAGGAGGGATTTGAAAGAAAACCACAGGGATGCCTGGAGATGAGCGGGTGCTGGGGAAGCACAAAGGCACTGTTTTGAATATTCAAGAACTCTTGAGTAGAAGAGAGGGTAGAGGATGCTGTCTGAGATCATTTCCTCTAGTCAGCATTGATGGAGCCCCAACCGCATGTAAATTAACAGCTCGGTGTGAAATGGGTTGCTTGGAAAAACAGTAAGTTCTGTCCCAGAAATAGTCAATCAGAGATGAATGATTACCAGGGACACTCTTGAGAAGA
This sequence comes from Eubalaena glacialis, assembly GCF_028564815.1. Lineage (NCBI taxonomy): Eukaryota > Metazoa > Chordata > Mammalia > Artiodactyla > Balaenidae > Eubalaena > Eubalaena glacialis. The sequence continues at coordinate 112,636,815 of NC_083726.1, read as the reverse complement.
GTCCCAGCCAGGGGTGGGAGAATGGGGGAGATGCCCTCTAAAACTCTTCCAGCTCTTAAGAATCTGTGAGTCTGTGGACCATGAAGAGTTTCAGGGATAATTGCACAGGGGCCGAGGAGTTCTCTTTGGCAGAGACGTGTTAAGTACATCATCTCCTGTTCACAGAAATGCAAAGGGAGTCCCTACAAGTTGTATATTGCCACAATTTCTGCCCGAAAGGTGGTCCCCGGGCATAAAGATCAAGCTACTGGCAAGTGCAGTAGAAATACTGAAATCACAATAGGTGAATCTCAAAAGATGTATTTCCTTTCCCGACTTTGAAGTTCGGTATACACAGATAATGTATTATGTATAGAGTACTGTGCTTGCAGTAGTGTGGTACCACTGTTTATGGTCTGTCTTGCCCACCAGATTTTGAACTCCTTAAAAGCAAGGATTCTGTTTTATTGTCTCTGAATCCCCCATGCTTAGCACAAGTACCTGGCACACGGTGGTCTGAACATTTTGGATGAATTGACCTAAACTATCTTAGATATCTCTCCTTTCGGCAAATTTGTACCAAGAGGTTTCAAATACAAGTCACTGCTCTTGCCCCCATGAGGAATATAAAAAATGAAATGACATAAAATAAAGTAAAATAAAATAAAATAAAATAAAATCTCACCATTCCTGCCCCCAGGAGATCGACAAGATAAAAATATACATGTGTAAGATAACACTAATGGTGTTGACCAAGTGAGAAAATGATCTCCACAGACAAAAGTGTTGAAATCCAGAGGAAGGAGATGGGTATGGGCTGTAGAGGTAGGAAAACTCTGATCTGTGTGTAAAATAATAGGAATTTAAAATTTGTGGTTTCAATTCTCAAAGCAATATTCACTCTGGCTCTGAGCTGAGTTATCTTCTAGCTTTAAACCTTCAGGCAACAGGTATAAACAAGATATAGAATGTATTTTAATTCTTTTCCTACATAGCTCGCCACATATTTCAAGGATAAAAAGTGGCATTTGGGAAGCTTTAAGGATGGATTAAGTGTGATGGGTTAAGTGGAAGCCAGGTTGGATGCATTAAGAAAGGCACAGAATGATCTTTGATAACCACAGCATTATCCAAAGGGGGGAAATTAGGGAATAAGTCATAGCAGAACTTCCCCCCACCCCAATATTTAATAGAGTTAGAATCAAAGCAGCTTAGAACTGGAAGGCACGTTAGAGTTCATCGAGTCCTGTTTAGTCATCTTACTGATGGGGAAACTGAGAAGAGCCGCATCTGTGGATGCAGAGCCCGCGAATACGGAGGGCTGACTGTACTATGCCATTCAATGTAAGAGACTTGAGCATCCCTGGATTTTGGTGTCCTTGGGGTTCCTGGAACCAGTCCCCCGTGGATACGAGGGAGACTGTTTAGAGAAGACAAGTGATCTGCTCAGAATCTATGTGGGGCAGCACGGAGACCAGACTCCAGGGCTCCTAGCTATTCTTCAAGTCTTCGGTTCTCTTCACCTACAGAGCCACCAAAGCTGAGCCGAGGAAAGAGCTCCGGTTGCTTGGAAAGACACACGTTGACTTCGATTGTCTTCCACATCATCGTGAAGTAGGTGGAAGGAGCGCTGGGTACCGAGCCTTGGCAGGAAAAATCATATTCATTCCTCCCCAGCGTTTGGATTTTACAAACCCCACGTCGAATTGATGGCCTAAATCCTACCAGTTCTGTTTCCCAAATGATCCCCAAGTTGTACCCTGTCTTCACTGTCATGGTCGTGGTTGAAGCCCTTGTCCTGGATGCACAAGAAAGCTTCCACCCTGAGCATCTCTGGACCGTGCCCCCTGGTATTGCCAGAGAGGTAGTCGTAAAACACAAACCTGACCTTGTCCCTCAGACTTAGATGGGCCACATGGGCCGCCATGACCTGAATGGACCATGCGGCCTTTTACAATCTAGCCCCCTCCCTGGCCCTCCACCAGCAATGTCCACTAACTGTGCTTGCAACTTCTAGAAAAAGCAGTGCTCTTTCATACTTCTGTGCTTTGTGCAGTCTCGTCCCCCTGCCCTTGACTCCGCACCTGGCCTGTTGTTCTTCAAAGACAGTTCTGCTGTGTGCAGGGGGGAGGGCTTCCTCAGCTCTCCCAGCAGAGTCAGTCACCACCTGGTGTGCACTCGATCAGGTCTGCATCCCTCCCTGCACATCCTTCTGTTATCAAACCCAGGTCTGGCTGCTCGCCGCTCGAAAGCCAGTTCTCAAGGGATAAGTGTTGGTGGGAAAGGAAAAGTTGCTTTATTTCAGAGGCCGGCAACCAGGGGGGGAGGGTGGACGCCTGTCCAAAGGCCGACTCCCCCCCCCCCCCCGACAATCAGGAGGCAAGAGCATTTATAGACAGAGGGAGGGGGCTACCTGCAGAAACAGCCCAGTCAGCTCTGACATTCATCTTGAAATTGGCCATGGGTGCTCTGACCAGTGTCATCGCGATTGTTTTAGGTACAATTAGTCTTCAGTTCCAGGGTCAGTTTGTTTCCACTTCTTTGAGGCCAATTCTTGGCATTGTGGCATCTTATGTCATGCCTGCAGCCTGGTCAACATGTAGTTAACTTCTTCCACCTGGTGGAGGTTTCAGTATCTATAAGACAGCTCACAGGATATGGCTCAGAATATTATCTGTAGCCCTTAAGAAGGAACTAAAGGTCCTTGACTATGCTTAATGACTAAACTATTATTATTTGGTCTCCTTTGATGTTTTCCTCTGTTTCTGCATTTTCTCACTTCTCTGATTAAACTTATTCTTTGGCTAAATGTTTTCCACAGACAAAAGGTAGGCTGAGGACATGGGGCGGGGTGGGGAAGGACTATAGGCTCCGTTTCACCTCTAGCACTGCATTGATCGCTGGCATCATCAGGACCCATTTCCACGTATCCCCACTCTTTGATAATGAGCTCTCCTTGAGAGCACAGGCCTTGTCTTGTTTGTCAAAGAAATTATCTCAGCAAATGCTTGTAGGAAGGAAGGAAGAAATGAAGCTATGATCATTTGCAGTGACTATTACTTTTAATTTGCTTTTGCATGGGATTTTTTTCATTTTAGTGTGTGTGTGTGTGTATCTGTGAAAATGAACATTCCCACTCACCATTCCCAGTCCCAATCCTCTGAGGTAACTGCTTTTTACAGTTTATTTTTTCTAGACCCTTCAATATGCTGTATTGTATGGAAACATCTTGTTTTCTTAGATATGGAATCACCTTCTACGTATTGTTCTACTCTTTTTACTTAATATATTATGGGCATACCGATGATCTACCTCATTTTTTAAATGATTGCATCATGTTCCATAATACACATGTGCCATTTTTTTTTAAAACTTCTCGTGATTCATCGACAAGTTATGATTTTTCAACATTAGGCTGCAATAACCGTTGGTGAGATTTGTCTTCAGTCCTCTGAATGACTTCACAGTTGTGATGCTGTCACCACTTATTAACTTGTGCCCAAGAACCTATGGATGGAGTGATTTGCAGAAGCTGTGATAACACTTGCTTTGGTCCCTGTTCTGTTCCTATTTTGTGGATTCGTAACTCCTTTGGCTCTTGATCGGGTGAGGGTCTGAAAGGGGGGCTTCCAAGGAACAGAGTGGAGTCTCAGCAGTGGTCTACTGACGGAACAGGAGAGTGACAGTGGCATGAGAGCCCTCTAAGACTTGACCTTCCACTTCCCCAAATCACCACTTTAACTAGATTCCGTAAACTTACGGGAGTCAGCTTTTCACCTTGCCGTGAGTTGATTATTCACGGAGGTGTGCTCTGAAGGAAGAATATGAAAACATGGCCAGATGAGATCCAGAAAAAGCATTTCTACCAATTGTCCCCTTTTCTTTTTCTAGAGGCTTTAAGCTACCAGGTGACCACCAATCGATGCATGTTTTCGGGGGAAGATACTTGTGAGAAGAGAATGGTTTGCCCTGCAGTCAGTGGACAGAAGTGGGGCTTTCTGTTCCGTGTCCTAAGCTGCTAACCTCCTCACTCGCTCCTTGCCCACCCTTGACTCCTGTGTCCCTCTGCCCTGAGCCCATGAGGACTGATGCACAGGCGTCCCCTCTCCCAATCCCATCAGCCACCAGAAGGGAGACAGAAGGAGCAGTGGCGCCTCGGCCATGCTTGTAGACCTGCCGCCTTTTCTTCTCCAAGCCTGCCCTGCCTTCTTCCTATCCCGGGTGGGGACCATTACTTATATTTTACTCCGAACACCAGTTTACGTTTCACTCTCCTTCTGCAGGACTGAAATGGATGCTAAAAACCCAAGGAAATGCAGTTTGACATCCTTCCCGATTTTGAAAACAAGAAAGAAACAAAATCTCACCTCCGTGAAGGTAAGGATTCTTGAATGTCATTTGGGGAAGAGAGGTTTTATCATGAGGTCTTGGGGACCCAGGACCCAGTGGGATTGCTGTGCCCCAAGCATCTTTGACGACAGGGTGAGGGGAGGGGGCAGAGCCAGGTCTGGGTGGGCTTGAGGGAAAACCAGTTAGAGGGCCAGGGTGTAGTTTCTTGAACTTGAGGACTGCAAGGTCGTCTAACAGGTGACTTGCATGTGAGGAGTCCTGGGCTAATGTCTCTTCCACAGCATCTTTTATTCTATCCTGTGTATCTGGGCTCAATACCGGAAGTGTCCTGGAATGGTTTCAATCAAGTATCCAAGAACATTTCCAGAAACATTTCTGTTTCTTTTTTTCTAACACGGACATGGTGTTTTTCTTTTTACTCTGCCTCAAAAACTAGCAAAACGCCACGGCACTGAAGGTAATATTGTGATGCGGTGACGTTGTGACTACCAACTATCAGGTCAACTTCTAAATCAGCTGTATTTTTTAATCTAATGCCTTCAGTATGAATTTTGTAACCATCACAAAAGGTCATATTGTCTGGGATCTTTGTTCTGAAAAATTTGCAACAAACTTTAGCCCAGAGCATTCAGGTTTGACTTTCTGAATCCTGCCTGCATCACTGAGTGGGTGGACCAGAGTCCAGCAGCCTACCCAAGGCCTGGTGAAATTCTCCTCCCCATAGGTCACTCACTACCTCCTTATTACTTTTAGGTCACCTCCTCCAAGCAGTTTTCTGGATTTAAACCTGGCATTCTCCCCCCTCAGGATTATAACTCATAAAACTGTACCCTAATGCAAAGTCCATTGTTCCCCGTCCCTATCCCTGCTATTACCACATACGACAAAAAACATTTTGCAATTTATAAATTTGCAAAAATGTATGAATGTCTAAAACATTTCCTTTGATAAAACAAAAATTAGTATAAAATATTTGAGATAGTAAATCTACAGCAAAACATGATAATGTAATGAAGATAATGTTCTGTTCAAATTTTAAAATATTATGCAAACCGAATGGTCTTGGTCTGATTTTACTTTGACAAAATCGTCACAAGTTTTGCAATTTACATTTTTTGTTTTAGCTCCTTGAACTCACCTTTACTGAGTGTTTAGATGACTCTCACAGGAACCTTAAAGTCCAGTACTATTATTATCCCCATTTTACAGATGGAGAAACTGAGATTCAGGTGAAGTTAACTAGCCCATGGCCATAAACGAGTGAGTGGAGGACAGAATACAAACCCATATTCTTAACCAGTCTGTCACATGCCTCTTTGTTGAGTAATGCCAACTTTGTTATGTGTTCCTTCACGTATTTATTTAAATTAATTTTAAGGAAAGAAAATTCTGCTGCAGTTTCAATCAAAAATAAAATTTAAAAATCACATTCAAGATAAATTCATGTATGTTGTAATTTGCCAATCCACAAATTGACAGTATCATTAAAAAATACTATTTAAACTTATAACTATTGTCTTTACATTGGTGATTATTCTGATGGGCCCTAAATAAATGTCTTTTCACCATCTGTTCATTTTCCCCAGTGGAATTCTCATCCAGTTGAATCTATTCTATTCAACTTAGGGAAATGCAAACAAATCAATAACTGTCTTCAGCGCATGAAATTAATGGGAGGATGAAAAGAATTAGAATCTCTTCACCTAAAAAAAAAAATATACCACTGAGGATGAGAGAGCTATGGATCTCAGCCTAACAGCACCCCAAACAAGTGTTGAAAAAAAAGTTTATATATTTAAATAAATTAATAATAATTTATATTTATTTCATGATATTTAATATTGTGTTATAAAAGTAATGTTTATAATAATAATTAAATATTTAAGTATTTTAAATGTGGATCTTGAGAGTATTTCAGCTAAGGGGGTTTTTAAAATGTGATTTTTAATAATTGATTTTAGACAATGTTGGGGGGAGGGATAAATCAGGAGCTTGGAATGACCATACACACACTACTGTATATAAGACAGATAACCAACAAGGACCTACTGTATAGCACAGGGAGCTCTACTCAATATTCTGTGCTAACCTATATGAGAAGAGAATATGAACAAGAATGAATATATGTATATGTGTAACAGACTCACTTTACTGTACACCTGAAACTAACACAACATTGTAAATCAACTATAATCCAATAACAGTTTTTTAAAAAATTGATTTCAGCTGGCTTTGAGAAATGGGTGGCCTCTAGATAGTAATATATGATTCTTTTAAAAATACCCCCATTCATTTGACTACAGTGTGGTAAAATAGTAAAGAGCCCTCTGCTGCTGAGAGATCTTTGCAGAGAGTCCTGTGTCTTTGGTACTGTCCTTTCAGCTTAGCTGGCAAAGGTCACAGAACTCTCACAGTGCCTCTCGATAACACAGGATCCCTGTGCCCTTCGGGAAAATGCTCTTGGGTTATAGTTTATTCTGACTGCTGGAGGGGGATCATACCCTCTCTGGACCTCAGCTAGGAAGTTGGAGGCTGTTTGGCTCTTCTGCAACTCTGTTCAAAGAAAACAGCCTTGCAGCCACTTCTGGGACTGGAGGAGACCCAGAACTCCAGGGTCTCAGGTGAGGCCATCCCAGGCGACAAACTTGGGAGAGGACTGGGCAAGGGAGCTCTGCTAACTTTGGATATTTCTTTACAATTTCCCTGACAGCTAATGAGTAGGTGCCACAAAGTATCCCCACAAGTGTGCCAAAGACACATTTTCTATTTTGAGTATTGGGAGAGCAGGCACTTGTTCTTTCTCTTCCATCCTTTAAATCATTCAATTGGTGAATACCACCTCCTTAGACAGGTCTTCCCTCACCACCCTTTCTAATTACATTATGTATTTGCTTGTTTACTTGTTTGTTGTCTGCCTCATCCTCTAGAACAGCATTGTCCAATAGGGCAGCCACTGGCCACATGAGGCTATAGAGCCCTTGATATGGACTACTTCGAAACGAGGTGCACTGTACCTGAAAAATACACACCAGGTTTCAAAGACTTGGTGTGAGAAATGAATGTGAAATACCTTATTGATAATTTCTTATAATTGGGTGAATTTTATGTTAATTAATACCTTGGTAACATTGTAAAAATTTTATATTGATTACATGTTCAAATAGTATTCTGAGTGTATTGTGTTAGATAAAATATATTATTAAAATTAATTTCACCTTTTTTTTTTTTTTTACCTTTAAAATGTGGCTACTAGAAAATTTAAAATTTCACACGTGGCTTGCATTTTATTTTTTTGGGTTGTGCCACTCTTGAATGGAAGCTCCGTAACAGAAAAGATATTCTTGGTCTGGGATTTCCCTGGTTGTCCAGTGGTTAAAAATCCGCCTGCCAATGCAGGGGACATGGGTTCAATCCCTGGTCCGGGAAGATCCCACATGCCGTGGAGAAACTAAGCCAATGCACCGCAACTACTGAGCCCACACGCCACAACTACTGAAGCCCACGCGCTCTAGGGCCCAGGGGCGTCAACTACTGAGCCCGCGTGCTGCACCTACTGAAGCCCGTGCGCCTAAAGCCCTTGCTCCGCAGCAAGAGAAGCCACCACAATGAGAAGCCCACGCGCCGCAACAAAGAGTAGCCCCTGCTTACTGCACCTAGAGAAAGCCCGCGTGCAGCAATGAAGACCCAGTGCAGCCAAAAATAAATTAATTAATTAATTTAAAAAAGAAAGATATTCTTGGTCTGGTTCGGTGCTGAATCCCCAGAACCTTGGACAGTGCCTGACGCAGATTAACACTTAGTGTGTACTTGTGGAACAGAAATCAGGAAAATATTTATTCAGATATTTATTGAGTGCCTGCTTATCTCAAGCATTGTTCTAGGTGCTGGGGTTACAGTGGAGAACAAAACAGACAAAAAACAAAAAACAAACTTCTCATGCGGCTTCAAATTGGGATTCTTTGTAGAAAGGCCAGATGGTCTGGTCAAACAGTGAGAATGGTAATGACCAGCTCTCATCTTCCTCACTGGTAAAGAGATGAGGCTGAACTATATCAGTGGTTCTCAACCTTGGTCATGTATTTAAAATCACTGGGGAGATTTTAAAGACCACTGAAATCAGAATCTGCAGGGGTCACGGACAATTATTTTTTAACGTTCTTTTCTATCATGTGGGGACTGATGTCCATTTAAATCTATGAGACCCTTGTAGATTAAGTCTCTAACTGTTTGCTGGTTGTGACACTGGAATAGTTATTCCTACATCTCCTGATTACGGTGGGATTAAGTGAGATAAGAGAAGTTGAGCTTGCTGGCTGGTAGATATTTAAGCCCAATAAACACTGGCTGCTTTTACCTTCTTTCCTTCCCTCTATTTACTAGAAAGGGGTTTCCCATAGGAGACAGGCTTATTAATACATCTCCCCCAGTAGAAGAGGGTACCTGAAAGCCATGCATCGCTCTCATTTCTACATCTCATCAGTGCTCCATAGGAAAAACATAAAATCTGACCATTTGGTATTGCAAAGGAATTGAAACCACAGTCAGTTATAACTGTAGAGAGAATGAAAAGCAGAAACTTCAATTACCAGTGTTGTCTAGGTTTTGCTGTGATATACTATTATCTATAGAATGAATTCAGCTTTTAAATGCAAATGGAAGGCTCTGGCTAGAAGAATTTATAATGATCACAGAACTAAAACATTAAAACATTTTGAGCCAATGTAGAATTGGTGGCTCAATGAAAAATCGGCATGGAATGCAATATAGTCTCTATGTTTGGGTGGATTTGGGGTTCTGAAGGAGAGTGCTTACATGCTTTTTCCCATTTTCTCCTAGAGCCCCACTCTTCCTTCTGAGATCTACATAGTAAGTGCCAGTTCCTTTGTTCTGCATTCCCATTGGTGCTCTCAATTTGGAGGGAGAGGAAGACAGAGACTTGAGTTTACCTTCCGCTGGTGTGACAAGGGCCTGGGGCAAGCAGGCATGGGGGCATGTCTCTGCGTACCAGAATTAATCAGAGCGGGTAGATAACTCCTGTTGAAAGCTTCTTCAGGCCGTGAAAATTAGAGTCCATCTGTTTGACATTGGAGGTGGGATGAGGCCATGTTAGAAATACAGCCCCCGCCCCTATATGTGTTTAGTTTTCTACATTTGCTCCTTTCAGCAACACTGAGGGCGTCAGCACCCTCATTTTACAGAGGAGGAAACTGAGACCCAAAGAGCTTAAGCAAGTTACCTAATAAAGTAATTCTTCTAATAAAGGCTGAAATCAGAATTCAGATTTTATTCTGTAGTTCATTCATGCTTTTAAAAGTTTTTTTTATCATTAAATGTTGAGTATATACAAAAGAATATTTAAGGATATGTGTAAGGTAGAAAGAATAACAATACAACGGGCACCCTTGTGTGTATCCAACACAGTTTAAGAAAGACGGCCCCTGTGTGTGCCTCCCCCTCTTATTTCACCCTGTTCATTGACCCCTCTGAGATAACCACTCTCTTGAGTTTTACATTTATTATTCCATTGCTTTTCTAAAACTCCTAAAGCATGTATTGTTTAATTTTGCATGTTTTTGTTTTTTATATACATAGAATCATACTGTTCAGTTTTCTGTTGCAGCTCACTTTGTATGCTCGGTACTAAGGTAGCATACATTGTACAGCATTTGGCTGGCTTTCACTTGGATTGATCAGGCCTCCACGCCGACTGATCAGTGCCTGTGCCCTTTAGATATTGTGAATTATCACCACTGTTCTCGGGAACATGTTTATGAATCAATTTCACTGCCATATTCAATTGTGTGGGTGTATCACACTTCCTATCAGTTTTACAGTTGATACACGTGTGGTTTTTTCCTTGTGTTTTTCCCCTTAAAAATGGTGCATGTCTCCTGGTGCATATGTGCAGGGGTTTCTAGAGTGTGCACTTAGGAGGGGATTGCTGGGTACCAGGGTATGTGAATGCCTAGCCTTACCAGAAGATACCAGCTGTTTTCTACAACATTGATACCAGTGCACTTTGCCCCCAGCAGGATATATGAGTTCCAGATGGTCCACATCCTTTTCATCACTTGAAATTGTGTGGCTTCTTATTTTGCCAATTTAGTAGACGGGTGACAGCATTTTCTTGTATTTTAATTTGCATGTTGATGATTAATAATGAGATTGAACCTCTTTTCATGTGTGTTGGCCATTTGTGTTTCCTCTTCTGTGGAGTGCCTGGCCATGCCTGTTTTCGCTTAAATTTTCCTTTTGTGTTGTCTTTTTCTTACTGATTTGTAGCATATTTATATATTATATAAAACAGGTACATAAAATAGAAATAATATGTTCATATATTTATTGACAAATAAATATATCAACTATTCAAAGTATTTACTAATCCTTTGCCAGTTAAATGTGCAGCCAATACCTTCTCCAGGTTGTTGACTTGCCTGTGTTTTACATACTTTATTTTTTAGAGCAGTTCTACTCACCCCCCCCCCCCCACAGCTTCTCCTGTTATTAACATCTTGCATTAGTGTACAGTTGTTACAATTGGTGGACCAATATTGATATGTTATTATTAACTAAAGTCTATAGTTTACATTAGGGTTCACTCTTTGTGTTGTACAGTTTTTTGGTTTTGACAAATGATGTATCCACCGTTACAGTATCACACAGAATAGTTTCACTGACCTAAGAATGCCCCGTACTCCACCTACTTATCCCTCCTTCCCCTAAAACCCTGGTAACCATTCTTTTTACTGTCTCTGTGGTTTTGCCTTTTCCAGAATTCCATATAGTATGGAGCCTTTTCAGACTGGCTTCTTTCACTTAGTAATATGCATTTAAGTTTCCTCCATCTCTTTTTGTGGCTTGACAGCTCACTGCTGAATAATATTCTGTTGTCTAGATGTACTACAGTTTATTCATTTGCCTTCTGATGGACACCTTGGTTGCTTCCAGGTTTGTTTTTTTTTTTAATAACTTAAATTGCATTTATTTTATTTTATTATTCTTTTTTTTATTTTTTATTTTTATTTTTTAATTTATTTTTGGCTGTGTTGGGTCTTCGTTTCTGTGCGAGGGCTTTCTCTAGTTGCGGCGAGCGGGGGCCACTCTTCATCGTGGTGCGCGGACCTCTCACTATCGTGGCCTCTCTTGTTGCGGAGCACAGGCTCCAGACGCGCAGGCTCAGTAATCGTGGCTCACGGGCCCAGTTGCTCTACGGCATGTGGGATCTTCCCAGACCAGGGCTCGAACCCGTGTCCCCTGCATTGGCAGGCAGATTCTCAGCCACTGCGCCACCAGGGAAGCCCACTTCCAGGTTTTGACAATTAATAAAAGTGCTGTAAACATCCATTTGCAAGTTTTTGTGTGGACATAAGTTGAAACTCCTTTGGTAGATATCAAGGAGCACTGTTGCTGGATTGTATGGTAAGAGTATGTTTAGTTTTGTAAGAAACTGCCAAATTGTCTCCCAAAATGGCTGTACCATTTTGCATTCCCACCAGCAATGAATAAGAGTTCCTGTTGCTCCCCATCCTCACCAGCAGTTGGTGTTGTCAGTGTTCCAGATTTCGGTTATTCTAATAGGTGTATAGTGATACTTCATTGTTGTTTTAAATTGCATTTTCCTGAGGACACATGACGTGGAGCATCTTTTCATGTGCTTATTTGCCATCTGCATATCTTCTTTGGTGAGGTGTCTGTTAAGGTCTTAGGCCCATTTTTTTAATCAGGTTGTTTGTTTTCTTATTGTTGAGTTTTAAGAGTTCTTTGTATATTTTCGATAACAGTCCTTTATCAGATGTGTCTTTTGCAAATATTTTCTCCAGGTCTGTGGCTTGTGCTCTCATTCTTTTGAGATTGTTTTTTACAGGGCAGATGTTTTTCATTTTCATGAAGTCCAGCTTATCAATATTTCTTCCATGGTTCATACTTTGGTCTTGTAACTAAAAAGTCATCACCATACCCAAGGCTATCTAGGCATTCTCCTATGTTATCTTCTAGGGATTTTATAGTTTTGTGTTTTACATTTAGGTCTGTGATCCATTCTGAGTTAATTTTTCTGAAGTGTATAAGGTTTGTGTCTAGATTCATTTTTTTGCATGTGGATGCATGTCCAGTAGTTCTGGCATCATTTACTAAAGAGACTACCTTTGGTTCATCGTATTGCCTTTGCTCTTTTGTCAAAGATCAGTTGACTGTATTTATGTGGGCCTATTTCTGGGCTCTCTCTTCTGTTCCATTGATCTGTTTGTCGATTGTTTTTGCTAGTACCACAACTCTTGATTCCTGTAGCTTTATAGTAAGCCTTGAAGTCAGGTTGTATCTGTTCTCCAACTTTGTTCTTCTTCAATATTGTGTCAGCTATTCTGGATCTTTGCCTCTTCATATAAACTTTAGAATCAGTTTATCAACATCTTTAAAATATCTTGCTGGACTTTTCATTGAGATTGCATTGAATCTATAGATCAAGTTGGGAAGAGTTGACATCTTGACAATATTGAGTTTTTCTGTTCATGAAAATGGAATAGCTCTCCATTTATTTAGTCTTTAATTTCATTCATTAGAGCTTTATAAGTTTCCTAATATAGATCTTGTATATATCTTGTTGGATTGGATTTCATTTTTGTTGATGAGTTTCAAGACTTCTTTGTATATTTTAGATATAAGTCCTTTATAGATATGTGTTTTGCATGTTTTCTCCCTGTCTGTGGTTTGTCTTTTTATTCTCTTAACAGTGTCTTTTTCAGAGAACTTCTAAGTTTAATGAAATCCAACTTATCAATTTTTTCTTTCATTATCGTGCTTTTAATTACCAACCCCAAGGTTGCCCAGATTTTCTCCAATATATCTTCCAGAAGTTTTATAATTTGGCATTTTGCATTTCAGTCTATGATCCATTTTGAGTTAATTTTTATGAGAGGTATAAGGTCTGTGTATAGACTTTTTAAAATATATATATATATATTATTTATTTATTTATTTATTTATGGCTGCAGTGGGTCTTTGTTGCTATGCACAGGCTTTCTCTAGTTGCGGTGAGCGGGGACTACTCTTCATTGCGGTGTGGGGGCTTCTCATTGCGGTGGCTTCTCTTGCTGTGGAGCATAGGCTCTAGGCACGTGGGCTTCAGTAGTTGTGACACGCAGACTCAGTAGTTGTGGCTCACAGGCTCTAGACTGCAGGCTCTGTAGTTGTGGAGCATGGGCTTAGTTGCTCTGCAGCATGTGGGATCTTCCTGGACCAGGGACTGAACCCGTGTCCCCTGCATTGGCAGGCAGATTCTTAACCACTGTACCACCAGGGAAGTCCTAGACTCTTTTTTTTTTTTTTTTTTTTTTTTTAGCAAAACAAGTAAAGTGTTTATTAGGAGGAAAAAAGAGTACGTGTGGATAGACACACAGGTGGGCTCAGAGAGAGAGTCGTGCCTTCATGGTAGTTTGAATCGCTTATATGGGGCATTTCTTCCAGGTTTCCTTTGGCCAATCATCTTGCTTTGACTGGTTCTGAGTCCGTATTTGGTTTATCTCAGGGTCCTCCCATGTATGCGAGCATATCTCTTAGCCAAGATGGATTCTAGCGAAGAGGCCTATGGGTTGGGTGACATCACTCCCTTTTCGATCTCCAAGAAGCCTTTCTGCGCATGTATAGTTGGGAAGGTCTCGTTGACCTCGAGAATGAGAACTATGTGGTGTGTTATCTGGGTGGGGTTCAGCTCCTCTTCATCTTGGAGTACCCCATTAGTAAGTAGCTGAGCTGGTTCTGACTTAAGAACACTCAGGAGAAAGACATGCTCATGATCTCGGAGAGACAGCAGTGAATGGTGCTTGAAGCAAGATCTTAGCTCCCTGCTGAGGAATCGAACTTGGATAGCCTGGATGAAAACCAGGAACCCTAGCTACTAGACCAGCAAGGGCTAGAGGCTAGAAGCAAAGCTTCCCTGACTCTTACCCCTGCTTGAAAGCAAGCTTATTTCAAGGAGGCAAAAACTGTAAAAACAGGTACAAAGTTTATTATTAGAGACACAGCACAACATGTGGGAGAGCTCGCAGAGAAACAGTTTCTTTAGTTAAGACAGAGCAAAGCAGAGATACACACCAGAGAGGAAGGGTGTGGGCATCCTCCCTAATGAGGAGGAACGTCTAGACTCTTTTTTAATGCATGTGGATGTGCAGTTGTTCCAGCACCATTTGTCGAAGACACTTCTTTACCCATTGAATTATCTTTGCTCCTTTGTCAATGATTAGTTGATTTTATTTATGTGAGTCTATTGATATTTGTGGGCCCTCTATCTGTTCCACTAATCTATTTGTCTCTTCTTTCTTCAATACCACATGATCTTGATTACTGTAGCTTTATAGTAAGTCTTGATGTTAGGTAGTGTCACTCCTCCAACTTTGTTATTTTTCAGTACTGTGTTGGCTATTCTGGGTTTTTTGCCTTTCCATATGAACTTTAGAATACGTTTGTCAATATCCACAAAATAACTTGATGGGATTTTGATTGGGATGGCACTGAGTATATAGATCAATTTGGGAAGAACCAACATCTTTCTTCAAAAATTGAGATATAATTGACATGTAACATTGTATTCATTTTAGGTGTACAACATAATGATTTGATACATGTATATGCTGCAAAATGATTACCATAATAAGTTTACTTAATATCCATTACTGCACATCATTACAATTTTTTTTCTTGTGATGAGAACTTTTAAGATCTACTCTCTTGACAACTTTCAAATATGCAATACAGTATTTTAACTATAGTCACCATGCTATACATTATATCCCCAGTACTTATTTATCTTATATCTGGAAATTTGAACCTTTGACCCCCTTCACCCCTTTCATCCACCCTGGAACCCCCCACCTCTGGCAACCACCAATCTGTCCTCTGTATCTATGGGTTTGCATGTGTATGGTTTTTTTTTTTTTAAAGATTCCGCACATAAGTGAAATATAATTGAGTTAACTGAGTATTTGTCTTTCTCTGACTTATTTCACTAGGCGTAATACCATCAAGGTCCATCCGTGTTGTTGCAGATGACAGGATTTCCTTCTTTTTTTATAGTCGAGTAATACTTATCTATCTATCTATCACATTTTCTTTATCTATTAATCCACTGATGGACCCTTCGGTTTTTTCCATGTCTTGACTATTGTAAATAATACTGCAAAGAACATGGGGGTACAGATATCTTTTTGAGATAGTCATTTAGTTTTCTTTGGATAAATACTCAGAAGTGAAATTGCTGGATTGTATGGTAGTTCTGTCTTTAATTTTTTTTTTTTTTGAGAAATCTCCATACTATTTTCCATAGTGGCTGCACCAATTTGTATTCCCAAAAACAGTGCACAAGTGTTTCCTTTTCTTCACATCCTCGCCAATGGCTTTTTGGTAATAGCTATTCTAACAGGTGGGAGGTGATATCATACTGTGGTTTTGATTCATCTCCCTGAGGATTAGTGATGTTGAACATCTTTTCATGCGCCTGTTGGCCACTTGTATGTCTTCTTTGGAAAAATATCTTTTCTGATCCTCTGCCCATTTTTTAATAGGGTTGCTTGTGTTTCTTTGTTGTTGAGCTGTATAAGTTCTTTACATATTTTGGATCTTAACCCCTTATCAGATACACGATTTGTAGATATTTTCTCCTTTCATTTTGTTGATGGTTTCCTTTGCTATACAGAAGCGTTTTAGTTTGATGTAGTCCAACTTGTTTATTTTTGCCTTTGTTGCCTTTGCTTTGGTTATCAAATTTAAAAAAATCATTGCCAAGACCAATGTCAAGTCTCTTACCTCCTATATTTTCTTCTAGGGGTTTTATGGTTTCAGGTTTTAAATTTTATAGTTACATTCAAATCTTTAATCTATTTTAAGTTGATTTTTGTGCATGGTATAAGACAGTGGTCCAGGTTCATTCTTTTGCATGTGGCTGTCTCGTTTTCTCAACACCATTTATAGAATAGACTATCCTTTCCCTATTGTATATTCTTGACTCCCTTGTCATAAATCAACTGACCATATATATGTGAGTTTATTTCTGGACACTCTATTCTGTTCCACTGAACAGTGGGTTTTTTTTTTTTATGGCAATAACATACTCTTGGTTACTGTAGCTTTATAATATAGTTTGAAATCAGGAAATGTGATGCCTCCAGCTTTGCTCTTCTTTTTCAAGATTATTTTGTCGATTTGGAAACTTTTGTGGTTCCATACAAATTTTAGGATTATTTGTTCTATTTCTGTGAAAAATACCATTGGAATTTTGATAGGAATTGCATTAAATCTGTAGGTTGCTTTGGGTAATATGGACATTTTAATAGTATTAATACATCCAGTCCATGAGCACAGAATATCTCCCCATTTATTTGTGTCTTCTTCAATTTCTTTCATCAATGTTTCATAATTTTTAGTGAGAATATCTTAATTATATAGAGTCCTCCTATTCATGAACATGGAAAATCTCTCCATTTATTTAGATCTCCTTTGATTTCTTCCATCAGAGTTTCATCATTTTTCTCATATAGGTCATGTACATGTTTTGTTAGACTTATACCTCAATATTCCAGTTTCTTGGGGTGCTAATGTACATGGTGTTCTTTAAATTTCAAATTCCGATTGTATATTGCCGGCAAACAGGAAAGCAATTGACTTTTTTTTTTTTTAAACATCTTTATTGAAGTATAATTGCTTTACAATGGTGTGTTAGTTTCTGCTTTATAACAAAGTGAATCAGTTATACATATACATATGTTCCCATATCTCTTCCCTCTTGTATCTCCCTCCCTCCCACCCTCCCTATCCCACCCCTCTAGGTGGTCACAAAGCACAGAGCTGATCTCCCTGTGCTATGCGGCTGCTTCCCACTAGCTATCTATTTTACATTTGGTAGTGTATATATGTCCATGACACTCTCTCACCCTGTCACATCTCACCCCTCCCCCTCCCCATATCCTCAAGTCCATTCTCTAGTAGGTCTGTGTCTTTATTCCTGTCTTGCCACTAGGTTCTTCATGACCTTTTTTTTTTTTCCCTTAGATTCCATATATATGTGTTAGCATACTGTATTTCTTTTTCTCTTTCTGACTTACTTCACTCTGTATGACAGACTCTAACTCCATCCACCTCATTACAAATACCTCCATTTCATTTCTTTTTATGGCTGAGTAATATTCCATTGTATATATGTGCCACATCTTCTTTATCCATTCATCCGATGATGGACACTTAGGTTGCTTCCATGTCCTGGCTATTGTAAATAGAGCTGCAATGAACATTTTGGTACATGACTCTTTCTGAATTATGGTTTTCTCAGGGTATATGCCCAGTAGTGGGATTGCTGGGTCGTATGGTAGTTCTATTTTTAGTTTTTTAAGGAACCTCCATACTGTTCTCCATAGTGGCTGTATCAATTTACATTCCCACCAACAGTGCAAGAGTGTTCCCTTTTCTCCACACCCTCTCCAGCATTTAAGCAATTGACTTTTGTATGCTAAGCTTGTAGCCTGCAACCTTTCTATGACCTTGGCTTGTCTTTATACCTATATTGTCTTTAGATGAACAGAAGTCCTTAATTAAAAGTATGTAAATGTATGGTATGCATTTTTGTCTTGTTTAAGAAATCATTCCCTACTCCAAAATCATAAAAATACAAATATGTTTTCTAACATTTTTATAATTTTCGTCAGTTCTGAAGAATTTTCTGGGCCATTTTGTCTTTATGTCTGCCATATTCTTTCTGTCTTTCAAAAACTCTAATTAGATGTATGTTAGACCTCACTCTGTCTTCCATGTATCTCTTCTCTGAACATATTTTTTCATCTCTTTGTCTCTCTGTGCTGCTTGCTGGATAATTTCTTCAAACCTGTCTCTTCCAGTTCACTAATTCTTTCTTTGACTATCTATGCATAATCTTTCGTTAAGCCCATTCATTGAGTTTTAAGTTTCAATTTTTGTATATTTTTATTTCTGAAAGTTCTGATTTGTTCATTTCTAAATCTGGTTATTTGTGTGGTATCTTACAGTTTACTTATATTTTCAGTCTCTTTTATTTCTTTAAGCATTTTATGCATTATCATTTTATAATTTTTACCTAATAAATCCAATATTTGGATTTTTTGAGGGGGTGGGAATCTGATTCTGGTATCTATAGTTTCTGCTAGTTCTCACTCAGTACCTTGTTTCCTCGTATATTTTATGACTTTTTTTGGAACTGTGAGGTTACCATCTTGTTTTACAGAAAAGGAAACTGAGCCTGAGAGTAGGTAGATGAGTTGCCAAGGTCACACAACTAGCAAGCAGCAGAACAAGAATTCTAGTCAAAGTCTGTCTGATTCCAAAGACCGCGTGCTTTTTTCTATCCCGTGAAGCCTTGAAGATCCTTGACTAGTTAACTCTTTCATGAATCATCTCACAAATGTTTACTGGGAGCAAACTTTGGGCCAAGTGTTGTCCTTGGTGCTGGGATACAAAAGTAAACAATATACATCCCTTATTGCCCAGTATACACAGTCTAGTGGGGACCTAAACACGTAAATAGACAGGTGACTATAAGGCATGATAAGTGTACTCACTAAGGCAGAAACAAAGTTCTCTGGGAGCCTAGAGAAAGTCTCCTTAAGTCATTGGCTAATGCCCAAGTACAATGTCATGCTTCACTGATTTGCCAGTCAGCTACAGCCCCATCAAGTGGCATAGTTACAGGGCTCATCATTCACATTTTTTTCAGAGTGAGTGATGCCCCCTGGAGTTATGCAAGGAGATTGCATGGTGAGCTAGTGGGAGGGCATTTCAGGCAGAAGGAATGATGTTTGCAAAACAGAATAAATTGGAATCAACGGGAATAGAGCCTTAGAAATCATCTATTCTAACCCTCCTACGTGAGGCATAAATCCACTTTATATTATAGCAAATTTAGTGTCTAGTTTACAGAATAAACGACTGCTTTCTGAGTGTTTCTATCTATTGTCAACTATATCCAGGCGCCATCAGAATAAAAGCACGATCTTATTTTTATTTAGAGACCTTTGGAGGGGAAGTGCTTTATAATCCCTCCCACCCAGTTTGGAGGCAGAACACAAAATAGGTCAGAGGAGACCAGCTGATGACAGCATGGTACAGTAAAAAGGCAGCAGGGAGCAGAGATTCTAGACTCAAGTTTGCTACATGTTATCTTGGACAAGTCACTCGGATTATCTTCTGAGCCTCTTTCTCCATCTGTAAAATGAGAGCGTTTGACTACAGATTCCCTAAGGGGCTTCCAGCACCATGATTTTCCAAGCTCATGTCTAGAGGTCCAGAAGGGGAAGTGTCTCCCCGAAAGCTGTGCATTGAGAACGGCTCCATGCCCTTGGGCTTTCAGGCTTGTGCTCTTGCCCTTCCCTCAAGCCCTGAGGATGGCTATGGTCTCCTTCTTCCACCTTCACCAGGGCGTAGCCTGGTGGGCAGGACCCCAGGGAGGACCCTGCGTCGGTGCAGTGAAACCCTGGTGCTCCCAAGTGTCTGGCCATATTTGCTCTGCTTGTGGGGCTCTGGAGTCCAGCCTGGGCTGTGGGTGTGATCCGGGGCCGCTCCCCTCTGCCTGGGCATCCCGGACTTCCTCGTGCCCACACAGGGGCTTTAAGGGCAGACCTTTGCTGGGAGCGGCAGAGGGAGTGGTGCTGTGATTTGCTGGAGGTCTGAGCAGCGACAGTAGCTCGATGCCTTAGCTGGGGATGATCCAGGCACCTCCCGTGTTCCCTGACTCTCTGCGGTGCTCTGCTGGGTGGAATCCTGGAACTTGTTGTGTTCTGTAGAGAATCCCCAGGGACTTCTCCTCTCTCTCCCTGGAACACCCTCTCCCTGCATCAGCACATTTGTTTTGAACTCTTGGTTGTTTTGGCCTCTGAGAAGGGATTGTGGAGCCTGCGAGGAGGGGCAGTGATTTGATATCACAGAACTTGAGCTTCATCTGCCCAACCAACCTGGACAGGCATGTGGGGACTCTTTTTTTTTAAGGGAGAGGGAGGAAGAGGTAAGGAGGAGCCAATTAAGGAAACAGAGAAATAGCCAGTGAGGTATGACCCAGGCGGGGTTGTTTGATGGGGGTGTGCCTTTCTGAAAAGGCTGATGACCTCAGCTCAGGGGACCCACCTGAGGCTCCAGCTGCTTTCTCCCTGAACTTTACAGACAGGGCATCCCGGATTCTGTCCAAGGTAACGGGATGAGCTCTAACCAGCCCCACGTAGGGACCAAGTCCGTTATGCTTTGGCTCTCAGAGTGAGAGGGCAGGAAGTGTGCTCCCCGCAACCCCTGGGTAAACTGTGCATGCTGGGGAAGGGGGGTTGGCACGATGAGAAAGCAGAAGAGGGAGGGGAAGGCAGAGTTCGCCAGGGAGAGGACTCTGATGCAGGACTGAGGATTGGAGATGTCACCATTCTGTGTGACATCTTTCCTCCATTCCCATGTAGAAGTCACACGTCAGCCCTTCTTTCCTAAAATGAACCATTTCTTTCATCTATTTCCCCAGTGCTGGAAAGTCTTCCTTGAGTAGAGATTCATTTATTTAGAACAAAGCACTTCCTTTTCTAAAAATGAAATTGCTATTGCCTCTGAGAGGGGTATGGACAGGGGTTCTCTGGTGTGAATTAGTTGATTAGGAGACTTTCCTTCCTAGAGGCAGTGCAGGAAGCAGGGAGCAGTGGTCCTTGGTGG
Organism: Eubalaena glacialis; assembly: GCF_028564815.1. Lineage (NCBI taxonomy): Eukaryota > Metazoa > Chordata > Mammalia > Artiodactyla > Balaenidae > Eubalaena > Eubalaena glacialis. Next base: position 112,615,794 of record NC_083726.1, on the reverse strand, counting down.
CAGCAGAAGCCTCCTGGAGTGGGAATGTGGCTCCGCTGGGAAAGATGGGCTGGGTCCACGAGGGGATGCTCACGTCAGAGCTCAGCTGTCTCAAGGGCAGCTCAAACCTTTGAGGACAAATGCAAGGGTTTCCTGTTCCCTCAGTTTCACTTTCCCTCCTTCCCATCTTTCCCTTCCTCCTTAAGCAAATATTTAAGTGCCTACTGTATGTGAGTTACCATGTTAGGCTAGGCGATCTTTTATTAGAGTCTTACAGTCCGGCAGAAGAAGGCAGATGTAAAACAACCTCGTGCAACAAACCTTTGCAGGCGCTATGCTAGGAGCGAGTACAAAGCATGGGGTAGTGAGAGGGTTACAAATGCAAGAGGGGACGGTTACAGACGCTTCAGTTGAGAAGTGGCACCTTGGCTGGGGCTCAAATGTGGGCAATTCACCAGGTGCATGACAGGGGCTTGGAGTGGAGGAAGTGGCGATGCGTGGGTGAGGGAGAACGTTCCAAGCAGAAACAGAGCAGGAGTCAAGGTTTTGAGAAGTGAAACAGCGTGGTGTTTGAAAACTGCAAGTCATTCATAATTCCTAGAGCTAAAAGGACAAAGGCTGAGGCTGGGAGGGTTTTGCATGCCAGGACTTCTATGCCCCGGGAAGTCGCTGAGGAGATTTAAACCATGTAGCAATAAGATCAGATGGTCATATTTAATTTCTGAGGACACTTAGGCATTAGAGGATGGATGGGGAGGGGCAGGGAAACTGCTTAGGAGACAATTGCAGTAGGTGCCTGAACTAGGGATATAGTGGGCAGAGTCTTAAAGAGGTATCTTCAGGGAATTCCCTGGTGGTCCAGTGTAGGACTCTGTGCTTCCACCCGTTCAGGGGGCACGGGTTCGATCCCTGGTCAGGGAATTAAGATTCCGTAAGCTGCGCGGTTCAGCAAAAAAAAAAAAAAAAAAAGAGATATCTTCATTCTCACAAAATTATGCTGCTCATGGTAAGAAATCATAAGTGACAATTTGCCAGTTTGTAGGAACGTTCTTACATTCCCTATTGCCAGTGAGAGGGTTGTGCTTGCTGCAGTCAGCGTGTGTTGACAGTCTAGATTTGTAACTAAGGCTCTTCCCTGTGACATACAAAGAAGCAGCCTTCATTAGATGCAGCTTACAGGGAATCCTGCTACCCCAGCAAAGGAGATGATGCTCAGCGAGGACCCCAGCCCCAGCCCAAGACACTCAGCAAATCCAAGATTGGCTCTGGAGGTGATCCCAGCCCAGTGCAGGCTCTTATGATGATGATAGCATGGAAACTGACACAGGCTGGCCACTGTGGAGGCCCCTAGGTTAACCAGCCAGAGGGACCACTCCTGAGGGCTGGCGTATGGCGGAGGGCCTGATGTGTGTTGCCACAGAATCCTGCTGGGAGGAGATAAGAATTCATACAAAATTAGGAAGATACGTGAACATCAATGGCATAAAGGAAAACCAAGTTCAGTGGTGGGAGAGATTAATCCCAAAGTTGGGGATTGCATTAGACTGTGGCTCCCCAATCTGGCTGCACAGAACTCCCTTGGGGAGCTTTATAAAAAACCGAGGTTTCTGGGCTCCACCACTAGGGAGTCTGGGGTCAGGTGTGAGAGTCTGTATTTTAAAAGTTCTTCAGGCAAATGTGAAAACAGTTGAGCCACGTGATCTGTGCTTGGCACCGTGCCCGGCACGCGGGTGAGCTCAGTCTGTTAAGCATGAATACGTCTCCGAGCTGCAGCCCAGCTGTGGCTCCCTGTATCGCCTTGGCTTGAGGAGGCAGGAAGGAGGTGTTTCTGGAAGAATCTTTGATGCCAGATCACAGGAAGCAGTAACTGGAAGAGTTTGGTACCTTTGCACCTATTTTGTATGAATGCAGGGAAAATGGGTGGCGGGGTAGGGCAGCTGGGTTTCAACTTTCCCACCTTCCTCCTAATCTGCTTTTAAGCTGAACTCAGCTTCTGTTTGAGGAAGGTGACTGGCTTCTGCAAAGCAGTGAGATGGAAGTTGCCTTTTGTGGTTTTTTTTTTTGGCTGAGAATACAAAAGAAATGTGAGAACTGGAGAGCTTTGCCCAGAGAAAATGAATCAGCCAGCTCAGAAGACAGAGGCACAGGACTGCCAGAGAGGGGCCCGGGGTCAGGACCTGAGACTCTGGTCGACCCGCCTTGTCAGGGTGCAAGTTGGTGCAGTGCTGGCCCCCTGCCTGGGTCTGTCACCTAGCGATGGCAAGCATAGCCGGAGAGCCCAGGGGCAACCCCAGATCAGAATGTGGGCTTAGATGAGGGAAGAGCTTAGCACCCTGAGCCTATGTGTGAACACAGAAGTCTCCATACCACTTTTTTTCTTTTTCTTCCAGTTTTATTGAGATATAATTGACATACAGCACTGTGTAAGTTTAAGGTATACAGCCTGCATCATTTGACTTAATCATCATGAAATGATGACCACAGTAAGTTTCGTGAACATCCATTATCTCATACAGATAAAAAATTTAAAAAATAGAAACTTTCTTTTTCCTTGTGATTAGAACTCTTAGGATCGTCCCTGCTCCAAGGCTCTGAGCCTGCATCCCTGGACACCTTCTTCTAGTTTGATTCAGGCTCTCCGGGGAAGAGCTCGCAGCTGATGTAACTGTCTTTCTCCACCTCGCATGGCGCTGAACCATTTAGAGTTTTCTGTCTTAATATACACTTTTTTATTTTTAAGTAATGGTATTTATTTTTTTTATTGAATGAAAGATTCTTTAAATTCTATAGTGCTTTACAGTTTTCAAAAGTTTCACACACATGATTTCATATAATCCCATAATCACCCTTTTTTTTCCTACCCCTGTCTTGCCCCTCCCCCCTTCCGTCTCCCCACTGGTCACCAGTAGATTGTTCTCTGTAGCTGTGAGTCTGCTTCCTTTTTGTTTTATTCACTAGTTTTTTGTGTTTTTTAGATTCCACATATAAGCAATATCACACAGTATTTGTCTTTCTCTGTCTGACTTATTTCACTTAGCATAATGCCCTCCAAGTTCATCCATGTTGCTGCAAATGGCAAAATTTTACTCTTTTTTATGACCGGGTAGTATTCCATTGTATATATATGCCGCTTCTTCTTAATCCATTCATCTCTTGATGGGCACTTAGGTTGTTTCCATATGTTGGCGATTGTAAGTAATGCTGCTATAAACATTGGGGTGCATGTATCTTTTTGAATTAATGTTTTTGTTTTTTTTGGATGTATACCCAGGAGTGGAATTGCTGGGTCATATGGTAGTTCTATTTTTAGCTTTTTGAGACGCCTCCAAACTGTTTTTTCTACAGTGGCTGCACCAACATACCAATAATGGTATTTTTAAATTATAGAAGCAGCTCATGTTCATATAAAAAGTTTGGAAACAAAGGAGCTTCACATTTGAGTTCTGGTTGTTGAGCAAGCCTCTGAGAGTTGTGAAGACACAAAAAGTGGTCCTGAAAAGTGCCTGGTGACTTCCTGCGATGCTCCACCTTTTTATCTCCCACACCCCCCCAACCCCCGGAGGCTTTCTCCAGCCACTGGACGGGGCCCAGGTCTCAGACAACACTGGAATCATCACCACTGCCATGTACCCCCTGAATAAAATCTTTTTTACACTGAGGATTCTCAATCTGGATACAGAGCGCAGGACTATTAAAGGGATTCCTGTTGTATTGGCTCAGAGGTCAGTGAGAGGCCCCAGAACAATGCTGTGAAGCTCACAGTGTTAAAGGAAAAATGCTGTTTTGCCACCGGGATGTGGGCGATCACACGCTCTTCTTCCCTCCTCCTGGGGAAGCTGCGGTAGAACGGAGGGTTGTCATGGGCGTTGGGTGCCCCTTGAGGAAGCTGCTGGAGACAAACAGGCAGTAAGTTCATAAACTTGTGTGACCTACTGGTACCCGTGAGTGGGGAGCAGGTGTGCAGAGATGCCAGCAGCCCTCGGGGTGGTCAGGCGTGGGGCAGTTGGAACCCTGGGCTGGCGGCATCCGTGAGCTGCCTCCTGTATTCACCTGGCTTGTCTTACAAATATAATTTTTTACGTGCGATGCGATATGACAAAGTTTGGGAAGCCCTGTTCTATACAGTGGTTCTCAGTCTTGATTCCACAAGAGGAGGAAGGTTTCCTTTAAGACACACTCCCAGGGGTCACTTGAATGAATCTTACAGACAGGTTGGACTTTGGAGGTTACACCTGCCTACCGCTCCCCGGCTTCGAGTTCATGCCAACTTCTCACAGGTGCTCACTGGGTGGATGCTGTCCTTCCAGTGATGGGCAGCTGACCAGCTAATGAGCTCTAAACTCTAGAAAAATCCTTCTTTTCACTGACCCAGAAACGACCTCCCTATGTGTTCCACACGTTGACCTGATTCTGTCCTTTGGATCATGTGGAACAAGCTTATATTGTGTCATAAGTGACAGTCCTTCTGATATAGACCCTCCCCTCAGGGGTTTTGTTTGTTTTATTAGTAGACTTTTTAAAGAACTGTTTTAGATTTGCAGAAAAATTAAGCAGACAGTACTGAGTTCCCATATGCCACTCCATACCCCACATCCAGCTTCTCCTATTATCAATATCTTATATTCATATGGTACATTAGTCACAACAATGAACCAATATTGATTCATTATTAACGAAACTCCATACTTTAGGCAGATTTCCTTATTTTTCATTTTTTATTCTTTTATTTTTTTAATTTTTTGGCCATGGCCTGTGGCATGTGGGATCTTAGTTCCCCAACCAGGGATTGAACCCACGCCGCCTGCAGTGGAAACGTGGAGTCTTAATCACTGGATTGCCAGGGAAGTCCCAGATTTCCTTTTCCTTTTTTTTTTTTTTTTTTTTTACCTAATGTCCTTTGTCCCACCCAGGACAAAGGTCCCACCCAGGATATCACATTACATTTAGTTCTGTCTCCTTAAGCTCCTTAGGCTGTGATAGTTTCTCAGACTTTCCTTGTTTTTGATGATCTTGATGGCTTTGAGGAATACTGATCAGGATGTTTTTCTATTGCAATTTGCTTGTTTTTTCATAAGATGGGAGTTATAGGTTTTGGGAGGAAGGTCACTGAGGTGAAGTGCCATTTTCATCACATCATATCAATGGTACGTACTATCAGCATGGTTCGTGACTGTTGATGTTGACCTCGGTCACCTGGCTGAGGCAGTGCCTGTCTGTTTCTCCTCTGTGAACTTGCTCTTTTCCCTGTTTCATGCTGTACTTTTGGGACACCGGTCACTATGCACTGTCCACACTTAAAGGGTGGAGAGTTGCTTTCCTCCTCTGGGGTGGGATATCTATAACTGATGAGGAATTCTTCTGCAAGGGAGTTTCGCCTCTTTTCCCCTATTTATTTCTTTATTAAATAGTTTATTTACAACAGTATGGACTCATGAGTCTTTATTTTATAGCTTTGGCCACAGGGAGCTTTGGCCACAGGGAGCTCTTTCAATTGGCTTCTGTGCCCCTTTGACTTACTCTAATCACTGTGAGTTTTTTAATAGCACTTCCTTACTTTCTGTCACCAGAAGATGCTCCAGGCTCATCTTGTACAACTATATTGTTGTATAATAGAATCAACTATTTCTCCAAGGAGACTTCATTCCCCTTATTAGACAATGGTATTAGAAACCAAGATCTGAGTGGGAGGTGTGCTTGTTTCCACTGGGGTGTTATTTCTGTTGGGACCTCTAAGCTGACAGAGCAAAGAAATACGTGTGTGTGTGTGTTTGCACGCACAGGCGCATGCATGCACTAGCCCTTGCGTGTACATATATCTATAAATATTTCTATATGTAGCCGTCTGTATCTATATTAAGTTAAACATGAGTTCTTACTGATGTCTCCAACTTCAGTCCATTATCACATGGTGATAATGTTGATGTTGACTTTGATTATCTGTAAATTTCCACTCCAACAGTGAGAAACCTAATTCCTACCATCCACGATCCATTTATTTTTTGATTCCAGTATACGCGTATGGCAGTATCAGAATTGTTAACATTTCAGAAGCTTTGCTTTGTTTTATCTTTTCTCAGATTAAACACTCTCACTTCCTTTAACCATTTTAGACTCCACACCATCTTGTTCATCCTCCTTCAATTCTGAGTCCTTGATTTTCCTATTTTACAAGAAATGACCAAGGATTACTCTCGCCATTTTACAAAACAGGAGAATGAGTTCTAGCAAACACCGTGAGCATAGACAAGGCACTGGTTTAAGTGCTTTACACATATTAACTCACTTAATCCTCACGACAACCCAGTGAGGTTGGTACTGTTATTATCCCCCTGTCACACAAGGAAAGGTTAATAACTTGTTCAAGGTCAAGCAACTAGTGAATAGTAGAGCTGGGATTAAAACCCAGCTGACTTCAGAGTCCATATCTGTGAGCATTATTTTATGCCACATTGCTGCTAGAAGGGGTCTTTCTGAAATACTGCTTTGCATATGCAACTCCCATCCTTGCAAATTGTCGATGGTTCACTATTAGCCATAAAATAATGAGCAAGCATCTTTTATATATATATATATAATATATATATATATATATAAAAGATATATACATATATAATATATATGTCTCTTGCATCCCTCTTGCGTCTGCCTCCCACCCTCCCTATCCCACCCCTGTAGGACGTCACAAAGCACTGAGCTGATCTCCCTGTGCTATGTGGCTGCTTCCCACTAGCTATCTATTTTACGTTTGGTAGTGTATATATGTCAGTGCCACTCTCTCACTTCGTCCCAGCTTCCCCTTCCCCCGCTGTATCCTCAAGTCCGTTCTCTATGTCTGCATCTTTATTCCTGCCCTGCCACTAGGTTCATCAGTACGGTTTTTTTTTTTCATTCCATATATGTGCGTTTGCATACAGTATTTGTTTTTCTCTTTCTGACTTACTTCACTCTGTATGACAGACTCTAGGTCCATCCACCTCATTACAAATAACTCAATTTCCTTCCATTTTATGGCTGAATAATATTCCATCGTATATATGTGCCACATCTTCTTTATCTATTCATCTGTCGATGTACATTTAAGTTGCTTCCACATCCTGGCTATTGTAAATAGTGCTGCAATAAACATTGTGGTACATGACTCTTTCTGAGTTATGGTTTTCTCAGGGTATATGCCCAGTAGTGGGATTGCTGGGTCATATGGTAGTTCTATTTTTAGTTTTTTAAAGAACCTCCATACTGTTCTCCATAGTGGCTGTATCAATTTACATTCCCACCAACAGTGCAAGAGGGTTCCCTTTTCTCCACACCCTCTCCAGCATTTATTGTTTGCAGATTTTTTGATGATGACCATTCTGACCAGTGTGAGGTGATACCTCATCGTGGTTTTGATTTGCATTTCTCTAATGATTAGTGATGTTGAGCATCTTTTCATGTGTCTGTTGGCAATGTGTATGTCTACCTTGGAGAAGTGTCTATTTAGGTCTTCTGCCCATTTTTGGATTGAGTTGTTTGTTTTTTTGATATTGAGCTGCATGAGCTGCTTGTATATTTTGGAGATTAATCCTTTGTCTGTTGCTTCGTTTGCAAATATTTTCTCCCATTCTGAGGGTTGTCTTTTCGTCTTGTTTATGGTTTCCTTTGCTGTGCAAAAGCTTTGAAGTTTCATTAGGTCCCATTTGTTTATTTTTGACTTTATTTCCATTACTCTAAGAGGTGACGACCAAGTATCTTAACTTGGCATTCAGTGCCTTCCACAATCCACAGTCGACCTTCTGCTCCAGGTTAACCAGCGTGAGCAGTGAAGACACTCAGAGCGTGCCCAGATACTAGTGTTTCAGCTAACGAGCATGTTCTATACCCTCCCTTCCAATTAAGGCTCAGACCAAGCCACATCCCTTCCAAGAGCCACACCCCACCCACATCCTCCTGGGGGAATGCATTCACAGCGATCTCTTCCTTTTTTGTTGTCACTCATTGCCCATGCCCTTTGTTTGGTATTTAGTTTGGATTGTGTTTTGTAATGTACTTTTTATATGTCTGTCCAGTCTCCCCAGCTCATTCTCAAGGCCAACCTGTCACTGTTGATGATGGTTACAAGTTTTAATCCCCACAAAGTTATTTGGTGAGAAGTTGGCCCTCTGAGATTTGCAGCTGCAGTATCTGCTCAGATATCCTCATTGTCCCTCCAATAGACAACCAAATCCTGCATCTAGTATGTGTTAGCCAATCAAATTAGTTTTGTCTGAGGCTATGGTCCACACTCTATGCAGCCGCCTCTCCTTCAGACCACGTCCCTCTTCTAGGAGATAGATCAAGATGGACTGTTCTAAATCATCCCCATCATTACAAGTCTGTGGAGGGCTTAGCTGTGCTGTGTGATATTAAGTTGAAGTATTGTACCCAGTTCCTATTTCTACGTGGCCAGTATACCAAGTTTTACAGAGGTGGGTCTGGCACCAGCTGTGTCTCAGCTTTGGACGATTGTCATTCAATTCCCTAAGAAAGATTTGGAAACAGAACCCCTGGACTCAAAGAGCAGAACCTCAATTCAAGCTGTAACCTGTTTTTTTTTTAATACTTTTTTTTAAAACGGAACTTTATTATTTTTATTTATTTATTTATTTTTGGCTGTGTTGGGTCTTCGCTGCTGCACGTGGGCTTTCTCTAGTTGCAGCGAGCAGGGGCTTCTCTTCGTTGTGGCACATGGGCTTCTCATTGTGGTGGCTTCTCTTGTTGTGGAGCATGGGCTCTAGGCACACGGGCTTCAGTAGTTGCAGCACGCAGGCTCAGTAGTTGTGGCCCCTGGGCCCTAGAGTGCGCAGACTTCAGTAGTTGTGGTGTGCGGGCTCAGTAGTTGCGGTGCATGGGCTTAGTTGCTCTGCAGCATGTGGCATCTTCCCGGACCAGGGCTCGAACCCGTGTTCCCTGCATTGGCAGGCGGATTCTTTTTTTTTTTTTTTTTTTAATTTATTTATTTATTTGTGGCTGTGTTGGGTCTTCGTTTCTGTGCGAGGGCTTTTCTCTAGTTGTGGCAAGCGGGGGCCACTCTTCATCACGGTGCGCAGGCCTCTCACTACCGCGGCCTCTCTTGTTGCGGAGCACAGGCTCCAGACGCGCAGGGTCAGTAGTTGTGGCTCACGGGCCGAGTTGCTCCACGGCATGTGGGATCTTCCCAGACCAGGGCTCGAACCCGTGTCCCCTGCATTGGCAGGCGGATTCTCAACCACTGCGCCACCAGGGAAGCCCGGCAGGCGGATTCTCAACCACTGCGCCACCAGGGAAGCCCGGCAGGCGGATTCTCAACCACTGCGCCACCAGGGAAGCCCCGTAACCTGTTTTTGCTAAACTTGAGTCCTTCAGTGCCACCTTCATGATTTTTTGCCATATCTACATAGTGCTCACACTCTTTTTTACTTAAATTTTAGTTTCATCCTATATAATAACAATCACCAAATTGCAGGTTTAATGTGCTAGTTATGGTTTTTTACATGGATACTAAAGTAAATGCATAAGCATCAGATAACAGTTGTCTGTGAGCTGCACGCAGTTATGTCACACGCCTGCACTGTGAGCTCTCCACCCTCTGGGGGACACAGCTCTGCTATTCGGTCTTTGCCTCCCCACCTTCTTCCAGAGGTGAAGACCCCTCTGATCCGGTCACTGGTGTCCAGACTGGGCTCCTATATTCTGGTGGCTTCCACTATGGTACCTTCAGAGCCACTCTGAGGGTGAAAAGAGTTTCTGGGCAAGACTATAGGCATTTTCTTCTCTTTAGAAAGAGCAACTCTGCTTTTATGTCTTCCCAGGTCCAGGGCACCCAGTTAAGATTTTATTTGAAGAAAGGGTTCTGTGAATTTTTTTTTAAGTGTGAAAACTATTGGGCAAGTCAATTCAGGATAAACACTGCTAGAAAGATGATTTGTTTGTGTTTGATTGATTCATTCATTCATTTATTCAGTACTTTGAGCCTCTCTGAGCCCTTCCTAGCTCTGGGGTCAGCAGAGCTGGCTTCAAATGTGTCCTGTTAATTGTAATGAAGCAAAATAAGCATCGGGCACTGGTGGTGAAACCATGCCAAATATTATTCCAATTCTCTTTCACTTGATCCAGGTTGAGAGTAAGCCTTTGCTTCAAATCCAGAAGCCACCTTCCAAGGTCAAGAGCTTCAGGATGACCCAATTCTTGAATAAGGTAGGAAGTGATGCTTAATGTCTTTTCTCTAGTAGAGGATGGCAAGGTGGGTGCCTGGGGATGGCTTTTAACAGGCATTTTTGGTCAACTCAGCATAACATGATGCGCATGTTCTACCCTCATCACCACACCCCATCTCTACACAGTTTTAAATGTTGCTCTTCATTGATAGTCGGACTACCTCTCTCCTGATCAATCAATCAACCAATGTAGAGGGGCAGGGATCCAAGTGAACCGGTCAAGTCAACAAGGTAGTAGAAATGGGAGCTTATGCTGCCCCAAGGAAGGTTTGCATTGTTTAGCAGGAAGAACTTCTCCAGGTCAGGGTGCTGAGACATTGGCATGATAATAATAATGGCCAACGCATATGAAATACTCTACATAGATTGTCTTGTTTACCTCACAAAAGCCTTATGAGGTAGGTCACATTTTTGTCCCCATGGTAGTGCAGAGATAATTGAAGCTTAGAGAAGGGGTCAGTGTGACTGTCCAGGGTCTACAGCTAGTAAGTGGTAGAGCAGGGATTCGAACCCAGAGCCCGTCTGCTTGACCACTCTGCTTTTCTCTCCAAGAACTTCAGAAATAGATCTTGCCCTGGATTTGCCTCAGGCTCGTCCTTGCTCTGGGGAGGGTGCTGGGGAACGCTTTCTTGCCTGAGGCGTCTGTAACTTACCCAGTTTCTCCTCCTGTAGAACAGAAACACCACCTTTACGTCACTGCCTTTCGTGGACACCAAGGGGAAGAAGAACATGGTGAACTTCCCACGCATCAGCAGTAAACTCCCGCTAAAGCAACCCCTGCTGCATCACGTGAGTACAGGGCAGTGGACGTGGCCTTGAACAGGCAGGTGAAAAAGGCCTGCTTTCAGTCCAGAGCCAAGTTCAGAAAGGCCTAGGATGGTGGGAAAAGCACATCGTGAGCTGAAGAGTTGGGTTCCACTCCTGTTCTCCCTCTTGACAATGAATGTAAACTTGAACAATGAGTCGTTGACTTTCTGTACGAAACAGACTTTCTATAGGGTTGTCATGAGGATTCACTAAGAAAAAGAAAAATAAAGTGTCGGGTACATAAATGGTAGAAGCATGTATAAACAGTACAAAATGTTGATTTTCCTTCCACGTCCCCTACTTTTTTTGTGTAAGAACCAAATGGGATGATGTGAGAAAGTGCCGAGTTAAAGAGGTGTTATACACACCTAAGTTCAAGTATTTGTGCCCTTGGGCAGGTCACTCTCTCTAGTTAGGACCTGGCCTCCTCTAGGTCAGCAGGAAAGAACTGTTCCCATCCTTCCTGCGGTAAGATATCACTGGGGTTGTCTGCTCCAAACTGTAATGTACACCACAGGTGTCCCAGAGAATATCGTGAGTCAGACGGATCCTTCCTCTGAGAGAAAGGTTGAGAAACCTACTGTCTTGTAATGACCATTTTCTCCCTGGAGAGGAAGAAGAGTCTGGCTGCATGGGGCTGTTCTTGGTCAGATCAATGGTTTAGGACACCCAGAAGCGACCTAAAGAGTCCTTGATTGCAAGTCTCTTTCCCTGCACAGGAGAATCAAACTCACAGCCAGGGGTCGTCCTCTGAGCTCAAGCCTTCAGAAACACCCTTCCCTTCGAACATTAAAACCCAAGATCCCAAACCAAAGGAGAAGCCGCCAAAGAAGCGCAAGCGGAAGGTGCCTCTGAGAGCGGCAGGTGTGCCTTTGGGGCAGCAGCGGGGTGTAGGCGCGTGGTTATGCGCTCAGTCAAGGCTTCGTCACTTCCTGTGATGGTATAAGCAAGAGGCGGATGGGAGGGCGTTGATAGCCCACCGTTCCAGTCTCCCCTGTGGACTGGCCCCAGGCCAGAGGCAGATGGGAGCCTGTACAAGGCTGCTGGTGCTTTATGGAGGGGGGAGAGCTGGGCGTGGAGAGGTGCTGCGTTCTGAATCAGAGCGGGGGAGAGTGTCTCGAAGGCCCCCAGGCCCGTCTCGGTGATGAGGTCTCGGCAGAAGCACCTGAGGAGGGCTCTGAACGGAGGCTCCTGGGTGACAAGAGCACAGCCAGCCAGGGGGACCTGCGTCCTTGACTGCAGCTCTTCAGAGACCCCCATGCACTGGCTGGGCACCCGGGCTGCAGTGGGAAGGCAGCTTCCCCCCACGGGCCTGCCGGGTAAAGCCTTTGTCATCACCTGCGGTCAGGCCTGAAAGGTCACACGTGTTTGGGCCAGGAGCCCAGCTCCTCAACAAGGTCCAGGGATTCACACGATTAGGGCTCCTAGGAAGGGAACCAAAGTCCTCCGAGCACTGACCACAAGCCAACACCATCTGATGCTCGGCCCTCCTCTCCCACAGCCTTAAACTGGGTTGTCCTTCCTCTCCTTGAACATATAGTCCTGTCACACATAGGTCCTGTCCCCTGTGCGTCCTCTTTTCCTCCATGCAGTTCCTTCTCTGACTCTTCGGCAGTTTGTCAAATAACGCGCTGTCCTCCCTGCATCCCTCATCCTGCTTTGCCTCCTCTCAGCACTCACCAGCTTATCACCATCTCTCTTAAAGCCTGAATCCCACCCCGCCTGCCCCATAAGAGACACCAGCCCCCGATGCAATGTGACCAGTGCAGAGCAAAGAAGGCATAACACACATCCTTCCCCAGACTCAGACCCACTGGCTCAGCGGGGGTTTGAGCAGGAATACCTCCTGGGCTTGAAAGTTGAATTTATGTCACTTTCCTCGTCCCTGAAGGCATTCTAGTTTGCAAACCCTCTCAGGATAGACATTGTATAGCTCAGTACCACATGAACTTGGGCAACTGCTGCCTTAACTACACACTTTTGTTGACACTACGTTGACTCCTGGATCTTCTACCCAAGCTGCTGCACCCATAGCTCTTTGAAGACTAAATTCTCCCTTCCCTTCCTGTGTGTTTTCCTCCTGGTTGGGTGAAATCAGTACCACACCTTGACATCCATCCTGGTTCCCCTTGGACCCTACGGGATCCAGGATGCATGGTCCTTAGTGAGCCGCCTCATTGAGGAAAGGGCCGCCTGGCTCATGAACAGGAAGGGATGCCGTTGTCTGCATCTGGGCAAATCCCCATGTAATGGCATCTTAACTGACATCTGCAGTGTTGTTCACACAGAGGCCCTAAAGTTTTTTAAGAACCAGCTGTCTTCTTATGAGCAAAGTGAAGTCCTGGGCTACACAGAGCTGTGGTTCCTGGGGCTGGAAGCTGAGAAACTCCACATGGCTCCTGATAAATTCAGCAAGACAAGTTTCGATGATAAACATGGCTCCTACATGAAGGTGATGGGGGAGCAGGTCGTGGTAACTGCAGGGCTTTGGGGCCTGGGGACAAGAGATAGTCTGGAAGGGAAAAAAGCATGAGGTATTTTATAGCATTTGGTGCTGATGTAACTGGAACTCCAGGCATCCTGAAGGATTCTGTGAGGTGCTAAACCAAAGAAATACCACATATAAAAATGAGAAAAAACATGCAATTAATATACAAAGTGGTCTGCTCACAGAATGCTGATTCTCTCCAAGAGTGTTTGGGTGGCAGGTTTGCATTCTGGGTGAACTCTCATGGGCTTTTCTCCGGCACAGCCCTGGACCCATTGGGAAGGCCAGGCTGTGGAATAAGATTCAATCTTCCCAATATTCCCTTCTTTGTTTCCTACATACAAGCCCATATACGACCTTTTTCTATTTTATAATCAGTGTCATTTCCCCCACAGACAAAAACAGTTTTGCCACTGTAGTTTCTGGTGTACAGCGCTCCCTTCAGTTTTCTAAAGGTCGGTCCCAGCGGCTCCTCCTCCCAGTCTTCTGACTGCATCCCTGGGGTTTCCCGGGACAGTGCCTCTCCCCAGCCTGTAGGTGGAATCTGGGCGGTGCAAGGTTTTCCTTTCTACTTCTGAGGATGTCCAGATGTGTGATGCTTAGTCCACTAGGCTTGTGGGCTGTTGGGAATGTCCTCCTCTGGACACTTCCTCTTAACTTGGATTAGGAGACATGATTGCTCTTTTTTTTTTTTTAAATTTAATTTAATTTTTTTTATACAGCAGGTTCTTGTTAGTTATCCATTTTATACATATTAGCGTATACATGTCAATCCCAATCTCCCAATTCATCACACCACCACCCCACCCCACCCCACCCCCGCAGCTTTCCCTGCTTGGTGTCCATACATTTGTTCTCTACATCTGTGTCTCAATTTCTGCCCTGAAAACCGGTTCATCTGTACCATTTTTCTAGGTTCCACATATATGCGTTAATATACGATATTTGTTTTTCTCTTTCTGACTTACTTCACTCTGTATGACAGTCTCTAGGTCCGTCCACGTCTCTACAAATGACCCAGTTTCGTTCCTTTTTATGGCTGAGTAATATTCCATTGTATATATGTGCCACATCTTCTTTATCCATTCGTCTGTTGATGGGCATTTAGGTCGCTTCCATGACCTGGCTGTTGTAAATAGTGCTGCAGTGAACATTGGGGTACATGGAGACACGATTGCTCTATGATGACTTTATAAAAGAGGCGGATTTTCTTGATCGGATTTAGGGCTGTGTTTCTCAAGCTTTATGGCGTGCATACATCACCTGGGGATCTTATTACAAATGAAGATCCTTATCCAGCAGGTCTGGCATGGGCCAACACGTGCAGAACCTACCCCTTGCCCTTTCCCCGTACATTTTCATAACAGACCTTCACACGAGAGGAAGCTCCTTCCCCATATCGGTGAGGTTGCGCTGGTTCACATTCATGGTCTTGATCCCTCCTGTGCGAACAGATTCCCTACCATTCATTCACAAACACATCCCGAGGACCCGGGCACTCACACTTATCCTTCACCTCTCCCAAATTCATGAGTGTAACACTAGGGATCAACTTCTCAGGGCGGAAAGATCTTAGCGGTCATCTTATCCAGAACCTTCCGTCACAGTCACGGACACTGCAGCTCACGGTGCTAAGTGGCTTGTCTGAAGCCACCCAGGTGAAGGCTTTTTAATCGAACATTTCCTGTTGCTTTGATTAGACACCCATTCCTTAGGTTCCAGCACACAGAAAACGTGGGTGATTCTGGCTCTTGAAAAATATTTCTTAGTTGAAAAAGGCTCAAGTTCTGTAATGCTAACTCTGAGATAAAATTAAATCTGGATAAGTCAAGAGGAGAACCCTATCTGGCCAGGAAGAGGCAGAGCAGACACAAAGCCTTCTCTGATTGGTGGAGACACATCAGGGGTCAGAAAGAGAACTTCCCCCAAACTGAAGCTGCTGCCCCACTGCATTCAAGCATCATGAAATGTCCAAACTAGACAGAACCTTTGGGGCCTCTTTGTTCAAGGTTCCCACACACGCAGAAAACTAGAGGTGGTAGCAGGATGGGGACAAGAACCCAAGTTTCTGAAAGACCAACCAATGTTATTTGCACTGCCTGGCATGGAGAGAGCCTGTGGGACTTTCCCTGGTGCCACACGGGTGGCCTGGGATCCGGGCATCAACCCCATTGCAGTAGCGATGAGATGAGAGTGGGGTTGTATTAGTGCCCAGTGCAGTTTAGAAAGTTCTCCCCAGAGTCAGCCATGAGCTGGGAATGGGTATCCAGGGGCCCCAATGTCAGGGAAGCCCAGAAGCTATGGCTTCCTTCCTCACCCCTGGCCTGGCTCCTGCAGGTCCTGCATGACCACATTGCCTACCGCTACGAGGTTCTGGAGATGATCGGGAAAGGGTCCTTTGGACAGGTGGCCAAGTGCTTGGATCATAAAAACAATGAGTTGGTGGCCTTGAAAATCATCAGGAACAAGAAGAGGTGTGGCTTGACAGATGGCGTAAGCTGTAGAGGAAGGACCACGTGACTCCGGCCCCTTCATGATGCCAACCCTTCCTGACTCTGCTTCTTCCTCTGATCTCCCTTTTCCTTCCCTCTTTACCTCTCTGCCTGTCTACTTCCAGGAAGCGGCAGAGAGGAGGCAAGAGTGCAGAGTGGTTAGAACCTTCTGCCCTGTTGGGGTGATGGGGAGAGCTGGGAAGGTGGACCACCTGCTGCAGCTTGACGTGACACTGTGTCTTCTGTCCCATCCCCATCCTCCCCACTGCTCCCCAACCTCTTCAGATTTCACCACCAGGCCCTGGTGGAGCTGAAGATCCTGGAAGCTCTCAGAAGGAAGGACAAAGACAACACCTACAACGTGGTACACATGAAGGACTTCTTCTACTTCCGCAACCATCTCTGCATCACCTTTGAACTCCTGGGGTCAGCTGCCTTTTCTTTTTCATTCATTTTGTTCGGAAAAGTTGCTTAAGTGACAGAAGGGAAACTTGGAGGTCAGAACACTGGATTTGTCTGTATGTGAACATTTAATGACTAGAGTGAATACACCGGCCACTCAGTTATCTAGAAAACCAAGGAGCTGGACCCAAAACTGTCCATCTCACCCCATCCCTTGGTCACATCTGTCACCTGCCAGCGTACCAAGGTGTGCTGCCCAGGTGCTGGGTGCTGGGCCCGGTGACATAACCGAAACAAGGCCTCTGCCCTCGAGAGCTAAACTGAAATGTGGAAAAGGACCTTCCTTTGCTGCCTGTCCCCGATCACTGGCTTTAGGACCCCATGGTGCAGAGTTTGGAACCCAAGGGAGCACACAGTTGGCTGCTCAGAAGGGGGAAAGGGCTTTGATTTTGAGCAAATAAGGACAGGTGCAGATATTTTTGGTACGAGAGCCGAACCTGACTTAAATAGACTGGCATCCCTTGCTTGAACATTGGAGCTGAAGGGGCATGCTAATTTGATTACTTATCTCTCTGGGAAGACCATCAGATGCAATTTAAATAAACCGAGAAACCCAGAATGCATTTAGCAAAGGAGAATAATAAGGGGTCAGACCTCAGAGGCCCAGTCTCATTAGCTTCACTGAGCTGGTGGCTTGGTGCTCCCATGACGCCGTCGCTGACGGTGCAATTCCAGGAATGGCTACATTAAATCAGAAGGAATGCTGCCACTCTACTCGCCATCTCTAATGGTTACAAAACGTCGTCCACTTTCCAATATGCAGAGGTGAATTATCTTCCTCATGGCAGCACGGCAATCCAGGCTGCCTTTCTCGGCCATTAATCACGGTGCAAGTTAGGATGTCCTTAAAAGAGGGGTCAGGGGATTTCCCTGGTGGTCCAGTGGCTAAGACTCCACGCTCCCAATGCAGGGGGCCCGGGTTCGACCCCTGGTCAGGGAACTAGATCCCACATGCATGTCGCAAAGAAGATCCTGCATGCCGCAACTAAGACCCGGTACAGCCAATAAATTAATTAATTAATTAAAAAAAAAAAAAGAGGGGTCAGGAGGGGCAGGTGTGTGAAGGGAGAATCCACAGGCCAGAGAGGTTGGGGAGCTGCCTGGGTCACACAGCTGGTCCGAGGAGGCCAGAGCCATGTCTCACATTTCCTTTGTACCCCTCGAGAAAGAACGGCTTCCTAAATACTGCCAGCGTGAGAGAAAGCCTAGAAATGGAAAGTTAGGAGAAACCAGGAAGAGGTTGATGCAGAGTTGTCTCTGGGTCCTGCCCTTCTCCCCCAACTCCCCCATCTCACGGTTTGCACAGAGGTCATGAACTGACAGCCCATGCATAAGGTTTTCTGGTTGAAACGCTTTCTATCAGTTTCCCACATTGATGAATCAGCAGCTGTTGCATAACGTAGCAGGCTTTGATATAATATTTCAGGTTTCTGCTGGTCTAGAAAGTTTACGATGATCTGACAAAAGCCAGCCCTCAATCCTGCAAGGCGACAGGTTTTAATTTTTATTTTATATTGGAGCATAGTTGATTAACAATGTTGTGATAGTTTCAGGGGTACAGCAAAGTGACTCAGTTGTACATATACATGTATCTATTTTTTCCAAATTCTTTTCCCATTTACATTGTTACGGAATATTGAGCAGAGTTCCCTGTGCTGTACAGTAGGTCCTTGTTGGTTATCTATTGTGAACATAACCTTGTGTACATGTCAATCCCAAACTCCCTAACTATCCCTTCCCCCGGCCCTCCCCCCTGGTGACCGTAAGTTCGTTCTTTTAGGTAGTGTAGGGCTTCTCCATCTCTCCTCAGCCCCCCTCTGCCCACGCCCTTGCCTCCTTACTTGTCAGGAGCCTGATGTCTTTAGACAGACTTATTAGGCCTGGGCAGGGGTGGCCACTTGCTTGAGTGATGGGAGGGATCTCTGGAACCCTCCCGAGGGAAGAACTATGAATATTGCAGAAGTTTGGCTCAACTTTTTAACATACACGTGTAACAGAGTGATTCAAGGACCTTGCCATGTAAGAAGTGAGGGACGTCTGAGAGGCCAGCACAGTTGAGCTGTACCCTGGCTCCGCCATGTGTCAATGGGAAAGTTGAGTTTATAGGACACAAAGGCCCCACCTCCTGGTCTGAGTCTTGCCTGCTGCAGAGGGAAACCAGGTGATATGGGATTGTTTTTCCAGGTTCAAACTTAGCATTACGCTGCTGCACAAAACTTTCTCTCTCTGTCCCAGAATCAACTTGTACGAGCTGATGAAGAATAACAGCTTCCAAGGCTTCAGTCTCTCGATAGTTCGGCGCTTCACCCTCTCTGTTTTGAAGTGTTTGCAAATGCTTTACATAGAGAAAATCATTCACTGTGACCTCAAGCCTGTGAGTACAACCTCTGTCCCATGCAGGGGAGCCGGTCCCCACCCTCAGGAAGGGTTTGCCCCATTCCTTTCCCCAGCGGTAACTGGGCAGGCCTGCAGGATGGAAGCCAAGCAGCATGTTTGTAGGTTGTGTAAACCAAGTGAGATGCAGCGAGGACTAAAGCAGGGATACTGGGGCAAGGAAGACAGATGCAGTGTCATCAAGGCAGACGGGACCAGGAAGGCTGAGGGCTTGGGGGCGTGCGGAGACGTGTGTCATGCAGGGAGGTGGATTACTGCTGTCCTAAATCCTCCCTGTGTCCACTCTCCTCTGAGTTGGTCCTAGGATACAGCAAATCTCTGACTACTTCCTCTACTCCAGATGGATGCTCCCTTCCCAGATGTCCGGCTCCTAGTCTATACTTAGCTCTGTTATTGAACTGATTGCTTTGTGTAGGAATTGTTTCTTTATCCATATCCCGCTCTGGACTGCAAGTTCCTCCAAGGTCAGGAACCATGTCTTCTCACCATTATATTCCCAGGACTTAACATGGTACCCAGAAATAGTAATGGTAGGCAATTAACAGTTGCTTGTTAGAAGAGTTAACGATTGCAATTGTGAGGAATACAGAGAGGTCGCTAGGGAAAAGGTATAAGGATGTGAAGATCTGGGGTCAAGAGCTGGTTCCAAAACAACCTGACCTTCACAGCTATGTAAATGTCTCTTAGCTTTTCCTCATTCCTTTCTCTCATCCCCAAATGGGGTTCACATTACTTAAAACAAACAAACAAACAAACAAAAGAAAACAACTATAACTCATTGGGTAGATTTGGGGTATTTTTACAATTAAAGATTGTCAAGGTAGAGATGTTCTCTCATGGCTGACTGGTGGAGCCCCACAAGGATGGTGGTACACTGATTTGTTCTCCACATCTAAGTTCCTAATCCTCAGCTTTGCAGCTCCAAAGGGACCATGGTCTTTGGGCTTAGGGGACTGACTCTCACCAAGGAACCTCACAAGATAGGTGGCAGCCAAAATATGAGTTAATAGATTTCCTTGCAAAATAGATCAAATGGACTGGAATATATGTGCTCAATAGGGAAGTAGACACACAACCAGGAGAGCGTGGTGAGTGTGGATTCAAGAATCAGGGAGTTATTCCTATGGACTTAATGGTTAGTATCAATGAGCTGTGATGGCCTCATGCATCCGTACCGTCTGTAGAGCTATTTCTGCCAATAAGATGGAAAGACCAGCCCCATTTAGTTAAGGAGCCTTTCCATTGGGCTAGAGACACACTAAAAATTCCTACCTTTTAGACGTTTGCTGATCATTATCTTTCAGTTAACACAAATATTCTTTAGAAAAGGTACTATGGATGAATCTGTACTTTCTTAGTTTGCAATGCCAGCGGCTTCAGACCAGGCCTGCTATGCCATACCTAGAATGTCAAAGGATTCCATAAGCAATCAAATCACCTGATATTCATAATAGTCAATTCATCTGATACCGAGATCCTGGAAATACGATTGGGACGTTAATCTTCCAGCCCCACGTGGTCCACTCCCATGCTATGAGAGCAGAGCCAAGGAGCTCTGCTTTCTCATCCAGGACTCTCCTGGAACACCTGGCCTCACATTTTCCCCAAAGTCAGCATGACAATCACAACTCCAACCAAATCATTGTGGGGTTCTTTTTGGGGGGTCTTCTACTGTCGTATCAGTATGTTGGTGGGTCACTAAATGGAAACATCTAATTCAGTCAGTGATATTTCTAAGGCCTTATGCAAGCAAGGCGTAGAACCAGGTACCAAGGAGATAAAAAGAAACTCACCGTCTTCAAGAGTTGCACAGTTGATATCAGTAAAGATGCAACATACGTGCAGAAGAAATACCGCAAAGCAGCAAATACTGGGGCCAGACAAGAGGTGCAGCCCACAGTGAAAGGGAACGTCAGAGGGGGGGAGAACGAGGGGATTTGGAGATGTGGGAGGAGCCCACTTGGAGGTGGGTCCTGCAGGCAGTTAGGTAAACAGAATGCCTTGGGTAACATTGTTAAAACTTGACCTATGTCTTTCTTCTCTCTAGGAGAATATAGTGTTGTACCAAAAGGGCCAAGTCTCTGTTAAAGTTATTGACTTTGGATCAAGCTGTTACGAACACCAGAAAGGTATGGCCATTCTAGTCCCTTTGTTTGAATTTCCCTGTTGTGATTTCTTTCCTTTATTGAAATAACTAGGTCACACATGTGGTCACCTGGGTTCTAGTCTGGGCTCAGCCACAACAGTTGCTAGTATGATTTTGAACAAGCTGTTTCACTTCTCTGAGCCTAAGCTTCCTCATCTATAAAATGAGAAGATTGGACCAAATACTGTAGGTTTGCTTTGCTGCTCTCATACTCTGTGGATTTGGAATTATGCAAGATCCCCATATCTCCTCCCTCTTGCGTCTCCCTCCCACCCTCCCTATCCCACCCCTCTGGATGGTCACAAAGCACCGAGCTCATCTCCCTGTGCTATGCGGCTGCTTCCCACTAGCTATCTATTTTACATTTGGTAGTGTATATATGTCCATGCTACTCTCTCACTTCGTCCCAGCTTACCCTTCCCCCTCCCCATGTCCTCAAGTCCGTTCTCTACGTCTGTGTCTTTATTCCTGTCCTGCTCCTAGGTTCTTCAGAACTCTTTTTTTTTTTTTTTTTAGATTCCATATATATGTGTTAGCATGCGGTATTTGTTTTTCTCTTTCTGACTTACTTCACTCTGTATGACAGACTCTAGGTCCACCCACCTCACTACAAATAACTCAATTTCGTTTCTTTTTATGGCTGAGTAATATTCCATTGCATATATGTGCCATATCTTCTTTATCCATTCCTCTGTTGATGGACACTTAGGTTGCTTCCATGTCCTGGCTATTGTAAATAGAGCTGCAATGAACATTGTGGTACATGACTCTTTCTGAATTATGGTTTTCTCAGGGTATATGCCCAGTAGTGGGATTGCTGGGTCATATGGTAGTTCTATTTTTAGTTTTTTAAGGAACCTCCATACTGTTCTCCATAGTGGCTGTATCAATTTACATTCCCACCAACAGTGCAAGAGGGTTCCCTTTTCTCCACACCCTCTCCATCATTTATTGTCTGTAGATTTTTTGATGGTGGCCATTCTGACTGGTGTGAAGTGATACCTCATTGTAGTTTTGGTACTGGCACAAAAACAGAAATATAGATCAATGGAACAGGATAGAAAGCCCAGAGATAAACCCACGCACATATGGTTGCCTTATTTTTGATAAAGGAGGCAAGCATATACAGTGGAGAAAAGACAGCCTCTTCAATAAGTGGTGCTGGGAAAACTGGACAGCTACATGTAAAAGAATGAAATTAGAACACTCCCTAACACCATACACAAAATAAACTCAAAATGGATTAAAGACCTAAATGTAAGGCCAGACACTATAAAACTCTTAGAGGAAAACATAGGCAGAACACTCTATGACATAAACCACAGCAAGATCCTTTCTGACCCACCTCCTAGAGAAATGGAAATAAAAACAAAAATAAACAAATGGGACCTAATGAAACTTAAAAGCTTTTGCACAGCAAAGGAAACCATAAACAAGACGAAAAGACAACCCTCAGAGTGGGAGAAAATATTTGCAAATGAAGCAACTGACAAAGGATTAATCTCCAAAATTTACAAGCAGCTCATGCAGCTCAATAACAAAAAAACAAACAACCCAATCCAAAAATGGGCAGAAGACCTAAATAGACATTTCTCTTTCCTTTTGTTTGTTCACTTGTTTTTTAGATTCCACATGTAAGTGATATCATACTGTATTTGTCTTCCTCTGTCATTAAATTCATTTTAAAAAACTTTCCTGTATGTTTGTACTTTGATTGCAAAGTGCCTCAAGTCCATTTTGGAAACAGACAGGGTACAAAGTCATTTTTATTAAATCTTTATTTTGTTTGAAATCACTAAAAATTATTACATCCTTACTGTACCCAAGTCAAACAACAGAGAAGTGACTACCAAATCCCTTGCTCTGCCCCCATCTAGGTAACCAGTTAACAGCATTTGCAAATAACTGTAATGTCCCATTTCTCCAACCTCAGTTTCCTCATCTGTAAAATCTAGGCTGCCTGCAATACTAAATATCCTCTGTACATCCTCGTCTGCTGAGATTTTGTTGAACTTTTCTTTCTATGCTTTATATAACACAATGCACACAATGTATTGAATATACATTTTTAAATTATGCATTTTGCATGCTTCTTTTTCAACTTTCATACACGTCTTCCCTTGCCAAATCGCAGTACTTCAGAGGGTGTCTACCCCAGATTCATCAGACAATTTGAAAACTTAGCTTGATATTCGTCTTATGTTTTCTTTTTTGAAAGCTTGCCTGACAAATTTACTTTTCTAGAACAATGCCTACTTTAGAGTTCTTTATCAGTAACGTGAGGCTAACAACCCCTCATGATAATCAGGTTGCTGTGAGGATGTGATGAGATTAGATGTGGGCTGGGACTCATAAGTGCTGGCCATTTGTACTTCCTTCTCCCTGCAAAGCCTGGAGAGTGAAAAGAAGTCGGGGGTCTGGGGGGGGTTCTTAATTATCGTCCACCCTCGCCTGAGCAGGTATGTGGAGCAACGCACTCCAGAGAGGAGGTTTCCACGTGAGGTGTCTCTTTCTTTCCCCTGCAGTCTACACCTACATCCAAAGCCGGTTCTACCGATCCCCAGAGGTGATCCTAGGCCATCCCTACAACATGGCCATTGATATGTGGAGCCTGGGCTGCATCATGGCCGAGCTGTACACGGGCTACCCCCTGTTCCCTGGGGAGAACGAGGCGGAGCAGCTAGCCTGCATCATGGAGGTGAGGGGGACCCGGCTGCCTTCCAGCCGATGCCCTCGGGATGGGTAACTTCCGCTCTCAGACTCCAGGCTGCATCGGACTCGCTCTAGGGCAATGGCCTGCATCTGTTTATGGGACAGGGTTGGATGTTTTGAAATTGTGTACACTTTTGAGTTGACATCTAACCTTTTTATCCTAAATTTAAGTAACTGCAAAGGATGTGACTTCCAGCATAATAGTGACATTTAAAATAAAACTGTTATACCAGTCTTTCAAATATATTCCAAAGAATCTAAAAACCAGGCTGACATGACACCCATTGAAATCTGTGCACTGTTCAGTTGTTAGTTACCATCTTAACTTTCTGGGAAGAATATCACCCAATGAAAAGGCTTTACCAAGACTCTCATATGATTATTTATTATCCCTGCTATTCTTTTACTTAAAGGCATCTTGTTAAGCCAAATTAGACGACATGGGAGAAAATAATCCTAAAAATTGGAAATTTCACATTTTAGGATTTCCCCAGGGAACAAAGATATTTTGACTCTGAACAAAGACATATCTAATTCCTCTCTCTCTCAACCTATCTATCCATTCATTCCAAATCTCCATTTTCTAGATTGTCTTAAAGTTAAAGGTTGGTTGGGGAGACACATACATCCTTGAGAATTAATGTAGAGATTCATCTTATGGTTGAAACTGATAATAAAGTATTCAAGTAATTTAGTTAATAGTAGCTATAAATGATAGCTATGGTGAGATGAACACTGCCCTGGAAATCAGTAAACCTGGAGGCTAGTCCTCCTTGTCTTTGACAAGTCACTTCCCTGGTCTGGATCTCTGTAAAATGAGGGGACCAGAGTCCATGGCTTCTAAGGTTGATGATGGATGATTCAATGAAGCATCCCTGAGCCAATCCTCCTCCAATTTCCAAGGAGAATGGAGGGCATGGGATCTGGGTGGAGGTTCCTACTGCCCCAGAACTGCAGCTTCCTCCTGACCTGATCAGTGAGGCTGAAGAACAGGAGGGCAGGGTCATGCAGGGACAACCTGGGAACCTGGCTGCAAGGACAGGGGCCCAGAGCTGAGGGGGACACCTGTCGTTTCTCTCTTCTGTGTGCACCCCTATAGGTTGCAGTGGGGAAAGGTGACCAAGCAGGTGTTACTCTTGTCTTTTCAGAAGATATTTTGTCATATCGCGGTCTGATGCCCATCTGGTGATTTCCATCTCCTTTTCCTTTCCTCCCTTCCCATGCTCTGAGCTGGGATGTGTCACTCCTTAATTCAGGGGTGGTCCGCAGCTACACTGGTTTACTCGCTTGGACAGTGGGATCTGGCTGCTATCACGAGTGGTGGCCTATCTAGTAGGTGCTGATGTCTGTTTAGAATAATGTGGGTGGTGTCAGTGCTCGGGATACTGAAGCGGCCCTGGATTAGGAGTCAAGTCTCAGGCTCTGGACCTGCTCTGCCACTGGCTTGAGGTTATCGCTTAATATCCTGGGTCCTTATCTGTAGAAGACAACGTTTAGCTGAAGTCCCACCCAGTTCTAACAGTCTTGGAATGTGTGACTCCAGAGGAGTGAATCCACTGCTTTGTCCCTGTTGAAGGTGCTGGGCTTGCCGCCAACCCACTTCATCCAGACGGCCTCCAGGAGACAGACATTCTTTGGTGAGTCCCAGGTCTGACTCTCTTTTTCCTGTTGTAGCTGATGAGGTTTCCCAGCCCTGGAAGACACCTTCCATGCCCTACACCCCATATGATGCTCTTCCTCTGGCCCCACCCCAAAAGGCAGGCTGTGCTTAGAGGTTTCTTTCAGAAAAGTAAAAAGATGCTGAGCCATGGTACCAGGTGCATGATGGAGATGGGTGGGGCAGTCACTGGGAACGAGGTCTCGGCAGTGAAGATGCACAGGTGCCGAGAGTGACCAGGTTCCTGCTCAGAAGGCCTATCAGCAGATCTTGAAACCCCAAAAGATTAGAACTCTACCCTCTCCTAACAATTCTCCCCACCTCCCCTAGCAGCTTGCCTGTCCGCTCGCACTATGCACTGTGAAGGAAATCAGAGAGCAGAAGCGTCTTTGCAAGAATAGTGGAAAATTCCATTGCTACGGTTTATCATTAATGGAGCCTTATTCTTTCCTGCTGAAATTCTCTTAATCCCCCAGTCCCTTACTATTCCAGATTCATTGCAACTTTGGTATAAAATGGGTAAGCAAGGGCTGTCAGCTATGGCTTGTCAATTTTGTATAGGACATCTGCCTAATTGCTGGAATTAAGCTTCATCCACAGTCTCCATGCTGCACCCCCCATCCCAGTTCCCAGACTCTGGATTTTATGATCCTCTGTCTTTCAAGCCAAATTGTGCTGTACAGGATGGACCGGTGGATCAATGAAGTCCAACTCGGACAGGGCTTCTGGGCCACTGTGAACCAGAAGATGAAGCCAGTCCCAGATCTAAGATCCCTTTGCTAAGGGATTCCCGTGTCCAAAAAGCCGTAGTGGCCCTAATGTCAGCCAAGTGGAGTGAAGCCAGATGTGAGGGGCGAGGGCTCCACGGACGGGCTCCCTGCCATCCGGCATGACATTGTCGTCAGCTTAGTTCACAGGCTCACACTGTCGTTCCCAGCCCTCCTGCCTCTTATTTTCACCCAACGGTGGCCTCAAAATGGGTAGACAAATCACATAATTTCTCTCCACATCTTGTCCCATCAATAGGAAAGTCAAAAAACACCACCCTGGGGGACCCTCCTGCACAAAAGTGTTTCAGTCATGTTGATGGGCAGTCGGTATATATTGGTTCAGCCACGTGGGGGTTAAAACGTAGTCTATTTCTGTACCATTTGGTTAAAAAGCCACAGCCCTGAGCCCACGATCCAGAAACTAAAATTTTAAGGTCTGGCAAGAAAAGGTCCCCCAGGATCCCCCTCCAATGCCAAGGCTGTCATCTACTCGGATTGGTCAGTCCCATACCAGAGCAGTCTGATGGCAGCAGAGGATCTGGCTGACTCGCTGGTATAACTTATGCATGGGGCAATGGAACTGGTCTTTTGACCCCAAATATACTTTTCCCATCCACCACTTTTAATTCAGCCTTTTGGATTTCAAAGGATTTAGGGAAAGACATGTAGGAGTATTGGTGTTCCCTCCTGCTAGACAAAGACCATGTGGGAAGAGTCACATCTCAAGCCTATAACCCTGAACTCAAGGGACTGTACTTGGGGGAATCAAAAGGAAGGGAACATAGGCATTTTGGTAAGAGGGTACCAAAGATATACACATGTCCGTTTCATAGAGTGCCCGATTTTTACCATCAGCACTAGGCTTCAGAATGTGGTTTTGGTAGCAAAATCACACATCTTCCCTTCCTGAAAGGATGTTATTGGGAGCTGCATCCTCATCCGTGTTTCCCAAATTTTATTTGATTATAAGAATCATTTGGGTTCTTGGGAAAAATGCTAATTCTCAGGATCCTCCTATAGTATAGTGTGTTTGAGGTGGGACTCAGGAGTCTGTATGTTTTTTACAGCAGCTTATGATGAGGCGAGTTTGGAAACACTATATCCACTTAAGTTCTTGGCTCTCCCTTCCCCAGGTTTGGGCTGCCAACAGGTCCTCAGCCCCCAGCCACTCCTAGTTAATACCCTTAATTAAGAGGAAAGTTGTTGCTTCAAAGGTAGCAAGATATGTAGGTGCTCCAGGCAGCAAGAGGAGGTGGGGAGAATAATGAGATACTGGGGAAGGTCAGAGAGGTGGGAAAAACTTGTACAAGAAAAGCAATTACATAAGGATGACTGTAGGAGCTATGTTATTTGTAAGCCCATGAATCTAATTCTTCTTTGGCCATTTTATGAAAAGACAATATAGGATAAGGTGGGAGCCCTGGTGCCACAGTCAAAAAGGAGTTCACAGGACCTATGCCCTATGGAGTACCCCCAGCCCATTTTTATCTATATAAACACACAGATACCCATATGTGTATATACACACACACACACACATTCATGGGCTCTTCTAGGAATTCAGTAAGAGCAGGTGTTCTGTTGGATGCCCTGCAAATTGCATTGATTGCAAAAGTAATTAGAAGCATTTCATTATGTACCTTCCAGGATGTCCATTGTATGAACCCCGAGTTTTTGTGAGAGTTTCATGGAATGTGTCAATTTTGCACGTGTGTATATACATATCCGCCCTTTTACATGTATGTTTACAAGGTGAGACCATACGTGGTCACCTTTCTGAGCACGCTCACCAGGACCTAGATGTCCAAACGAGTGGTCTTGCCTTCAAGGCATTGCACTGTGTTCTCAGGCCACCTTTGGACCTGTCTTCAGGAGTTTCTTTTCAGCAATGACAGAAAATACATTTGGTGAGGGCTTTAATCAGTGGAAATGGCTGAAGAAAATCATTCCAAGCAGTGTCTTAAGCCACCAACCAAGTTTGGTCATTCCAGTTATGGACAAAATTCTGACGCGACTGTAAAAATAAGAAATGAGGTTAACTTGCTTGTGTGGCTTGTACATGAGCTCTGAAAGTCAATCCTTCTCCTAAAATGACTTTCTTGTTATTCCCCATGGGTGTCGCAAATTCTCACGTTTTGGGGTGAGGAAGGATCAAGGGCATAGATAAGCCAAGAATGGACAACATGCTTTTTGTTCAGAGCGGATGGTTTCTGTCACTTCAGATTTACTTTACTATTATTATTATCATCGTCATCATCATCATCATCATCATCATTATCATTTTACGTTGGTTAATGTTAAACCATTAAAATCATTTGATTGATTCCAGGATGAGGTGGTGGCTCAGAACATGCCAAGTAGTAGAAAGTTATTTGTAAAAGTAAATTGTATTCACTGGATAATTTACATGTGGTTATTTTAAACTAAGACTGCGGGTGTGTTTGTGTGTGTGTGAGGGGGCACGGGAGAGCTGCAGAGACCACTCCCAGAAGCAGCATGGTTGAGTGAACAGCTGTGATGTGACCAATGCATATTCACACCTGGAACTAAACACATAATGTTGTATCTCTAAAGATTCCAAAGGTTTTCCTAAAAATATAACCAACAACAGGGGGAAAAAAAGATACCCGGATTCCAAGGATCTCACCATGGTGCTGAAAACCTACGACACCAGCTTCCTGGACTTTCTGAGAAAGTGTTTGGTGTGAGTTTGTCAGGGTGTCTTTGCTTCTGGGTTTCCTCTTAAATACTGTACTTTCCCACATGTTTGCTGGTGAAAGTCTGGGGCTGGGAGGCAGTCATGGGACATAACAAACACGGACTGTAGATCTTTAGAGTCTACAAGATGCTTTCCTATCTGTTGCCTCATCAGACTGCTCTCTCCGCTGTCCATCCTGTGTGGTCAGTGGGACAGACGATTTGATGTTTTGAGACATGGAGCCTGAGGCTCGCGAGATTACGTGACTTGCCCTGGATTACACGGCGTGTGGGTGGAGCTTGCTTCCTTCTTGCCCTGACTGCCTAGAAGCGAGGTTGTAGGCAAGTCCTCAGTGTTTTCTGCTTCATGAACTGAAGTCAAGGTCTTCAGAGAGTCTGTTGTATCAATAACTATTTGCATACATACCCAGTACAAACTGGTTTCAGGCCCCTTCCCACCCATTCCCCTAGGATTTAGAGTCTAAATCCTCTCATATTAGGGAACTAGGGAAAGGGTGATCTATAAACCATTTATTATGTACAGCTTTTTAGAATCTATAGGCATATTTTGAATCTTAGAAAGTAGGCTCTGTACTTCACCCAAGTCATAGTATTGATTAAAAAAACCCAAGAGTACATAAAGCACCTTAGAACAGTACCTAGTTTAGAAGGTATTTAGAAAATACTAGCTGTTGTCACCAATTTTAAAGAGGTTATGCAAGTCTGTCTCCACTGAGTGGCAAATAAATTAGCCACGTGATATTGGACAAGTCATTGTCTCTCTGGGCTTCAGTTTCCTTTTCTGTAGAGTGGGGTATTACTAAGGTCTCTTCCAGCTGTATTAGTCCTATAATTGTTTAGTATTTTTAGAAGACCATATCTTTATGTTCTCTCATTCCTTCAGTGGAATGAAGTAGTTTTAGCAAAATACTACTCTTCTGGCATTTGTGCATCTGGAGTTTAGGTGCTAGCTCAGAAAATAAACCACCAGGGACTGCCGAAAGTTTTCCCATCTGGGGGGGTCATGCTACCCATCTGAAAAATGGAGATAGAGAAGGATCCTGTACCCCATCATGACCCTCACCCCACCCCAGCCTCTTGCTGAGGCGATAGAATGAATGGCCATTAACTCGTGACAGAAACTCAGTACTGAGACAGAGGTGGGTAATCCAGAAACTCAGAGCCAAGAATGAAATTATTCTCCTTTTTAGTGCAAAGGGCTGGTTGCTCACACCTTGTAAGAGGCAGTCATGTTGTCAGGGCCTGTTGTTTTATTACTTCATATTTGGCTAATTAGCAAGTCTTTGAGAGACTAAAAGTTTTGGGTCATTTAATAGGGATAAATGTAAAGTTCTGTGTCTAGATTTTATAGGCTAACTCTAGGAGTTCAGGAGAGGCGAGGTGTAGCTTAACAGCAGTTCACTGGACAAAGAACTGGGAACTTGAGTTGTTTAGACCTCGATGAGTCTGAAATATTAATGCCATCTCCTTGCAGTTAGTAGCTATTCCCAGCATGATGGACACCAGTTAGATAACAGCTGAGATTTCCTATCTAGGAAGGAACTGATCATGTCATATGGTCAATAATTAGTAGTCATGTAAATGTTTTCAGATAGTTGAAGGGTTGTGACATAAAAGATGGATTAGTTGTCTCATTCTGTATGATGCTAATGGGTAGAATTTAAGACCCGGTCAAAGTTACTAGGCTAAAAGTTCCTGAGAAGTGAATCTTGGCTCAATCAAAATGAAGAACTTTTAAAGAATTGGAGTTTTTTAAAACGGGAATAGCTAGTTCTGTGAGTTAGTGCCATGTTACTAAAATTACTCAAGAAAGTCAAGATGATTCCATGGTGGGTCAAGTATATTTTGTCAAGTGTATTTTGTTACTGCATTAGCAGTTTGGATTATCTCCAAGTCCCCTCATGATCTTAATATTCTAGTGTTCTATAATGTTCTTTGTGATATATTTGGAGGTCCAAATTCCATAGTTTGGGAATCACAATTAAGCATCTCTTCATTTTGATGTTCTTAGTTTATTAAACCCTAAATCCCACTGGTTTAGATTTTCTATAATATTTCTTGTAACGGAATTTGGGCTCTGAGATATTCCTTGGCTTGTCATACACATTTTCTAAAAAGATCATTTCCAATAGTTGCCTCCAGGTACTTTAAAATTATATGTCATAAGCTCTGTTCTATGGTATCTTTGAGCTATAACATAGCTTAAATGGGTTCTTTAAAAATGAACCATTTTTATATCTTATTTAGGTTCTTTATTGGGGTCTTTGAAAATATTTCATTATTAAAAAGGGAAATAAAACCCTAACCGATGCTGGGCTTTGTTGGTGTGTAGCTGGGAGCCTTCTCTTCGCATGACCCCTGACCAGGCCCTCAAGCATGCTTGGATTCATGAGCCGCGGAACCTCAAAGCACAGCCCAGGCTTCAGACCTTGAGGCAAACCAGTCTCTGTTTCCCCTCTGAGGCCAGGAAGGACAAGGTTCAAGGGCAGCATCACTTGGGCAAAAAAGGTACACTACCTCAAATAGCCAGTCCCATTTCCATAATCCAGGGGGTCAGACATCTCTGGAGGATTGCATGCCAATTTCTCTGAGCTCAACCTTGGTTAATTATTCTGGCTTCATCACTACTGGCCTGCCACTTCTTAATTTGGGGATTTTCCTCTTTCAGGAAACTTGGTTGTGGCTGGGTTCTCCTTTTTTTTTTGCCCTCTCATCATTAGGAATTTCCGTGTTTCTCCTATCTCCAATTCCTATTCCCCTCCTTCCCTTTTCTTTCAATGTGTCCTCCTCTGCAAGCCCTATAATTACCTTTTGAATTTTTATCAGATTATGGAATTATGCAAGTATCTTCTATATGCAATATAGCCTCATGGTTATGTACTTGGTCACTGGAGTCAGGTTGCCTGGGATAAATTCTGGCCCTACCACTTACCAGCTGTGGGCCCTTGGGCAATTTACTTAACCTCTCTGTACCGCAGTTTCTCCATTTATGAGAATGAGAATAATGCCTATTCT
This sequence comes from Eubalaena glacialis, assembly GCF_028564815.1. NCBI lineage: Eukaryota > Metazoa > Chordata > Mammalia > Artiodactyla > Balaenidae > Eubalaena > Eubalaena glacialis. The sequence continues at coordinate 112,583,943 of NC_083726.1, read as the reverse complement.
CTCCGGTTGCAGGAAGGATCAAAGGAACCAGTAAGTGTCAAGGGCTTAGAATAATGCCTGGCACATAGAATGTGCTTTACAAATGACTTGTTTTTGTATCATTACAACCAGATTTCCCCAAAATGATTTAGAGCCTAATGGACAGTTAGAATATAATTCACATTTGAACACTTACTTGTTCCTGCTCTCTCCTCTTTGGCAGAGGTGATCCTTCAAATAGAGACTAAAGACAAAATCAAAGGCGGCGCCACTAAACAGGATCAGAATTCAGGTAATCAGCAGGGCTCTGTCCAGCACACAGCTGAAGTCGTCCAGCTGCCTCATCTAGCAGAAGCTTCCGGAAAGCCCGAGGCAGTTGTTGGGCCAGCGGAATCCAAGATCTCCACAGGACAACAAAACAAAAACTGCTCCCCCAAGAACACAAACATTTTACCACCTATTGTGTGACCTGAGCAGAGGGTGTGTCCTGTTCCTTTTCACCAGTGATTTGTATTAGAGACAGCACTTATATTGTACAATACTTAAGATTGTTGTTTTTTAATGCATAAAGGTTTACGAAATAAAAAACCTCTATTCACATGGCCTATTGGCATGATTCCTATGATGAGGGATTGGAAAGGATGTCCTTGCACCCGTGCGCCTTCCTTATGCCCTCAATCAAATGCAACAATGGGTGCATGTGTGGGGAGATGGGGTGGGGAGAGAGTTAAGTACTCACGGTTACAGCATCACTGAGAGGACTCTAAATAATAAAAAAACACTTTTTTCCTCTTGCCCAAGACAGTTAGTCAGGATTCTGGTTTGAAAATGACAGAAGCTGAGTTCAAACTAGTTTAAACGACAAAGGACATTTATTGGTTTATGTGACTGGGGCATCAGGAGGGGTAAGTGTAGACACAGCAAGATCTAGGAATTCAGACAAGATCATGGAGCTCAGACTCCCTCTCCCCCATTAGTCTTGCTGCTTTTTATGGTTAACTTCACCCTGAAGACAAGCTCTGCCCAGAAGTTAAGATGACCGCTCTCAGCCAGTCAAAAGATGCAGTCTTCCTGCTGGTAGGAAAGTCTCAGAGATGATTGATTGGACTTGAACTCATCACTGTGTCTGAGATATTGGGATCCTCTGATTGGCCAGCCTGGGTCACAAGCCCACAGTGTGGTGTGGTGTGGTGTGGTGGCAGCGCCATGACTGATGCTTCTCCAGGACCACGTGGAGTAGGGGATAACAGGTTTCCCAAAGGACGGAAGACAAGCAAACTACAGGATGTATCCACTCACCCACCACCTGCCCTTCTAGTCTCTACCTACATGAACTCAGTCTGTATATGGTTGTAATTATAGTACAGATAAATGTGTACAAGAAACTCAAGATCATAACATCATAAACATCATACATGGCTTCACAGTTTTCATTTTAATCAGTGTGTAACTGTCCATGAAGGGAGACACCAGGTAATTGAAGCTATGGGTTTGGATGAGATCACCTAGGGAAGATGGTAGAGAACAGCAGAGGGTCAAGAGAAAGTCCTGGGAAAGACAAACATGTAAGGGGTTGACAAAGTCGAGTAGAGCCCCTGAGAGATGTAGAAAAATGGGGAAACTAGAAACCAGAGGAGGAGGAAGTTTCTAAAAGGAAGGACGGAGGATAAAAAATAGCTGGAGAATGTAAAATTCAGAAAATGCTTCTCAAGTGGGGTGACGTGGACATCAAGTCAGAGCAGTGTCAGAAGCGGTGGCTTGTCCCAGGTCCTCCAGCCAGAAAGGCACACAACTGGCAACAGAACTCAGGTATGCTGGTCCGTTGTTGACACCGACTGTCTGCAGCCACGGAGAAAGCTGAGGTGGACAGCTGTTCTGCGGAGACAGGACGAGAAGCCAAGTCCTGTAGCCGAATTAAGAGGATTTAGATTGGATATTGACAAATATTTACATGGTTATAAAGGGCTGAAATGACGCTTGATAAATTGTGGCTTATTTTTAGGGACCACTTGAAAGCAGGGGAGCCGCAAGGCACAGGCGGGGGGATCCAAAGACGACAGACCAAATGGCGCCTGGGGGGGGCGGTCTCTCAGGCCGGCAGTGTTTTCCTTCTGCTAGCCATCGGATTCTTTTTTCACGGCTGAGATCGCTTCACCTTACTGTCCCACTGGATGCCAAGGAAACAAAATACCTGAAGCCATTTATTTGCAATTTTTTTTTTTTATTTTATGTCCTTGCTCACATGGGCAGGAAAGGGACTAGCACCAGGTGACACGTCTCGGATGCGAGTGGCACGGAGGTGACGCCGGGGCTCTGAGAGGATGCAGAGGCGGGGGCTGCGCAGGCGAGGGGGCAGGCGGGGGGCGAGGGCCGGGCCCGGCGCGGGAAGCGGGAGAGCAGCGGCGGCCCCCGTCACAGGTTCGCCAGCAGCCAGTCCAGCAGCTGCAGCCGCACGACGTTGCCCACCGCCTCGTCCAGCTGGCGCTCCTTCTCGAAGCGCAGCACCGACTGCAGCACCTCGCCCACGCTGCGCCCTTTCTCCACGGCGGCTGCCGAGAGCTGCAGGAGCTGGGGGAGGGAAGGAGAGCAGTGGTGGGGGGCAGAGCATCCCACCGAGGGCGGGCAAGCGCTGCCAAGGCGAGGGCAAGCGAGCCCCTGCGGCGGGAGGGCCTCGAGGGAGACACTGAGGAGATGTCCATAACCGGGACGCCCGCTGGCCCGTCTGGCAGAAGAAAGGTGGTTACATTAATTTAAGTAACATCCCCCTGCCCGTGATACGGAAAATGTGATTTCCCACTAAGACTGAAAACCTCCTGCTTCCGGTGGGTGTTTGGTCAATGGTGTTCTTGCCTTCTAAGGATTCTAAAGTTCTCAAGTTCACTGTAACATCAGAAAACGGGCTCCAGCACTGTCCCAAGACTGACAAACGCAGGAGAGAAAGAGACAAAGGACAAATGTGGGTGCTGCTTTCCCTGCCCCATAGACCAGACAACACTGGGATGTTAGAGCAGGAAGGTGACTCAAAGATCCATTCAACCCCCATGAAAATGCTGCCCGGAGAGGTGAAGATTGTCAGTAATACAATGCTAGAAATTAGCGGAGGTAATACTCATACCCAGGTCTCTGAACCCTATGTTTAATTCTCTTCCCAAGCTTAAAATGAGAAAAAATGAGCCAAAGCAAGTATTCTAATATGAGCCCAGTACATTGCTGTTCCACCTGGAATTCTCGCAGCCACAAACTAATCAAATTTTATATTTTGTGCATTCTGTACCTGACTCTATGAGAAAGTCAAAGGGCAAATTAACAGGCCAAATATCAGGAGCTTTCTCAGGGGAAATTCCATGCAAAGACTGAAATACTGGGTTGGCCCAAAAGTTCGTTCGGGTTTTTCCATACCATCTTAGGAAAAACCCAAATGAACTTTTTGGCCAACCCAATACATAAGGATGTTCCTGAAACAAATGGAAAGACAAAGTCTCCACAAAGAGGAGCTATAAAGAAGACCCAAATGGAAATTTTGGAACTAAACAGTAATACAAAATCCAAAATGAAAAGTAAATGGACGGAGATGTGAGAGGAAACCCAGTAAACTTGAAGAAAGAGCAATAGAAATGCGTCGCACTGAACAGGGTAAGAGATTGATTAAAACTCTCTCAAAAAGATTGAGAAAATAAACAATTCCAAAAGGTTTTACATTTATGTCATCAGAATCCCAGAAGGAGAGGAGAAAAAGGGGAGTACAGAAAACACACTTAATGAAAGCTTCCCCTATTTGCCAACAGACATAACTGACAAATTCAAGAAGCATAGTGAAGCTGAAATAACATGAACCCAAAGAAATTCACTTCAAGACCTGTTGTAATCAAATTGCTGAAAACTAAAGAAAACGAAAAAAAAAATCTAAAAGCAGTCAGAGAAAAATGGCACATTTTGTATGAGGGAACAACAATTCGAATGACAGCAACTTTCTCGTCAGAAAACATAGAGGACAGAGGAGGTGAAACAGCATTTTTTAAGCACTAAAAGAAAAGAACTATCAAACCAGAATTCTATGTCCAGCAAACATATACTTCAGGAATGAAGGTCAAATAAAGAAAAATTCGGATTAAATTAAGAGAATTCATTGCCAGAAAATGCACTCTTGTTCTTCAGGCAAAAGGAAAATGGTATCAGAAGGAAACTGGGAACATAAGGAGTGAACAAAGAACAAAAGAGACAGTAAAAATCTCAGGATAAACAATAAACGATTTGCCTCCAATCTTTAAAATGTGATTTATGGTTGAAAGCAAAAATAACATTGCCTAAGGATTTTTGCAACTAAATACATAAAATAACTGCAACCTAAGGCAGAAGGGTAAAGGGACCTATACGGTAGGGAGATTTCTACATTCCAATTTAAGTGGTAACGATTGACTCTAGTTAGACTCTGAAAAGTTAGCTATGTTATTGTGATCCCCAGAGAAACCACTAAAAAACTACACAAAGAGATATAGACAAAAACATGATAGATTAAAATGGGCAACTAAAAAATGTTTAAATAATCCAAAAGAAGGCAACAAAAGGAAAAACAGGAAAAGCAGAGAGAATAAACATAACTAACATTAAAATAATAGGCCTAAATCCAAGCATATCAATAATTAGGCTAAATGTAAATGGTCTAAACACACCAACTGCTGTCAGAATAGATTAAAGAAACATGACCCTACTTAACGTTGCCTATGGAAAAACTCACTTCAAATGATACAGGTAAGTTAAAAGTAAAATTATGGAAGAAGACGTACCATGAAAACACCAATCAAAAGAGAGCTTGAACCTCAACATTTATGGTGATTCTGTTGGTATAAAGGGGGAAGAATTCAAAAGGGCCAGATGTCCATTTGTCTTTTCGACAAAGGTGCTGAAGACAACTGCATACCCACACGCAGAAGTATGAATCTAGACTCTAGACACCTACCTCATATTATACATGAAAATGAGCTCAAAATGGGTCACAGACCTAAATATTAGAGCTGAAATTATCATTTAGAAGAAAACAAACAAGAGAATCTTCATGACCCTGGGTATTAGGTCAGGGTTTCGCAATCTGGCTCTACTGACCTTATGGCCAGGTGATTCTTTGCTGAGGGGCTGTCCTGTGCACTGTAGGATGTTTATAGCATCCCTGGCCTCTCCCCACTAGACTCCCCCTTCCCAGTTGTGACAAAAAAATACATCTCCAGGCATTGCCAAATGTCCCTTGGGGGCAAAACTGCCTCCAGTTGAGAACCACTGAGTTAAGCAAAGATTTATCAGATATGACATCAAAAGCACAAGCAATGAAAGCAAAAAGTGATAAATTAGATGTCATCATTAACACCTTTTGCTTTTTGAAGCACTCCATTAAGTAAAAAGACAAGATACAGACTGAGAGAAAATATTTGCAAATCATATGTATCTGATAAAGGACTTGTATCCAGAATACATAAAGAATTCTTATAACTTTATATTCTTGTAACCCAGTCAAAATATGGGCAAAAGATTTACATAGACAACTCACCAAAGAATATATATGAATGGCTAATGAACACATAAAAAAGATGCTCAACATCTTTAGTCATTTTAATGTATGTATGTCAAATTAAATCCACAGTCAGAAACCACTATAACAGCTATCATTTTAAAAAAAAGAATAGTGAGAAACTGAAATCAACAAAAATTGCTGGTAGGAACGTAAAATGGTACAGCCGCTTTGGAAAACAGTTTGACAGTTTCTTAAGAAAGTATACTTACCATAAGATGCAGCAAGTACACCCCTTGTCACCCAAGAGAAATGAAAACGTTATGTTCACACAAAGATGTGTGTGTGAATGTTCACAGAAGCGTTATTCATAACAGCCAACTAGTGGGAACAACTCAAATGTCCATTAACTGGTGAGTGGATAGAGAAAACATATAAAATGAAATATTCACCAATAAAAGAAATGAACTACTGACATATACTGCAGTATGGATAAACCTCAAAAACGTTATGCTAGGTGTACAGAGCCAGATGTAAAAGGCTACATAGTTTATGACTCCATTATATAAAATGTCGGAAAGGCAAATCTGTAATGCAAGAAAGCAGGTTGATGGTTGCCTATGGCTGGTGGTGAAACTGAGAAATATAGCCTAGAAAATTTCTGAGACAGAGAAATATGGAGTCTCTAGTCCTTATCAGATATTAAAACACATTACAGAATTACAGTAATTAAATCAATATGCTATGAAAATAGTATTAAACTAGTAAGAATAGACAAATGATTCAATGGAATAGAATAGAAAGCTTAGGAAAAAAAACAAAGACAGATAGCTATCTGAGCTAGTGGGAAGCAGCTGCATCGCACGGGGAGATCAGTTCGGTGCTTTGTGACCACCTAGAGGGGTGGGATAGGGAGGGTGGGAGGGAGACGCAAGAGGGAGGGGATATGGGGATATACACATATGTATAGCTGATTTACTTTGTTATACAGCAGAAACTAACACAACATTGTAAAGCAATTATACTCCAATAAAGATGTTAAAAAAAAAAAAGACAGCTATCTGGAAAAAAATAAGAGATTGCATCCCTACATCACACCTTATATGAAAACAAATTCAACATGGATCAAAGTCTTAAACATTTTTTTAAAAAATCATAAAAGTACTAGAAGAAAAACATGGGGAAGTTCTGTTAATATTTTGTGGTAGAGAATGTTTTCCAAAATACGACACAAAATCTAGGAAAAATAAAAGATAAACTGTCATATTTGACTACATAAACATTTAAAAAATTCTGTATGGCACAAAAAAACACCAATCAAAAGTCAAATGATAAAAATATCACATTTACTATCACAAAGGCTAATTTCCTTGCATATAAAAAAACTCTCAGAGATAAAGAAAAAAAGACCAACAACCCAAGAGAAAAATGGGCAGAGGGCACAAACAAGTAATTCATCCATGAAAAAGGAAATTCAAAAATGGCTCTTAAACACATGAAAAGGTATTCACCCTCGTTCCTAATAAGACATGTGAAAAGTAAGGCGACACTTGGCAAAGGTCAAAAGTCTGGAATGGACTGTTGGTTAAACTGTGGGAAATAGGCACTGTCATATTGTTGGTGCAAGCTCTATAAAAGGCATTGGGGAATACATATCAAATCTACAAGCACACGTTCAGATACATTTGAATCTGTGCATACAGCATTGCTTATAGCAGCAAAATATTGGTAACTGAAATGTCCATCCATAGAAGAGTGGTTACATACAGCACCTGCATACAGTAAATATGCAGCCATTAGAAAAGAATGTGGCAACTCTATATGTTGCAGAAGAGAATATATACACATAGATAAAAGACTACCATTTGTGACTTAAAAAAAGATAAGTATATATAAGTATTAACTTGTACATGCATAAGCATTTCTGGAAGGATAAACAAGAAATTGATCAGAATGGTTTTCTCCAGGGAGGGCAATGGGATGGGAGATAAAGATGAGAAAAAGCCCTTAATTTTAAGCATGCATCTTTTTTGGGGCCTTTGGATTTTGAACTATGCACACATTACCTATTCAAAAATGGATGCAAATTTGTTTAAAGGAATTGGGCTCATGGGCATCCCAGTGTTACCAGGTTCAATCACCTACATCAGCATGAAAATATTTGCATATGTTAATTAAATCTCTTTCCAAAAAAAAATTGCGACTCATTTTTAGGTAGTTTCTTTGATGTGTACCTCATCCAACTGTTCTTAAAAATACACTGATGCTCAGTGCAAATCCACTCATGAGCTGAAGTTTGGATGGGCTGCTGCTCATCCTTTCCACTCTTCTCCTTTAAGAAAATAGATGATAGTCTTTACTTTGGGCAAAGACGTGCGTGTGTGTAGAACAAGGAGGCCTGCAAGTCTACTGTGCTCATTTTAGAGAATTATATCATAGACATTCTAATTCAAAATAATCTAAAATCAGAATGTGTTACGTATGATGAGGTTGACTTAAAAGATGGTGTCAGAACAAAGCCTGTTTCACACATTGTACACATGAAAGCTAGGCTCTTTAGACTTTTTTCATCAGTCTAAAGCTTTTGTGAATACAGGCCCATCCGCTAATTGCTATGTGCCAAAACAGTTGTCTGTTGTACAGACTGGAAAAACTGTAAAGAGACAGAACTTGCCGAGGACTCTTCGGGATAAATCTAAGATTGGATCTCCGCGTTCCGTCCTTTAGCCCAAATGGAACGTGCACACAAATCACCTGGGGATTTTGCTAAAGCGAAGATTCTGATTCACTAGGTCAGGAGTGGAGCCTCAGATTCTGCACTTGTACTGAGCTCCCAGGCGATGCCAATGCTGTTGGTCCACAGACCACACGAGTAGCAAGTCTACAGATGACACAGTTTCTCGTTTAGGCTGAGTGTGGCCTATTCTGTATGCTACACTGTGTCTTCCCGGTCATCAGATAAACCAAGTAACCCAGTTACAAGGGTTACTAATACCACATATTAAACAGAGAAAGCCTCTTCCTCCACGTCCTCTGGTTTCTAAGAAGATGAATGCTTTTTATAAATAATCCCAGCCTTTTGTGCCACCTCCTACTACTTAAAATGCCCTTGTTCTACTTTTCTCAATTGAGGGAAAATAATAAAAAATCCTGTGTGTGTGTGTGTGTGTGTGTGTGTGTGTGTGTGTGTGTGTTGTGGAGATGGTCTCTCTTAATTCTCCCACACTAGCATGAAACAGCAACTACATAAATAAAAGTTTTCTGGACCCCAAATTTCCCTTCAGTGAGCAGTTCCAAGGCCTAAACTGGGAGAAGAAAGGAGTTAGGAGGCACACTTACCTTTATCAGTAATAACAGTAATAAGCTGATTTTCCATCTGCCTTATTCTTTGGTCTTACTTCTCAACTGATTCAGAACTTAGGGTGAGGGGAAGAGGGATGTTATTTATTGAATCCCTTCAAATCCCCAACACTTCCTAGACCACCAGCTAAGAGAGGAATGACAGGCTTGAAAAGGCCATCAGTCTAGCCCTTCACCCCCACCCCCGCCTCCCCGGCCCGGCAACACATCCCCAGGATGGGATGCTTCCCAGCAGCTCCTTCTCATTCTTTGGGCAAAGCTGTCATGCAGAATTCAGCCTGAGCCCAGACCTTAATCTGATTCTTTCACCAAGTCTCTTGAAGGTTCCTTATTTGTGCATTTCCATCAATATACGCAGAAAAAAAAGAGAAAAAAAAAAAGATTTATCTCTCTTTTACCCTTTGATACGCCTCCTATTGGGCAAAATTGAATTTTAATTTACCCATTATCTCTACCATGGGCATGAGCTTCAAATTTTTACTGTCCCCATTCTACCCTTCTCGTGGCTCTCTTTCCATTCAGAAAGAAAAAAAGAACTTACCCTAATTAACCCCTAATAAATCTTCCCAAATTCCCGATTCTACTTCCTTACCTTCTCCTGGATTCCGTCATCGTCACCAGCAATGTACACAACGGGGACATTGAGCTCAGAGGCGGCCACCCATTGAAGAACGGCTTGGAGCTGCTTGTTCTGAACCGTATCGGTTAGGTTGCGACTGCTGACAATCACTTTGGGTGCTGCACACCCTTCGGGGAGCTGTCCTGATATACCTCTCAGTTCGTTATAGATAGCTTCATAAGCATTCTTCAGGAGGACCTCTGCTGTCCCTGTGCCCTTGGTTGGCAAACACTCATGGAAACTATCTGGGGAGGCTGAAGTTGGCCAGTTGGTATCCCCAGACTTATCATCTCCTAGTTCTGCCAACGGAGAGTCACAGGACTTGGCAATAATGAGACACAACTTCATCACTGAGTCCATCAGATGTTCTACCATTTGCCCGTTCATGTGGTCATCTAGCTGGTTAGCAACCTTCTTGGTCAGCCCAGCAAAAGTACCTCCAGCCTCATCGCCTTCATTTAATTTGATGGGAGAAGGAGTTACAGGTCTTTCACACTGGGGACTGTCTTCTTCCTTAGTTGGCTTGAGTTCAGAGCTACGGTCGCTCTTGAAAATGGTCTCACCGAGTAAGTTCCGGATGAAGTTGAAGAAAGCGCTCATCAGACCCTTCTTTTCTGCTTCTTCTTGGTCAACCCCCATATGAGGAGACCTAAGGCCGGACTCATCAGAAACTGCAGGGGGCTTGTTGGCCTGCAAGTTGGTGCTGCCAGCAGCTTTAAGGAAGCTCTGTGCATCCATGCTTCCCCCCTGGGCCAGGTGGTACTGAATCAGAAGTAAGGCAGATACGATTAGGTCCTTGGCCCAGGAGTCTGAATCATACATAACATTCTCCGGTTTCTCTGGGTGATGCACAGAGGGACTGAGGTTGCAAGGCTCGAAAGGAACTCCCAAGGGAAAGTCTGGCGCAGGTTTATACTGTTTGTTGGAAGCTACAAACGGTGCACACTGGAAACCTGGAGATTTTCCTTCAATCTGCTGATTTTTATGCCACAGGGACAGTCCCTCTTTGATGATGTGCTCACCCAGAGTTTCAACACAAGTCTTCTCCTTCTCGGGTTTGGGTGCAGGAGGGCATATTTTTTCCCTCAATTTACCTTCAGATTTCATGGATGCAAAGTTGATGTTTCGGTTTTTAGGGTCACTGATTCCTTTCATGGACATGAGGGAATAACTCTCAGACTTGTCCTTCGTTTTCCCGACAGTCTCAGGAGGTTTCTTGGCAAATATCACTGAGTAGAGTTTACCCAGCATGGCATCCATGATATCTGCGGCCTTCTGGCTTCCATGAGAGAAGAGACTTCTTTTCACGGCCGAGACAAAGTCCGTATCAGTCATGAGGGCCCCTGTGACGTCGTGGAGGTTCTTCATGAAGGAGTCGATGAGATCTGAGACCACCTCTTTCGCGTGCCTCATCAGGACCTTCTTTAGCAGGACGGTGGCAACGGTCGTGTCCTTCACTTGGATCCTCAGTGTCTTCATGATGGAGACCATCATATCAGACACCACACTGTTAGCGTAGGTGATGATCCCTTGACTGACAGAAGCTGTGAAGTCATCGGGCCTTTCCTGCTCTCTGAACATCTCCCCCTCTGCAGGTAGGGACCTTCCGCCCTCTGTGGCATTGCTTGCGTTACAAGATTCAAACACTTCCTTATAGAAGAAAGACTTCTTAGAAGGAGGCTTGTCATCTGGACTCCTGCTTTCCTTGGTGCTGTCCTTGATCTTCAAAGCACTTTTGTATTTTAAATTCAGGGGACTCTGTAATGTTCCTGAGGCTCCGTCACAGGAGCCAGGAGCCTTATCCGAGGTGGAGTTTTTGGAACAGGCAGAGACAGTCTCGTTCACCAGCTCTGATGCCACCTTGCTCAGGCTTTTGTTGGGTGCGGGCTTATCCCCCATGTACACTGACTGATGGATGCATTTGTTCTCAGAGCCGTCAATCCTCTCGTTGATCTCCTTGCGGGCCATGGCTATGACGAGATTTGTGAGGCGATTGGCGTAGAAGGAAACTTCGTCTACTGAGCTCCTGTTACCAACGTGGGCACTGGGGCCCTGATAAGGGTTCTCTCTGTGACTCATCTCAAAATGCAATCTCCCTGGACTGCCCTTGGTGGTGGTGTTATAATAGTCCACACAGAAACGTTTGCGTGGGTCTCCTGAGTTGACCATTTCCCGACCAAATGATGCTTCTCCAGGCTTGAATCTAACATCTTGGAACCCTGCTGTGCTTTTTTCCAGGTCTCTGCGGAGCCAGCTGAGCACTCTGATGGGATCATGTGAGGCTTCCTTAAAAATGGAGAAAGATTCATCTAACTATAACAAAGCAAAGATATGGGATATTCAGGACAACCTCAAAGATCAGTTATAAAAATGGTCGCCTCTCTCAAGTCTTAACTGTTCCATCAGCCCCATAGATGTAACTGACATTTATTGAGTGCTTACTATGTATCAGGCACTGCTGCAAATATTTTAGGCCTGTTATCTCATTTAATATTATTCTGGCAGTAAACTTAAATGCTAGCTCTCTTATTACCCACATTTTACAGAAGAGGAAATTGAAGAACTGAGAGATTTAAGTTAGTTTCTTAACCTGAGGTTATACAGCTATAATCATTGACGGAGGAGGAATTCCAACCCAGGCAGTGACTCCAGGGCCCATGCTCTTGGCCACTGCGCTATACTGACTCCAACAACATCTGTCCTTAAGATCTGACTGTCAGGGCTTCCCCAGTGGCTCAGTGGTTAAGGATCGCCTGCCAACTCAGGGGACATGGGTTTGATCCCTGGTCCAGGAAGATCCCACATGCCGTGGAGCAACTAAGCCCGTGCGCCACAACTACTAAGCCTGCACTCTCGAGCCCATGAGCCACAATGACTGAGCCCGTGTGCCACAACTACTGAGGCCCGCGCACCTAGAGCCCATGCTCCGCAACAAGATAAGCCACTGCAGGCTTCCCTGGTGGTACAGTGGTCAAGAATCCGCCTTCCAATGCAGGGGACACGGGTTCGAGCCCTGGTCTGGGAAGATTCCACACGCCGTGGAGCAACTAAGCCCGTGCGCCACAACTGCTGAGCCTGCGCTCTAGAGCCCGCGAGCCACAACTACTGAGCCCACGTGCCACAACTACTGAAGCCCGTGCGCCTAGAGCCCGTGCTCCGCAACAAGAGAAGCCACCGCAATGAGAAGCCCGTGCACTGCAACGAAGAGTGGCCCCACTTGCTGCAACTAGAGAAAGCCCGTGCGCAGCAACGAAGACCCAATGCAGCCAAAAAAATAAATTAAATAAATAAATTTATTAAAAAAAAAAAGATCTGACCGTCAGCAGCTACAGAGGTAGCACTTGAGCTGAATCAGAGTTTTCATGTATTGCTATTAATTGCTATTTTTTTATGGTTGATCTGTTTTATTTAGGTCTCTTATTCCAGCAGAGTTTTCAAAAAATTAGAAAATTCAAGGACAGTTGTGCCTAATTCATCACTTTACTGGGCTACACAAGCACAATCTGATACGTTCAATGGCTTCCAGTGGACTCTCTGACATGACTTAAGTTGAAAATCTGACTTGTAATTGAGGAGTTAGTATCTGTGGACAATTTACTAGTTGTGCGTGAATGCAGATCCTTTGGTAGACATTAGCTGTGATAAGCACATGGACATATTTATATATTCACCTACTGTGATCTATAATCTTCACTTGAACATAGGCTAAAATAAGAATGTATGTAAAAGTATCCTATTCACCATCAAATGTAAGGGATCGTTGCAATGACTGGAGTTATATCTATCTGGGGATGACCACAAGTACTGCCCATCTTTAAAGAATAATTTGGTATTTTAACTACCAAGTATCATAGAATTGCTGGCTACTATTTGTTAAATACTTAGGTCTACCAGGCACTGTGCTTAGTGCTCTCTGCATGTTATTTTATTTAATTCTCATACATACCCTGTAAGGTGGGTATCCCTCTTCCAGTTTCACAGGTGGAAAACTGAGGCCTAGAGAAGTTAAATACTGACTAACATCTCACAGCTACTACACGATGGGGGCTAGTATTCAAATCTAGTTTGGACTCTAAAATTGGCACTCTCCACCCCTACAGTACTCTGTTATGTTTGGATGACTTGGGAAGAAGAGAAAAGCAGCTGGACCTCTACAGGCTGGTTTAAGTTGCTTGTGGGCTATAGAGCTTGGTTCAAAGTCCTCCTAAATGGTTCTGCTAATTTGAATAATAGCTACTATAAGGAAATTTGTGCTCTAGTAGAAAACTGTGCATAATCTATAGCATACCTTTCCACATTTTCTGATTCTGATTCCCTCAGAGCTATTTGGTAACTCTGTAAACTGTAGATAACTGATAGCAATGCAATATAATTCTTGTCTACACACATATTAATTGTGACCAGGGAAGAGTTACCTACTGCCTCTCCCCACTGTGGAAAAGGTCAGTTTTGCTTCCATTTGCACACTCCCTTCAATATTCCTGATCTATGTATGTCTTTTTCCTTTGATTCTCCTTTGAACTGCACCAGCTCCTCATGAATGAGTTAAATAAAACCTTTCACATGATTTATTTTTATATTCATATGAGAGTCATTATTTCACCTTTCTCTGAAAATGACCTTTTGACAGTTTTGGAAGTCTTCGCCAAGACGTCCAACAGATTTGCCTAACAGAGGTAAATGTCATCATGAGGATAGTGTACCAGGTGCGTCTTTTCTTAGGCCCCCAAAGGTGAATCCAAAGGGTTCTGTTTTTCTAGTTTTAATTTTCCTCTCTATGAATTTTGGTTTTGGTTTTCATTTTGGTTTTTCCATGGCCAATAATCACCGGTGGCAGCAATGCTTGAGAATGTGGTTTTACTGTATCACCATTTGGTGATTTCTTTAATGGATTAATGGTTTATAGAGATCTATTCTCTGTTGGTGACAGACAACAGAAAATCTATTTTGCTAGTATTTTTTGCCTATCTTAAGCTCAAATCAATTTGGAATTTTGTGCTTAGTTGGAAGGAGAAGGGTTCTTTAACCTCTGGACAGGTGAGTTTTGGGTTTCTGTGTTAACCTTTGACACATGACTAAAAGTTTTTTTTTTCCATTGAAATATAGTTGACATATAACATTATATTAGTTTCAGGTGTACAACACCTGTAATTATTTGATATCTGTATACGTACTGTGAGATGATCATCACAATAAGTCAAACGTCCACCATCACCACACATAGTTCAAAAATTTTTTTCTTGTGCTGAGCTTTTTTAAGATCTACTCTTTCAACTTTCAAATATACAAAATATACACTACAGTATTATTAACTATAGTCACCATGCTGTACATTATATCCCCAGGATTTATTTATTTTATAACTGGAAGTCTGTACCTTTTGACCTCCTTCACCCATTTTGCCCACCCCCCTCTGGCAATCACCAATCTGTTCTCTGCACCTATGAGTTTATGTGTTCTTTTTTTTTTAGAGCCCACATATAAGTGAGATCATATGGTATTTGTCTTTCTCTGTCTTACTTATTTCACTTAGCAGCTATTGTCACAAATGGCAAGATTTCCTTCTTCTCATAATATTCCACTGTATATATGAACCACATTTTCTTCATTCATTGTCCATCAATGGACACTTGGGTTGTTTTCCATGTCTTGGCTGTTGTTAATAATGCTGCAATGAACACAGAGGTGCAGATATCTCTTCGAGATAGTCATTTTGTTTCCTTTAGATATATACCAGGAAGTGGAATTGCTGGATCATATGGTAGTTATTATTATTTTTAAATAATTTCCTCATATGATTGTGATTAAGATTAAATGAGATAATATGCACAAAATAATCTGTACACTTGAAATGGAATGTATCAGACAGGTAGTACTCCTTAAACACGTCAAATGAAGATTAGACTTCAGAAGAGGTAAGAGAAGAGGAAGAGAAGTCAAGAAGCTTGATCGTTAGCGTAATGTGGTGAAACGTGGTTAACCAGCTGTGGGAGTACTAGGGAATAAAACTTGACTTCCTACATGTATGGGAAGTAGTGCTCTGGGTGAAAACAGAAGTGCTGGAAGAGAGCATGGCTAGGGGTGTGCCCTGCAATTCATTCCCATCAGCCTGGGTGGGAGGTGTGAAGAGACTACTGAGTTTCTGTATGAATCTTTTAAAAAATTATTTTTCTGAACCAAAGGTCAGTAACAAGGGTGAACTTCTAAAAGGACAAAATTTAGTTTTAAGAAGAAGCTGTAGGAAAGAGAGCTGCCTGTATGCATGTCTGAGAAAGGGACAGAGAAAAGGTGGTGGAGTCAGAGCAAAGACTTCCAAGAAATGGAAAATTCAGTTGGTTCTAGTGTACAAACTATTCACCAGGGGGACCAACCTGATAGCCCACTTTGCAGAGGTGATTTAGGGGAGATGAATGATGTGTATCATAAACTATAATAAAACAGTGTCTGTTTTATTATATATATTATATATTGCACATTATATATTATATATTGCAGTGTCTGTATAATATATATATTATATATTGCAGTGTCTGTATATTATATATTGCAGTGTCTGTGTATAGCATCATTTAGAGAGGGCATTTGATGAGCAGCCTTCTTTGCAGTGACTCAGGGACCCAGGCTCTGCTTTTGCATGGTTTCACCCTCCCTTAGGGACTCAGAATCTTTCCTTTGAGCCAGTGTATGGGAAACACCAGAGACTGTGGAGGATTGAATGAGAAACTTTTGTTGTCCAGGCCTGGAAGTGACAAACATCACTTCTACCCATATTCCATTTGTCTTTGCCTTTTGAAAGTGTGATTATGATGTATCCCAGTGTGGGTCTTTTGATTTCATCCTATTTGGAGTTCACTGAACTTCTGGATGTTTATATTCACATCTTTCATTAGATTTGGGAAGTTTCCAGCCATTATTTCTCCAAATATTCTCTCTGTCCCTTTTTTTCTGTCTTCTCCTACTGGGACTCCCATGCTGCATGTTTGTTCTCTTGATGGTGTCCCACAGAGCCCTTTGGCTCTGTTTCTTTTCTTCAATCCTTTTTTTCTTTCTGTTCCTTAGACTTGATAATTTCCATTGTCCTATCTTCAATTCTGCTAATTCTTTCTTCTGCCTGCTCAAATCTGCCTTTGAATCCCTCTAGCGATTTTTTCATTTCAGTTATTGTACTTTTCAGCTCCAGAATTTCTTTTAGTTTATCTTTAGGTTTTCTATCTCTTTATCGATATTTCCACTTTGTTCATACATCATTTTCTTGATTTTCTCCACATCCTTCCCTTGGTTCTTTGAGCATCTTTAAGACAGTCGTTTTAAAGTCTTTGTCTAGTAGATCTGCCATTGGGTCTTTTTCAGAGACAGTTTCTGTTGATTTATTTTTTTCCTTTGAATGGGCCATACTTTCCTGTTTCTCTGTATGCCTTGTGAATGTTTTTGGCTGAAAACTGGACATTTGAATCTACTGGATGAAAGTTTAGAATTGAGGCTCTAAGCTGTTTATCAGTGTTTGAATCATTATGTGTCTGCCATTCAGAAAAGCATTAAGTGTAAGTAATAATGTCTTCCTACCTCCACATGGTATTAACAAGTTAATATTATAAAGTTTCTTGAGCAAAAGAATCTCTTATTCTGACTGGAAAAAGTATTCTTATAGAGCCTAACTCAGAAATATTTTAGGAATCTAAGTTCACATAGTTGGGTAAATTTTTGGTAAATAAGATTAGTTTAATAATTTTGGTTTAATAAAAACAGCTACGTCTTTTCTGATTTACCAGTGTTAGGTATAACATTAAGTGTGCCTTTTTATTTTATGTTGATGTGCTCTTCATAAACTTATACAGGTTATGCAGATCTAATCAGCTAGTATTACTTGTACTTAATGTTTAAGATCGTGAAAAGTATAAATGTGTTTAATCAAATTGAATATTTATCCTGACAAACTTTGTTTCAACAGTTATTATGTTTTATAGTATGTCAGCTTGATGATAAATTTCCAACATCTTTATGTAACTTAAAACACTGGACTGGTATTAAATTGAGCTAATTAATGGATATTCACTGGATACTTAGATCATTTCTAAGTAAGATAGAATAGTGGAACACTAATAGCTAAGCATAATTTATATGCTTTTGCTTTCTATTTTTATTACTATAGAGAGGTTAAATCTTTGGGTCTGTTAATGAATGTGTTTGTTTTTGCCACTTCGATTGTATAAGGGATGTGTATGTCTGTAGAGAGTCGTCCTGTCTGGTCCATAAGCTCCGTTAGTCTGCATTTCAGCTGCTATGTGACAGTTCACCATTGTAAACCTCCTCTCTCCCAGGTTTCTTTGTGAAATAGATTGGAAAGTACTTAGGTTAAAAATTATGATTAATATAAGTGGCTGAGACTATATTTAGGAACAACAGTTTCACAGGAATCCAACAGAATACATGCCTATTTTTCTAGGGACTGCAGGTGAAACCTGGTGGAGAGAGTTTCTTAGTTTTGACTCCCTGCTCTCAGGACAGCAAATAATGGAGGCCTTTAAAAGCCAATTTGGAACTTCCCTGGTGGTCCAGTGGTTAAGAATCCGCCTTCCAATGCAGGGGATGTGGGTTCGATCCCTGGTCGGGGAACTAAGATCCCACATGCCACGGGGCAACTAAGCCCTCGTACCACAACTACTGAGCCCACGTGCCGTAAACTACAGAGCCCATGGCTCTGGAGCCGCATGCTGCAACTAGAGAGAAGCCTGTGCACCGCACTGAAGATCCTGCGTGCTGCAACTAAGACCTGACGCAGCCAAAAATAAAATAAAATAAAAGATCCTGTTAAAGGCCAATCTGTGACTCCTTATAAAAAGTTCCAGTAAAGCAAACTTAAGGCTTATCTGGTTGCTGCAAGTATATAAATAATCAGACCAAATCTGATGAGACTAGCCTTATTTTGTGATCAAAATTTATCTTATTTTGAGATTTTTTCAATAAAAATGGAGGTAAGTGTAGGAAAAACATTTGTGCTTCAATAGAAAACTATGCACTATCTATAGTCTATAGTCTGTAGACTGAGCATTGCATATATAGCTGTCCACATAACCTGATTCTGATTCTGTGTGAGCTACTTTACAACTCCGTAAGCTGCAGATAATTGATAGCAATGCAAAATAATTCAACGTGTCTACAAACATGTAACTTCTGTCCAGTGGAGGTTTAGCTGTGGAAGAGGCCAGTTTTGCCTTGATTTGCACATTCATTTCAACATTCCTGATCTGTAAGTGTACCTTTTAAAAAAATTCTCCTTTGAACTGGTTGTAATACCTCTCACCAATTTCCTCATTAATCAGTTGAAAAAATCTTTAACATGCATTCATTTTTGTATCTAATTGGGAGTCTCGATTTTGCCCTTTTTTGAAAATTATTCCTTAACGTTACCTACTTTTACAGATGGGCACACTATTTGCAAATAGGCATGTTTCCAAAATTAGGCTGTAACATGTACAGTCTTATTATAATGCAGATGTAGATTTTACTTTTTATCCTTTTCAATTCTTTTCACAGCACATTAAGGAGAAACAACCCTATAGCACAGCATCGAACTTCGTGATGGAGTCTAAAGAGTTGTGTTAGCTTGGTGTGTTTTAGGTTTTCAGTCGTCTATTTACGTTTTTTAAACTAAAATGTGTGCACCCTATGTGCATTATTCCACTCAATCCAGAAGAATTTTGCAGAAGTAGCTGATGAAGTCAGAGTGACTGGCGGAAATACTAACCCTGTTTCTTTTTCTATTGATGGAGCTGACAATCAAACACCCATCTCCTCCAAACCTTTTGCCCTCTTGCATCCTTTAACTTTCTTATAAACTAGTATCTTGAACAGTTGGGGAAGGTGGATGCCCAGTTATTTCTGAGTTTTTCTTAATTAAGAACAGGGAAAGTTTTCCTGGCCCTGAAGGGGAATATGAAAAGGGTTAAGGGGTTTAATGTTCTCTCCTCATCCATCCTCTGCTTCAGTAGCTTAGTGTTAAGTCAACACATATACCTCCCGTCCTATTCTTTACCTCTAACTCAGTTAAACATACTTTATAAAATTCTCCCTATCTCCCACTTCGAAATGATCTGTTCTTTAAACACCCAGAGCAACTATTGTCCGGAAAATCCATTTGGCAAATTACCATGAACTTCTTATAAATTGGTGTCTACTAGTTATTTACAGCACGTGTATTTTTTATTTTCCCAAATGAATGATACGGTCTACGAGGACAGAAACTGTTTCATTCTTTACTACATCTGCTAGAGTGCTTCTCACTTATTGAAAAATTGAGAAATTTTTGTTACTTTAATACTGAAACTCATTTTTTTTTTGTTTTTCTAAAGAAAAGGGCAGAAGTAAATAAAAGATCTAGTGGAAGCAGTTTTGGTTAGCACTTATTCTACATTAATTGGATACCTAGTATCTGTATGTCCTAATGTCTTAATGTAGATTGTTAATATTTTCTTTCTTAGGCTATATAAGGCAGACCAAATAGATTTTGGACAAACAGAATATGCATCATGTAACATTACGTGCAAGGAGGTGTTTGATAAATGTTAGTACTGAGGGTGAGGATTACAATGGGGATTCCATTAGACTGTGAGGTCCTTAAAGGGAGAGAATTCTAGTTTATTTTTCTATCTCTGACCCTAAGACGCAGCACAGTGTCTGTGCCAGTTATTCACTGTTGTCTCTCAGCTCCAAGTCCACCCTTTTTTGTCTTGCTTTGTGACTCTGGAACTGGACTCTTTAAACACTTCTCCGTTGGCAGCTGGCTTTGCTGACAGAGGGCCCTGGAGGGGCACTACGTGGTCATCACAGGTGGGAGGCGTTTCCCTTCTGGCCCCCCGTACCCTCTGGCAAGTGTCTTCAGCACCACTGGGATGCCGGTGGCTGTCCTGCTGCAGCTCACTCTCTCCAAGGAGATCTGAAGCAGCCTTGGTTGGGGGCGAGGGAGCTCTCGTGAGCCTTAGTTTCTTCCTTGTTCACTCTTTCAGCCTAGGGGTAGTAGCTGCTTTCTGCATTTGCTGCTTCTGGAACTCTTTGAGTCTTCTTTCAAGGCTTTTAGCAGTTAACTTAGTTAAATACTTTTTACTGAACAGTTTTTTGATATGCAGTTACTGGCGCGGTTTCCATCTTCTGACGGGACTGACTTACAGTGCCTGATACTAAGCTGAATGATGTAGGCAGAAGGACAATATCACTTGCTCTAAAGGAGTTCATTTTCCCCCCAATAACTTCATCTTCAAGAATAAGAGGTGGTGGCAGAGAGAATAAAGCTACTCTTAATGGCACATATTCCTAACTCAGTATTTATAAGGCGGCTGACACTTACCATTTTCCAGTCCTGGGGTTGGCCATCTCTGGGGGAATAGACATCAACTTTGCAAACTCCAGTTTGGCTTTGTAACCAGTCAACCCTATCCGACATCTGGAAGAAGAAAAAAAATGAGAATGGGTCATCAAAAGGGCTAGTTATACGGAAGGAGAAATAAGGTAAAAGGCTGAGATGTGGAAAATAGGAGAGATGATTTCCACAGAGACCTGTCCCAAGAGCTGCTCCACACCCACTTAACTCTGGACCTCTTCATCCTCAGCTCCCAACTGCAGGAAGATTTCTTAAGCATATGTATCTCTAGTGCAGAGGCCAGAGGCTGGTGTATTCTAGAGGTGCTTAATATAGATTTGCTCGTGAATGAACCTAAGCAGACACGTCCTGCTCTCTGTGTCCTGGCTTGACAGACCTTCCAGATCTTGGATTTTCAGTACATGCTCAAAGCTCAATGGATCAGAATAGAATTAATTTACTTGTCCCTCTCTGTTCTTGCCTCCACCAACTTTTTACAGTAACGTAGGCTTCATTGTAATTAATTCCTAGAGCACTAACTTACTTATATTAGCAGTAAGTCTAATATCTCTTCCTTAAGATTAAGGGCTTCCTTAATCCCTCTTCCAATTAGCCAGGGGTCCTGGAGGAATTCTCATTCTCCAAGGTTCCACCAAATATCTGAATGCCAGGAGAAGGGATATGTCATACGCACCATCCAAAGGGCCTTGGAGGCAGTGATGTCCTTGCTGATGTTGATTTTTTCATAACCTTCCCAACTCTTTGCTCTGTTCCCTAACCTCTGTAATGGCACCACCATCTACCTGGTCTTCCAGAAAGCTGCAATTTATTTTACACGTATTCTTCCCTCCCAAGCCTCCTCTAGCTACTATTTCTCTCTTCTCTCATTTGTAGTCATTTTTCTTGAAAGAACTGCTTATACTTGCTGCTCTCACTGCCTCATCTCACAAGTGAGCATCATGGTCCCTAATCCATATACTCCTTGGCCTTTGGCCTCAGTCTCATCCACTTCCTGCAGCCCCGCATCTTTGCTAGTTCTTGGAAACATGACTAATTATCATATTTGCCCACTGATAATCTACAAGTATGGGAAGCTTCTCTCTGCCCTCTTTTTCCATGACAGAATGCCATTACCAGGCTTCCACACTGGAGTTTCCCTTCTTTTGTTATAAATGTTGCTTAGATCTATACTTCTTAATAAGCAAGGTGGAATAAGATGGCCAATTTTTCCTCCCCAATGCCCCACAAACATCTTTGTGAAACAGGCATATATATTTATATTTTAATTCCAACAAATATACTGGTTTAAAATTCTGTTATAATAAAGTCCAAAAGCTTATCCTATTTTTTTTTAACAATGAAATTGTGTTGTCAAAATAATTGCTTGAAATAAATGGAGCATTATTAGGGGTTGAATATCTGGTTAATTGGAAATATTTGCTTTAAAGGACTTTAGGTCGTGGTGGGGTATACATCTCCCCCACAAATAAAACCAACACAACTCAAACACAGATTACACACGATTTAAACTTAATTGTAAGTGGATTTATTATTTCTGTTATATGTAACATTATGGGTAATTACTAAAAAGAAAATATAAGATCTTTCAAGAGCTACCTGTTCTTTGCTCCCAAAAGAATGCGTTCCTGTTTTCACACCCCACTAACTTAGATTACTGAGCTGGGGAAACAGCTTTCTTTTCTCTTCCTAACACTGTAATACAATAGATTCCTTGAATAAGCAACGGGTTTTCCACCCTGATTAGACCTTAGAATCGCCCTGTTTAAAAATACTGAATCTTAGGATCAACTGTTTAAAAATACTGTATCTGAGAGACCAATCCCCATAGAATCTTATTTCAGTGGTTTTAGGGGGTGGAAATGTAGGCATTGAATTTCTTAAAAGCTCTCTGGGAGATTCGAATGTACATCTAGAATTGATAATCCCTGGGCCTGGGCTTATATGGAGAGATCTTCTCTGCAATAGACTTGCAAGCTCCAGAAAGATAATTATTCTTTTCTTTAAAAATTTTCTCTGAGATTTCCTAACCTTCTTGGTACCTTATTTTAATTTTTTTTTTTAAAACCCTAGCAAGGAAGCTTTTTTTTTTTTTTTTAAATGTATCTACTAAAGCTGCCCATATTTTTTTTTTTTAATTTATTTATTTATGGCTGTGTTGGGTCCTCGTTTCTTTGCGAAGGCTTTCTCTAGTTGTGGCAAGCGTGGGCCACTCTTCGTCGCGGTGCACGGGCCTCTCACATCGCGGCCTCTCTTGTTGCGGAGCACAGGCTCCAGACGCGCAGGCTCAGTAATTGTGGCTCACGGGCCCAGTTGCTCCGCGGCATGTGGGATCCTCCCAGACCACAGACCGAACCCGTGTCCCCTGCATTGGCAGGCAGATTCTCAACCACTGCGCCACCAGGGAAGCCCGAGGAAGCTTTTAATGTCAGTGAAGTTAAACCCTGTATTGTTTCTCAGCAGCTCACTATTTTGTGTATATATTCAAACCCCTGAACCATTACCATGCATAAAGGAAGGAATGGCACTGTTCTTTGGCCAAAGAATCAGAAGACTTGGAAACAGGCTGTCCTGGACTGTTGACAGTGCAGGTCTTTTAATCTCCAGTTTACATTTCATCTTAATGAGTTATTTCTAATAGAAAATGACAAAATCAATAGGATCTACTGACTTTAGGTTATACAGCACAATTAAAAAGCAAGGATGAAAATGAAGTACAGAAAGGAAGGAAGTTGTGTGATCACTTACTCTTACTGAGGATAGGTTCTGAGCTATGAGGAAAGCTCTGGATTAATTTCTTGTTGTCTTCACTATGCCTAGGTTTATCCACCCCTCCTGCCATGAAATATAAGGAATCTGCAATGGAAAGACACAAATAAAAATGACTGATTTTACATGTGAACTTTATTGCTCTTATTACCAAATAATGATTTTGACCTATTATTTTTCACATGGGATACATAAGTGATGAGCACGAAATGACATTCACATTCAAATTCCAGATCTCATTCTTGGTGCGGTCTGATGGTTCCTACATGACAACAAAGGTTTCATCATCTGGCCGATGATTTCTGAAATTTGTTATTGTTATTCTCCACCTTCAAATCACTGGTAGACAGACTTATTTAACAACGAGGACACTGAAAGTTTTTAGACTAATCTCAAACCTGGCTTAAATAGGAAGTCAGAAGATAAGTAGCTAGAATGGAGAATAAGTGCCCTGAGTTCATGAATCTCAAAACACTTTTGGACTTCCCTGGCAGTCCAGTGGTTAAGACTCCGCGCTTCCAGCATTTCCACTGCAGGGGGCGCAGGTTACAGCCCTGGTTGGGAAACTAAGGATCCCGCATGCTGCATGGCAGCGGCCAAAAAGACAAAACAAAAAATCAAAACACTTTGTAGGCACTCCTTTGAGGACTTGGGAGAAATATACATCCTCATGTTACAAAGGGAATTCATAATTAACTTCAAAACCAGCTTCCAGATCAATTATTTTCCTTCTAATTGCCTGCTGAAAGAATGAATATATGAATATAGCCTATTTCTAATTCTAGATGGCTCAATTTTTTTTTTCTTTCTTTCTTAAGTTGGAGAATCTGAGAAGAAAAGAAATGACTTGTTCAAGTTTGCTAGGGTGGTTACGACTTGCATGAAGCTTGACTCTTTTTGGGGATATGTTCACCCCAGAGACTTATCAAAGGTGTAAATATTTATCCAATGATTTACTAATAGACCTCCTATCCCAATAAAACAAATAAATCAATGTCTCAAAAGCACTCTTGTACTTCTTTCACACTTACTAGTTATATAGATTCAGCAAACACTTCCACTTACATATGTCCTGAGGTTTTTATTCTATTTTCTATATCTTCTGTACGTTTGTCTGCATCCATGAAGTTTGTTTTAGACTTTAAATCCCCTAACTTGTCCTGGATAATAGTGTATATAAAGAGTGACTTAAATACCTTTGGATGATAGTGATATTCAGACTCCTAAATCTGTATACATGTCTCATAATGAAATGGAAAAGAGAGGAGAATCTAGAGATTAATGGAGCCAATGAGTGGATTCATCCATTTCTTAACCTCAAAGTTGGTGAATAATATCCTCGAGTTAGGGTGGAAAATAAAAGAGGCAAAGGATGCTTTGTGTTATCTATTAAATTTGACGAGGAAAGAAGGCTAACTATATACAATGTGAAGATAAATGGACCTTAGGAACCATTTATTGTAACATACTCATTTTAAAGATAAGGAAATTGAGGCCCATAAAGGGAATATTAAAACCAATGGATAGGGTTTCCCTGGTGGCACAGTGGTTAAGAATCTGCCTGCCAATGCAGGGTACACAGGTTTGATCCCTGGTCTGCGAAGATCCCACATGCCGCAGAGCAACTAAGCCCGTGCGCCACAACTACTGAGCCTGCGCTCTAGAGCCCGCGAGCCACAAATACTGAGCCCGCGTGCCACAACTACTGAAGCTCATGTGCCTAGAGCCCGTGCTCCACAACAAGAGAAGCCACCGCAATGAGAAGCCCGTGCACTGCAACAAAGAGCAGCCCCCGCTCGCCGCAACTAGAGAAAGCCCGTGCGCAGCAACGAGGACCCAACGCAGCCAAAAATACATAAATAAAATAAATAAATTTTTTAAAAAACCCAATGGATATATTCATTGAAATATTTACAGCTCTGCAGGTTAACATTCCACAAGCTAAGAATTTTTTCTACGGCCAATAGAGGGACCCTGTGGACAATAGAAGGACTGACCTAAAATGTTCCTTAAAAGTGTCAATGTGATTATTACCTCAGAGATAACTGAGGAGTGCAAATCATGAATCAGGAGTGCACAACAATACAGGGGCTTGGTTATGGTGCTGTATCCCAGACCACAGCTCCATCTCGAGACATGTTTCCTGTATTCAGCATAAGGATGAGCTCTTGTTTACTCAAGGTTCCTAAACTCACAGAAAAACTCAAATTACAGGCAGCATAAATGAAGCTTTTGCAGGGTTGATACATATCTGATCAAGTTTTGAAATTTATTCGACTAGTTTTTATTACTAGTTTTAATAAGGAAGAATATATTCTATTACATCCATTCTCTTTTTCTCTCTCACTCCCTTTCTCTAAGTGCCTGGCGTATAGGAGACACTCAATAAATTTGGTTGTTGATGAAATCAGTTTCATGCGATTTTGTTTAAATAAGGATTAGAAAAGTGTGTGTGTGTGTGTGTGTGTGTGTGTGTGTCTTTTTCTCAGTGGTACCATTCACTGTTCAGCTTTCCTGTGGATCTCCTACAGTTTCACTTTCCCTTAGTAATAACCTCTTCCTCCATTGCCCTGTTAGTACAGACATTTTCTCCACAGAGCTACATATATCCTGCCTTTCCCCAGTTCTCTATTGTCTAGCCACGGAGTCAGAACTAACAGTGAGAGGATGGAAGTGGATGAGAATCGGGGCTCAGAGCTATACCAGTCTGATTTTGCTATTAGAGCACTGGGAACAACAATAACAACAAAAACAACAACAAAAAACAACAAAAACAACAACTCTTGGAACAGCCACACATGAACAGGAAAAGTCAGCACACAGTCGAGCTTCCAGTCACATCATGAAATTGGAAAGCAGACAGTAAGACCCCCTCATGTCCCCACAAGTACGGCCAAGGAGATCTGATCAATCTGCAACAAAATTAAAACTTCAACAGCAAAGATGGTACGTTCAGCTACCATGGTACTGAAGGAGAGGCTCATTTATTTCCAGAAGATTCTGATGTGAAACTAAAATTGACCGGGCAAACAGGGAGGCAAGGTTGAACATTAAAAGTTAGCCCAGCACTTATCACTGAATTCTCCCTTTTAACCACAGAGGATCAGAAAATGGGCTGTTTTCTCAGTCCAGTGGGATTTCCTACCTCTGTAGCACTGGAATAGTGAATCACAGAAGACTCCAGAATATACTTTTAAAGTCAGTGAAGATGCTGGGATGTTCCGTGCTCAGCTCAAGATCTTGTTTCCTCCCCCAGCCTTCCATGTACCTCCCCCTTGTTGGGACTGGACAGTGACATCAGAATCACAAATGGTGATATCACTGTCTCCATGGCAACAGTGGTGAGGCTACCAGAAACTGAGTGATTAAAGGCCAAGGGGAGGGGTGAAGATGCATTCCAAGGCTCGGATGCTTAGTTTGGAAGGACTGGCCTTGCTTTCTCCAGATTAATTTTCTCATTTAAGTGTCTAATTTTGGTAGGGGATATGGGAGGGGTAATTTATGCCAATGGATTCCATTTAAAAGAACAAAGTAACTATTACATATTAACAAATCCAGACGGGTGCAGAGAATAAGAAATTAAAGAATTGAGGGTCTACTAAATTTTTTATGCAAAGCCCATGGAATCACTTCATTTTGTGGGGTCCAGCCTGGACTCTTCTTGATTATAAGCATCTTAACTTTTATTAAAAAAAAAAAATTCTGAGATATTTTGCCTAAACTGACCATCTCTGGGTTATAATAAATCTTAGATGGTCAGAGATGCAGTAGCACTAATCCATCCTCTGCAATTCTCGACCTGAGGAACCATATGAGATTGATCAGACCAAGAGCATTTGGTTGGCCATTTCTAGGCTTGAGGAGACTTTATTAGCAGTACACTCTCTTTGGAATGTTACCTTAGGTACTCTTAATGACTCTCTGAACAACGCTACAGGATAAAGATTAAAAC
Organism: Eubalaena glacialis; assembly: GCF_028564815.1. Taxonomy (NCBI): domain Eukaryota; kingdom Metazoa; phylum Chordata; class Mammalia; order Artiodactyla; family Balaenidae; genus Eubalaena; species Eubalaena glacialis. The sequence goes on along the minus strand of NC_083726.1, from coordinate 112,556,393 downwards.
TGTTAATGAATTCAAAAACGACTTACTGGTTTACAAGCTTCCTTCAACAAGGTTATTTATCTACTGATAATCTTTTATATTGTTTCAGTTTCTTCATCTTTAAAATAAAGAAATTGAGTTTGCTGATCTCTTAAGATCCCCTCCAGCTCTAACATTCTGTGATTTTGATACTTGAGTGCGATGTGAACAGAACACTCAAACAGCACTTTGCAGCTGACAAAGCACCTTCACGTCCATGTCATTTGACCCTTACGGTAGCACTCTGAGGAAACAGGACAAGTGTTCTCTTCCCTGTTAGACAGATGTAGAAGCTTACCCAGCTCACAACACATACCTGGTAGGCTAGAACTGGGCTCTAACATTCTGAGTTTTAAGTCGATGCTGTTTCAACAATATCATGCCACCTTGAAACTAGTTTTGAGAACGTGAAGCACTGTTTGACTTGGAGATGAAACATAACTGGCAATATTACACAGGTGTTAGGATGCGGCCAATGATAATGGGATCTATCAATTCATCAGAATCAGGAAGGTATGTTTTTATTCATATTGACTCCAGAATCAAATATTAGCAAAATGTAAGTGCTGAGTGAACATAGGATGAGGCCAAGAAATATGACAGTGTAGCATTAGTAAACTCCTCTGATAAAATCTCTTCAAGAGTTTCTTTCCTCTTCCAATTCACTGTGGAAGATGACATTTCAGTAAGCGGAGGGGGTGGGGTAGAGTGGGACCAACCAACCTTACAAGCCTAATAACAGGCCACTTGTGCTCACTACATGTCTTTTGTCCATCCCAGCAACGCACACTCCTTTCTTCCTGAAAACACAAAGCACTGAAGAAATGACCGAGTCTACAAAGATTCCCCCAAACGAGTCTGTTTTCTGATAAGCCCTAGGCAGATGTCTCACGACAGGTTGCTGATCGCTGTTGCTACTCAGGGAGCTTGAGAGGTTGCTCCGAAGAAAGTATTCAAAAATGCAAGTCTTTATCTTTCTGGAATTTCCATAAGCTCTAGATACTATTATACTTTCTGGAACAATGCAGACTCCCAACGGATCCACAGTTTAAAAAAAAAAAATTACAAGCCGTTGCTCTAGAGAGAGCCATCTTGAGTTTCTTCCTAGAAACATGTGCAGATGGCATACACGCCCACTAACTTTTACATGACATTTCAGGAAGTTCGCAGACTTCCTGAAGCCCACTCTTTTTTCTCTGGCCACTCTGTGCGGCCTGCAGGACCTTAGTTCCCAGAAGAGTGTTCGAACAGGCACCCCCTGCAGTGGAAGCACGGAATCTTAACCACTGGACCACCAGGGAAGTCCCCTGAAGCCCACTTCTGGGTGGCAGTCCAAGTTAAGAATCCCTGGATTCATGTCAGGTGGTGAGATAAAGGCTTTGATAAATCAGAGTAATTAAAGGACAGGTGGCATGACAGAAAACGTCAGACAAGTCGTTTCCGAGGTCACCTACCCACAAAGACTTGAGCTGGTGACACGCCAGGAAAAGGGAACGTCAAGAGCCAAGGCTCCGGACGGAACCTGCTCCGGTTCCACGACAGCATCCTTTCTCACTTCTATTTCTCGTCCTCACTCTTTCTCTCTTGGTCCCCGCCCCCTCCAGTCCCCTGGGCCCGAGTTTTCTCCTTGAAGAGCTTCCCGAGCGCAGGGGCCACGCCTCCTCCTTCCCCGCCTCACCGGGGCCGCCCCATCGGACACTTTCAGGGCGCGATGAACTGAGAGTCGGGAGAGCTGCGGTGCTGCCATTTTGCCCTTGAGTCAGTCCCTGGTCCACTGTGAACTTCAGGTTCCTCGACAACACGAGGTTATCTTTACGGTGCACTCCTGACCGGGGATTCCGACCCTAAGACTCCTTTCTTTCTATTTCCCCTCCTCCCCGTCTCTCTCGCGTCCCCCCAGCCCATCCAGCTCTCTCCCCAACACTCTTCCGAGCCACTCTTCACCCCAGCCTCGGACCCGCCCCTTCCGTTCCCGCTTAGCGCCTGCGCAGACAGCCGGGAAAGATGCCTTTTGACCCAGCTTAGTAGCCGTAGTCGGCCGAGCGCCGGCGGCGGGGGATTGTGGGAGAAGATGGCAGCCGCCGTTCACCCCCGAGTTGTCCGGGCCCTGCCAATGTCACGTAAGTGTCACCGGGAACGGCGGCCCCGGATCGGGAGTCCAAGATGCGGATCTAAAGTTTGGGGAGTGGCACCGTGGTGCAGCGGTCGCGCTGAGTCCCTGGGCACCCTGGTTTTTCTAGGTCCAGAGCTGCCTCTGTCCAGGTCCTCCTTTTTCTCCCCTTCCCCGGCTCACGTATTAAATTGTGCACCTGGGAAGGGGTCTGCGCTGGGAGAACATGAGCAACGCGAAGGGGAGAGGAAAAAGGGGGACATGTGAAAGATCGAGAAACTCAGTACTGATAGGGTTGTAAGGGTTTGGGGTTATAAGAAATATTGGGGGGAAGGCGGGGGAGGAATCTGAAAAGGATGGGGGAAAAAAAGGATAGTGGAGAAAAGGTTCTTCATGGATTGACTTTATGACTTTGCGCAAACTCTTAATCGGTCTCAACCTCAGATTCTGCGCATCACAGTGGAAATGATCATACTACAACGTCAGGGAGTTTCTGAGAAGATTCAGTGAAGTAGTATTTATAAAAGCACTTTCTAAGTCAAAAGCATTCCTACAAATGTGGAGGCGTTGAGACCTCGGGGAGCGAGGGATGCTCAGGAGAGAAGAATCAGGACATTGGTGGGAAAAAAAGGAAGAAGAATAAAAGAATATCTTAGGATTTGTCTAAGTGTAGTTTATTGTCCCTTCTATTCTGATCTGATCTGCTGTGGTCCTCAAGTTGAAAACACGCATTTGCTCTTCCATTCACTAAGAGAGGCTAGAAAAGCAAGGAAATTGGGAATACAGTTACACTTCATCATCATTATTTCACCCTCCTCTCCTTCACAAACATGCCCTGCATCAACCTCCAGAAATTGCATTTTTCCATAGTGTATTTTACTTATTACAGAATATCATTTGCTCTCAAAATTAGGTGCATGTCAGAATCATTCTTAGAGCTTTAAAAAAAATAGAAATGGAGACTCATCGAAGAGCTATTGAATCAGAATTTTTGAGACTGGCTCCTTGCACCTTACATTTTAAAAAGCTCCACAGGTAGTTCTAATGTTCAGCCAGAGGTGAGAGTCAGGAGTATTTGGAGGATTCTTTTTTATTTTCCATCTTGGGTAGAGCTCCTCCATGCCTCTGGGCAGGTGCTTGGTGCACATCACTTATAATGGATGGTTTCGTAGCGCTCACTTCTTTGCAAAGACATTTGCTGGTTCTTGTTAAACTGTTACATTGGTGCCACATAATGTGGGTTGTGAATGGTAATAACGACAATTTATTGAGTTCCTGCTGTCAGCTAACCACAGTTCTAGACATTTTCATAAAATTTTTTCCTTTAACTCTTTTTTTTTTTTAACTTGACACCGTAGCTTGTGCTCTTTACCACTCTGCTTTACTGTCTCTGGTAAAGTAAGCTTTTGAGTAAACTCGGGAGAGGCAAGTCTAGTGTGTAACATAATCAAAACACTACAGAACTGTATAAAACATATATAGTGAAATGTGGCGAGACTATTAAGTACCACAGGAAATCAGAAAAGGGAAAAAGTAGATCATCTGAAGTAGGGAGGGAAGATTGGAAGGCCAGTGGAGAATTGCAGCACTTCCATTGATTAAAAAAAATTTTTTTTAGGGTTGTTATGATCTGGAAAGTCAGAGGGGTTGTACATTTTCCTGGCACTAGCAAGGACAAGGGGTTGAGAATGGAGGCAGTGAGATGACTACCTGAAGATCTGGAATAGTAGGAAAGGAGGTCGAATACGTTAGATGGGATCAAATAATGGAGGCCTTTGAAAGCCAAGCAGAGTTTAGACCAGTGGTTTTCCAAGTGGGTTTTGCAAGAGGAACCAATGGTATATAAAAATACAGTATTAGAACTTGAAGAAAAAAAGTTTTCTGTAGTAGTAACAATAGCTAACACATGGTTCAAACTATATACCAGACACTGTTCTAAGTGCTTTCATGTATGTTGCAAAATGTGTATAACATATTGGTACTACATAGAACGTGCATGTAATTTACAGGTAAATACTTAGGAAAAAACCTTTATGCGGTGTGGAAGCAAATATGTTTGGAGGCTATTGGTTTAGATATTACAGTAGGAAACCAAAGTAGGTTTAATGAATAAAGCATATTATTTTCCTAATGGTGTTCCTAATAAATGGAAGAAAATGGAGAGGCTGGAGCCAAAGAGGGTAATAACATATTTATTGAGAACCTACAGTGTGTAAGGCACCGTGACGTACTTACCCATTTATTATTATTATTTTTTTTAATTTATTTATTTATTCATTTACTTTTGGCTGTGTTGGGTCTTTGTTGCCGTGCGCGGGCTTTCTCTAGTTGCAGTGAGCGGGGGCTACTCTTCGTTGTGGTGCGCGGGCTTCTCATTGCGGGGGCTTCTCTTGTTGCGGAGCACGGGCTCTAGGTGCGCAGGCTTCAGTAGTTGTGGCACGTGGGCTCAGTAGTTGTGGCTTGCGGGCTGTAGAGCGCAGGCTCAGTAGTTGTGGTGCACGGGCTTAGTTGCTCCGCGGCATGTGGGATCTTCCCGAGCCAGGGCTCGAACCCATGTCCCCTGCATTGGCAGGTGGATTCTTAACCACTGCGCCACCAGGGAAGCCCTTACCCATTTATTATTAATTTTCATATCAACCCTCTAAAATGTAACCTTCATGAGGCCAGGGACTTTGTCTTTTTTACTATGTTAGTCACAGTTTCTAGAATAATGCTTGGCTGGTAATTGTTGAAAAAACAAATAACCATGTGAGGTTAGTGTAACTTTACCTTCTGAGGAATTTCAAAGTAATAGTAAAATACTCCTGGAATTCTTAATGTGTGCTGGGTAATGTGCTAAACGCTTTACACACATTTACTCCAATCCTCATAACAATCCTTGGAGATGTTCATACCTAGACTCCAGTAATTCTTCTGATTTTATTTGCTCTGTCCTTTATCCTGTGCCCTAACTTCCTTACTCATCATTCTAATCATTTCCTTTCATACATTCTCAACTCCTCAGCCCTTATCCCTTTGACATAAAAAAAATATCAATGCTGATTAAACCAAGCTTTCCACATATGCTTTCCACGTATTTCCTGCCTGCCCCTGAGCGGCTGAGAGCTAAGCTAAGGAAAACTCCAAACGAATTGAGTGTCCTTATTTTAAATCCATGAATGCAAATCTCAAGTGGATTTTCAGCACATTTTTTCTAGGAAATTTGCTTTCCCTTTCTCCATTTGACTAGTTAACACTGCCAATCTCCTAAAACTTTTAACACGTGCTTCTGTCTTATTCTTAGCTTTACAGAGAACGGAAAGGAATCAGATGGGAACAATCTTTTTCCCACCATGAAAATCTAATAGCTGAGCTGGGATAATTCTCTGCTTTCCCTCCTCTTACAGTGTGTGAGCTTCTCCTGGTCTGATGGAAGGCCAGTTCCCTCATTTGGCCTTTGATCCCATCCTCCCTTCCCTCTTCCTACCCTCTCCTGAGTCATTAACATTTCCCCTCTACTGGGTCGTTCCCATCAACATCTAAATATGTTATAATATTTCATATTAAAAGAACCCTTCCTTGTCTTCCTGTTTCTCTAGTCCCATTTTTCTTTGTCCCTTTACATCATATCCCCTGAGAAGAATTTTCGATACTCCTCTTAGGACCTCCCTGCCGCACTCTCCTAATCCAATCAAATTGCTCTTGTTCAGGCCATTTACAGCCAACATTTTCTAGATCCTAGGGTCCTCTGCCCTCCTCTTACTTCACTTTTCAGCAGCATTTGATAGAGTTGACTATTCTATCCATCAGTCACTTTCTTCTTTTAGCTTCTGGACACCATTTTCTTTTGTTTTTTTCTCTCACCTCACTGGGCCACTTTTCAATTTCCTTTGCAGGCTCTTTGGGTTAGTCATGTAACCCCTCTGAGCCTTGGTTTCCTCGTCTGTAAAGTGGCAATAAAGATAGTGTGAAATAAAATAATATCTATTAAGTGCTAAGAACGATGCCAGGTGCCTTTGTAAGTTTAGCTGTTATTAATACGTTATTATTTTGTTACTATTATGTGTCTGATCTGCATTGTTTGTTTCTAGTCTCTGTGGTTGCAGTAACTATTCGGTAAGCTAGGCTTTTTCTCCAATTCCATACTTTTGGATGGGAAAATCAGTGGTTTCTGGGCAGAGTGCCACTGGAAAGTCAGCTCTAGAAAGCAGAACAGACTTATTGATACTTTCTTAGTTGCTTACTTATCTACTTTTGATGATTTTCATTAGTTTTTTATTAAGTCTGAACTGTACTCTTATTTTTATTTTTTTTAAACTAATTTATTTATTATTTATTTTTGGCTGTGTTGGGTCTTTGTTGCTGCGTGCGGACTTTCTCTAGTTGCGGTGAGCGGGGGCTACTCTTCGTTGCGGTGCGTGGGCTTCTCATTGCAGGGCTTCCCTTGTTGCGGAGCACGGGCTCTAGGCGTGCGGGCTTCAGTAGTTGTGGCGCACGGGCTCAGTAGTTGTGGCTTGCGGGCTTAGTTGCTCCGCGGCATGTGGGGTCTTCCCAGACCAGGGCTCGAACCTGTGTCCCCTGCATTGGCAGGCAGATTCTTAACCTCTGCACCACCAGGGAAGCCCCTGAACTGTACTCTTATAAAAAAATAATCTCTTACCTCTACCTCCAACCCATATCATCAACTCTATTTTTCATTCATCATCAGATTTACAGTCTGTTCCAGGTACGTCTTTTGCTGTTCCCTGCGCTGGGCCTATTCATTCCCACCCCTACGTTGTTAGATGTGTTACGTGTTTCACGTGGAAATCTATCTTTTCTGTTATTACTCTTTCAGATCTTTCTCAGAACACTTTATTCAGGAGTCCTTCCTCATGATTCTCTAACTTATGGCACCTTTACTTTGCATTCTCTCTGCTCCTTTCATGTAGAGATTTATACTCTCTTAATTTGTAACTGTTTATTATTATCTTTCTTAACGTGATTTATCTTTTTAGGTAAATTATATCCTATAGGGCAGGGAGTTTGCTTTCTAACTTTTATACATTTCCTTACGTCCCATGGATTTTTTGTTGCAATAATTTGTGTTTATTATTGCTGTTGTTACTTAAATTATAAAAGTTAAATTTAAACCGTAACCTAAGTAAATGAAAATACTGATAGCAAAATAATGTCGCGTTTCTAGGAAAAGAAGCTGTTTGAATTCACGGTCAATTTTATGTATATTCTGGGGTTCTCTTTCAGGTTCTTCTGTTACTACAATAGCCGCGTCCGTGTTTCATGGCCCACCCCAGCGCCAGCTTCATCATGCACTCATGCCTCATGGGAAAGGTGGGCGTTCCTCAGTCAGTGGGATTGTGGCCACTGTGTTTGGAGCAACGGGAGTCCTGGGCCGCTACGTTGTCAACCACCTTGGTAAAGTCCCCTGCGTTCAACGTACTCCAAAGCCATTTATTACAGTTGCCTAATGAGAACTGTTTCTTTTCATGGTAACGGTGTTTTGAATTACTCCTATCTTGGATGTATGTAATTTTGGTCTGCTGTACGTTATGAGCAGGCCCAGACTTCCTATATAGGATGTTAATACAGGAAAGGGGACTCTGAAAAGTTATGACATCTCTAGCATGGCAAAATATGTTTCTTACTAAAAATAGAATCAATTCACCTTCACCTATCATACTAGAATTTAAATGTTACAAAATCACTGTTGTATAATGTAACCATATTATGTTAACGTTGATCCTTGTTCCAATCTATTCTTTTTTAGGTCGCATGGGGTCACAAGTGATCGTCCCCTACCGGTGTGAGCCATATGATACCATGCACCTTCGCCCGATGGGTGACCTGGGCCAGATTATCTTTCTGGTAAGAGCCCGTGTTACTGATTATTGGAGTTGATAAATGTAAATTACTAAGGTCATTTTTAGCATAGAGAAGCAGTATAATAAAGCAGCACCTTCATCCCAGAGTGGACCAAGGGCATCCTCCATTCACAGGCCATTCTTGTAAACCCTAGTCCAGCAGTTAGCAAACTTTTTCTCTAAAGGGCCAGATAGGAAATATTTTAGGCTTTGCAGGTCATAGGATCTTTGTCATGTTTACTCAGCTCTGCCCTTGTAGCCTAAAAGCAGCTACAGGCAATATATAAGCAAATGGGAACGGCGGTGTTCCAATAAAACTTTGTTTACAAAGCTAGATTTCAGGCTAGACTTGCCTGTGGGCCATAGTTTGCCAACCTCTGCTCTAAGCCTATGCTGGCCAGTAGCCATCAGCCACGTGTGGCTCTTGAGCCCTTGAAATGTGGCCGGTGTGGATTGAGGTGTGCTGTAAGTGTGAATTACACATCAGATTTGAAAGACTTGGTTCGAAGAAGATAATATTCAATATATTGTTAATAATTTTTTACATTTATTACATACTGAAATAGTATTTTGGATAAATTGGGTCAAATAAAATATTATTAAAATGAATTTCACCTGTTTCTTTTTATTCTTTTAGAAGTGGCTAAGAGAAAATTTAGAATTACATATGTGCCTCGTGTTATATTTCTCTTGGACCGTGCTTCGATAGACAGAGAAAATCACAAATAGGGTGTTTTATGACTTGGTTGGCTTGGATAGACTTGACTTCCAGCAGTTCTCCCTGAGCATTCACTGTTGTTATTCTTCAACCTGCAGGTTCTTCCTTTAGGCCAATAGTTAGTTGCCAGCGGGGTAGGGGGAATTGATGAGAAATGTGTGGGCCCTTTTGGTTGTCACAGTGACCGGAGACCATACCGGTTTATTAGGCAGGGGCCAGGGCTGCTGAGTATCCTACAGTGCACAGGACGGTCCTTTTCACAGAGAACGATGTTGTCCCAGTGCCTGCAGTTTCCTATGGAGAAACACTCCGGGCCTGGGTGCTTGGGTCAGCTGTTCTTGTAGCTAACTTTTCTTACTTTCATCATCCTGCCTGGGCCTGAGCGCTTCCACTGACACACTTTCCTCTTTCAAAAAATGTTTGTTAAACATCCTTAGTATCTATTTTATTCACACAGATTATTTGTGACCTCATTAAATTTTGACTTATTTTTAATGGCATTTTCATTTATCCTTTGCTGAAGGTTCACAAGCTAAATACAATATTTATATTGGAAATTTCGTATTTCTAAAGTGTTTTTCTTTTCCAGAATCTTGTTCTCAAATATCTGCTTGCTATTACAGTTAGAGGAGCTTAGCCTTTTCCTAGTTCTTTGTGACTGAAGATTATCAGTCACCTTGTCAGTCGTCAAAATTGAGGTATTTCACAAGTGATGGACGAAAACTTTTACCGGCTTGCAAATGTGGAGTCATTGGAATTAAGCTGAATGACATGTATTCCATGCTTTCCACGGGTGTTTATTGTGTCTGCTCCGTTCCTGGCGTTGAGCTAAGCTCTGAGTGTGTCTTGTTGAACAAGACCACAGGGAACTCAGTCCTAACAGGGAACGCAGACACGAAGTGCGTAACTTTGAATACGGTCATGTTTATGGAAGGGGAAGCCCAGGAAAGTTGTAACAGGGGGGACGCCTCACTATATTGTTGTTGTTTATTTTTGAGAAGGATGGACCACATTGGGTGCGGGGTGCCGATTTCCCCACTTTAGTCTCTGTTGGAAACTGCTGTCTGGACAGCCGTTTGGTTTACCAACCTGATCGTGCCCCTGGGCCTTATTCCTGGGAACTTGGTTTCCTTTTGACTGCTCCTCTCCGGGCATCACTCTTGGGCCATTCATGCAGTTATGCCGCAAGCTCTTCCCCTCTGAGTCTTCTTGGGTTCAGTCTTTCCCACCCGTGTCATCTTCTCTGAAAGGGCCGTGTTAAGCCCATTATGTGTAGAGCGCTTTCTTGGTTGAGTGTTTTGCTCGCTGCGCTGCAGATTTTCTGTATATTTCACTGACTCGTCATAGCAACCCCGTGGGCTAGGTTGTATTTTCAAGTTTTGCATGGAGTTTGGAGAGAGCATTTGTACACTGGTAGTAAATGGCAAAGCGGAATTTGCATTCCGTCTCTTGTACTGCATTCTCCACGTCACTTGTAACCAGTGCTGCCTGCCGAGGGCTTCATCTTCTTGCTCTTGAATCTGATTCCCGTAGCCCTCTCTCTCTTTTCTAAGTTGCGCAGGCATTCTGTCGCTCGCTGTCTCTCCTTCTCCCCCAGCCCCCCACTTCTCTTCCGTTCTCCCCTCTTTTCTCACTCTCCCTCCCACCCCCCTCACTCCCAGATACAACTAAGAAATCCATACTACTTATTATCTTCCTTCAAAATGCTTTAAACTTTTATTTTCATTTTAACATAGAAAATGCTCTACCTTTGTCCGGGGGTCTTTAGTCCCTTGTCACTATTTTGGACAAGACACATCCATCTGACTTAAGTCCTAAATGTCTGCTCACAAGTGCAGGTCTCCACCGAAGTCTGCCATCGGCTCGCCCTGAACTGATAGGCAGGTCATTTCTCTCTGAGTGCTGTTTTCATGTCTTTAAAGCATAAATGACCAGATCTGGGATTATAAAGAGTAAAGAGTTAAAAAGAAATAAGAAAATAGTCATGAGTATTCCCAATTTAACGTTAGCCTTTGAGAGACACCCCTCCTGTCTTCCGTCTAACTGGTTGGTACTAACAAGGGAAGGTCAGTTTACCTCCCACATGATCCTCGGGTCTTTGGCTGTTATTTCCTTCTGGAAGGGAGACTCGATTACTAGATTCCTTTACAGGCTTCTGCAGGGCAGTTGGGAGGACAAAAAATTGCTCTGCCCCGTGAAAATGAATAGTGTCTTCTCTAGTTCTGTCCCCTGCTATTACCTGAATAAAATGTGCTTTGACCTCTTTGTTTCCAGAAGAGCCAGAGAATCAGCAGCGTGTCTGTTGTAGTCAGCGGAGCCGGTGTGAAATGGCACCGTCTCGTGACGACAACAGCTGGCCCGTTGTGAATCTTGCTGACGGGGGGAGCTACAGACGTGTTTTGTGCCAGGGTGCCCCCCGATGTTTTCACGTGACTGGCTCCTGCTGTTACAGGAATGGAGCGGGAGAGACAAGGACTCGATCCGAAGAGCCGTGGAGCACAGCAACGTGGTCGTCAACCTCGTCGGGCGAGAATGGGAAACCAAGTGAGTCTTTGACCCTCGTTTCCCCTTTGCAAAGCTGGCTTCAGGTTCAGTAGACATTTGTTGGGCATGTGACGTGCCAGGGATTGTAGTTGTGACGTTTTTCATTAGTTCATCAATGAGTATTGACTGAACAACCTTTCCACAGCCAGTGACCACCCTCCCCACCTAACCCCTATCCTCCCCCAGCCGGGGATTCAGTTGGCGGTAAGTCTAGTATAAGAAGCAATAAAGTGACTTCCCCGGTGGCGCAGTGGTTAAGACTCCGCGCTCCCAGTGCAGGGGGCCTGGGTTCGATCCCTGGTCAGGGAACTAGATCCCACACGCATGCCGCAACTAAGAGTTCGCATGCCACAACTAAGGAGCCCGTGAGCCGCAACTAAGACCCAGCACAACCAAATAAAAATAAGTAAATAAATAAATAAATTCAAAACAAAGAAGAAGCAATAAAAAGCCACTGTGGATGGTGCCAGTGTGGTGGGTGTCGTCACCAGCTGGGGTGGGGTTAGGAAGGAGGGTTTTCCTGTTCCACTGACCGACAAGCTGAACGCTGGGTTTTCTCACGTGAACAGCGTTCTCGCTCTATTCTCCACGTTGTTAATCAAAGATGGCACGAGTACCAGTCTGAACAGTTCTTTTTAGCCCTTGTGTGGGTTGTTTATCAACAAGTAATGTCTTAATCCTGTGGTTCCGCAGCGCTCTGTTCACGCCTCTTTCTTCACATTTATGAAAGTTTGACTTAGACTTATTTAGGTATGTCTGCCTCATCACATATTTTTAAGTTCTTTGATGACTTGGAGGGTCTTATTCAACTTGATAGCCTCCATGATGACTAACAGTGCTTTGTACAGAGCAGGCACTTAGTTCATGTTGTTGGATCTAATTGGTGACTGATTTTTTTTTTTTTTTAAATATGGAATGCTTCATGAATTTGCGTGTCATCCTTGCGCAGGGGCCATGCTAATCTTCTCTGTATCGTTCCAACTTTAGTATATGTGCAGCCGAAGCAAGCACTGATGTATTTTTTTAGTTTCCTTTTTTTCCCCTGAGGGAAACAAAGGCCTGGGGGTGAACAGTGATTTCCCCTCCAGCACCCAGCACTTCTCCCCTCCCCGCCCAATCAGTGCAGCCAGATGCTTTTCAAGGGCCTCAGCCTTGGGATTCCTTGAGGACAGAGAATAGTATGTATGCTGATTTATGACTTACAGTAAGCCTTACATTATGTATGGTAATGGCAGTGAGGAGGCCTGTAAAATTTTTTTAAAATACTAGTTTTGACTTTGGGTTAAATCGTTGCTACTTAAAACTGTAACTATTGATATTATGAATTCCAGCAATAGTATGAAAACCAGCTTATCACAGTATGCTTTGAAATCCTGAGTCATGTGTTCTTAACCGCTCCCTATTTTTTCCTTCCAGAAACTTTGATTTTGAGGATGTTTTTGTAAAGATTCCCCAAGCAATCGCTCAAGTGTCCAAGGAAGCTGGAGTTGAAAACTTTATTCACGTTTCACATCTGAATGCCGATATTAAAAGCCCTTCTAAATATCTGAGAAATAAGGTAAGTAACAGGTTGATTTGGGAAGTGGTTCACAGAGCTTGAGTTTCTTAGCCCCTTGGAAACATGAGTTTAAGTGAGAAAGGCTTCTCACTGATGTATCCAGAATCAAGGGGGATTTCTAATTCTCCATATCCAGAATGTGATTGTTGTGTGGCTGAGTTGTAGCTGAGTGCCTTCTGTTTGCAGGAAACCGTGCTAAGCGGCCTCAAAGATGGGTAGATCATACTATTACCCACCCTCCAGGGTGTAAAGTTTCTTGGCACATAATAGAATTACAGAGTAAACACAAAAGGTAGAGTATGATTCCTGCATAAGAGTCATACCTGTGTCAGCCACCAAAGCTAAAGGACCATCCTTCTTTCTCTGACCCCTTGCATAGTCATGGTCTTATGCCATGCTTGGAAGGGTGATGTGAAGGCTGGGGGTGACAGGATAAGTATTTGCCAGGGGAAATGGCTGTTCACATTGTAGTTAGGTTTCTTGGACTCCCAGAAACCCCACCGTGGTCCAGATTGTGCCTAGGGATTGACCAGCCTGGTTTGGAGTCGGTCTGTAACCTGAAATGTTTTATCATCAGGGACTCAGTAGGGATTGCGGTGCCCCGGAATGCCTTCAGCATTTGGTTCCTGCTGTAAGGAGCCTGCTTTGGGTCAGATTGATAAGGACCGCAGAGTTCCTTGACACTGGCTCCAGCTTTTGGTTCCACTGCATTCTTTAATTGACCAAATTATTTATTAAGCACCTACTATGTGCTCCATGTTGTGGTAGGCGCTGGGGATACAGGGTAAGTAAAACACACATGGTCTCAGCCCACATCTAGTTTCTAGTCCATTGAGGAAAATAATTCCAGATGCAGTAGGTGTTGCAAAGTAGCTTGGGGAATCTTTACAAAAACAACCTCAAAATCAAAGTTTCTGGAAGGAAAAAATAGGAATTGGTTAAGAACACCTGACTCGGGATTTCAAAGCGTTCTGTGATAAGCTGGTTTTCATACTATTGCTGGAATTCATAATATCAAGTTAAACTTTTAAGTAGCAATGATTTAACCTGAAGTCAAAATTAATACTTTTTAAAAATTTTACAGGTCTGCTCACCGTCATTACCGTACTTAACGTAAGGCTTACTATAAGTCATAAATCAGCATACATACTATTCTCTGTATGAGAGTGAGAGAGAGGGAGTGAGAGGGTGAAGCCCGTGCCTGCCTCTGCCCTAGCATTCAGAGAATCATCCGCATTCGCAGTTGTTTGGAGGGGGCGGAGGTGGGGTAGTCAGTGGTGAGGGTGAGGGAGGAGTCGGCGGTGCCCAGCCCTCAGGCTTAAACCCCTGGATGGATGGTGCTCCTGGTGAATAAAATGAGGAACCCTTGAGAAGGACCGGGTGCTGGGGGCGGGGTTCTCAGCCTTAGTGGCCCATTAGAATCATAGAGGGGACTGAAAAATCCTGATGCCCAGGGCACCCAGACCAATGGAAATAGCAGCTCTGGGGGTAGAACTCAGGCATCAGTATTTACACCTCTCCCTGTGTAATCCCAATGTGTAGCACAAATTGAGAGGTATTATTTGTGGAGACTGGAAGAGGATGATCCAGTTTTGGCCTCGGGTTGCATCTCAAGTGCATGTCGGTCACCCAGTCCCAGTGGAGAATGGGGTTTAAGATCCTGGAGCTCCAAAGAAAGAGTGTGGCTGGGGATATGAACGTGGGAGTCCCCACTGTTTGTTGTTCATTGAAGCAACACGAGGGGACAAGGTGGCCTCATGGGGACGAGTCGAGAGCAGAGAGCTCTGGACAGCGCCCGGGGGAGCACTGACGGGGGGGTCTGGGGGACGAGGACAAGGGTGCACCTGCAAAAAGCAAACAAGAGGACTGAGCAGGGTGGACCCGGAGAGGCAGGAGGGACACCAGGAGAGTCTGAGGTTACGGAAGCGGGGGGAAGGTGGAGAGGTGAGTCAGAGCTGCAGGGTCAGCCGGGGTCTACACCACAGGTCCTCGGTGGGCTCATCAAGGGCAGTTCGAGCAGGTGTCGGGGCAGCAGTGAGTGAAGAGCAGGCAGGGGCGGAGGCAGCAGGGACAGTAGGACAGCATCGTTCTCAGGTGGTTTACTAAGAGGAAGGAGGGGGCAGTGGGCTGGAGGGGCGTGTGGCGTTGGAATTTCTTTTTTCTTTTAAGGTAGAGGATCTTGACGTTGTTGAAATGCTGGTGGGAAGGTGCAGGTAAGGGGAGCCTGACTGCAGATGTGGGCGGGAGTGACGGGCAGGTTCCTGAGAAAGTGACGGGAGGTGAGTTCCTCCACTCTGGTCAGGAAGGAGGAGAGAGTGTTGCTTCGTGCACCTGGCTTTGTAGCTTCAGCACTGGGAACGCCAGGTGGTTTTTCTCTGCTGCTGTACTTTCTCCTTGAAGTAGAAGATGAAGTCATTTGCTGGAAGGAAGAGGGGAAAGTAAGGGAGAAATTTGAATAGAACAGAAAAGGTTTAAAATTTGTCACCTGGAAATGTAAACTAATTAGAAGGAAACCCTATTTCTGGGAAATGTTATGAGCCCAGTTAAAAACTGGGGACAGGAATTTATGTGTTACCAATGGATGATTTGTACTTGTTTATTTTCCTGTAGCTCTGAAGGCAGCAGGAGTGCATGGCTTAAAGGAGGAGGCTAGAGGGGTTCTTCCAGGATTGGGATTTTGCCTGGTGGGTGGAGTAAAGGACAAGGGCACAGGTAGTCTACAGTATCGCTAAGAGAGTGATGGAAAAGTTGGGCCATGGAATCTAATCTGGGGCAAGGGACGTTCGGAGGAGTTGGTGTGGAGGAAGGCAGACCCAGTGGGCTGGGGTCCCCGAGAAGTTGAAGGAACACATCTCAGGAGCAGAGGAGCAGAGAACAAGCAGGCTGGCAGCACAGGAGCTGGTCATCTGAAAGCGGCACGTCTTCATGTAGGGCTCAGAGGAGGGGCACTTGGGTTGTTCTGGTCTGAGGCCTCCAAGTTGAGAGTGGCTGAAGTGGGGTGAAGACGAGGTCCCTGGAGTTGAAAAGCTCAAGAAACGGGGGTCCAAGTCCACCGGGGCTCTGATGTCACCCCCAGTGGGTGCGGGTAGGCAGGATGGCTGAACCAGGTGCTGGTATCTGCACCTTGTCTAGGAAGTGAGTCTACTCTGATTTTTCTTCTTTCTTCTTCCGCATAAACTTCCTTAGAATAAATATGGGAAGAAACCCAGCAAGAGCTATAAGAGGCGGAGCATTTTTATGTGTAATTTTTTTTAAAAAAGTTTTGCGTAGACTTGTCTCCTCCTTACCACGAGGAATGTATTCCAAATCCCCCAGTGGATGCCTGAAACCGAGGATGGTACCAAACCCCATATATACTTTGCTTTTTCCTATACGCACATACCTATGATAGAGTTTCATGTATGAATTAGGCACAGTAAGAGACTAACAACAATAACTACTAATAAAGTAAACAGTTATAACAATAGACTATAATAAAAATTTCATGAATGTGGTCCCCCGTTCTCTCACTCAATATCTGCTGACCGTACTCACCCTTCTTCTTGTGACGATATGAGATTCACGTGCCAGCAGGCCCGAGCAGGATGACATGAGATTTCATCACGCGGCTCAGAACAGCACACAATTTAAAGCTTATGAATTATTTCTGGAATTTTCTGTTTAATATTTTTGGACCGCAGTTGACGGCTGGTAACTGGAATTGTGGAAAGCGAAACTGACTGTAAGGGCGGGGCGGGGGGTGACTGTAGCTGAGTGTTATGAACAATATGATTCCCTTAACCTGGAGGAAATACGACCTTGAAATACGCGTAGCGTCCCCATAGTGGAAGGAGTGGGAGCTTCGTTAACTCACCGCAGAACTCTGTTGTGTTTGGTTGTTTAGGCTGCTGGAGAGAAGGAAGTGAGAGACACATTTCCAGAAGCTACCATCATAAAGCCATCGGACATCTTTGGAAGAGAGGATAGATTCCTCAATTATTTTGCAAGTAGGTCTTCTTCCTTAATAGTAGGAGGGGGAATGCTGGTTAACCAGGTTGAAGTTAATCACAAGCAAACTATGTTCTCTGACTGGAAGATGGAGGTTGTATTTTTTTCTCCTCGAGTTGCCTTTTTCTCCCCAAAGGTTCTCTTTTCCCAGTCAGCACGGTCCCTCTCGTGATCTTCGTCACTCTGTGTCAAAAGAAGCAGCTTAGATGCCTGGAAGGAGCATGGACTTGGGAGTTCGAGACCTGACTATGAATTGGGTCCTGGGACTAACCAGCTCTGGGACTCTGGCAGGTCTTTGAATATAGCAGCTTCCTCATCTGTTAAGATGAACGTGACTATGTCCACCTGAGGACCAGGGTGCTGGTTAATGGAGTAGCTAGCTTATGTTACAGCACCTGGCATGGGGTCAGTACCTCATTTATACTTGGCCTACGAAGCCCCGGTTTTCTTAGTGCCGCCTTACTTTCAGTCTGTTTTCCAAGTCACTTAGGTGTTGGTTTTGAAAGACAAAGAGGTAGCATCCTACTTTGTCAGACACATGTGATAGGTCGTAAGAGTGGGGTCCTAACCCGCAGGATTGATGGCCTTAGAAGAAGAGGAAGAGAGAGATCATTCTCTCCCTCCCTGTGTGCCCTGAGGAAAAGCCATGTGAGAATGTAGCCAGCTGCCTGTAAGCCAGGAAGAGAGCTCTCACCAGGAACCAGATCAGCCGATACCTTGATCTTGGACTTTCCTGCGTCCAGAGCTATGAGAAAATAAATTTCTCTTGTTTAAATAAGCCACTCAGTCTGTGGTATTTTATTGTGGCAGCCCGAGCAGACCACACAGTCTTAACCATTTCTAAGTGTACAGTTCAGTACCGTTATGTGTATTCACATTGTACTGCAAACAATCTCCAGAACTCTTTTCATCATGCAAAACTGAAGCTCTGTATCCATCAAACAACTTCCCATTCCCCCCTCCCCCCAGCCTCTGGCAACACCATTCTACTTTTTGTCTATGAATTTGACTACTCTAGGTACTTCATATAAGTGGAATCAGACATTGTTTGCTTTTTTTGTGACTAGCTTATTTCACTTAGTAGAATGTCTTCAAGGTCCATCCATGTTGTAGCATGTGACAGGATTTCCTTCCATTTAAGCTGAATAATAATCCATTGTATGTATAGACCACATTTTGTTTATCCATTCGTCTGTGAGTGGACACTTGGGTTGCTTCCACCTTTGCATTATTTTATCTGAATAATGCTGCTATGAACATGGGTGTACAAATATCTCTTTGAGACCCTACTTTCAGTTCTCTGGGATATATATCCAAAAGTGAAAATGCTGGAGCATATCGTTCTATTTTTAATTTTTGGAACTACCATGTGTTTTTCCATAATGTCTGTACCATTTTACATTTCCACCAACAGTGCACAAGGTTCCAATTTTTCCATATCCCTGTCAACACTTGTTATTTTCTGTGTTTTGACAGTAGCCATCCTAATGGGTATGAGGTAATATCTGATGGTTTTGCCCGAATGATTAGTGATGTTGAGCATCTTTTCACGTGCTTGTTCTCCATTTGTATATCTTATTTGGAGAAATGTCTATTCATGTCCTTTGCTCATATTTTAATTGGGCGTTTTTTTGTTATTGTTGAATTGTAGGAGTTCTTTATACATTTTGGATAGTAACCCGCTTCCTATCAGACATATGATTTGCAGACATTTTCTCTCATTCTATAGGTTGCATTTTCACACTGTTAATTGTGTCCTTTGTTTCACAGAAGTTTTTAATTCTGATGTAGTCCAGTTTATCTATTTTTACTTTTGTTGCCTTTGCTTTTAGTGTCATAGCCAAGAAGTCACTGCTAAATCCATTGTCATGAAGCTTTTCCCCTGTGTTTTCTTCTAAGGGTTTTGTACTTTTAGCTCTTATGTTTTGGTCTTTGATCCATTTTGAGTTAATTTTTGTGTATGGTGTGAGGTAAGGTTCACTTTCATTCTTTAGCCTGTGGATATTCAGTTTTCCCAGCATCATTTGTTGAAAAGACTATCATTTCTCCTTTGAATGGTGCTGGCACCTTGTCAAAAATTTTTTGGCCAGATGCGCAATGATTATACCTCTCTATTCCATTCCATTGGTCTATGTCTGTCTTTATGCCACTGTTTTGATCACTATACACTGTTTTGATTACTGTAGCTTTGTAGTAAGTTTTGAAATCAGGAAGTGTGAAACCTCCAACTCTTTTTCTTTTCTTTATCAAGATTGTTTTGGCTATTTGGGGTGTCTTAAGATTCCATATGAATTTTAGAATGGAATTTCCTGTCTTTCTGCAAAAAACACCATTGGGATTTGGATAGGGATTGCATTAAATCTGTAGACTGCTTTGGGTAGTATTGACATCTTAACAATATTAAGTTTTCCAATCCATGAACATGGGATGTCTTTCCATTTGTGTCTTTTTAAATTTCTTTCAGCAATGTTCTGTAGTTTTCAGTGTGCAAGTCTTTAACCAACTTGGTTTAGTCTTTCCCTAAGTATTTTGTTCTTTTGGATGCTCTTATAAATAATTTCTACTTTTAAAAGTTTTTTTTAAGGGACTTCCCTGGTGGTCCAGTGGTGAGGACTCCACGCTTCCACTGCAGGGGGCACAGGTTCAATCCCTGGTCTGGGAACTAAGATCCCAGAAGCTGTGTGGCGTGGCCAAAAAAAAAAAAAAAAAGTTTTTTTAAGAAAATCTTTTTTTACCTTTACATTTAAGCCACTTGGGATTTTGTTTTGGCTTATGGCAAGATGTGAGCCATTTCTTTCTTTTTTGTTTTTTTCCTTCAAAGAGTAGAATGATTATCTCAGCGTCATCTATTAAATACTTCCATTCTCTACGTATTTGTGGTACTGCATTCATCATACACTAAATTCCTATTTTCACCTGCATCTTTCTCTGGGTTAGTTGTATTGCTGATCTGTTGATTAGAATAGGGTGCAGGTAGAGCGCAGTCTTGGGAGTGGCCATGCGCTTAGCACTACAGAGTGGAAGACAGGTAGACAAGCCACCTGACTGCTTTTCCTTGTTCTTTGTGTCCCTAAGTATTTGGCCCTTTTACTTTCTATGTTTGTTGTGTGAAAAACAAATGGCTGCCCCTTGTAGGATCATTAACTGCCTCAGAGTCAGCTACATTTATTTCATTATTTTTACTACACAAAATGGTTATGCCAGCTTGGGGCACCTGGAGATGCGTGGGTCTTCAGGCAGCCTAGGCCTTCTAAGAATGTTGTCTTTCTTCTGCCAGGTATTCGATGGTTTGGTGGTGTCCCTCTTATTTCCTTGGGCAAGAAGACAGTGAAACAACCAGTATATGTAAGTACCCTGGATAAAGGAGCTTTCTCTGAATTCAAGAGTCAGCTGATCAGTTTTCCAGTTTTATCCTAATCCTGTAATTCCATCATTTTTATCTTTGTCAGCTTGCTTTGACTGGTTGCCTCTCAGTTTACCTAAGAGGTACATGTATTCTGTGTCTTCACTTGTTCATTCATTTAAGAAAACTGTATTGAGCCCTTAATGTGCTAGGCACACCACACGTCACTGGGAATATTGAGATGCTAACGACACAGACACACGTTGCTGTCCTCAAGATGGTCAGAGGCAGGTCAGCAAAACAGTTGTCATGCAGCGTGATAAGTGCTATGACAGGAGAGGGTTTTACGTAAATATGTCAGAGGACACCTACTCCAGACTTGAGGGTCAGGGAAGGCCTCCAAGGAAATGACATCTTAGGTGAGACCCTAAAGATGGTTCACATGCAGAGGGAGCGGTGTGTACAGGGGCCCAGAGGTGAGAGAGCGTGTTGGAGTCCACGTTGTGTTGAACCAGGGTCTCTCAGCTGGGGCACTGTGGACTTCCTGGGCCGGTAACGCTTTGCCGTGGGGGCTGCTGTGGAATGTGTGGCCGCATTCCTGGCCTCCAGCCACCAGGTGGCAGTAGCACCCCCCAAGCTGTGACAACTAAAACTGCCTCCAGGCATTTGCCAATGTCCCTTGGGGGCCAAAATCACCCCTAGTGAAAACCACGGGGTCTGAAATCATGTAAGATTATTATTATTTTTAAAAGTCAAAATGGTAGAATATTGGCAGTTCCGTGTGGTTTGGACTAATGGTTTGTGATAGCACAGTGACAGCGAGAGGAGGAGGAGGAGGGGGTGAGGTCGGAGCCGGTGGGAGAGGCCTGGATGCCCCCGAAGCTAACGTGCTCCGACTGGAGAAGGTATTCAGGTGACCCGCCCATGTGGAGGTTATTTGAGCTCTTGAGATGTGGGTTCTTTTAGGAGCCTTCCGAAAACAGACAATGACGTCATCTTAATCGTATCATTCTGTTGTTGTTGTGACCCATGTGGCCTGCTTTGCTTCCTTCCTCCCTCCCCTCCTCGCTTTCTTCCTTCCTCTCCCCCATCTCTCTCTGTTTCTCTCTCTTTCAACAGTTACTTAAACATGTGTTATAATTTCTTGTAGATTGTGGATGTCGCCAAAGGAATTGTTAATGCAATTAAGGATCCAGATGCCAGAGGGAAAACTTTTGCCTTTGTTGGGTAGGTGGCTGGAGTTTGACTTTAAAATAGCGCAGCCTGTTAAAATGAAAGAACCGTGATTTACAACAACAATAATTTCTAAACATGTCACTCACAGGTCTGTTGGTTGCATTTTTCAGTGTCTTTCTTGGATGATATTTATTCCAGAAACCTTACTGTCTTGGCCCTGAGGCCAGTATATCTCAAGGAACCATCCAAAGGCCATCATTATCAGAAGCTCCTGAATGCTTATATTAAGTCAGAATTGAGGGAACCTAGGAATCTGCTTGAGTAAATGATTCTTCTGTCACCAAAGTCTGAGAACCCCTGCCCTAGACTATTATGTAGCCATAGTCCAGTGACCCCCAAGGATGGTATCGTGCTACTCCAGTGATGTTTTTAATATACCAAAGGATAATCAAACAAAACACTTTTAGGGAGTAAGCACAGTTGCAAAATCAAATTAATTTTGCTAGATTATCACTATGCCCCAAAAGGTTGGAAATGGCTGGCTTAGGGTACAGTTTTTAGGGCTTTGCAAGACTGATCATTTGTTATATGCTCTCCTTGTTGAAATTCGCTCTCGGGAAAAATGGGGCACAGTTAAGCTATGTGACTTACCTGAAATTATTCAATCATGTCACAGCTAGGTTTAGGACCTTTTTACTGAATTAATTAAAACTAAAACACTAAGACCTGGGCTTCCTTGGTGACGCAGTGGTTAAGAATCCGCCTGCCAGTGCAGGGGACACGGGTTCGAGCCCTGGTCCGGGAAGATCCCACATGCCGCGGAGCAATAAAGCCCGTGCGCCACAATTACTGAGCCTGCGCTCTAGAGCCCCTGAGCCACAGCTACTGAAGCCCGCGCGCCTAGAGCCCGCGCTCCGCAACAAGAGAAGCCACCACAATGAGAAGCCCTCACACGGCAATGAAGAGTAGCCCCCGCTCGCTGCAACTAGAGAAAAGCCCGCGCACAGCAACGAAGACCGAACGCAGCCAAAAATAAATAAATAAAAATAAAATAAGTTAAAAAAACAAAACACTAAGACTCAATCTGCCCAGTGGAAAAGTACCAAATTCACCTAATAATTGGCCCAGAATCCTACTTGCTTCTTGAGAAAAGACATTCTTCTCTCCAAGCCAGGAGACATGGTATATTTTCCCAGCATTATGGATTCATATATTGTCACGTTTCACTATCACTATAGATTTAGTTTAGTAAAGTTTTTTTTCAGTGCAAAAAGCTCTGTATTGTGTTTCCATGTCAACCAGCTGCTGGAAGATACATGTCTCCCTGAGTTCCCAGTTCAGTACATTAGTGTGTAATCAGTTATATACTCTAGGAAAATTATTTACAAAAAAAGTGTGTTCAGCACGGTTTCCATAAAACACTAGGCTCAAAAGATACCAGGTTCTAGTCAAGAGATATTTAGACCAGGATTCCAAGGAATAGATGAGCAGAAATAGTTTTATAGACTTTGCTTACTGCTCAGTGGAGATGGCTCTGGGATGAGTTAGCCATTTTCCTCTTTACCTTTGCCCAGCCAGTCCAACCTCTTTGCCAGGCGGCAGTAGGTCATACTTATCTGACACAGTGATGGGAAAAGTAAGATACACAGGGGAGTGTAGGCATTTTTCCTTGCGAAATTGTAAATGTGTATCCACACTTCTCCTCAGCCCCAGGGGAAAACTTTGTTTATTTCCCTGAGGCTAAGGCAGAGGCATGACTTTAATTTTGCTCGTAGTTTTTTCATAGTTATTAATTATATGATGTTGGTCCATTTTATCAATCGTCCATTAAATATCTATTGATACACACATACATACACAAAACTGAGAACCAGTAAACAAGTTCAGCAAGGTTACAAGGCACAAAATCAATATATAAAGATCGATTTCCATATATTAACAAATCAACAATCTGAAAATAAAGAAAATAATTTTATTCACAGTAGCATCAAAAAAATAAAATAGGTATAAATTTAACAAAAGAAATACAAGACTTGTATACTGAAAATCACCTAACATTGAGGAGGAAAATGAAGGAAGACCTAAGTAAATGGAAAGACATTTCGTGTTCATGGGTTGGAAGAGTCAATATTGTTAAAATGGCAATTTTCCCCAAATTGATCTGTATATTCAACTCGATCTTATCAAAATTTGAGCATGCTTTTTTGCAGAAATTGACAAATTGATTCTAAATTTATATGGAAATGTAAAAGACCCACAATAGCCAAAACCATTTTGACAAAGAAAAATAAAGTTGGAGCACTTAAGCTTTCCAATTTCAAAACTTACTTGAAAGCTATAATTATAAAGACAATGTGGTACTGGCATAAGAATAGACAAAGAAGTCAATTAAACAGAATTGATAGTCTAGAAATCAGCCTTTATGTTTATGGACGATAGATTTTTGCCAGAGGTGCCATGATATTGCAATGGGGAAATGATAATCTTTTCAACAATGGTACTATCCACATGCAAAAAGATGAGCATAGATTCTGATTTCACACCATACATCAAAAAATTAAAATAGATCCAAGACCTAACTGTAAGGGTTAAACTATAAAACTTTTGGAAGAAACGTTTAAAACTCTTCTAGACCTGGGGTTAGGCAAAGATTTTGTAGATACGACATCAAAAGCATACTCCATCAAAGAAAAGATTGGATAAATTACACTTCACTGAAATTAAAAACTTTCGTACTTCATAAGACATCATTAAGAAAAAGATGAAAAGACAAGATCATCAGCTAAAAGGCAGGATGGGGTGGGTGAGAGAGGTATAGGGAAAATTTGAGGATGGAGAAGAAGATAGGAAGCACTCCCTGAGAGAAGAGGAAAAGAGCACTCCTGGGAGCGCACAGTAGGACTGCAAAGCAGAGCTGAGTCTTCCCCTTGAAATTCATGATCAGAAATGTAAGGGGAAGCCAGTTAGCCCAGGGCTGTTTTCTCTGCAACTGTGTCTTGCTGGGGGTTCAGGCACAAAGAAGGCAGATACTTGGATTAACCAGAGAAGGGGTTTTGCTGCGCTAGGATAGTGGAGAGGTACTGGGGACAAGGTTTTGCTGAGGATATTTGCAGAGGAATGACTACAGTGTGGAACCATGAAATCTAATCTGGGAAGGACACGGCCTTCAGTGTACCTTTCTCTGAGCAGGGGCACATAGACCAGTCTTTGAGTCACAGTTAATGGAACACAAAGGGCTTTAGAACAGCTGAAGAGCAAGTGTATGACATAGTTAGTTTGCCCAAGATACCAGTATTGCTTGTCATCATGAAGATTGCAGTTGTTCTTTGGCATAGCGTGTATTATATGCAGTGATTTCTGGAACTTGAAGGAAGCTATTTGAGGGCTTTGTCTGGTAGTTCCCCTAGCTGACATTTTCTTGTTTTTTTGTTTTGTTTTGTTTTTGGGTGGTTTTTCTTGGTGAAAATGTCAGAATGATGAGGTTCTCACTGAATTGCTTAATTCAGCTCTCAGCTGTCGTAGGCTTTCTAAGGCAAAGAGATTAGGAAATGAGTGAAGAGATATGAAAGTATATTATAAGCAATAATAGTTATTAAAGCTAGGTTATACTGGTACAGAACTATTCAGATTGGTGGAATAGAACGAGAAGTCCAGAAACAGTCTCAAATATATGTAAGAATAGAGTGTGATAAGGGTGATATTTCAAAATATGGGGAAAGGGTAGATTTTTCAGTAAATGTTGATACATCTTTATCCTATATCAATACAAAAATACATGGCAGGATGACTTATTTTATGGGTAAAAAAACAAAGCATTAGAATAAATATGTGGACATTTATTTATGTCACTAGTGACTATAGAGGGATTTTCTAAATATAAAGCCAAACAGTGAAGTAAAAGAAGTCAGTAGTTTTGATTAAATGAACTGTTTAAACTTCTGTATGCCACAAGACAATTAAACATTAAAAGGCAGTAATATAAACAATAAATGATATTTCCAACTATATCATTAAAATATAAAAATTTTTACAAACCATTCTTATAGAAAGAGACTCCAGGAGGAAAGAGAGAAAAGCAATAAATGTAAATGGCCAAAAATATATGAAGAAAAAAATTAATCTCTAATATTAAAGTAATGCTAATTAAAATGTTGAGGTACCTTTTTCTACCTGGCAGATGGACAAAATTTTGTTTGCTCATTTTTTTATGACTAAACTCATTTTTGGTGAGGGGACTACTAGCATTTTCTATTAAGTTGATATAACCTCTTTGGAAGAGGTTTGATAAAAGCCTTAAGGCTTTGATAAAAGCCTTAAAATTTCAAAATATACTTTGAGCTAGTTCTACTTCTGGAATATATTACAGATACATAATTATGGATATATAGAAATATTTACAACAAGAAAGTTCATTAAAACATTATTTTATAAAAGAAAAATATTTTTAGTAGCTTAAATATCCAAAACCTGAGAATTGGTGATAAAATAATTATGATTACCTGCAAAACAATATAGGCAACCATTAAGCATGCACTAGAATATTTAGTGACACAGAAAGATGATTGGGATTTAATGTTAAATGAAAAAGACATTACAGAATACGATGACCTGTGTGATCTTATATTTATAAAAGCAAAAAATGTATACGGGGATGAGGGACTTCCCTGGTGGTGCAGTGGTTAGGAATCTGCCTGCCAATGCAGGGGACACGGGTTTGATCACTGGTCCAGGAAGATCCCACATGATGCAGAACAACTAAGCCTGTGCGCCACAGCTACTGAAGCCTGCGCCTAGAGCCCATGCTCCGCAACGAGAGAAGCCACTGCAATGAGAAGCCCACGCACTGCAATGAAGAGTAGCCCCCTCTCGCTGCAACTAGAGAAAGACCACACGTAGCAACGAAGACCTAATGCAGCCAAAAAATAAATAAATAAATAAAATTTTAAAATAAATAAATTAAATTAAAAAATAAATATAAGGGGATGAGAAGTTAAGTTTATTATTATATATTAAGTTTATTAACTTCATCTTTGGTGGGTGGTTTTTCTTTGTGCTAATCTGTATTTCCTATAATGCGTATGTGTTTCCTTTTTCATAAGAAAGATGTTATTTTGTAAAACTAAGAACGAAAGTTTGTGAGGAGCAAATAATCTGAAGAACTGTGAATTTTCTGTTTGTAGGCCCAGTCGGTACGTCCTCTTTGACCTGGTGCAGTACATCTTTGCCGTGGCTCACAGACCCTTCCTGGCCTACCCTGTGCCACATTTTGCATATCAGTAAGTAAAGCGCTGCTTTTTGTGCCTTCTAGAAAAGAGCTAACTAGAGACTTCGTTTGTAATGCTCCCACCCAGGGGTTAGAGGGAGTACGTGCATTGCGGTGAAATCTGGGAATCTGTAACCAGGAGGTGCTTCTGATATCTTGACGTTCATCTAGGAAAGAGCCAGAGGAGTCTAAGAAAGGGAATGTTGATTTGTGAGTGAGAAAAACACTGTGTTGGAAGGTTGAATCTGCAGGTCTTCAGATTCTCCTGTTAGAAGCCACTGGGTTTAATTGGCAGCATCTTGCTTGGCAGGTCATGTGAAGGAGCAATCAAGTTTCCCTCTGTTTCATCCACTCACCGAGGAGGGGGAAAGGGGCCCTCCTTCATTAAGGCAGTCTGATCCCGGGGTTGGGGAAAGGAGCCAGGTCAATTCAGCTGCTTCCTGCGGTTGCCTTACTTCCTTTTCCTGCTTCTTGCTTCACTTCTCCCCTCTGTAGGTTTAGCATCTTGGAATGATCACACACTGAGGTCCTGGTCAGGGAGACTTTCACAAACAGTTTGCCAGAGATTGACTGATGAAGCAACACAGCAGCTCACTTCTTCATTCGTTTGGTCATTCAGTCATTGAACAAACATTTCTTGTTGCCAACTGTGTCTTAGGCAATGTACCAGGCATTCAGGATGTTACAGTAAACCCTCAAAAAAGCTTCTGACCTAACAGAAGTATCAGAGAAATAGAGAGTTAGAAGGCAGTGTGATGGTAATATTTATTGGGAGTGTTCCATCTTTCAGGCTGCCTTCTTCATCTCATTTAACACTCCCAGTGACTCCGAGGTGAGTGGGGCAGAGTGGAGACCGAGTGGAAGAGCAGGGCTGAGGAGTATCTCCATTTAAAGGACCAGCGGAGCAAGAGGAGTTTATCAGGGAAGCTAGAAGAGTAATCAGATGCTTAAGTGAAAAATGGAGAGAGTGGCCTCCTGGGTACCAAAGGAAAGGGGGTGCTTTAAGGAGGGAATGACTTTTAAGGAGAGGAGCTTTGCTATTTTGTTCACATCTGTGTCTTCAGCACCTAGAACAGTGTTAGGCACACAGTAGGCCTTTTGTTAATGTTTATGGAATGAAATGCTGTAGAAAAGTCAGGTAAGATACAGACAAAAGGGCATCCACTGGAGCTAGTGGTGAGGTCATTTGTGGCGGGGGCCTCGGGGCAGTGGAGGGGTATCAGCCAGTTTGCAGGGAGCTGCTTTCGCGATTGTGCCTACAGCTGAGGCTTATCCTGGAGCTGGCGTATG
The DNA here is from genome assembly GCF_028564815.1 of Eubalaena glacialis. NCBI lineage: Eukaryota > Metazoa > Chordata > Mammalia > Artiodactyla > Balaenidae > Eubalaena > Eubalaena glacialis. Next base: position 112,528,546 of record NC_083726.1, on the reverse strand, counting down.
CCCATGGCGTGGCCCCCGAGGACCCGAAAATACAGACTGGAGGTGATCTGTTAGCGTAGAACCAGAGCAGAGGATTGTAAGCGGTGTTTTTTGTTTTGTTTTGTTTTGTTTTTTTAAGCCAGTAAAGTGTCCTTTTTTTGCCATTGGAACAGGTTGGCTGGAATCTGAGGCTTGCTATGTTCCTGGAGATATTCTGACCAATCTTCAGCTTCCTTTTTCATTTTTTTATACCTCCCTTTGGAATGATGTTTTTCAGGTTTTTAAAAAGCTGCGGAACCCTGGATTTGATGACTTCTGCCCTAAAGGCCCGTTAGGACAACCAGATAAAAGCAGAGCTGGCCTGGCCGTAGGGATGGTCGCTGCTCAAAGCACACGCTCTCAGCTCCGCCTCCAGTCCTCTGCGGGGACCCCGAGGAATTCCTAGGGGGCCTCCCTGTCCTGAAGACACGTGGGACAGGAGCTCAGGTGGCAGATAAGGAGACCCCCGGGTTTCAGTAGGTGAAGAGATGGTGCTGAGGAGGCAGGTGGCCCCTCTTGTCCGGGTTTTCTCTTGACTTCCTGATTTGAACTATAGATCTTAGGCACCTCCTTACTTTTGGATTTTTTGGTTCTCTCGGGGCCCCTACTTTTAAGGCTCACGCTTTCTATCTTGCATACTGCCTGGCTTGCCCTGTGTCCTTGACAGAAGCCTGTTTGAACGTCTGGGGCTTAACTTTGATTGAATGTGACAGATGTCACTGAACGTTGGATCTTTTTTGTTTGTCTTGTTGGTGAGGCAGCTGTACTGTATGTTGGGTTTTCCGATTCACTGTCCCTTTGGTGGGAGCCTAGGAGAGCCACAGTGAGGTGGTCAGGCTGTTGGCTTGAAAGGCGAGGTGACCTCCCAGGCACTGGGGCCAGGAGGTTCGGATGTTTGTTAGTTTCTTTAAAAACCTGCAGTGACTTCCTGGCTCCCCGGCAGCCTCCCTTGCTTGCTCGGCTTGAACATCGAGCAGAGACGCTCACCACGTGTGCCTTGTTCATTCCTCTTTCCAGATGGCTAGGTCGACTCTTTGAAATGAGTCCGTTTGAGCCCTGGACCACGAGGGATAAAGTGGAGCGGGTGAGTATGAGGGTGATGAACACTTGCCCGGGGGGATGCCGGGCAGAGAGCCGCGGAGATGGGTGAGTGAGTGCCGAGCTTGCTCACGGGCTCGCCTGGCTTATCTCCACGTGCTTGTCTGCCATCCTCATGTCTGAGGTCAGCCCCTCCCTCGTGCACAAAATGCACCCACGCCCAGCCTCTCCGGGGTCCTATCTTTGGCATTTTCAGTTTTCCTTCCTCCGCTGGATCCTCTCCATCCACGTACAGACAGACATGCCTTAACACTAGCCCTGTGTTTTTTTAAGGCCGAAGTCCCTCCCTGGGCCCGTCGACTCTGGCTGCTGCCCTGTTTGTCTGTGTCCGCGTGCACCAGACTCCTCAGAAGACCTGTCTCTACCTGTGGTTGACAGCTTCTTACCTCCTCCTTGCTTTACCCCACTCCTGGCTTTTATTTCCGTGTCTCCCCGAACGCGGCTCTGTTCCCGGTCACCTGGGGCCTCTGTGCCGCCAACTCCAGCGGTCAGCACTCTGACCTGCGCTCACCCCATCTGTGAGCCGCACTGGGCAGAGGCGCCCCTCCTCTCCTCTTGAAACCCCGGTTTCCACCTGCGCTCTCCACACTCTCTTGCTTCTCGTGCTCACTCGGTCTCCCTGGTCCACCCTCTGTCCCTGGTCTCTGACGGTGGGGACCAAGGGCTCTGTCCTCAGCCCTTTCCTGTCCTTGCTCTTTCTCTGAGCGACCCTCATCTCGCCCCGGGCTCCGGCTGCTGTCTGTGAGCTCTTGGCAGCGGCTTCATTTCCAGCCCTGCATGGCCTCCCTGCCCACCCAGCTGCAGGCCTCACATCTGTTTAGCTGTGTGATAGTTATCCGAAACACGGCTCGTCCGAGAGTACAATGGCAAACCCGCTTCTCTCCTAGCCCCTCTCAGCTCGGTTAGTGATATCACCGTTCTCTCTGTTGCTCAAGCCAAAACTCTGGAAATCCTCCATGATTTCTTCCTTTCCTTACCTGTCTAAACAGTACTGTCCCATCCTTCCTGCTGCGATGGAAATGTTCTGTCATCTCTAGTGTTCAGAAAGTAGCCACGAGCAACAGTGACTGTGGAACGCCTGTAATATGACTAGTGTGACTGCAGAAATAAGATTTGAGTTTTATTAAATTTGTATTGGACAGCACAGGTCTGGCCTGTAGGCAGGTATTGATGGGAAACCAACTGTATGCTAGATCTCACCTCCCTCTTCTTACCTTTTTATTCAGCTTTTTATTATGAAAATGTTTATAATAGCATTGAAAAATTTCCGCTTCCAGAAGGGTAGAGGAAATAGTCATCTCCACTCTACCCTCTCTGATCCAGAAGGGTAGCTCATTCCTTCCTTAGCCTCTGGACCGGCCCCCGCTGCCTCTCGTCCCTGCAGTGCCCTGCTCCCTTTCCATCTCGCTGTCTCCAAGCTGGTCTCCCTCGCTGATCGTTTGCCCACCGCGTGTAGAAGTGTTTGTGTAGAAGTGTTTCTAGGGGGGATACAAAATAAAATACACACACTCTGCCGTCTCTACCTTTGAAAACCTATTGGCCTTTTACCAACAAGCAGCAGCCAGAGTGTCCTCTGAATGTTACTTAAAAGCTAAAATGTTAACAAGATGGAAACATAGTCCTTGGGGAACAGATGTGAACAGGCAGCTGTTATCCCAAGGTGTCCTTTCTATGTTCAGGAAAGATGGGGCGGGAGAACTGATGGCCAGGACGCTTTAGCGTGTCTGACGGATGCGCCTCTTACATTTGTCACTGAGGAAGTGTTGGGGCAGCAGGCTGCTGGGTTTTGGATTTGATCTGGGGAGACGGCTTGACAGCTATTCGGTGGAAGGATGGCAGGCGTGCTCAGGTGGGAGGATGGGGGTGCATGCTGCTCTGGGTGTAGACCGAGCCTGTTCGTTTGCTTGCGGATGAGCCGGGGTCTTTGGAAGCTCAGGGCTCACCCTCCTTTCCTCCAAACAAGGTGGGTTTGGATTTTTAGATCTATCATCAGCATTAGTCAGCCAGGTTAAGTAGAGCTGGAGACAAAGGTTCATGGATTGTCGCTGAATAATCTTGATTCAGCAAAACCGAGGCAGAAAGCTGTGCTCGGAGAACAGGTCCAGGGGATCCTCGGGATGGGCTGGTTTTGCCTCAGCCCCCGTTTCTTTACTGAGCCTCACAGATGTGACGACCTGTCTGCTCCAGCCCAGACTGACTGCTGTGTAACCCTCACCAGAGCCTGTGTTTTGTACTTGCGGATAGACCTTGAGCTGACACTTGCCTTTCCCTCCACAAGCCCTTTTCTGTGGTCTGCTTTCGGTGGTTCCGGGCATCAGCCCCTGCCCCATATCCTTTGAAACCAGTGAAGTCTCAGCAGCGGGACTCAGGCCGGCTTGCGGGTTGGAGTGTTTACGAGGCCAGCACTCCGTGTCCTTGGCCGCTTTTCAGTGCTCTCTGCGCGTCGTGTTTACTCACAGGTTCACATCACAGACATGACCCTGCCTCACCTGCCCGGCTTGGAAGACCTGGGTATTCAAGCCACGCCCCTGGAGCTCAAGGCCATCGAGGTGCTGCGACGTCACCGCACGTACCGCTGGCTGTCTTCTGAGATTGAAGATGTGAAGCCGTCCAAGACAGTCACTGTTTAGTGGCCCCTGAGCTGCCCTTGGTTTTTGGTGTCATTCGGGTCACTAGCGACCAGGCCACCTTTGGCAGAGAATCCTGTACATAGTGCATAAGCGCCCCTATTAAAACATCTGAGATCAAATTCTGTGCCAACATTTTTTTTCTTGATTTACAAAGGGAAAGATTCATCCATCTAGAATTTGAGCATTATTTTCTTTAAATTTATATATTTAATAGTGACACATATATATCTTATTCTCAGAAATGCTGGAGGATTTGAATGTCCTTCTGTCAGGCCACTTCTTGTGAATGTTCCGGAAGATGAGAACCGCTTTTTAAGGTCAGAATATTGTGAAGCCCCTGCGTGATATATGATGCATTTTAATAAACACTAATTGAGAAAAGACACAATGTCCCATAACTAATCTGAACTTATCCACACTTCGGGTATTTTTAAACATTTATCTTAATGATCTCTACGCACATTTAAAATATAGAACATACGTGGAAAACCGTTGTCTGTAGCCGTGGATCCTCCGATGACCTGCGATAATTCCATAGTCCTCCGCCCCGATCTGAACTTGCCGAGGCCTCTACCCGCCTGCGGTTAGGACAGCCTCTAGACGGTTTCAGACACGTGGGTGTACAGGGATGCTGTGCCGTGTAAAGGAGTGCCAGCGCTTCGGAATTAGCACTGTTTGCATGAGTTGTTGACCTCACAGCCAAGATCCAGATGCACAGTTGGTTCAGTGTGGGCAAGTCCCTCAGGACAGTATGATGACAAACTCCCAGGGCTTGTGGTGAAGCTAACGCACCACCTTCCTAGGCGGCCCAGGGATGGTCATTGCAGCCCACTGCAGTGCAGCGCCCCAATCTGCGGCGGGGAAAGGTCGGTGAAAGCCCTATTCATTTATAGTAAGGCCCGTCTCAGCCTTGCGGAGTGAGGAACGTGAGGGCTGAAGTGCATTCTCTCCCTGCCCCCTCTGCATGCTGCAGAATCTTTTGTCCCCCGATGGACAAAAGTGTGCCACGCAAAGTGCGATTTCTCGACCAGAAGCGTCAGCATCCCCTGGGAGCTTGTTGGGAATGCAGGGTCCCAGGCCCTCCCTGACCTGTTGAATCAGGATCTGCATTTTAAAAACGTCCCTGGGAGATTTTTGTGCACAGTGGTGTGAAAAGCACTGATGTGCAGAAACGCTGCATCTCACGAGTGTGACTCCCGTTACTAATTCAAGTGGCGGAGCCCCACCCCAGACCTGCTGAGTCAGAATCTCTAGAGACAGTGATGCATGTCAATTAAATCTCAGTAAAACTGGAGGAAAAAAATAAAACAGTATTACATGATAAATCTGAAAAAAAAAAAAAAAGAATCTGATGAAAGGGCCCAGGAGTTTTATTTTCATTAAACATGCCGGTTTATCCTCATGCACACTAATATGTGAGAATCAGTGTTCTAGGGGAAGGAGTCCAACGCTGCTTCACTTTTTTCCTTCAGTTTAGAGATCTCTTGTTGGTTTGGAGGATACTTCTGCCAGCCGCAAGCCAGCCAGCAGCCACACAGATGGGTGGATTTGATTTGAAAACAAATGATAATTGTGTGATGTACAGTATCTGTGTGTTCTAGCAATGCTATATCTCATCGGTTTGTATCCTAACTCATGATGTTGCATACTTGCTTTCTCTAAAACCATAATTTACCCAAGATGGTTCTTTCCTGTCACACCCAATGCCCCCTTTTTATATTTTGTAATACATCCTTTATTAATTATTCTTTTATGAAAGTTGTATATTATAACCTATCTAACATGTAATCAAAACATAATGCCTTATCTCTCATATAAACAAGGCATTAAAGGAGAATAATACACCCATAATAAAATAACACATACTCCAATGATGATATGTGAGCACAGTTGCACTGAAGGGCATAGTGAAGTGGTCAGCTGCTTGCATCCATGTGGGCAGTCACCATAGGCACACAGGTACACTGGCCTGATGTGGCCAGAAGAGTAGGTCACCCATGCATGATACACTAGCAGCTAATATTTATTGGTCACTAAATGCCAGGACTGTGACGTGTGCTTTACCTGCACCATCTCACGGAATCCTTACCACAACCTGTGATGACCCAAAAGGGTTAAATCAAGGTCAAGTTCACACAGCCAGGGAGTGTTGTGGTGAAGGCTGAATCCAGGCTCCCTGACTTCAGGGCTGCAGAGAGGGTCGGGCTATCTTGGCCACTTAACTGCTGAGGGCTTCATTGCTCTTCCTGATGTCACCATCTGAATGAGTGAGCAGCTTCTTGTAAAGTTCAGAACAAAACAAAATCTAATTTGCCCTAGATTTATATAGTAAATCGCATTCTTAGAAGACTCCACATATATTAACCCTGTACCAGAAATTCCTTATTTCGGTCAAACAGTTAAATTTTCAGTTCAGGTGAGTATAAATGGGTATTTAAGTCACGTGAGATGTTTCAAGTCTTGATTTGTGTGTTCTGACGTACTGTGCTATGTCCACCCCCACTAAATGCCCATAGTCCCCCTCCATCACTGTGATAAACAAAGGTTGCACCCACAGATTTCCGGGGTGCCCTCCAGGGGCTGTGTCACGCCTGCTGAGAACGACCGCTGTGACCCCTGCCGGGGACATCTTTGAAGGTGTGTTGCCATCGTGTCTTGGGAGCTGGGTTTAGGCAAGGTGACCATGGTTTGGTTTTGTTTAAAATTTTTTTAAATTATTTGTTTATTTTAAATTTTATTGGGCTATAGGTGATTTACAATGTTGTGTTAGTTTCAGGTGTACAGCGAAGTGAATCAGTTATACATACACATAGATCCACTCTTTTTTTAGATTCTTTTCCCATATAGGTCATTACAGAGTATTGAGTAGAGTTCCCCGTGCTGTACGGTAGGAAGGTGACCATGTTTTAATGGTAAACCATGGTAAACGTCTGAAACACCATTTGAGCAGAGTGGAGTATTCCCCTGACTTGCTGCCAGCTGTGCAACACGGCACACGGCTCTGTTGGCTTTTCTGTCGGGCCCAGGGCACCCCGTGGTCCAGCCAGCCTTCCCTCTTGACGTCTGATTCTCTCCCCTACAGCACACTCTTCCGTAGAGGACACGCTTGAGGTTCAAAGTGCAAAGGGCCACCGTCGTATCTGTCCATCTCTGAGCGCTAACTTAGCTGGTAAATTAAAGCGTGGACTTCCTGTTCATCGTTTGCCACAAATTAGCACAATATCCAAGCTTTCAGTGGGTGGCTGTTTTGGGTTTCACTTCAGGTCAACCAACCCTAAATGAGGTGCCTTTCTTTTCCATCCCTTATCTCCTTCCTTCCAGAAGCTCCACGTTTTCTGTCTTTTAAAGAAAACTCAGCTTTTTCGGTTTCCTCAGCTCGGTCCCAGGAAGCTCCACCAAGATCTGCTATCTCTGTCCTGGTCACTTGTCCACACGGGACCATCACACCCATGTCTCCAGCACACGCATGTTATTTCCTCAGCTCAAACGATTGTCAAAAGTCCCACCGTTAAAGAATTTCATCCATCCAACTAGTGACAGAGAAGTTAAGGGAAGATGCAGCCCTGAAGTCAGGGAGCCTGGATTCAGCCCTGGCTCCAACACTCCCTGGCTGCGTGAACTTGACCTTGATTTAACTTTTTTAGGTCGTCACAGGTTGTGGTGAGGATCCCGTGAAATCCTGTGAGTAAAGCACACATCACAGCTCGCCGCACAACAGGCCAGTAAATTGGGGACAAGGTGTGGAGGCAGGGAATACGGCTTTATTCGGAAAGCCAGCAGACTCAGAAGATGGCAGACTAATGTCTCCAAAAAACCATCCTATGGGGGTTTGGATGCCAGTTTCTTTTATAGCACAGAGAGGGGGAGGAGATGAGGAAGTAAAGTAAAAAGGTCATAAGTTTTGCAAATATCCCCTGGAATGGCCAGCCTCGGGGAGAGGATGTGTTAATTTCTGCTTTCTTGTAACCACCCACAGGTGGACAGGGTCTGGTTGTTTCCCTGAAGAAGGCACTTTGGTTTAACATTCAGGCGGAAGGGCAGGGTTCCCCAAGGCAGGCCATTATGTAGAGACAGTATCCTTTTAGTGAACAAAAGCAGCAGAAAGCAAAGGTTAAAGTAAAAGAAACAGATCCACCATGTAGTCAGATTTGGCTCTTCCCTGTTACACTGGCATTTAGTGAACAATAAATATTCGCTGCTGGTGTACTTATCATGGGTGACCTACTCTTCTGGCCTTTCTTGTGCCAGCTGATGGGGATATAAGGAACAAGTTGCTTTCTACTCAATGAATTCATTGTTTAGTGGCAGGAAACAGACATATAAACAGTAATCATCGTTAGATTTTTCGGTTTCCCAAAGGGCAGTTTATCAGTTTAGAAATTTTCAAATTATGGAATTTATTGAAGCAATAAATAAAACTAACCTTTAAACTTTTAAAATTTCAGCTCACAATTCTAATTATTTATAAAGCTAGTGAATTTAGCAATTAGTTTTAAGGGTTTCTTATAATTTAGTTACTTGAATTTTCTTAGTTATTTTAAACTCATTTTTAAATTTAATAAATTTTTTGCTACGTTTTGCAACTGACCAATATACAAAGCCTTCCCACATATTTAAACAATTCTAGTAAAGCTAATAATTATATAGATATTAACCTTCAAGTCTGGTAATCATGATACTATTTACAAACGTAGCAAAATTCTCATCCCTTTCAACTTAAAAATCTAAGTCTGAATTAATAAAGTACACAGTTGAAATTGGAATCTTAAGATAAATTTGTTAGACTCCAAAATGCTAAATTCTTAAAAATTACAAATACTTTCAATCCCAAATATGTGCAGTTATCCTCAAATTTAGCATAAACATGAATCGAGATTTGAATTCATTCTGTGTATTTAATTTTAAGTCGTCTGGAGGTTGAAGACCTTTTCCAACTTAGGAAACAATCGTACCATCCCAAGCTTTTAGGAGTTCCCTTCTTAGTGCATGGAGATTGCGTGGGACCAGGGATGTGCCCTGGGCGCAAGATCTGGGATACACATGTCCAGGGTGATTCTTTCCATGGCAAGGAGGGATGAGTTGAGTGTCCATCTATAGGGGCTCATCCTACAGGGGCTTCAAATCCTGCTCTCCTAGGGGTGCATTTGTGGCCCATATTCTCTGGATTCAAGCTGCATATGACCTGATCATCAAAGCTGATTTCAACCACCCCACTTATCATGACATTGTCATTTATACTTTACTTACATGTATTTATCCTGTGATCCTACTCTAAGTTCCTACTCCAGATTCTGGGTGGGCCCTCCTGTATATCTCCCTTGGCTTTGCTTGACGCTGATCTCCGGTGGCCTCGGCCTGCAGCAGCTTGTAGCAGGATTTCGGTTCCCAGCCAGAGATTGAAGTCAGGCCATGGCAGTGAGAATGCTGAATCCTAGCCATGAGACCAGTGGCCAGTGACAAGGTCCTGCCTGTACAGCTTTGCAGAAAATGAATTTCCACAAAGAAACAGAAAGTAGCGAAACAAGTAAAGTGTTTATTAGGAGGAAAAAAGAGTATGTGTGGATAGACACATGGGTGGGCTGAGAGAGAGAGTCGTGCCCTCGTGGTAGTTTGAATCGCTTATATGGGGCATTTCGTCCAGGTTTCCTTTGGCCAATCATCTTGCTTTGCCTGGTTCTGAGTCCGTATTTGGTTTATCTCAGGGTCCTCCCATGTATGCGGGCGTATCTCTTAGCCAAGATGGATTCTAGCGAAGAGACCTATGGGTTGGGTGACATCACTCCCTTTTCGACCTCCAGGAAGCCTTTCTGTGCATGTATAGTTGGGAAGGTCTCCTTGACCTCGAGAACGAGAACTATGTGGTCTCTTATCTAGGCAGGGCTTAGCTCCTCCTCGTCTTCATCTTGGAGTATCTGTCCACAGGGGACAAACTCCAGCTGTTCAGCCTGGGGCCCATCTATCTCCTGCCTCAGCTCTAAGGTCACATTGAACTTTATCCTAAGGACAAATAGAAGTTCTAGAGTGGAAGTATGTATGGCATACCTGTGAAGGGCTCTGAGAGCTTGAAGAAGAAAACCACCAAAAATGGATTTCTAAAGCTGTCTTGAGGATAACCAGGGGACAGGTGTGAGCTTGTGTGGGAGCGTTTGGGTGAGGAGGGAGCAGTCACTGAGCGTGAAGAGAACAGCGTGAGCGATACACTGGGGGCTCAAGAGATGCACTGGGGTGTGAGAGGCAGGTGGTTACAGGTGTTGGGGGAGGGGAAGGAGAGAGGAGTTTAGTCCTTACCTTGGGGGTGATGCCCAGTGGTTTAGCAGGTAAGCTCTATACAAAACTCCACCTCTTAGCTGGGAGACAAATCCCTAACCTCTCTTTCTCAGCCTCAATTTCCTTGTCTGTAAAATGGATGTGATGATAATAATACCTACAAACACCTACATCGGAGGATTGTGGTGAGGAATTAAATGAGATAATGCATCTAAAGTGCTGAGCCTGGCACACAGTAAATACTAAGTAAATGTTAGCTGTTATCATTTAAGGTAGCAATGCCATGACTGAGTCCATACATTCATTTCCTGACTTAATAAGTAATAGCTGCCTTTCTTAAGGCAGGGAGGGATCCCTATTTTCAAAATAATGGAAACAGCTGCTTCATGAAGGTAACTTATCCCATGAGTAAGTGGCTGAGCTGGTTCTGACTTAAGGACACTCAGGAGAAAGACACGCTCATGATCTCAGAGAGACAGCAGTGAATGGTGGCTTGAAGCAAGATCTTATTAGTTCCCTGCTGAGGGATCGAACCTGGATAGCCTGGATGAAAACCAGGAATCCTAGCTGCTAGACCAGCAAGGGCTAGAGGCTAGAAGCAAAGTTTCCCTGACTTTTACCCCTGCTTGAAAGCAAGCTTGTTTCAAGGAGGCAAAAACTGTAAAAACAGGTACAAAGTTTATTATTAGAGACACAGCACAACATGTGGGAGAGCTCACAGAGAAACAGTTTCTTTAGTTAAGACAGAGCAAAGCAGAGATACACACCAGAGAGGAAGGGTGTGGGCATCCTCCCTAATGAAGAGGAGCGCAGTAAAAAGGCGGTTAAGGGGCTTCCCTGGGCTTCCCTGGTGGCGCAGTGGTTGAGAATCTGCCTGCCAATGCAGGGGACACGGGTTCGAGCCGTGGTCTGGGAAGATCCCACATGCCGCGGAGCAACTGGGCCCGTGAGCCACAACTACAGAGCCTGCGCGTCTGGAGCCTGTGCTCCGCAACAAGAGAGGCCGCGATAGTGAGAGGCCCGCGCACCGCGATGAAGAGTGGCCCCCGCTCGCCGCAACTAGAGAAAGCCCTCGCACAGAAGCGAAGACCCAACACAGCCATAAATAAATAAAAATTTAAAAAATAAAAATTATTAAAAAAAAAAAAAAAAGGCGGTTAAGTCCTTTATATAGGGCAGTTCCTCCGGGTCTTTGTTTACCTTTGGCCAATAATCTCATTTCTTTTCCGCCTGCCCTGCCCTAGGGCACTCCCCAACATGCGTGCACAACTTTTTTCAAGATGGATTCCCGCCCGGAGGCCTATAGGGAGGTGGGGGGAGGCTTGTCACCACCTATTCTGGGGTGGAGCCCCCTCCTTTTTGACCCCTAAGGAGCCGTTCTGTGCATGTGCAGTGTCTCCCTTGCCCCAAGGATGGGAAATATGTGACCTCTTGATCTTTTGCTCAAGCAAGGTTTTAGCCCCTCTCTGTCCCTGCCATGACTGCTATCTTAAAGTGTCCACAGGAGACAAAGTCCAGCTATTTACCCCGTTCCTGTTGTTATTTCCATAAGTACAAACAGGAGACTGGTTGTAACTAGCCTAGAGCCCACCTGCCTCCTTCTTCAGGAAATGTAAACAGGAGGCTAGTTGTAAATGCCTAGCCTGGAGCCCATCTATCTCATGCCTCAGACACAGTGATTTAATTCTGGAAGGCTATGGGGTGCATGGGAGGTGGAGGGAATGGAAAGCAGAGTTGAAGACAGGCCTAGGCACCTACTCGGCACTCTATAAATATTGGTTGAATGAATGAATTGATGAATGAATGGGGTGGGGAGATTCTTTCCTTATTCTTAGGTGAAAACTCCATCTGACCCCAAATTGTTCCGGTCTTGTTCAGGTAATAATCATTTCAATTTTGTAAAAAAACCTCAAGATATAATAGGCTCTATTTGGTCATCAGGATGCCCAGTGTCGTGTAATCTTTCAAATTCTAGCTTGGTACCCTAACTCTCTTCTCTGCCCCCCAGCTGGGGTCCAGGAAGATAGTGTGCTTGGTACTTTTTACAGCCTTCACTTATTTTCATCCCCAGTTTGCCAACAGAGGCTGTCCTCTCTCTGGGACTGGGCCAAGGGGGGCCGGGGTTGGGGGGGATTGGAGAAAAGGGTACAGTCTTATGGGGTGAAGATCTTTGCTGACTTTAGATGTCTGAAGCAGCAGGTGTTTGGAGCTGAGTGTTGTGAGGTATTTTCACAAAGATGATGGTTTGGGTGGTAATTGAAGCTGTAGAAGTACATGTTACGGAGGATACAGTATCGTATTCATAAAACATCACCCATTAACACCTTAGCACAAATGATGGTAGCTACACCTCACTGATAAGCATGTGAATAAGGATGAATAATTTATGGAGGTGATGTGTGTTGGGAGTGTTGGGTGGAAGCTGCCCTAAGAAATTTGAATTATGGGACGTCCCTGGCAGTCCAGTGGTTAAGAATCCGCGCTTCCAATGCAAGGGGCGCGGGTTCGATCCCTGGTCGGGGAGCTAAGATCCCGCGTGCTGTGTGGCGCGGACATAAAAAAAAAAAAAAAAAAGATATTTGAATTAAAGAGCTGTAAGGTAATTTAGAGATTATCTATGCCAATCTGTACATTTTGAAGGAACTGAGTAAAAACGAGAGAAATGACAGCTCTGTAGGATCTGGGTGGACAAACGCTTCTGAGTCCAGGCAGTCCGTAAATAGGACAATGGGAAACAGAAACATAGGGGAAATTTTGTGCTTCTATGGAAAACTGCATTGTCTGGAGTCTAGACTGGATGAGGTCCAGGTTAGCTGATTCTGATTCTAAGGAGCTGCTTTACAACTCTGTAAGCCGTAGATAACCAATAACAATGCTGTTGACTAAAAAAATATACTCACCACCTAAACGTTGGGAGTTATGTTTTATTTGGTGGGAATTTTTTGGACTTCAAGCCCAGGAGGCAGCATCTCATGTAACCCTGAGAAAACTGCTCCGAGGAGGAGGCGAGGGGAGAGCTAGGATATAGCAGTTTTGCAACAAAGGGCAAGTAGTAGGAACAAAAGGTTACTGTTAATAAAAGAAAACTAGGTATCTCAGGTTAAGGAATGTAGCGCTTTTCTATGTATGGGAAGATGCAAGAGTCTGGGCTCACTGAAATCATTCCTTTGATATGCACCTCAGCTATCTGGGGCGAGTATCTTGTGTTTTCACAACCTGAGTCTCCTCAGGGCTCACTGCAGGGAGTGGCTGCAATCTGATGGCTGCTAGATGGCAGATATTCTTTGTTTCCTTCCTGAGTTCCCTCAGGGCTCACCAGTTCACTGTTGGAGGGCTGCAATCACTGATGATTATGACATCTTTGTTTACTGATATGGCAGGCAATATTCTATTTATCAATGCAAAATAATTCTTGTCTATATACATGTAAATTCTGCCATGAAGGTTCAGCTGACCTGTCTCCCCCAGTTTTGCCTCCAATGGCATGTTTATTTCAAGATTCCTGAGCTTTGTTTTTGTTTTTTTGTTTTCAAGATTCCTGAGCTTTGGATTCTCCTTTGTACTGGCTGTAACACCTCCCCATTCTCCTCATGAATGAATTAAACACAATCTTTAATGTGTTCATTTTTATATCTGCAGGAGAGTCATGACTGTTACCCTTGCTTCACAATTATCCTTTAACAAAAGGACAAAAGGACGGTGGGGAATATGGGCAGCTCCCAGGTCCTGGCCAGCTCCCTCCAGAAGATTATTTCCAGATGGGGAAGTCAGTCAGTGTTACCAGATCTTCAGCTTTTCAAGGAAAGCTGAAAATTTTTCAGCCTTTTTTTTTTTGTAAATGTGTGAAAGCTCTTTATTTTTAAATATTGACAACTGAAAAAAAAAAAGGCAAAAAAAATAAAAAATCTGTGTGTCCCCAAGGAAACTCACCAGTGGCCCTGTTAGGGGAACGATGGACTGAAACTGCCCTCCCTGACCAGGCAAGAGAGTAACCACTTGCACGAGTTATCTCACGACAGGAGGTCCTGGTAAGGAACGAAGACCTAACAAGCTACCACCAACCAGAAGAATTCGGGAAAGGTCAAAAGGAGAGAGACTCCAGTCCATGTGTCCTACCAACCTCCCAGAATCCTTCTCGCTGGAATCCATCCTGGCTGAGCCACGCGCGGGCCACCAGGAAGGACCCTGAGTCAGAATGATTGGCCGGAGACAACCCGGAAACTCACCCCATCACCATAAAACCCAAGACTGCGAGCCACGCGGCAGAGCAGTTCTTCTGGGTCCCCTTACCCTGCTAGTCTCCGCCCGGGGGTGCCCCTTCCCAATAAAGTCTCTTGCTTTGTCAGCACGTGTGTCTCCTTGGACAATTCATTTCCAAACGTTAGACAAGAGCCCACCCTCGGGCCTTGGAAGGGGTCCCCCTTCCTTCAATAGCCCCACCCGGCCTTTGGAAACCTGGACCCAAGGGGGACCACATGCTGACCTGAAGCAGACCCAGGGCTCCCAAATCTATTTGCTCATCCTGATGGCAAACCAGTGACAAAGCTATCACTCCATCTTACAGGACAGCTGCAAAGTAGCCAGGTACAGAAATGAATGGCAGCGGCAGGACCAGACCCAGCTTTGCTACCCAGCGCTGTTTTCCCTCCAACTGGGAACAGTGAGAGCCGCAGGAGGAAAGGACAGGTGGTTGCCCTTCACAGTTTTGCCCAGGGCCAGCACGAACCTGAGCCTGTGAGGTCCTCAAGTTTCCAAAAAATGTCAGCCTGGAGATCCTTTCCCAGAGCGGGATGGGGGGATTTTCAAAGAAGCTTCAAAACCCTCAGTCTTCTCCAAATGATTTTTTTTTTTTTTTCAGTGCCAACTAAAGAAATACTCCTAGGTTCTTTAAGCCTAATTTTTAGATTCTTTCTCAAAGACAGTCCTAATCTAATGATTGTAAATCAAAATGGAAACAAATCCATGGATGAACTATTTGGAAAACTGGCAGGATCGTAGGGTGGATAAAAAAGCCTCTGCACTTTTGAGTTCCCCTAATGAGTTTCATGATCAGAGCGCATAACGTGTTCATTCATTCATTCGTTAAAAAAGTTACTGCCTTCCCACCAAATATGCCTAACACTGCACTAGAGTCTACTTGGTATATCAAATACGTATGTAACCGAACAGGACCCTATGGGGTCTTCCCAGGACAGGCCTCCCCCATATCCTCTGCTTTAGCTCCTCTCTGAAGGACCTAGTAACAGTACTTGATGCACATTTCCTGAGTTGTTTGGCAGATGTGAAAACCCCCCACCAAACGGAAGATGTTAACTGCTTGATGACCGTGAGCAAATAGCCCCAGGCCTCCTGGAGCCCAAGGACTGATAATGTTAACCCCTGTGACACCGCCCTGTTACCTCACCATCAGCCAATCAGAGAATTTTGCACGAGCTGATCACATACCCTGCGACCCCCTCTCACCTGGCTTTTAAAAATGCTTCTTTGCCGAAACCCTTCAGGGAGCTCAGGGGTTTTTAGGGCATGAGCCACCCATCTCCTTGCATTGCCCTGCAATAAATCTTTCTCTGCTCCAAACTCCCGAGGTTTCAGTTTGTTTGGCCTCACGGTGCCTAGGGCACAGGAACTTGTGCTAACACATATAAGACTCTCTCTGCCCCATTTCATTCACTCATGTAAATGTGATGGGCAAGATCCTGAGTTAGGCCCATGACAAACTATTATCTGCATTTTACAGTCAAGGAAAGCAAAGTGAGCTACCCAAAGCTGCACAGCTTCTAAGTGGCAAAACATCTTTTAAGTCCAGAGGGCTAAACCTGGATCACATGGGTTTTGTGGGGTCATAACCAGATACTTTCAAATAAAAACAAACCAAATAAAAGCAGAGCATATGAACTGGTAACCACTGATAAAAATAAAACAAACCTGTCCACAACCCTGGTTCAATTGCCTTCAATGAGTATTGCAACGTTTTCTATTCAGTTCAATTCAGCTGAACTTTCATGACACTTTAAACATGGAAGGTGGTGTTTAAACTGGACTTTGCAGGATCAGTAGGAGTTCGCCACACCGTGAAGGGAGAGAACAGGGGAAGGACATTCCGGGCAGGGAAAACAGACAGACACAGGGCGAAGAAGAAGCTTGGCTGGACAAACAGCTGAGGTCAGTCACGCAGGCCCGTAGAGCATGTTAGGGTGCTTGGACCTCATCCCACTAGAAACAGGAGCCACTGAAGGGCTTGAAGCAAAACAGCAACATCAGATTTGCGTTTGGAAGGATCACTCTGACCACACTGTGTGGAGAGGATCAGAAGGGGACAGAACTGGAAGCAGGGAGACCAGCAGGCTCTGGGGAGTCACCTAAGCAAGACATGATAGTGGCTGGGAAGAGTGAAGGCAGAGAAGGAGACTGGTGTGAAAGATACTGAGGAATCAAGGATGCTTCCAAGGTTTCTGGCTTGGGAACCTGGCTGGTTGGTGGTACCATTGTCCAAGGCATGGACTGAAGGAAGAGGAGCAGATTTACTAGGTGAAGAATATGAGTTAACTTTTGGGTGTATCAACTGGAGGTGCCTGGGGAACGTCCAAGTGGAAATATCCAAAAAGCAGAAAGATATTTGACTAATAAGCCTATGAAAAAGGGCAGTATAATTGGTAACCAAAGAAATATAAGTATAAATGACAATAAGCTATTTCCTGCCTATCATATTAGTAAATAATAATAATAATAATTATTATTATTATTATTATACAGAATCTGCACAGATCAGTGATATGGTAATCCTCTATACTGCTGGGAGGGTGAGGTGGTGGTATATAAAATGAAATGAAGAGCACTTTGGGAATACGTACGAAAATAACACTGCAAGGGATTTACCTTAGGGAAATAATCTTGAATGGAGGCAAAGAATTAAATTTTGCTTCAAAGACGTTTATCGTTGCATTGTTCATAGTTGTAGAAAATTGGAAATATCAGCCAACCGTCAAGGCTTGGATGAATGACTGTGATAAAATTCCATTCTACTATTCAAAATAAGGTTTTTGAAGAGTACTAAATGGAAAAATACTCAAATATATCATTAAATTGGAAAAAAAAAAAGCAAGTTAAAACTTCACATGATCCCATTTTTATTTTTAAAAATGTTTTAAAAAGTGACAGGAGGGAGGTAATCAAAATGTCATCTCTGGTTCTCCCCAGGCGTTGGGATTACAGGCGTTTTAAGTATTTGTTTGATTTTGCTTCTCTTTATTTTATAAGCTTTCTGTAATGTTTGACTTTTATAATAATAAAACTAATAAATACGATAATAGCAACAAAATTAAATTGTAAAAAGCTGTCATAGCTATTTTAAAGAGCATTGCCAGAACATGATGGTATTTAAACACTGATGCCAGCGTGGACCAGGTAAACTGAAAACGGAAGGACAAGCCTGGAGTACGAGGGCAGGGTTCATCATTCGGTTGAAACTGTAAACAATTTTTTGCTGTTATGTTTATACATTCGTGTATTTTCTATGACAAGGCTCTCATCAAAAGTTGTTCCTCAGATAAGCATCAAGTATTGATGCCCAAGAGTAAGTAAAAATTCTTTTAATAAGGAAAGAAACACGTATGGTTGGAGATAAGCAGAAGCTTCTGGAAATATGGTTTTCTTCACAAGTATTCTAGGAAGACCGTCTTCAAATATTAGAATATTATTGGTTTCAATATTTTGTGGGGAGAGCAGCCTAATACTTTCTTCAATAGATATCTCCCTTCTGTGGCAGGTTATATATGAAACAGATAAAAGCAAGATACTCCATGGGGGCAGGAAGCGGTGAGGGGGGTAGAGGGTCTGGGGCTCTGCTAGCCTGTTGTCCACCTTCTAGCCTTACAATCAGCCGCGAATGCATCTGTATGGGGTCCCTAGTCTTCTCAGAGGTAGTTGGAAGAACCCTTCAGAGCAATAGGGTAAAAAAGCTATGCTCCCTGGAAAGGTAGAACTAGGCTGAAGACTGGGAGGAAAGTGTGCTGATTGTGAACTGCCCAGACTGGGGACGAGTGGTCCAGGAAGGCTTCACCTCCAGCTGTAGGCAGTGAGAGACGGGACACAGGGGAGGAGAATTCAGTTCTTTCCCAGGACCCACTTCAGCCCTGAAACACAGAGCTTTTCAAAGAGCTACTCTACCAGTTTGAAAGCCGTGCTGTCACTTGCAGAACGAACCAGCTAGATTTAGAATCGAGCTGAGATACCAATCACAGGCACACATGCGCACAACTAAAATATGTGTCTATTGTCTCCTACTTAGGCACGTAAGGGGTGAGAAAATTTATAGGTTGTAGCTCCAGAGGGGTGGAGGGGAGCCTATTCCTAAAGAGCTAGAAATATGACAAAATCCCTAATGAAGATTTTGCAAACATTTCCCTTCCTCCCCCTGCCCGTTCCCCCCACCAATAATAATCCCATTGTGGCAACATTAAAAATGGCTAAGAGAAATCACAGCAGTGGTTACAGCTGTCCCAGAAGCATCCCATAGCCCAGGCTTCCTCCCACCCATAGTGGAAATAGTGTCACTGAACCTGGCTTTGGGTCTCCTCGATCAACGTGCAGCAAAGCCAATCTACTGACACCAGGTTGTGGTGAAGGAAAGTACAGCGTTTATTGCAGGGCCGAGCAAGGAAAAGAGGCAACGCATGCTCAAAAGACCCAAACTCCCTGATGGTTTTCAGCAAAGGGTTTTTAAAGGCAACATTTTGGGTGAGGGTTGCAGCTTGTGGTCTCTCTTCTGATTGGTTGTTGGTGGTGTTTTGAGAATCTTAATCATTAAACTTCTGGTTCCAACTAGTCTGGGGTCTATGTTTTTGTGGTCAGCATGTAGTCAGCATCATCCACCTGGGTGGTGGTCTCAGTTTTTGCAGAACAACTCAAAGATATGTGTCAGATGGTTACGTACATCCCTTGAGGGGGAGCTAGGACTCTGTTTTATCACTGAACTATTGCTTAAGCTCTCATTACTTTTCTTGCTTAACTGCTTTTCCTTTGTTCCTGCATTGCCTCACTTCCCTAATTAGTAACTGCTTGGATCTGCTCTTCGGAACTCAGGGAAAGCCTAGGAGACCAAAGCCTTTTTCTACAAACAAGAAATGGGACATGGAGCGACTTTGGTACCAGGGAGGGCCCTGCAGGGTCCTGCTTGGTTCCAATAACAATGTCCATTCCTCCCATTGCACAGAAGCACAAGCACACGCATACCACCACCAGTGGCATCACCACCACACATGTGGAGTCCACCCATCACCTGTGGATGCTTCTCTCACCGCTTCTTTCCTGCCTTGAAGATGTTGTGCACCATCCCAACTTTGGATGAAATATGATACCCGTCTGGCTACTGCTAGACCGAAGTCTGTAGCTAAGACCTTCCAAAGAAGGAAGAAAAGAAAGAGAGCACCAGGGCATCCTTCCAAACATTTATTTAACAGCTTCTCTGGCTCTCTCATGTTCCTCCAGAGACTTCAGAAAAAGAAAAATTTCCTGGAGTTTCTAATTGCCTTTATTTTTATTATGAGGAGGCATATGCTTTAATTGCATCATTAAAATCTTTCACTTTGTTAATTATACAATATCGTGAATATTCACATAAAAATCTTTTTATGGACAGAAGTTTTCACTTTTCTTGGGTGGTACCTAGAAGTGGAATAGCTAGATCATATAATTAACTTTAGGAGCGAGTGTTCTATAAATGCCAATTAGGTCATGTTGATTGTGTTATTCAGATCTGCCATATCATGATTACTGTGATAGGAAGGAAGATGCATAGAGGGGCCCTATGATCTCCACTCCCTGGTGTTACTTCCATGATTAAATTATGTTACGTGACAAAGAGGCTTTCATAGATGCAATTGTAGAAGACCAAAATATGCCACCCCAGAATATGCCTCCTTGTCATAAGGATGATTTTGAACTGATTATTTTGAGAAACAGAAGACACAGGAGAAGCTCTGAAACTAAAGTAGAAGTTACCCTTTTACAAGAGGAGTTTACATTTACAAAGGAAATCTCTGTTTGTAAGAGTTTCTCCTTCTCTGTACCTGGAAGAGAAAGATGACTAGATCACAAGAGACTCTTATCAATGGATAAGGTACCAGCTTAAGTCTGCATAACTAGTCTTACTTTTATTTACCTTACTTTTCCTGATCACTCCCATAACTGGCCTCCCCCACACCCTTCTTTCTCTGTTTTTAGCTGAAGACGACGATATTTAAGCCTGAATTCTAAGCCCATTCCTTGAGGATTACTCATTTCTCTGGTTATCTCTCCCAAGAGCTATACATGTAATAAACTTTAGTTTGTTTTTCTCTTCTTAATCTGTATTTTATTATAGTAACCCCAGAACTTAGAAGGCTAAGGGGAAGATATTTTTCCTCCCCTACACAATTAAAATGACTTATCAGTTGACCTTAAGATTAGGGAGGCTATCCCAGTGGACGTGCTCCATTTACATGAACTCTTTAAAATCAGACAGTTTTCCCTGGCTAGTAGCGGAAGAGGAAGTCAGAGAGACTTCAAGTGTGAGGAAGAGGTGCTGGCTTTGAAGATGGAGGGGCCCAGGTGGCAAGGGAAGCAGGTAGCTTCTAGTTGCTGAGAGTGGCCTTGATTAACAGCCAGCAAAGAAACAGGGACCACAGTCCTACAGCTTCAAGTAACTGAATTATGCCAACAATCTGAACGACCCTAGAAGTGACTTTCCCCAGAGGCTACAGAGCCCAGAGTGGCTGACACCTTGATTTTGGCCTTGTGAGACACTTGGGAGAGAACCCATTTAAGACCACCCTGACTTGTGACTTACAAAACTATGTTGTTTTAAGCCACCTCTTTGTGAAAATTTGTTATGCAGCAAGAGAAAACTAATACATGTACTAACTTTTTGTTCCAATTGTTTTATCACTTATTCTCTCCAGGATTGTAGATTTGCCTATTTATCTTTAGTTATGACAGTTTTTGCTTCATGTATTTTGATGCTCTAAGGTTCACATACATGTAAGATAGTTATGCCTTCCTGACTGATTGACCCTTTTGTTGTTATAAAATTTCTACTTCATCTCTGATAATACTCCTTGTTTGGAAATCTTCCTTGTCTGGTATTAACATAACCACACCAGGTCTCTTCTCTCCAAGAAGATATAACAATGCTTAATGTGTGTGCACCTGACAACAGAGTGTCAAACCACATGAGGCAAAAACTGATAGAACTGCAAGGACAAATAGATTAATGCACTATTATACTTGCAGACTTCGGTGCCCCTCTGCATATACTGAACAGATCTACCAGGCAGACAATCAGTCAGGACATAGTTGAACTCAAAAACACCATCAATCAACTGGATATAATTGACATCTATAGGATACTTCATCTGACAACAGCAGAATACACATTCTTTTCAAG
The DNA here is from genome assembly GCF_028564815.1 of Eubalaena glacialis. Taxonomy (NCBI): domain Eukaryota; kingdom Metazoa; phylum Chordata; class Mammalia; order Artiodactyla; family Balaenidae; genus Eubalaena; species Eubalaena glacialis. The sequence continues at coordinate 112,507,111 of NC_083726.1, read as the reverse complement.
GTTGTGTAGGACATTCACCAGGTAGACCACATTCTGGGACATTAAACTCACCTTCACAAATTTAAAAGACTAGAAATCTTACAATGCATACTCTTAGATCACAGTGGAATTAAAATAGAAAGATAGCTGGAAAAATCCCTAAATACATGGAGATTAAACAACATAGTTCCAAATAACACAAGGGTCAAAGAAGAAATCTCAAGAGAAATTTTAAAGTGCTTTGAACTAAATTGAATTGAAAATATAATTCATCAAAATTTATGAGATACAGTGAAAGCAGTGCTGAGAGGGAAATGTATAGCATTGAATGCACATAATAGAAAAGAAGAGGAAGAGTCACATGGTGACCGAGTTGGGGAAATGGTGGCTGTAGGAGCGAGCAGGCTTGGGGTGGAGGGGGCAGCACAGAGGAAGCATTTATGACCTTCTACTGTGAGGTGAAACAAATAAAGAAGAGAGATTCAGTTCTAAAGTCCAAAACTGAGATAGAAAGATTGACTTGTCCTGGTTCCTCCTACTTCAACTTGAACCCTGATGTTCTTCAGATAGATCCTGAAGTGACAGATGAAGAAATAAGAAAGTAGTTTCAGCAGTTATTCATATTGGAGCATCCTGACAAAAAAGAGGGTGATGCTGATGGAGCACAAAACCCTTTTGAAGCTGTGGACAATGTTTACAAGTTGCTACTGGATCAGGAACAAAAGACGAGGGCCCTGGATGTAATTCAGGCAGGAAAATAATACCTAGAACACACTGTGAAAGATTAAAAAGGGCAACTAAAGAAGGAAGGAAAACCTACAAATGTGGAGGAGGAGGATCTCAAGCTGTTCAAACAAGCAGTGTACAAACAGACCATAAAACACTATGCTGAGCTGGAAATTAAAAAGAAAGAGAGAGAAACCAAAGAGATGCATGAAAGGAAATGAATAAGGGAAGAAGAGATTGCAGCTCAAGAAAATGGGGTTTTTTTATTTTTTTTATTTTTTTTATTTTTGGCTGTGTTGGGTCTTCGTTTCTGTGCGAGGGCTTTCTCTAGTTGCAGCGAGTGGGAGCCACTCTTCATCGCGGTGCGCAGACCTCTCACTCTTCATCGCGGTGCGCGGGCCTCTCACTATCGCGGCCTCTCTTGTTGTGGAGCACAGGCTCCAGACGCGCAGGCTCAGTAGTTATGGCTCGCTCAGTAGTTGTGGCTCCCGGGCCTAGTTGCTCTGCGGCATGTGGGATCTTCCCAGACCAGGGCTTGAACCCGTGTCCCCTACATTGGCAGGCAGATTCTCAACCACTGCGCCACCAGGGAAGCCCAAGAAAATGGTTTTTAAAAATCATTTTTTTCTCTTTTTTTCTTCACATTGGATAATTTCTATTGATATGTCTGGAAATTTATGACCTTTTTGTCTGAAGTTGCCAATTTGCTATTAAGTCCACCCAGTAAATCTTTAATTTCAGATACTATAAATTTCAATTCTAGAATGCCCATTTGGTTCTTTTTTAGTTTCTAGTTTTTCCTTGAGATTTCACCATCTCTACATTCATTATGTCCATCTCTTTCTTTAAATTCTTGGACATTTTAATAATAGCCATTTTAAAGTCCTAGTGTTTGAATTACCACATCTGAGTCATCTTCTGGTGGGTTTCTATTGACTTCTGTTTTAATGGGTCACATTTTTCTGCTTCTTCACATGTCCAGTGATTCGTGATAGTATCCTTGACATTGTGAATGAATCCTTGTAAAGCATCTGTTATATTGTTTTCCTTTAAAGAATGTTGAATTTTGTTCCGACTGTTAATATACTGGAAACTTAGTTTGATGTTGTTGAGACCTGCTTTTGGGCTTTGTTATAGTGGGTTTAGAGTGGCCCTTACCCTAGGGCATGGTTCTCACATGTAAGCAGTGGTCTTCCTATTGTCTTAACAGGATACCCAGGGTGTTCACTAAGATGTCTCCATTGTGACTCAGCCAGAATTCCTGTATCTGCTAAGACTGTGTGACCTCTAGTATCTTTGTTATGTCTTAACCCTGTAGCAGTTATGCTAGGCTAGACCTTGTGGAGTTTCTCCCTGGGCTCATTAAACCTATCCCATGTCTGGGAATCTGGAGGGAATCCTCAGAAATCATCCTCTTTCTAGGTAGCTCCTTTAATTTTGGTACCCTGCACTGAAATTTACAGATGCTTTAGCAGCTCCCAAATTTAGCTCTCTGACTCCTCAGCTCAAGAGACTATCATTCTCTGCCTGGGGCTGACCATCCTATGCCATAGTTGCAAAATTGTCCCCAGATCAAGAGATGGGGTAAATGTAGGACTCAACTCATGCTTCCCTCTCTCAGGGATCACAGTTATTTGCTGCCTATTGCCTGAAAACAGGCATCTCATATACTTTGTTCAGCTTTATAGTCTTGGCAGGAGGGAAACTCTGATTCCAATTACTCCATCATAGCTGGAAGCAGACGTTGATTCCAGAAAGCCAAAAAAAAAAAGAAGAAAAAAAGAAATTATGGTGCTTTTCCATCTATTTTCAGCTGATTCTTCAGTAAATTTAATGTAAGGTAGAGATACCCCTTTCTCAACTCATCAAACTAACCTTCATTTGCCTGAAATTCCAGAATACATTTTCTTAAGTGCTTCTTCCAATTTTTTTTTTCAAATGGATAGCTTCACCTTGAATTATTTAAAGTCTCACTGGAATGCCTAAATGAAACAGAAACTGAGCTGTTGCTGGCAGGTGGCAGCTGGTAAGTAACGTAGTGCTTCAAATCATCATCCATCAGATAACATTTGAAGAACTGAATTTAAAGGCTTATGAAAGTGAATCGCATAGACAAGTGTGGGCTGCCTAAAAATTGCGTCTACTCTAGTTCTGATGGTAATGGCCAAGACTTCCCTACCAGGTCACTGATGCAACTCACAATCAGGTGTGGTAAAAAAAAAACCCCAAAACTCATGTTTTGGTTGTGATTCCAGTTCCCCTCTTCTTTTGCTGTTTTGTTCTGCAATCTGTATTGGTCTATTTTCCAGGCTAATTTTTTTCCCTTGGGCCAATTCTGCTCTTTTATAGATACTCAGGGCTGGTGAATAATTGCAAAGAATTCTGTTGCTCTGCCAATTCTCCAAGTTAAATGTTTATCAATTTTATTGACTACACCGTTGTCTCTTCCTAATTATGTACAAATGTATTAGGTTTTATGATGCTAATTCTGCAGCACGATTCTCTTTCCTCTGTTGCTATGGTGAAAAAGATTTGTCTAAGCCTCTTGATTATTGGTGGGAAAGACCACCTTTAAAGTGGGTTTCTTACTCAACAATTTTGCTTACCTTATGATTTTTTGGGGGGGTCTTACTATGTCATATCTTCACTCCTGGCTGAGCAGCTGAAGTGAAAAACTATTGTCATGGAACCCTTATTTCTGCATCATATATAGACTTTAGCATAATGATAAATATATAGGCAACCAGTCCAGGAGGTCAGGAAGGACGTTAGGAAATGGATATCTGTGCAAAAGAAAAACTCTGCAGATTATCAGTACTAACCCCCAAAACTATAGCATAAAAAAGTATGATTAAAACACTGAAACAAATACAACCTGATCCAGAGTGGATATCACTTAACCTTCTGATTCTCAGTTTCCTTATCTGTGAAATGGGCTAATAATCCTTGCATCAAAGGATGGTTATGAAGACCAGATAAGATCATATACATACAGTGCCTAACACTGGCTGGCCCACAGAAGGTGCTTACAAAATATTTATTTCCTTTTTCCCTCCAACACATGTTCACAATCGACAAATAAACTTTTTCTTAACCACTGTTATCAACCGTATTCCTTGTCAGATGAATGAATCCTCTGAAATTACACAGATATTTGTAACCGATTAAGAAACGGTACAGTTTAATCTCTTGAGAACACATTATCCCCAAATGAGCATAAAATGAGCAGAAATTTTAGGGATGAAATATGGGCGGGGAAGGAGCTTCCTTCCAAAAAGTCAGTATTATGATCAACAGAAGTAATCCATTCTGAAATATTTACTGTCTGGTTTGAGGTTTTATGCAAAGGGAAAGAAGAGATAGACATTATTAATGATTGAATCACCATTTTTCCCCCAGTAGGTTTTAAGACACTATAAACATAAAATTTCCCATGCTTAAATGTTTTATTGTTATGTTTAATTACAGTACATTTCTACTCTCAAAAATGTTATTAATTTCCTCTGAGCAAATTTTCTGTCCTTGATCTTGCCTTAGAGCTTCAGAGCCAAATTTCCATTTTCTCTCTGGACATACCTGATCTTGCAGAGGCCTTTCAAATGAAACATATACCTAGTTGACCTAAATATCCCCGCCCCCATCTATTCTCCCTCTTTGTAGACCCTGTATTATGGGCACTACCAAGCACACGATTGCTGAAGCTGGAAACCTCAGAGTTCTCTTTCACTGCTTCTTTCCCCTCAGCCTCTATTTTCAGATGGCTACCATGTCTGATACATTAAAATATCTTTAACTTATAAATATTTTCCATTACGAAGTTGATAGGACCATATCAGAGAATAATTAAAAAATAGAAAAAGAAAATTAACTGTCTACATTTCTACTACCTTAATGCTACCATTCTGATCATTTCAGCATATTTCCTTCCAGTCTTTTTCCTTGCATTTCTGTTTGGTTCTCTCATTTTAGTTTTCCTCTTTCCTTTTTTGAGTATTTTCTTACTTTCTGGTACTACAAAATGCTTCAGGTTCATCTCATATTTTCTCTGCCCCAGAATCAATCATTTATCTAAATTACACGGGTTCCTTGTGTTGGAGAATCTGTTCACAGGGTGTTGTTTTTCTTTCAAATGTTGCTGTAATCATGGTCATACTTTGGCGTGGCAGGTGGTTCCCATCTGGAATCTAAGCTATGCTCAGTGCTTGAGTTTAGCCATCTCTGGGCACATCTGGCAGAGTGATAGGGTAGGCAACCAGCAGTCTGCTAAGGACTGGGTGCCTCCTGGGAAAGAACTCATGCTAAGGAAAGGAGTCAGGCAGACAAATGTGGACAGAGGTGACGTGCTCTTCATCTGAGGGAGAGAGAAGTGATTCTGCGTCATAAATGGAAGCAATCATGCATTTTAAATTTCTTTTGACTCCAATTTGCAGGTGAAAGCATGGGAAAAACTGATGAAAACAAAAGAACTGGTTACTAAAAACCCTAGTGTTTTAATGAACAGGTTAAAAAAAAAATCCTAATGTGATTTATTTATAATGTGTGTGTTCTTTATCTCACTTTGTAAAGTCCTTTACCTCCCTCCCACCTCCCACTTCCATGGTGCACTCTGGACTTTGTCATCACCCCGAACTACTCTTCTCTGAAATGACAAACTCATGCCATCCATCCCTGATCGCAACCTCAGGACCCTGGCGCAAGCTCATTTAATTTCTCCATAACAATACCATCCCTCCAGCTCTTCTCTTGCCAATATCCACAACTCCGTGCATACCTGTTCTGTTGCACTCTCCTAAGAGCCACCCCCCAACCCCAGCATCATGTGAAATCAAATGCCCATCTTCTCTGTGTCTTCACCCAAGTGCTGAGCACTGTTGGAAAAATTCCCATAACCAAGCAGCCTGGAGCCACTACAAATTCGTGGTCACTTGCCTCAGCTTGTCCTCTCCCAGCCCTGTGGCGATTCTATGTTTCACAAATCAGCTCTCAATCCCATTTCTTTCTTTCTTTTTTTTTTGGGCGTGCAGTGTGACATGCGGGCTCTTAGTTCCCCAACCAGGGATCGAACCCGTGCCTGCTGCAGTGGAAGCGTGGAGTCTTAACCACTGGACCACCAGGGACATCCCTGAAGATACTCCCATTTCTGATCACAATTTTTATTCTTGTTGGATTTTTTTAATGAGCAATTATGTTACGTTTTTTAAAATTGTGTGAATATAAATATGGTACATTCATTTCAAGATACAGCTCAGGGATCATACTGGGTAGAACATATTTCCTTTCATCTCCAAGTTGAGTTCAGTACTTCTCCTCCGGACACCCATGATATCCTGCTTAAATCTCTTATGATACGTATCGCACAGCGCTTGTAACTTGTTTTCCTTGCTGGCCTGGGAGGTAGTTTCCACCTCATTTTCCCAGACTTCTCCACCGTGGAGAAGGGCGCCATCAACTTGTCCGGTCACAACAGCCAGAAACCTCAGGCATCACTGACACTCCCCCTTTCCATGCCTACACTTTCACTTCCCAGCTGTCCTCAAGTCCTGTCTAGCCAACCTGCAAATCACATCTCAAAATGTTCCACTTCCTTCCCGACTGCATTTTCATTCTAGATCAACATCTCTCCCCTAGTCCACTACAGTGCTGCTTCCTAATTGGTCTCCTGCGGCCACTCTTTCTGATCACAGCAATTTAAGTTTCCCACTCTTCTCAAAACCCTTCCTCACCTCTTCCCCTTCCCACCCTCCCGACCCCCTGGCAGAGGAAACAAAGAAACTAGAGAAAATGGAATAATAGCCAAAGTTTACTGTGTGCCAGGCCCTGTCCTAAGCACTTTACATGTATTATTCCACTTAGTTATCACAGCAACCCTCCAAGGTACTTGGTAAACTTAAGACACTGAGAAGAGAAATCCCCTGGCCAGGGTCACACAGTTAGGAAGGGTTAAGGCAGCCTGGCTAAGGAGCCGGGACCTTTAACATTTCTGTGTTAATAGAAGTTGTCAGATAGGATCAGCCTGTCTTGTTTGCCACTGTCCTTAGGAACTAGCCAGCGTAGATGCTCAATAACTCTTTGGTGAGTGAATGGTCCAGGTGAGGTCAATAAGGAATTGAGCTGGAGTAGAATGGAAAGAAAGGGATGAATTTTACCCTGAAGAGATAGGCCCTACACAAAGAGGCAACTGGATGGAGGTGGGGAAAAGAGAGTTAAAGGAGACCTGAGGTTTTGGGATAGGGTAGGTAGGAGACCAGTGGTTGGTACCATCTGTAGAAATAGGAGTGATGCCTCGGGAGACGCAGGGGCAAGGTGATTAAGAATTTGGGAAACTTGGAAAACAGCAAAATGAGAAATGTCTCCAAGAATCAGTTGAGAAGAAAATGATGATGATGGTGATGATGATGACAAACGTAAGTAACAGGCACAGTTACAAATGCTTTATGTGTACAAACTCATTTAATTCTCCCCCCAAATCCATGCAACAAGTGCTGCTATGTCCCATTTTACAGATGGGGAAATGGAGAAGTTAAGATACATACTTTCCTGAGGTCATGTACCTGGTACGTGGCAGATGTGAGATTCAAATTTAGGCAGTCTGACTCTAGAACTGCAGATTGGTATGTCTGGTGGTGGTCATTGCCTTGAGGTGAGAGACAGGGCCTTGGGGTAGATGAGATCATGCAGAGGAGAGGACAGAGGGTTGGGAGGGGGGACAGGGCAGAGGAGCTTATGGGAGCCTGTCTGTAGTTCTGTGATGCAGAAAGTACTCACTGAGAGAGAAATGATGGCGGCAGAGCCAGGGCAACCGAGGTGAACCTGGCCGGGGACCAGGGGCGGTGGCAGCCAGATGCAGAGAAGGTAACACTGGTTTCTCCTCCTTCTGCTGAAGATATTCTCAGCTGTGTGGTCCTGTGTCCAGGCTCCAAGATGGAGCTGTATCATGGGTCTTGCATCTGGAGACAAGGCCACTGAATTTAATGGCACAGTGGGGGAAGACACATTTAATATCAGAATCAGACTCACCTAAGCTGGGTCATCCTGTGAGAGACTAACAGATTCTCCTGCTTCCCTTGGGTAGGGAGATTCTGATTTCATTCATTTGGGGATAAGCCTGGATAACTACATTTAAAAATTATTGTGACAGATGATTCTGATGTAAGTGGTTCTTGGGCTTTATTCTCAGAAATATTAGCTTATTGTCAATGTACTTCTCAGATCATGGTTCCTAGAGGAAACATGAAAGTATGGGACTTGAGATAGATAAGTTCTGATAGAGCTGAAAGGAGAGATATGTTTTCTTGCTTGCCTGGTTGGGACAGCCTAGCATGGCTCTGACACATTCCCCTGATCCAGCGTAGCCTCTGGGACAAGAACTTGTAATTTTTAGAATTTGGGGAGAAAAGCATTTCAAGGAAACGTGGATGAGAAAGCAATGCCCAGGTGACTAAAGATTGGCTGAAGTGTTTTCTCCCCTGCCCTTCGTTTGCAGAAGAAAGTATGAAACTAGCGATGAAGCAACCAAAAGATGTGGATGACACACTGGCAAGGGTGAAAGATGAAAAGTGTCCTGTTCAAAATGCAGTGCAAGCCTAGACGAGTGGCTTCTTTAAGCAAAAACCCAACAAGATTCTCTTCCCAAACTCAAAGCTTTTCAAGCGGTGAGGTAGGGACCTTTCTGAGGCTGAGCAGAAAGAGGTTGAGGACCTCGTCCAGAAGTTTGGTTACAACGTTTACCTCAGTGACCAGATGCCCCTCGATCGAACCATCCCAGACACGCGAGATCCCAGGTAAGAAGGACAAAGGTGGGCTTCCTGGGGACCTCAGTTTAATTTGAAGACAAGGTTTGGGAGTAGAAAAGTCAAGGGTTGGAAAGAAGGTTGGGGGAGTGGGAAATTGGTGGGGAAGGGGCTCAGGGCGTAGAAAGTTCTGGAAGGGTGACAGAGCAGAGTTCTTGGCTCTAATCCATTTTATGATGGCAGCTCAGAGAAGATAACTGACGGATTTAAGTATTTACAGCCCCTCAGAGATGAGCAGAGATGTCAGAGAAACACAGATCCTTGAGAATTCTGATAGGATGGGTCTAACTCATAATTTTACAGATGAGGAAACAGGCTGAGAGAGAGAAAGAACTTGGGCAAGTTGCAGGGAAGTTAACAGCGCTACTCTTCCCACTGGTGTTTTCCCCACATTCTCTGCTTGGATCCCTCTTTGTTATTAATTTTAACCGAAAGAATCTTCCCTCTCTCCTTCTGTTTCCCCCTTCCTATTGTTTTTTTCTCTTTCTGCCTCTCCTACCCTCCTTGATAAGTTTTAAAAATAACATCTTTTGAAAATATAATTCACATACCATATAATTCATTAAAGTGTACAATTTAATGGATTTTAATTTATTCATCACCATAATCAATTTTAAAACATTTTCACCTCTTCAAAAAGAAACCCCTCCCCCACTAACAGCCACTCCCCATCTGCCCATGATTAGCTCATCGCTAGGCAAGTGATGATCTGCTTTTTGTCCCTATGGATTCGCCTATTCTGGACATTTCATATAAATGGACTCATATAATATGGGGTCTTCTGTGACTGGCTTTTTGCACGTAGCATAATGTTTTCAAGTGTCATTCATGTTATAGCGTTTACCACTACTTCATTACTTTTATTGTAAAATAATATTTTGTTTTACGGTTATACCACATTTTCTTCATCTATTCACTAGTTGATGGACATATGGATTGTATCCACTTTTTGACTATTATGAATAATGCTGCTATGAATTTACGTACAAGTTTTTGTGTGGACATATGTCTTCATTTATCTTGGTTATACCCTAGGAGTAGAATTGCTGGGCCATATGATAACTCTATATTTAAACTTTCAAGGAACTGCCAGACTGTTTTCCAAAGTGACTGCATCATTTTACATTCCCTCCAAGCAACATATGAGAGCCCTGATTTTTCCACATCCTTACCAACATTTGTTATTACTTGTTTTTTGATCATAGCCATCCTAGTGGGTGTGAAGTCTTATATCATTGTGGTTTTGATTTAAATTTCCTTGTTGTCTAATGATGCTGAACATCTTTTCATGTGTTTATGGGCCATTTGTATATCTTCCTTGGAGAAATGTCCGTTCAGAGACTTTCTACTTTTAAAAATAGATTTATTTGTCTTTATTTATTGAGTTGCAAGGTTTTTTTTTTTTATAAATTCTATATATATACATAAGATTATATCATCTGCAAATACTTCTTCTGTTCCAACATGATGCCTTTTATTTCATATTCTTGCCTAATTGCCTGGCTAGAACCTCCAGTACAATGTTGAATAGAAGTGGCGAAACAATAGGCCATTATTGTTTTGTTCCTCATTGTAGAGGGAAAGTATTTTATACTTCACCATTAAGTATGATGTTAGCTGTAGGTTTTGTAGATGTCCTTTATGGGAAATTCCATTCTATTCCTAGTTTGTTTAGTCTTTTCTTTTTGTTTTTATCATGAAGGGGCGTTAAATTTTGTCAAATGCTGTTTCTGTGTCTGTTGAAATAATCATGTGGGTTTTGTCCATTGTCTATTAACATGGTGTTTTACATAAATTGATGTTAGGATGTCAAACAAACCTCAAATTCTTGGCATAAATTCCACTTAAGCATGGCATATAATTGTTTTTACAGTTGCTGGATTTGGTTTGCTAGTATTTTGTTGAGGATTTTTGTGTCTCTAGTCATAAGGGACATTGGTTTGTAGCTTTCCTTCCTTTTGATATTTTTGTCTGGTTTTGTATCTGGGTAAGACTTGTCTCATAGAATGAGTAGGGAAGTGTTTCCTCCTCTTTTATATTTTAGAAAAGTTTGTGAAGGATTTCTATTAATTATTCTTTAAATACTCAGTAGAATTCACCACTGAAGCCATCTGGGCCTGACCTTTTTTGATGGGTAATTTTTGATTACTAATTTAATCTTTTTGCTTGAAGTCGTCTAGGCAGATTTCTGTTTATTTTGTGTCAGTTTTGATAATATATGTCTTTCTAGGAATTTGTCAATTTCATCTCAGTTTTCTAATTTGTTGGCAGATAGTTGTTTATGGTACTCCCTTGTAATCTATGTTTTTTTTAAATAAATTTATTTATTTATTTTTGGCTATGTTGGATCTTCATTGCTGAGCACGGGCTTTCTCTCGTTGTGGCGAGCGGGGGCTTCTTTTGTTGCAGAGCATGGGGTCTAGGCGTGTGGGCTTCAGTAGTTGTGGCACACATGCTCAGTAGTTGTGGCTTGTGGGCTGCAGAGCGCAGGCTCAGTAGTTGTGGCGCACAGGCTTAGTTGCTCCGCAGCATGTGGGATCTTCCAGGACCAGGGCTCGAACCCGTGTCACCTGCACTGGCAGGTGGATTCTTAACCACTGAGCCACCAGGGAAGTCCCCCTTGTAATCTTTTAAAAAAATTATTTCTGTAAGGTCACTTTTATCCCTGATTTTAGTAATTTAAGAATTATTTATTATTTTCTTGATCAGTCTAGTTAAATTTATAACTTTTTTTGATGTTTTCAAAGAACCAACTTTTTATTAACTTTCTGTATCATTATATCTGTTCTCTATTTTCTACTTTCATCCCTATCATTTCCTTCCTTCTGCTTGCTTTGGATTAGTTTGTTCTTTCTTTTCTATTTTCTTAAGGTGGAAGGCTAGATTATTGCTTTAAATTTTCTTCTTTTTAATATAGGTATTTACAGCTAAAAACTTCCTTCTAAGCTCTTCTTTAGCTGTATTCCATTAATTTTGGTATATTGTGTTTTGACTTTCAGTCATCTTAAGATGTTTTCTAATTTCCCTTGTGATTTTTTCTTTGACCCAATGGCTATTTAGGAATGTGTTGTTTAATTTCCACATATTTGTGAATTTCTAATTTTTTTCTTTTTTCATCTCTAATGCCACTCCACTGTGATCAGAGAATCACACTTGGTATGAATTTAATCTTTTTAAATTTACTGAGGCTTATTTTATGCCCTAGCATACAGCTGCTCCTGGAGAATGTTGCACGTACAGTTCAAAGTATTCTGCTGTTGTTGTGTAGTGTTAATATAGATGTCGTTAGGTCTAGTTGGTTTGCAGTGTTGTTTAAGGCTTACATTTCCTTCTGCTTAGTTGTTGTATCTATTATTGCAAGTGGGGTATTGAAAACTCCAATGATTACTGTTGAATTGTCTGTTACTCCCTTCAATCTGTCAGTTTTTGTTCCATGTATTTTGGGACTCTGTTGCTAGGAATATATGTTTATAATTTTTATGTCTTCCTGATGGATTGATTATTTTATCATTACAAAATCTCTCTCTTTATAAATAGTAACATTTTTATTTTACCATCTATTTTGTCTGATATTACTATAACCACTCTAGCTTTCTTATGGTTGCTGTTTGCATGATATATCCTTTGTTTTCAACCTATTTGTATCTTTTGATCTAAAAGTGTGTTTCCTAAAGACAGCATATAGTTGGATCTTTGTTTTTCCAAATATAATCTGACAGTATCTACCTTTTGATTGTGTTGTTTAATTCATTCACAATTGATGTTTTTATTAATATAGTTGGATTTACGTCTATTTTTGTTTTCTAATGTCTTGTGTGTTTTTCCTCTATTCCTCCTTTACTGCTTGTTTTTCACATTAAGTGAATATTTTCTAATGTAACAGTATAATTCTTTTAACAATTTTTCAATATATTCTTATAGTTGTTTTCTTAATGCTTGGTGTAACTTAACTTAATGATAAGTTAACATACATCTTAACTTATCAGAGTCTATTTAGACTTATTCCAATGAGATATAGGAAGGTTACTCCTATATAGCTCTATTCCCTCTTCCTCCCTTTTTCTATTATTTTTACACATATTCCATATATGTATGGTACAAACCCCCAAATATACTGTTATAATTACACAATTACCTTTAGTGGTGCTCTTTGTTTTTGTGTGTGTGTGTGTGTATTTGAATTACCATCTGAGATCACTTGCTTTTAACCAAAAGACTCACAGACTTAGAGAACGAACTTATGGTCACCAGGGGGGAAGGGTGGGGGGAAGGGATAGTTAGGGAGTTTGGGATTGACATGTACACACTGCTACATTTAAAATGGATAATCAACAAGGACCAACTGTATAGCATAGGGGACTCTGCTCAATATTCAGTAACAATGTAAATGGGAAAAGAATTTGAAAAAGAATAGATACATGTATATGTATAACTGAATCAGTTTGCTGTACACCTGAAACTAACACATTGTTAATCAACTATACTCCAATATAAAATAAAAAGCTTAAAAAATGTTAAAATAATAAAAGAAACAAAGCAAGTGTTAAAAAAAAGAACATCGTATTTCTTTTAAGGTGGTCTGCTACCAACAAATTCTCTCAATGTTTGTTGATCTGCCAATGTCTTTATTTCACCTTCATATTTGAAAGATATGAGATGCTCTGTTGATAGTCTTTTTTTCTTTTGACAATTTCAGTATGTTGTCCCACTGCCTTCTGTTTTTATTGTTTTTGATGAGATGTCAACTGTTAATATTTTTTGGAGTCCCCTTGTATGTGGTGAGTCATTTTTCTCTGGCTGCTTTCAAGATTTTATCTTTGGCTTTTAGTATTTTGACTATGATGTGTCTGGGTGTGTACCTCTGCATTTATCCTACTTATTTTGGAACCTAGCTCAATTTCATAATTTAGGTCTTTAGGTGTGCAGATGATATGCTGAGATCAGTGGGTAATTGAAGCTGCTTTGCACTTAATTCTGGAGCATTAAGTTTTAATTCCATAGAGATTAACTCATGAACCTGCTTGTTAGAAAGTCTTAGTGTGGATACAAACTATATATGACTCAAGTATCCACCTATACTTGAATAACATGAGTCACATCTCATGCTTATAAACCAAATAAATACTCTTCCTTCATGCTGACCATAAAAAAATTCGTGTGGCTCAGACATATGGATTCCAGAGATAAAACATCCTGGGAACCACCACACTTTGAAAACTATAGGAAGACCACTCCTTGGACTTTCTTTGAGAAAGAAATAATTTAGTGATTCAGAGCTATCTCATAGAATTATAAAGTAATATAAGGATAGACCTTCTATGCCTGCTAAGCATGACCCCAAAGTGGTGGTCATCATTAGGTTTCCCCAGCTTTCTGGATGGTTGTCTGATACCAGAAAGATGCCAGCCCTGGCAGTCTTCATGTTGTCATGTCCTCTCGTTACTTTTCAGGGACCAGAGAAAAACGACTCAGGGGAATCAGTAAATTTTATTGAGCTTAGGTAGCTATTAAATACCAACCAAACAATCAAACATATGGAAAGGCAGATCTTCAATAGTTAACCTCTAATAAGGAGTTCACCAAAATGCCATGGGGCCAGGACCAGTTACAAAATTTGCAGGACCCAATGAAAAATGAAAATGTGGGGCCCTTTGTTCAAAAATTGTTAAGAATTTCAAGACGGTGACAGCAGAGTATTAGCCAAGTTAATTCACCAATTCATTTTTTTTTTGGAACTGCAGGAGCCACATTTTTTGCCTCTCTCTCTCTCTCTCTTTTTTTTGGGTGGCTGCCCTGCGAGGCATGCGGCATCTTAGTTCCCCAACCAGGGATCAAACCCGTGCCCTTTGCAGTGGAAGCATGGCGTCTTAACACTGGACAGCCAGGGAAGTCCCCTGCCTCTCTTGATATAAAGTGAGGAAGAGAACGTGGGGTGTGGCTAAGCGTTGTGAAAGCATTTAGGAAGTAGCCAAGAAAATATTCAAAAGGATGCATGGAAGACTGGGCGGAGGAAGAAACATCTGAAGGTAGCTGATCGGATTATGTGGATTAGAGGTAAGAGAAGCTGAGCAGGGTTTTAATCAGTTTCCAGTTTAGCGTAATTACCAATTCTTACTCTCAGTTAGATGCATATTTATTATATAACCAGTCTGTAGTAGACATTAAGAATGACCACTGAGCCTGAAAGAATTTAAAGTTCATCTCTCAGGCTCCTCTGCTTTAAATATTGATGATCCCCAGGCTTTAGCTGAAGGCGTCTATCTGCATGTAACTTGAGTGATTTTATCCAGCTCTTATGAAGTCAACCACCATGTACACGGTGATGACTCCCAAATTCACATGTCTCCAATCCGGATTGTTCAGACTCAATGTGGCCAAACTTAAATGTACCAATTTCTTTTTCTCCTCTCATGTGAATGGTGTTATTGTTCAAGTGATGATTATAACAACAAGAACAGCTATAACCACAAAGGTGGTAGCAATAGCAGCTAACATTTATTGAACACTTCTTCCATTCTGAGCATTTTATGTACATTATGGCATGTGACCCTCATAATAATACTATTGTAAGATAATAGAAATATATATTGGTCTCTGTTCCCAGTTCCTGGCACAGAGCTCGTGAAACCATTGTAAATTCCTAAGTGATAAGAATACTAGGAGCATCTTTTGTTCTATTGAGGTGACTCTGGGTGAGCTCCTGTATGGGGGCTGGTCACCAGAAAGACCAAGTCATGCTTAGAAGCTTGGAATTTTCAGCCTCACCTTCCATCTTCCAGAAAGGGGAGAGTGTTGAACAATCGAATTAATATTTGATCATGCTGGTATGAGGAAGCCTCCATAAAATCTCAGTAGTATGGGATTCAGGGAGCTTCCAGGCTGGTGAGCACATCCACACTGGGAGGGTGATGTACCCCAGCTCTGTGGGGACAGAAGCTCCTGTGGTCAGGACCCTCCCAGATCTTCTCTATTTATGCCTTCATCTGACTGTTGAACTGTATCCTTTATTCCGTTCTTTGCGGTTGGCATCTGAAGTGGGGAGCAGTCTTGTCGGACTGGGCCCTTGCCATGTGGAATCTGATTATCACCAGGTAGATACTGTCAGAATTGAATGAAATTGTAGGACACCCAGCTGGTATCACAGAGAATTGCTTGGTGTGGGAAAAACTCCCACACCTTTGGTGACCAGAAGAGTCAAAAATGAAGTGTTCTGTGTGATAATAATGTAATACAGGAGACACACAAAAGGGAGCCACAGAAACCCGCACATACACTCCTGGTCACTGAAGTTTTCATTGTGAATAGCGCTGTAAGTAGAGAGAAAGAGACACACAAGAAGTTTTCTTCTTTACAAGTGCCAAGACAATTTAATGGCGGAAAGAATGGTGTTGGGACAATTGGGCATCTACATGCAAAAAGATGAAGTGGGTGCTTAAATCACATCAGACATAAATATTAACTCAGAATGGTCATAGATGTAAGAGATAAAATTATAAAACTCTGAGAAGAAAACGTGAGTAAATCTTGAAGATCAGGTGTTAGGCAATGATTTTTAGATATGACACCAAAAGTCTAAGTGATAAAAGAGATGATTGAAAAGTTGGACTTCATCAAAACTGAAATTTTTTTCTTGCTGCAGATAATATCAAGAAAGTGAAAAGACAGCTCTCTGAGTGGGATAAAACATTTGCAAACCATATACCCGATAAGGTACTTGAATCTAGAATATATAAGTAACTCTTACATCTTAATAATAAAAAGACAAATAACCAAATTAAAAATGAATAAAGTCCTTAGATATTGCTCCAGAGAAGATATACAAATAGCCAACAAGCACAGGGAAAGATGGTCACATCATTAGTTATTAGGGAAATGGAAATTAAAACCATGGTGAGATAATACTTCACACCTACTGGGAAGGCTATCATCACAATGGGGTAATGACAAATATTGTCCAGGATGTGGAGAAATTGAAACCAACATTTATTGCTGGTGGTAATGCAAAATGGTGCAGCCACTTTGGAAAACAGTACAGCAGTTCATCAAATTGTTAAATATAGGGTTACCACGTGACTTAGCAATTTCGCTCTTAGGTGTGTATGTTAGTAAAATGAAAACATATGCCAACACAAAAGCTTGCTCAAAAATTTTCATAGTGGCATTAATAACAGCCAAAAAGTAGAAACATCCTAAATGTCCAACAATGGATGAATGGATAAACATGTGGCATACCCATACAATGGAATATTATTTGACAATAGAAAGAAATGAAGTACTGATATACGTTACATTGATGAACTTTGAAAACATTAAGCTAGGTGAACACAAAAGACCACATATCGTATGTTTCCATGTAAATGAAAAGTCCAGAATAGGCAATTCTATAGAGATAGAAAGTAGATTAGTAATTGCCTATGGCTGAGGGGGGATGGGGTTGGGGAGAAATAAAGAGTAACTGCTAATAAGTATGGACTTTCTTTTCAGTGTGATGAAAATGTTCTAAAATTAGATAGTGATGATGGTTGCTCAACTCTGTGAATATTAAAAACAAAGAATTGTACATTTTTATTTTATTTTATTTTTTCCCTCTGGAGAGCTTTTAAAAAATTTTTTACTGGGGTATAGTTGATTTACAGTCCTGTGTTAGTTTCAGGTGTCCAGCACAGTGACTCAGTTATACATATACATAGATCCACTCTTTTTTAGGTTATTTTCCCATATAGGTCTTTATAGAGTATTGAGAAGAGTTCCCTGTGCTATACAGTAGGTCCTCATTAGTTATCTATTTTATATATAGTAGTGTGTATGTGTCAATCCCAATCTTCCAATTTATCCCTCCCCCATACACTTTTAAATGGGTGAATTTTATTGTATGTGAAATATATCTTGATGAAGATGTTAAAAAAAGAAGAGTAGGTCAGTGCCTAGCATACGGTAAAGCATTTAATAAATATAAACTCTGACACTTAAAAAATGTGTTAAGCACACGTCTCTGGACAGTTGGCCACCTCTCTTTAGTGGTGAAGGAAAGGATTGTGTCAAAAATGACGGAAGGTCTGAGAACATGGAGAAAGGGTGGTGGCAATGGCAGAAGGAGGCCCTCTGGCAAGGACAATAATTTGGGGACAGGGAAGAATAGGAATTCTTTGTGGGACACGTTGAATGTTCAAGTGGAAACGTCTACTGAAGGTTAATCAAAAAGAAATGAATTTTATCCCCATAACAAGAGAATTTTGGACAAACAAATACAAAATCTTCTTGCTACTGTGATAAGCAACTGAGAGTTCCCCTCCCTAATGAGTTTGGGGGTTGGTGAGTTGATTGATAGATTATAACATCATATGTAGAGAAGAGGGACTTTGGAGAGTAATGTTTAAGTAATTAAAAAGAGTAATATGGTTATAAAAAATCTCTTAGAGGTGTCTTCAGAAGAGATATCCTTCACAACTCCCATCTCTCAGTGTCATTCTCATATTCGTGGATGAAGCTCTGTCTGTTATACAAAGAGCCATCACCAGCATCATCAACCGGACGTCCTCTCAATTGTTGAAGGAGATCATCTTAGTGGACGGTTTTAGCTCAAATGGTGAGCAACCTGATGAAGGAATAGTAGTAAAAATGACCATTTATGGACTGTGCTAGGCTGAAAGGGGTTTTAGAGTTTAGGACAAGAAGTTGGACTTCTCATGGAGGGAAAAGAAAGGGATCATTTGTTGAGGGATCATTTTGTGCTGGGTACATTAATCTTCCCAAGTCAAGACAGAGGATCATCCTTTTGTTCACACGGAAGAGGAAACTAAGAGAGGTGACACAGTGTGACCCAATTGCGTGGCGAGTCTGCATTGAGTCAGCCCCAGGGCTGTGTGACTCCAAAGCCACCTGTGCCCGTCCCGTGCACCATGAGGGAGACCCGAGGGGGCGAAGTGGGTCCAAAGGAAGACCCCAGACACCAAGAAAGGATTTGGAATTTTTCCCTCGGAGGAAACCCCAATCTTCCTGGGTAATGAAGCCCGGAGAAAAGGGAGCTCTGGGTGCTGAGACTCTTCGGAGGTGGCAGGGTCTCTTGCTCATGTCCTGCCCCTCTCCCCAGGCTGGTCCAGCCCACCAAGGACAACACATGGTGAAGTGTGTGGTAGTACACTTGAGTCTTCACTTTATGGATTTCAGAGTCTTGGTTCCTCCCTTAAAAGCTCTATTCCTTGAGTAACTTAACGTCTCCGTGCTCGTTTCCTTATCTGCAAAGCATGAATGTAGAGAATAATCATGAGCTTATGGACCAGAGCGAGAATTAAAGAGATAATAATGGCAGCTAACATCATTTGTTCTAAATACCTTACGTATGTTAACTATTTGAATTGTGACAACAACCTATGAGGAAGGAACCACTTTTTTTGGTCTATTTCACAGATGCAAAAAACTAAGGCGTAGTCTGGTCAAGAAACTTGCTCAATGTCACACGGCTGGTAAGTGTCAGAACTGAAATTTGACTGTAAACTTTAGAGTGCAGAGCCCTAGCTTAAGCCACTATGTTCACTGACATAATACATGGATTATGAATACCACTGAGTGCATAGTAACCTCTCAGCAAGTGTTAGCTCTTCCTTTTATTAATTTTGGGCATCAAATAAAAGAAACTAGAACTGAGTCACAAGCCAGAGATTTGGGCTAGCAATAAGGACGACATTTCTAATAATAAGGGCTGTGAAGTGGCAGCCCATGTGAGGCAGAATTTGTTCCTTCTCTGGGTGATCTTTAAGTACCAGATGGATTATTGCAGTGTCAAATTAAGGGCAATTTGGCCAAAGGAGAAGAGACAAATGACCTCTTTAACCTTCCCTTTTGGATTTCCAGACACTGAAAATACCCCCTTTCTTGCTTTTAAATACCTTTCTCTTTTGTCCTTCCAATACAACTGCACAAAACATAGGTCCACTTCTTTAGCAAAATTCCACTGAAAACCAAAGAAAAGAGGACGGCAGATTTCATTCCATTTTGGGCATGGAGGCTGATACCAAGTTTCACACTTGGTTTTCAAGCAAGAAATAGGAGCTTGATTAGAAAGACCTCTGTTCTAGAGTCTGAAGAGATCCTGGCTCCACTCCCTGCTTCTGACATGATGTGAGGCAAAGGTTTCACTTCTCTGGGACTCACCTTCATCAGGGGGCCAATGCAAGTGCTGAGCTGGAAGATGTCTTTTTCTGTGGATAAAAAAACCCCAAAAGCAATGGTTCTATAATTCCACATTCCACGGAAATAGATGAGTTAATTCAAGACTCCTTCCTGTGGAGCAATGAAACTGAAAGATAACAAGTTTACAAACACAGAGTGGACACACAAAGAGAAGCCAAAGAAGGTTCTCAGCTGTTCTAGACCCTGTCATATAACATCCCGCTCACTTGGGTCGGGAACCCATTCATAGAGATAATTTGTTTGGATAGGCACAGCAGAGGGAATTGTTGGTCATTCTTTGACTGGTGTCCCTGGGACAAGAATCACCTTCTCTCTCAGTAACCATGGAAACATCAGCCAGTTTGGGCCTGCACTGAATTATGTATTGTGTTAAAATCTTTTTTTTGTTAAACTGAGGAAAATGTTTGGACGTCTCTACCATGCAGGCCACAAAAAAAACTTACTGTTCACGTGACTTTGGGGGGGTGTCTCTCAGCTACTTCTTGCCTCCATTTCCTCATCTGTGACATGGGACAGATAATAGTGCTTCCTGATAGGACTGTTTTGGGGATTGAATCATACATGTAGAGCCCTCAGCCCAGGGCTTGCCCATAGTAAATGTCAGCTAGCGTTATCCTCCTTGTTTACCTCAGTATCATTGGTAGTAAGATTGAAATGCCACAAATCGACGTTAGAGATGTACCCCCTTCCTTTTTTCCCCCTAGATGTGAAGCCTCATTTGCATCAGGTCAAATATTTCAAGTGTCAACCGATTCAATCCAAGTGTTTCAAAAATGGTTTGAATGCATACACAGGCTTTATAAAAGAGAGGAGAGAGAGAGAAGAAGAAACTGTAAACAATCTGGAAATAGCGAATCTTATTTGCATAATGTTGGGGATAAACTTATTAGCTAGAAGCTGGCAAGGAGATTCGTCTGGGTATTCTGTCCCAATTGGTCCTTGAGTAGGTCAAGTAGGAATACCTAAAACAAGACAAAACAATTTCAGTTGTTTATGTACTCTCCAGAAAATCTTGAGAGTTTAGCTGTGGAGAAGAAGTTCTAGGTTGTCTCGGCAATGTCTGTCCATCAGCACCTTTACCTTAGTTAGGTCAGGTGTGTCCCATTCATTCTTTTTTTAAAAAATGTATTTATTTTATTTATTTATTTTTGGCTGCGTTGGGTCTTTGTTGCTGCACACGGGCTTTCTCTAGTTGTGGCGAGCAGGGGCTACTCTTCGTTGCGGTGTGTGGGCTTCTCATTGTGGTGGCTTCTCTTGTTGCAGAAAGAGGGCTCTAGGTGTGTGGGCTTCCGTAGTTGCAGCACGCAGGCCCTTGAGCGCGCGGGCTTCAGTAGTTGCAGTGTGTGGGCTCAGTGGTTGCGGCTCGTGGGCTCTAGAGCACAGGCTCAGTAGTTGTGACGCAGGGGCTTAGTTGCTCCGTGGCATGTGGGATCTTCCCGCACCAGGGATCAAACCTGTGTCCCTTGCATTGGCAGGCAGATTCTTAACCACTGCGCCACCAAGGAAGTCCTGCATTCATTCTTGTAAGAATTTCTCAGTACACTTAAAGCACATGTAACGGTGCCTGGCACATAGCAGTATTATTATGCTAAGATAGTTTAACTTCAATGGAAAAATTAGGATTGGGAACATTAATCCTGAGGATGGAAGGAAGAGGAGAAGCAGGGGTAGGGAAACACTATTTTCTCAGTCAAGGCTGTACAACTGCCCATCCTGTGGTGGAGGTAGTCCAACCACTATTCTACAGTAGTATAAAATTTTTGCACCGCATTGATTATTGCATTCAGAATTTCTATAGGTGTGCATTTGGTTGGCAGGAGAATTAAAGGCATACTTGGATGAGAAGATTAAGCTTTACAACCAGAAGTCTCCAGGACTACTGAAAATAATACGGCATACCGAGAGAAAAGGTCTTGCTGCTGCTTGCAACACCGGCAGGGAGGTGGCCACGGCTGACGTGGTTGCCATCTTGGCTGCTTATGTTGAAGTGAATGTTGGGTGGTAAGGCTCCAGGGGACTCCTTCTGGGAAAGGGAAGAGAGGAGATATTGTACATACGATGAGTATAAGGCAGGATATTGTGGAAGTAGGGAAAGTCAACACCAGACCTCAAGCAAAAGGAAGCTCCAAAGACAGGATGCTTTTGGTTGGCTAGGAGAAGTAGTCTAGTGCTAGCGAAAAAGCAATGGACTTGGCATATGGACAACTGGATACCAACCCTGACTTTGCCAAATACTTTGTGACTTTCAGTGAGTCACTTCACCAAACTAGACATTTATGTAAAATGAAGAGATTATCCTTATCTGTAAAATGAAGAGATTATCTTCTGGTAATTCTTAAGGTTTTTCCCATGAAGTTACCTGATACGAAGAGAGTTGTGTTCTTTGGAGAATGTGGGGAATCAGATAGTAAAGAGACATTATTTTGGAAGCAGGAAGACCCAAGAGGTAACGTAAATTCAGGCAGATACTGATGGTCCTGTTCACAATGGCTTGGGGGTGATATTTGGGTACTAATTTCAAATCTGCTCTTGACATGGGTCAGCAGCTAGCCACCCCAGCGATCCCCAAAACTGCAGATTCTCTGGGCTCTGGAGAGTTCTGCTCACCACCCAGGGCAGCCTGAATGAAGAAGGTGTTCAGTGCCAGGGCAAGGTGCTTGCAGCAGCTTTGTCTGCTTGCTTCTGCTGTTTATCCTCACATCCAACCTGGGTTACACACTGTTCTTTTAGGGCAGAGCCCATCTTGGCGTGGATTCAGGAAGACCGCACCGTGGTTGTGTCTCCTGTGTTTGACAACATCCTTTTCGACACCTTTAAACTGGATAAGTATGCATTAGCAGTTGACGGGTTTAATTGGGAACGATGGTGCCACTATGATTCACTGCCAAAGGCCTGGATTGATCTGCATGATGTCACCGCTCCTGTGAAGTAAGTCTTTGTGGGCTCAGGGAACTTGATTAGCACATGGGAAGTCAGGAATGGGCAGTCTGGGCTTTGTTTGTTTTTGGTGGTAGTCATGGGAGTGGCGAGGGAGGAGTGGAGGAGATGGGGTGAAGGACAGGGGATAGAGAAAAAAGAAACTGATCCCAGATAAGAAATCACGGATACTTTGGCTATTTAAGGAATTTCAAGCAAAATAAAGCAAAGAGTATAATGTTTTAGAAAACATCTTGGCCACTTTAAGCATTTATCAGGCTATGAAGCAGGGATACCAAGATGAAAAAGATGTCATTTCAATATCATTTGAGAAGGGAAGGCTCCATGCACTTAGTTCAGCCTAAGGGTTTGGGGAGAGCCTTCAGGATAAGAAGAAGTTTGGGTAGAGAGAATTTTGAAGGCTTAACCATCATTGGGCTTCCTAGCCCTCACCGTCATCCTGACCCATTCCTCGTCGAGGGGTTAGTGACTCTCTTACTGTGTGCTCTGCAGGAGTCCTTCCGTCATGGGCATCCTGGCTGCCAACAGGCTCTTCTTGGGAGAGATTGGATCTCTGGATGGTGGGATGCTGACCTATGGAGGGGAGAACGTGGAACTTAGACTGAGGGTGGGTGCCTTTCCATTCTCGTTATGGGACAAAGCAGAAGGGGAAATCATAGGAAGGTAGTAGGATCTGTGGAATCCTGGAACAAGGATGAATGCCATTGGCTCAAGAGGCAGGCAAATTCTCATGTTTCCAAGTCACTAGGGAGGGGCTGTGGAAATTCTGGAGTGGAGCTTTCTGGTATAGGTCTGTATAATCTGGGTGATATGGGTGGAAAGATGGTGTTCCTATTTCCCTGAGGACTCCAGGCATTTTCCAAGCATCTCCTGAGATAAACCAACTTTGGGACAGACGGCTCTCTACAAGACCAGTCAAAGAGAAACTGGAATGGGTAGAGGGACCAGAGGATACAGATGTGTGGGCAGCCAACCTGCCCCTGTATGGACAGCCAAAGCAGCTGACAGGATGACATAAGTTCATGCTGAGATGTGGTCTAGTCTAGAACAGATAGCCAGTGATGGGTTGTACATAAATGGAATCCTCAAACCAGTTCAAGTTCTGAGCAACTTCCTGTGTGTCTGGAGCAATACTGGCTTCACACTTCAGCAATGATTCCTGTTCTCTGTCCCTGACAGCTTCTCATGGTTTCAAACGAACAGGTCAAATGAACCTGAATTTAGTTGTGTTTTATAAGGGAATTCACAGTGCAAGTAAAATAGTTGGGGAAATTCCAAGTGCAGGTTCATATTACCTCTATGTATCAGTTAACTATTGCCACAAAAATGCTGTGTAACAAACCATTCTAAACTCAGTGACTTAATGCAACAATAATTACAGATCTTACAGGTCTGCAGGTCCAGCTGGGCTTGGATGGGGTGGCTCTTAAGGCCTAGGTTTGGAACTAGCATGTTATTTCTTCTGTCTTATCCCATTTGTCAAAAGTGTCATGGCCGAGTACAAAGTCAAGGGGTAAGGGAGTATCTTCTGTCTACAATAAAGGCATGGAGAGAGGTATAAAGAACTGGGGCCAATAAATTCAACTCATCACAATCAGTTTGGAACAGTTTTCATGCATAAAATATCCCTTCTATAGTATGCCTTTTGCCCCTTCTGTATAATCTACAGGCCTTCTCTAAACGAACTTGACCCTTGGGTTTGTGACTGTCCTTGTTAGTTATCCTATAATCTTCCAACCTAAGGCTGAACTCTTTTTATTTTTTTATTAATTTTTATTGGAGTATAGTTGCTTTACAATGTTGTGTTAGTTTCTGCTGTACAGCAAAGTGAATCAGTTCTACATATACACATATACACTGTTTTTTAGCTTTCCTTATCACGTGAGTAGGGTTCCCCGTGTTAACAGTAGGTTCTCATCAGTTATCTATTTTATACATAATGGTGTATATATGTCAATCCCAATCTCCCAGTTTGTCCCACCGTCCCCTTCCCCCCTTGGTAACCATAAGTTTGTTCTCTACATCTGTGACTCTATTTCTTAACTCTTAAAAGACGCAGCGCAGCCTAAGGTGGTGAAACTTACACAGGTATTAGAGACAGACAGACTTAAGTCCAAATCCTACTCTGCCATCTGAAAGTCTGTGTTATCCTGGGCAACACACAAGCTCTTGAAGCCGTACCTGCTACATCAGGCACCTAGCATGGCTAGTGACACGTGGCTTACACTCAGTAAATGGTTACTGACAATAATAATAATAGTAAGGATGTCAGGGTTGCACTGTGAAAAATGCTGAACATGGGTTCTAATTCTGGCTCTGCTAACACCCTGTGGACTGAGCTTCTATAACATGGCTTTTTTCTCTTCCCCCAGATTAAAAATTCTGTGCTTGAGGCCAGGTGAGCTCTGGTCCATTGTGGACTGTGGAGGAACAAGATAATTTCCTGTCTAAAGCTTAGTCAGGTCTTTCAGATTGAGAGTGATGACTCTACAGCCATATATTGTACCCAGTTAGCACCCAATGAGGACTCCACATTTGTATGTTAACAAATAAACTTTGAGTCCCCCCTCTGGGGGGAACCCTCTGGGTTCTACCTTAAACCACAATCATTCCTTGGCAGAGAAAACTAATTTTTTTACATAGTGGTCTTGACCAGTTTTCCCATTTGTGAAATGAAGAGAAGCATCCTTGTTTCATCTTCCTCCTAAGGATGATGGTGCAGTTCAAACGTGATAAGTAATTTGAAATGATTTATAAACATATTAATTAGAATCCTCGTTTGGTTTCTGTGACAGAGGCCAAAATAACAAAGGTTTGAACACGATAGAAATTGATTTCCTATAACAGTTTGAAAACGAGCAGTTCAGGACTGAGAGGGCAGCTCCAGGGTAATGGGAACCAAGCCTCTTCCATCACATGGCTCTGCTACCCTCAGCACCACATTTGTATTCTCATCAGTACAAAGAGAAAAGAGGGGAAAGAGAGAGCACGCTGTTTGTTTTTAAGGTCACTCCCCGAAAGGTGTATTCCTCCTACATCCCATTGGCCACGACAGGTCACACGGACATGCCTGTGTGCAAAAGAGTCTGGGAAATGTAGATTTCAGCTAGTTGGCTATGTGCCCAGTTATTCCTTCTATAACTATAAATGTAGGGGGCGGGGAGTAGACATTGGGAGTACAATTAGTCTCTAGCACAAAAAACGTAAATGCAGAAATCATTATTTTATGCACGGTACTTAGCAAAGTCCTGAGGATGACCCAGGTTCCTTGTGGCTGGGTTTTCCTACCCACCAGAGCATCCCATGAATTTGCCTGGAACCTCAATTCTCCAACTTAGGACCCAAAGCCCTTCTTACCATTTCTGAGTTCATCACGCTTTTCTCTGCTCTCCCTTCCGCATCTCATTTCATCTTCTGCAAGAAATCCTATTTCTTTTAATACTTTGTGATTCAGAAAAATAGATTTTGCTGGAAACAGAGGGAGTGTCAAGGAAGGGTCATTTTTTTCCTTTTCTTGATAAAACGGCTTACCCATATCCAGCTTCCTTTGTTTGTGTGTGTGGCCATTTGCCTTTTCAAACCTCTAAGCACTTGTTAGGATATGTATTTCTCCTAACAGTAGCAGACCTTCAGAGCTGCACGGGGTGTTTTATTCTGACATCTAGAGGCCACGCAGCGATGGTGCGCATGAATGCGTATAAATAGAGATGGAGTGTCAGTCTGATGCCCTCAGCGCTGGTCCAGCACCCTGTGTATTCCTGGCGCTGTACCAGAGCTTAACACTGTCTGAGATCAGAATCAGGCTCTGTCATTTCTTAGCTGGTAAACGTGGGCACATTACTTTAATGGGGGTAATCATAATACTTACAGGGTGAGGGTTAAATTCCTGAAACATCAGGATAGTTTGTGATACAAGGTAAGCCATTGTAACTCTAAGCAGAAGCTTCATGTCTCTGTGTGTTTGAGAGCGAGAGAGAGACAGACAGACAGACAGAGAGATGAGGAGGGAGTAATTGGCAAGTGGGAATAAATTGAGAGAGAAAAATCTGAAACCTATTGTTTCAGGATAAGAATTAAAATTGCTTCATCAATGACAATTCTGACTTTTATCTTTTCACTTGAATTTAAGGTTTCTTGTGCCCACTGTTCATTTTTCTCCCTTAAATGCCTGTGGATTGGAAAACTCTTTTAGGAAAATGGAAGGAAAGTTGTATCGGGATTTTCAAATGTTTAGCTACAGAAAATAAAGTCTGAAAACAAGCTAGATGGAACCTCTACATGACGCTGGGAACCAATGAGGTGAAATGGAGGAGGAGGGTGAAGAAAAGATGTGCTTCAAGTTTATCATCTTAGAAGATGGTGCCATTTAGTCCTCCTGGCAGCCCTTTTGTGGCTGAGCCCCTTGAGGCTCAGGGAGGGGGCAGGTTTCCCCCCCTCGCTGCCAGGTGTGCAGTGATGGATTTGATCACAGGTCATTTTGATTTCAAAGCCTGGCTATTTTTCACTTTGCTATTCTGGATTGTAGAGATGGTTAGGGAGGGGAAGCTGTGGGTTCAGAAGTAGAGGAAGGGGTGAAAAAAATTTGAAAGTCAGATAAGGGGACTGACCATCCCCCCCTCCCCCCGGGTGTTTAACTGAACCAGCAGGACCTGAGTTGCTCTGGGGGTCCCACAGACATGAGTGCGGTAGGTTGCTAACCGCTGCTGGATGGGCTAATAGCTCCCAGAAAATGCAACTCACTTGGGCAACCATGAAGAGAACACACAGGAGCCATTGTATCCATCTAATATCACTAGACAGTTCAATCATCTACTGGCATAAAGAATACATTTTAAGTCACATGTTAGACTGTGTGGGCTGACAAGCATGTTTGTATCCATCAGGATGACAAACATATTTATAATTAGATCATAAGTCATGGTATCTCTTGGTAAAGAATTACCTGGATTAGTTACCAATTGCTGTGTAATAAAATCGTCACAAACTTAGTGGCTCAAAGCAAGATCCATCTATCATCTCACAGTTCCTGTGGGTCGGGAGCCCATGCCTGGCTCAGCCGGGTCTTCTGTAAGGCTGCCGTCAGGGTGTTGGCCAGGGCTGGGCTCTCATCTAGGGTTGGCCGGGGACAGGTCTGCTTCCAAGCTCGTGTGGTTGCTAACAGCACTCAGTTCCATCAAGTCTTCCAGACGGAGGAAGCACTCAGCTTTTTCTGGCTCTCAGTTGGGAGCCGCCCTCAGTGTCTTGCCGTGTGACCTCTCCCTTTGGTGGCCTGATTCTTGAAAGCCAGCAAGACAGTGCATCTCCCAGCAAGATGGACACTACCTGCTTATGTAATGTAATGACACACATGTAGTCGTGCACATGCTATCCTCTTTGTCACAGCCTATTGGTTAGAAGGAGGTTTCAAGCCCACCCTCAGGGGAGGGGATTAGGGAGACATGTGAATGGCAGGAGTCAGGCCTCATGGGGGCCCCGAGAGTCTGTCCACCACATTGCCTTACATCCAGCACCAGGATAGAGAGAGTCATGGGAAGCTAAGTCCAGCGAGACCGGCCCAGGCCATGGCGTCCCTCAGGACTTCTGCATTTTCCCTGGGGATAAAGGAGCAGGGGCCCTTGGGCTTCCCTGGTGGCGCAGTGGAATCCACCTACCAATGCAGGGGACAAGGGTTCGAGCCCTGGTCCGGGAAGATCCCACATGCCGCGGAGCAGCTAAGCCCGTGAGCCACAACTACTGAGCCTGCGCTCTACAGCCCGCGAGCCACAACTACTGAGCCTGCGTGCCACAACTACTGAAGCCTGCGCCCCTAGAGCCCATGCTCCACAACAAGAGAAGCCACCGCAATGAGAAGCCCGTACACCGCAACGAAGAGTAGCCCCCACTCGCTGCAACCAGAGAAAGCCCGCACACAGCAACGAAGACCCAACGCAGCCAAAAAAAAAATTAAAAAAAAAAAAAAATGGAGCAGGGGCCCTCCTCTGGTCCCTTCAGGAGGACTTCCTGAAGGAGGTAGGATTTCTGGCGCTGTCTGAGTGACAGGAGAGAAGCAGTTTGGTAGACGTCTAAGGAAGATTGTTTTATATGAACGGTTTGGGGGTGCATAGAGATGGGAGTAGGAGGACTGAATGTACACTCTTTAAAAAGTGGTTCCAGAGTGTGGTCTCTGAGTCAACAGGCTGTGCACTTTCCGGCCATGGGTCCAGCCTGCCCAGGAGATTTTGCTTTTTTCTTCTCTTGCAGGTGTGGCAATGCAGTGGGAGAGTCAAGGTCTTGCCCTGCTCCTGGGTTGCCCACCTGGAGAGACACCACAAGCCCTACTCCTTGGACCTGAGTATTCCCTTGAAGCAAAATGCCCTGAGAGTGGCTGAAATCTGGATGGATGAGTACAAAGACGTGGTCTACATGGCCTGGAACATACCTCTCCAGGTTCGTCCCGGACTTGAACAGAAGCAGAGATGGATGAAGGAGGAAGAGGTGGTGGTCACGGCGGGAAATGGGAAGGGATAAAGCAGAAGTGCCATCCCAGCCCTAAAGAATTAAAGTCAAGTCCCGATAGGGTGAGGATAATGACATTAGCATTTATGTCCCAGGACTAAGTTCCAGGCACTCATGACTCATCACAACGTACCTCTGGTGTAAGGCTTATTTTTATTATTTTAAGTTTTCAGATAAAGAAACTGAAGCACAGAGTGGAAAGGAAGTTGCTTAAGGTAATAAGGTCGTAAGAGCAGAGATAGGATTCAAACCAAGGAAACTTCTAGATTCCATGTCCTTCATCCGTCATCTATACTGGGGGATTCCTTGTGGGGCAGGGTTGGGCATGGATCCACTGTCTAAAGAGGACATAAACATGGCGGTTGGGGTGTGGGATGGTGGGAGCCGGCACCGGAATCCTGTTGGATGCACGTGAACGAAGATGACCTTCTTGGCTAAGGCCACATCATTTGCCCTAGTCCCCGAGGCCGGCATGACATGCCGTCTCTGTTCCCGAGCTGTGGCTCTGGGCTGAAGCATTCTTCCACTTTGATTGGCCACAGATACCACTTCTAGAAAATCTCCTTTAACCTCCAAATCTTGCTGCCAGAATATTCCTTTTGGAAGCCTTTTCTGGACATCATGAGGAATATTTTGTGCCTGATTGATGTGAATATTATCTCAAATAGGAGCAGTCTGCATCAGCTTGCTAACGATGAGACGTAAACCCCGCTACGCAGGCTTTGCAAGTGCCTTTGAAACTAGCAGGTATTCCTAGGGGTCAAGCTTCTTCCACTTTCCCTGGAAAACTATAAATGATTAAGGATATCTTACAGGGAATCAGGGAAACACTCAGTTCCCTCATGCATTATCCGTACCCTTTGGTGGAGTCAAGGGTGTTGCAAGGTGCAGACATGTTCCGTGTTTTATTTGCAGAACTCCGGAATCGATTTTGGAGATGTTTCTTCCAGAATGGCACTCCAGAAGAAATTGAAATGCAAAACTTTTGACTGGTATCTGAAAAATGTTTATCCAGTCCTGAAGCCAATCCACAGCACTGCGGGCTACGGAAGAGTAGGTTTCATGAAATTGCATTTCAGATTTTAAATGTTTGGATATAAAAGACCATGAGACCTAAATCATCGCATGACTGCCTGGACAAGGGTTTCCAAAACCCATCCTCCCCGATTCCCTACCTACCCCCAACTCCTTCCTCAACTTTTTGCCCTTGAACCCCCTCAGTTTCCCTTCCTCTCTTGCTCCCCAGTCCCCATCTATTCCTTCTCTCCGCCTCTGGTTCCTTACTTTGCAAACCACCGCCCTTGCTCTGACCCTCACAGTTTCTCAGCCAGTCAAGGCGTGTGGCCTCACCCACCTGACGGCAGGTGTAGGAGCCCCTTCTTTATATATGCTCTGATGCTCTGACGGGGTGTGTGTTCCCAGGAAGTGGGTAACACAGCAGAGCCTCACTTCAGCTTAGAAAGTAGCTGCCAGGATCCCAAATTCCCACTCCCTTTGACATCCTTAGAGTACTGGGCAAAATGCAGGGCCTGGGGAGGCTTGGGGACCCTCTTTCTCTGCCTCTTTCCAACAGTGTTGCCTTGCGTTTTGCTCCTTCAGATGAAAAACCCATTGGATGAAAGTGTCTGCCTGGACCAGGGAGCTATTCCAGGCAACAGCCAATCATGTATTACTGCCATCAGTGCAGTTCCCAGGTATCTTCCCTGCCCCGGCAGGTGAGTCTGTTGTGGCTCACCCTCTGGTAGCCTTTGCCAGATTTGGACTTGGACTTGGTGTTAGATGATGGGGAAGCAGGTGCTGAGCATCCCCGGTAATGGGTAAGGATGAAGCCTGAACCTGTGCTTGTAACTAAGCACTTCCAAGTTCATGTGAGCAGTCATTGCGTTTCAGGTACAGGGAGGATAGGAAGAAAGGCTGTGCTCTGGCACGTTCATTCTCCGTGGTCATATCTTCATTGCAAAAAACCTCCAATCTCTTCCTTTTCCCCTCCTCCCACCGCCCCTTCTATCCGCCCACTGCCCCTTGTATGCCCTGGAAGGTGGAGGTGATGCTACCTGTGGCTCCTTCCGTAGAGAAGGAAACAGAGGGCTAGAGAAGAGAGAGGCTGAATGGAAGTCCCTCCATGGGGTAGGAGAGGTCTGACACCACGTGGAGGGTGCACCCAGGGGACTTTTTCCACCTATCATGTTACTTTGCATGTTGCCCTCACAGGAACTTTTTGAGGTCTGCAGGACAGATTGAATTTCCATTTGAGAAAAGAAAAAAATGGAGATACAGAAACAACCTATTTGTCCAAGCTCACTGAGCAAGGCAGTGAGAGACTGAGAATTTGAAAGGTTTCCTGACAACAAGCCCTTAGCTGGGACTTATAATGACAGCTTCTGAAGTTCAGTTGTGTTGTTTTTGTTTTTGTTTTCAAAGATAAGCTCCCTCATCTATGCAGGAATTGATTCTATTGGAGCCTTTGTATGGAAGGAAGCAAGCTAGTGTCCCTCCCTCATGCCTGGTCTTCTTTCTAGAACCAGCTGGGGATGAGGGGGGGTCAGAGGAGGGTGCAGAGGTGACTCTTTGTTACCCACGAAAGTGCAGTGGTCCCCCTGTGGTGACTGGGTGTCTAGGGGAACCAAGAGCAGTCTTTATGCCCTCTGTAATGTCAAGGGCATCCCCACTGAGTCTCCATGGCAAATCCCCTTGTCCTCTTGCAGAATGTCTACTACCACCTAACTGGGGAAGTCTATGTGGGAACACTGATTGCTGAGACAGACATTGATGACTGCTGTCTGACAGACCCTGGCAAAGGGGAGAAACCTACTTTAGAGCCATGTTCCAAGGCAGTCAAAAATAGACTGCACATACACTGGGATTTTAAACCGGTGAGTCAAGTGTTGTTTTTTTTAAAGATAGATATATTAAAATATAGTCTGAGAGGTTCAGATTTGATCTAGTAGTGTTTTAGAAAGATTAATTTTGTAGCAGTGTATAGGGAAAAGACTAGAAATTTTTCTAGTCTGGGCATGAAATACTGAGTCTGTTGACTAAGGCGGGGTGGCCAAGGGGAAAAGATATTGGAATGTGTTGTAACTTAACAGTTAAGAGTTTGCCTTCAAATCCTAGTTCAGTCACTTTTAGCTATTTCCTTTTTCTTTTTTTTTTTTAACATCTTTATTGGAGTATAATTGCTTTACAATGCTGTGCTAGTTTCTGCTGTACAACAAAGCCAATCAGCTATATGTATACATACATCCCCATATCTCCGCCCTCTTGCATCTCCCTTCCACCCTCCCCATCCCACCCCTCCAGGAGTTCACAAAGCACTGAGCTGATCTCCCTGTGCTATGTGGCTGCTTCCCACTAGCTATCTATTTTTTTTTTTTTAACATCTTTATTGGAGTATAATTGCTTTACAATGGTGTGTTAGTTTCTGCTGTATAACAAAGTGAATCAGTTATACATATATATATGTTCCCATATCTCTTCCCTCTTGTGTCTCCCTCCCTCCCACCCTCCCTATCCCACCCCTCTAGGTGGTCACAAAGCACCGAGCTGATCTCCCTGTGCTATGCAGCTGCTTCCCACTAGCTATCTATTTTACATTTGGTAGTGTATATATGTCCATGCCACTCTCTCACTTCGTCCCGGCTTACACTTCCCCCTCCCCATATCCTCAAGTCCACTCTCTAGTAGGTCTGTGTCTTTATTTTCTCATCCTCTCTGAGACTCAGTATCTTCATCTCTAAAATGGAGATGATAATTTCTACTTTATGAGCCTGTGGAGATGATTAAATGGGATAATATATGTAAAGTATTTAGCATGGTGCCCGGCACATAGAAAGCGTTCAATACTCTTAGCTGTTGTGATTAGCCTTATTATTAATGATAATCAGAGAGTCTGGAGCACTGGGATGAAATTCGACAGGCACTGATGTAAAAGCCCTGATTTAACATCATCATCAACTGACTAAGAACAGGGTGGAGGGAATGTGGCGGAAGTCACATGACAGTGGCATGAGGGACATGGCGGACCACGTCTACATGTGAATTAACTATGTGTTGGAGCTGCATTCCTAAGCCACGTTGGCAGTAATGAGATGTCTTGAGGGAGAGAGGGGGGTAATGCTTTGTCTGTGAATATATCTCTGAGCATCTTGGTGCTGTGTTAGCTTAGGTTCACATTGTAAGAGACATGGACAGTCTAACAGTAATTGCTCACTTAAAGCTAATAACCCCTTGAGGAATGCTATGGACTGTCTCCAGGAAAACATATATAGGCACCTATGTGAACAATTGTGCTAATGTTTTGTTGAAGTTTTTTTTTTTTTTTTTTTTGTCTAAGTTCATTAGAGATAACGGTCTGCAGTTCTTTTGTTTTTGTTTTGATACTGTCTTCGTTTTTAGTACCAGGTTGATACTGGTCTCATAAAGTGCATTGGGAAGTGTTCCTTCTTTCTATTGATAAAATTAGTCATGTTGACAAATATTACAGAAGAGACCAATTTCTGGAAGAGGCATTGTCTGGAAGAGATTTTCTTGAAGAGATTGTCTTTAATTGGTGTTAGTCTATCTTTAAATTTTTGCCAGAATTCTTTAGGGAAACCATATGGACCTGGATTTTTTTTTTCAGAACCTTTTAAATTATGAGTTGAATTTTAAAAAAATGATATAGGGCTATTCAGATTATTTCGTCTTGATTGAGTTTGGTGGTTTATGGTTTCTGAGGAACTGTTCCACTTCTTCAAATTTATGAGTATAAAGTTATTTGTAGTATTTGATTTATTTATTTACTTATTTTTATTTAGATATAATGGACATATAACATTATATTAATTTCAGGTGCACAGCATAATAACATGATTTATATGTATGTTGCAAAATAAGCACCACAGTAAGTCTAGTTAACGTTCTTCATCACACACAGTTACAATTTTTTTTCTTGTGATGAGAACTTTAAAGGGGTTTTTCAATTTAATAAATTCCCTTAAACATTACAGACTGTATTTATAAATTAAATACATTAAATTTTCTTTTTTAAGAACTTCAATTATCTTGACTTTAAATTGAATGATTTCTTAAGTTCTGTTAAATGTTTCAAAAGTGTTTGCAATCCAGTAAAATTTCAACATAAAATCACAGATTTATTTAATTACACATTTTAAAATTGGTATCACAAGGTTAATCTGTAAGACAGTTTTTCTTAAACATAGTAAGTACTTAAAAATAGTAAATGTACACAGAATCTTTAGCAATTATTATGTGTTTGATTCCTTTCACATCTCAACTTTATCCTAAATCTCCAGATAGTACTTATGCTAAAGAAACAATGATGACATCCCAAACATTTTGAAGGTCGTCTTTCCAAGAGAATTTTGGAAGATCACTTACTTTCTTAGCGGGTTGAAGTTGCTCATAGAATAGAGATCTTGGCTGGTGAGAGATCTGGAGCTGCAGGACACGCAGGGGAATTCAGCCCACCACTCTGATGTCCAGGCTGGGTCCCTTTGTATGATCACTATGTCAAGAATTCCAAAAGTTAAAGAGGGAGACACTCACGTCGCTCATGGTGCGTTACCTGATTTCAAGTCAGGTTGAAGTCCCTTCATTCCATCTAATCTCTTCATACCCATCTTATCTCTTAGGACCACAGCTCTTTCAGATGTGAAAATGATGTTTGATGGAATCTTGGGTCCCTTTTGTGCTCTACTTTCTTTGTAGACACAAATCGCACAATCATTCTACTAAAAAGTTACCAAAGATGTTTCCCAGAACTGAGAGGGAGGGAAAACTCGATAATTCCTTTGTTGTCTTCCAATTCCATGATTAATGTTTTGAGTCAACCAGAAGAGGTTCAGACCTCTGAAAACCACAGGAGAGATGGTGCCAGTGACTGAGAAGGGACTTGTTTGGAGAGAGAAGGCCAGTTTGAGGTATCTGGACTTTCACGTGAGGAGCACGGAGGGGAGAGGAGAGACAAAGCTGATATAATGGAGAATTTGAGTGACAGTCATTGTTCAGAAGTCTTTTGGATAGAGTGACAGCAGAGGATCTCTGGGAGAGGTAGTGAGAAGGAGGAGGCCACTCGTAGTTGGGTTTGAGAAGTGAACAGGAAGAGATCCCTGAGGGAGGGCCCTCATGCGTGCTGCAGGGCACAGCTCCAGAAAGGTCTGACACTAACCAGAACCCCCAAATTGATTAGGCCCCCTTTTAAGGCACTAATTCTCTTTTAAGACAATATTTTGATTTAAGGAATAATATAGAATGTAGATCAAGATTAATATAGAAAATATGTTAATAGTTATAGCAAAATATTAGGAAAGATTAAATGTCCAACAGTAGGGGAGATTTTTGTTCATCCCTTGAACTGAATGTTATATAGTCATTCAAATTATATTCTCAAAAAGTGTGTTTTCTAAAAAGTTAATGACACTGGAAAATGCACATGATACAATGTTAAATTTCAAAAACAGGGTATAAAAGCCATATAGACAATGTTATCTTAAGCTAAAAAAATGAGCACATATTCTTTTTGTACAAGTGAAAAAGAATCAAAAAATCTTTTAAAATGTGGCAGACCATACCTCTTAAATAAAAACCAAACCAAAAATGTATAAGATCCAGATGAACACATGTAAGAGAAACCAGAGGGGAAGAGTCTGAAGACATGTAAGGAATATTGCCAAAGTACATGTCACATAGAAGTGGAGAGAAAATAGAAAAAAAAAAAGACCATTGATTTTATCTGCAAGGTCACAATAAATTGTAATTGCCAATATTTATTGAGTACATATTATGTACCAGACATTGGGTTAAACATTACCTAATTTAGTCCTTACTCAAATCTTATGAGAAGTATTACCATTAGCTCTACTTTACCTATGAAGTAACTAAAACACAGAGAAGTCAAATAATATTCCAAGGTCACATAGCATAGTAAATATCCAGGGTTCAAACACAGAATCTTATCCACTGTTTTTGCCTCACTGCTTGGGAAGTTTGATTCTGAAAGGGAGAAAAACACTGAATGCTGGTTGAAAAAGATGATAGAGTTAAGGAACATTTTTTTCCCCTCGAATATTGGGACATTTGGATATATTTAAAGTCATAGAAAAGGAATCTGCCAAGAGGGAGAAATAAGAGAAGGATGTTAGACAGGAAGGGTGTTTGTTTCTCTGGCATCGAGGATGGCTGGGCTCCAAGCACAGGGGGCTGATAGTAGAGACAGAGGCACGGCAGCTCCTTTGAGACCACCCCTGAGCAGCACCCCGAGATTGCTCATGGCATTTGGGAGGGGCTCGATTGGCTGGAAGCAAGGTCTTCTTGACAAAGGGAAAAATAAAGGCATTTAGTGAAAGTGAGGGTCAAGGGCTGGGGCAGAAGGAAAAAGCGTGCTAAGGAGGCTTGGAAGAGTAACCCTAGGGAGTAAGCCAAGTGCCGAGGCCAGACTGCTCTAAGCACTTTTTAGGGGCCAGGCCTGCTCAGTTGGTGGACCCTCTCCAGGAGCGCTCTGTGGTCTGGGAATGGGGCCCAGAGAACGGAGCGGTGGGAGTGATGCGGGCAGTTCAAGAATAGGAGGGCATACTTCCAAAAGAGTCATGTACCACAATGTTCATCGCAGCTCTATTTACAATAGCCAGGACATGGAAGCAACCTAAGTGTCCAATGACAGATGAATGGATAAAGAAGATGTGGCACATATATACAATGGAATATTATTCAGCCATAAAAAGAAACGAAATTGAGTTATTTGTAGTGAGGTGGATGGACCTAGAGTCTGTCATACAGAGTGAAGTAAGTCACAAAGAGAAAAACAAATACCGTATGCTAACACATATATATGGAATTAAAAAAAAAAAAAAAGGTTCTGAAGAACCTAGGGGCAGGACAGGAATAAAGACGCAGGCATAGAGAATGGACTTGAGGACATGGGGAGGGGGAAAGGTAAGCTGGGACGAAGTGAGAGAGTGACATGGACACATATACACTACCAAATGTAAAATAGATAGCTAGTGGGAAGCAGCTGCATAGCACAGGGAGATCAGCTCGGTGCTTTGTGACCACTAAGAGGGGTGGGATAGGGAGGGTGGGAGGGAGACGCAAGAGGGAGGAGATATGGGGATGTATGTATATGTATAGCTGATTCACTTTGTTATACAGCAGAAACTAACACACCATTGTAAAGCAATTATACCCAATAAAGATGTTAAAAAAAAAATAGAAAAGAATAGGAGGGCAGCCCTGAATGACCGATGCTGGATGGATGCACCCAGGGAGGTGGGAGGTGGTGGCCAGAGGGAGTCCAGGGTGGCCAGGGACGGGGGCAGGTGAGATTGGGGGAGCAGGGTTGGTGGGGGCCGTTGGCGATTGGAAGAGATGAGAGGAAGGGAGGTGGGGTCAGAGAGGGAGCAGAGATTTGGATGTAGAGCTGCAGCCCTGCTTGGTGTTAAGCAAACACGAGGTGGGGACAGGTCATCGAGGTGGCGCAGTGAGATCCGGGCTTCTCACCAGATGTCCACATGGATGCTGTGAACTCTGAGGGCAAAGGGAACCACTTCACCCAGGTACTAAGGTAGATTCCTGCAGAGGGCTGGAGAGGGGCACGGGGAGGGAAGAGTTAGGAGAACAGAACAGGACAGATGGCATGACCATCAGTGTCAAGGTGAGCAGATAAGGAGCAAAGAGGTCAGGGGCATTGGAGGTGGCACAAGGGAGCACAGAGAAGGACGCCCTCCCTCCCCTGTTCCCCGTTAGGATGGGGAGGGATGGAGATGAACTAATATCTATTGCACATCTTCCATGTCAGGCACAGAGCTCAATAAATATTAACCCCAACGTTAACCCCGATATCAACTCTAGACCCATTTTAGAGATGAGAAAATTGAGACTTAGGTTAGGTAATTTGCCCACATCTCTCTCTTCACAGTGGAGCAGAGATCCAACCCAGACTCTTTGGCTTTAAAGCCCTTAATGTTTCCAGCAGTAAACCTTGGTGAAGCTCCCACAACAGGGGAGGCAGGAACTGCCTCCCTCCCCAGAGAAAACAGGTGGAGAAAATAGGCTGAGAGTCCTGAACAAAGCTTCCACTCCAGTCCCACCACTGGAGTCCCTTGCTGAGGAGGCGGGGTTGGGCGGGGGAGAGTTCTGATGGGTTTCACGGGCTCGGGGATGAAGACGTAGAAAGGAGGTCAAGTGGAGAAGGGCCACGGCTCTTCAAGCTGCATCCTGTCTTGCCAGCCATGCTGACCTGATGCTTCCAGCTCAGGAGATACGGATGAGAACATAGGAACCCAGCACAGCATTTCTTACTCCCGGGTCTGGGGTTAGTTTGCGGTGGGACTAGGAGAGAAAGCACCGGGTGATCTAACTCAGCACTCGGCTTCGTTTCTCCACTGGATGACTTGCAGAGGATTGAGGGAGCCTTTGGGCTTTTCTCTGAGCACAGCAGGGAGATGATGCTCTACCAGGGCGCTTCAATACCTTCACTTTTTCTCCTTCCATCCAGGGAAGAGCCGTCCTAAACAGAACCACCAAACGATGTCTGGAGACAAAGAGGGACACTTCAGGTGGCTACATGTTTGTTCTGTGGACACTCCAGTACACTGTCGGAAACTGGGGGGTCAAACCAACGCCCAGTGATCCTCAGAGAGCCTGGGTTCTTGCCACAGGAATGGGTTCTGCTCAAAGTGGAGGAGAGGGAGAGAAAGAAGGTGTGTGTGTGTGTGTGTATGTGTGTTTACTGTGACTTCAGCCAGGACTGTCCTGAAAGGTGCAGCAAATCGACCTGTAATCTTTAAAGAAATCCCTCCATCCATCCCCTCACAGCAGCTTTCTTTGGATTACCCCACCTCTCCTATAACAGAGACTCCAGGGGCTGAGGA
Organism: Eubalaena glacialis; assembly: GCF_028564815.1. Classification (NCBI taxonomy): domain Eukaryota; kingdom Metazoa; phylum Chordata; class Mammalia; order Artiodactyla; family Balaenidae; genus Eubalaena; species Eubalaena glacialis. Next base: position 112,468,125 of record NC_083726.1, on the reverse strand, counting down.
TAGGAGAGAACACACCTAACGAACCAATCCCACTCTGCCTAGTACCTGAGAATGGTGGAAAAATCCAAGTCCTTCCAAGTCTTTCTCTAAGGAGCTTATAACATTTAATAGGCTTGATTACCTGTTTCCTTCTACCATCCCTGAATATTATGGAGAAAATGAGGCTTGAAACAGAGAGGCATCACTTGTTGGGAAACAAAGAAGGGATTGTAGGTAAATACTAAAGACCAGGGGTCCTTACTGCTGCCCACTGGATAAATCCTTTCTTGTAAGTGGTGAGTTAGGAGGATCTGTCTAGGGGTGCCAGATTTGGCAAGGTCTTCGGGGCTGGTGGGAGTGAGCATCACGGTGGGAGACGAAGTAGGATGACGCTGTGTGTGCTGTGTTGTTGGGTTCACCTTTCAAGTATGTCCTTTCTCCAGAGGGTCACCTTTTCCTCCTAGTTTCACGTCAGGGTTACTTGGGTATGATTCTGGGAATCATCAGGCTTCCTTTAAGCATTAGGCAGACAAGACACTGATAATTTAGTGCAGAATTAAATCAGCTAAGAGTTTTTCAAATAAGAAATGTACGAGTCATAAATATACAGCTTGATAAAATTTTCACAGTGACCACGCCCATATCAAGGACTAAAACGTTACCACAATTTAAGATTTTATGGTGCAAAAATTAAGGAAGAGGATAAATGTTGAGCAAATGTAGAACTTCTAGCTTCTGCCCAGCATGTTGAAGGGAAGATGCAATTCATAGCCAAGTTTTAATAAAAGCATGTGCCCAACAGAAAAATGGGCAAAAGACACAATATTCTTAAGCAAAAGAAAAAATGTTTAGCCTCACTCATAGAGTAATGCAAATTTAAACTGTACTGAGATCATTTTTCACTTAACTTGGTGAAAATTAAAAAATATGATGGCACATTCTGGCTGGCAGGGCTGTGGGAAACAGGCAATCTCATACTTTGATGGTAGGGATGCAAACTGGTACAGTCCTTTTGGGGGGGATATTTGGCAATATCTAAAAATACTGTATGTGCATTTTCTATTTGTGCCAGTAATTCCACCTCTAGGTATTTACAGCTCCAAAAACAAGAAAATACTTACGTACATAATAATTCTTTGCAGTATTGATTGTAGTTGTAAAATGTTGGAAACAAACCATATGCTCAAACATCAGGGAGTGGTCCACCCAATGGGGTGCAGCTGTAGAAAAGAACGAGGACCATTTTTTGAATGGATATGGAGTGATTTCCAGTGTGAAAGAAGAAAAACAGTCTAGCGTATGGGTCTTTTAGGTAAGAAATGAGGGGGAAAGGTACATGTATCTGTTCATTTCTGGTTAATCTGCATGATTAACCAGAAACTAATGAGACTGGTGACTAGTGGGTGGTGGTGGCTGGGAATAGGGTGGAAAGGATTGGGTATAGGAACAGAATAGAAGGGGTGTGGCAGAGGAGTGACACTTTTCAAACTACAATTATAACTGTAGACTTTTAGAACCACGTTATATTTCATATGCTCAAAACACACATACGGTAAAACCAGTAAGGTTAGAGGAAACCCAAAATGGAGTACAAATAAAAACAAGTGAACTTAACTATATTTTGATATTTTAACTGAGTGCACATACCCTCTGAGAACACTTAGCATCTAGCATCCAGATCTTGGTTTCTTAATATTTTCCAGTAAAAGGAATTAGAGCTCCCTGGAGAAATAGCTGATTTTAGGGCTTGGGGACTGGGACATTTTCCCGTGTTGGAAAATAAGGAACTTCTCAAAGAATGAAGGGAACAAGTCACAGACTACAGCAGCCAGGTTCCAGGGGCTCCCACTGGCCAAATCTAAGACAACTTGAGCATTAAACTAAACAATGATTTTATTATATAGACTATAAGCCATAGAATAAAATAAGAATCCATGAGTCCATACTGATGAGTGATTGGACAAATGGGTGGATGGATAGATGGACGAATAAATGAATGAATGGGGAAGAAGCTAAAGCTCTTTCTGATAGTAGAAAGCCAACTAATAAATGTAGGAGAAATTATGGAATTAGAAATTTATTTGGCAACCCCCATAATTAAAATTGTTTCAGGCAAGAATTATCAATGGATGTTAAAACTAGTGAGTGATGAGAAACAGGATACATACAGAGTATCAAAGTAACTCCCCCAAAGATATTCATTAACTACAAAGGGAAAATAATAATTTCGTGGTGGAGAAACCGGGCGGACACCATCTTAACAAGATGATCAGTGTTAACATCACCAGTTACAGCAAAAATGGATATCATGTGCCTCCTGATATGATGCTCCCAGAAGAATACATCACTTCTGTGGTATTCCTGCCCAAAATACGGAACCTGAATCTATAATCTTGAGGAAATATCAGTTAAACCCAAACTGAGGGACATTCTTCAAAATAAATGGTCTTTATGCTTCATAAACGTCAGTCATTAAAAAAAAAAAAAAAAAAAAAAGACAGACTGAGGAACTGCCCCAGAGTAAAGGAGATTAAAGAGACAGGACAGGGCTTCCCTGGTGGCGCAGTGGTTGAGAATCTGCCTGCTAATGCAGGGGACACGGGTTCGAGCCCTGGTCTGGGAAGATCCCACATGCCGCGGAGCAACTGGGCCCGTGAGCCACAATTACTGAGCCCGTGAGCCACAATTACTGAGCCTGCGCGTCTGGAGCCTGTGCTCCACAACAAGAGAGGCCGCGATAGTGAGAGGCCCGCGCACCGCGATGAAGAGTGGCCCCCGCTTGCCACAACTAGAGAAAGCCCTCGCACAGAAACGAAGACCCAACACAGCCATAAATAAATAAAATTTAAAAAAAAAACAAAAAACCGTGTGCTCTGACATATCTCAAACTGGTTCCTTTAAAAAAATAAAAATAAAAAATAGACAGGACAGGTGTCCTGATTTACCTCTCGTAATTGCAGCTGCTGCTTCTCTTGAATTCTGGCACTTTTTTCAAGAGAGATGGGCCTGAGGCTGTGGTCATGTATCCTGGGCCTGGTGGTCCCTTTTCTCCAGGCCCCAAGCACATTCCACACCAGCCTCGAACATCCCAATGCTGTTTAGGACAAGCGCCTTCCTCATTTGTGCAAAACCTAAGAGATAAAGGGCTGAGGGCTGGGTCATGACAAATTGAGATTCTAGCAGTTCTAAATTTAATCTCTTATAGAGTCCTTTTATTTTCCTTGTAATCCATTTTTACAATAGGAAATGTGCTTTTAGTTAATCTCCTAATTTTAAGGAAACTTGTAAAGTCCTTTTATAGAGACAAAGTGAAGTAGAGTTAGGCCAGTAATGTCCTGGTGAAAATTATCGCTAGGATTGGTGAATAAATCAACTTCTCATGACTTTAAGTTGTTATAATTTTAACAAACACAGGTTTTTTTCCTGCAAACGTTTTGATAAGTGTAGTTTCAAGGAACAAACCTGTCTCAAGATTTCAAGTCTACTGTCCATGGAACTATAAAAATCAAATCTCTCAATATTACCAGAAAGGTGTTTGGCCTTCATTTTTTTTTTTTTTTTTTTAACATCTTTATTGGAGTATAATTGCTTTACAATGGTGTGTTAGTTTCTGCTTTATAACAAAGTGAATCAGTTATACATATACATATGTTCCCACATCTCTTCCCTCTTGCGTCTCCCTCCCTCCCACCCTCCCTATCCCACCCCTCTAGGTGGTCACAAAGCACCGAGCTGATCTCCCTGTGCTATGCAGCTGCTTCCCACTAGCTATCTATTTTACATTTGGTAGTGTATATATGTCCATGCCACTCTCTCACCCTGTCACATCTCACCCCTCCCCCTCCCCATATCCTCAAGTCCATTCTCTAGTAGGTCTGTGTCTTTATTCCCATCTTGCCACTAGGTTCTTCATGACCTTTTTTTTTTTCCTTAGATTCCATATATATGTGTTAGCATACTGTATTTCTTTTTCTCTTTCTGACTTACTTCACTCTGTATGACAGACTCTAACTCCATCCACCTCATTACAAACACCTCCATTTCATTTCTTTTTATGGCTGAGTAATATTCCATTGTATATATGTGCCACATCTTCTTTATCCATTCACCCGATGATGGACACCTAGGTTGCTTCCATGTCCTGGCTATCGTAAACAGAGCTGCAATGAATATTTTGGTACATGACTCTTTCTGAATTATGGTTTTCTCAGGGTATATGCCCAGTAGTGGGATTGCTGGGTCGTATGGTAATTCTATTTTTACTTTTTTAAGGAACCTCCATACTGTTCTCCATAGTGGCTGTATCAATTTACATTCCCACCAACAGTGCAGGAGTGTTCCCTTTTCTCCACACCCTCTCTAGCATTTATTGTTTCTAGCTTTTGATGATGGCCATTCTGACTGGTGTGAGATGATATCTCATTGTAGTTTTGATTTGCATTTCTCTAATGATTAATGATGTTGAGCATCCTTTCATGTGTCTGTTGGCAATCTGTATCTCTTCTTTGGAGAAATGTCTATTTAGGTCTTCTGCCCATTTTTGGATTGGGTTGTTTGTTTTTTTGTTATTGAGCTGCATGAGCTGTTTGTAAATCTTGGAGATTAATCCTTTGTCAGTTGCTTTGTTTGGCCTTCTTAACAAAAAGCCCTAGGCAGAAACTCAACTTTATGACAATAAGATAAGACATAGGTGTAGTTTTCACTTTGATTGATGTAAGACGTTGTATCAATATTCCCAATATTTTCCTTCTTTCTCTGACAAGTCATTACCTTAAGGTCAGGACTTGTCTTTTCCAAGTAACTTGTCAATGTTCTTCATTCTTTAAAGGTTCTTCATTAACTACTAAATGAGGCTGGTGGTTTCTGTTTCCAATATAGTTTCTAGCCAAGGCTAAATTGCAGAAGACGGGCTTATGTTTTCCTGTTTTTGCAGGTGCTTTGTCCTGAGGCTGGCTGTAACCCCCAAGTCTCAGCTTCTCCCCTCAACCCCCATCAAGCTCTCTACTTCCTCTCCAGGGGCCCTGCTGGTGGGCCTTCCCCACCAGGCTTTCAGCTCATTTTGACTAGTGTTTCCATGTGAGAATTCTTTCCCAGCATTGCTTGGGAAATTTCTGTGTTTTTCCAAATTTCAAATTTCAAGAAAAAAACCAGTTGAAAAGTTAGGAAAACAAGAAAAAACTCTATAATTCTCCTGCAAGAATTAAAGCTTTATAAGTGACATAGAGATGTTACTGATTTGAAGGAATCCATTGAAGTGCAATGGAACATGAGTGCAGGAACCACTGACACATAGAGTCCAAGGTTAAGGGTGATAGTTTCTGAGACCAGGACAGGATCACTCAGAAAAAAAGCAATGATGATCTAACTAGTTTGTCATCCATAAGCTATAGCCATGTTGTGTCTGTGACCTGCCTGTCTCTAATGGTGAGTAATTGTTGCAAATAAAATAATAATTAATGAATTTTACTAATTTCTGATACATTTTTATGCACTGTGTACTTTCTACAAATCTTGGAATGGTGTTCCAAGAAATAATAAATTTTGGGAGCAAAATAAGTCTTGAGCAATTTCAACGTATGATTCTGACTAGTGCTGTTAACTAGTTAACCTCTCACTAGGAGATCTGAATGTTACATTATTTAAATAATACACAGTAATGTTTGCTAGTGTTTGAATATTTGCTATAGACTATAGTTTTCATAAATACGACTAAGCTTAATATTTCTTCTTTATTATACAACTTTTTAGATATCCATGAGTAAAGAGTATAATTAATTTTAGAAACACTTAAAGAATAACTTATGATTTGGGGAATTTCTGAACATTCTCAAGAGTTCTAATTTTTGTTCCTGAATCCCAAAGATGGTATCTGTTGGTAACCTACTGGGAATACTACTTTAACATTGCTGGAACCTACAGGGTGGTCTCCCCCAATGTATTGCCCTGGGTTTTCCATTAAGCAATCAATCAAACAAGTTTCTTTCAGGATTTCCTTATAACAATTTTGTCCTTTTTCTTTTTTGGCAAAATTTTTAAAGCCACTTCATTGAGGTATGAATGACATGTACACAATTAATGCACACAATTTAACGAGTTTGGGGTAAGTATAACCCGGGAAACCATCACTACCTTCAAGGCTACAGACATCCATTACCTCCCAAGGTTTTCTTTTGCCATTATTATTATTATTATTATTATTACTAGCACACTCACCATAAGATTTTTCCTCTTAGGAAAATTTTAAGTATAAGATACAGAATTGTAAGCTATAGGCACTAGACTGTATAGTAGATCCCCAGAACTTATTCATCTTGCATAATTAAAACTTTATACCCTCTGGCCATTATTTCCCTATTTCCTCCTTCTCCGACCCCTGGCAACTGCGGTTCTATTCTCTGCCTCTATGCATTTGACTATTTTTAGATTCCACATGTAAATGAGATCATATGGTGTTTGTCCTTCTGTGTCTGGCTTATCTCACTTAGCATAATGTCCTCCGGGTCTATCCATGTTGTCACACATTTGCCAAGCTTTTAAAACTGCCTTTGACAAATGAGTTTCCCAGTGGTCTTTTCTTCTCAAGTCTGTGTGTACCTGGGCCGTGGCTGGCCGGGAGAGCTATGGCTGCGTGGACAGCAGCCTGGACACAGTGTTTGGAGGGTTGCTGCTGGGGCACAGTGGTTCTCACGATTATAAGTATCTTCAACAATTTGTTCCCAGTGACTTTTTCATCAAGAGCTTCTCGCAAGGGCAGGAGCGTTCTGCTGAAGGGGGAGTAAAGTGTACCTCCCCACTTTCCTCTGATCAGTGGGGGAAAGGTCAAGATCTAGGACCATGGGTTACGACGACAGTGGCAAGAAGAGGAATCTGTAAGTAGCACAAAGCTCCAGCATCATAGTCTGGGGAACCCCTTTCTTCCAAAAGTCCCACCCCAAGCCCCATCATGGAACCCCTTCACCACCTGATGGAGTCTTTCTGCACAGATCTGTAGAGGGTGCAGCAGAGGTGCCACAGATTCTGTGAAGAGGCGCTAGGGCAGATGCTCTGCTTTCTAAGCCATGGGTCCTGCCACTCTCATGAGGGCTTGCCTTCCCCAGTTGGAGCCAGACGCTGGCCCTGGGAGGGTTACTGCTCTGCGGACTGGCTACCTGCCGAGCCTTGCTTTGCCCTTCTGGGCTAGAACACTGCACTCCCGGAGTTGCCCATCATGGCTTAGGGCACAGGGAAGATAGACTGAAGGGGCAGAAAGGAATTGACTCGGAGGCAAAAGGGCTGGCCACTGCACAGCCAGTTTGGGTGATGGAGGACCCTGCGGGACGGGTGTGGCTGTGTGGGTACCAGCAGTACCAGCAGTGGTACTTGCATGCCCTCGGACAGGGTTAACAGGGCAGCAGATCTTGCAGGGTGATGGAAGTGGCGGGGTGGGCAGGGGGCTAGTCTTGCTTGCAGTAGCTGCTGCAGGAGGCCCCCGTGGTGCTGGCTAGCCCTCAGGGAGCTCTGGCAATGGCAGGTAGTGAAATGTTGATAGCTGAGCCTGGGGGTTGGCCAAGCAGGAATGTGTGAAAGAGCCAGGAGAAGGGGCCTCTAAGTGTGGCCGCCTCTGCTCTTAGGCCCTTCCCTGCAGGAGGACTCTGGCTTTCTCAATGTGCCTGAGGTTTTCCAATCTCCATGCTCAGATGGTAGGACCTTTGCATCTGGGATGAACTCAGCTCCAGGGGAGCAGCCATTGGCTCTATTGATCAATGGCAACCCTGCTCTTGTGTATCTTTCTGTTCGGTCTAGAGGGAACAATAGGGGGTCTTTACCCATGAACACTTTGCCCAACAGACCTTTAATCACGGACAGGCTGTTTTCCATAGAGGATTCTTCTTTGGATCCTACCCCAGCCCTTAGGAGGCTGAGAAGAGCTCTCCAAAGGGAATAATGTCCCCACCTATGAGACTCACCTTTCTCCCTTGAACCCTCTGGGATCAGGGAAGATTTCTTAAGACTGTAATGAGACACCCTTAAAAAGTGAAGGCATCTCTTTTACCTCACCCCTACCAGTGTGAACTCCCTGTAGCCAAGTTCTCTTCGAGAGAGAGAGAGAGGGAGGTTTCAGCTGTCCTGGGCTATATCCAGAGCCATGGCAGAAGCAGGTCCACTGATATTGATCAGAACTACTCCCCAAGAATTCTCCATTGAGAATCAGTGGCCAACACAGCAGTCCCCTGGCCGTCTTGAGTGTTTCTAAACATCCTGCTTATGTACAGAGAGGTTTGAAAAAATAAAAGCAGTCCAGGACCGGTTGCACCCAGAAGGCAAGGAAGGGAGGTTCTTAATGGAACAGGCAAGGCCCCTGGGGGAGCGGTGGTGCTGGCTGTGGCTGGGTTGGGCCTCTTTGGGCAAATAGAACAGCTGGCCGGTCACTAACAGAGTGCAATGTGGTAGAATAAACAGGCAACTGTTCTGAAATCCAGATTGCCCTGGCCCTAGGCTGGAGCTGTCTGGCAAACCCAGCAGTGGAGAGACTTCACCTCAGACATGCTTTGAATAAGTGTACCCAGTTGAGTTCTTTGCCAGGACTCTTGTCTGTCTCCACTCCATCCTTAGATCCTTTTGGCTCCAGAGGATATCAAAGGTTCCTGCTTTGCTTGGCCAGAGGCCTCAGAGAGAGAGATTTGTAAGAGTCTTTTCATTGTGGGCTCTTGGTTACTGGAATTTGAAAATCTGGCTGTGAACACGTCTACTAGGCCAACTCTTGGCACCAGTGTTATAACAAGGATCAACTTCTACCCTCAATCCCTTTGAGTCAAATATGGAAAAACTCGATTTGGCAGTGTTTTCCCCGGAAATAGCAGCAAGAAGAGAGACAAATATCCCAAGTTTAAAAAGAGAAAACTTTAGACTGAATCAGGGATTCTCTTGTACTCATATTCTAATAAGTAATACCTTCAACTTTGTCATCACTCCTGATATTTGTGATTATAAATGACCTCTAGACTGGGGATGCAAGTCAGCTCTGAAGCCACAGCTGGAATAAAAGAAACCAGTGTATTAAAAGTCCTTGCATGACTGGTTCAAGATGGCAATGCCAGAAGATGCTGAACTCCCTTCCTCCCATGAATACACTGAGTCTACAGGTACACATGGAACCATTTCTTCTTAAAAATCCTAAAGGCTGACTGAGTGATAACATCACATTGGGCAAAGAAGAAAACCACATCGAGGCAGGTAGGAGAGGCTGGGACACAACCTCACACAAACCCCACCCCTGGTGTGCATCTCACAGCCGGGAGGGAACTCGGAACCCAGAGTTTCTCCCTGAGGAATGAGGGGTTTTGACCCCACATCAGGCATCCTGACATGTGGGACACATGAGCCCCCCAAAACCTCTGGCTTTGAAAACCCACGGGTCTTGGGTCCTGAGACCCACAAGACTAGCAATCTGTGAGATGGCTCTGAAAGGGCTCCCACACTTAGACTTGCTCATCCCATGGCCCAGCTCAGAGCAGCCCATTGCCTCCAGACTTAAAGGAAGAACACTCACCTGCTTATATTAAAGCATTGGCTGGAGGGGCCAGCATCTAATTTAGCATCGCATCTAAGAGCCTGCTGGAACGCTCTCCAAGATGCAGATGGGTGGGTGTGGTCTTCTGCTCTCCCTTTGCTGTGATCCGCGAACATCAGTGTTTCCAGGATGGATGCTTTTGCACACGTCCATGCCCCAATTTTTGTGGCTGCTGCCTGGGGCACACCTCTTGATCACCCGGCCCTGGAGGCCAAGGAACTGTAATAATCGGTGTCACCAGAAAGGAGCTCACAACCCAGGCCGGCACCCTGATTTTTGCAACTGCTGCCAGGGGACTCCTCCACATCACCTGGCTCTGGCGGCCAGTGGGGCTTACACTCTTGGGTCCCCCAGGTCTGTGACTGACAGAGAAAGAGTTCTTAAGCAGCTGCCACCCCCAGAGCACAGCAAGAGGCAACAGACCCCCTGGAGCTTGGAGGCCTATTAGCTGATTATTATAACTGCAGCCAGAGGGTCAGCCTTCTGATTAAACACGCAGCTAAGGGCTGACTGTAAACCTTTCCTGAGACCTCGGAGGGTGACGTTACCTTTGCACTCACCTTCTGCTGTGCTCTGGAGGCCAGTGTCTCCTGGAGGGGAGCTTTGCATGCATCCAGTGCCCTGGTTTCTGTGCCTGGAATCTCGGATTTTGCAGTTGCCACCCAGGGTACACCCCTAGACCACCTGGCTCTGGTGGCCAGGGGGTTTGTGTTCCTGAGTCCCATGGGACTGTGGTGATTGAAGAGATGATTCTTGGCAGGTTACCACCCCCAGGGTACTCAGGCTGTGGACTGAGGCACACCCCCCAGTCTTTCTGTGAAGAAGGACTATTTGCTTGTCCTTTGGCCTGAAAGGCAGTTTTCAGGTTTGACACACATTTAGAGGCCTATGGAGCTGCTCTCAAGGAATGTAGGCTGTGGATGCCGTCTTGGCTTTCTTCCTCTGCTTTGCTGCAGCTCACAGGTATCACCCAGAAGAGAGTTTATACACTCATCTTGAGCCCTGATATCTGTGACTGCCACTCAGGGGACACCTCCAGATCACCTGGACCTGTTGGACAGTGGGGCTTATGCTTGTGGTCCCAGAAGACTGTATGTATTTGCATATGTTTAAAAGCTGATGCCTGAGAGTCTGGCTTCCGGTTAGCCTGGATCTCGGTGGTGACTGAGATCCTCCTCTTTGGGACACTGACAGGTCTTGGCGCACCCTCAAATACTGGGAGCTATTAAAAATATAATAGGCTGCTTGGACAAGCACAGAGACTTAAAAGACAATCAGGAGTTGAGGCAGGGCTGAAAGAAAATGTTCATCTCTTACATGAGACCACTCCTTCAAGACTGGAAGGGGTGGTTGTTTCATCTACTGTATAGAAACCAACACAGAGGAAGCAAAACGAAGAAACAGAGGAATATGTTCCAAATGAAAGGACAAGATAGAACCTCAGGGGGAAAAGAAACCGTAATGAAATGGAGATAAGTAATTTATCTGATAAAGAGTTCAAAGTAATGGTCATGAATATTCTCACTGAACTGGGGAGAAGAATGGACGACCACAGTGAGAACTTCAACAAAGAGATGGAAGATATACAAAAGTACCAAATAGAAGTCACAGAGTTGAAGAACTCAATAACTAAACTGAATAAATACTCTATAGGGGTGCAAAAGCAGACTAGATGAAGCAGAAGAAAGGATCGGTGGACTTGAAGACAAGACAGTGGAACTCACCCAATCAGAGCAGCAAAAAGAAAAAAAGAATGAAAAAAAAGAGAAAATAGCTTAAGGGACTTATGGGACAACATCAGATGGAAACCGAAAGAAAGGTGGAGTAGCTATACTTACATCAGACAAAATAGACTTTAAAACAAAGACTATAATAAGAGACAAAGAAAGGGCATTACATAATAACAAAAGGGTCAATCCAACAAGAAGATATAATATTTGTAAATATTTATGCACCCAACATAGAGGCACCTAAATATAAAAAGCAAATATCAGATATAAAGGGAGAAATAGACAGCAATTGGACCAGATGGACTTAACAGATATTTACAGAATATTCCATCCAAAAGCAACAGAATACATATTCTTCTCATGTGACAGAACATTTTCTGATATAGATCATATATTAGGTCACAAAACAAGTCTTAATCAACTTAAGAGGATTAAAATAATATCAAACATCTTTTCTGACAACAGTATGAAACTAGAAATTAATCACACAAAGTCAACTGGAAAATTCACAAACGTGTGGAGATTAAACAACATGCTACTGAACAAGCAATGGTTCAAAGGAGAAATCAAAAGAGAAATAAAAAAATACCTTGAGACAAATGAAAATGGAAATATAACATAGCAAAATTTATGGGATGCAGCAAAAGCAGTTCTAAGAGGGAAGTTCATAGTGACAAATATCTACCTCAAGAAACAAGAAATGTCTCAAACAACCTAACTTTACACCTCAAGGAACTAGAAAAGGAAGAACAAACAATGCCCAAAATTAGTAGAAGGCAGGAAATAACAAAGATTAGTGCAGAAATAAATGAATTAGAGACTAAAAAGATAATAGAAAAGATCAAAGAAACTAAAGAGACTAAAAAGATAATAGAAAAGATCAAAGAAACTAAGAGCTGCTTCTTTGAAAAGATAAACAAAATTGACAAACCTTTAGCTAGACTCACCAAGAAAAAAAAGAGAGAAGACTCAAATAGATAAAATCAGAGATGAAAAAGGAGATGTTATAACCGATACCACAGAAATGCAAAGGTTCATAAGAGGCTACTATGAAAAATTATATGCTGACAAATTGGACAACCTAGAAGAAATGGATAAATTCCATATATGTATATATATAAAATAAGGTGTGTGTGTGTGTGCATGCATGTGGTGGAATATTATTCAGTCATAAAAAAGAATAAAATCCTGCCATTTGTGACAACATGGATGGACTTCGAGGGCATTATGCTATGAGAAATAATTCAGACAGAGAAAGGCAAATACTGTATGATCTCTCTTATATGTAGAATCCATATATATATGATATTATATGTATTTATATAATATACATACATAAATACCTATAAAACTAGGCTCATAGGTACAAATTGGTGGTTGTCAGAAGCAGGGGGTTGGGGGGGTGGGAGAAATGGATGAACAGTTTTTGTTTTATTTTAGTTAAATACATTGAATAATAACAAAAAGACACATAGCCAGAGAGAGAGAGTGCTTAATTAAGTATGTCTGTGAGTTAGAGAACAGAAAAGCCAAGGTAAATAAGGTCCCTGCAGGGATGGCTCTGGGACAGGGCTCTGCTTACCCTGAGACTGGGTGTTTCTTTTCTCTGGTCTGGAAGGGACCTTGTAATGCAATGCTTTTCTTTGGAGAGCACGTGTCCTCATGGAAGGGACACCTGTTTCCTCTGTTTTGGATACATGTTCTCCTGTCTCCTACTAGGGGTCAGAGAAAAAGGACCATTTGAATCCCTTTTGGTTGTGTCTTTTTGGGACTCTGTAGCTGCCAGTTGTGTGGCCTAGATTCACCAGGGTTATGCAAACTTAATCATGTTTTTTTAGGATTTTATGGTTTTCATCCATTTCCTCCGCCCTTCCCACCTTCTGTCCTAACTTTTACTTCTACTTCTCTGACACTTGGTTGAATCAATTTGATTGGAGCAGAAAGGGAAACAGGCCCACCTGGATTGGGGAGGGGGCTAACAGTGTGGGCGGGGTGGTGGTGGTGGAGGAGGCTCTCAGGTCTGCTTCAGGCTCAGGAGGACTCCCGAGGAAGGTGGGATTGGAGGAGGCGAGTGAGGAGAGGGGGACTCTTCCTGCTCCAGAGCCTGACATGGTCCCAGGGATGTGATGACAAATGAACAGAGACGTGGAACCGGGAGCAAAAATGCCAAAAATGAATTTGCCTGGACGGCATAAAAGGGCAAAGGAGAGATGGGGACACACCCTCGGAGAGAGACAGTGTAGGCCTGTGAGGAACACAGCAGCCAACAGAAACGTCCTTTATCCTGCCTTCTCCCTCAGGAATGCATAGAGAAACAAATGAATAAATAATACTCAAGTTCTATTTTTCATTGTAAAAATTTCCAAAACACATAAAGGCAAAGCCAAACAAATAAACAAACAAATACAAAAGCCTGCATCAGCTTACCACTTTGAAGAAATAATTATAGATCTCTTCTTGTTTCCTTCTCATCTTTTTTCTTTGAATCTATGTGTCTGAATATATTTATACATTTTATAAAATTAGGACCTTATTTTATATGCAGTTGTAACTTGATTTTTTTAATTTAATATTTTATCAAAAAAATCCAGCATTTTTCATTATTTCTGGATATAGAGGAGTTATCTGTTGAAAGACAGAAGTTTCTAGTACAGGCTTTAGAAGATGACTCTGGAACGATGGTGTGGGTGAGTCTCTTTTGGGCACAAGTTTGAGGTGGAACAGAGCACTTCCTCAGCTGAACAGCCCACCATAAGGGCTGCTGCTCCGAGAAGGAAGAAGGAAGAAGGCAGAGGGAGGTGTGTTAGAAAAAAGAGCTCTCTTCTCCCAGGTGTGGTGGGAGAGAGCCCGCAGGGCTGGGTCTGGTCTGTAATGATGGGGTCAGCGCCTCCCAGCTGAGTACAAAGGGATTCCCCACCTTGGAGGATGCTCCTTATAGCTGACATTTATTGAGCATCTACTAGGCGTTGGGCATTGGGGGCTGTGCAAATGCCATTTGTCATCCTCCAAACAACTTGAACAAATAAGCATCATTATCCACACTTTACAAAGGCAGAAACTAAGGCTCTCAGAGATTAATTTACCAGTTCATGGTCACACAGCTGGTGAGTGACTGAGGACTACAGTTTGCATTTCCAAGAGGGTAGCAGGATAGAAAAATATAGGCTTTGAAACAAACAGAAAACATGAATTTGAATCACTTTTGTTAAAATACAACTTTCCTTTAGACTCAAAAGTGATACGTATTTATTGAAGAACATTGCTACCAATGTCTTTCTATCTCTGGTCACTTGATTTGGGAAGTCTCTGCTTATCTGATTTTCCCTGTTGGGATCTTACATTAAGTCATTCAACAAACATTTATTTTTCGATTACTATGTTTAGTCACTGATAAGGGGAATAAAATAATGCATATGATTTAGACCCTGCCTTCAAGAAATAGACAGGACAATGGGATGTGGCAGCCACATACACACTATAACACCTGTAATGATTACTGCCATAGAGGTCTGAACCCAGGGCTGAGGAAACATCCACGAGAGGAGGGTTACACCTGTTTGGCCAGAGTCAAGGAAAGCTTCAGAATGAAGGTGGTGTTTCCCCCTTTGAGCCTTGGTTATTTCACCCGTTAAATGAAGGAACTGGACAAGAGTGACTTGTGGCTTTGGCATTCCGTGATTTTCATTCCCTTATCTTCCACAGGGTTGTCACCAAGGACAGCTCTTTCCCATAAGTAGGAAACTACATGTGAGTTACATATGTGTTCCCAGACAGCGTGCTGCAGAGCTCCCATTACATGGCTGCCTTCAAAGCCCCTTCTCTTGCAGTGACCTGGTCTGCACATTTGCTTGTGTTGGGCAAGGAGAGATCTGGTCTCAGATCCAGGTCTGGGATATTTCCTTCCCACTTTCAGCTCCCTTCCTCTTTCCATGCTTTCAGGTGTCTTTCAGTGGCAGGTCAAGACCCACTCCACTCCTCCCCACACCCACATTCCCCGAACGGGTAGGATTTGTTCCAGTTCAGCTCTGCACCCCTCTAGGTCTTAGCACGGTGCCTTGTGCATAGCAGATGATCAAATAACATGGACGGATGAATAGCTGTTTTCTCTTTTGGAACTTTGCATGCAGTTTAAAAGTGTCTGTGTTTGTTTTCTCTAGTTTGTGCAACAAATTAGCACAAACGTGGCCGAAAACAACATAAATATATTATCTCACAGTTCTGGAGGTCGGAAGTCTGAAATGGGTCTCACTTGGCTAAAATCAAGGTGTTAGCAGGGCTGTGTTCCTCTCTGGAAGTCCTAGGGGGACATTCCTTCTTTTCTGTTTGTTTGTTTTGTTTTCTGGTTTTGTTTTTGTCTTTTCCATCTTCTAGAGGCTGCCTGCACTCCTGGGCTTGTGGCTTCTTCCACCTTCAAAGTCAGTGGTGGCTGATCAAATCTTTCTCACATTGTGTCACTGCACCACTGACTGTTCTGCCATCTTTAAAGGACCTTGTGATGACATTGGGCCCCTCTGGATACTCCAGAATCATCTTTCTTGAAGTCAGTTGATCAGCACACTTACTTCCATTTTGCCGTGTAACATATCATCGTGACAGGCTACAGGGATTAGGATGTGGACACCTTTGCAGGGGCCATTATTCTATCTACTATGGGGCCAAGTAAATTTATTTCAGGATCCTGTTTATTCAGCCATCCACCCCTGCACTCACCTCGCATTTGTGGAGCTCATACTAATGTTCCATGTACTCTGCAGGGAGCTGGGAGATCAGGGGTGCACCATGCATAGTCTGGTAGGAGACAAGAGTGAGCAACTGCCCAGCAATCTGACAAGCCCTGTAATGTGGGTGTGCAAAGGGGGGCTGTGGGGTACAGAGCAGGGGCATCACCCCAGGCTGGAGAAAGAGAGGACACCCGGCCTGAGCTTTAAGGGGGCTGGGACTGGGACCGGGGGACCATGCAGCGGGAAGAGCGTTTGCAAAGACCTGGAAGGCGTGGGAGTTAAGAATAGTCTAAATTGCTGGAGCATAAGGTGCTTGCCCACCCTCTGCCTGTGCCGTCCTTAAGGAAGGGAGTTGAGGCTGGATAGGTAAGAATGGGCAGATCATGGTGGACCCTGGGTGCAGTTAAGGTGCTGGACTCTATGTTGTAGCCACGAGTAAGCCACTGAAGGATTTCAGACAGAGGAGCGATGGTGTTGATGTGCCGGCCATGCATGGTGACATTCCAGGGATTCTTCCTTGCGTGCTTGGGGCTTCCTTCCTCCCAGGGAACACACATGGTCTACCTTTTTCTCAAATGAGCACAGTGCAGCCATTTAATACCCTTGTGGCCAACCTCCCTGGCCTAATCCTGGTGCCTGCTGTTGCTAAGGCTGCTTTGAGGTCCTCAAAGGTGACTTTGCAGAATCTCTCCACATATTATGCCCAGGACGTGGCTCTGATTACTTCCCTGCTTTCCGTCTCTTTTTCCCCCAGAGTCATCTTCATTAAGGTCCTAATTAGGACAGCATCAATGAGCTGTAAGTGCATCTGTACGAGATGATCGCCTCTCTCAGCAGATTTGTTGCTTCTCTGAAAGTAGTGGCAGAAACGATGATGAAGCAGCTGTGGGACAGCAGCAAAAGCACTGGTTTTAGTCAGAAAATCTGCCTGTGAATCCCAACTCTGCCACTGAATAGCATTAGAACTTGAGGAAGTCACAGAAATTCAGTCATAATTCAATTCCACAGTCTATAGAATGGGGGATGTATTAGCCAGGGTAGGCTAACTGCTGCATCCAACATTTTAGTTAGATTAACACTATAAAAGTTCATGTCTTATTCATACAACAGCAATGCAGGTGTTCTGCTTAGCTCTGCTCCACTTTGTGACTCAGGGACTCAGAATCCCTCCAACTTATGGCTCCCTCAACCCCCTCCACCCTGCAGTCCTCGGCATCCTCCTTATCTGGTCAAAAGATGGGGAAAAGAGAGAGAGTGTTCAGGTTTTCATAGTTTTATGAGCCAGCCCGGGAAGGGACCCACATCCCTTCTGCCCACATTCCACTGGGCAGAATGTGGTCACATGGTGCTGCATCCACTTAGTTTCAAGGGAAGCTGGGAAATGTAGTCCAGCTGCGTGCCCAGGATGAAAAGGAAATGGTTCACTGCACACCTGGTCAGTCTTTCCCCAACTATCTGACTATAAGGATAAAACATTTTCGAAAGTTAAATTAGATCAGTGCCTCTCTAGCGCTGAGAGCAGTGCCTCGTACATGTGAGGGCTGAATGTGGGCTTTTGAGCCTTGGAAAGAGTGCCTCAGAAGACAACAAACACTCCAGGAAGGAAACGTGAATTGTGGGTTGTGAGAGCACTCCTCCTTCATGGTTTCTTTAAATGTATCAGGAAACAAGATTCAGTAAGAAACAGTCCATTAGCAGCAGCAAAACACACGTCAAAAGAAAATAGTGCATTAGCCCCGGCACACTTAGGACAGAGCAGCTTTCTGCCAGGAGGTGCTGCTTCCTGTCTGATCTGATAGTAGCAGAGCCCCTGGCCTTCCTCATCTTCCTTTGCTGCTTCTTTTCCGATTACTTGCTCCCCTCCCCCCATCCTTAAACTCACACACACTAATTCCCCTCATGGAGGGCTAATAGGAGCTGACTCAGGAGTGATAAGTAGCAGAGGGGTGGGTTAAGTTGGACAAGATAATTTAGAAGAATAAATAAGGCAACCTAGGTCATCGAAAGGAGAATTAAATGCCATTTGGCCTAGGAGAAAGGTCCAGATTAATTCAGACGCTTGTGCAAGGGAGTATGCAAATCACTTGAACAGAGAAGAGAGAGACGGCTCATGGAAACGTCTTGTAATGAAGTAAGACAGTGTTTCTTCCAAGTGTTAGGGCCCTGATGCCTTTCCAATCCCCTGTCCTGCTCTGCCCCCTCCTCATTATGGGAACTTAATTAGGAATGGAAGATATTCCATCTCCCTGCCTGCATATTTCAGGGCTGGTGATTTTATTAGAGCAAGTATTTATTTTTTTACGACATTAATAAGAAGATGATTTCTTCTCCCTTTCTATCAGTTCAAGCCCTACCTTGGAAAAAACAGCAAGAAGAAACTCTTTAGTGAGCGTGCTGCTTTCAGAGCCAGCCCGGGGGACAGATCCATCTCCATTAAGTGTCCAGTTTTTGAGAGCTGCAGTGGGCTCGGTAATGAACTCTGTGATCTGAAGGCTGGTGGCTGGCTGGGAGGGGGCTCTGAGAGTGGCTTGGGAAGCAAGTCCCTCTCTGATGATGCCCAAGAAAATGTCATCCAAAGAGAGCTGGTGAGCCGTGTGCATGAGGGCTGAGGGGTAGGCTGCAGAGATTGATGGATGGGGGTCATTTGGAAGAAAGGACATGACAAGTTAAAGCGAAATCATGCTTGTGGCTCAGGACTCAGAGCTTTTATCCAGCCACGAGCTATTCTTGGTCTGCTTGCGGGAGGGAGGGCTGTCGGCTGCTTCTGCTTCAGAGTGAGGACGTGAACACGAAGAGGGGGCTGGTCTGGGGCTGAGTGGGCAGAGAGGAGGCTAAAGCGTGGCCCAGGAGCCAGAGGAGAGCTGGTGGAGGAGGAGTCAAAGAAGGAGCCTGGCGGTGAGTACGGAGAACCCAGGACTCAGGATCCCGGCCCTAGAGCCCCTAGGGTCCCTGTTCCAGGAAGGAGAGGGATGAGGACCATTCAGAGTTGATCAGTGAAGACATTGGATGGAGAAGAGCTCTGACTGCCCTTCTCTTTGATTGTTTTGCTTTTCCTTATGGTGGATCTCCTTCAGGAAGAGGGTTGCAATGTGTGTTGTTAAAAACCTGGGTTTGAATTCCAACTCCACCATTTGTCTACGTGGTGAACTTGGAGAAGTTCGTTAACCTCTCCGAGCTTCAGAGAATGGTGAGGATGAAAAGGATAATAATGTATGTAAAACCCCTACAGTGTCCGGCTCATAGCAATCGTTTGTCAGAGTTAACTGATGCTGTGAAAAATGCTTAGTTTGATCAAGGAGATGACTAGAAATTTGGGGAAGGCATCCCAGACAGCATGATAAAGCTGTCCTCATGCAAACGCAAATCGGAAGGCCTTTTTCATGAGGTTTGCCCCCATTTGGAGGCCAAAGACCTGGGTCCTAGTCGTGGTGCCACCATTAACGAGCTGCGGGACCTGCAGCCAGCTCAAGTAAGAATTTCAGGAGCAGGTCCTCGTGTTAGAAATATGGATGATGCTGATTGCTTGGCCTGCTACACGGGGTTCCATTAGGGTTCGTCAGGCAAACTGGAAACACCTCGTGAGAGGCAAGAGTCTAGGCAAACATGGGGGGTCATCGGTGGGTGATCCCCAGAAGCAGAGGCAAGATGACGAGCGAGTGAGAGGAAGAAGTGGGGAGAGGGCAGAGAGTGGGAGAGAAAGTGCTAGAAGCTCTGGTAACCCGAAGATTGTTTTCTATGTCTGTGAATCTGTTTCTGTTTTGTAAATAAGTTCATTTGTGCTGTTTTTGAGATTCCACATATAAGTAATATCATATAATATTTGTCTTTCTCTCTCTGACTTACTTCACTTAGTATGATCATCTCTAGGTCCCTCCATGTTCCTGCAAATGGCATTCTTTCATTCTTTTTAATGGCTGAGTAGTACTCCATTGTGTATATGTACCACATCTTCTTTCTCCATTCCTCTGTTGATGGACACTTGGGTTGCTAGCAGTCAGCTCTTGTGAGTCAGTATGAGCTCCAGCACATCACTGGCAGGAGACCAACAGAGAGACTCCTAGAGCTCCCAAGTAGTGAGAAAAAGTCATCAGATTTGGGATATATTTTTAAAGCTTCCTCCTATTATGAACAAGGGTGAGTGACATTCTTGCTATATCTCATTAAATCTTTATACCAGCTCAGGGCCAGCTTTAGCCCATAGAGAACCTTTGCACAAATCAAAAAACGACGCCCCTTCCTCATTATTTGCTGAGCAGCCACGCCAGGGTGCACGGTGCTGGGTATGGAGTGCAGGCTGCCTCATACAGGGTACAACCTGCCAATTCATGAAGACATCCTTTGAACTACAATGACAGAGGTGCTGCCAGGACTCCCTTTCCGTAGATGAGGACTTGGCAGTCCGTATTAGTTAAGTAACTTGCCTGCAGTGGGGGAGATGAGATAGAAATCCAACGTACAGCCTCACCCCCAAAGTGAATCTTCACGCCTGGGCTGTCAGGTACCCAGATTGCAAGGGCAAGGAGGTGGAAGGAAGAGTAAGAAACCTAAGGTTATAGATTTTTACGGCAAAATTTTATCCCTGGAGTTGTGCCAACCCAAGATAAGGTGAAAGGAACTATAGTTATTAAGTTTCTACTTGATGAAAAGCATCCCAAACTTCTTCATGTTAATTTGGGACCAAGAGACATTTTAGCTTCATTTTTAAAAATGAGAACACGGAGGCTCAGAGAGGTTGGGAAATGTACCCAGGGTCACACAGCTGGGGAGTGGCACCTGGCCTGTGCTCCTTCCACATCACCTCCCTCGAGTTTGTGCTCTACCAGTGGGCAAAGGAGCCCTGCCCTTGCGGTGCATCCCCCCTTCCTCAGAAGATCAGAGGCATCTGGATGGGGAGCAGGCTGCCCACTTCCTAATATTTTAGGAACTTGACATCAGGGCAGTTGTATGGAGATCATTTATTTTTTTCACTCATTCAACAAACATTGAGTGTCTGTTATGTACCAGCCACCCAGTTAGGTATGGAGGCTGCAGTCAGAATGTCAGAGGCCTTCGCTTTGACCTTGTAAATTACTCCACAATCCTCTTGGTTCCTCTTTACAATTTGAGGTGCAAGTCCCAAATGCTCAGTCCCAATCTACCCAGGACTCTAAGGGAACCCAGGATGCTCACGTGGTTTGCTATTTCCCCAAGTGAAAGTAGAATCAGGACACATGGAAGGTATCAAAAATTGCAACTTCCCGGGACTTCCCTGGCGGTCCAGTGATTAAGACTCTGCGCTTCCACTGCAGGAGCCGCGGGTTCGATCCCTGGTCAGGGAACTGA
This sequence comes from Eubalaena glacialis, assembly GCF_028564815.1. Taxonomy (NCBI): domain Eukaryota; kingdom Metazoa; phylum Chordata; class Mammalia; order Artiodactyla; family Balaenidae; genus Eubalaena; species Eubalaena glacialis. The sequence goes on along the minus strand of NC_083726.1, from coordinate 112,446,823 downwards.
GATCCCACGTGCCATGCAGTGGGCACCCCCCCCAGAAAAAAAGAAGTTGCGACTTCCCTTTCCTGTTTCCAAAACGTCACTTTGCCCCTTCCCCTGCCAATTCCTGAGCCGATGACATCGAGAAAACTGAGCCCAGAACTTCCAGACAGCGTGGCGCCTGTCCCCCACCTGCCCCCGATTCGCCTTTCTCCATCTCCTTGTTTTCGACCTGTTTTGTAAGGATGCGGGGCTCTTCCCTAGCGCAGGGCCCCTTCCTGGCTTTGGGAGGATTCGGCTGGACGTGTTTTTCATGGAAATGGAATTCAAATTGGAACCTTATGTCTGGTTTCTCTGTGCCGCAGAGCGTGGCTAGAGTGTGGCCTACACCAGCCAGACCCGGATTCCGAAAGTCTGCTGACTCGGATTAGCTAAGCTGATGCTTTCTCCCTAAATGAGGGACTTCATGCCTGTCCTTTTCCTGTAAGGATTCCCTTCTGGTGATGAGATAGTGAAATACGATGCACAGGGGTGTTGTGTGTGTGTGTGTCTGTGTGTTTGTGTGTGTATATGTGTGTGTGTATATGTGTGTATGTGTGTGTGTGTATGTGTATGAGGGGGGGTGTGTGTGTATGTGTGTGTGTGTATGTGTGTGTGTGTGGGTGTATATGTGTGTGTGTGTATGAGGGTGTGTATGTGTGTGTATATGTGTGTATGTGTATGAGGGTGTGTGTGTGTATATATGTGTGTATGTGTGTGTGTGTTTGTGTGTGTATATGTGTACGAGGGTGTGTGTGTGTGTATATGTATGAGGGTGTGTGTGTGTATATGTGTGTATGTGTGTGTGTATGTGTGTGTATGTGTATATGTGTGTGTGTATGTGTATGAGGGTGTGTATGTGTGTGTGTGTATGTGTATGGGGGGTATGTGTGTGTATGTGTGTGTATATGTGCGTGTGTGTATGAGGGTGTGTGTGTGTATATGTGTGTATGTGTGTGTATATGTGTGTGTGTATGTGTGTCTGTGTGTGTGTATGTGTATGAGGGTGTGTGTGTGTATATGTGTGTGTGTGTGGGTGTATGAGGGTGTGTATGTGTGTGTATGTGTATGAGGGTGTGTGTGTATATATGTGTGTATGTGTGTGTGTTTGTGTGTGTATATGTGTATGAGGGTGTGTATGTGTGTGTGTGTATACGTATGAGGGTGTGTGTGTGTATATGTGTGTATGTGTGTGTGTATATGCGTGTATGTGTGTGTATATGTGTATGTGTATGTGTATGAGGGTGTGTATGTGTGTGTGTATGTGTGTGTATATGTGCGTGTGTGTATGAGGGTGTGTGTGTATATGTGTGTATGTGTGTGTATATGTGTGTGTGTATGTGTGTCTGTGTGTGTGTGTGTATGTGTGTGTGGGTGTGGGTGTATATGTGTGTGTGAAGAGAAAGTGCAGAGGGTTAACTCTGCATTCAGGAAAGTTCTGGGCTCCCCTGAGCTCTACCATCCCCCTCACTTCCCAGGAGGTGGTCTGTCCTCACAGCTCAGCTGGATTGGAACCTCCACTGTAAAACTTCTCAGCTGAGATACTCTCTGCAGGTTACTTGGCTTCTCCGAGGGGTTCGGTTACTCTTGCTGCAAGACAAGTTACCTGACACCTACTGTCTTCAAATATCAGTTTGGTATCATTACAGCTCACAATTCCGGGGCTCGGGAATTCAGACAAGTTGCAGCGGGGATGTCCTGTTACCTGCTCTGTGATGTCTGGGGTCTCAGCTGGAATGATTTGAACGGCTGAATCCCGAAGCAGCTCGGGCTGCTCGAGGAGCGTGCCTCTGTGAATACGTGTGTGTGTGTGTGTGCGCACATGTGTCTACACACTTATGTCTGTATGTATATACTTTGCCCCCCCCCCCACCATTAGATAGACTGTCCTGGGGGTCAGGGTCACAGTCAGGCCTATTTCATTCAACACTCTATACCCAGCACCTGACACAGTACCTGGTACACAGAAGATGCTCAATGACTATTTGTTAAATAGATGAATGACTGCCTCTCAGGTCACCAGTATGCATGGCCAGGACAGCAGGTGATGAAAGCAAGGTGAGTCAGCACAGAGACAGCCCTCTCAAGGAGCTGCCTTCTTGTTCTCTCCCCACTCGTAAATACCGCTCAGGTCACCCTGGGCCGAGGGGAGAACTCTATCTATTTAGCAGCTAACACAGCTTGAGGAGCCCAGGATGCGCCGATTCTTGTCTATACGCTCGCCTCGGCTAATGGAAAACGTGCGCATTAACTAATTTACGCTTTTCAGATGGATAGGTTCTGGGATAAATGAGAGACACAGAGTACTTTGAGACTCTGTGATGACAAATCCGTTGGAAATGTCCTCTACTGTAACTCTCACCTCTCCAGATTTGGGCTGTCACAGAGTACTTTGAGACTCTGTGATGACAAATCGGTTGGAAATGTCCTCTACTGTAACTCTCACCTCTCCAGATTTGGGCTGTCACAGAGTACTTTGAGACTCTGTGATGACAAATCGGTTGGAAATGTCCTCTACTGTAACTCTCACCTCTCCAGATTTGGGCTGTGAGTGTAAGCGCCTTCATCTTATCCTCAGTCGAGTGTGTCTGCATAGGGAGGGGTGCGGGGATGCGTGCGGAGATGGGGGGACGTGGCATCTGGGTGCTGAGGGTGTGTGCATCCTCTGGCTGCCTCTGTGGCCGTGTTCCTGCAGCTGGTGACACACGTCGTCCTGGGCATCACCTCCAAGAATCAGGTCTTGGGCCAGCGGGAAGGGGTGCCTAGAGCCCCCTCCTGCCTCTGCCGTGGGAAGGGCCTGGTGGGTGACACCTGGGGTAGCCGTGTGAGACCAGCGTTGGAAAACCGCTCTACTCGGGAGTTGCTGATGCTGTTGCTTTTGGAGAAAATGGGGCTCTTTCTACCTAGAGGGGCAGAAGCCTGGAGACCCTCTGAAATGGTACCCACCTAGGGTTAGGAGCACACATCCAGAGTCTGAGGGTTGTAGAACCAGGATTATAATTTACCTTAGACCCCAGAGTCCTCTTGTATAAAGCCCTCACTGTGCAAGTGAGGAAACCAAGGCCCAGGGAAGTGCAGTGATGTGGGCTGATCACTGGACACCCCAGGCCTGGAAGTCGGGCTCCCCAACTCCAACTTCAGTGCTCAAGGCTCTGGATGTGACAGTCCTTTGCACACTGTAAATTACCGTGATCAAATGAGGGCGTTCTTCATGTTATGATGAACCCGTGTCCCTTGGTCACTTGGATGGGAAACGTACATGGAGAGAAAAGAGCTGTCGCCTCTCCCTCTTCTCCCCTGCACCCTGACCCCACCCTTCGCACACTGCCGCCTCCCCTCCTCTGGACTCTGGCCCCCTTGCTGGTGTCCTGGACCCGGGCCTGGGGGGGAAACAACACATGCATTTCAGAACAGAGGGTGCGGGGGAGAAGGAATTGTGTGAAGGATGCTTGGTGAGCCTTCAACATCTTCAGAAGAAAGGCACGAAGCGTGGGGACACCAGGAGGAGCAGCACGATGAAACCTCCTCCCCTCCAGCCCCCGAGGCAGACCCTCCTCCCCTCCAGCCCCCGAGGCCCCCAACTTCCAGGTGTCCTGAAAGTCCAGCTCTATGGAGCGGGATGCTGGAATCCTTGCTCCCAGCCTGGCGGCCAGCATTGTGGCCCCTGTGGTCAGAGCCCGCCTGCCTCTGGGAATTGTGTCTTGTAAGGTCCTCCTTACCCCAGGCCATTTCCAGGCTTCCTGAACCACCGAGAGCACTGGGATGAGGGATGAATATTTTATAAAAGGCCATAAAACATAATTTGTTCCTCAGAGCGAAGTAGAGGCTGTAGTTAAAAAAAGAGAGAAGCTACCATCGGTGGACTGAGAATGTTGCATTATTTAGCCCCAGCTATTTCATTCCATCGGGAAAGCAGAAGAACCAGAACAGGAAAATCACACTCTTAGCTCCTCAGGAAGGGAGGCAGCACCTTGGAGGCCCCGCTACATCCAGCTTAGACTCACTGGGCAAGGGACAGTGGTTCTCTGTTTGCAACGTGCTTGGGGGGAGGGAAGCATAAACGCTTTGGAAAGGACCAGGCACAAGGCTGCCCCAGCCTCACCCTACTGCTCCCATCTGTCTATTCGCAGCCAAAGCGGGGAGGGGAGCGGGGGATGCTAGTGGGGTCTCCTCTTTCTGTAGAATCCTCCCTAACCTCCCCCATCTTTTCTTCCAAAGCAGCTCCTTCATTCTCCAAGACTGGAACGGGAAGCCAAGCCCAGAAGAGAAAACAGCCTAAAAGTGCACATTAGACATGCCAGTGCCAATTTCCGCATCCGACAGGCTACCTCACAAGGTCTTTGAGACCTTGCCTTCCCACTTGTTTTGGGGACCTGTCCTACTCGACAGACAACCTTCTCTAATTTCTTCCTTTTTATTTTTTTCTTTTCTTTTTCTTCCCTCCCTCCCTCCTTCCTTCCCTCCCTTTCTCTCTCCCTCTCTCTCTCCCTCTCTCTCTCCCTCTCTCCCTTTCTTTCTTTCTTTCCTTTCTTCATTTCTTCCCTTTTTAAAAACATCTTTATTGGAGTATAATTGCTTTACAATGTTGTGTTCCTTTCTTTCTTTCTTTAAAAATTTTTGGCCATGCCACGCGACTTGTGGAATCTTAGATCCCCAAGCAGCTTGTGGAATCTTAGTTCCCCCACCAGGGATCGAATCTGTGCCCTCGGCAGTGAAAGGGCCGAGTCCTAACCACTGGACCGCCAGGGAATTCTCGCAATTTCTTCCTTTTTAGGTTCCTGCAATTCCTGACCCTGGGGGGAAAACGGAAAATCATTTTACTTCTGTTTTGATGCAAAGCAATTGAACTTCCTTTGCCTTAAGCTTCCATCACAAACCGTATCCTGGGCTTTATCTTTCTTATAACCATAAAGTCCTTTCATTTGTCGTCAGAACTAAAAGAACTTTTTTACTTCACGGAGTCCGCAGTTAGCAGAATCAACAAGAGATACAATTTCTTCAACTGCGTCAAAGGTTCCAGATTAATCTCTTCGTGAATTTGTACTTCACTCCAGTGGTGGAAGAGGCCAGAAAATATTTTCTCCATCTTTTCCGAGCATACCCTCTACAGCATGATATGGTGGGGGGAGAAGTAACCAACAATAAAAACAAAAGAATTGACCAAAATTAAGCTTTTGAAATGAATTTCATGATTTATGTTCAATTTTTTGCTTGTGGCCATAGAAAATAGAACATTAATGACCTCTGTTGTATGTATCTCCACGCAGGAGAACAAGTAGGTGTATCAGTCAGGAGAGGCTAGGTTAAGCTGTAGTAATAAACATCCCATACCTCTCAGTGGGTTCTATTGAAGGATTATTTATTTCTCAGACTACACATTCTTCACTGGCATTCTTGGTGGCCCTAGGTTGATGGAGCGGCCATTTTCTCAAGTGCTCTGGATCATATGGCAGAGGAAAAGATTTTGGGAAACTCAGTGCTGCAGGCCAGATACGACACATGTCACAACGCATTGGCTGGAGCTAGTCACGTGACCCTGGTCCGCCATACGTGGACCAGGAAGGACACAAACCTACCAGAAGGTAGAGAGATGGAAATATTTGGTAAATAGCAGCAATGCCTACCATCGTCTGCCCTCCTGATCATGAAATGTTTGACCCTCACAGGCAAAATACACTTACTCACTCTCTAAGGGAGACAACACGAAAGTCCTATCCATTCCAGGTAACAAGCTCAAAATCTAGGACCTCCAGCAGTGGGTAGTAGTCTTTGTGTTCAGAGGGACATGTTCTGATCTCTACATCAGTTACGGACGTGGCACCTCCTAGTTCAGAAGCCCAGAGAACCAAAGACATGTTATCTTTCCCTCTCTCACAACGCAATGGACAAGGGTTGATTTGGAATAAGATAACCTTAATAAATATGCCCGTTCAGAAGGGGGAGAGATGGAAGCAGTGCGGCCATCACTGGACTGCTGTGGTTCTGAAGTCCACTTAGCAGAATTAGGACCTCATGTGGCTGCTTGGGAGGGATTCCCAGCTCACTGTTCTCTATCCCCTGGCTTCCCCGTCTGGAACACCCCTTTTTCTCTGTCACCTTCCTTGGTCCTGTCTGAGATGGGCGTTGCAGGTGATATGTTTCTTGGGGACTGAGCAGCTTTCTCTGTCTGCTTCCTGACCATAAAAATTTAGGGGCGTAAAAGTTGTTTCAAGTCTTGAACAGTTCTGAATGGTTTAGTCCAGGTCATGGTTCCTTTGGCGGTATGACTGATGTAAATCATCTTAGACTTTCTTCTATCTGTCCAGGCAGCTCTCTGTGCCCAGAGTCAATAACCACACCCATGGTTCTTCTTGAGATCAACCCAACAGTGGAAAATTTGAGCCTATTAGTTTTCTGTGGGAGGTTACACACCTCTAGTTTCTTCCCCTCCCCACAAGCCACTTTGTTTAATTCAAATAATAATTTTTTTGGAAGCCACAACTTTAATTAGGTTTTTGTAAAACACCTTATTTCATTCAGGGGTACTAGCAATGGGCATGATCGCTCTATGATCGATTTGTTCCATGAAGCAAGCCTGAGTCCTTATCAGCCCTTCTGCCACAGAGGTCTTTCAATTTTTGTTTACTTCTGATTGGGAATGAGCAGCAGTTGCCTCTGCCAACCCTGAAAATCCCCACATTTCTGGACTCTCGTCCATTTCAGCTCTGCTTGCCAATGGTAGCCACCATGTGATGCTAACAATCTGTTTTGTAACCTCTTCATAGATGTGCCAGTTTTTAGGTACATTATCTGCCTTCTAAGTTATCACAGGCAACAATTTTTCAAATATTTTGCCACTCAGAACATGGATAGTCCATAACAGCCTCCAATAAAGTGTCTTTACTGCCCATTATCTGGCCCCTGAACCAATGACACAAATTTTAGCTTTTGGTTACAGCACCTTCTCGATTCTGGGTATCATTGTGGATCAGTTTGGATAGACTAGATTATGCCATGGTAACAAATCCATCCCCAAATATCAGAGAATTAGAACAACGAAAGATTTTTTTTCTTACTCATGCTACGTTCCTGTTGCTTTGTCTGGGGGTCCTGTCCCACGTCACCTCACTCTGGAACCCACCTCACTCTGCCAGAGCAGCCACCATCATGGGTGAGTCTGGCCATTGTGGCTGGGATAAAGAAAGCTCTAGAGGCTTTAATTAAATATTTGGGTCCAGAAATGACACGCATCACTTCTGCTTACAACTCATGGGTTAGAACTACTGGACTGGTCCAACCACAATTGAGCTAGAGTGTACAGTTCCCCACCTTCCTGAAAGGGAGAGAGCTGGAGACATTTGGAAAACAGCACTAATGATGCCACAGTAGGGGAATGGGATGAAGAAGCAGCTGCAAACTTGTAATACTAACACGTGCTCTTGGATCTTCCCTGACTGGTAAAACATTCTTTCTTCTTTTTTTTTTTTTGGCTGCGTCTGGTCTTAGCTGCGGCATGTGGGATCTTTCGTTGCAGCTCGCGGGCTTCTCTCTAGTTGTGGCGTGCGGGTTTTCTCTCTCTAGTTGTGGTGTGTGGGCTCCAGGGCGGGTGGGCTCTGTAGTTTGCAGCATGTGGGCTCTCTCCTTGAGGCACACGAGCTCAGTAGTTGTGGCACATGGGCTTAGTTGCCCCGTGGCATGTGGGATCTTAGTTCCCCAACCAGGGATCAAACCCGGGTCCCCTGCATTAGAAGGTGAATTCTTCACCACTGGACCACCAGGGAAGTCCCAAATGTTCTTTATAGATTTATTTTTTGGCATGGTTAGTCATTTCCTAGGGCTGTTGATTTGCGAGACACAGATGTCTAATGCATTCCTTCCCCAATATACAGCTTCACTCAACTAAAGTCTGTTAGATTTTTCTCTAGTGGATTCTGGAGCATCATTATCTCCATCACACTTTGTAGTTGAGATCGTCACCATCACAATCATCATCGTCATCATCATCACCATCAAAAACTTTGGCTAAGCAGCTAATTATAAATGATGCTTATCTACAAGATATGTGTTTACATTTGTCCTTCCCCTTGTCACTTTAGTCCCAGGGAAAGCCCAGAGGGAGAGAAATGGTCATGGGACACATTGTCTGACTCATCATCCCTGTTCCAAACCATCTGCAGTGGAAACCTAAGAGGGGGGTGATTCTTCTTAGGGAGGGTGTGTGTATACATACTTGTGCACAGGTAGGAACTGAGGAAGCTGACCACTTACCATTCTTTTTTTGTTGTTGTTGTTTCTTTTAAACATCTTTATTGAAGTATAATTGCTTTACAATGGTGTGTTAGCTTCTGCTTTATAACAAAGTGAATCAGTTATACATATACATATGTTCCCATATCTCTTCCCTCTTGCATCTCCCTCCCTCCCACCCTCCCTATCCCACCCCTCTAGGTGGTCACAAAGCACCGAGCTGATCTCCCTGTGCTATGCGGCTGCTTCCCACTAGCTATCTATTTTACATTTGGTAGTGTATATATGTCCATGCCACTCTCTCACCCTGTCACATCTCACCCCTCCCCCTCCCCATATCCTCAAGTCCATTCTCTAGTAGGTCTGTGTCTTTATTCCCATCTTGCCACTAGGTTCTTCATGACCTTTTTTTTTTCCCTTAGATTCCATATATATGTGTTAGCATACTGTATTTCTTTTTCTCTTTCTGACTTACTTCACTCTGTATGACAGACTCTAACTCCATCCACCTCATTACAAACACCTCCATTTCATTTCTTTTTATGGCTGAGTAATATTCTATTGTATATATGTGCCACATCTTCTTTATCCATTCACCCGATGATGGACACCTAGGTTGCTTCCATGTCCTGGCTATTGTAAATAGTGCTGCAATGAACATTGTGGTACATGACTCTTTTTGAATTATGGTTTTCTCAGGGTATATGCCCAGTAGTGGGATTGCTGGGTCATATAGTAGTTCTATATTTAGTTTTTTAAGGAACCTCCATACTGTTCTCCATAGTGGCTGTATCAATTTACATTCCCACCAACAGTGCAAGAGTGTTCCCTTTTCTCCACACCCTCTCCAGCATTTATTGTTTCTAGATTTTTTGATGATGGCCATTCTGACCGGTGTGAGATGATACCTCATTGTAGTTTTGATTTGCATTTCTCTAATGATGAATGATGTTGAGCATTCTTTCATGTGTCTGTTGGCAATCTGTATATCTTCTTTGGAGAAATGTCTATTTAGGTCTTCTGCCCATTTTTGGATTGGGTTGTTTGTTTTTTTGTTATTGAGCTGCATGAGCTGCTTGTAAATCTTGGAGGTTAATCCTTTGTCAGTTGCTTCATTTGCAAATATTTTCTCCCATTCTGAGGGTTGTCTTTTGGTCTTGTTTATGGTTTCCTTTGCTGTGCAAAAGCTTTTAAGCTTCATTAGGTCCCATTTGTTTATTTGTGTTTTTATTTCCATTTCTCTAGGACCTGGGTCAAAAAGGATCTTGCTGTGATTTACCACTTACCATTCTTTCCTTCCACACGTGTCTGTGAGAGACAGGGCAGTGAGAAGGGCCATTCGCAGAGATTACTCAGAGAAACAAGGCTAAGTCTCCCCAAAGGAAAACTACAAGGATCTTATTCCTGGGGTAATGATAAGCACACACATGCACACACAGAGCAAAGTAGAAAATGTAGTAAAAGAAACCTGTAAAATAGAGTAGAATGATCATTTATATACCTGGGATAAGTACATTTTAAGGCAAAGATAAAAATGTAAATGGTTATCAAATTATCTGCCACATTTTATCTGCTCATCTTGGTACATACATTCATTCTTAGGTGGTTCCTCCCTACTGGCACCATTTTATTCCCACCACGTGCTCCTAATTTGATGTAGATATGTTTTCAGCTGGAAGGTCTGCATGGGTCTGGGAGGATGGGGCCCCTGGGGTCTGGTCTCAGTTGTTGGTTTCCAGGATAATCCTTTCTCTTGGTTTCCTTTCCTTTCCACTGAAAACCCCTTGGTCTTCTTTGCTGGCTCCTCTTCCTCCTGAACTTGAATGGTAAATTGTAGACTGCTGTGAAGGACTGGGTCCATATTCTGTTTCTCTAGGAGACTTTAATGCCAGGGGTTTAAATCCTTCTAAATATTTTAAATTCATAAATCATACATTTCTCTACCATATTCTAGACCTGGATAAACAATCGTCTCCTTGATGTCTTCATTCACATGTGTAATTTGCCTCTCCAAATGAATATGTCTAAAAACAATATGGGTCTTGATTGATCCCAAGCTGTTTAGTCTCTCATCTTCCCTTTCTCAATAAATGGCACCACCAACCCACCTGGTTGCTCAAATCCCAAACCTGGCATCCATTGTTTACTTCTCATGTCCTATCCATCACCAGTTCCTGCTAATTCTATCTCCTAAACATCTCCCCAACCACACCTCCTCCCTCTGTATCTCTATACACCCTACCTTTTCTCTAGTTCAAGTCATCATCATGTTTTCCCCAAATCACTGCAATTTCCTGGTCTCCTGATTTTTTCTTTTGTGGCTTTGTAATTCATTCCCCCACAGCCTCTATGTAAATCATGTCATGTCTCTTCTCCTCTTGAGAACCATCATTGGCTTCACATCCAGCATCCTAATGTAACACCTGAACACCAACCCCTGTAAGACCTACCCCTCGCTCCTTCTTCAGCCTCATCTTGTACATCTCTCCCTGCTGCCCATTCTCCTCCCAGCACATGGCTTTTGTTATCATCCTGAACACCCATGACCTGTCTAGCTCAGAGCTTTTGAACTTGTCTGCCCAGAATGCTCTTCCCTGCTTTTAGCAAGTCTGGCTCATTCTCATCTTTGACTTCTCAGTTGAAATATTACCTCTTCAGAGGGAAATTTCCCAACCACCCTCTTCAAAGCAGAATCCCCAGGTTCATTTCTGAGTCGGCATCCCATTTATTTTCATCAGAGCATTTACTACAATATGTAAATATCTTCTTTATTGTTTACTGTTAACATTTTCTGTCTAGAATGTCATGTATTTATTGCACGAAAATGTAAGCTCATAAGACCAGATGGGTTGTCCAGATCACTTCCAAATCCCCAGCACCTGGCACATGGTGGGCACCCACTAGCTTCTCAATGAAAGCTTGTTAAATAAATGAATGGTTCCTACCATTAGTGAAAATGTCTGGATTTAGATACAATTAGAAAAGCCTATGGTTTCATGAAATTGGGGCTCAGTGAACTCTGGGGAAATGTTCACCAGTCACTGGAGGTGGCGTTGCAGTCTATGGATGGGGTTATTCCTCCTGTCTTCCTTCACATAGGAACTGGCACTTCCAAAGGTGTGATTTTACTCATCCTTAATATTTGCTTGAGAGGAAAGATCTAGAAAAAAGGGCTTTTCTAAAGCTAAGAAACGAGTCTCTTTCACAAAAGAACTAAAAACAGAACTCTGATTCATGAACTTGCTAATGGGTTTTCCCTCCAGGGGAAACTCCTCGTGCACAGTGAAACCTCTCTTGGGGCAGAGCCTTGTGGGGTGCAGGTCAAAGTAACCATGGAGCATCAGCTCTGCCTGTAGCTTGGCAGCCTTAACCCAAGTGGTATTCAAAGGGCTGTTCCCGCCATCACGTTAGACTGTGCACCCTCCTGGCAGAATGCAGGTTCCTTCCCACGTTTCTCCAAGGTTTGTTTGGAAGAGTTAATGACCTAGTTGATAACCTCGTGGATAAAAATGGCAATGATGAAAACAAACATGCAAATGAATATTTCACTGTAAAAACTGACCACCAAAGACGACAAAAGGGATCATGGGTGAGTCAATTTACCACCCAGAAAAGAATTACAGACAACTGGACATGGGTAAAAAAGAGTATCTTCTATGTTATATAATACTTATGTTATATGATATAAGTATATCATATAATATATGATATACTTATATCATATAACACAGGTTATATGTAGGTTCCCTTTCTTTCCTTAAAATATTTCTTTTTTAAGAAATAGGTTCTTAAAAAACCTATAGGTTTTTTAGGTTCCCTTTCTTTCCTTAAAATATTTCTTTCTTTTTTTTTAATGGAGCAACTTAATAGTGCAAAGTTTAAATTGATTAATTACAGAGCCTGTGAATAGGAAAAATATTGACTGAGTGACTGGGTACACTTGCTCTTTCGCCATTCACTGAAACATGCAAGCTGAGAGGAGGGAGTGGAAATGAATAGGATAAGCAAAGAAAAGAAGCGGAAGAACGATTGCCCTGCAGGCCTGGTGAGGGACCGGACTGGAGAATGAAGCAGTGATGTGGCAGCCTGTCTCCTACCCACTCACCACTTGACCTCTGCCCTAAACATCCAGGACACTTAGTTCCCTACTCCCCATCGCCCCCCCCCCCTCCCGCCCCCACCACGCTGGGAGTGAATCACTGTGGTTTTAAAACACTCCATGCAATACAAAGAACTCTCACATGAATCTTGTGGTTTGAGAGTACCTTTATGTATCATTTCCATCAGTATCATCCATGAACTCTTACCAATGATCTAAGAACACAAGAAGCTACACACAAACACCTTCTGGTTGTCAACAACCTATTTTGTCCACAGCCACCCCAAAAGGGGGACAATGAAGCACAGAGAAGCAAACGTCAACCCTACCTGGCAGTGGCAGTGTGAAAAGATCAGACCAAAGCTTCCCCAGCAGACCCCCAACCTGTCTGATCCAGTGATGGAAGACGATAGAGTCTCTGGTAGAAATGGATGGAAAACCATTCTTTCCTCCTCCCTCCTGGAGAGTTAGGGGAAGCGTCTCTACAGCAAACTTGGGTCCCTACCCAAATGCTGCCAGGTGGGTCTTCGCTGTAACGTTACTGAGGAGCAGAGGCCGCCCTTCTCATAGGACTGTGAAGAGTGAAGTGGTGCAGGTGAAGCACCTAGAAGGTGGCCGCTACATATTAAGTGCTCAGGAAGTGCAGCTGTTAGTTTAATCAACATGACCTTTCCACTCCCCCCTTCCCCCTTTCCTCATTCACTCCGGATTCGTTCCCAGGGAGGCTGGGAGCTCATGAATTCCAGGATGTACTTCCCTGAGCTAGGCTACCTCTGAGATGCCACCGTCTTGTGGTTCTTTCCTCACTGGGGCTGCTGCCCAAACTCCCAGGACTCCCTTGGAAAACTCCTGTTGGAAAAGGCAACCAGCGACTTCCTACCCTTTTCCCTGCTATCACTTTGCAATCCTGGGAGAATGGCGGCCTCGCCCTCCCGGGTTTGCAAAGGGAAGTATGGGATTCTCTGGGGACTGACATTGGAGTACAATTTAAATTGGAACCTCTCAAGACATCAAAACATGCTTCCTCAATTTTTTTTTTTTTTTTAAGTAGAGATTGAAGACGCTGGCAAATAGGTCTTCGTAAATACAGAAGGACAAAATATAATTTGATTTCTTTCATTAAATTTCTGGGTGAGTGGAGGCACAGAACTCTGCCATGGGGCGGGGTGGGGGGGGGCGGTGAGGGGTGTTTTCTTATTGATGAGATGCACTGCGCAGGTCAGCTCCCTAAACCGAAAAGAGAAGAGCGACTTGCCGGGGCGGGGGGTGTGGCATTAGGGTACCTGCGCCTGTTTAGAGGGCCGTGGATGTGGACGTGCGGGAGGGAGAGGCGTGCCAGGAGAGCGCGGGAAAGATTACTGGAGAGGTGAGGGTGCGTCCGCTCGCCGCGCCCTGGCTCGCGCGGCCCCTGGCCGGGCCAGGGGTGTGATGCGCGAGTGGGGTGGGAGGGGGCAGCAGGCGGGGCCTGCCACGTCACTTGGAGAGAGTGTGTTGGGAAGGAAGGGCAGAGCGGAGAGCCGAGCCGCTGCAGCTGCGGCGGCTGCAGCGAAGGCACAGGGTCTGGGGAGGTGGGTCCGCGCGCCCCGGCGCCGGGGCGGCCCCAGGGCCCTCTCGCAGGCCAGCGGCGCGGCTCGGAGGGAGGCGGTGGCGGCCGTGGCGGTGGGAACAGCGACCTTGGCCAGAGGAGCCCGCGGTGGCCGTAGGGCGGAGGCCGAGCCCCGCCAGGCGTCTTGGCCGAGCCGGAGGGAGGCGCATCTGGCGCTCGGGTCCCAGCGGCGGCCGGGGGTCTGGAGCTGCTGGAGGAGCGCCGCGGGAGCTGGGACGTGCTGACCGGTCCGGAGGGCGGCCCCCCGCGTCCTGGAGCCCAGTCTGGGGAGGGGCGGGGGCGCGAAGCCGCGCTTCTTTCCTGGCGTCCAGCTGCACACGCGCCAGGCTGCGGTTCCAGGTACCACAAGCTCTATCTAGCATCGGGCGCGGATAACTAGGGGCGCGGAGCCGAACCCTCCGCGCCCAGGTCACCTCCCCAGACCCAGCCCGGCGAAGACCGGGGCTTCGGGGCTTAGGGACCCGACGTCGGTCGTACCGCGAGCCCCACCCCGCAAAGAAGGCGCCGCCGAGAGCTGGGAGGCGGCGCCGCGCCCGGGAGGTCGTGTCGTGGGCGCCGTCCTGGTGGCGGGGAGCGCACCGCGGAGGGGACATGCGATCGGAGAAATCCCTTACGTTGGCGGCGCCAGGGGAGGTCCGTGGGCCGGAGGGGGAGCAACAGGATGCCGGAGACTTCCCGGAGGCCGGCGGCGGCGGCGGCTGCTGTAGTAGCGAGCGGCTGGTCATCAACATCTCCGGGCTGCGCTTCGAGACGCAGCTGCGCACCCTGTCGCTCTTCCCCGACACGCTCCTGGGGGACCCCGGCCGCCGCGTCCGCTTCTTCGACCCGCTGAGGAACGAGTACTTCTTCGACCGCAACCGGCCCAGCTTCGACGCCATCCTCTACTACTACCAGTCGGGGGGCCGGCTGCGGAGGCCGGTCAACGTGCCGCTGGACATCTTCCTGGAGGAGATCCGCTTCTACCAGCTCGGGGACGAGGCCCTGGCTGCCTTCCGCGAGGACGAGGGCTGCCTGCCCGAGGGTGGCGTGGATGAGAAGCCACTGCCCTCCCAGCCCTTCCAGCGCCAGGTGTGGCTGCTCTTCGAGTACCCGGAGAGCTCGGGGCCCGCCCGGGGCATCGCCATCGTCTCGGTCCTGGTCATCCTCATCTCCATCGTCATCTTTTGCCTGGAGACGCTGCCGCAGTTCCGTGCAGATGGTCGAGGCGGAAGCGATGGTGGTGGTGTCTCCCCAGTGTCCCGGGGCAGTCAGGAGGAAGAGGAGGATGAAGACGATTCCTATACATTTCATCCTGGCATCACCCCCGGGGGAATGATGGCAGGGGGTTCATCCCCACTAAGTACTCTTGGGGGCTCCTTCTTCACCGACCCCTTTTTTCTGGTGGAGACGCTGTGCATTGTCTGGTTCACCTTCGAGCTGCTGGTGCGCTTCTCCGCCTGCCCCAGCAAGCCGGCCTTCTTCCGCAACATCATGAATATCATCGACCTGGTGGCCATCTTCCCCTACTTCATCACCCTGGGCACCGAGCTGGTACAGCAGCAGGAGCAGCCGTCAGCCAGTGGAGGCGGCGGCCAGAACGGGCAGCAGGCCATGTCCCTGGCCATCCTCAGAGTGATCCGCCTGGTCCGGGTGTTCCGCATCTTCAAGCTGTCCCGCCACTCCAAGGGGCTTCAGATCCTGGGCAAGACCCTGCAGGCCTCCATGCGGGAGCTGGGTCTGCTCATCTTCTTCCTCTTCATCGGGGTCATCCTCTTCTCCAGCGCCGTCTACTTCGCAGAGGCCGACGATGATGATTCGCTCTTTCCCAGCATCCCTGATGCCTTCTGGTGGGCGGTGGTTACCATGACCACGGTAGGTTACGGGGACATGTACCCCATGACGGTGGGGGGCAAGATCGTGGGCTCGCTGTGTGCCATCGCCGGGGTCCTCACCATCGCCCTGCCTGTGCCCGTCATCGTCTCCAACTTCAACTACTTCTACCACCGGGAGACGGACCACGAGGAGCACGGCCAGTATACCCACGTCACCTGTGGGCAGCCGGCCCCGGACCTGAAGGCAGCTGACAGTGGACTTGGCAAACCTGAGTTCTCGGAGGCCACTCGGGAGCGGAGGCCCAGCTACCTTCCCACTCCACATCGGGCATATGCCGAGAAAAGGATGCTCACTGAAGTTTGATGGATGCAGGCCGGGCCTGCACGGAAGGAAGACACTGAGCAAACCATCCCTTAGGGCTCCTTCTCATTCTCCACCACTCGCACCCCACAGCTCCAGGTGACTTCCTGACTCCCTCCCCTACACCCAGTGGCTGGCGCCAGGACCACACACCTGGACTCTCAATCTTGTTACTTGACCCCTGCAGCATCCAAGGTTTCTCCATCTGAGTGACATTTTCGAAATTCTAACGGTGCCACCCATTCGTGCCCATCTTCTGTCACATGGATGAGATTTCCATCTGACCTTCCCTCAAGACTCTGATTTTTCATGTCTGGGACTTGTAATATCTCTAGGAAGAGCGATGTTGACAAGATGGAAACCAGGCATACTTGGGTCCCTTTTCCCCTTAGCATCTGTGGCTTTGGGGCATGCCCCTGTCTTAGCTTCTGGCCACATGGTAACCGGCAGAAACGGGGGGACAGAAACAGTACTCCTTCTGTTGTTTTCCTCCAACACCCTGTAACACTGGCTGGTCATCCTGAAGAGGACCCCTGGGAGAGCCTTCAGCTGCCCAGCCTGAAAATATGCTATTCATCTCTAATCTTGGATGCAATTAGAGAAACTACAATTACACTTGGCCATTTAGAGGATATGAGAGTCAGTTCTGGACCAAAGGGGCCAATGGATTCTTCCAGGTGTGATCTGGCACAGTAGACATCAGTCTTTGGTCTCCACTTAGTTCTCCCCACTCTGATCCCCTGACTCTCTCTAGCTTCCAGGAAGGCTCCTTCTCAGAGCCAAATATTCTTCCTGTGCAGAGGAACTGGCAAAGGGGAACCACAGAGCTGGGAGAAATGACTGAATATAATCAAGCACCTGGCTTGACCGCTTATCAGAAGAGAGGTGCCACGGAGACAGTGCCGTCTCGGGGGGCAGAGGAGTCTTCTGCTGATAGCAAATTTCTCTCCCTCACTTCCCCCGACCCTCTCTAGCCCTCCACCCTTCTTCCTGGGAGTCTGACTTAGGATTGCTGTTGAAGGCTTTCTAAAGCAGACTCCAGCCTAAACCCACAGACAGGTAAAAGCACACATTGGATGCTAGCGTGGGCTTTTTTTTTTTTCTTTTCCATTTTGTGGGCAATGAGACAGGTGGTTTAGAGTAAGGAAGAAGCATTATTCCTTTGCTGACAGCCTCACTGTTAGAGGTTTTTGCTGAGTCAAACAAACCTTCTCCTGCTCTGGCCCTGGAGCTGCAGCCAACAGCTCTCACTGGTAAGGTGCCACCTGGACCAAGTCATCTTCTTCCGTTGTGAACCCCTGTTTCTGTCCCCTCATCACATTGTCATTCATTTGTTGCCTTGATCAACTGTGATGCACTGTTCTGAGCTCTCCTGGGTACAGTTCAGAAACCGAAAGGACTGTTAACGAGTTTTTAATTTTATAAACTAGGCTTTAAGGCTCCTTGATAAGAATTTTTAAAAAAATCTTTTCTCAAAGAGCAAACTTATGAGGGACGGCCTCTTGAGGGTTTTCTTGAGAGACACTGTCCGGATGTTGCCACACTTTACAGGGTAACTTGGGTGCCACAGTCCCTCTTTGTGCCTCAGTTTCCCCACCCATTCAATGGGAACATTCATGTCTTCCCCCCACCCCCACCTCATGGGGAATGGCCCGTGAACTCATCTGGGAGGCTGGGGATGATGCTATGCAAATGTGTGAACTTCCGTAATGGTTTCTAGTTCATTACCACGTTCCCCCATCTCCCATAGGCAAGGCCTCCCCTGAGAGTTCCTGCCTTGGATCCAGAGCCCATGCACAGGCCATTCTGGGCCATTAACTCTTTAAATCCCTCCCTAGCCTCTTGAACCGGGCCTTGGTCTTTCTTCTTACCCTTTGGCAAGGAGGATACTCTTTGGAGCGGTCCAGTGTGATCCTTTTAGGGCCAGACACCGTCATCTTGATTGGGAGCTTGGCTTCTCCAAACCTGAAATGCAGTAGGAGATGCTCATGATTCAGACACTTGCTCTGAGGCCATAAAGTGCCAGGTTTCCAAATGTCTTCTGGAATATTACTCCTGGCAGTTCGGGGGAAAGAGAAGGCCCACCCAGAGGCAAAAGGGATGCTTCCAGCGAGGGTAATGTTGGCACACGTATGCATGTGTCTCTGAATGTATGTATGTGCTCATCCTCATCACCATTTCCTTTTCAAGTCAGAGCATGCCCGAAAGTAAAGGGTTTACGGAGAGCTGGGCTCTCCAGGGACTCTGGTTGCCGTAGCAACCTTCCAGACTGTTCTCTCTATCTTCTGATTTGGGCAGCCAGGGAGAACAGGAGACTACGTATTCCCAGCTTCTGAAAGGGGGACGCCTCTCACATATGGGTTTAGGGGCTGCTAGGGCTAGGACAGGGGTGCGTGACCTTCGGAAAATGAAGGGGAAGCAGGTCCCCAAAGCTTCCTATCTGGACCTTTCTTCCAGGTTTCCCCACCCAGTCATTGAAGCTGCCTCATCCCACCCCTGAGTCTTCAGAAACTTGAATGTTAAGCAACTGCCGGTTAAACCAATGTCCATATTATTTTTTTTGAAATGGCCTTGGAGGAGACTAGCTTCTCCAGAGGCAGTCAAGCTGGGCCTCGCCAAGGCTCATACTAGTTTTAGCCCATAATAGCACTGTGGAGCACTCACGTCCTCGGAGAGAGGCTCCTCCCAGCCCTGAGAGAGACAGAGAAACGATGCTCCTGCTTCCCAAGGAACAGTCTAGCTCTTGGGAGGAATCTCATAGGTGGTTCATCTTAAGATGTGGAAGAAAAACTGAGAGGCTGTGACCTGACCTAGTTCCTGTGAAGGATTCTGCCAAGTGAGCCCCTCTGACTCTGAGCCTCTTGATGTGGATTTTGCTCCCTGAGCGCTGAGACAATCTGTGCCTGGTGTTGCTGTGACAGCTGGGGTGGCGATTTCGCAGCTGCCAGCGGAGGGGTTCAGGTCATCGTTACACCTGACTCGGGCCCACAGGAGCTCCCAGAGGTCTTCCTGGATCTGTGAAGCTCGGCTGAGACGTGGGAGATCCCTCCTGCCAGATCAGCCCCAGGAGAGAAGGGGACAGCTGGCCGTCTTTGCACCCGAGGTAGGTTCTCCTGTTGGGGAATTTCGTTCTGGCTCAGTCCTTCAGGCCAAATGAGAACAGGGGTGGGGAGGGGCAGAGAGAGGGCGGGAGAGAGTGTGTTTGGGGGAGGATGAAGGCTTTGGTTTCCTTTCCTCAACGGCCGCCTCGCTCTCTGTGTGTTTTTGTCTGCATCTACTTTACTCTCCTTCTCTGTTTCTGTTCCCACATTGCTACCTCCCTCCTTCATCCCCTTCATAAATATATATATATATATATATATATATATAATTTATGTATTTATTTTGGCTGCGCCGGATCTTTGTTGTGGCATGCATGTGGGATCTAGTTCCCCGACCAGGGATTGAACCCAAGCCTCCCGCACTGGAAGCATAGTCTTACCCACTGGACCACCAGGGAAGCACCCCCCATCCCCTTCTAATCACGCCCTTTTTTCTGTATTTACCCCTTCCGTCTTCTATTCAGTGTCACTCTCTCTGCCTTTTGTTTTGTTCTCACGTCTCTGATTTTCCCCCATCTGCTGTTTGAATCTCTTCTTCCTCCTCTGTGTATCTTTCTCTCTGTCTCTCTCTTACATTCTCAGGGGCTGGGAGCACCTTGGGGCATTTCAGCTGAGATTGCCCTTTGCACTGTAGGATGGCTGTGACCTAGGGTGTTTGCTCAGAAGGTTGTTCTCCAGCTGGAGGACCCCCTTTTTCCTGTCATCTTGGTACAGCATCCTTTCCTAGGGTACTCACCTCTGTGGGCAGAGTTCTGAGCTTCTGGAGCAAGGTGAGATTGCTGTGGGTTTAGAAGATGTCTCGGACAAAATTTCTTGAATCTGCAAGGATAAAATAGAGAAGAGGAGAGAGAGAGAGAGAAGGAACCTGATAGCAATACATTTCAGAGAAATACTTTGAAATGGCCTTAAGAAGGGTCCCCCAACCTTAAGAAGCTTACAGAAAGGTTCAAGACAATGGCACAGTGGAAAAAGTGAAATAAACACAGAAAAGAGGGCTTAGGAGGAAGGCATAGAGTAGAATTAGACTAGAAAAAGTCTTAATTCGAGGGCGACCTTCAGACTGCCCTTAATTCACTCCAAGGGTCTCAGAGCTGTCTCTCTTGTCCACTGAAGGCAGAAGAAAAGCAAAGGACATAAATGTCAGTGGTGCAAGGTGCGGGGGACACTCCTTGGCATGATGGGTTAAGATTCACCAACCGGTCCGTAGGGAGGCTCGTGCATCTCCTTGCTGGAGGTCGTGTAGGCTGATTCCCACCTGCATCAGGATATCAGGCAGCTTTTGGAGGGTAAGGGACATTTTCTAAAAGAGGATTGTGGTGACAGTTGTACGGCTCTATAAGGCAACCCAAAAAAGTCACTGAATTGTTAAAAAAAAGAAGTGACATGAGACTAATAACCTCAGAGTTTCACCTCTTGTCTGGGAGATGATTTGGTTTTATAAATCTGGAGGTTAAGCCTCTCTAAAGAGGGACCAGACTGCATATTCAGGATGGAATGACAGTTTTTTTTCTCTGCCACACGGGGACACTTTAGAGCTTTCATGCAGTTGCTGCCAGCTCCTCCCTTCCAGTGCCAAGAACTGTTTGTTTTCTTTTGTCTTGAATTTTGACAATGAAACCTTTGTGGGACTGACATGCCCCTTTCTTTTTGCTCTGAAGACAGGCCAAGCCATTCCTGGTCCGTGCAGAGCCTGCTTAGCACGTACTGAACTAGGATAAGCACGTTGGATGTGACTCATTCATGACAGAGGATGAAGGCAATGAACTCGCCTCCCCCCCCACCCCCTCCCCCGCCAAGGGGTTTATACTTTGCTGGCAAAACAGAAACAATCAAAACCTCACAGACAAACGCAGAAATCTCCACCTTATCTCTGTACCTGGAAACTCAGAATTCCTTAAGAAATTACACAGGAGTCAAGGTGTTTTTCTCCTGGCCTGGTCCCCACCCTCCAGCCGCTGATGGGGCCCCGCAGGCTGTGGTGCTTCCAGGAAACAGAAGAAGTAGGGGTGAGAGTCTTCCCTTAGCTCGTCCTCCTCCAAGAGTGCTCATGGGATGTCACTCCTCTCTCTCTCTCTCTCTTTTTTAAAAAAATATTTATTTATGTATTTGGCTGAGCCAGGTCTTAGTTGCAGCATGCATGTGGGATCTAGTTCTCTGACCAGGGATCGAACCCGGGGCCCCTGTGCTGGGAGCGCGGAGCCTTAGCCACTGGCCCACCAGGGACGTTCCTGTCTTTCCTCTCTTGCTCTTACTTGCCTTCCGCTCGCTAATCCATTCCTTCACCACGACCCCCCGACCCCCGCCCTGGCTGCTTTTCCTCACATGACACCTTCCGGTCCTGCTGTTTATCATGCCTTCTCTCCGCTGGCCGAGGCCTCGCTTTTGGCAGTGTTTTGTCCCCCGGCATCTCTCCAGAAATGCCAGGAGAGATTTCCAGGGAACACCGTCCTCCCGGGACAATCTGGCTGGGACCGCCGGACCGGCTCTGATTGTTTTTGACTGTGCGTTATTGCCCCGGGAAGCAAAGTTTGGTCTAATTCTAGCTTGTCAAGGTCACTTAGGGAAGGAAAAGAAATCCATTCTTTAAACCAAAAGATTTCCTCTCTCCATCCCACTTGACTCCGGGCTGCCCCGGGGTGCGCGGCTCTCTTGGACCAGAGTCAGACTGGAGCCTAGGGCTTTTTGGGAAAGGGGACCTCTGGATGCAGACCACTGGGAATGAGGACAGATGGGCTCTTAGCTCTCGTGTTACCATGTCTCCCGATGAACCACTTTCCTGTTCTGGGCTCGAGGTCCTTGTGGGGTTGGAGAGGGTCATTTCTTTCCCTTCCTCTTGCTCTGAACTCCTAGAGAAAGGCATTGATACCACCCCTTGGTCCCCTATATTTTTAAACATTTTTATTGGAGTCTAGTTGATTTACAACGTTGTGTTAGTTTCAGGTGTACAGCAAAGTGAATCAGTTATACGTATACACATATCCACTCTTTTTTAGATTCTTTTCCCATATAGGTCATCACAGACTACTGAGTGGAGTTCCCTGTGCTATCCAGTAGGTCCTCATTAGTTATCTTGGTCGTCATCCCCTTTGTTCCCTAAAGAAGGAGTGGAGACCTCTCAGTGAGCACTTGGGAAAGGTTATCCAAAACAAGTGACTGCTCGTTCCCAGAACAAGAGAGAAAAAAGAGGCGGACACCCTAGTAAGTGCCATCAAGACTGGTCTCACCTTGGCTGTCACCTAACCTATTGGGGGCCTAGCCCTGATGGGGTTTCTAACAATTTTTTTAAAATGTATTTTATTGAAGTAGAGTTGCTTTACCATGTTGTGTTAATTTCTGCTGCACAGCAAAGTGAGTCAGTTATACATACCTAGATATTCTTTTTCATATTCTTTTCCATTATGGTTTATCTATGACAATTTTTTCTTCTTTTTGAGCACACCTCCGACTTCATCCTTGCCACTGTGGAGGGGCTTTTCCTTTAGTCTGTCCCGCGCCTGGCGGACACTCTTTGCCCGACCCTAGAAACATCCTGGAGCCTTAAGCGGCCTCTGTCACAGGTGCAGGGAACGCAGACAGACCCCCGGCTCTTTGGCGAGAGTGAAATCAACATCTCCAAGGAGCCTGCAGCCGCGCTGTCTGCGGCGCTGCTATTTTTGACACGCTTGCTCTCGCTCCCAGGACTTGACAACCGTGGTTTCCAGGAGACAGACAAACCCGCTCTTGGCAGCAGAGACATTGTGCTTTGGAAAAAAAAACACAGGAAGACAGTCCCGCGGCCAGGAGGGGCCGGGACCATGCCTTCTTTCTCCTCCCGGAGGCTGGCACCGGCCAGCGACGTTGTGGATCTGAGGCTGTGGTGCCACCTCCTCCGGGGAATCCATCCTCTCCCGTGGGAGTGGTCCTAACAGGAATGAGAATGGCGCCATTCATTTAAAGAAGCATCTCGAACACGTTCAGTCCTTTCAGACATCGTGTCATGTAACAGAGGTTGGGAGCCTGGACTCTGGAGCCAGATCGTCTGGGTTCAAATCCCACCTCTGCCACTTACCTGCTGGGTGATGTAGACCAAGTTCTGAAGCCTTCTGTGCCTCAGTTTCCTTCTCTGTAAAATGGGGGCATAATGGAGCCAGTCTCACAGGGCTGTTTTGAGGGTTAGATGAGTTAATATAGGTACAATGTTTATGTAATATGTGACACCATGTAACACTATGTACACAGTGGGATAGGCAGCCATCTGTGAGCACGATCCAGAGGTTGGTATTATTATCAGTGCTGTTATCCTTCAACAACTAAATGCAGTGGGAAGGCTAGCCATTGTTTTCCTCTTTGGCAGATCAGACAGTTGAGGCTCAGAGGGCAGGTTCAAGGGCATCCGGCTTCCTTGTGGTCCATCGCCCTCAGGGGAGATGTAATGAACAGAACGCAGTGAGGGTCTGATTGGTACTAAACAAGAAGAGAGAATGAATTCGTGGTTCCTAAATGTGTACATAGGCTGTTTTTTGTTTGTTTGTTTGTTGTTTTTTTTTTTTTTGGCCGTGCCGTGCGACATGTGGGACCTTAATTTCCTGACCAGGGATTGAACCTGGGCCCCCTGCATTGGAAACGTGAAGTCTTAACCACTGGACCGCCAGGGAAGTCCCGCATAGGCTTTTATTTACATGCCAGTTTGTCTTTGTGATGGAAAACCAGCAAGCATCCTATGCTCTTTTCTTTCTGGGGCTCTGAAGGCACGGAGCTGCATCTACATCTTTCTAGAGGGCCTTTCCTCACTCCATCACTATTCTCCTCCCCTCACATTTTAGCATCCTTGGCGGGTCACAGTCCTACAGCCTTCCTCACACACTTCCTCGCATCCTCCTCCTTGGGACAAATGCAGGGTCTCACAGTTAATCCTCGGGACGGAACCCACAAGCTGGACCCGGCTCAGAGTTTTCATCCATTGTTCTAGTGGCTTTCAAAATCCCACTTCCCCTGGTCCTCGCCCTCAGCATCCCTCTTTCATGTCCCACTGCGCCCTTTCCCCTTTGCCGGTGGGATACCCGCTGACATTCCTCGGCTGTTTTCCAGCTGCCCTTTCTTCCTTTCAGGCAGAGGGTACAGGAGACCCCGGAGTCGGAAGACGCTGCTCCCCTGACTCCCGTGGGTCTCCGTTTGCTTCCACTGTGACAGAAGGGCCGCTGCTGCACTGGGGGTCCTGACTCGGGCCAGAACGCCGTACGCACCCTCAGCTCATTCCCACAGTCACCGCAGTGTCCCGTGGGACACTGCCTTCCCCATCCTGAATTCAGAGCTGCCTTGCTTTTGGAGTCAGAGAACTTGGGTCTGAATCACTGTCTGTTAGCTGCACCTCGTTTAAACCTCTCCAGTCTTCTGCTTTGCCATCTGCAAAATAAGGAAGCAGATTCCACTTGCCCCACTTGGTTGTCACGAGGCTGCAAGGGAAAGGGTTTAGCAGGCCAGACGCTCTCAGCAGGGCCCCGTTCTCCCCTCTGCCAGGCAGCCGAGGGGGCCTCAGTGACACTGACCAGCAACCTGGGGTGACCAGCCACCTGCAACTCAAAGAAAGGGGGTCCCAGTTGACTGCAGTTTTGTTCTCTGAAACCAACATTGAAATGAAATATGACATAAAAATAGACTCAGGATAGCAAGCTTTTTAACTAGAAGGCTCTTTTCCTAAAGGATTCACAGCACAATCTCTTTAAATAAATTGCACTTAAGACATCACTTAATATAGAGAAAATAATCTGAATATGTCTTGTAAGAATATGGTGGATATACCGGTAATCTTTTTTGTTGGTTTCCAACCAAATACGATGCAGAGTCTCACTCAACTCCGTCCCATGAGCACCGGCGTATTGGGTAGGGCAGTATCCAGGGTCACAGATGGACAGATGAGAGAGCTGGGAGGGGTCATAAATGCCCCCCTTCATGAAGGAGGGGTCTGATGTGGACCAGAGGAGTGACTGACCCATGGTCACACAGGCAATCGGGGCAGAGCTGAGCCCAGAACTCAATGTTTTCTGACTCCAGTGCAAGTATATTTTTCTATGGAAAATGGAAACCTAAGGATTATTTAAACATTAAAAAAAAACAACAACTTTATTCATTTCCTAGCCAACCAAACTCCTCAGCAGAGCTGCCCAGGAAGACATGGAATGAGTGCGTTTGAATTTCATCTCTCTCCCCTGACTTTCCAGGGGGCAGAGGCAGCAGGCCAAGCTAAGAAATCCTTAATCAGACAACCAGCTCCTGGATTTTGAAGGAAGGACCTGTAAGTGTTACCCTAGTGTGGACCAAAGGTACTTTTGCGCAGGGAAAAAGAGGTTTGTGTAGTCTCTGGCATCTAATCTCACTGAGTCAGAGGTTCTTTAACCTTTTAGGGCTTCACTTTTTCTGTTAAATTTAGTGACTGGGCTGCAGGAAACCGTCTTAGATTAGAAACCAGGAAAGCTGGAGGTTATTTGAGACTTCTGTATTTTATAGAGGAAGGAAGGAATACAGAAGGTTGGCCTCTTACCCAGCAGTGCCGACTTCTGATGCCCTGGGAAACAGAAATCCTCTTCTAGGCTCTTCTCTGCCTTTTGTTGCCCTGGGAGAGAAAGAGAAGTTACCGTTGGGTTACAGATCACTTATAAATCACAGGACTAGGGGCAGGAAGAACCAAGTTTCCAGAGGCCATGGTAGCTGAGCCATAAATCAGACAGATGCTCGCCGGCTGCTTAAAGGCAACTGGGCATCACTGGGAAGAGACAAAAGTCTGGTGTGCTGGGGAAAAAAGCTTGTGGCCTGCGCAGGACTGCTCTCTGCTTTAGAGGATGGGTCATGCTAAATGTCTGTGCAGCATTCCAGACAGCTATCACAAAGCGCCTAACCTGAGACTCTGCAGGTTATTCCTGACCAGATGTCCTAAATCGGTAATGTGTGGGCCAAATTTGATGAGACACTAAGAAATATTGGACATGACAATTACATTTCCATAAAGGTAGGAAGAATAAAAAAATGAAACAAAATACAAGAAAAGTTGGAAGATTTCACATGCAGACCTGGATATTTGTTTTCTTCTGAAAAACAATAGGTCTGGTCTCCTTGGTCCTGTGTTTGAGTTTTTCAACCTCAGTCCCTTTGGAAGGGCTGGGTGCTCTTGCCAGGTGCCCACGGAGGCTGGGGCCCCTGTCGCTTGCACTGTGCCCACAGCCTTGGGTTCCTTGTAGGAGGAAGACATCTCCCTATGTGTGCATTTCCACCGCAGGTTGGAACATCAGAGACGGAACGGGTGCCCTGTGCAGGGACAGATGCCACCTGGCCTCCTTCATCTGGTGACCGGTGGACTCTGGCATGTGTGGCCGCTCTCGGAAGCCCTCCTGTGGGATCGCGTTGGACTGAGTCACAGCAGACTGTTAGGTGGGGGCGGGAGGAGGGTGGTTGTCAGACACAGACAGTGGGGATGGAGGCGAGGGCTGGCAGCGGGAGAGGAGACGGTCACGGCTCCAGACGGGAGACAGTCATGTGGCTGCAGGAGAGCAGGGGGCCTCGCAGCGATCAAGAATACACTAAGGCAACGTATAAATACAACACCGCCTCTGTCCCCTGGGGCTCTCTGCCATCACCCTTGTGTAGGCACTCAGCACCCGATGTTAGAATTATTGCAATAAAACCATTCAATCTGGAAGAAAAAAAAAGTTATGTGCTCTGTCCAATTACGTAAGCAGGGAGATGTGTGAAACCATTAAGGACTTCCGTCTAAAATGATAAAAATGAGCAAAAGGCAAACTGCGGTGTTTAGATATTTCCGATTTGAAAATGACTTCCTGACGTCAGATAACTAGGCGTCCCCCATGCCTGCTGGCTGGGACTGGAGAGAATTGAGAGCTGGCATTCCTAAAGTGGGACCACGTGGCTTTCCTGGGTCATCATAGGCCCCGCAGCACGGGCTCTGCATCTGTCAGCTGTCTGCGACATCACGACCCCACCGTCAGCCCCAGATCCCTTCTTGCCCCTCTTCTGAGATTCTTCCCAGCGAGTTTCAGCTCCCAGGGGAACACTTATGTGTGTGAGATTTACTAGCCGAAAGTTAAATAATTGTAGAGTTGGAATCATGTCCAACATTATCGCTTTGGGAGACAGATAAGAAAGTCTCTCCTCTTTTCATTGCTTTATGTGTATAATTTCATTACAGTATTTCAGGGCTAGAATTCAAGTGGAGAGTCTCAAAAGCATTCTGAGTTACAGTCAGCCCCAAATCCTCAGGATTCCAAGAGAGGGGTAGATTTCACGGTGGTCATCCCTCACTGGGGACAGCTTTCACTGCTGAAAACCCAAGTTTAAAAGGATGCTGTAACCCTTTTCCTTCCCCTTCCCCCAAAATATTTACCGTTTCCAGGAGTGTGGAAAAAATGAAATCAGGTTAGGCTTAAAGGAAATCCATCATGGCCTTCCATCTTAATGCTTGTCTGCCTCACTTTTTCCAATAGACTCACTTCTAAAGTTGCTGTTTTTGCCATGAGTGTGCGTGTGCACGCATGCACACACGTATAAAAATAATAGACTTGGGGCTTCCCTGGTGGCGCAGTGGTTAAGAATCCGCCTGCCATAGAAGGGGACATGGGTTCAAGCCCTGGTCCGGGAAGATCCCACATGCCGCGGAGCAACTGAGCCCATGCGCCAAACTACTGAGCCTGCGCTCTAGAACCCTCGAGCCACAACTACTGAGCCCACGTGCCACAACTACTGAAGCCCTTGAGCCTAGAGCCTGTGCTCTGCAACAAGAGAAGCCACCAAGATAAGAAGCCCGCCCATCGCAACAAAGAGTCACCCCCGCTCGCCAAAACTAGAGAAATGTCGCGCACAGCAACGAAGACCCAACGCAACCAAAAATAAAAATAAATAAAATTAAAAAAAAAAAAAAGACTCATTTCCTATCAGAGGTGTTTTCAATAGAAGGGGGCCTTTTCACATTAAAAAAAATCACAATATAGCTAAGTTTACATGAGAATACCTAGTCTACAGAAAAATGAACCTCAACTAGTTTGTGGCATACTTCCTACCATCCTAATTCCTTTCTGCAGTGGTGGGAAAAGGAATGCTCTGGTATTAGAAAGGGTGGGGATCGCTGACCAGATCTGAGAAAGAAAGAGCCCTTTTGTTCGTTAGCAGAAGTAGGGTATATTTTTCAAAACGTATGTTCAAAAGTGAGAACTCTAAGAGACTCTTTACCATTTTCCTCTCTTTCTTACTGCATTTTGGCTCTCGAGGTACTGAATCTGCCAGCGTGCAGCACTGCATTTTCCATGCCTATCGCCGTGTCAGGAGAGGCGGGATGGGAGAGCTGACACAGTTCTGAGCCCCTAGTTTCTCTTGTTTTCTCTAACCAAGTAGGAAGCAGGGATGTCAGCCAACCTGGGAGTCAGCCTCCACTGCTGCCACCACCCTCCGGTTGTGCAGCTCTGTGGCCTTGGGGACTTTGGGAACCTCTCTGAGCTTTGGTTTCCTTCTCTGTAAAATCGGACCGTGAATGTGGTAGCATCCCTCATGGTGGCTGGTAGAATTTCATGAGATAGTGCTAACCAAGGTGCCTCACACAGCTTGGCATGTAGCAAGCATCCAATCAGAGAGCGTTATTATTTCCATGATCTCTTTCTTCTTTCCCTTGTTCAGTGGGGTGCTGAGGCAGCAACAAGCCTCTGAAAATTGTCCAACCTTTAGAACCAGTGGAAACCACTCAAAGCTTTCGTAAATCAGTCCTTTGGGAGATATATAATAGTTTCTCTCACTTTGCAGATTTAGACTTCCTGACCTAACCCTGACCACGATTCAGCTATTCAATCATCAGATACTTGGCTGTCACAGAGGTGACTCACATAAAGGGGCTTAATGCCATGTTAGACTTGAAAACTGCTTCCATGCTAAAAAAGCCAGCGAAAGAGAATATCCAAGGATTCTGATAAATTCCTTTAAAAAGAACATGAGCAATGAGGCGACTTATCCGTTCAGAATCCCTGGGAGTAGTGGGAACTTCCAACTCACTTAGGAATTAACTGAACGTGTGAGTGAGTGTGGAAAGATCGTGTATCTCAGCTCGTTACTTGCCTGGCTTCTGGGCCCAGGTGGATGCTTCCTTGAGTGCCCAGCAGCTCATAAATACGCCTTTAGTGAAGTGTTTGGGGTCGAGCGACGTTCTTCTTTGGAATTACAACACAAGCAGGTGGAAAATATGACTCAGTTTACAGAGAATGTATTTTTTTACACACAGCATTTCAGGAATGTGTTTAATTTACAGGGAAGTCAGCTGAACTCATTTAATGATGAATAAGTAGAGAATAAGACAAAGTGACATGGAATAATTGAGCAGGAAGAGACTTCCAAAAGTTAGGGAATCCACTACTCTGCCCTGCATTAGAGTGAGTTCTTAATTATCCCAGGCCTCTTCTGAAACATCCCCAAAGAGGATCCATAACCTAGACCCCCTCAAGGACATGTGTTTGAGCTTCACAACCTTTGTTGTCGGGATGTTTTACTCCTATCTCAGTTACACATCTCCTGTGGTACTTTAAACTTCCTTCCTCCCATTTTGTCTTCTGCTGAAATGAATACTGCCCATATTACCTAGAATAGCATCTTTTGCCACTTCCTCGAGCTGTGATCTGGAGAGCACTAGTCTTTAATGACATTCCCATAGGAAAAGACTCCCTGGGCACTACGTCTGTTTCAGAAATGCTGCCTCTTGGAGATACACAAGGCATATGTGCAGATTAAAGGCTCTGAGAAGTCCTGCAGCAAATAAACCTATTTCACTTCTTAAACCAGTACTGTTCAAATTGTTTTTTTTTTACTACGGAAGCTCCACCTCTTTTGTGGGGGTGGGGTGGGGAACTTCTATTCATGTCCCACAAAAACTGTAATCCAAGGAATATATTTTGAGAAACTCAGAGATCTAAAACTCCTGGTGATGCATTGGAGTCTATGAAACCTCAGCCCTTAAAGGTTTTCTCAAATGGACCGTTGTGTAGCTTCTTATCTACCCTCTTAAAGTTTTCCACACTCCTCTTGAGTTTGCGAAGAGGCTTATAGAATCAGTGATCCGATAAGGCTCTGAATAATGTGGAAGAAGACATTCTCTCCCCTGCTGACCTTCTTCTTAAGTAGAAGTCTTTGAGAAAAATAGCTGTAAGAGTTGTTCTTGTTTGTTAGATTTGGAGTTTCTGTTCTACTTTGCCTGCAAGTGTCCATACTTCAGATACACTTCGCCAGATGGATGACTGACTTAACAGTGCTGTCTTATGGTGCCAGCAGCCCGATTTCCATGCATGTTGTTAACCAAACCAAAGATTAGGACATACATTTCTTTTTTTTCCCAAATGATGTCACTGTGCACAACTGACCCTATGAGGTGGCCATCATTATCCCCATTTTACAGATGAGGAAGCCGAGGCTCAGAGAGGTGAAGTAACTTGCCTACAATCCCACAGCTAGGAAGTGAAGGAGACAAGATTTATACTCAGGGTTTAGTGCCTGGCATAACGAAGACTCAGACAATGTTTCCTTCTCTGCATGATGCTTCCAACATGCAGGAGGCACTCTGGAAAGATCCTGAGTTTTTTCAGGAAGAGGAAAAGGCCTTTGCCTGTGGTAGAAAGTCATGAGTTCAGATCCCAGCTCTTCTAGGACATGCATTTCTATTCACAAGCACTTTTCCAACTAAACCAGGCCTTTTAATGGAAACTTCCAAGTATAGCCTTTACTACTTATCCTATTTATGAAATCTTACTCGTCACCAAAGCAAGACATAAAGAAACACTAGCAGTGAGCTCTAAGTAACCAGGGTTAGAGTCTTCTCTTCCATTTTCCTAAATACCGTTTTCAAGTTCGACACACTCTTGCTGTCTCCTGAGGTACGGCAGGCGTTGGTCCCTCCCAGTTGGACTGGGTTCCTCCGGTGCTGGGATGTAAGTCCTCTGGGAAGCTCTTTCTGCTAGGCGTTCTTTGTTCCCGAGGAATCTTTACCTCTGACTCATCTCTGCTCATCCCAGGAGAGGTCTGATGCTCTTGTCTGCTCCTCTACCAGCCGGTCCAGGATGAGATTCTTCCATGCTTTCCCTTCCGTGCTCAGAGGCAAAAGGAAAGAGGATATGGTTGCTCTTGACCTGCTGTCGCCTTTGTATCTGCTCCTTCTCTGGACATCTTGGGCTGTGAGGAGGAGTTTCTGATAACTGATTGTTTCTTTCATCTTTAAATCCACCAAGAGTCAGAACAAGTGGATTGTGGGGAAGGCGGGAATCATTTAATTCTGGGTCTGTCGCTAACTTGCTGTGACCCTGAGCAAGCTGCCCGCCTGGCACTGGGCTGGTATTAACTGTTGGTATTATCCTGTGTCCTGGTGTCTTCGTCTGCATAGTGAGGTGGTTGCATTAGACAATTTTTGAGCTTTTGCTTGAAAATTCTATGGTTGCTCAAGCCTGTTCATTAAATGTACAGCTGGTTCCCTCCATAACTTGGCAAACTTTATTGCTTGGCTTTTACCACCAGAGTGATCTTTTAAAAAGAGAGTTGGAGTTAACTTAAAATTTCAACTTTATATAGAATTATTTAATTTCAGAGTTTATCTACTCCAGTCTCTTATTTTACAAGATCAGAACTTAACACTTAAAAATATACTGAGCAGATTATAGCAAAGTTTTGAAAGCAATGTCTTAATTTTTTATGTGATACCAAGTATGATAAATCTCTTCCCTCTGCTTTTCTCTTACTTTTTCTCTCTCCCTCTTCCCTCCTTCCCTCCCTTCTTTCCTATTTTTCTTAGATGAAGTCTATCTTAGTTATTCAGTGATTTCCAGATCTTTTAAATTTCAAAGTATCAAATAAACATTCCTCGGTGTTGGCTGTGTCAGCACCTTGGCTTTATGACTGGAAAAACATTGGGCACAGAGATACGCTTCTATATTATGGAAAAGCAGGGGATGCAGACCAGCAGGGATGCCGACCTATATCCTCTGGGTCTCTGGCTCCCCAGTTGCAGAGGGAGCCTGTAGAAAAGACAAAGCAAAGAAAAGTTGGTACAATTCTCTGGTATCTTCAAAGTAGAAGCTGGCTCTTTCCATTTCTGGGAAACCCCAAGGGCAGGCGTTGGATTGCATGCTGGGATGGTCCCACTGAGCTGTGCAGTGGTTCTGAATAGTAAGGCCTGTCCAGCTCCGCCCCGGGAGCTGGGGCTGCACATCGGGGCCAGGGTCCCCCCGAGCCGGGTCCCAGTCCTGCACGGGCGCATCAGGTCCTGGTGCCTTTTGCTGTTTGTTCATCATCCTCATCCATTTAGTCTCCTTTCCTACTGCTGGTGCAGCCTGACGAAGCAGCAGAACCCTGGCCGCGGATAGAGAAAGCCCATGTGGGCTCCGAGTATACTGTCTGACCTTGAGCAAATGGCTTGAAACAAACATTTTGTTTACTGACTTTAAAAGTAGTATCTGCTCATTATGGAAGATTAGTACAATTCAGAAAAATATAAGGAAGAAAATGAAAGTACCCCTAATCCCACAACCAGAGACTTTCAGTGTCGGTATTTTACTGGGTTTTTCTTCCAGACTAGCTCTGTCTCTGCATCTGTATCTCTGTTGAGACCATTTTGTGTTTCATTAAAAAAAAACTCCATGTTATGTCTCCAATTTTCTCATGCAATTTTTTTTTTATAAATTTGTTTATTTATATTTGGCTGCATTGGGTCTTCATTGCTGCACACAGGCTTTCTCTAGTTGCGGCGAGTGGGGGCTACTCTTTGTTGCAGTGTGCGGGCTTCTCATTGCGGTGGTTTCTCTTGTTGCAGAGCACGGGCTCTAGAGCGCAGGCTCAGTAGTTGTGACCCACGGGCTCTAGAGCGCAGGCTCAGTAGTTGTGGCACACGGGCTTAGTTGCTCCGTGGCATGTAGAATCTTCCCGGACCAGGGCTCGAACCCGTGTCCCCTGCATTGGCAGGCGGATTCTTAACCACTGCGCCACCAGGGAAGTCCCTCTCATGCAATTATTATATAACTATCACATAGGTGCACCATCATTTTGGTAACCTATCCCTTACTGTGGGACATTCAGGTTGTTTTCTAGCTTTTTGTTCTAAATGATGCTACAGTGAACATTTTCCCTATAGATAAGTGTTCACATTTATGACTGTCTCCTTAGGTTGTGTTCCTACAAGGGTGAAGCGGCATGAATAAATGGAGCAAATTATTTTCTTGGCCTCAACTTCCTCACCTATCATAAAACAACAACAGAAACAACAATAATTAAGAGCAGCAGACACTTCCCCAGCGTAGTGTGTGCAGCCACATTTCTATGAGCTTCGCGTGTACTCACTCAGTTGCTCTCCCAGCAGCGCTGTGAGCATCCCCAGCCCAGGGGAGCCACTGGTCCAGGATCGCACGGCTAGAAAGTGGGGGGGGGGGGGGGTAGGATTGCACCCCAGGCAGTCTGGCTCCAGCATCCTTGCTCTCAACCGTGATGCTAATACTGCCCCCGTGAGATGGGGAACGATCCCCAGGGCGCCATTGGTCCTAAGGTCATCTGCATCACGTGATTCTACACCAGCCACGTCCCCAAGTAGCACAGTTGCCTGGTGTGAGTCCCCCACTACTTGACTCCTCTTCACCCCTGCATTTGTGTGCATTTGTGTGTGTGTGTGTGTGTGCACACGCGCTTGTATGACCTTAGGAATGGAACAGAGCCATCAGAGAGAGAGTGGAGCAGAAAAGCCTGGACATCTATCGACAAAACAATAAAACCCTGCTAATGGGTGTTATTATTATGGATAACTCATCATGGTGTCCTCCTTTCCTTAAGGTTCTCAGCCTCTATGGCTGGGACATTTGTCACGTTATAATTGGGCTGTCATCCCAGTGGAGCAGGCATGGGATGGGATGTGCTGTCTAGCACGACCCTGTCCCAGAAACACATGTCTGTACACATGCCTCGAGGAGGGCACGTCCCCTCCCAGAGCAGCTCCGCCCACGCTGTCTAGAGCAGCGTGATACCCGCGGGTGTGATTATTCATCCTGCAGGGAAGGAGGGAATCGACAGACTTATCATAGAATGAGGGTCCTGGCTGCCTTACTGCGTGTTCAATACAGAGATTGCCTGTCTTCCCAGAAATTCTGATGCAGGAGATCTGGGAGAAGCCCAGGATCAGCCTCTCTAATATGTGTACACTATGTGATAATCTTCAGGAAGCCTGGGGAGGTCTTAGGTGGTGGGTCTCCACCTTGCCAGGGCTTCAGAATCACCTGAGAAGCTTTTTAAAAAGTATCACTTCTTGCCCCCTCTGCTGTCTTAACCCCTTCCTGCTCCAGCCCAGTTTGAATCATTGATCTAGGATGGGGTCCAGGAGCAATCTTTTTTAAAAAGCTTCTCAAGAGATCGTAGGGTGCAGCCACAGTGGGGGACCGCTAGTCTAAGAGGTTCTGGCGATAATGATTTACACCTTCACATTTAAGTGCCCTTGACATTTTACAAAGCTCGTTCACAACTGAACTTCACAACAGTCCACTAAGGTCAGTAGAGCGGGCATTTTTATAACTTTCCGTGGCCCACAGAGGTTTACCGAGTTGGCCAAGGTTGCACAGCTTCTCCCTCAGTCACAGTGGAGGTTCCCTGCCCAGCCCAGGCCAGTCCTGCCAGGCCCTTTGGGAAAGGGCAGCCTCCCCTCCCCGAGGATCTTCCAGGAGAGAATCATCTTAGCCTCCACCAGCTGCCTCTCTAGCGTGGAGGCTCTTTCTTTTCATTCTCATCTGAATCCTTTCTACCACAGCCCCTCTTCCTCCTCAGAAAGCCTCCTCATGAAATGTGCCAACACATCTTGTTCGCAAGCTCCACCCCACGTAACAGATAATGGCCCTGAGGGACACAGGGGTCTGACCCCCAGCCCCAGACCTAGCCCTTCACGGCTGATCCTCTGCAGTAGCGCTTGGCGGGAGTGAGCAGAGCCACCTCCAGCACAGCAGCTGCCCAGGGCCCCCCTTTGCTTCTCCCTAGCTGTCACCTCCCATCCCAGTTCCCCCTTCACCACCACAGCTTCTCTCCTGCACCCACTCCCTTCCCATCCCGCCCCCAGAACAGCCTTCAGGCCCACCTGCGTCCTTCCTGTGAGCCCCTGCCGTGGTGGGTCTCCTCTCTGGACATCCGGGTTGGACTGGCGCTTAACAAGGTGGGCCAGGGAGAGGAAGATAGAAGCAGGTACCTGCACACGCCTGCTGCCATCCTCCGCCCAGCACACCAACTATTGGCTCAAACTCTCCCCCGACTCAAAGCAACGACCTCTGTTTCTCGTTTCTCTTCCTCTCCTTGTTCAAACCTTTTACCCCCACGCAGGCTGTACCCTGGACCGGCTCCCGGGGACTGCAGGCTCTCTGTGTCAGAATCCTGCCTCCTCGGTCCCTGGGATGCAGGGAGGGGGGCGGGGCGGGCAGGAGGCGGGGTTTGGCTTCTGGGCGCTGCAGGCTGCAGTGCTGCCCCGGAGGAGGAGGTGCAGGTGCAGGTCCCCTCCTTCCTTTCACCTGCTCCGCAGCCTTGTGACACGTGACGCCACCACCTGGCAGACGCCCTCGGAGTGCCCTTCTTTCTCTCTCCCCGACCTGCCCACCGCAGGTTAATTGCTTTGGAGGGTTGGTGTGGAGGGTCAATTAATGTCCTCACGACTTTTGATCCCCAAGGACCAACCTTCAGGAAAGGCATGTCCTCTGCTCTCAAGACCGGGCCCCCGCTCTGGCCTGCTGCTCTTATACAACAACTCTGGGCAGCTTTTTCTGCCAGGAGAGAGGAGAGAGGATTTGGAAAGAAGGAGGAGGTGTATGACGGGCTCTCCTTTCCCAAAACGAAGCAAAGGTGTAGTTTCCCAGGGCCTGGAATGTCTGACTTGGTGAATCTTTACCGTTCTGGTTGGGTGTCATCAGAGAGAATGGTTATTAGTGGGTCCAAGGGCCCCTCACTGTTACCCCCCTGAGCCTCTTTCCAGGAAGCCGTGAGTTGAGACAGAAGGCCCTAGTTTGGTCTGGGCTAGTCTCTCGGTGGAAGAGATGGAAAACCTCCCAGTCATGAGAGCTGGGAGGGGTCTGATCCATCATCCAGCTTCCCTTTCTCATTTTTTTTTAAACATCTTTATTGGAGTAAAATTGCTTTACAATGTTGTGTTAGTTTCTGCTGTAGAACAAAATGAATCAGCTATACATATACATATATCCCCATATCTCCTCCCTCTTGCGTCTCCCTCCCACCCTCCCTATCCCACCCCTCTAGGTGGTCACAAAGCACTGAGCTGATCTCCCTGTGCTATGTGGCTGCTTCCCACTAGCTATCTATTTTACACTTGGTAGTGTATATATAAGTCCATGCCACTCTCTCACTTCATCCCAGCTTCCCCTTCCCCCTCCCCGTGTCCTCAAGTCCATTCTCTTCATCTGTGTCTTTATTCCAGTCCTGCCCCTAGGTTCTTCAGAACCATTTTTTGTTTTTTTTTAGATTCCATATATATGTGTTAGCATACGGTATTTGTTTTTCTCTTTCCGACTTACTTCACTCTGCATGACAGACTCTAGGTCCATCCACCGCACTACAAATAACTCAATTTCGTTTCTTTTTATGGCTGAGTAATATTCCATTGTATATATGTGCCACATCTTCTTTATCCATTGCTCTGCCGATGGACACTTAGGTTGCTTCCATGTCCTGGCTATTGTAAATAGAGCTGCAATGAATATTGTGGTACATGACTCTTTTTGAATTATGTTTTTTCCAGGGTATATGCCCAGTAGTGGGATTGCTGGGGCATATGGTAATTCTATTTTTAGTTTTTTAAGGAACCTCCATATTGTTCTCCATTGTGGCTGTATCAGTTTACATTCCCACCAACAGTGCAACAGGGTTCCCTTTTCTCCACACCCTCTCCAGCATTTATTGTTTATAGATTTTTTGATGTTGGCCATTCTGACTGGTGTGAGGTGATACCTCATTGTGGTTTTGATTTGCATTTCTCTAATGATTAGTGATGTTGAGCATCCTTTCATGTGTTTGTTGGCCATCTGTATATCTTCTTTGGAGAAATGTCTATTGAGGTCCAGAGATATTACTTGATCAGCCCAAGGCCACATGGCTTTGGTGGCTACCTTGTAACAGAGCTGGGTCTGAAGTCTAAAGTGTTAACTCACTTTCTCTCTTACCTAAGACACAATGCCTGTACAACGAATCTCCTCTGAAAGCGTGCGGTAGCTCCGACTCTGAGGAGTCATAGTCGCCTGGCGCCATGTGAGGGCTTCGTGGGGAGAGCACGGATGCAGCCTCAGACCTGGTACGTTCAAATCCTGCCTCTCCTACTCACTAGCGTTGAGGTCTCGGGCACGTTTCTTTCTCTCTTGGGGCCTGGTGTTCCCCAGCTATAACATGGGGATCATTGCACTTATTTTATAGAACTACCGTGAGGGTTTTCTAATGGAGATAAGATATATTTAGCACATAATAATTGCTCAATAAAAGAAAGAAGCGTCCTTGGGCAAAATAAATAATACTTGCCCTCTTCCCCTGGGTTCTAATTCTGAAGCTGGTTTGGTTTGGGTATTATTTAGTGCCTTCATGTTTGCAGTTGGGAGCAGAGAACGGGGGAGAGGTGGCCTTCTTTTTGTCTCCTCTCCAGGCCCCAAAGGGGAAGGCCCTGCAAAGAGCTGGGTGTCACCCTGCAGCCTGTGGTCATGCCTCTCAGGCCCAGGCAGCCCAGACATAGAGGGAGATGAGACAGACCTTGGCAACTCAAAAGAAGCAGGGACTTCTCTTACTTTCTCTCTAGGCTTGTGAAATCCATTCAGCCTACAATCCAACCTTTGTTGAAGGCCTAACTCTGTGACCCCGCCCCAGGCTGGCAGTAAGCCCCCCGGGTAAGAGGAAGTAAAGGGCACAGGGATGAACAGGTAGATAGACATTCTTCAGGCCCGGTCACTTCTGAGGTCATGGGCATTGGCTGGATGACCCCTGAAACTCTTCTGAGGGTGGCTACAGGGGACAATGGCTTGTGCCAGGTCTGCCTTGTGACCTCATAGAATGAACCTTTTCTGGCCCTGCACTGAGAAAGCTCTTCTTTTGTTGTGTGTCCTTCATGCCCTAAAGCACCACATCTGAGCTCAATTCCTGGTCATTCACCTCTTCCCACAACAGATCCCTATGGAACATCCATCTTTCCAGGGTCAGATAGGATCTTGCTTCTCTCTACCTCCCTTCATATCCCCATCTCTCTAAACCCCAAACCTCCTTCAAGGACCACTTAGCACTTACCCTACTTCCTTCATGAAGTCTTCATAGGGACGGGTCCACTCACTGTGTCCTTAGTGCAGGTGACCTTGTATTGCTATGCACATCTTCATGTTCAAATCCCTTCTACAAAAACACAGGCCATCGGCCCCTCACCTCAAAGAGCCTCGTTGAAAAATATGTCTTAAGTTCAAATGGCCTATAATTTCACTGAGGGCAGGGGCCTTGTCTCGTCTTTTCCTCACAGCCCTACATCAGGGAGCTATTGGCTGCATATAACAGTGACATTTAAAAGCAAAAAAACAAAGAACATTTATCATCTCATAGAACTTGGAGTTTTGAGGAGGGAGGGCTATTGCTCTGTAACTAACTTCAAAACTTAGGGGTTGAAACATTAGCTACTATTTTTAGCTCCTAATCCAGCAGTTCAGCAGGTTAGGCTGGGCTCAGCCAGGCAGATCTTCTGGTCCCGCCTGACCTGCGCTCCTCCTGCCGCTGTGGTCAGCTCTACTTCATCAGGTGGCTCTGCTTTGGGGGATTGGCTGGCTGTTGGCCAGGGAGCCTGAGCTCTCTGTGCCTGTCTTTCCCATCCCTCTAGCGGGTGGTCTGGGCTTTTTCTCATGGTGGATGCAGG
Organism: Eubalaena glacialis; assembly: GCF_028564815.1. Classification (NCBI taxonomy): domain Eukaryota; kingdom Metazoa; phylum Chordata; class Mammalia; order Artiodactyla; family Balaenidae; genus Eubalaena; species Eubalaena glacialis. The sequence continues at coordinate 112,407,704 of NC_083726.1, read as the reverse complement.
GGGCCCAAGAGCAAGAGTGGGAGCATGAAGGCTTCTTGAGATCAAGGTTCGGAATTGGGCCATTACTTCTGCTGCGTACTATGGTTATTGGCTTGGCCAAAAAGTTCGTTTGGGTTTTTCCTTAGGATGTTAACAGATCACTAGGCCAGCCCAGACTCAAGATATGGGGAAATAGACTCTGCCTTGTGGTGGGAGGAGCTTCAATATCACATTGTAAAGGGCAGGGCAGGAAGTTAGAACCTCTTTTGCAATCAGCCCCCCGCTACCATGGTGCAGGGCTCAGGGGGTCCTGCTCTCTGAGGCTCACTTGGCTCCCCCGCACCTTGTGTTCACAGAAGCCTGCAGCAGTTCCAGGCATCACATCTTCACACCACCATGTCCAAAGGCAAGAAGGGAAGAACCTTCCTAAGAATAAGGAAACCTTCCCACCAGCCTCTCTTAGCTGTGGTTCGGACACGTGCCCAAACCAATCTTGGCAGAGGTGGGTAAGATTGCCATGATTGATTCAGGCTCAGCCAGAGTCACCTGTAGGGCTGGACAGGGACCCAACCTCTTTGGAGCATTTGGCTTTTAGAAACTCGAACAAAATTGAGATTCTGGGGACAAAGATGCAGGGCAGGGGATGGCAGCGGGGCTGGGAATCAGTAGGGTGTGGAGGAAGCACCTTATTCGGTGTCTTGTACCCACTTATTCTTTTTTAACAGACATTTGTAATAAGCCTGTGTGAGCCAGGCCCTGGAGAATCAAAGGTGAGCAGAACTCTAATCTCTTGAGGAAGGAGGTCGCAGCACATGGCAGACACAAGTAGACGGCGTGCTAAGTGATGCAGGTAGTGGGGCAGGCTGTACATGAGGGTCCAGATCCTGCCTGCTGGCCCCTCTCATCACCCCTGAGCTTTGACTGCGAGAGTGACAGGCAAAGACCAATGCAGGAGTCAAGGGACATCTTTATCAGCATCAAAGTAGCCCCCCAGATCCTGCAACTCAGGGGTCTGGGGTAAAAGGCTGAGTTGAAAGACACAGCTGGGACTGCAGGCAAAGGGGGGTTTCCTATTCCTTCCTACCTTGGAAGCAAAATCTGTGAACAGCTTTCCTAAGAGTGACTTGCAGGAGGGGGAGAGAACAAGACTCTCTCAGTCCACTTTCCCAGCTGGTTTCATGGAGACTGGAATCAGGAATTTAGCCTTCCTTGGAGGCAGGTGCTCCCGGTAAGGAAGAGTGAGGAATTCTCCTGGTGGCTGGAGGGAGTCAGGAGAGGTTTCCCAGAGAAATCAATGCATCAGCCGGGCCTTGCAGGATGAGTAGGAGTTTTCAGGATTGAAAAGAAAATTCTTAATAGAAGGAACGGCTTGAGCAAAGGCAAGGGGACCCAAGAAAAGGAGGATGCGTTCAAGGAACTGGGAGCTTGGGACACACGGGGTGGGGCAAAGGGTGCAGGGGAGGCTGGAGAAAGAGGTTGGACTCAGGTGGTGAGGAGCCACGAAGCTGTTAGGAGTTCCATTCATTCTGACGCCCGTGGGAGCAGCAAGAGTTGTCAATCAGAGACAAGACCTGCGCAGATGCTGTTTTGGAATGATCCCAAATGCTGGCTGATGTGAGGACAGGAGTGGGAAAGAGGCTAGAGGGGGGCAACCCTGGCATAGCACGTCGTGGCGAGAGGTGGTAGGAGTGGTCCACCATAGTCAGGAGGGATGTTTCATCACTGACACTGTTATTCATGGCTGGCACCTGTTTTTGGCCAGTTTTATTATTGTGGACGATGCAATCCTTCCTTGCCTGTGTGGGGACAGACCTCTCTCAGTGCACTGCCCCTGATGTGCTCCTGAGGGGAGGCTCCTGTAGGAAACCAAGTAGAAGAGATTTGGGTCACGTACTGAGCATCCGCTGGGAGCTTTGGATGGATGGGCTGAGTGTGGGCTCTGCGGTTTGGAGGTGGATTTGAAAAGACCCGTCGTATTTGGGATGCTGCTGCACCAGGCTGCAGAAACTGTCTGCCTCTAAGAGTTTCTTGAAAGTGGAAGAGGCCCACGTGCTCTTGGAGGATGTGGAGAGAAGGTGGGGTGGGGGTAGGTGTCACCATCCTGCTGACCTCAGGGGCATGGGTCTCACAAACCCCATCTCTTCTGGCCACAATGGCTCCCCTTGACCCTCAGGGAGCCAGAGATGCCTTCCCTCAGGCTGCTGGGAGCAGGTGGGAAGGAACAGCGTCTCTTTTGTTCCTGGAACTTCCTCCATAAAATAGTCAGGGCTGCCAGGAAGTCATCAAGGGGAGCCGTCTGACAAGTAGAGTTATTCAGAAGGAAAAGCTTTGCCTGCCAGTCTCCATCCCTCCAGGCTGCTGTAGGTGTCCATCTCCCACCTTTGCTGTCCTGGGGAGCTCTAACATCGCAACATCCACACACCAGAGGCTGCAGGTATTGTCGTGGGTGCTCTCGGTGGAGAGCAGAACCTGGGGACAGCAAGAGCGCTTCCCTTGACCTGTGATCGCTTTGCAGCCTAAATGAAATGTGATTCAATGGTCCAGGTGACTCGGTTGCCTCTGAAAAGTGGGAAGCTTTATCTGTCTGCCATTGGCCTGCCTGACTTTGAGCAGTCTCACCTACGTGTTGTACCTCGGTTTCTTGGGAGGGATGTTGGGTTACTGTGAGAAATAACAAACAAGGTGAATTGCATATTGAATGTCATCTCACGGGTAAATGCACATGAACCATTTTATTATATTTTCATATAAGTATAAGAAACAGAAATGATTTATTGGAAATCTGGTGATAGCTCATGTCTAGCTTAGACAGCGTAAGACAGTGTGCTTATAAAGTGGAAAATTTGCAGTTATCCAGCCAATTTCACCAATGGAGTCAGCTTAGATTAATGCTCTGGAGGCTGCATGATGCTGATGGGCATTTGACACGAGTCAAGTGAGCCCCAAACGTGCTCTCAGATCTTGATAGTTTCTGGGAAGTTAGAGGAAAATGGTAGCACCGAGGAGACTTCCTCAACCCACTTTAAATGAGGCTCTATTAGTGAGCTTTTCCTATGCTTGGCTTCAACCAGAGCAATCTGTGGGAAGTTAGACTTTCTGGGGGTTATTTTAGCTCAACTAGTAGTGAACCCAAGCCCAACAAAAGAGTTCTGTCTGTGATGTGAGACCAAAATTCAGAACTCTAAGTCTAGACCAGAAGGTAGTGTGGCGCAGTGGCGGAATGTAGGGTTGGTGTCTTGGTATACTGGTTCTATCCATCTAGCTGTGTGATTTGGGGTAATTATTTAACCTCGTGGGGCCTCAGATTCCTTATGTGTGAAATAGAGAAAATAATGTCTATCTCAAAGGATGGGTAGGCTTATTCATGAGATAATGTATTTAAAATATCTTGAACACAGGAAGTGATGAATAAAGTATAGTTATTATTTTAATTAGGCTATAGAACTTAGGTGTTGGTGGTTCTATAATTAAATGGGGCCAGTTAGCTTTCTTTTGGTTACAAGAGACTAAAACGCTGGCTCAAACCAATTTAATCAAAAAGGGAAACCTATTAACTCATAAAACTTCATTTAAAATTGGGCTTCCTTTAGCAGGATACCATAGAACAGGCCAAAGCATGGAAGGTTGTAGGGGTCGAATGACTCTTTAGCAGTCATTTAGCAAATGAATTTTACCAAATTTAGCAAATGAAATTTACCAAATTTAGCAAATGGAAGTACAGGATGCCCAGATAATTTAATGAATAGCTCTAACTGCTGAATTTTTGTAATGTATTGAAAAAAGCTGAATATGAGACATTTAGGCTGTCCTGAGAAGGCCAATACAGGAAGCAAGACAAAATCATTAAATATAGGACATGTCTTAAATATACAGGATGCCTAGCAACCCTCCTCTTGTTTAGGGTATTTCCACCCATGAAATTCTACCCATACCTATAAGTAGTGTTTTTAGCTAGTGCTATTAGACTCAATTAATTTGATTCCTATATCAATTAAATTAACCAGAGCCTGTGCTGGAAAATTCAAGATAAGTCTAAGATCCATAGTATGTTACTTGACAATAATAGAATTCTTTTAAAAAATTGGGCTTCAAGTCCAGTATGATCCAGGAGGTAAAATGTTTTCATCCCTTTTAATGTAATTCTGCTGTCCATGTTGACTGTGGATGGTGCTAAGATGGCTAGTAGCTCCAGACATATCCTCCCAGGTTCTAGCCCAATAAACAGAGTCTTTTATTGACCTGGCAAAATCCATGATCTGATTTTCATTGGTCAGAATTCCACCTCATCCTCTTATCTGGGCAGATTATTAGGCCAGGGGAATGGTATGCTCTGACTAGACATATCTGGGTCACATGCACAGCCTCAGAGCCAGTGCTGGAGTCACTTTCACCCAAAGCCTACGGGCTGAGTGTGGAGTGTGGAGATTGCTTTTCCAGAGGAGAGCTGGTTCTCTGAAAGGAAAAGAAGAGACAGCATAGGTGTTGGGTAACCAAAAATGCAGCAGCCTCCCTCCCCAAACAAACAAACAAACAAAACAGCAAGTATCTATTATATCCAGGTTCTTCTTTGCCACCCTTTAGCAAGAGAAAAATATCATAGCTTAGGTAAATCAACACCAAACTAGGACAAGGAACATGTCCCTGACTTTAGGTGAGGAATTCCTAAATCCACACCTGGGCTTGCCACTTCAGATTTTAAGATTATCAAAGAATGCTTTTGCATAATTCTTGTTTTTAAGTTACTGGTTCTTCCCCCCTCTCCCCACCCAGATTATTAAGATAATGCAGTTGATTCTTGAACGACATGGGTTTGAACTGAATGGGTCCACTTTTACACAGAGTTTTTTCAGGAAATGCACACTACAGCACACAATCCAAGGCTGGATGAATCCGAGGATATGGAGGGGTGACTCAGATTTTCGACTGTGCAGAGTGTCAGCACCCTAGATCCCTGAGTTGTTCAAAGTTCAACTGTATATGAATAAAGGTGTATAGCGCAAAATAAAAGTCACCAATAATCCCACAATCCAGAGATAATTCCTTTCATCTTGGTATAGTTATTCCAGATGATTTGTGAGTGTGTATTTGTATGTGTCTTATACACATAAAATACTTTAAAAAATGAAATCAAATATAAACTTACTTTATTACCTTTTAAAATGCAATAATATATTCTGGAAATCTTTTCATCTTAAAATGTAGATTTTAGAAATCGCAATTTTAGGGCTGCACACATTTAAACAAAAATACCATTACTATTTAACCACTCTTCTATTAAATGTTTTTCATGATTGTTAGCAACACATATCCTTACCTGTACATGTTTATCTATTTGCTGATGATTTCTGGTGAATAAATTCCCAGAAGTGGAATTTTTGTGCTAACAATTATGTATACCTTAAAGATTCTGACATTTTGTGTTACTAAAATGCCCTTCAGAAAATTGTACCTGTACTGGGTAGGTTGCCAGATAAGATACAGGATGCCCAGTTAATTCGAATTTCAGATAAACAGTGAATTTTTTTAGTATAAGAATGTCCCAAATATTGCAGAATCATTTGAAATTCAAATTTAACTGTGGATCTTGGGCGCCCCAGTCTCAGGTCTGGCCACCTTAGTGCACCAACAGCCGTTTCCTCCGAAGTCTGGCCATCTCTGGGGATGCTACCATCTAGTGGGGTTGGGTCCCTGCTCTTTTCCTGCTCTGACCTCTGACTTTTTTTTTTTTTTTTTTTCTGGGTGTAAGGGAGGAATCTCTACGTCTCATATTGTATCAGTCTGCTAAGGCTACCATAACGCAGTGTCACAGATTGGGTGGCTTAAACAAGTAATTAAATTATTAAATTTATTTTCTCATAGCTCTGGAGGCTGGAAGTCCAAGATCAAGGTGCCAGCAAATTCAGTTTCTGGCGAGAGCTCTCTTCCTATTTTTTTTTTTTAATTAATTAATTAATTTTTATTTTTGGCTGTGTTGGGTCTTCGTTGCTGTGCGAGGGCTTTCTCTAGTTGCGGCAAGCGGGGGCCACTCTTCATCGCGGTGCGCGGGCCTCTCAACTGTCGCGGCCTCTCTTGTTGCGGAGCACAGGCTCCAGACGCGCAGGCTCAGTAGTTGTGGCTCACGGGCCTAGTTGCTCCGCGGCATGTGGGATCTTCCCAGACCAGGGCTCGAACTCGTGTCCCCTACATTGGCAGGCAGATTCTCAACCACTGTGCCACCAGGGAAGCCCCCCCTCTTCCTATTTTTGAGGACCGCCGCCTTCTCACCTTCTGACTGTGTCCTCACATCACCCTTTCTCGGCACACACGGAAAGACAGCGAGCTCCAGTGTTTCTTGTATACGGACACCAATCCCACAGGGCCAGGCCCTACCCCTCGCACCTCATTTAAGCTTGGTTACTTCCTTAGAGGCCCCGTCTCCAAAGATAGCTGCCCTTGGGGTGGGGGGCTCGGGCTTCAGCATATGAATTTTGGTGGGACGCAAACATTCCGTTCATAACATGTATCTTTAAAGGTGCTTTCCTCTTATTGCTTTCCAAGACTCTAAAGGAGTTCAGGCTTTCGAAAAACAACACAGGCAACCTCTGCTTATGAATGAGGTAGTAAAATGTGTCCGTTGAACTCAAAAGCTTCCGGAAGAACCCAATTGAAAGATTTATAACCTTCATAAATTGAATATTTATTTATCAAAGCCATGGATCCTCTAAATAATCTTTTCGGCACACAAAAGCACCTTGTGGGAACATAAAGAGTGCACATTGACATTTATACACATGTATATATGCATAGAAAAAAGACCGGAGGTATGTTAATAACAGTAATAGTCACAGCTACCAATTACTAAACATTGTGCTGTACAAAAATATTACTGTACATCGTCACACTGTAAGATAGCTTCAATTATTATTTCCATTTATCAGATGAGGCCACCACATAAGTAACTGGGCTAAAACCGGTTCTGTGCGACTCCAAAGGCAAAGAGTGTGTACGTTTTAGAATCAGAAAGGTTATTTCCCCCTTGAAAAATTATAGTGGATGGTCAATGGATAGAAATGAAAAGACAAACAGAAGAAATCGCCAGCTCTGTGTGAGAGTATTTATGTCACCAACCAGCTCTGAAAGTTCTAGTTGGGAAGGGTGGCTGTTAACTTGGTGGGCATTAAGTGGTATCTTGTGTAGTTTGCGTTTTGTTGCTAATTGTAATGTCCACATGCTCTTTTTTTTTAACTTTTTATTTTATATTGGAGTATAGTTGAATAACAATGTTGTGATAGTTTCAGGTGTACAGCAAAGTGATTCAGTTTTACATTTTCCCATTTAGGTTGTTACGTAATATTGAGCAGAGTTCCTCGTGCTACGCTATATAGTAGGTCCTTATTGGTTATCCATTTTAAATATAGCAATGTGTACGTGTCGATCCCAAACTCCCTACCTATCCCTCCCTCCGACCCTTCCACCCCTGGTAACCATAAGTTCGCTCTCTAAGTCTGTGAGTCTATTTCTGTTTTGTAAATAAGTTCATTTGTATCATTTCTTTTTAGATTCTGCACATAAGAAATATACGATAGTTTTCTTTCTCTGTCTGACTTACTTTACTCAATATGACAATCTCTAGGTCCATCCATGTTGCTGCAAATGGCATTATTTCATTCTTTTTCATGGCTGAGTAATATTCCATTGTATATATGTACCCCATCTTCTTTATCCATTCCTCTGTCGATGGGCATTTAGGTTGCTTCCATGTCTTGGCCGCACGCTGTTAAAGATAATGGCAAACCCTAAGACTTGGGAGAGACCGACACTCTCCCTGTGGGTGTCTGGAGCCTGATGTAGCCCTCACCTTGCTGCATGCTGCCTCTCCATCTCTCAGGGGTTGCACAGGGTTTGGTGACGTACCCCAGAGGAGCAGCAACTTCGATCAAGCTCAAGGTTTCAAGGGATGCCAAATTCCACATCACTCACAGGAATGCCAGAATGGCTGGGAAACAGCTGTTGAGTCTAGACCAGCCAGTGTAGACACGAGACAAGACCAGCCAGTGTAGACACGAGACTGAGATGGTCAGTGGTTCACACTGGATCCAGCAAGAGGCAGGATCTTCCAGATCCTGGTCCTCACCTTCCCCTGCACGTGGGGCATGGCCCAAGCTCTGGGAAGTGCAGCCCATTTGAAGATGTGACTCCCCCAATAGCAATTGCCAAGAGCTGATTTTGGGGGCAAAGGAAAGGGTGTTTTAAAAATATACACATGAGGATTCTCAAATTTCGTTGTTCAACTGTAATATATTGCAGATGTAAAAAATTTAAGACTCCCTCTGACTATTTTAGCTTGTGTCTGAAGAGGAGTTAATTTAAAGGAGACAACCTGGAAGTCTTATTCTTTAGAAGGAACTTTAAAGAATGTTTGTTTTATCATACGATTCCGAATAAGTAGGGAAAAATGGATGAATTCAAACTTGCTTTACTCAGCAAAGGGTTAAATTAATACTGGATTACTAGGTAGTCCTTAATTGCACAGGAAGTATAAACAAGTGGTGCTCAAAATTAGGTGTTCAAATTTAGATCCCCCGATGCCCTATCTTATGTTGGATTTGTTATTTTGTGCATTAGCTGACAAATGGTCGTTCTCATGGTGGCCCTGTCAGCCGGCCCATGTCACCATCTTTTCTGTATAGTTATGCATGTGCAATAATTTAGCTACTTTGTTGCATTTTTTTGCCCTTGTTTTATAAAAATGAGGGGAACACAGAGAAATTGACAGCACCAAGCAAAGATGTTAGCAGAGCTGAGAGGAGATAAAAATCGTTAGGTTTGCCGAAAGTGCTGAATCTTTAGCTTCAATCAGTTGTTCACTGGGATTCAGCCAATTGAATGTGTGTTGAATTATGAAGGAAGGTAACATATTGAAGGATCATGTGTGACGTGCTGGAAATAGATATGGATGTTATATCTACAAGGCAAAGCGTAAGGAAGGATTTCATCATACCTTAGTGCTCCAGCATAGAAACCCCATACAACATACAATCTTTTGCAGAGTTTACATAAATACACATTTCCAGAAATTATATGTGAAGATGGGAACCACAGGTTTATAGAGGAGTGAGTGGCAGGGCTTTACAGAAAAGCATGCAGGACTTCCCTGGTGGCGCAGTGGTTAAGAATCTGCCTGCCAATGCAGGGGACATGGGTTCAAGCCCTGGTCTGGGAACATCCCACATGCCGTGGAGCAACTAAGCCCATGTGCCACAACTACTGAGCCTGTGCTCTAGAGCCCACGAGCCACAGCTACTGAGCCCACGTGCCACAATTACTGAAGCCCGCGCATCTAGAGCCTGTGCTCCGCAACAAGAGAAGCCACCGCAATAAGCCCGCGCACTGCAACGAAGAGTAGCCCCCCCTCGCCGCAACTAGAGAAAGCTCGCGAGCAGCAACGAAGACCCAACACAGCCAAAATTTAAAATATAAATAACTAAATAAATTTATTTTTAAAAAAAGCGTGCAGTCTCCAAGTCCTAAGAGTTTTAGGGCAGAGGTGAGAAAGATTAATAAATGTTATTCAAACCCAAGCAATACATATTGGCTGTTGCAGTAGTAAAAGGTAGTGTTTTAACAAATTATTGATAAGTATTTATTGAGCTCCTATTGTGTGCTAGGTAATGGCGATAGAATGATAAATGGAACAAATGATTTCCTCCTTTAACAGAACTGATGACGACGACGATGATGATGATTTGGTGTGTGTGTTAGTGCTGATGTTCATCCAGTAAATCCCAGTACAAAACTGCAACTGTGACAAGCGTTACAAAGTACAGACATTCACGTACCAGTTCTATAAGAGCCTGAAATGGGAGGATTTGACTTAGTGATATGTGAATTATATGAAGAAGGTTAGATAGGCAAAGGTTCCAGACACGTCATTCCAGGCAGAGTGAACAGTATGTCCAAAAGCCCTGTAGTGGGATTAACGTGGTGAGTACAAGAGACGGGGTTGCCAAGGGAACAAAGGAAAGGGCATGCATGGAGCAAGGCAGTCTCACCACAAGGCATTGGGTTGGATGGATGCAGGTGGACCCGTTACAAAACTTTTGCCACCATCCAGGTGAAAGATGGCACTAGAGTGATAGTGATGGAGATAGAAAGAAGTGATTGGATTTGACAGCGATGGAGGAGGTGGGAGCTTCCGGCCTTGGGGATGGATCGGAGGAGGTGGGTTAGAGAGAGAGAGGTGGATGAGAGGAAGGAGATGATGTCTAGGATTAATATCACAAAAAATAGGAAATCTAGCCCTCACTTCTTTGGCATTGGAATGAAATATGATTGGGGTGGGGGAGGTGAAAAACAGTATATTTAGGAATCATTTTAATTTTTGTTAAAGTCATACATGCCCACGATTTGAAAAGCCCAATAATACTGTAAGGCTTCTAAGGAAACCCAGCAGGCCTTGCTTCCCTCCTCACCGGGAATTCAAGTCCTTAGATAAGGCAACCGCTTTCAATTATTTGAACAGTTTCCGGTACTTTCCTTCGTTTTTCTCTGTAAATGCTTATGTTGCTATTTCTTGAATTTTTTTTCATTTACCAAATATTTATAAAGTGCCTACTTTGTGCCAGTCACTGAGCATGGGAATATTAGGGAGCAAATCGTGGGTACACGTCGTGAACAAAATCTGCTCTCACAGAGCTCTCACTCCAGTGGGGAGGATACGTAAACACTGAAATAAAACATTGCTGTCAGCCTCTCATTATATAGAGACAGTGCTCTATAGGGATGGTTATATGTAATATGGAGAAGAATAATCACCCGTGAGAGTGATGCGGGCCATGCTGGGAAGAAACGCAGTGTTCACTAAGGGAGCGGGGGCAGGGATGACCCGACTGAGAAGTGGCATCTGAGCAACGACCCAAAGGATGGGAAGGAGAGTCCCGTGGATGTGTGGGGAGGTGGCATTCCAGGCCAAGCAACAGCAAGTGCAAAGGCCCTGAGGTGGGAGGACAGAGGGTGTAACTGAGAACCAGAACAGCAGAGGGGCCCTTGCTGCTGGAGCACAGTGAGTGGGGGAGGGTGATGGGGATGAGGTTAGCTTGGTAGGGTGGGGAAGCACGATGGGTAGGGCCTCATGGGCTGCTGTAACAACCTTGACTTCTACTCGGTGTGATGGGACAGCACCTCTTGTCTTGAGAGGAAACCGTTTGCCCACTTTCTGACATAATTTTTGGTTAAGTCAGTGTTCAGTATTTACACATTATCACTATCAAATATTATTTTCTGCATTGTCAGCATCATTTTTTTGGATTCCACATGTAGGTGATGTTACATGATACTTGTTTTTCTCTGTCTGACTTACTTCACTCAGTATGATAATCTCTAGGTCCATCCACGTTGCTGCAAATGACATGATTTCATTCTTTTTCATGGCTGAGTAGTATTCCATTGTATCTATGTACCACATCTTCTTTATCCATTCATCTCTTGATGGACACTTAGGTTGCTTCCATGTCTTGGCTCTTAGTGCAGCAATGAACGTGGGGGCACATGTGTCCTTTCAAATTAGATAAACTTCCCCTCTTTTGACTGAGTGGCAGAGGGATAGGTGTTTGGCTTTGTGGAGGTGGGGTGGAGACCTGGAAGAGCATGTCCAAGGCAACCCTGGCCTGTTCTTGAAGGGCTTTGTGGGAGTTACAGCGACACACTTTCACACCCGGCGGCTGAGTTGGGGCTTGGCTTTCTCAGCCCAGGGCACGGTAGAGGCAGACCTTGAATACAGAGCACTGGGCCCCAAATCTCACATACTTTCCAGTAGAAAACACTGACGTCTGATATCACGTGGGACTGACTGTAAGGGCAGCAGGAAATCAGGGAAGAGAGAGCTCAGTCGTGTTTGTGTGGCCAGAGGGGCTCACGGCGGAGCTGAGGCTCGGCTGGGCTGGGAGGGATGGGGGACGGAGGAAAGTGGGAGGGGGAGGCAGGAGGTTCCAGTGGGTGGCGGAGGGGAGAGCCAGGCTGTAGCAAGGACTCTTTCACGGAGGAAGCATACGCCTGATGGATCTGAGGGTCAAGATGGGCCCTGGGACCCAGCAGGACAGTGCAGGTGTCAGAGAGAAGGGAGCCCAGCTAGTAAGTTGTATGAAGCGTCACCTTCCTGGGCCTGGAAGTCGAGCGGATTGCTTGGACTTAATTTTGGGGGACTGAGAGGCCATTAAAGGTGGGGTGTTAATGACCACGGTATACAAAGGCAGCTTCTGCAGGAGCCGTTCAGGGCTCAGCAGTTGCTGATGGGTTGCAGGGACCCTTGGAGGGCCCGTGGGGTGGCAGGTACGGTTTGGGTAAGCCAGAGAGGCCAGGAATGGGGCCAGGTGGGGGACCACCATGCAAAGGAGCCAAGGAAAGAGGCTGGACGTCTGTCCCAGGTCTCTTGGAGCCACCCCTCATGCAGCCCAACCTCCCACCACTAACTCATCTCCTTTTCTTCTGATTCATCCTTGGCAGGAAGGAAGGGAAGAGGCTGGCACAGAGGTCCAGGCCAGGAGACCTACACCTCCACTTCTGATAGTGGCTGGACAAAGAGGGTCCGGACCCTCAACTTCTCCAGAAGACGAGACCCCCTCCGGTGGCCTCCCATGGGCCATGACCAGGCTGGAAAAAGCTGGGACCAGACCCACCGGCATTTAAAGATGGGGCCCAGGATATTGGGGTGAAGCTGGGGCGGGGAGGTGAGAGCCGGTGGTGTGGATTAAGGAGACCAGGTGTGGAGAGGTCAGGGGTCGAGCGATGAGGGCAAGAGCGCGGCTGTGCTGGAGGCCCGTCTAGGAAAAGGGTGGCCATGGAGGGCTACCAGTAAACCCACGCGGAGTCTCGGAGGCCGTGTGCTTTGCTGTGTGGAAACATCAACAGCTAAGTTAAGCAGACACGTCGTGTTAAGTCGTGACAAAGGCAGCTATCCAAGGTGCCAGGGCACCCAGCCAGCGTCCCAGGTGCCACCCGCAGATGGCATCAGAAATGGCGCTTGATTACCCTCTGCCGTGACCCCACCCTGGACAGGGGACGTCTTCCAAGGGGGCAGGATGTGTCACCCACGGTTGAGGAGTGGCCTGCCTCTCCTATAGACCTGCCTGCGGGCAGACGTCAAGGCCAGATGATGCCACGCGCAGGGTCTCCCAGGACAGCGGAGGCTTCTTTCTAGTGTGTAACCCACTCTGCCTCTGTCCTGTCCCCAGGGGAAGGAGAGCAGGTTCTACTTCCGGGAAGTCCCTCCTCCTCGCCTCCCTCCCTCCCTCCAGCATCCTTCCAGGGTGCTCTGGAAGGGGGCATTCCCACTAGTGGCCACTCATCCAAGTATCTTTTCCTCTCGGTGACAAAACACATGAGGCTGATTTTCTTGCCTTGAATTTACTTTCCTAATTAGGTGTTGCTGAGATTACCGTTTGCTTTAATGCCCGGACCCTCCCAGATCTGTGTGCTGGGCAGGGGGCTTCGTCACCAAACTGCAGAAGCCCCGGCGCGGGGACCATATCCTCAGCCAAGTGCCCACCCGATGTCTAGCAAAGCACCGGACGTGGACTTGTCACAAAGTGGCCGGTGAATGAGTGAGTGAGGATGTGATTGAATGAACGTTGGCTCTGGTTAATATATGCTGTTAACACACTCGCGTACAAGTCATCAAGCACTTACACGTTGTTTCCTATAAGTGAGGGTGGCAGTCAAGCATCGCTGCATCACACACACACACACTTTTCTCTCCCAGGCTTCTCCTCTTACCGAAGAAGTCTCACAACTCTGACATCTCCTGTGAAGGTCTGTTTCCCAAGCTGTGTCTGTGATCTGTTTGCTTCTTCATTCAACAAGTGTTCGTTGAATGCCGGCTGTGGGCCAAGGGACAAAATCAAGGACTCAGGCTCTTATGAAGCTTAGCTTCTGCTGGAGGAGATAGGCAATTGATAGAATAAGTAACTAAAATACACTCTATGCTAGGTGAGTACAAACTCCACCGAGGGACATCCAGAAAGGGGGCCGTGAAATACAGCAGGGGGTAGGGGGGTGTGGGGACCAGATTAAAGTAGGGGAGACAGGGGAAGGCTGACCTAGAAGGGAATGTCTGAGTAAAGAGCAGAGGTGGTCAAGGAGTGAGGGCGCCGTTCTAGGTGGAGGAACAGCAAGTGCAAAGGCCCTGAGGTGGGAGCCTTGCTGGCGTGTTCTAGGAACAGCAAGGGGGCCGGTGCGGCTGGAGGGCAGTGAGTCAGCAGGACGCGAGGTCAGGGTTAACTGGGTGCTGAGGGTGGGCTCTGCCCAGCCAGGGCCTTAGAGGCCCTGAAAGGGCTGTGCTTGTATGTGGAGTTGGGAAGGAAGCCATTCCTGCAGGGTTCTGAGCGGAGAAGGGACATGTCTGGACTTCAATTCTAACAGAATTTCCAGCTGGGAAGCGGGTGGGATAATCCCGGTGAGAGCGGCTGGTGGGCGGACCAGGCTGTCCGTGGTGGGGTTGGTGAGAAGTGGACAGAGTCTGCATAATTTTGAAAAGAGAGCCAATGGGAGGAATTGGGTGTGAGGTTAAGAGAAAGAGTGAAGGAGAGGATGACTCCCAGCTTGCGGGGGAGAAAGGGGAGACCCAGGAGCCGGACCACCCTCTGTGACTGTGCTGGAGACCCAGCGACCTGCTCCCGGAAGCTGGCCTGCGGGTGACCTCACCCACCAGACTCTGCCCCCAGGCACAGCTTGGCTTTGCCTCCCAGCCCCACTTCCTTCTCTCCAGGAGGCGGGGGGGTGGATGGCAGCAGGTGGGGTGGTGGGTGGGTAGTGTCAGCTGCTGCCGTCCCCGCCGTCTGTCTCCCTGACCACACGTCCAGGACGGGCTGCATCTGCGTTTCCATGATTTATTCTGAGTCTCGTGCACCTGGGAAGGTTGGGGACCTGGCTGGCCTTGGCCTTGGCAGGCAAGGTATTGTCACCTCCCGGGCAGCCACACCAGAGTGGGACGCAGGAGACCAGAATCACCTGAGGCCGAGACAATGGGGGAGGAAAAGCCGGGGTGCATGGGGCGCTCCAGTAGGAGAACCTGGAATCGGTCTGGGAGAAAAAGAAACATCACTGGGAGGCTGAGGACACCTCTCTCCTGGCTCCTGGAGGGGCCCACGGAAGCCTTGTCCAGAGTGGATGGATGGACGGCAGGAGGCCTGATGTCACAGGCCGCCCTCAGACTGTCCTGCTCTCTGCCACCGGTCTGCCTTTGGGAGGCACCGTTCCAGGAGTGACTCTTGTCTTTGTTTGGAGGTGAGGTATCAGAAAACTGATTCACCAGGCCACTCATGGGCGCCATGGGCTGGTGTCAGAGGACGTGGCTCCCTGAGGTCAGTTGCGCTGGCTCGTGGCCGGGGAGCCCACTGGGCCGCCCGAGGGGAGGTCTCAGGGCCACCCTCCAGCTCATGCGTGAGCAGCCGCAACACGGCGGAGCGGCAGGAGCTGTGGGCCGAGAGTCTGGAGACCCGGGGCCCCGTCCCGGCTCTGCCACTAAACTCACAGTCTGATGCACGTCGACACTTTGCATGTCTTTATCCCCTGGTCCTCCACCTCACCTGAGAAATGAAGAATTGGACCCAGTGGTCGCCAATGTCTCTTCCCACTTGGATAGACTTTAACTCCATCACTTGGATAACTGAGGGCAAATTGATTTCCGGACCCCTGATGGAAAACGCGAGCCCTCTCCTCTTGCCTGGGGAGATCCGTAATGATTCCATTCTTATCAAGCGTCTCTACCTGCAGGCAGGCAGTTATAATACCCAGGTGACTCGGGCTGTCACTCTTCCTGTATCTAGGCAAGAATGGCTTGTTGGTGGCTCGCCAAGGACACAGGGTTGTTCTGATTATACGAGTGAATACGTAAGTAGGTCCTGGCTGTCGTCAGCATGTGCGTGTTAGTGACAGTCACTGTCGTGACTATTATGGGCTGGGCCACGTAGACATCTTTTCCTGCTAAAGAGGAGGAGTTCCTCCATCTCGTTTCCTCAGGGCTCCACGTGCAAACCTACAGCCCTGATTGACCCCTTGGCACGGAGCCCTTGGCTCTGTGGGCCGCAGAAGGCATCCTCTGTCTCTCAGCTCAGCCTCAGAATACGACACCGGCGGCCGGCGGTGGAGAGGTGAGACGAGGTGCGTCAGACGGTCGCCGTGCTCTTCGTGGCAGTGCTTGGCGACTGTCAGGCTCCCTCCAGGTGTAGGTGGTATGAGCCATGCTGTGCTTCCTCCTGGGTGAGCAGTAGACTGTGGGGTCATTTGAGACTCAGAGCATCTCAGGGATGGGAGGTCACGTGGGAGGTCACAAGACCCAGAGAAGTGAAGGGGCTTTGTCCACGGTGAGGCAGTGAGTGGCTGGAAGAGGCGTCCTGGGTAGGAGGGTAGCGCTCGGGGCCCTTGGGCTTGTTGCTGATGCTGAGGCCTGCAGCCAGAGATCGCCAGTGCTTTTTCCCAAAACAAGACAAAACAACTTCCTCCAAAATCTATAAGAATCTGGGCCATGCTCATCAGCTCCATCCCTTCCCGCAGGTACCTGCTCCCTTTATGGTTCCCCAGCCACCTGCCATTGCCGACGGCGCCACTAGAGGGAGCCACCACGGCTCCTGTTTCTCCCACAGGTGGGCCGGGAAACGCTGGGGCTGCTACGGGAGCCGGGCACCTCCTGGTGGGAAGGGCTCTTCATCAGCCCTCGGTCACTCCACGGGGTCCCTGCGTGTCCAGCCACACGTGATGTGTGAGTCCGTTCAGGGCTGAGAGTCTGCTGGGGTCTCTACCCAGCAGTCCTGATGTAGCTGGACGCCCAGTGAATGGGGGGTGACCTGCCCCTTGTCCATCTGTGCAGGAGCCCCAGGAGGTGCTGCTTAGAGATCCAGGGCAGATGTGGGGGCAGCCGAGGCTTCAAAGGCCCCCGGATCCCTGGCCCGAGAAGTCCAGTGGGCAACTTGAGGGGCCCCTGCCAGGGGGTATCCCCAACCTCTTGGAAGACGCAACAGAGCAACGGGAAGCAGCAGGAAACTGCCCTGGAAACTGCACTCAGAGGCCTGATATCCAGGGACTTCTGCCCAAGTTGCTGTCAGCGGTGGGAAATTATCCACAGGGGCCAGGGGATGATGTGGCAAAGAGATCAGGTGTCTTTTGGAAAAGTGATTTTCCAGTTCAAATACCACTCGGTCACAGAGATTTTCTGGAATCCCACCAGGCTAAGAGTCAGGCTGAATTATCCTGAACTGCTACCTGCTATTGGGCTTGGGGTCAGGAGGGGACAGATGGGTAGTGACCTTGTGCATAACCTTTTATCCTCCAGGGGGAGTCTTCCCCTCTGGGCCTCAGAGGTTTCCTCCTCTGTCAAGCAGGGGGTTTATATTTGGATGCTCTCCAAGGCCCCTCCTGCAAGGAAGAGTGATCTGTTCGGTTTGTCCTCCCGCACTGTGGCTCATCTGTCACCAACTCTGCTTCCGCAGTTTGAAGCATGTGGAAAGTCGTTGCCCCTCCCCACATAAGCAGCTTTTAAAAATACCAGTAAAAATAAGATGAGATTGACATCTTAGGACCAGTCAACTCATCAAAATGATTCTGAGCCCTCTGTGCTGAAGTGTCAACAGTAATTGATCATTTCCCAGCAGTAGGCTGGGAAAGCTCAAAAGCGGGCTTAAAGTTTACATTTTCTATGTCAGCAATCACTTGCCTGCTGTCTGGCTTCATTTTTGGTCCTGCTGACTTCTGATGGGCTGGGGCCAGCTCGTCGGGGCTCTGTGATGTTGCCTCACATCTTGGTGGCAGGGGTCCTCATTACTCTGAATTTCCAAGCACAGCTTAGTCTCTCAAAGATGCTTCAGTGACTAAAACTCCATTCCAAACCTGGTTTTGGTGGAAAAGAAAGTCGATGACGATGGGAGGGGTTGGAGGGGTTTCCTGAGAGGCAAAGAGAAGGGTTTCCTTCCAATCAATACATTATTCCAGTCAATACATTATTGATTGCAATAACGAAGATGTGTTTTTCAGTTTTCTTTCTGTCTAGTGCCTTAATAGTCAAGAAAGGCTGTGGACATTAATGGGAGCAGGATACTGGGGCATGCATGGTCCAGGGCAGGACTTCTCATCCTTCATTGTGGAGCCAGATCACCTGGAGACCTTGTTAAAATGCAGATTCCTGGGCTCCAACCCCCAGGGATATTGATTCAGTAGGTCTGAGAAGGAGCCCAGGAACGTGCATTTCTATCAAGCTCCGGGTAATACCGAGGCTGCAGGTCAGGACACTAGGCTGTGGATGGCACTGGCCTAGGACACAATGACGTGCCATCTACACCCAGGGCGGTGAGCCCTGTGCAGATACGAACCAGGGATTGTCGAGCTCACAGGGAACATGGGGAACAGTTCACTGCAATGGATGCGAACACAGCTAAATCGCCAAGGAAACAGACGGTCCCCCCCTCCCACTGTTATTCACAAGGCTGTGGTGGTGACTAAACTCTTGGCTAATTACCACGCTGGCGGGAAGCATCCCAGGTTAGTGCTCTGAGCTTCTGGCCACTTCTGGCCACCAGGTGGGGCAGGATGATTTCTTCCCAGGCCCGAGGAGCTGGAAGAGGAAAAGTACTGAGGAGATGGTAGCAGAGCCTTTCAGAAAACGCTGCAATCTCTGTGTGCACCAACACCATCCAGAACTAGGGTTTGGCGGGGAAGGGATGCTGTTGGTTTTTCAAGCTGTTTGCTTTTCTTCCTGTTGTCCCAAAGTGCATCCTCGTTCACCCCCTTGTGCAGTAGGTGACTGTGGCTTGAGGTGAAAGGGAGATCGCTCTCCCTGTACCGAAGATGGAGCAAGAGGAGGAGGGAGAGAAAGGAGCTTGTGTGAGGTGCCAGTGAGCAGCGCTGGGCTGGCCCAGGTGGGTTGGGGGGCTGCTGGTCTGCCCCGAGGTCTCTGCCGACCCCAAGGTCATGGTCCTGATCAGGCTGTGCTCTTGGGGTGGGGAAGGTGAAGCAGTTTTTTAGGGAGAAAAAGTCAGGCAATCCTCGGACTAAGATGAAATGACCCAGAGGGTATTAGTTGCCCTGCGCTTGCAAAGAAGCACGGTCCGGGAGTTATCGAGCGCCCCCTTTGTGCACTGTTAGCCAGTCTCATCTGGGCATGTACATCTGAGCATCATGCAGGCAGCCAAGCCGACACAGTGCCTGCTGGCCAGGCTGGTCCCCTAGGGTTCCCAGAGCATCCTGCCTCTTCCTCCTTCACGAAGCCTCTTCCCAGCGTGCATGAGCTTTGGAAATACCTTCACCTCCCCAAATTATTTGGGAGCGATTTACATTTCAGCCTCCGAGACTCCCCTTTTCCCTTTCTTGGCATGAAAACACCTAGTAGTTTTGGAGAAAAGGTATGGGTCCAGAAAACAGTGGTACATGGGTGGGCTGGGTGTGTATTTTGAGCCCTAACTCATTGGAGGTGTCTGTGCGTGTGAGTGTGCCCTTGGTGTGCAGGCGGGCTTACAGCCTCCAGGGCAAAGTATGGTAACAAAACATCAGCTGTTAACACTTTATTTGGCAACATGGTGCGTATTTGCTGGAAGCACCCACACCTCTCCTAGGGGGTCCTCCCGCTCGCCCCCAGCAGTCCTCTGCTTAGCTTGTTACATTTGTCCGTCCCTGTGACCAACACATGCAGATCACTTGTTCAGAGAGAGCCCCTGTTACAACTAAATGGGGGGACCAGAAGCCTCTCGTCTCACGCTGTGGCCTGAAATTTTCTCCAGCTCACTGTGATAGCATTTTGGCCTTAGCAGACGAGCAGACTTCTTCTTTTACAGATATAAACAAAGAGGTGTGTGTGTGTTTAGATTGCAAGCTCCCACCTCAACCCACCCCTTAAAGCATCTTTACGAGTGAGCACAGCTGCATCCCCACACTGTCCCCTCACTCCTTAGACAGCTCTCTTTACCGTCAGCCACCCAGAGGATCTTAAGCGAAAGACCATGGGGGTTCCCCTTCCCCTGCGCGGACGTCTGGGTATAAATTCTGACTTTCCTGGAGACAGTTTCCCACAGGGCTTCTTTGTCCCTTGTTGACTGCAGAGGATGTTGCTCTACGAGGCGGATCATCGGCGTCACCCCTACTGCAGCTGTTCCGATGGCAGGAACTCTCAGCCTCGGATCCTAAGGCGACCTATAGCTGCCCCTGAACGTGCGTCTTTGGGGACGCTGCAGGGCCTGCCCCCAGGTCCCCTCTGCCACCTGCCCGGCTCCACTGGGGCTCCACTGGGGCTCCCTGCTGCCTCCAGTTCAGCCTGGCCGCTGGGACCAAGAACGGGTCCAACGGCCAGCGGTCAGGGAGCGGCGAGCGACATCCTCCGAAGACTGGGTTTCTGATGGCTGTCCTTGAAGGCCCCCAACCCCCCTCCCCTCGCTCTGTGCCTCCCCAGTGCTGTAACTGACCCGGAACATCAGAGGCAGGAAACTCACTGCTCCAGTTGAATTTTGCTGCAGTTTCTTTTTTTTTTTCCTCCCTTAGATGCTGAGAGCTATTTTTAGCCACAGATTTTTTTTTTTTTTTTTTTTGCAGGGGATCCACAGTCTATTTTTAAAGCCCTTACGGAGGCCATATCAACCAGTGACCCCCAAAGGGATTTTGGAGTTAGGTGGGAGAGGCCAGGGCAGTGGGTGGTGGGGGAACTTCCTGAAGATGAGAGGGTTGTCCTAGGGAGGCCTGGCAGAGGCTGGACCCCAGCCGGGGGCGGGGGGCCGTCCACGCAGACCCACCCTGCTCTTCCCCCCAATCGCTCAGCTTCAGAGACAGGGCAGCGGGCTCTGGCAGCCCAGCAGCTGCGATGACATTGCCTCCAAATGTGGCCGCTGGTTTAATTTACTGCATTTTCCTCTCCTTTCCCTGAATTTCTACACACACATCTCTCCCCATCGCTCCCTTCCATGGTCCCACCTGCTAGGAGTGAGCTGGGTTGTGGAAGGCTTTGGACAATGGGTTGGGTAGGAAGCCGGCCCTGGGTGAGGAGAGGGGCCAGGGGTCGCCCAGACGGTGGCCGGGGATGGAGAAGCAGCTGGGCAAGGATCTGGTGGCCTCAGGCTCCACAGGAGGGGCAGGAGGAGGAGGAACCGAGGACCCAGGGCAGGGTGGCTTCTAGGAAAGCCCAGGTTCTGTTCAGAGCCGCCTGGACAGAGGCGTTAATGGGGCAGGGGTGCTGTGGCGTCTGGAAGACCCTGCCCTCCCACGCCCATTCCCGGCACTTAACCTCTCCTGCCAAGGCCTGTGGGAGTGGATGGAACAGGTGAGGAGAGGAGCCGGGGTGGAAAATTCCAGACAGAGTTGGTGAAAGTGCTCCCCAGCTGGACCCAAGCCTCCTTTCTCTCTGCTCTGCATTTAGGGAAGGACGGAGGACGGCCTCGCAGGAGGTCCCGAGCTTTCCCCGCCCCTCCTTTCTCTCTCCTCCTGGAACTGAGTCCACAGGCTGCTCTGGAAACAACTGGGGTGCTTGGTGCCCCCTCTTCCAAGAGGTGAGGAGGAGGAGACAGGGAAGGCGGGGGGGTCCTTACTTCCACCTGGTTAGCTGATGATTGCACGGCCGGTGGGCCAAGAGCGGCTGGGGGTGCTGCTGTGGGCCCACCTGGGGTTGGCAGGACCCCTGGGTAAGGCAGCCCTCCTTGGGCTCTGCCAGGACTGCGGACCATCCAGGTCAGCCGGGCATCCCTGCCTCAGGAGGGCAAGGGACCGCGCGCCCTTAAAGAGACCCCACGCTCCGTAGCCTCCCCACTACGACCTGCCCAGAGTCAGGCCAATGTCACCGTGCCCGCCTCGCCTGTTCCACCTCGCCTGTTCCTGGGAGCCCCGGGACCCCCTCTTCCTGGATTCTCCTCTCCATCGCTCTGACTTCATCAGTGGGTCTCCCCTGCCCCTCCATGTAAGATTGCCATCCTCTCCCAGCACCCGAGTGCCCCTCCTTGCTGAGCTTCTAGTTTCTCACCATCTGACACATCATGCACCTTCCTACCTCTTGTTCATTATGTGACTCCTTTAACGTAAGTCCCATCAGGACAGGGATTTCCTTTCCTCCGTTCACAGCAAATCCCTCAATGCTTAGAGCAGCACTGAATGTATATTTGCCAAATGAATTAATAAAAGAAGCAAAACATGCCATGGCAGAGGCATCCCTGGGGAGGCTTTCTTTTTGACCCCCACCAACAGAGCATTCAGGGAGGTGACAAAATAGGGATACCTCCCCTCCCAACACACACAGAGGAGATCAGTTTTGGCCCCAGAATAACAATCTATTCAGAAGCTTAGCAGGAAGGGGCTGAAGAGATCATCAGACCTAAGCTCCACATTAGTGCAGAAAAGGGAGCTGAAGCCCAGAGAGGTGAGGTAACCTGCCCAGCATCACACAGCCCGTGAGTGACAGAGAGCGGAACCTGGGCACTCTGCTCCCAGGCTAGAATTCCAGAGACGGCCATCAGCTGTCTCTGCCTCAAAATGTGGAGAAAACATTATATTCCTTCCCAGGCCCAGGAGCAACGGCCTTCCCAACCCCGTGGGGTAGGATTGCCCTCAAACTCGGGGCGGACAGATCAGCAAACCAGCATCCCAGGCTCCGGGCCAGCTGGAGGGCTCTGGGAGTCTGCCCGCGAAGATGTCTTCTCTCAGCAGGACCCAGACCACGAGCAGTAAAGAACCCACATCAGCAAAGAGAGAGACACTGCATTTCCAGGAGGCGATTGAGGGCTGCATCCCCTTCTTCCCAGTGAAGCCAAAGTCCTCACCAAGGGTCTTTGTGTGGGGCGGGGGGACTGATCTACATGATGTCATCACACTTGGGGTGGCCTGTGTGTCTGTCAAGGGGCAGCTGTGAGGACGAGGCAATAAAGGACCCTGGTTCTGGGGACAGCAGTCCATCAGCCAGTGCATCAGTAGCACCAACTTCCAGCCGCACTGAACGCCCGTTACCCTGGAGAAACAGGGAAAAGGGGGGTGTTCCGTGCAGAGGGGCAGCAGCGCTGGTGCACTGCAGTGAGCTGAGTGCAGTCCCGTGCCAGGTGCACCGTGTGGGGCTGGGGACAGTTGCTGGGACTCATCTGCGGGACTGCCAGACGCTGAACAAAAGCTATGAATTCGGGCACCGCTATCAGGTACCTAGAGCTCTCTGTGAACCAGATCCAAGCCCTTGACGTGGGCCCCTGAATCCTTGGGACAACCCTATGGGATGGGTGTTAGTATTTATCCTCACTTAGAGAAGAGAGAACAGAGGCACAGAGGAGTTCAAGCCCCCAGCATCTCACAATTGATAAGTGGGGACGGGCTGGAGTCCAACCCTGGCAATCTGGGTCCAGGACCCTCGTGCCAGTCTTCTTCTCTCTGATGATGATGGAGGTGGTGGAGATGCAGCTAACACTTAGGGAGCACTTCCCATGTGCCGACCCCACCCAAAGCACGTTGTGCGTATTAATCCATTGAACCCTCCCAACTGCCCCGGAGGTAGAGTCTACTGTAGGTGAAGAAGCAGAGACAAAGACTTGGGTACATTGTAAACTGACTGCAGGTAGTAAATGGTGGAGGATTTGCAAGATGGGGTGATGTGGGGATGAGCACAGTCCTACTGGGGACCAACTTGGACACACATCAGGTCACAGTTAGAGACAAACGCCTGTATTTCCTGATCCTGTCTCCAGCATGTTCTAGGAGGAAACTCCGTTCCTCCAAGACTCCTCCCACGTGATGTTGAGTGTCCCCAAAGAGCCTCACATGCTCTGAGACTTTGTTCCGGCAGCAAGTGTGTGTGGTCCCCACCATTGTTTTCTTCTCACGCCACGATTATTCCCCATCCTCCTCCAGCTCCTGCTGCAGCTCTTGCCTTAAAATGTCCCCAAAGTGAGCTGAACAGGAGAGCAGATCTCACCAGTCCAAGTTGCTCTGTGCTGCCCATTCATCACCGAGGTTTTAGGGAAACAACTCTCACTCTTTACTGCTTCTCAGATCCATCCCCCCAACCCCGCCCCTTCCCTGCCCCCAGCCAGGATTCGGGTGCAGGTCCCAGGGGCTGGGTGACCTGAGTGACACATAGGACCATACTCTTCCTCTCTTCCCCACTAATGCTGCCGTTGTTTCTACATGGGAAATGTGTCCAGTCCCTGGAATCCTTTCCTCCCCAGCAGGTAAGCTTCCTCATGCTAATCACCTACTCTGTCAGATTCTCCTCGAGGTCCTTCAGATGTGCAGATGGTCTGAATATAAGGTGAAAAGTTTCTACTCTCTAGCCTTTGTTTTAAGATGAGTCAGGTGGGGAGGGACCAGCAAGCTGGGGAGTTTCAGTACTCATAACGGTCGTTGAAGGCTGTTGCACTGCTGCATTAGAACACAGAGGGTGTTTTCTAATTTTCACAGCACATTTGCTTTTCCTGGGTCATCTTCTTCCCTTTCAAGTCTTCTGTGATGAACCATCAGATCTCCAGGGCGCTTCTGCTGCCCTGGCAAGTTCTAGAGTAGCACTGCCCCAGCACCGAGTTTCAAAGATACACAGCTTCTGGGAGGACATGCCTTCAGCAAAAGGCTCTTGGCTGAGCTAATACTGAACTGTGCAGGGTGGGAGAGCCGTAGGCCAAATCTCATTTGTAGGAACCATCCCCTGCCTCTGTAATGTTTAAAAAATGGTTCTCTTGTTTGTCTACTAGGTTATCTATCTGACCATAGTGTGGGCTTTTATAAGAGACTTGGAAAGTCAAGGCTGTTAGCTTGGTCCCAGGAATCTTAAAAGTCTGTCCTTGCCCACAGAGCAGGGATGGGGTGAAGGGTGCTGACTTGTTTTTGGAGATTTTCCTGGTCCAAAGACATTCCAACTGAGGACAGAAGAACACAGAAGAATGCATGGGCAGAGACTGAGTACAGTCCAAGATGCTGCTTATGGGAATAATAGTGGTGATGATGATGATCTGAGGCTAATAAAAACAATGACGTTGATGATGTTGATGGTGAAGATGCTGCTGCTGCTGATGGTGGTGGTGATGATGATGATGATGGTGGTGAAGAAGATGATGATGATGGTGGTGAAGATGATGATGATGATGGTGGTGGTGATGATGATGCTGATGGTGGTGAAGATGATGATGATGATGGTGGTGAAGATGATGATGATGATGGTGGTGGTGATGATGATGGTGATGGGGATGATGATGATGATGACGGTGATGATGATGGTGATGGTGGTGATGGTGACGATGATGATGATGGTGATGGTGGTGATGATGGTGATGGTGGTGATGGTGAGGATGATGGTGATGGTGATGGTGATGATGATGATGATGATGACGGTGGTGAGGATGATGGTGATGGTGATGATGGTGACGATGATGGTGATGATGATGGTGATGATGATGATGGTGATGTCAGCTAGTGTTTATTGAATGCTAACTCCATATCTGGCACTGAGCTAAGCTCTTGATGTGCAAGAGCTCATTTCATCTTCACAGCAATGCCATGAGACAGGTATTACTATGTTCCCACTTTGCAGATAAGGAAACTAAGGCTCAGAGTGGTTATGTAACTTGCTTGAGGTCACATAGCAGGGAAGTGGTAGAACTGAGTCTCTCATGCAGGAAACCTGTCTCAAGAGCCAGCTTTGAAGCAATGCCTCTATCAGGTTTTTAGTCCCTGGCCGCCCCTCATTCATTCCAGATCTTTTTTTTTTTTTTTAATTAATTAATTTATATTTATTTTTGGCTGTGTTGGGTCTTCGTTTCTGTGCGAGGGCTTTCTCCAGTTGCGGTGAGCGGGGGCCACTCTTCATCGCGTTGCGCGGGCCTCTCACCGTCGTGGCCTCTCCTTTTGTGGAGCACAGGCTCCAGACGCGCAGGCTCAGTAGTTGTGGCTCACGGGCTTAGTCGCTCCGCGGCATGTGGGATCTTCCCAGACCAGGGCTCGAACCCGTGTCCCCTGCATTGGCAGGCAGATTCTTAACCACTGCGCCACCAGGGAAGCCCTCATTCCAGATCTTGAATCCAGATAATGGGCTCAACTATCTCCCCCAAATGGAAGGTGCTTCTACCCAAGAAAAGAGGCAGAGGGAGATGTCCACCTGGCATGTCTGGAAAGTGGCCAGAATTGGTGACTGGGGAGAGAGAGGAGGGGAAGGTTGGGGGAGAGGAGAGGAAACTCGAAAGGTAGATTGGATAAGAGAATGAAGGAGATTTTACTTGACAATAACCGAGAGGCAATAGAGAGTCATCAAAGGTTTCTGAGCAGAGAAATGGCAAGATCACATTTGTATTTAGGAAGGCACCTGCAGTGATTCAGGTCTGGATGGAGCCATCCTCTCCGTATTCCTTCAAACCTTGCCAGCAGGAAGAAAGCCCTCTCTTGCACCCACGGATGAAGCTGTGCCCGCCGGTGAGGTGGGAGGTGAGGCGACTTGCTCTGTTTTGCAGAAGCAGCAGCTCGGCTCACAGGTTACATGCTGTTTTGGCTTCCCTTGGTGCTCAGAGGGGACGTTCCTGTGCAGCCAGAGGGCGTGGGTAAATGTTAAACAACCATCCCTCTAGGGATAAAAAGCCCAGGTTTGGAGCATTTGTGAATTTCATTAGCATAAATACCCCCACTATGGCCGATCTCAAGCAACTGAATTGTTATCAATGGGGTTGCAGAATTCCTGAAAAATTTAACAGTTGGTTCTAGCAAGCCAGCGGGAGCGGGATCCACAACTCTGCCTGCACCCCCGTGCCCTCCCCTGCAGACACTGGTCACCCCGAGCCAGCACTGGTAAGAGAGGCAGAGTAAGTTGCCCAGGCCACAGCTGATCCGCTTGGAGACCCAGGGATTGAATGAGGGGTGGAAACTGGCATCTTGTCTTCTGGGTCACGTGTTTGGACAGGCTCTGTTTAGGAGGACAAAGTCTGACCTCTGCCTGGATCCCCTTCAGAAGGGATTTTACTTTCAGTGGTAGCAAAATTCCTCTCTGGCTTCTAAGGCTTATGGGTCACATCCTCCTGCCAGAACTGGAAAAATAATGTCAGGGAGTATTTTTAATTGTGAGTACAAATCCCCTACAGTGATGGATGAATTTGAATGCCTCAAATCCTGTGCGTATGCTAGAAGATTATATGTCATTTTTCAATTGCCAAAGTACTTCTATTGCCCTGGTATTCATCTGATCATTCATTCATCTGACATAAACTGAGAGCCCAGGCATGGAGATTATGGGCAACAGAAGAGAAGGACCACCAGTTAGGTACTGACAATAAGTCAGAGGTGGGAGCAGGCAATAGAGCGTGAATCCTGACATGCAAGGTGAAAGTTAAAAAGTAAGCAGTGGATGGGGTTCAGGGCAAGACAACCCAAAATATGCCACTGCCTTACATTGATCATTATGAATAAAGGTTACTTGAGAAAGAGCAAGTGCAAGAAAAACACTTGGACCCTCTTTTGTCCCCCAGAAAGCAGGAAATAATCTCCCATGTGAAGTTACCCTTCCTGTCCTGGGAGGGTAGAAGGCATCCCAGAGACAGGAAATTCAGGACTGAGAAGGCTGTGTAGACAGATCTTGGTATGTCTTCCCTGATTGGCTACCTCAAGCCCAAACCCCTTTGTTTTGTCAGTTCTTCACAAACTTATTGTTTCTTTGTCTAAAAGAATATAAAAGCCGCCTGCTTTGGTCATGTCAGGGAGTCTCATATTTCACGGGGCAAGTTTTCCTTCCCTACGCAGTCACTGGAGTTTTGAGAATCAACAGGTGAGACGCTCAGGACCAGCAGGTAGGAGGGGGTGCTCAGGACCAGTGAGCAGAGAATATTGCTCACAACAGACCTGCCCTTGAGGCCGCAGACTGACCCAGCCCTTGGGTTCTTACCCGTTTCCTGTTGGGACAAGAGGCAATGCCAGGGAGGGGGCAGGAAGTAACATTATAGAGAGGTCCTGGGATACATCAGGCATGTATGAGTTTTTCACATATATTTTCTTTCTTTCTTTCTTTTATTGAAGTATAGTTGATTTACAATGTTGTGTTAGCTTCAGGTGTACAAAAAAGTGATTCAGTTACATACATACGTATATATATATTTATATTTCTTTTTCAGATTCTTCTCCATTACAGGTTATTGCAAGATATTGAATATAGTTCCCTGTGCTATACAGTAGGACCTTGTTGTTTATTTTACATATAATAGTATCTGTTAATCCCAACCTCCTAATTTTTCCCTTCCCCCTTTCCCCTTTGGTAACCATAAGTTTGTTTTCTATGTCAGTGAGTCTATTCCTGTTTTGTAAATAAGTTCATTGGTATCATTCTTTTAGATTCTACATATAAGTGATATCATATGATATTTGTCTTTCTCTGTTTGGCTTACTTCACTTAGTATGATAATCTCTAGGTCCATTTACTGCAAATGGCATTATTTCATTCTTTTTAATGGCTGAGTAATATTCCATTGCATATATGTACCACATCTTCTTTATCCATTCATCTGCTGATGTCTATGTCTTTGCTATCATAAATAGTGCTGCTATGAACATTGGGGTGCATGTATCTTTTCAAATTAGAGTTTTCTCCGGACATATGCCCAGGAGTGGGATTGCAGGATCATGTGGTAACTCTACTTTACCATACCCATACCCATGTCCTTCTGTCACATGTATTTTCTGAAGTCCTAGTGGCAAGGAGAGAACCATGTGAGACCAGTGGTATTATTTTATTATTTGTTTGAGGAAAGGGAGGCTCAGAGAGGTTAATGACTTGTCTGTGGTCACACAGCTGGTAAGAGGCAGAGCCAAGGAGTATAAGAGGGTAGCAGCTAAATACAGATTCAGAAAAATTGGCAGGCAGTTGGAATTTATAGAAACGGAATCAGTTGGGTGTCTCCCTGCATTGGGGGGGCCCTGTGGCTGCTGATGGCCTGCAAGGCTGGGGACAGGGCTGGCGGAGAAGAGGGAAGGATAATTCTGTTCTCCTAGGCCCCGGGAGCAAGGTGTCCACTGCTCGGTCCACGTGTCCTCCTGGAAGAGGCTCTGGTGTTTACATAAGGGCACATTTCTGGCGAGTGAGGAGGGCCAAGCTGTAAACGGAGCTCCCATCCGCAGCTCGCCAGATGCCCGGGAGCGAGGCACACGCTGACGCTGATGGAGAACAGGGACTTCTTGTTTACCAGGCTCGCCATCTGGACGGCCGGTATCGTCCAAGGAAATCGCTGTAACAAGGGCTCTGAGGCCTCTTATGAACTGGCTCCATGGGCCTTTATTTACGTTCTGCTCATCCAAATGACTCAGGGCCCCAAATAGAAGACTCTCAGGACCTGAGCTCCAGGCATTTACGAAGCTTGGAGGCTTTATTGGCTCTGAGTTGGTTGGCATTTTGTAGGATATGAGGTCTGAGACTGGGGAGTTTAAGGCAGCAGGCCACTACAGACCTTTCCTTTCTCCAGGGCCTTCTGACCTAACAGGGATTTCCTAACACTTCTACCAAACTCTACATAGAGAAGTTCATAGATGTGAAGGGAAAGTACCTCCTACTATCTCTTCATCTCATGAGTAAGATGACCACCAATCTTGGTTTTCCCAGGACAGCCATGTCTACACCCAGTGTCCAGGCATACTTACTAATAGTGTCTGCTTTTGCTCTCAGAAAGCTCCCAGTTTGGACCATAAGTCACGTGCTCATCCTTCTTAGAGGAGACGGAGCACCTGGGCTTTGTCCTGTTGCTGATCAGATGTGTCCCTGTCAACCAGCCCGATGGCTCCACGTGATGCAGGAGTTGGGCCCATGTCATGAGTCTTTGTTCAATTTATTAACCCTGTGATTTCCAGGCTCTGTAGGATCCTGATCTCCTTTCTTTACAGGCCTCAGAGTCATGGGCCTGTGCTTAAGCAGCATTCAATAAGGAGACAGGCAAAAAAGTCAACACACTGATGAGGTTAATAGAGCATGGGTTGTACATTCCAGTTTATGGATGTTCAGTTTGGGACCATGAAGACAAGGGACACTTCCAAGGCCACGTGGAACCCAAACTCTAGTTCTAACCTGGGCATCCTGATTCTGGGTGACTCTTTTTTCCTCTGTGCCAGCTATGAGGTCTCAGGTGCCCCTTACCTAATGGGAGGTCAAGCTAGTCCACACCAAGAAAAATTCTACAGGAGGATCCCAAATCAAACTAACAACCAAACAAGGATCTATGCCATGGTTAATTGATATGTATCAGCTTCCTGAATGTCTTTTCTGAGTGATTCCTTGTCATCAGCAAAAAGGTTTGTTTGTAGGGAGTAATATATCCAGGCCCTCTGAGCCATTTTTGTTCCCGGCTCTGAAAGCAACCACTCAGCGAAAGGCCCACAGAACACTTCTCTGAAGGTGAGGAATGACACCTGTGTTGAATGAAGGAAGCATAAGATGTGAACTGTTCATTAGCTACATCAAATAGGGTCTGGGGTCGGTGCCATTTGTTGGGAGGAGGGTGACAAGCAGTAGCGTGTGATCTGATAGCGATTCATGTTGACTCCAAACCCACAGGTTAACCAAATGGAACCCTCCAAATCAGGCACCTGTCTTGGTTATGGTTTTCTGTTTAGTATGGTTGAGTCATCCGTAAACTTGATTTGGAAATTCAGATGTGAGCTTTGGATTTATTAGGCTATGCTTACAGCAGCAGGAATCTTCCTGAGTTCCTAGGAAACAAACAAAAGGGATGAACTGGAGAAGGAAAGGACAATCTAGCTCCTGGGGTGACTTTGGCCACCACACACAAGCTGTACATGGACTCCCTGGGCCGGTAGGAGTCTGCAGAGCTCATACTATTTACTCCCCGTCTCCAGATGCAAACCAGGGGCTCTCACTTGCTCTCATGACCATCTAAACTTCCCTTAAAGACTTCTTATTTCCATCTGGATATTTGGATATGTGTGTCATGTAGACACATTAGCATTCCAGAACTGAAGACTGCAAAAGACGTTGGAGGAGGAGAATGAACCAGGAAAAGAACAGCCTGATGTGATGGGAAGAATACTAAAACTTAATGACAGACCAAGGTTGAAAATAAAGGACTGGAAAAATACATACCAAGCAGATGATAGCTAAGAGAAAGCCAGGGTGGTCGTACGAATGGCAGCCAAAGAAGACCCAAGAGAAAGAGAGTTTTAGAGATAACGATCATTCTTTAATTACTAGGGAATAATTCATGAGGAATATAAAATAACTCTGAGCTGAATTACACCTAGCAATTCCCATTCAAACTATATAATGCAACCATTGCCAGAATTATAAGGAGGGATGGGCAAATACATTTAGAGTGGGAGGTTTTAACATCTTTCTGAAAACTAATAGATCAAACAGGTAAAAAAAATAATAGGGTATAGAAAATTTGAGCAACATGGTTAAAACTTTTGCTCAATGTCCTCATCTAGAATGTTCACCCTTAATTAGAGAATTCACAGTCTTTTCAATCAAACATGAAACAGTGGCCAACTTTACTATTATTTTCATTTTTATTTACATTTATTGACTTTTAACTTACTACTTGCCTTATCTTAAGCAATACCAACTGTGAACTATTAAGTTTGAGGTAGTAGTTATTATATTTCTTTTAAAGACACATTTTATTAAGTACATAAGTAGTGCTCATTTTTAAAAGTCCATTTTTGAAAGTATCCCCAGAATCTCCTTGTATGCCACTAGTGATGTATGTTAGAAATAAAGAATGCTGAAATTAATGAAGTAAGAGTCTAACTCAAGAATTTATGAAAAGCAGTGGGGTAATCTAATGGAAATAGAAAAAAAGGAAATAATAAAGAAAATAGTAAAATTAATGAAATAAGAAAAAATAATGAAAATAACTAAAACAGCTCTTTTTTGAAAAAGTAAAAAAATAGACAACCCTTATGTAATATTGATTAAATAAAAGAGAACATATAAGAACAAAATAATGGAAATGAAAACTAAGAATGAATTGTATTTACAGTATAGATTTTAAAATTATGAGATAACAATGATTAACTTTATTCCAATATATTTGAAAACCCAGACAAAATATAACATCAAAACTGAGTGAATAAAAAGAAACTAAGAATAAACCTAAAACTATTAAAGAATTTGCATCAGTAGTTTAAAAACTACCTACAAAACAAATAAATAACAAAACAATGTAGTCAGGTAGTTTTTACATAGAATTCTACCAAATCTTCAAGGAAGAAACAATCCCTGTCTTGTATAAACTTCATCAGAGAATAAAGAGGGAAAACAACAGAACTTTGATACTAAATTCCTTGGCCAGGAAGTCCAAGTGATGTCTTCTGTAAGTAGATGTCTTCCACCTGTCCCCTGGCAGGGCTACCCACAGCACTGTGATGTAAGCGAGATCCATTTTCTCTGTAAAAGCCATTGGAGAGAGGAACACCACTACCTGAACACACGTTCCAGGTCTCAACAATCTTTTTCCCTCGAAGCATCCTTCCTCTTGTCTAACAATTTCTCTGCCTTGCAGTCCTATGGGTTCCAAAATGGAATTGAATGAAATGGGAATTTCATGAAGAGTCAGCCTTTCTATAACACACCTGCCTGACACCATGCAGAATCACTCTTCCAGAAGCTTCAGCTGGTCTGAAATAACTTGATAATGGAAAGGGAGAAGAGTACCAGTACTAAAAGGAATAACTTCTGGGGGATTGTGTGGGTTTTGTGCACGGCACAAGAAAGGAATCCTCAAAATGGGAGGGTTCATGACCACACTTAAGATGGATACTGATGGAAACTGATAAACAAGATGGGCTGCTGAGGGACTGGAATTATTTGGCCTCGAGAGGAGACTCAAAGGGTTACGAAGCTTATCGGTAGGGTTGATGGTTGGGTGACATGGGTAGAGGGTGAGGCTGACATGGACAAGAACGGATGAAGAGGAAGGAGAAAGATCAATAAGACAGCCACGTTTTGTCCTCTTTAGCTTCCTGGGGTCTGGCCTCAGAGTTGAGTCTGGGCTCTGCAGTTGGCAAACCTCCTCTTTGGTACAGCTCTGTACAGTTCTCCCTCCCTGCTTTCCTGCCTCTCTTGGTGGCCTTTTCTGAATGTCCCCAGTTACACTGTCCTAGACTACTAGGAGATGAGGGGATGGGATGGGGGGCAGGACAGTGCAGTGAGTATCCTTACTGGGCTCCAGTTGGAAGACAAGACAGGCTCAGAGCTCAGCTCTGCCTCTGACCAGCCAAGAGAGTCTGCACACCTCCCATCAGAAGAGGAATAAAATGCAAATGTAAGCCATCATGACCTTAACCTTCACCTAGCTCTAGATTTCACTGTTTGTTTATTTTTATTTTTTTCTACTGTACTCTGGGGTCTTTTGCACTCTGACTTCCTGTATTCCAATTTGAAAATATCCTGACTCTCCACAGATGGACAATATGCATGTTTTTGTATTCTATGTCAAAGCACGAGATTGTTCTTCTGAGCATTTCTGCAAAACTTACCCACAACAGTATGTACTATTAGAGCATTAGGATGCAAGTCCATGGGACTTTGAGCTCCTTTAGGACACAACACACATCCTGACCCTCTCTGTATCCCCAAGGCCAAGTACTCAGCCCAGCACAAAATAAATGTTCAGTAAATGCTTTATAATAGTGAATGAAGAATTAGAAATTATTGACTTAAAATGCTCTCTGTTATGCCCAGAAGATACTTTTCTGACGGTACTGTCACGGGGTAGTACCCTTCCTGTGGGCAAGAGAACTATCTTAGTGCTGAGAGCTTTTTATATGTGTTCATGGATTTATCCTTGGTCCTTGATTGAAGTTTGTTCTACTCTGGGGTAAGAGGAATTCCTAGGGAAGCAGATAAAGAAATATTCTTTAAGCACCAATGCTGGGGGCTTTCATGAAGTGGACTCAGGGTGTATTAACCATGTCTTTTATTTTCTGTATTTTGATGCTTTGATACCTGGGGTCAGGCAGACCCTGGAGGGATGCCCCTCCCAAGGTTAGTCAGTTTCTAGAGCTAGGAACCAACTTACCCACAAGTGCACCTTTTAAATGCAAACCAGCCAACCCCAGCCAGCTCCTTTCTCAGGCTCTCATGGCCACTAAACAACTGCCCTAATCACCCCTGTGTCAGATACCAGCCAACTAGGGACAGCCCCTATGTCCTAGAGCCCATTGAAATTATTCAACTAACCAATCCTACACCTGCTTACCCTGCCCGTTACCTTGCCCATTTCCTTACCACGGAAACCATGCTGAAGGCTCTCACCACAATTCCCCCCACCCCGGCCCCTCCTGGCTGACCCTGTGTGGCCCCCGGGTGGCGTGGTGTGCCCCTCCTTTGGGGAACTCTGAGTAGCAAAATATCATTTCAATGGCAATCATCTCTTGACCGGTTGGCCTTGCCATACCTAAATAATAATAAAATCTGTCTTTTAAAATACATGGACTCCTCACAACATCCTGGGAAGCACGTATTTTACTAATAAGGAAATAGCTCAGGCAGGTTTAGTGGCAAAAATTAAAAAGTAACTAAGTGGTGGAGCTTGGATTGGAACCCAAACCTCGGAGCCCTAAACTCAATATTCTGTCTACTACCACATGTGATAACTGAGTCATTTGCGGAGAAAATGTCCCCAATAAGATTTGTAAGGCATATACAAGTGGATAGGAATATGTATTCACGGTCCCACTTTTATACCGAGGTAGCCTTCTCTATACAGTGGTCTTCATCTTACTTCTACTCCCTTAGAAAATATATCTTAGATTTCTTTGTTTTTTGTTTTTTTTTTTCTGTTTCTATAGATTTCATTTTTTTTTAACATCTTTATTGAAGTATAATTGCTTTACAATGGTGTGTTAGTTTCTGCTTTATAACAAAGTGAATCAGTTATACATATACATATGTTCCCATATCTCTTCCCTCTTGCATCTCCCTCCCTCCCACCCTCCCTATCCCACCCTTCTAGGTGGTCACAAAGCACCGAGCTGATCTCCCTGTGCTATGCGGCTGCTTCCCACTAGCTATCTATTTTACATTTGGTAGTGTATATATGTCCATGACACTCTCTCACCCTGTCACATCTCACCCCTCCCCCTCCCCATATCCTCAAGTCCATTCTCTAGTAGGTCTGTGTCTTTTTTTTTTTTTTTAAACATCTTTATTGAAGTATAATTGCTTTACAATGGTGTGTTAGCTTCTGCTTTATAACAAAGTGAATCAGTTATACATATACATATGTTCCCATATCTCTTCCCTCTTGCATCTCCCTCCCTCCCACCCTCCCTATCCCACCCCTCTAGGTGGTCACAAAGCACCGAGCTGATCTCCCTGTGCTATGTGGCTGCTTCCCACTAGCTATCTATTTCACATTTGGTAGTGTATATATGTCCATGCCACTCTCTCACCCTGTCACATCTCACCCCTCCCCCTCCCCATATCCTCAAGTCCATTCTCTAGTAGGTCTGTGTCTTTATTCCCATCTTGCCACTAGGTTCTTCATGACCTTTTTTTTTTATAATTTTTTTTCCCTTAGATTCCATATATATGTGTTAGCATACTGTATTTCTTTTTCTCTTTCTGACTTACTTCACTCTGTATGACAGACTCTAACTCCATCCACCTCATTACAAATACCTCCATTTCATTTCTTTTTATGGCTGAGTAATATTCCATTGTATATATGTGCCACATCTTCTTTATCCATTCATCTGATGCTGGACACCTAGGTTGCTTCCATGTCCTGGCTATTGTAAATAGAGCTGCAATGAACATTGTGGTACGTGACTCTTTTTGAATTATGGTTTTCTCAGGGTATATGCCCAGTAGTGGGATTGCTGGGTCGTATGGTAGTTCTATTTTTAGTTTTTTAAGGAACCTCCATACTGTTCTCCATAGTGGCTGTATCAATTTACATTCCCACCAGCAGTGCAAGAGTGTTCCCTTTTCTCCACACCCTCTCCAGCCTTTATTGTTTCTAGATTTTTTGATGATGGCCATTCTGACCGGTGTGAGATAATACCTCATTGTAGTTTTGATTTGCATTTCTCTAATGATTAATGATGTTGAGCATTCTTTCATGTGTCTGTTGGCAATCTGTATATCTTCTTTGGAGAAATGTCTATTTAGGTCTTCTGCCCATTTTTGGATTGGGGTGTTTGTTTCTTTAATATTGAGCTGAATGAGCTGTTTATATATTTTGGAGATTAATCCTTTGTCAGTTGCTTCATTTGCAAATATTTTCTCCCATTCTGAGGGTTGTCTTTTGGTCTTGTTTATGGTTTCCTT
This sequence comes from Eubalaena glacialis, assembly GCF_028564815.1. Classification (NCBI taxonomy): domain Eukaryota; kingdom Metazoa; phylum Chordata; class Mammalia; order Artiodactyla; family Balaenidae; genus Eubalaena; species Eubalaena glacialis. The sequence continues at coordinate 112,371,514 of NC_083726.1, read as the reverse complement.
TGCTGTGCAAAAGCTTTTAAGTTTCATTAGGTCCCATTTGTTTATTTGTGTTTTTATTTCCATTTCTCTAGGAGCTGGGTCAAAAAGGATCTTGCTGTGATTTATGTCATAGAGTGTTCTGCCTATGTTTTCCTCTAAGAGTTTGATAGTGTCTGGCCTTACACTTAGGTTTTTAATCCATTTTGAGTTTATTTTTGTGTATGGTGTCAGGGAGTGTTCTAATTTCATACTTTTACATGTACCTGTCCAATTTTCCCAGCACCACTTATTGAAGAGGCTGTCTTTTCTCCACTGTATATGCTTGCCTCCTTTATCAAAGATAAGGTGACCATATGTGCGTGGGCTTATCTCTGGGCTTTCTATCCTGTTCCATTGATCTATATTTCTGTTTTTGTGCCAGTACCAAACTGTCTTGTTTACTGTAGCTTTGTAATATAGTCTGAAGTCAGGGAGCCTGATTCCTCCAGCTCCATTTTTCGTTCTCAAGATTGCTTTGGCTATTCGGGGTCTTTTGTGTTTCCATACAAATTGTGAAATTTTTTGTTCTAGTTCTGTGAAAAATGCCAGTGGTAGTTTGATAGGGATTGCATTGAATCTGTAGATTGCTTTGGGTAGCAGAGTCATTTTCACAATGTTGATTCTTCCAATCCAAGAACATGGTATATCTCTCCATCTATTTGTATCATCTTTAATTTCTTTCATCAGTGTCCTATAATTTTCTGCATACAGGTCTTTTGTCTCCTTAGGTAGGTTTATTCCTAGATATTTTATTGTTTTTGTTGCAATGGTAAACGGGAGTGTTTTCTTAATTTCACTTTCAGATTTTTCATCATTAGTATATAGGAATGCAAGAGATTTCTGTGCATTAATTTTGTATCCTGCTACTTTACCAAATTCATTGATTAGCTCTAGTAGTTTTCTGGTAGCATCTTTAGGATTCTCTATGTATAGTATCATGTCATCTGCAAACAGTGACAGCTTTACTTCTTCTTTTCCAATTTGGATTCCTTTTATTTCTTTTTCTTCTCTGATTGCTGTGGCTAACACTTCCAAAACTATGTTGAATAATAGTGGTGAGAGTGGGCAACCTTGTCTTGTTCCTGATCTTAGTGGAAATGGTTTCAGTTTTTCACCATTGAGGACAATGTTGGCTGTGGGCTTGTCATATGTGGCCTTTATTATATTGAGGAAAGTTCCCTCTATGCCTACTTTCTGCAGGGTTTTTATCATAAATGGGTGTTGAATTTTGTTGAAAGCTTTCTCTGCATCTATTGAGATGATCATATGGTTTTTCTCCTTCAATTTGTTAATATGATGTATCACGTTGATTGATTTGCGTATACTGAAGAATCCTTGCATTCCTGGAATAAACCCCACTTGATCATGGTGTATAATCCTTTTAATGTGCTGTTGCATTCTGTTTGCTAGTATTTTGTTGAGGATTTTTGCATCTATGTTCATCAGTGATATTGGCCTGTAGTTTTCTTTCTTTGTGACATCTTTGTCTGGTTTTGGTATCAGGGTGATGGTGGCCTCATAGAATGAGTTGGGGAGTGTTCCTCCCTCTGCAATATTTTGGAAGAGTTTGAGAAGGATAGGTGTTAGCTCTTCTCTAAATGTTTGATAGAATTCGCCTGTGAAGCCATCTGGTCCTGGGCTTTTGTGTGTTGGAAGATTTTTAATCACAGTTTCAATTTCAGTGCTTGTGATTGGTCTGTCCATATTTTCTATTTCTTCCTGGTTCAGTCTCGGCAGGTTGTGCATTTCTAAGAATCTGTCCATTTCTTCCAGGTTGTCCATTTTATTGGCATAGAGTTGCTTGTAGTAATCTCTCATGATCGTTTGTATTTCTGCAGTGTCAGTGGTTACTTCTCCTTTTTCATTTCTAATTCTATTGATTTGAGTCTTCTCCCTTTTTCTCTTGATGAGTCTGGCTAATGGTTTATCAATTTTGTTTATCTTCTCAAAGAACCAGCTTTTAGTTTCATTGATTTTTGCTATTGTTTCCTTCATTTCTTTTTCATTTATTTCTGATCTGATCTTTATGATTTCTTTCCTTCTGCTAGCTTTGGGGTTTTTTTGTTCTTCTTTCTCTAATTGCTTTAGGTGCAAGGTTAGGTTGTTTATTCAAGATGTTTCCTGTTTCTTGATGTAGGCTTTTATTGCTATAAAATTCCCTCTTAGAACTGCTTTTGCTGCATCCCATAGGTTTTGGGTCGTTGTGTCTCCATTGTCATTTGTTTCTAGGTATTTTTTGATTTCCCCTTTGATTTCTTCAGTGATCACTTCGTTATTAAGTAGTGTATTGTGTAGCCTCCATGTGTTTGTATTTTTTACAGATCTTTTCCTGTAATTGATATCTAGTCTCATAGCGTTGTTGTCGGAAAAGATACTTGATACGATTTCAATTTTTTAAAATTTCCCAAGGCTTGATTTGTGACCCAAGATCTGATCTATCCTGGAGAATGTTCCATGAGCACTTGAGAAAAATGTGTATTCTGTTGTTTTTGGGTGGAATGTCCTATAAATATCAATTAAGTCCATCTTGTTTAATGTATCATTTAAAGCTTGTGTTTCCTTATTTATTTTCATTTTGGATGATCTGTCCATTGGTGAAAGTGGGGTGTTAAAGTCCCCTACTATGATTGTGTTACTGTCGATTTCCTCTTTTATGGCTGTTAGTATTTGCCTTATGTATTGAGGTGCTCCTATGTTGGGTGCATAAATATTTACAATTGTTATACCTTCCTCTTGGATCGATCCCTTGATCATTATATAGTGTCCTTCTTTGTCTCTTGTAATAGTCTTTATTTTAAAGTCTATTTTGTCTGATATGAGAATTGCTACTCCAGTTTTCTTTTGATTTCCATTTGCATGGAATATCTTTTTCCATCCCCTCACTTTCAGTCTGTATGTGTCTCTAGGTCTGAAGTGGGTCTCTTGTAGACAGCATATATATGGGTCTTGTTTTTGTATCCATTCAGCCAGTCTGTGTCTTTTGGTGGGAGCATTTAATCCATTTACATTTAAGGTAATTATCGATATGTATGTTCCTATTCCCATTTTCTTAAATGTTTTGGGTTTGTTATTGTAGGTGTTTTCCTTCTCTTGTGTTTCTTGCCTAGAGAAGTTCCTTTAGCATTTGTTGTAAAGCTGGTTTGGTGGTGCTGAACTCTCTCAGCTTTTGCTTGTCTGTAAAGGTTTTAATTTCTCCATCAAATCTGAATGAGATCCTTGCTGGGTAGAGTAATCTTGGTTGTAGGTTTTTCTCCTTCATCACTTTAAGTATATCCTGCCACTCCCTTCTGGCTTGCAGAGTTTCTGCTGAAAGATCAGCTGTTAACCTTATGGGGATTCCCTTGTGTGTTATTTGTTGTTTTTCCCTTGCTGCTTTTAATATGTTTTCTTTATATTTAATTTTTGATGGTTTGATTAATATGTGTCTTGGTGTGTTTCTCTTTGGATTTATCCTGTATGGGACTCTCTGTGCTTCCAGGACTTGATTAACTATTTCCTTTCCCATATTAGGGAAGTTTTCAACTATAATCTCTTCAAATATTTTCTCAGTCCCTTTCTTTTTCTCTTCTTCTTCTGGGACCCCTATGATTCGAATGTTGGTGCGTTTAATCTTGTCCCAGAGGTCTCTGAGACTGTCCTCAGTTCTTTTCATTCTTTTTTCTTTATTCTGGTCTGCAGTAGTTATTTCCACCATTTTATCTTCCAGGTCACTTATCCGTTCTTCTGCCTCAGTTATTCTGCTATTGATCCCGTCTAGAGTATTTTTAATTTCATTTATTGTGTTTTTCATCGTTGCTTGGTTCCTCTTTAGTTCTTCTACGTCCTTGTTAAATGTTTCTTGCATTTTGTCTATTCTATTTCCAAGATTTTGGATCATCTTTATTATCATTATTCTGAATTCTTTTTCAGGTAGACTGCCTATTTCCTCTTCATTTGTTAGGTCTGGTGTGTTTTGACCCTGCTCCTTCACCTGCTGTGTGTTTTTTTGTCTTCTCATTTTGCTTATCTTACTGTGTTTGGGGTCTCCTTTTCACAGGCTGCAGGTTCGTAGTTCCCGTTGTTTTTGGTATCTGTCCCCAGTGGCTAAGGTTGGTTCCATGGGTTGTGTAGCCTTCCTGGTGGAGGGGACTAGTGCCTGTGTTCTGGTGGATGAGGTTGGATCTTGTCTTTCTGGTGGGCACGTCCACGTCTGGTGGTGTGTTTTGGGGTGTCTGTGGCCTTATTATGATTTTAGGCAACCTCTCTGTTAATGGATGGGGCTGTGTTCCTCTCTTGCTAGTTGTTTGGCATAGGGTGTCCAGCACTGTAGCTTGCTGGTCGTTGAGTGAAGCTGGGTCTTGATGTTGAGATGGAGATCTCTGAGAGATTTTCGCCGTTTGGTATTACGTGGAGCTGGGAGGTCTCTTGTGGACCAGTGTCCTGAAGTTGGCTCTCCCACCTCAGAGGCACAGCCCTGATGCCTGGCTGGAGCACCAACAGCCTTTCATCCACACGGCTCAGAATAAAAGGGAGAAAAAATAGAAAGAAAGAAAGAAAGAGGATAAAATAAAATAAAACAAAGCTATTATAATAAAAAATAAGAAAAAAATTATTAAGAATAAATTTATTAAGAAAAAAATTTTTTTAATTTTTAAAAATAGATTTATTAATTTTTTATAATAAAAAATAAGAAAAAAATTAAGAAAAAAATTTATTAAGAAAACAAATTTTTAATTTTTTAAAATAAAAAATATGAAAAAACTTAATAAAAAAATTTTTTTAATTTTTTAAAAATAGAAAATAAGGAAAAAATTATTAAGAAAACATTTATTAGGGAAAAAAATTTTTTTAAGTAAAAAAAAAAAACAAAAAACGGGCGGACCTTACCCCAGGACTAACGGTGAGACGGTGAGAGCAAAGCTATACAGACAAAATCTCACCCAGAAGCATACACATATACACTCACAAAAAAAGGAAAAGGGGAAAAATTAATATATCCTGCTCCCAAAGTCCACCTCCTAAATTTGGGATGATTCGTTGTCTATTCAGGTATTCAACAGATGCAGGCACATCAAGTTGTTTGTGGAGCTTTAATCCGCTGCTTCTGAGGCTGCTGGGAGAGATTTCCCTTTCTCTTCTTTGTTCGCACAGCTCCCGGGGTTCAGCTTTGGATTTGGACCCGCCTCTGCATGTAGGTCCCCTGAGGGCGTCTGTTCCCCGCCCAGACAGAACGGGGTTAAAGGAGCAGCTGATTCGGGGGCTCTGGCTCAGTCAGGCCCGGGGGAGGGAGCGGTACGGAGGAGGCGGGGCGAGCCTGCGGCGGCAGAAGCCGGCGTGACGTTGCAGCAGCTCGAGGCGCGCCGTGCGCTCTCCCGGGGAAGTTGTCCCCGGATTACGGGAGCCTGGCCGTGGCGGGCTGCACCGGCTCCCGGGAGGGGCGGTGTGGAGAGTGACCTGTGCTCGCCCACAGGCTGTTTGGTGGCGGCAGCAGCAGCCTTAGCGTCTCATGCCCGTCTCTGGGGTCCGCGCTGATAGCCGCGGCTCGCGCCCGTCTCTGGAGCTCGTTTAAGCGGCGCTCTGAATCCCCTCTCCTTGCGCGCCGCGAAACAAAGAGGCAAGAAAAAGTCTCTTGCCTCTTCGGCAGCTGCAGACTTTTTCCTGGACTCCCTCCCGGCTAGCTGTGGTGCGCCAGCCCCTTCAGGCTGTGTTCACGCCGCCAACCCCAGTCCTCTCCCTGCGATCCGACCGAAGCCCGCGCCTCAGCTCCCAGCCCCCGCCCGCCCCGGCGGCTGAGCAGACAAGCCTCTCGGGCTGGTGAGTGCTGGTCGGCACCGCTCCTCTGTGCGGGAATCTCCGCTTTGCCCTCCGCACCAATGTGGCTGCGCTCTCCTCCGTGGCTCCGAAGCTTCCCCTCTCTGCTACCCGCAGTCTCTGCCCACGAAGGGGCTTCCTAGTGTGTGGACACCTTTCCTCCTTCACAGCTCCCTCCCACTGGTGCAGGTCCCGTCCCTATTCTTTTGTCTCTGTTGTTTCTTTTTTCTTTTGCCCTACCCAAGTACGTGGGGATTTTCTTGCCTTTTGGGAGGTCTGACGTCTTCTGCCAGCGTTCAGTGGGTGTTCTGTAGGAGCAGTTCCACGTGTAGATGTATTTCTACTGTATCTGTGGGAAGGAAGGTGATCTCCGCGTCTTACTTTTCCGCCATCTTGCCCCTCGATTTCTTTGTTGTTAACCAAACTTTGTTCCCCCTAAAATGAAGAAAAAGTAGGGACCTGATTCTTGGTTCTATTGCTGACCAAATAAATCTTGTTGACACCAGGATAAATGCGATTTGGAGTATAATGTTCCCCTAGCTAAGACTCTAATGTAATAATAACAATAGCAATAATAACAACAACAGCAACTTCACTTACAGAGACTTACTATGTGCCAGGGAGCCTGCGAAGCCCTTCACATACATTTTCTCATTTGCTTCCTCAGTGGCACTGTGAGGGAGATGCAATTGTTATTCCCATTTTGAGGATGAAGAAACTGAGGTACGTGCCCAAGGTCACAAGGAAGAAAGTGATGGAGGCCAAGACCCCAACTCCAGCTGTCTGAGTCTAAAGTGCATGCAGGGGCCAGTGCTTCCCAAATTAACATGTATATTAGCCCGGGAACACAAGCACATGAAGTAAAAAGTGAGAGTCTCCCCTCCTTCCCCGCCCCTTCCATCCCACCACTCTGCTCAGAGGCAAGCACTGTGAACAAGCTGGTGTGTAGCCCCCTTGCCCTTTTACTATGTATGCATTTATTATATATATTTACATAAAAGTGCATAGTTTCAAAAAATTCACTTGGGATCATGCTCCAGCTTACTTTTTTACCTTCCTTCGTCTTGGCGATCTTTCCATGTTGGTACAGGTGGACACATCTCATTCTTGCTCACAGCTACATAATTTTCCTTTCTATTAAAAAATATTTTGGGGAGTATGGTTGATTTACAGTATTATGTTAGTTTCAGATGTACAGCAAAGTGATTCAGTTATATATATATCAGAAAAAAATTTGAAATAAATACATGTGTGTGTATATATATACGTATATTCTTTTTCAGATTCTTTTCCACTATATGTTATTACAAGGTATTGAATATTGTTCCCTGTGCTTATACAGTAGGTCCTTTTTTTAAAATCTATTTTATATATAGTAGTGTGATAATCTCTAGGTTCATCCATGTTGCTGCAAATGGCATTGTTTCATTATTTTTTATGGCTGAGTAGTATTCCACTGTATATATGTACCATGTCTTCTTTATCCATTCATCCGTCAATGGACATTTAGGTTGCTTCCACGGCTTGGCTATTGTGAATAGTGCTGCTGTGAATTTAGGGGTGCATGTATCTTTTTGAAATAGAGTTTTCGTCTTTTACAGGTATACGCCCAGGAGTGGGATTGCTGGATCATATGGTAAGTCTATTTTTGGTTAATTTCAACTGCATAATTTTCAATAGCGTGGTTTAGCCCTTCTCCTACTAGTTCTTGCACATTTTCAGCCATTACATATAGTTGGACATCTTTATGCATAGGTACAGTAATTTCTCTAGAATGATGACGGAAGGAAAATTACTTCTTAGCAGCATATGCATGTTTTAGATTTTAATGCACACTTACGGGTTATTCTTCAAAAAAAAAAGCTTGTCAAATTTAACATCCTGCAATTGTATGTAGGAATATCTACTTCTCTGTATGCTCACCAACACTAAATATTTTAAACACTTACAATTTTTATCTAGTCAGATGGGGAAAAACATTTTTATATTTTAATATTCATTTTCCTGATTATTGGTCAGTTTGGGCTTCTGTCCATAAGGTTATTGGTCATTTGATTTCTTTTTTGGTGAATTGCCTTATTACATTTTTTGTACATTTAAACTGTGTTATTTGTATCTTTTCTGAGTTTGGGGTTCTTTAATATTAGTACTTTGTCTATTATGTGTGCTGTAAACATTTCTGACCAGACTGTTGCATGCTTTTTTATCTTTCTTTATAATGAATTTTTTGCCTACAGAGGCTCATATACTTAATCTTTTCTCTTATGACTCCTGGGTTTTGTGTATGCTTGGAAAGACCTTCCTACCGCAAGATTATAAAAAATGTCCATTCATTGTTTCTCTAAGAACTTTATAGTTGGGTTTTTAAATATTTAACTCTTTAATCATTTTGTTTATGATGTGAGGTAACATCATTTTTTTGTGTGTGTCGTCCATCCTTTCCCTACTGACTTGAAATTCCACCATTATCACTCACAGGAGTATTTTCCTTAGCAGGAAAGGATGACTTAAATTAAATCCCTTGCCAATGGGGATCAAAATTTCAGAGAAAATAATAGGGAAAATAGTGGGCCTAGGAGCTTATCTTGAAAGTTGAGACTAATAATTATGAGGATGCATTTATTTGATCTTCTGTTTATAATATTCAAGTTATAATTATTACTACTATGCACCTGCTCTGAGAATAAATTAGGAGTAGACCAAGTGTTCATATTTTTTGTGTGTGTTTAGTATTTATTGATAGTTTCTCCCTAAAATTGAGTGATAGCACAATATGCTACCCTCCACTTTATATGTGACTTTCTCAGAAGGATCATAAAAGACATACTTTTTACAAAAATAATAAAAAGTTTTACTAATTTCCCCAAGAGCCCCTCTTAAGCCTTTGACAATTGTATCTTTCTGCTTTTGATTACTATCGTCAGCATCCTTGCAGAGTTTAGATTTTCTGTTGTTAGCTGGTCTCACACTGCAGTTATCAAGGATCGATGCAGATTACTACAAGTCAGGTCTCCTTACTTGTGGTTAATCCCAGGCTTTACTTTATAATCTTCGCATAGCAGCAGGATCTCAGGATCTTTCCACTCTTCCCCCTTCCCCACTGTACCCATGTCTCACCTCAGGTCACTTTCACCTCCAAACTGCCACTTAGAAGAACACTTGTCCACCAATACTTCTGCCTCACACTCGAGGGTCTACATGAATATTTCCCTCAAGCAAACTGGAAGTGTGGACATTGGACTCAGCAATTCTTTTGATCCCAGTAGCAGGTTCTGAATAGATACTTGATTGATTTTTTTAAATCGCAATACTCAGGAACTCCCTGGGATGCAGAGGGTGTCTCTCCCAACTCTGGCCTAATCACCTTTAATCAAAGTCACTATTAAATTTAATCCTGACTCTATCACTCATGAATGATAAGCATCTCACAGCTTACTTAACTCTTCTAAACTCGAGTTTACTCCTCTGCAAAGTAGAGATGATAACACCTAAAAATTAAACTAGATAAAACACATGCCTGGTGCCTGAAAATGTCTCAGTACATCTTCTTTCCCTTCTGATCTCATTTCCTGATTTTTCCTCTTTTTTCTTTTGGGGATCTGGTCCAGTGCATGTGAAAGAATTTTGTAAATATAAATCCTGCAGAAATGTTACTGCTCCTATTATGTGATATTTATGGTATAACTTCTCCCTTTAACACTTATTTTCTAATGTAATATTACATAGAACAAGGACCAAGCTCCCCTGAGCCTTAGTTTGCCTGTCTTTAAAATGGGAATAGAAACACATATTGAATGCTATCAATATTCAGTAAAGTCACATTTGTTAAGTATCTGACAGAGTCCTTGATGCATAATAGGGGCTCAGTAAATGGTAGCTATTTTATTGCTTTATAATCATTAATATACCGATGTGCACTTCACTAATTGCTCTCTCTGCTTCTTGGTTACCCATACTCCCTCCCCTCCCCGTTCCAGTCAAAAAAGTGATCAGGAAAGAGGAAACCCAGGATATTGGGATGCACTGAAGGTCATTTGGGGACCTCATACTGAGTCATAATGTATGGGATGAGAAAAATCGGCACAGTTTTCTGGATCCGGCACACAAAGCAGGAAGTTAGTTTATGTAAGCATCCATTGACTAGTGGGACTCTGAGGTTGACAGTGGCCTGAATTGGTAGGAGAAGCAGGGAGGGAAAAGGTTCACAGAGAAGGCTGCTTTCGAGCAGCGTTGTAAAAGAATGGAGGGGATGGATTAACAGGAAGAAGGAAAGTGGGCGTTCCAGGCAGGAAATCGTGACCAGGGTGGACCTGAGCATATTGTGGTACACAGGTGGAAAGTCGTGGTCCCCGCTGTATCCTCACGGCCCAGCACAGTGCCTGGCAAAGAGGAGGTACTCAATATATGGTAACTGGAGAAAATTGGGGAGGGAGGGAAAAAAAAAGGGAGGAAAGTTTGGAGCAGGAACATTGCATCTAGGTTAATGAGAAAGCACAGCGACTGCCAGCCCAGTGCTGGAGACATACCAGGTTGTCACTGAGACTTTGTTGCATTGAAAGTTTGTCACTCTCTGGCAGAGAGGGAGGCATGGGCTCCGTTCAGCACTGAACAGGGGACAGAGTCATCCAAGACCACTATCGTTATTGGTCTCATCTTGGTCCCCTAGTATGATTATCAGTGGTAAATGTTGCCTGGATTTTGTCAGGTAAGAGACCCAGAGGGGGAGCCTAATAGACGTCCACTTTGCCTGCTTTGGAGCCATTGTCCCTAGCCCATTTCCTTAAAGATCCTGATGGCCTTGGGCATAAAACACTGTTAATTTTGGTGTCAGAAGAAAAGCACAGAACAGAAGGCAAGAGACATAGGTTCTTCTTCCAACTGCAACCACCGAGACCATGGCCTTGGACACGTCACATTGTCAGCATGTCTCTCAGCCTTAGTTTCCCAAGCTGTCAGTAGGGATAATGGTACCTACCTTACATCACGGCTTGCGAGGCTCGAATGAGAGAAGAGATTTGAAGTATTTCCAAAGTATGAAGTGACACATGATGTTGGAAGCAAGGGTGGATTTTTGTCTCAGAAAAAAATTGTTGGAATGCCTATTCTCCAAGTGTTGCATCTTGAAAGCATCATTGGAACATGAAGGAAATTGGGATTTTGTCTTGTGACCTGAGGAGTAAACCACAGCCCCATAGGAGGGGCCAGGTCCCCAACACACCCAGTAAATGTGTGACACCATGGAAAACACCCCCAAATCTGCAAGGGCCCACTCGTGAAGCACTACCTGGGCACCACCCACTGAGATCACTGGTCCAGCCCTCCAGGTTGACCTGGTCTGACCTACCTGTTTATCTTTTTTCTGTTTGTTCCTTAGAAAATCACCAAGACTCGGATAACTCAGCCTTTTTTGTCTTTTTACTTTGATCAAACTGGAGTCTGATATACATTTAACCTAAAGAGTCCGTATAGTAACCAACAGCAGAGTAAATAACCTTCATGTGTGCCTGATCTTTCCTTTCCTCTCCTCCTTCATGCCAGCTTCCCAATAAAATGCAACCCTTAAAATTGCTTATTTGCACCTGCTTTTCCATTAATAATCAGTAATATTATTATACCGCCGACCCTAGCGGCTCTCCATCCCTCAGGATCACTGTGGCCAGAAGGCACCGCAGTCTGTGAAATTCTTACTCGGCGGTTATTTGGGAGCTCTTGGAAGCAGAGTGCTCAGATGGCTGACGCTGTTAGAATGGGAAATACCTGCTCCCAGGGGGACCAGCCACACCACAACCGTTGGTTTCATTGTTGCCACATCCAGGAATCAGGTGCCTGGAAAAAATATGCTGACAGGATCAGACTGGGGAAGCTGTGATGCCATCTGGGGTCAGGAAGAGATATTTGTCCAGATGCCAACTGCGGAGGCTGAGGCAGTGTGGTGCTTGGCTGGCCTGGGGGCTGGAATAACCCAGGAGGTGCTGGGGAAGCAAGGAGAAAGCTGCCCAGTATGCCATCGGGGAGAACTGGGGACTCTGGTGAAGATGAGGAGGATATGAGGCTTGAACATTCTACACTGGACATTTTAGAAAATGTTTTGTTTTGGAAATGTTCAAACATACACAAAAGTAGAGAATGATAGTATAATGAATCCCCATGTACCTTCAACAAGTAATGTAAGCCAATCTTGTTTCATCCATACTTCTACTCACGCTTGTCTCCTGATCCCCAACTTCACTGGGTTTTATTGAAGCAAATCCTAGATGTCACATCACTGCATCCATAAATACTTCGTATGTATCTCAAGAAAAAGAGAACTCATTAGAAACATAATTATAGTACAATTATTATACCTAAAAATACACAGTCCTTCAAATTTCCCCAGTTGTTCCCTAGTAGTCCTGGATGTTTTCGTCAATCTGAGATAGAGTTAAAGAAAATAATAAAAAAGAGGGAAGAGAGAAAGAAGAGAAAAGTAGTAAGGGAAAGAAAGAGGGAGAAAATGAATCAACATATATTCACTGAACGTCTATGATATACCAGACTTCTTGTTGAGTTCTAAGTCATGGTAACCTCATTTTTGACATATATACACTAATATGTATAAAATGGATAACTAATAAGAACCTGCTGTATAAAAAAATAAATAATATAAAATTCAAAAAAAAATCAACCATCGAATCATACCAAAAAAAAAAGAGATGAGAAAATCAGGGTACAGAGAGGTTAAGCCATTGGCCCAAAGCCAGTCCTCTAGTAAGTCTTGAAGACATAATTCTAATGCAGGTTTGGGTGGTTCCAAAACCTGTCTCTTTCTTCTATACTGCACTGCCTCTTAAATAACCTAATTATCTACTCGGGAATCTTGGAAAGAAGGAAAACAAAGGAGATGGAGGGGATTAAAATTCTCTGGTCATCACAAGTCTTGAAGGGTAGTTGATTTGGAGCCAGACTTTTCTGGATCTGAGTCTCAGCTCTGCAGCTGAGTAACTGAAAAAAGTTATCTTCCCCGAATCTTGCTTTCTTCATCAGTAAAATGAGATGTGGCAAGGATTAAAAGACATCATTCAAACACTTACTAGTTGCTGTTATTGTTATTCTATCTGAGGAATGGGTATGGAAGAGAGAAGGCAGGACGTGGTCAGTATTTACCCCATTCTTCTGCAGACCGGTGTTTTCCAGGCACTGATCAAGATGATGACAAAGAATCAAAGAGGGCAAGTCTGGTTCTGATGAAGCGGGTGACGGGGGTCAGTGCGGGAGGTAGAGGGGAGGTGGAGGGAGGAAGGAAGCAAGGAGGTCCTGGATCAGTGTCCATCCCTTTCTAAACACAAGAGCAAAGGTGAGAAATGACGATGAACGTGGCGCGGGAGTGGGAGAGTGGGGGAACCTACCTGAGTGAAGTGGCTGGTGGAGCTGAACAGCAGACGTGGGGAACACGATTGGATGGATGGAACCTCAAAAAAATGAAAGATAATGAAGAGATATTCTTTTTTTTGGCCATGCCACGCGGCTTGCAGGATCTTAATTCCCCCGCCAGGGATTGAACCCGTACCCCTGCAGTGGAAGCATGGAGTCTTAACCACCGGATTCCAGGGAATTCCCAATGAAGAGATATTCTTAACTAAGAAAAAGACATGCATAGAATATCTCCAGGAACATTCATCTGACTGTGGCCTGCCAGACAGATTGGTTAAAAGAGACATGGAAGGCAGGGACACCTATACAGTAGATGTTACCAATCCTAGAGAAGGTTTCAAGGTCTTGGGGTGAATGCAGATTTTATGGGTTCATGCAAAGTCTCTCAAACCCAAAGTTTTTTTTTTTTTTTTAAAGCATGATCATTCCTATTTATTATTTGAAATTCAGAGACCTTGAGATAATTAACTGTCACTCCCTCCATAAATTCTTTTTTTTTTTTTGCATGGTTTTATTATTCGTTATTGGTTTTTCTTTTAATTAATTAATTAATTAATTAATTTATGGCTGTGTTGGGGCTTCGTTTCTGTGCGAGGGCTTTCTCTAGTTGCGGCAAGCGGGGGCCACTCCTCATTGCGGTGCGCAGGCCTCTCACTATCGTGGCCTCTCTTGTTGCGGCGCACAGGCTCCAGACGCGCAGGCTCAGTAGTTGTGGCTCACGGGCCTAGTCGCTCCGCGGCATGTGGGATCTTCCCAGACCAGGGCTTGAACCCGTGTCCCCTGCATTAGCAGGCAGATTCCTAACCACTGCGCCACCAGGGAAGCCCAAACCCAAAGTTTTTTGAAGACTACTTATAACACTGAAAAATTCTAACATGCTGGTAAAGTCTACTGGTCTCCAGAGAAAGGATATGTTCCGGGTGTCCAAAAACACTTTAACCAACCACGACCCTTTTGCAGAGAGAACCCATTGATCGAAGCCAAAATCCTTCCCACCAACTGCTGCAGACCAAGCCGTGATGGATGAAGAAGATGTTGCCAAAAGGAAATGCCAGCAAAAATATGCAAAGTAGACGCTATGCTATTATAATAAACTCAGAGACCCAAGGAGCTCAGAGAATCTCGGAATGTAGGCTGATTTTGGCCACTTGTTCAAATCGGCACTTATTTTAAGACTCTTTAAAATGCCATTTTGGTGCAGCAGCCTTAGTGACAATGAAATTTGAGCTGAGGACAATGTCAGGGTTTCCTCCATTGCCCATAGCTATTAAAAACTATCTCATGGCCTCTTAGGAAGATTTCCTTTTGACCCAAATTGAGGTTCAGCCACTGATTTTTAAAGAGTTAGATTACTATAATCGTTAGGTTGGAAGGAAACTCCAAGGGCATCTTGCCCATTCCCATTCTTTCTGCAGGAGAACATGATTTTATTATAGATACAGAGAGAATCAAAGAATCATGGGAAAACTTAAATACCATCTGTGAAGGAGATTCCACCAAATGTTTGTATTTCCTGGTTTAACGATACTCATTTCCATGAAATTCTTCCATCTACCTTCCTTGCATTCCATTGTTGTAACTTAAGTCAATGTCTTAGATTTGCAAGCACATTTAATAAGCTTTACATAAGCAGGTTACAAACATTTAGTCAGAGTACCAGGGAAGAATTGTGATATGATAGGGTCTGTTTATTGGGACATGGTGATTTCACTTTCATCACTAAATAATGGCTTACGGCCTTGATAGCTTTGGTTCTATTCTACAATCTCTACCAGACTTTAAAGTAGGAGATGCATATATCTAGTTGTATCTATTTTCCTTTCTTCCTTTGTTCCTTCCTTCCTTTCTTCTTTCCTCCCTCCTCTTCCATTGACACCTACTAACCACACAGATATTCTAAGGCCACATTCAAAGTGTCTTCCTTCCTCCGCTGAGAGATATCTTCTCTACAGAATTGATTTTCAGGAACAAAAACCTTTCTACAGGGACATTTAAGAATTTATTTATTCTGTTCTTTAAGCAGTAGTGAGAAAAGAGATAGTGATTGATTCCAATTCCTAAGGCATATTAGGTTATTTGAACAAACACTTCCATGAAATACAATTAAAAGTTTAGCTACAATATTAAATAAAATTGTCCTTATAGGCGAAAGTTGCTGACAAGGTAATAATCAACACTAGGAAAAATCTAAGGAAAAGTGAGAAACAGAGAAATAAGCAGAGCTCCAAAGTTGCTTTGAGAGTATTCTTGAACCTAGCAAATCTGGGCTTCAGTTTCGGCAGATGTAAATGGTGAAGGGGAAAGAAGTGAGGAACTTAGTCTCACTTTAGGTGTGAAGTATAATAGGAAACGCTTCCCTCTATTAAGGTGAGATCCAAAGGGATAAAGCATCAGAGTAAGAGGAATGAGAAGTTTGACCACAAGTCTAACCCAGGGAAAGCTGAACAGAGGCTGAAGGGAAAGAGGCCCAAAGCGAAAGAGGTCCAACAATTATTCCTGGGAGGTTGTGGATACGAGATGCCTTACCAGGGATTTGCAGCTGGGATTGGTATCGTCTAGGTGGTCCAGAGAACCTGAAACAGTGAACTTGGTTGAAGTGGATCTAGAATGGTAGTTCAACCCAGATTTTGGAAAAAAACAAACAAAAGTACTTTCTGGATGAAGATACTCTTTATCCTGGACCTCAAAGAATCCCCCACAAATATCTTTTGTAAGGATAGTGAAAAATACATAGTAAAACACAATTAAGGGGAAAAAGGAGCAAGGTAATATGAATGAGAACCAGCAAAAATGACAAACAGCAGGAACTGACCCATGAAGATTTTAGATATTGGAATTATTTGACTCAAATTGTAAAAGAACTATGTCTCATTTGGGCCTAAAAATATAAAAGCATTCAATTGTCTGTAAGTGGTTAAAATCATAAAAAGCAACCTAGCAGATTGAAAAGAAAATCCAATATAATTTCTAGAATCAAAAAACATAATAACTAGAAATAAAACTAAATAGCTGGAATTTACGGCAGATAAGATCCAGATGAAGGGAGAATTTGTAAACCAGAAGATGGATTTAAAGACATTATTCAAAACAGTAAGACAAAAAGTGGAAATACGGAAGAGAGTGAAGAAATTTGGAGACTAGAGTTCCAAAAAGAGCAAAGAGCAAATGAGGCATAGATAATATATGAAGAGAAAAAGGCTGATGAAGAACACTAGTCCCCATATTCAAAATACCTAATAACTTACCCAAGATGAAAAATAATCCACACCTGGACTCATCAGAGGGAAACTGCAGAGAACTAAAGACAAAGAGAAAAGTCTGAAAAGAGAGAGAGAAAAAAAAAAAGACACATTACCTTTAAAGGAGCAACAGTAAGAGCAACATTGGACTTCCCAACAAAGACAATAGAACCTGCCCCAAATAAATAAACCCACACGTATATTTACAATTAATGCATAACAGAGTCTCACAGTAGCTCAGTGGGGGACAATAAGGTCTTTTCAGTAAGGATTACTTGGACAGTATGATATTCATATGCATAAAAAGGAGAGTAGATCTCTATTTCATATCGTAAACAAATTCATTACAGATAGAGCAAAGACTTAGATGTAAAAGTTAAACTATAAAACTTTTAGAAGACAATTTAAGATACTTTTTTTTTTTTTTTTTGCCTTGGCTAGGGAAGGTTTTCTTAAATAATTCAGAAGAACTACAAATTGTAAGGAAAATATTCATTAAATTGTTTATTTTAAAATTAAGAATTTCTATTTATAAAAATATGGTATAAAGAAAGTGAAATTAAGCCACAAGCTGGGAAAAGAAATTTGTAACAGTTTCTGGATTGACATCCAGCATATATAAAGAAATCTTACAAATCAATATGCATGGGAAAACTGAAAATAAAAATGGGCAAAGAATTTCAGGTATTCACTGAGAGAATGGTCAATATGACAAGACTTTCAACTTCATTAATAATCAGAAAAATAAAAATTAAAATACAATGAGTTATCCCACCTCACATCCAGTAGGATGGCTACTATGAAAACAAAGCAAAACAAAATCCAACCAATACAGAAAATAATAAGTGCTGGTAAGAATGTGGAGAATTTGGAACCCTTGTGCACTGTTGGTGGGAAAGTAAAATGTTGCTGCCACAAAGGAAAATAATATGCATTTTATTAAAACATTAAAAATAAAATTACCTTATGATCCAGTAATTCCACTTCTGAGTATATCCGCAGAAGAACTGAATGCAGGATCTCAAAGAGATATTTGAATACTCATGTTCATAGCAGCATTATTTGCAATAGCCAAAACGTGGAAGCAATCCAAGTGTCCATCAACAGATGAATAGATAAACAAAATGTGGTCTATGCTTAAAACAGAATGTTTTTAAATTGACATCTTTATTGGAGTATAATTGCTTTACAATGGTGTGTTAGTTTCTGCTTTATAACAAAGTGAATTAGTTATACATATACATATGTCCCCATATCTCTTCCCTCTTGCCTCTCCCTCCCTCCCACCCTTCCTATCCCACCCCTCTAGGTGGTCACAGAGCACCGAGCTGATCTCCCTGTGCTATGCGGCTGCTTCCCACTCGCTATATATTTTACGTAAAACAGAATTTTATTCATCCTTAAAAAGGAAGGAAATTCTGGCACATGCTACAGCATGGATGAACCCTGAGTAAATTATGTTAAGTGAAACAAGCCAGACACAAAAAGACAAATGCTGTATGATTCTACTTATATGAAGTACTTAGAGTATTCAAATTCAGAGACAGAAAGTATAGCGGCTGTCAGGGGCTGGGTAGAGGGAAGAATGAGGAGTTATTGGTTAATGGGGACAGAGTTTCAGTTTTGCAAGATGAAAAGGGTTCTGGAGATAGATGGTGGTGATGGTTGTACAACAGTGTGAATTTATTCAATGCCACTGAGCTGTACACTTAAAAATAAGATGGTAAATTTTGTTATGTGCATTTCATCAGAGTGGCAAAATTTAAAGTTTGGACATTAGCAAGTGGGGGTGAGTATGCGGGGCAGCATACTTAGATACTGCTTGTGGAAGTGCAAGTTGATGCAGTAACTTCGGGAAAATAATTTGGCATTGTCTTGTTAAACAAAAGAGCTGATGGCCCAGTTCTTCCATTCCTAGGTAGACCTTAAAGCCACTCTTGCACATAGCACACTAGGACATACCAGCATTGTTTATAATAGCAACACAAACAAACAAATGGAAAATATCTTACATATGCATATACAATGGAATGGATAAATACATCGTTATATATTCGTGAAATGAAGTACTGCACAGCAGTGAAACATGATTGAATTCCAGGAACATAACGTTGACTAAAAAAGGTCAGTGACAAAGCAACACATATTCTGTAAAGAGATCCTATTATATAAAGTCAGAAGCCCATATAATTATATAATACACTGTGTAAAAACAGAAAACAAACGCAGTAAAGCTATACTGAAAAGCTTTTATGTCTCACATTTTATAAATATTAATTAGTCTCTTTTCAATATTTAATAGAGACACGTTTTTCAACACCAGCCCACAGGTGTTTTGGACAATATATTAGGAGGTAATCAACTATGGCACAAGTGGATGTCTATATAACCCACATCTATGTGGACGTTTGTGTAAATACAGAGACATAAGGACTTTTCAAAAAGGACTTATGGAGGGAAAGCCTTCCAGAAGGATCTACTTAAGAGGGAACTTGAAAATACGAGGGGGAGAAGGAGATAATCCATGGTGAAGGTTCCTGAGAAGGTGAGGGGGCAGAGGATCCAAAGCCCAGGTAAGAGAAGGTACAGATGTGGCTGGGTCCAGCTGTGTGTTGGATGTTAGTAAGGTATGAGGGTTTTCCTCCCATAGATTCGGTTTCTCTTTGTAAAGTAAAAGGCAGGGGTGTCTTCTGAGAGCGAGGGATAGGACAGGAGGTCATGTCAGAAATGATTAAAAATGTGGAAGCAAGAAAAGGGAAACTGGGCAAGAGCATGGGAGGGAGAGACTGGGAAGCCTAGAGGGCGCCAAACAGGAGGGTTCTCAGTGTTCCCCCCTTTGCCAGCTTTATGAGATATAATTGACATGCAACATTGTGTAAGTCTAATGTGTACAATGTGATAATTTGATATATGTATATATTGCACAGTAATTACCACAATAAGATTAGTTACCACATCCATCACCTCACAGTTCCTTTTTGTTTGTTTGTTTTGAGAACTTTTAAGATCTACTCTCTCAGCAACTTTCAAGTGTCAGTACAGTATTGTCAACTAGAGTCACCATGCTGTACATTACATCCCCATACCTTACTCATCTTATAACTGGAGGTTTGTACCCTTCACCAACATCTCCCTGTTCGACCACTGCCTCCTTTCCCCCTCCTCTCACCCTGTTAACCATCTCTCTACTCTGCCTCTGTTTCTAGGAGTTTGGTTTTTTAGATTCCACGTATAAGTGAGGTCATATTGTATTCGTCTTTGTCTGACTAATTTCACTTAGCATAATGCCCTCGAGGTTTATCCATGTTGTTGCAAATGGCAAGACTTTATTCTTTTTTTATGGCTGAGTAATATTCCATTATATGTATTATACATTCATACATATATATATATAATCTCACATTTTCTTTATCCATTTATCCATTGATGGACACTTAGGTTGTTTCCATGTCTTGGGTATTGTAAATAAT
Organism: Eubalaena glacialis; assembly: GCF_028564815.1. Taxonomy (NCBI): domain Eukaryota; kingdom Metazoa; phylum Chordata; class Mammalia; order Artiodactyla; family Balaenidae; genus Eubalaena; species Eubalaena glacialis. The sequence goes on along the minus strand of NC_083726.1, from coordinate 112,351,587 downwards.
GTTGCAATAAACATAAGAGTACAGATATCTTTTCAAGACAGTGATTTCATTTCCTTTGGATATATACCCAGAAGTGGGATTGCTGGATCATGTGGTAGTTTTATTTTTAATTTTCTGAGGAAACTCCAGACTGTTTTCCACAGTGGCTGCACCAGTTTACATTCCCACCAACAGTGCACCAGTGTTCCCTTTTACTCACATCCTTGCCAGTCCTTGTTATCTCTCTCTCAGATAATAGCCATTGTAACAGGTGTGAGGTGATATTGTGATTTTGATTTGCATTCCCCTGATGATTACTGATGTTGAGCATCTTTTCATGAAATTGTTGACCATTTGTAAGTCTTCTTTGGAAAAATGTCTATCCGGGCCCTTTGCCCATTTTTAAATTGGATTATTTATTTATTTTTTGCTATCAAGTTGTATGAGTTCCTTATATATTTTGGCTATTAACCGCTTATCAGATACATGATTTGTGAATATTTTCTCCCATCCCATAGGTTGCCTTCTCATTTTATTGACTGTTTCTTTTGTTGTGCAGAAGCTTTTTAGTTTGATGTAGTCTCACTTGTTTATTTTTGCTTCTGTTGCTTGTGCTTTTGTTGCCATATCCAAAAAATCATCACTGAGACCAATGTCAAGGAGATTTTCCCTATGTTTTCTTCTAAGAGTTTTATGGTTATGTTTAAGTTTTTAATTCATTTCGAATAAATTTTTGTAAGTAGTGTGAGATAGGGATCCAGATTCATTCTTTTGCATATGGTTACCCAGTTTTCCCAGCACCATTTATTGCAGAGACTACCTTTTCCCCATTGAGTGGTCTTACCTCCCTTGTCAAATATTAGTTGACTGTGTATGTGTGGGTTTATTTCTGGGCTCTTGATTCTGTTGCATTTGTCTATTTGTCTGCTTTTATGCCAGTACAATACTGTTTGGATTACTATTGCTTTGTAATATAGTTTGAAATCAGGATGCCTCCAAGTTTGTTCTTCTTTCTCAAGATTGCTCTGGCTCTTTTGGCTCTTTTATGGTTCTATACAAATTTTAGGATGTTTTTCTATTTCTGTAAAACAATGCCATTGGAATTTTGATAGGGATTACCATGAATCTTTGCTTTGCTTTGGGTAGCAAATCTTTGCTTTGCTTTGGACATTTTAACAATATGAATTATTCCAGTCCATGAATGCAGTATATCTTTTCATTCATTTGTGTCTTCTTCAATTTCTTTTATCAATGTCTTGGGGTTTTCAGTGTACGGATCTTTTACCTCCTTGGTTAAATTTTTTCCTGGGTATTTTATTGCTTTTGATGGTTTTGTGCAAGGGATTGTTTTCTTTATTCCTTTTCAGGTAGTTTGCTGTTAGTGTATAGAAATGCAACTGATTTTTGTATGTTGATTTTGTATCCTGCAACTGTACTGAATTTATTTATTAGTTTTATGTATTTGTGTGTGTGTGTGTGTGTGTGTGTGTGTGTGGAGTCCCTAGGGTTTATATATACATAAGATCATGTCATCTGCAAACAGAGACCATTTTACTTCTTCCTTTCTGATTTGGATGCCTTTTATTTCTTTTTCTTGCCTGACTGCTCTGGCTAGGACTTCCAGGATTATGTTGAATAGGAGTGATGAGAGTGGACACTGGTAGTCAGTCTTAACTTGCTGCTAGTTCCTGGTCTCTGAGATATTTCTGACATCTGAGATCTGAGAGCACCACGGGTCAAAGTCTGCAGTGAGGGCTGGAGAGTGACCTCTAAGAGATGTTGGTATTAGTCAGAGGGAGAGTGTTGATGAGGACACTTTTGAGAACCGGGTCAGTCAAATTTGCTCTGAGTCTTTGCTCTGAGTTGGGGAAGTAGCTGAATGCTGCTCTGAGAATAAAGGCAGGAAGGAGGCTTAACAGCTCAAAAAGAACAAACACATGTGACTCAATTAGTTAATTACTGAAATAGAGTTGCATAATCTATCAGACTGCCAAGAGAAAAGATTTCCTCCTCAGAACAATAGGTAAGGCTGCTCCCAACAATGCTGTGAAGGTGCTAAGACTTTGGAGAAGTGCTGAGTTCTGTGAATATGACAGTGTGTTCGCTTATTTGCAAAATGACTGTGCCCAATACATAAGCTTCTTTGCAGTGGCTTTGAAGATGGGATTCATTTGTCCAAGCAAAAGTATTTAATCCTGTTGTGCTGCAGTCTATAAAATATTTACACTATTATCCTACATACACACATTGCGTACATCCAGCTGCATCCCTCTCTGATGCACTTTAAAGAAGAGATTTGGACTCCTGACAATACCAAGACAACCGTTAGAGGAAAGAATCGCAGAATTATTGCAGCTTACAGAGCCCCCGGGGCATCAAACAGTCCATCGTTTTGTCTCCAGGCAGGATAGAATCCAAACCGGCCTGATAAAGAGGCATGTTTCCTAGACCTGAAAAATCCGGGAAGATGGAATGACCAATCTTTCTTAATTATCACACATTTCCCTCAAAATAAGAAAGTTCTGAATAACCCACCCTCCTCCTACTGTAATTAGTGTGTTTCTTAGAATGTGCTGTTTAAAGAGAAAATCCCCCAAGTCAGTGGCATTGGACACTGAGCTGCAAATGTCTGAAAATGAAGTAGCAGCAATTTCAGGCAGTGTGGTGTGAAGGGGCTAGCAAGGAAATGGGAGGCGGAAGACCTGTGTTTGCTGCCTTGGTCCACTGATGCCCACGTGAACACGGAGGATTCAAGCCCCAATCAGTTCTTCCTGGTCAGTGACTTTATCATATTAGGATAATAAATGCTTGCTCCCCCCATCTCCAAGGTTTTGTCAGAGGACTAAAAAACAATGCACAAGAAAGAGCTTTGAAAAGCATAAAGTATGGTACAAAGATAAAATTTAGAACAATTCATTACCATGTGTCGGGTAATAACTGCCGTCATGAATCCACCTTCTTTCACTCTCACTGAACATTGGCTGCAAATTGGCTCTTATTTTTCCTTCCGAGGCCACAAACAATTGATGTAGTATTGACGGACGGCGTTTGGTTGTTCAAGCGTGAATTCCTGAGCGTGCAGGGGTTTTGCAGTCCTCTGCTTGGTCTGCCCCTGACCCGCTCTAGCCCGGTTTGTCACTCCGCCGATCATTAGCATCTCCTCCTGGGTGTGCTGGTTGCCAGACTGACCTGTTCCTTGTCCCCTGAAAGGTCTGTACATTCCCATGACTGCATCTTTGCTCTAGCCTTCCCTCCCACATGAAGGGCCCCCGTCTCTGCCCCTCTGCAGGTCCTCCAAAGATCACTTCTCCAGCAAGCTGCCCAGTGGCTGTCCTGATGGGCCCCTGTCCTTCCATCCCAAACTCCTGCTAGAACATGTGAGATCGCGCTGCTCAGCTGACTGCCTTTGGAAGCTGTCGTTTTACATTCATATAAGAAGTCTTGCCTCCTCAACAAAGAAGACAGTACATTTATCGAGGGTATGGACAATGCATTTTTTGCCTTTTCCACCTTGAAAAAACATGCTCCTAGGAAGTATGCAGTACTGTAAAGAGTTAATTCATATGGAGGATAAAAGGAAAAAAAGTGCAAAGCTTTCAGAATGTTTTTTTTTCTTGTGAAAAGGAGCAAAATTGGCTTGGAAATTCTGAATACAGTTTTTCTATGGCATCCCTATCCATCTCTAGGCTGGATAATTAAGCGTAGTGTTTATTTGTGGCTTAACAGACTGTAAGATGTATGTCATGTCATCAGTGAGAGCAGCATGTTAGAGGCTCCATTGTATGAAGTCAGAGCAAAGGCATTTTACTTCTATATGACTGGGATTAAAAAACACACATATTTATAAAACCACACTGGAAACCATTTCAGTTGCCACAATGCAGGCTAGACCTTTGCCCTGCCTATTACTGCCAGTAACAGCTGCATATCATATAGGACAAGCCTTTGGAAGCCTCATGCTCTAACTTGGATTTGAATATTTGTCCTATGACCCTGACACCTCAGTTATGACTCGGTTATCTGTTACGTAGCCCAAAGTAATGGTTTAGGGTACCGTGGCTGAGAATGATCCCAGAGTGATAAATTAGAGCACTTAGGGGCTGGGTTTTGACTAATGTTCTCATGACTAGGACACATATCTGGGTGGTGACTGGAAGGTAATTGTATGCATGTGTGTGTATATGTATGCATATAATCTCCGTTTACTTATATTCTCCTTCTCTAGCAGGAAGGATTTAGGTAGTTTAAAAAAAATGCAACCCACAAGTATAAAATCAATCGTGAAGGGAAATGAAGGCAGGACACACACACACACACACACACACACACAGGCTGTAAGTTTGCCTGAAGACAATAAGGCAAATGAATCAGCTTTACGAATCACAGTAACTACAAGATGAAAACAAAGCAAACAACCCAATCAAAAAATGGGCAGAAGATCTAAACAGACATTTCTCCAAAGAAGACATACAGTTGGCCAAGAAGCACATGAAAAGATGCTCAACATCATTAATTATTAGAGAAATGTAAATCAAAACTACAATGAAATATCACCTCACACCAGTCAGAATGGCCAACATCAAAAAATCTACAAGCAGTAAGTGCTGGAGAGGGTGCAGAGAAAAGGGAACCCTCCTATACTGTTGGTGGGAACGTAAACTGGTACAGCCACTATGGAGAACAGTACGGAGGTTCCTTAAAAAACTAAAAATAGAGCTACCATATGATCCAGCAATCCCACTCCTGGGCATATATCTGGAGAAAAACATGGTTCGAAAGGATACATTCACCCCAATGTTCATTGCAGCACTATTTGCAATAGCCAAGACATGGAAGCAACCTAAATGTCCTTCGACAGAGGAACGGATAAAGAAGATGTGGTACATATATACAATGTAATATTACTCAGCCATTAAAAAGAATGAAATAGAGAAGCAAGAAAAACTACAGTCCTGCAGGCCGTGGAACAGAAACCACATTTATAGAAAGATAGACAAGATGAAAAGGCAGAGGGCTATATACCAGATGAAGGAACAAGAAAAAACCCCAGAAAAACAACTAAATGAAGTGGAGATAGGCAACCTTCCAGAAAAAGAATTCAGAATAATGATAGTGAAGATGATCCAGGACCTTGGAATAAGAATGGAGGCAAAGATTGAGAGGATGCCAGAAATGACTAACAAAGACCTAGAAGAATTAAAGAACAAACAAACAGAGATGACCAATACAATAACTGAAATGAAAACTACACTAGAAGGAATCAATGGCAGAATAACTGAGGCAGAAGAACGGATAAGTGACCTGGAAGACAGAATGGTGGAATTCACTGCTGCGGAACAGACTAAAGAAAAAAGAATGAAAAGAAATGAAGACAGCCTAAGAGACCTCTGGGACAACATTAAACGCAACAACATTCGCATTATAGGGGTCCCAGAAGGAGAAGAGAGAGAGAAAGGACCCGAGAAAATATTTGAAGAGATTATAGTCGAAAACTTCCCTAACATGGGAAAGGAAATAGCCACCCAAGTCCAGGAAGCACAGAGAGTCCCATACAGGATAAACCCAAGGAGAAGCACGCCAAGACACATAGTAATCAAAGTGGCAAAAATTAAAGACAAAGAAAAATTATTGAAAGCAGCAAGGGAAAAACGACAAATAACATACAAGGGAACTCCAATAAGGTTAACAGCTGATTTCTCAGCAGAAACTCTACAAGCCAGAAGGGAGTGGCATGATATACTTAAAGTGATGAAAGGGAAGAACCTACAACCAAGATTACTCTACCCGGCAAGGATCTCATTTAGATTTGATGGAGAAATCAAAAGCTTTACAGACAAGCAAAAGCTAAGAGAATTCAGCACCACCAAACCAGCTCTACAACAAATGTTAAAGGAACTTCTCTAAGTGGGAAACACAAGAGAAGAAAAGGACCTACAAAAACAAACCCAAAACAATTAAGAAAATGGTCATAGGAACATACATATCGATAATTACCTTAAATGTGAATGGATTAAATGCTCCAGCCAAAAGACACAGGCTTGCTGAATGGATACAAAAACAAGACCCATATATATGTTGTCTACAAGAGACCCACTTTAGACCTAGGGACACATACAGACTGAAAGTGAGGGGATGGAAAAAGATATTCCATGCAAATGGAAATCAAAAGAAAGCTGGAGTAGCTATACTCATATCAGATAAAATAGACTTTAAAATAAAGAATGTTACAAGAGACAAGGAAGGACACTACATAATGATCAAGGGATCAATCCAAGAAGAAGATATAACAATTATAAATATATATGCACCCAACATAGGAGCACCTCATTACATAAGGCAACTGCTAACAGCTATAAAAGAGGAAATCGACAGTAACACAATAATAGTGGGGGACTTTAACACCTCACTTACACCAATGGACAGATCATCCAAAATGAAAATAAATAAGGAAACAGAAGCTTTAAATGACACAATAGACCAGATAGATTTAATTGATATTTATAGGACATTCCATCCAAAAACAGCAGATTACACGTTCTTCTCAAGTGCGCACGGAACATTCTCCAGGATAGATCACATCTTGGGTCACAAATCAAGCCTCAGTAAATTTAAGAAAATTGAAATCATATCAAGCATCTTTTCTGACCACAACGCTATGAGATTAGAAATGAATTACAGGGGAAAAAGCGTAAAAAACACAAACACATGGAGGCTAAACAATATGTTACTAATAACCAAGCGATCACTGAAGAAATCAAAGAGGAAATCAAAAAATACCTAGAGACAAATGACAATGAAACACGACAACCCAAAACCTATGGGATGCAGCAAAAGCAGTTCTAAGAGGGAAGTTTATAGCTATACAAGCCTACCTCAAGAAACAAGAAAAATCTCAAGTAAACAATCTAACCTTACACCTAAAGAAACTAGAGAAAGAAGAACAAACAAAACCCAAAGTTAGCAGAAGGAAAGAAATCATAAAGATCAGAGCGGAAATAAATGAAATAGAAACAAAGAAAACAATAGCAAAGATCAATAAAACTAAAAGCTGGTTCTTTGAGAAGATAAACAAAATTGATAAGCCATTAGCCAGACTCATCAAGAAAAAGAGGGAGAGGACTCAAATCAATAAAATCAGAAATGAAAAAGGAGAAGTTACAACAGACACCGCAGAAATACAAAGCATCCTAAGAGACTACTACAAGCAAATTTATGCCAATAAAATGGACAACCTGGAAGAAATGGACAAATTCTTAGAAAGGTATAACCTTCCAAGACTGAACCAGGAAGAAGCAGAAAATATGAACAGACCAATTACAAGTAATGAAATTGAAACTGTGATTAAAAATCTTCCAACAAACAAAAGTCCAGGACCAGATGGCTTCACAGGTGAATTCTATCAAACATTTAGAGAAGAGCTAACACCTATCCTTCTCAAACTCTTCCAAAAAATTGCAGAGGAAGGAACACTCCCAAACTCATTCTATGAGGCCACCATCACCCTGATACCAAAACCAGACAAAGACACTACAAAAAAAGAAAATTACAGACCAATATCACTGATGAATATAGATGCAAAAATCCTCAACAAAATACTAGCAAACAGAATCCAACAACACATTAAAAGGATCATACACCACGATCAAGTGGGATTTATCCCAGGGATGCAAGGATTCTTCAACATACGCAAATAAATCAATGTGATACACCATATTAACAAATTGAAGAATAAAAACCATATGATCATCTCAATAGATGCAGAAAAAGCTTTTGACAAAATTCAACATCCATTTATGATAAAAACTCTCCAGAAAGTGGGCATAGAGGGAACCTACCTCAACATAATAAAGGCCATATATGACAAACCCACAGCAAACATCATTCTCAACGGTGAAAAACTGAAAGCATTTCCTCTAAGATCAGGAACGAGACAAGGATGTCCACTGTCACCACTATTATTCAACATAGTTTTGGAAGTCCTAGCCACGGCAATCAGAGAAGAAAAAGAAATAAAAGGAATACAAATTGGAAAAGAAGAAGTAAAACTGTCACTGTTTGCAGATGACATGATAATATACATAAAGAATCCTAAAATTGCCACCAGAAAACTGCTAGAGCTAATTAATGAATATGGTAAAGTTGCAGGATACAAAATTAATGCACAGAAATCTCTTGCATTCCTATACACTAATGATGAAAAATCTGAAAGAGAAATTATGGAAACACTCCCATTTACCATTGCAACAAAAAGAATAAAATACCTAGGAATAAACCTACCTAGGGAGACAAAAGACCTGTATGCAGAAAACTATAAGACACTGATGAAAGAAATTAAAGATGATACCAACAGATGGAGAAATATACCATGTTCTTGGATTGGAAGAATCAACATTGTGAAAATGACTATACTACCCAAAGCAATCTACAGATTCAATGCAATCCCTATCAAATTACCAATGGCATTTTTTACGGAGCTAGAACAAATCATCTTAAAATTTGTATGGAGACACAAAAGACCCCGAATAGCCAAAGCAATCTTGAGGGAAAAAAACGGAGCTGGAGGAATCAGACTCCCTGACTTCAGACTATACTACAAAGCTACAGTAATTAAGACAGTATGGTACTGGCACAGAAACAGAAACATAGATCAATGGAACAAGATAGAAAGCCCAGAGATAAACCCACGCACCTATGGTCAACTAATCTATGACAAAGGAGGCAAAGATATACAATGGAGAAAAGACAGTCTCTTCAATAAGTGGTGCTGGGAAAACTGGACAGCTACATGTAAAAGAATGAAATTAGAATACTCCCTAACACCATACACAAAAATAAACTCAAAATGGATTAGAGACCTAAATGTAAGACTGGACACTATAAAACTCTTCGAGGAAAACATAGGAAGAACACTCTTTGACATAAATCACAGCAAGATCTTTTTTGATCCACCTCCTAGAGTAATGGAAATAAAACCAAAAATAAACAAATGGGACCTAATGAAACTTCAAAGCTTTTGCACAGCAAAGGAAACTACAAACAAGACGAAAAGACAACCCTCAGAATGGGAGAAAATATTTGCAAACGAATCAACGGACAAAGGATTAATCTCCAAAATATATAAACAGCTCATTCAGCTCAATATTAAAGAAACAAACACCCCAATCCAAAAATGGGCAGAAGACCTAAATAGACATTTCTCCAAAGAAGACATACAGACGGCCACGAAGCACATGAAAAGATGCTCAACATCACTAATTATTAGAGAAATGCAAATCAAAACTACAATGAGGTATCACCTCACACCAGTTAGAATGGGCATCATCAGAAAATCTACAAACAACAAATGCTGGAGAGGGTGTGGAGAAAAGGGAACCCTCTTGCACTGTTGGTGGGAATGTAAATTGATACAGCCACTATGGAGAACAATATGGAGGTTCCTTAAAAAACTAAAAATAGAATTACCATATGACTCAGCAATCCCACTACTGGGCATATACCCAGAGAAAACCGTAATTCAAAAAGACACATGCACCCGAATGTTCATTGCAGCACTATTTACAATAGCCAGGTCATGGAAGCAACCTAAATGCCCATCAACAGACGAATGGATAAAGAAGTTGTGGTACATATATACAATGGAATATTACTCAGCCATAAAAAGGAACAAAATTGAGTCATTTGTTGAGACGTGGATGGATCTAGAGACTGTCATACAGAGTGAAGTAAGTCAGAAAGAGAAAAACAAATATCGTGTATTAACGCATGTATGTGGAACCTAGAAAAATGGTACAGATGAGCTGGTTTGCAGGGCAGAAGTTGAGACACCGATGTAGAGAACAGACATATGGACACCAAGGGGGGAAAACTGCGGTGGGGTGGGGATGGTGGTGTGCTGAATTGGGCGATTGGGATTGACATGTATACACTGATGTGTATAAAATTGATGACTAATAAGAACCTGCAGTATAAACAAACAAACAAAACAACTAATACTAAACTTTCATTGGGTTATTTGTATGGAAATATGTTAATATAAATGTTTCAGACATTACATGAAATTTCTAGAAATCTTATATGTTCTGGTATAATGTTATAAGTCATAATCCTAGTTATTACTTTAAAATGTATATCTCAGAAATAACTAATTTTCTTGTCAACTGCATTATTATGAACTTTCATCAAATCTTTAACCGTGGTCATTTTTAAGTCTTTTGTCATTTACAGACAGTTCTGGGTGTACTCTGATGCTTTTGTAAATATGTTCCTATAAAAGGGTTTCATCTTCAGGAAATTCATGGAAAAGACTCTGACAAGTACAGGTTTCTGGTACCTGACTGTACTGCTGAACTGAATGAATAAGCATTTTCAGAACTCTAATGAAAAACTGATGAGCTCATAAAAATGCTAACAAAAGATCAAGATGAAAAAAAAAAAATTAATTACATGGGACTGAGTGAACTGATGAGGATGAGTATAATTTTTGTGACTTTCTGTTTGAATTTGAAAAAAGAAAAAATCCCACAAGGACTCAGAGGCAAAGAATATACAAATCAATTTTCACTGCAAAGTAAAGGAGCTGTTACAGTGGAGGATTACTGGACTGAATGTCAATATTATGACATAGACCAAAAAAAAAAAAAAAAAAAAAAAAAAAAAAGAATGAAATAATGGCATTTGCAGCAACCTGGATGGACCTGGAAATTATCATATTAAATGAAGTAAGTCAGAGAAAGACAAATATCATCTGATATCACTTACATGCAGACTCTAAAAAAATGATACAAATGAACTTATTTACAAAATAGAAACAGATTCACAGACTTGGAGAATGAACTTATGGTTCCGGGGGTGGGGATGAAGGGTGGGTGGAGGGATAGACTGGGAGTTTGGGATTGACACGTACACACGGCTATATTTAAAATAGATAACCAACAAGGACCTACTGTATAGCACTGGGAACTCTGTTCAATATTATGTAACAACCTAAATGGAAAAAGAATTTGAAAAAGAATAGAAACATGTATATGTATAACTGAGTCACTTTGCTGTACACCTGAAACTAACACAACATTGTTCATCAACTAGGCTGCAATATAAAATAAAAATTAAAAAAAAATAAGAGAAGCAGAGGTTACTTTGATCCTGAGATTAAGATTTCCTCCAAGGGGCTTCCCTAGTGGCAGAATGGTTAAGAATCCACCTGCCAATGCAGGGGACACGGGTTCCAGCCCTGCTCTGGGAAGATCCCACAGTCCATGGAGCAACTAAACCGGTGCACCACAACTACTGAGCCTGCACACCACAACTACTGAGCCCGCATGCCACAACTACTGAAGCCCACGCGCCTAGAGCCCGTGCTCCACAACAAGAGAAGCCACCGCAATGAGAAGCCTGTGCACCGCAACGAAGAGAAGCCCCCCACCCGCCGCAACTAGAGAAAGCCTGTGCACAGCAACAAAGACCCAATGCAGCCAAAAATAATAATTAAAAAAAAAAAAAAAAAAGACTTCCTCCAGGGACCCTCACAGAAGGCACTGTGTACCGTGGTGGATGGTGTCCCTCACAAAGTTCTAACAATAGTTACCACCGTGAACGTATAGGGCTTTTTCTGATAATGTTCTTCTCTGCAAGCTAAAGGCATAAAAGCAATTATACAAGCGACCCAAACCATACTGCCCTCACCGAGTGTCTGGATTGACCCAAGGGTCGAAGCTCTAAAGCAGCATTGCCCAATAGAAACTTCTGCGGTGGTAGAAATGCTCTGTACCTGCGCTGCCCAACATGGTAATCACCAGCCACATGTGGCTATTACACACTTAACACAGGGCCAGTGGACTGAGGGGACTGAAGTTTAATTCTCATTTTAATTCATTTAAATGTAAATAGCCACATGTGGCTAATGGCTGTCGTGCTGGACACTGCAGCTCTAGAAGAATGTCTGTATTGTATGTCTTTCCAACAATCTTTCATTAAAACTATTTCTTATAACTGACATATGATAAGTTACAGGGTTAAGAGAATATTTAGAGCAGAGAAAATTTACCTCTGAAAGCATTTCTGAGTCTGCTGCAAAATGGAAAAAATTAGGCAATAGAAGCCTCAAAGCTCTATGCCATTGGGCAGATATACTCTTCATGCAGAATGTTTTGAGATGTAAACACCCCCAGTGTATGTATTTTGGGTTAGAAATTATAATCTGTGTTCTGATGCCCTAATCTATTTGTACTTTATGACAACACATCATTTTAACAGCTTTTTTTTTTTTTTTTTTAAACCAACACTGCCAACCGCCTTTTCTATTCAACATCTGAGATGCTGAAACATTTTGGAGAAAAATCACAAAAGCGCACATATTGGCATTTCTTCATATGCCTGGTTTCTGATCTCAGTCGGGCCTTTGATGCTTTCTTGTGGTCCTTCTATAAGTGCCCTTTTCATCCCTGTATTCTTCCTATTCTTATCTCTGTTGGGGATGGGGCCTTTCCCAAAATAACACATTCGGGGGTGACAATGAGAGGTGATTAACCTGAGGACAGAGGCAGTGGCCTTTCTCTGGGGCATCCTTGCAGAAGGCTCCACCGTTGCCCTGCTGGGATAGGCATAAGCATGGGTTCCTCCAGCCTCAGACACAAGGGAAGAAATAGTTTCTCCAGTCTGCCCTAGAGGAAAGGCAGGACCCTGAAAGGTGGCAAAGAAGAAAGGGGGTGATCAGGGGAGAAAGAACTTCTGAGTTCCCATCTGAGGTGGCATCTGACTGGATTGGAAGGTGATCTATTGGGTAACAGATAAAAAATACATGGTCCCAGTCACTGGATTCTGATTGTATTGGGTTGGCCAAAAATTCATTCAGTCTTTATGAGCATAGACTACACACCTTCTAGATGATGTGGGACAAAACAGCAAAGTCCCATATGTTTTCCCAATCCACTCTCTCTCCTCTTCTTCCTCAGGACTATCTTTGCCCTTTCATGGTCTCCTCTCATACGCCCATCAGTAGGTAACATCTGGTACTTCACTGAGAAACTAGAAACCTTCAGATGGAATCTCCCTCAGTTTCCTGAATTCACTTTTCCAGTGCATTCCCATTAGTCCTTTCCTCTTTCCATTCTATCACAGTGAAGAAAAGTCCCTCACTCTTCTTTAAGATTAATTATTCTAGCTGTGCTCTGTATCTCTCTCGACATTTTTCCTAGGGATCTTCCTCCATGAATTACCCCACTTCTGGCCTATATCTTCAATCTTGTTCTTCCTTATATATTTTTCATTTATCATCTTTAGCATTAAACCATGCTCAAATCTCTCCTATATTAAAAAAATAAAGTTCCCTTGACCTCACAGGCCCCTTTAGCTACGACCTCTATCTCCTTCCTGCCCGCTAGTTCCAAGATCCTTCAAAGAATGCCTGCTTGCCCTCACGTCCCTTGTTCACTCCATTTATCCCTTGACTACTGCAGTCTGGCATCTGTTCCCACTACTTTACTGAAACTTCTGTTTTCAAGACAATCAATGACCAGTTGGTCACTGCATCTCACTATCCTGCTCATCTTAACACAGCTTCCTGAAGTGCATTTCTCTCTAGGATGCCCAAGCCAGAGACCTAGGAGCCATTCCTAACTCACTCTATCACCTCCTTTCTGGAAATTTGATGATCACCTCCCTAGCATGCAGTACTCTGAAATTTCTCACCATAGAGTTTGGGTGAGATTGACCCCATCCCATCTCCAGGGAAGGGCCTTGATTTCTTTAATCCAGTTGGCACATCCCGTCTTCCTGACTGCAGGGATGGGCTCAAAGATGTGTAAGTAACACAAGTCAGGACAATTGAGGGTCACTAAGGCTCAATTCCAAAACTCTTATTTGAGCCACCAGGGAATTAGACGTATTTCCTACCAGCCATGAGGTACAGAACTTCTGGACTTTCTGGCAGCCATCCTGTAAACATCCCCCCATCCCCCGCCCTCAAAAAAAGAGCATCTGAGAGTAGATTGAGCATTGAGGAAGGGAAATGGAGAAGGAAAAAAATAGGTCCTGGTCATGGACCTTGAGTGCTGGGTAAAGCCTTTCCTGAAGCTCCATTTCTATTCCCCAAATCCTCTATTCCCCCTGCCCCTCCCTTTTATTTGGTTTAAGCCATTTGGGGTTGAGTTTGTACTTCTATAATCAGAAAGAGTTATAATTGTCACAAGCATCTACATCTAAATCATTTCCATATATTATCCATGATATTTTACAAGTCTGTTTAAAATCCTTAACGAAAAATCCTTTAATAAGATTTAATGAGCAAGCTCAACTCAAACTCACTTGACCATGAGAAAATCGTTGAATTTCATAACAGGAATTTCTATGATAGGAAGCTTCATGGCTGTTTGATTCAGCTGCTCAACGATGTCACCAGGATCCAGGTTTTTCCTTTTTTGCTATGACATCTTCAGTGTTGGCTTCATCATTCAGTCTGGAAACAGGATGCGTATACTGATGACTCATCAGACATGACATCTTGAGGATGAAGACAAAATCATTCTATGGCTCTTTCTTACCAGTGAGGAAGCCTTTCTCTGAAGCCCTCCAGAAGGCTTCCCCTCCTATCTCCTGGGTTAGGGGTGGGTCACAGTCTGATTCCTGATGAGATACCCTGGAGCAGTGGGCTTCCCTTCAGGCTATGTACAAGGGAGTCCTGTCTGGGGGAAGAAAGAGGGGATTGGACACTCAGGAAGAAACCAGTGGGGTCCACAACGGTGACCAGCAAGGCGCTTCATGACCTGGCTCCTGGAAACTTCTCTGACCTCATTTTTTTTGCCACTCACCTCTTTATACTCAATTCTCCAGGTCTACTGACATGTTTTATTTTTCTGGATATGCTCTTGACTCCCCTGTACATCTAGAACCTGACTTTGGTCCACAAGGGACTCCAATGGCCATACCTCCTACTCATCTTTTAGGATTCTTCTTATTTGTTACCTTGAAATTTCTCCTGGGAGTTCTTCCCTATCTCCCAAGGCTGGCTTAGGGGCCACTCTTCCACACCTGGTGTCATTAAAGCATTTTTCATATTGTATGGTAATTACCTGTTTACATCTTTGTCTCCACAATGAGAATAGGACCTCACTGGGGGCAAGGATTCTGTCTTGGTCTCTGATATATTACACAATGACTGAGGCAATCAGTAGATGCTCAATAATTATTTTTTAATGAATTCCTAAATGCTATAGTTCTCTCCTCCAAGTTGTGAACCTGCCCAGATAGTCCTAGTAAGATAGGAAATTCCTCTGTTCCTTCATACTTCATATATTCCTCCTTTCAAGGACAACTCAGAGCAGTTTAAGAACCTGGCACAGGTTAAGCTCTAGAAAAATATTACTGTTTCTAACCTTCTTCTGTCACCTCAACATGCATCAATATTATTTATTTGACAAGGAATTTTTAAAATAAATTTAATTTTGGTATAATTTACACACAATAAAATGTACCTATTTTAAGTGTACAGTTCTATGTGTTTTGACAATACACTGTGTAACCACCACCATAATCAAGATATAGAACATTTCCATCACCTAGAAGTTCCCTCCTGACCCTTTGTAGTCAATCCTCTCTTCCCTGGTACCAGGAAACCATTGATCTGTGCTTGCTCATTCTAGAATTTCATATAAATAGAATCATTAAGAATGTGTCTTTTGTGAAGTGTCCATTCAAATCTTTTGCCTATTTTTTATGAGGTTGTTTGTCTTATTAGTGAGTTGTAAGAGTTGCTGATATGTCTGAGTATGAGTCCTTTGTCAGATATGTGCATTGTGAATATTTTCTCCCAGTCTATGGCATGCCCTTTCCTTTTCTTAACAGTATATATTTTTAAAAATTGAAGTATAGTTGCTTTACACTGCTGTGTCAGTTTCTGCTCTACAGCAAAGTGAATCAGCCGTACGTATACATATATCCCCTCTTTTTTTGGATTTCCTTCCAATTTAGGTCACCACAGAGCACCGAGTAGAGTTCCCTGTGCTATACAGCAGGTTCTCATTAGTTATCTATTTTATACATAGTAGTGTATATATGTCAATCCCAATCTCCCAATTCATCCTACCCTGCCCCTTCTCTCTCAGTATCCGTATGTTTGTTCTCTACGTCTGTGTCTCTATTTCTGCTTTGCAAATAAGATCATCTATACCATTTTTCTAGATTCCACATATATGTGTTAACATACGATATTTATTTTTCTCTTTCTGACTTACTTCACTCTGTATGACAGTCTCTAAGTCCACACTCTAACAGTGTCTTTTGAAGAGCAGACGTTTTTAACTTTTATGAAGTTCAATGTCTCAATTTTTTTTAATGGTTTATGTCTTTGTTCTGAGTTGTAAAGATTTTCTTCTGCATTTTCTTTTAGAAGTTAAATAGTTTTAGCTTCACATTTAGGTCTGTGATCCATTTTGAGTAATTTTTTTTGTAAGTGTGAGGTAAGTGTGAAGGTTTATGGATATTCAGTTATTCCAGCTCCATTTGTTGAGAAGACTCTTTTCCCCATTAAATTACCTCGTTGAAAATCAATTGATCATATAAGTGTGGATCTATTTCTGGACTCTCTGTTCTGTTCCAAGGATCTGTATGTCTCTTTTTACACCAATATTGCACTGTTGTGATGATTGCAGATTTATAGTAGGTCTTAAAATGAGGTGGTGTAAGTCCTACAACATAGTTCTGTTTTAAACTTCTTTTATTCTAGGTCTTTTGTGTTTTCATATAAGTTTTAGAATCAGCTTTATTTTAGAACCAATTTCTGTGAACAAGCCTGTTGGCATTTTGATTGAAGTTATGTTTGGGGAGAATTGACATCATAATAATACTGAGTCTTCCAATCCATGATCATGGTATAGCTTTCCATTCATTTAGGTCTTTTTAACTTTCTCTCAGCAATGTTTTGTAGTTTTACATGTACGGGTCTTATATGTAACGTATTTTCTTACATTTATGTTTAAGCATTTTATGTTTTTTGATGTTGTTGTAGGTGGTAGAGATACTACTGATTTTTATATATTCACCTTGTTTCCTTACTAAATCCACTTAATATTTCTGGTAGTTTTTTGGTAGAATCTTCAGGATTTTCCACATACAAAATCATGTTGTCTATGAATAAGAACAATTTTACTTCTTTCTTTCCAATCTGTATGCCTTTTATTTCTTTTTAGTGCTTTATTGCACTGACTAGGACCTCTGATACAATGTTAAGTAGGAGTGATCAGAGTGCATATTACTGTCTTGTTGCCTTGTTCCCAATTCTAGAGGGAAAGTGTTCAACCTTTTTACCATTGAGTAAGATGTTTATTGTAGGCTTTTGGTAGATGTCCTTTTTCAGGTTAAGGAAGTTCTTTCTATTTCTAGTGGCTAAAAGGTTTGTTTTTTTTTAAGGTGTTTTTTTTTTTGATGTGGACCATTTTTAAAGTCTTTATTGAATTTGTTACAATATTGCTTCTGGGTTTTTTTATGTTTTGGATTTTTTGGCCCCGAGGCATGTGGGATCTTAACTCCCCTACCAGGGATCGAACCTGGACCCCCTGCATTGGAAGGCAAAGTCTTAAACATTGGACTGCCAGAAAAGTCCCTTCTTTGTTTTGTTTTAATAATGGATGGGTGTTGAATTTTGTCAAATAGCTTTTCTGCATCTATTAAGAATCTCCTTTGATTAGCCCCATAGAGTGAGTTGCATTGACTGATGTTTGAATATTAAGCCAACCCAGCCCCCTGGGGTTTTACCCTATCTACCCACGTGTAGTTTGGTATTTACCAACAGACTAAGGGGACCCCGTGCAGATTTCTGGTGTATTTCATTGTGTTGCTCCTTTCTCTTCAGTACTTTGTCTCATAACTTGCAGCCACCTCAGCCTCACCAGACTCCAGCCCCTGTCTCTTCAGCTCACTAAGATTTCCAGGCTCTGCTTGGGTCTCCTCTCCTTGCATAGCTTCTGGAAAGTACCTCCAGGTACTTTCCAGAAAAAAGTCAGCCTATCACAGAGCTATCTCATTTGTTTCCCTTTTATAAGAGATCTCAGTTCTGCCCTGCCTCTTGCCCTGTGCTGACTTAATGCAGTTTATCCAGTTTTCTAGTTGTTCATGGTGGGAGAAAAGTCTAGTACCCGTTATCCTGCTGTGCCTGAATATTGAAGTTGGCCGTAAGGATTCTTGATCGTAGGTATCACACTTCTTCTTTTCTCTGATTCTCAATTATCTAGGGACTGCTTTGTCCTTGGTGAATGTTTCTTAAAGATCCATCTAATGGAGTAGTTCCTGACCTTCCTGGTCATTTTCTCTTGACATTTCACCAAGTTTAACTCTATGGCAGGTACTGATCAGTACTCAATTTGTCTTTTATCCTCACAGCAGACAATGATATAGATATTACATTTTACAAATAAGGAGGTGAAGATGTAAAATAATGGAGTGACTTGTCCAATATCAGAGTGATTGAATTAGAACTCATCTGTGATTTAAAAACCTAGGCTTTTAACTGTTCCAGTGGAAGCTCCCTTTGAGATTTTGATAAAAATCACTCACAGACTGCATGCTCAGAAACAAGATTATTGACATATACCAAAATATGTAAACAATTTTAGAGGTTCACAGGCCCCTAGAGCCCATCTACAGATAAGCCCGATCACAAATCCCAACAAGAGGACCCCTGGCTAATGTGGACATCCATGCCACTCAGTGTCATCTTAAACCCTTGGTGAACTTCTGAAGTTTCCTTCCTGCCTCCTAGTGGTTCTATACTACCTTTTAATGATTATACCTCATACCTTATGAGACCCCCATTCATTCCATTCCCCTTCTTGTAACACTGCCCTCAGCAGGATCTAAGGTGAGTCCACATGGGTATTTTCCTGCCTGGTACGACCAGTGTTTTTCTTGCCATGCCTTGTCTAACCACTACGTAACACTTAAGAAACCAATGCTAAGAAGGAAGCTATGTTTATACTAGTTTCACATTTCCCATAAACAATCATCAGAACTAATTCTATCATGACTCACTTCCAAGTTTGTCTTAAACAATCAGGGCCTGATCACTGAAATGCATGTTCTCTCAACAAAATCGAGCCCATGATATTGCCAGGCAATCCTGCTACATTCTTTAATCCTTTCACCTTCCTGTTCTACTGGGTGGTTATTTCACATTTTTTCCTTCTACTTCCAAGAACACCTTCCTACCCTCACTTCCAGCTGATGACCTTGCTTCCCTTTTTACAGTGAAAATTGCTTCTGATTGCATAAATGAATGTCCACAAACTCCCAGAGTCACATCTACTAAACTACTTGTGTCTGAACTCTGCTCTCACTCCCCTTTCTATGGATTTACTGTCCTTTTCCAAGGCCAATCTCTTCCTTTGGATCTCAGATCCCATTTTCCTTTCGCCTTCTCAAGAACATTGCTCCAATGTTTCTCTTTCTACTGCATCAATAATTTTTCCCTTTCTAATGAATCATTCCCATCAGCATACAAACATATCGTAATAGTTCTCATCTTAAAAAAAAAAAAGTCTTGTCATCCTTCCTTGAAGGAAGCTTCAGCTATTCCTCCATTTCCCCCCTATTTTGACTCCAAAACTTCAAGAGTTGATTTTACCCACTGTCATCAATTCGTCTCTCTCAATCTCTTTTAAACTCAAGTTTTTCTAAACCCGGTAGTTAATTTTAATTTCCTCATTCTACTCATTCTATTAGCAGTGTTCAAAAAAAAAAAAAAAAATCTCTCTCTCCTTCGCAAAGCACTGTACTCATCTGTTTTCATGGACCCCTCACTCTCCTGGTTTGCTTACCTTGCCAGTCACTCTTTCTCTGTCTCTCTCGCTGGCACTTCCTTCTTTTATTGACCTCTAAGAATTAGAATATCCTGAGTTGCGGTCTCTGAACTGTTTCTTCTCTTTCTGCCTTCACGTCCAAGTGCCCTAGCCCAGAGCTCTGGCTTTAACTACCATCTACCCCAGTGGTTCCCAGTGGGGGTGATTTTGCCTCCCAAGAGACATTTGGCAATGTCTGGAGACATTTTTGGTTGTCATAACTGGGAGCAGGTGCTACTGGCAGCTGGCGGGTAGAAGGCAGAGATGCTGCTGAACCTCCCAAAATGCACAGAACAACAAAACAAAAACGCTCTCCACAACTACAAAGCATCCAGACCAAGTGCTGAGGGTGAGAAACCCAGATCTACCCAGACCTCTTCTCTGAACCCTAGACTTGACTGTATGCTCAATTTCCTATTCATCATCTGCATTGGATGTTTAACAGATAACTCAAACTTAACATGTCTCAAACTGAAGTCTGGACTCCCTCTGCCTAGAAGACAGAACCTGACATAGGACTTGGGCTTTAGTGGGAGGCGCGATCCTTGGGCAGTGAGAGTAAGGGAAAAAGGAAGGATAAGGTGCAAATGCAATGTAGCGGGTTACCAAGCTGGCCACTGCTTCATGAGCCACAAAGAGATGCAGCCCTGTCACCAGACCATATGGTCACTTGTCCTTGAAAAGAATCAAGTGAGAGGGAATTTACCTCCAGGCTCCATCCTATCCCATCTCTCCTACTGGGCAACTCCCACTGGTCCATTGAGTTAATGCCTCCCTGTGGCTGTGTTGGTTACCTGGACCTTTTTGCCACCTTGAGGACTCCAGATTCCACACATTGCGGTGTGGTCCACCTCATTAGGCAGGATTCTGCTGCCTGCACAGAACTGGTTGATCCAGCAGCAGTTGAGGCAGGACAAGTGGCCAAAGGGCAAGAAGAATGGCAGGGCAGGGAGACTCTGAGGAAAGGCCCCCATGGCCCAACGCAGTAATAACTAAGACACACCAGGTCTCAGACTTCGCATAGCTCACACCCTGGTGGGACAGGTGCTGTCCAGTTCACCCCTCCAGGAAATGACATCACCATCCACCTGGTTACTAAAGCTACAGACCTAGGAGATGTTCTTCAAATGTTTCTTTCCTCCACATCCCAAATCCTGCCATCTCTGTTTTCAAAACGTAATCCTATTCCTACCACTATCTTCCTTGTTTAAGCCATCTTTGTTTGTACTACTTGATAAACTCCAACCTCGTGCCTTGTTTCTAGGAGCCAGAATAACCTTTAAAAATGGCAAATCAGGGGACTCCCTGGCGGTCCAGTGGTTAGGACTCTGTCCTTTCACTACATAGGGCCAGGTTCAATCCCTGGTCAGGGAACTAAGATCCCACAATCTGCGTGGTGTGGCCAAAAAAAAAAAAGAAAGAAAAAAAAAAGGCAAATCATATTATGTTACTGTACGGATCCAAGTCCTCCAATATCTTCCCATTGCAGTCAGAATAAAATGAAATATTCTTAAAGTAGCTTAAGAGGCCCTGCATGAGCTGGCCTCTGCCTACTTTTCTGACCTAGTTTTTCCAACACTCTTCCTTGGTCACTTCTTTCTAGCCTCTTTTGTTTCCCAAATATGCTGAGCTTGTCCTTGTCTTAGAACCTTTGCATTTGCTCTCATATCCGTCCTTCTGATCTTCCTGTTCCTTGGCCTCTTCTCTTCTTGAAGTTCTTTGTTCAAATGCTACCTTTGCAGAGAGACCTTTCCTATCCATGCAAACCTGTATTTGTCAGTCTCTATCCCCTTAAAAAAATTTTTTTTTACCTAAATTATAATGTATGGTTTATTATTTTTTTTAATTTATTTTATTGAAGTATAGTTGCTTTACAATGTTGTGTTAGTTTCTGGTGTACAGCAAAGTGATTCAGTTACATATACACACATATATAATATATATGATGTGTATATATTGTTTTTAATATTCTTTTCTATTATGGTTTATTACAGGATGTTGAATATAGTTCCCCATGCTACACAGTAGGACCCTGTTGTTTATCCATTCTGCATATAATAGTTTGCATCTGCTAATCCCAAACTCCCAATCCATCCCTCCCCCATACCCCCTCCCCCTTGGCAACCACAAGTCTGTTCTCTATGTCTGTGAGTCTGTTTCTGTTTCGTAGATAAGTTCTTTTGTGTAATACTTTAGATTCCACCTACAAGTGATATCATAAGATATTTGTCCTTCTCTTTCTGACTTACTTCACTTAGTATGGTAATCTCTAGGTCCATCCATGTTGCTGCAAATGGCATTATTTCATTTCTCTTTTACGGCTGAGTAGTATTCCATTGCATATATCCAGACAAAACTTCATTCGAAAAGGTACATGCACCCTATGTTCATAGCAGCACTATCCACAATAGCCAAGACATGGAAATAACCTAAGTGTCCATCGACAGATGAATGGATAAAGAAGATGTAGTACATATATACAATGGTTTATTTGTTAATTGTCTGTCTCTCCCACAAGAATGTGAGCTCCAAGGGGTCTGGGACCTCATGTCTTAGTTATTACTATGTCTCCAGTGCTAGAATTTGGCTGACGCATAGCTGGAGCTAAGCAAATTGTTGAATAAATAAATACCTTCAGACCCTTACCAATGGCGGGCTTGCATCAAGAATGATGAGTTCCTAGCTCAGCAAATTTCTTCCAATTCCATGGAGGTCCAGTCCGGCTCTAAAGACATCTTCCAGGGATGTTGAAAACCTCCTGATCTTATTGTGCCCCCTAATAACCCCCTGGGTTTAGGAACCTGAGATCTCATCCAGTCTGTAAATCTCTTCTAGTAAGGCAACCTCCCAATGCTGAATCAGGGCAAGTGCATCCACATGAGGCTGGGGAGATGACAGTCTCAGAAACCTTTAAAAGAAGGAGGGGGGCTACAGGCAGAGGGAGGTACAGGAGTAGAGTAGGAAGCCCCGTATCGCTAGGACAGGGTCTGAAAATGTTTATCAGATTTAGTAGTAGGGTGTTCTCATAGCGGCAGCAGCAGTAGCAAAAAAAACAAGGGACTGGACAGTATTGCAATGCAGAGCTTCATGGTTTTTTGTTTTTTGGTTTTTTCCTTTTTCTTTCCAATAAGGCAGTAGGGTGGAAAGGAAAGGAACCGCGGAGTCAGTGGGATACAGGAATATGTGTTTGGAAGGTGGGGAAAGGGCAGCGCTTAATATGGGAAGGAGGAGTTTAAGAGAACTCATTGCTTGTAAAAGAAAAGCTGGGCTATGGCTCCGGAGGAGTGGAGGGAACAAATACCTATTTTTTCTGAAAGGAATGCTGGAGTCGGTCGGTATCTGGAGGAGGGACTTAACTAGTTCGGTACCCAGGATTGCTGCACTGCCTGCGTGCAGGGCCCGCCGAGGCCCTTGCTTCTCACTAGCCACAACAGAGTGGGGAGGATGCAACCTTTCGCTTTGATTAAAGAGGTGGGTGGTGTCGGCGGGAGGCTTCGCGGTTGCGGTGGTGCTAAGGGGTGGTCCCAAGGCAGCCGGGGAGCCAATGGGCGGCGACTCCGGGCTCCTGCAGCCTCCTTGGAGACTCGGCCGCAGTTGAAGTACCGGAGCTGCTGGCTGCCTTCTCTCGCGCTGCAGGCGCCAAGGCGCAGCGCCTCTAGGGGCGCAGCTGGAACCGCACTCCGAGGGCACCCCGCACGTCCCCGGCTCCTGCCGCCCTGCGCCTCTGTGCGGACCCTGTCCCCGAGAAGTTGCCAGCCTTGCAAGGGGCCTTGGGAAGGCCCTAGGCCGGAAAAAGAGGCTTCGGGAAGAGGGACGTGGGTGGGAGGTGGGCAGGCGACTTGCTTCTCAGATTCGTTCCAATTAGCACCAAGTTGGCAGACAAGCGCATAAACCCACGAAGCCTTTGGTTTCCCACAAGTCACATTCTCAGTATTTCAAAATAGTCTGATCGCAAGAAAACTTCAACTCCCGTCGTAGGTCAAAGAGGGACACACTCTTAGCACCACTGCCTCGCAGCAGCGCGACGGAGAACAAACCCGGGTGATCCCCAACTGCAGAGCCCGACCCGAAGTCCGCATCTCTCCGAGGCCGGCGGGGACAAGCTGGGTCTGCCCTGCAGGGCCCCCTGCGGGAGCGGCCGGACAGCGCGCAGAGAAGCGGATTATTGTGGGGCTGCACAAACGCCAGACCATCAGAGTAGTTGTGCCAGGAACACCACCGCCTGCATTGCGTCGGACCTGACCGTTTCCGATGTGAAATTCCCGGAAAGGTCGCGGCCGAGGACCGTGCGTGTGCGGGGCTGTGGACCATAGGGAAGGAGAACTGGCGGTCGGCTTTTCTGGCAGGAGAAGGAAAGAGCTGTGTTGGCAAGGGTGGGAACTGAATGACAGCCCCCCTCTGCCAAGCCACCCCCTCCTATTTTCCATCTACCTCCTCGCTCCCGCCCTCCCCCGCCCTCCCCAACCCACGCCCGGGTGGGCCAATCGCTGCTCCGCATTCCGGGCTCTTTCTCAGGTTTCTGCTGATCTTGCAGCGCCCAGAAATGGACCGAGCGGACCCGGGCCGCACGCACCCTGCCCCACTCGGAGCTCCGAACGGCTCCCGGCGCGCCGCGTAGCCTCGCCGAGGTCCGCGCGGGGTGCGGGAAGCGGAGGGGACCTGCGAGCCACGTAGATCCAGGCCCTTGCTCGCTCGCCTCCTTCGGGATCGAATCAAGGGCTCCCACGGTGTTGGGAGGGGGCGAGAGCGCTCCGCATCGTCATTTGCTTCAGAGCTCGGGAGAGGGTGGCATTTTGCTTTTCCGCCCCCCGCAGCCGCCGGAATTCCCCGCACCCGAGAGAGCGAGAGAGAGCGGCGTCTCCAGGTTGCCGGCCACGGGCGAGCATGGGGGTCGGGAATGGACATTTCCGCCGTAGCTGCCCAGTAAGGCGACTGGCCAACTGAAGGAAAGCAGGACGAGGTGCGAGGGCGGCGCGTTGGCCCCGGCGCCCCTCGGATGCTGTGGCGGCCGCGGCTGGCGCCCGGGTACCGCAAAGGCGACCTGCCGCATTCCCGCTCGGGCTCTCCGCCGACTCAGCACCGCCCCTGCGCCAAGCCGGCCGGCCAGGTAGGGGGTTCCCCAGTCCGGGGCTGCAGAAGTGGGGCTTGGGGCGACGGGTGAGGGGAGCCGGGGGCGCGGGGATGCTGCCTGGACCTGGAGCTCCGCCAGCGTCTCTGGGCGCTTTTCCGATCTCTAGTTTAACGAAGTTGTAAACAGATCGGCTGTTGGGCATTGGGGAAAGTGGGATGGAGGAGCCCCAAACTTGGATTTCGTGTGTCTGTCTGCGTGTCTGTGATAACCCTAGCAAAAGTCTCGTGCTTTCTAAAAAAACTAGAGGTCTGTGCCCTTCCGTGTCTGTGGGTCCGTCCCATGTGAACGCTTCTGATCTTCTGCCCCCGTATCACTTTCTATTTCTCTGCAGCGTCCATCGATTGCCCCGGTGGGAGCTTAGAAGGCGGCGGGCGAAGAAGGCTAGGAGGGGGGAGGGCCGAGGAGAAGCAGAGGGGGTGGCAGGCGAGGGGATCTGCTGAGCTGGCTCTGCCCCGGGTCCTAGGAGGGCTCGCGGAGGGGGAAGGGAGGCCAGGGCGACCCCGAAGCGGTGACCCGGTCCGCTAGAACGGCGCTGCGTTAAGGCACCTCGGAGCAGGAAGAAACACCAACCCTCCTCCCATCGCCACCCCCAATCCCCCTCCCCCCACTCCCCAACCCGCCCCGGCGAAAAGCTGCACCCGGGGCGGCAGGCGAGGGAGACTCCAAACTGAGAAACAGGCGAGGTGGAGAAGACGGTCTCCAAGTGGCAGATCCCTCCACCTGCTGGCTCGGAAGCCCCGCCCCCTTAGCGCAGGGGAGCCGCGCACGCAGGTGGGGGGGGCGCGCGGGTCCCCCCCCACCCAGCCTCCCTCGCCCCTCCCCGCCCCGGGCCCGCCCCCGGTCTCCCGCCGCCGCGCCCTGCCTCCACCATGACGGTGATGTCGGGAGAGAACGTGGACGAGGCTTCGGCCGCCCCGGGCCACCCCCAGGACGGCAGCTACCCGCGGCCGGCCGAGCACGACGACCACGAGTGCTGCGAGCGCGTGGTCATCAACATCTCCGGGCTGCGCTTCGAGACGCAGCTCAAGACGCTGGCGCAGTTCCCCAACACGCTGCTGGGCAACCCTAAGAAACGCATGCGCTACTTCGACCCGCTGAGGAACGAGTACTTCTTCGACCGCAACCGGCCCAGCTTCGACGCCATCCTCTACTACTACCAGTCGGGGGGCCGGCTGCGGAGGCCGGTCAACGTGCCGCTGGACATGTTCTCCGAAGAGATCAAGTTTTACGAGCTGGGCGAGGAGGCCATGGAGAAGTTCCGGGAGGACGAGGGCTTCATCAAGGAGGAGGAGCGCCCCCTGCCCGAGAAGGAGTTCCAGCGCCAGGTGTGGCTGCTCTTCGAGTACCCCGAGAGCTCGGGGCCCGCCCGGGTCATCGCCATCGTCTCCGTCATGGTCATCCTCATCTCCATCGTCATCTTTTGCCTGGAGACGCTGCCCGAGTTGAAGGATGACAAGGACTTCACGGGCACCGTCCACCGCCTCGACAACACCACGGTGGTCTACAACGTCAACATCTTCACGGACCCCTTCTTCATCGTGGAAACCCTGTGCATCATCTGGTTCTCCTTCGAGCTGGTGGTGCGCTTCTTCGCCTGCCCCAGCAAGGCGGACTTCTTCCGCAACATCATGAACTTCATCGACATCGTGGCCATCATCCCCTACTTCATCACCCTGGGCACCGAGATAGCTGAGCAAGAGGGGAACCAGAAGGGCGAGCAGGCCACCTCGCTGGCCATCCTCAGGGTCATCCGGTTGGTAAGGGTTTTTAGAATCTTCAAACTCTCCCGCCACTCTAAGGGCCTCCAGATCCTGGGCCAGACCCTCAAAGCCAGTATGAGAGAGCTGGGGCTGCTCATCTTTTTCCTGTTCATCGGGGTCATACTGTTCTCTAGCGCAGTGTACTTTGCCGAGGCGGAAGAAGCTGAGTCGCACTTTTCCAGTATCCCCGATGCTTTCTGGTGGGCGGTGGTGTCCATGACCACCGTAGGATACGGTGACATGTACCCTGTGACAATTGGAGGCAAGATCGTGGGCTCCTTGTGTGCCATCGCCGGTGTGCTGACAATTGCCCTGCCCGTACCTGTCATTGTGTCCAATTTCAACTATTTCTACCACCGAGAAACTGAGGGGGAAGAGCAGGCTCAGTGGCTCCACGTTAGTGCCCCTAACTTAGCCTCTGACAGTGACCTCAGTCGGCGCGGCTCCTCCACTCTCAGCAAATCTGAGTACATGGAGATCGAAGAGGATATGAATAATAGCATAGCCCACTTTAGACAGGCCAATGTCAGAACTGGCAATTGCACCGCAGCTAACCAAAACTGCGTTAATAAGAGCAAGCTACTGACTGACGTTTAAACAGCCAAGCAAAGCAACTAAAAAGCCCCCCACTTAGCAGCTTGAAAGACTTAAAAGACCAAACCAAACCAAACCCCCAGTGACCCAGGTCACTCCTTGTAGATACTCTACTAAATAGTCTTTGAATGCTCTATTGAACTGTCGATGCATTGTTGCATTGTCAGTGCTGGGGGGTGGCAAACCCGAAGCTTTCAAGAGCCATGAAAAAGAGAAACTATTTTCATTTTATTAAAAAATGGGAAAAGAAAGTGTATTTTCTAAAACCGGTTTAAAATCACTCAATCCGTGAACTTGTCTAGGTAAAATGAGGTTCATATGCTTCCCCGTTTTTAATCCTTGGTGGCTTCTTTAAATTTTTTTTTTTCTTTCTTTTAGCTAAGAATCAGATGATCACTTAGAAATATAAAATTAAAATTTGCATGGGACTCCAATATGAAATCTTGGCAAACTGCACAGCACATTTTAAGACGGTGCATCAGATGTATTATGTATAACATGATACACCAGCCGAAACGGGCAACGAACAGATGTTTTTATTTTGATCAACCGAACTGCATAATTCCAAGGTGAAAAAAAAATTACTTAAGACTGGTTCACCAAGCACCTTAGAAATCTGATACTGGTCCTGGTCTGTAGGGATTTTTCCCTCTGCCCCATTTCCTTCTGATTCAAACTCTTCTCTAAGAAAAAATGATAACTGAATGCAATTCATTGATCCATCTGCAGTGCTGCTAAGATTCTCAATTGCAGATGCGCCCAATGGGTCTTTTCTCACCAGTCCTGCACCCTGAACCCCGGCCTCCAGAACTGGATGTAAAACCTTAGCCTCCTTATTGCAACAGAGCACAAATGAAACTAAGTGTAAGCATGTTTGAATCTGATCATAATTTCTTTTACAATCGCATGCCGAGAACGTTAACTCAGACAATAGAGGATAAGCTTACTTTGGAATCGATTCTTCTAAAAATAGATCCTTCTTCATTTGCATTCACCAAAAGTGCACTCCTTCATTTATGAACTATTTTTATTAGTAAATAAAGTACTGTATTTAAGTACCTATGTTAGTCAGCTGGGAACAGTAACTTTTTGGAGCTCAAAGCATGTTCTCTTATTCAGCATTATGGCCGATTTGATTAAGGTGTACCTTGAATTAATTAGTGCATGATTAATTTAATGTAAAAACATTAAAAAAAATAATAAAAATTATAAGTTTGTGGGATGAAGGGCCCAAAGGAAACAATGGGGGGGGTGGGGTGGGGGGCACTCAGTCAATTTTCCTGCCTTTGCTCAGGGAAGTGTCAGGTTTCTGTGCAGATGTGGGCAGAGAGAGAACCAACATGCCCATCCCTTAAAGGGAAGCTCTGTGGAAAACTTAAGTTATCAAGGTATATATAGCAACACCTAAGAACAAGTATTCTTTCTAGCTGAAGAGAAACTCAAGCAAAACAAACAAACAAACAAACAAAGGTGCAATACTGCATGTTTTTTGGTGCATTCTTAAGATGTAAATGAAAACGTTTCTCCATCGTATGCGCCCAAAGTAGAGCTGATTTCTTTTTGCAGTCATGATTTGAAGTCTGCAGAGGCTTCGGCCCTCCCCCTGAGGCTCCCTGAAGAAACGCAACCAATTGATTTAATAGTTGCTTAGTGCCTTTATCCTGTACCCACAGCGAACTGCAGAAAGTGCCTCCATTAACACAGCTGAGAAGCTATGTAACACAAGGGAGGAAGGCTGGGGCACAGATATCTCGCTTTCCCTTTTTCCACCCTCGCTCTCTCACTTCGCACTGCGGGGACACCGCGCCATCCTGCGCCCCAGACAGGAGAGACCCGGGAGGGGTCTCTCTGGCCATCTGCTGGACTCGGTCCCTTTGGCAGCCAGACGTGGGATGGAAACTGGGGCCCGAGACCCATCTTTGAACTTGACACGAACCTCGAACTTGTTTTTTCCTCTTCTCTACCAGAAGCCAATATAAAACTCTTGGGGAATTTGTTTCCCATCAGGGGTCACTCTGGACAAGCAAGGCTTCCTCGGGTCCAGCCTCGCGGTCCTGGCGTATTTCCATCCTCCTCCTCTGCCTGCAGAAGCATGTTGCCACTCTGACCGTCTGATCTTTGCAGGCATCACTGTGGATGTGGGAACAGTCAGTTCAGAGTAAGCTCTCCTAGGCCTTCCCTCCTGGCCCACCCCCACTTCAGCTAGTTCCTAGGATGCTCCTATGAGATTCCCATCCTGGCAGTCACCTCGCGGGCTGAACATCTAACTTCTGTCGCCCCTGGCACCCAGTCCAGAGAATGGCGGGGACCCTGTGCTTACCAGAAAGAGAGCCACATCTCCTGGGCCTCTGGAGGCCAGCAGCCGTCCACCGACGGGGAGGCACTCATAGCTCTTTGAAGGACCCAAGGTGGGGATCCTCAATTCTGCACTTAGCATGTGGCTGCCTGCTGCTCAACGCCTTTCATTCCTGCGCTGCTGCTTCTGGAAATCTTCCCTGTGGCTCCGCCCCACCTCCCATCCTAGCCTAGAACGAGCAGCGAGGCAGTAAACCAAGAAACTAGAGTTACACCCAGGCTGGCTGACACCTTTGAAAGAAAGAACGTGGAAGTTTTATTTTCCTGCGCGGCTTCTGTGAATCTGTAAGACAGACGTGACACACACCAAGGAAGACAGGGGCCAAGGGCCGTACGGTGTCCGCACAGGGCATTCAGTCCTCCCTGTGATGTTTCCTTGAACCTTGACTCATCCTGGCTTTTCCTCTCCTACCTGCTTCTTAGTCTCCAGTTGGGAAAGAAAACGCCAACCTCGCCCACATCTCTGGGGATTATCTTGATCTTTTACTTAGACTTTGAGGTCTAGGACACCCCGAACTTGAAACGCTACACTCTGTCAACAGCAATAATCTGCTCGGTACTGTGGGATGGATGGGTCAGAGGATGAGAAAACAGGACCAGAACTGAAAAGACTCACTTTGGCTACCGGGTACACCTGTCACAGCCATACGTGGCACCGGGTGGAAACTTGTGCATGTGTTGTCACAGGGAACAGTGCTGCATGCAGGGAACCTGTCTGCCTGGGACGGGAGGAGCTTCTGTTATGGATTTGGGTGGTCTGGGGGAAATGGAGGTCACTTATTCATCTGTAGCTCGTCAAAACCCAGTGAGTTAGAGGGGAAGACGGGAATTATCTGTGTAGCATAGGCATGCAGAGTTTGCCAAAGCTCTTTCCCCTTGCACAGGACTGAGCTGAAATGTTTTTGTGGACCTGAAGGTGCACTTAACAAAACTACCTATTGCGGAATGACTATCTTTTTGGTTTATTTCCTTGTATTTATCTTATCGGGCTTTTTACCTTCCCGTCCCCTTCCTAGGTCTTGAGCTTTCACGGCTCTTGTCTTGAATACTGATTTTCTCCCGAAGGAGAAGACTTCTGACGTGCTGATAGCCATAGCTCAGCTCTTCTGGTGAATTGAGGCCCTAGTTCCATAGGGTGGCAGTGGAGGGGCTGGGTCACCCCGGGGCTGTTAGCCATCCCAGAATCTCTGAAGTGGTTAACTCAGCTCCAGTGATCTGAATTAGAGAGACCAAAGACATTCATTTCTTCTGTCCTCAGATTCAAAGAAGACAGATCGTAGCCAAGAAAGGCGTTTGTTTTTGCATCTCCTCTTCCCCATCTGTGCCCGGTCCTCTCTCACTACCCCCTTGAGAATTGAGTTCTAATTATCAGTTAAAACAGTTCATCGGGAGCATGCTAGCGAGTTAGCCTAGCAAAATCAAATAAACCGATAGCAGAGTCTTCTCCTGGAATATGGCTGATGCACAGCAGTCATTTCTCTAAAATGAAATTGTGCGGTTGGCTCAGATTCCCCTATGGAGGCTGGACTCACTTGAGAATAAAGAAAAGAGAATACATGTAAATGGTGAGTGAGGAATAGATTTCTTGAAGTAGAAATTTGGTTTAGTCCCTCAAGGGGCTTCTTCATGTTGTGCACAGTTACAGATTTTTCAAAGGAGTTAACCCGAAGAGCCAGTAGGAATAGATTCCTAACCCTCCCATTTAATATAGGAGGCCTCAAAACACATGCTTTTTAAAAATCGAGTTCCTTGTTTGGTAGATGAGGTTGAACAAAATGAGAAAGAGAAGAATCCCCAACTTTTTCCCCAGGAACGGCTCACTCCTGGCAGTGGGGAGAATTGGTGAGGGATAACCATCCAGAGTACAAACTTGTTAGGACATCAACTGCTAAATAGCCATTTTATCTTCCTGCTTTTTTCAAGAAAGGATGAAGTCTTTTGATGTTTATGTTCATTTTCAGAAGACACACACAAATTTTTAAACCCGACACAACCCAAGTTAATCACCATCTCAGGAGGTGGCCTCTGGTCCACCATGCGGTGTATTAGTGCTCGTATTTATACATGGAATTTCAGGGTATACACGACCATGTCCAGCATGACTCAGGTAAACCTTAGAAGAATGTACGTTACTTGTCATTTTTGTAAAGACACGAACAGCAGCTGAGTTGTTAACAACTGTTCCATTACCTTGGGTCACCGTGCGAACTCATTCAGCGCATAGATGTAAAGTTTGGAAGTCAGGGGATCAAATGCCAGTCTCTTTGCTCAGGCAAAATGACCCTGGGCTTTCTTGGGAAGCCCAGGCATATGTGAAGGGGAGGCCCTGCTGCCCTCAAGACTCTTAGCTTTAAGGAGATTTGCCCGAGTTGCAGTGATTTTCATTTAGGGACTGAGTAGGAGTTAATTTTTTATGACATGAGACTTCAAGGAGGAGAGAAAGGTTTTGTTCCACAATCAGAGAAGGAGAAATAGTGTAAGGAAAGAAAGGAAAATGAAACACCAAATCCCTTGTGAGGTATTCCAGGTCAAAGCTGTCTCCTTTCCAACACCTACAGACATATCTTTCTTCTCTTTCCTGCACTGTTTAGGAACCATTTTTTCAGTAGCTGTAGGTAGAAAGCATGGGCTCTGTATGACATACCTCTAATCTTACAGATAAAGTCTTACCAAGGTTAAAAATCCCAATGGAATAGTCTTAATTTGAAGTGCACCATCAGGACAACAAACCATTTAAGCTGAAAAAGCACTATTTCATTTCTTGAGTTTGCCAGTTGCTGACACCTTGAGTTAAGGACGTGTCTCATTTTCACCTACTGTGCATTTCCCCTGCCCTAACCGTTTCGTAGGTGGGGTAGAGGACACTGAATGTTACGAATTGAGAACCTAATTGAAGCGCATAGTTTCCATCTATGCAATTTTACTTGCTTCTGTCACTTTATGATCTGTTCATATTTGGCATCGATTAAAGATAATTTTTAAGGATCTTATCAAGGAATGTCTTGACTGGTTCTTTGTTTCTTGTGTAACTGGTCTTTTGGGAGCCCTTTCTTGTGAGGGTCTCTTTAAATAACACGGTGAATCCAAGATACAATTGAAGCAACCTCATTTTCTTTGAAACTCATGGACTGTTTCTTCTGTACAAGGAAATACACTGAGGTTGAATTTTGACAATAAATTCTCCGTTGGGGCAGGTAGGATCCCAAGGAGAGGCTGTTGGAATTTGGCCTGTGCAAACAGTGGGGATCAAGTTTGAAAAGAAAAAAAAAAGAAATGAGGCCCAAGGGACTAAAGCGATTGATTATATTTGCTTAAATTGTTTTTGATGTGAAACTGTATTCTTCATCCACAGCCCAAGCTTTTCAGGAAGGACAGTGGTGTGTGTGTGTGTGTGTGTGTGTGTGTGTAATAGTGCCGTGGTCTGACATCCAATACCTTGATAGTTACACTGTGGTGTTAGTGATTTTGATGTGGAAAAACAAAGTGATTCCTAGATGTTCTTTACGTATACTTTTCTCCATTAACATTTCTTTCTTCCTGTTTTTAAAAATTACTCACTGGTACATTTTCTTTTGATTCTTCCTGAGATTTAGAGGTTTTCTTTTCTTCCTTGTGAATATCACATTTTATACTAGCTCTTTGCTGTCACAGGAAACAGGGTTCCATGCTTTATGACAGGTGTCTGTTATATGCCAAATGCCTTGGGTGGCTGGTGCATCGTCTTAGAATTGTATAGCATTGTGATAGTTTCAAATTGTAAGATTTGGAGATGAATCTTGCTTTTGCTGTAGAAGTGGCTACTGAAAGTAGACCATGGGGCTGGGCAGGTTGCCCATCATTTTTCCGTTGTGGTTGGAAAACAGGCAAGGCTGAGCTCTGACAGAGAAGGGTAAGAAAGAGCTAGAACTACATCAATCATAGTGCGTAAACTAGCATTCACAGCCCTGAGTATGTTTCTCAGAGTTCAGCCTTGGAACGGTCTTCTTGAAATAGAGGCAGACAGATCCATGTAGCTGCAGGGGGAGGGCTGTCACTGGAATTTATTGTTTACAGAGCTTCAAAATGAAGTCAGGTCAGTTTTAAGGGAGGCCAACCAGAGGAGTCAAGAGCAGAGGGCTGATGCGACGTGAGCCCAGACACACTGGGGAGGGAAGCTGGCTGATGCTTCCTGCCTTCCGTCTAGACTTGTAGAGCTCCTCCAGGCCTGAGTGTTGGGGGAAGGCGAGCCCCGAGGCTGGACGGAGTGTGTCCCATTGCGAAGTCCTGTGCAGATAAGACAGCGTGGTCATGACGCAGGACTGGAAAGCAGTCCTTGGAACCAGCGTAAACAAGGATAATTGGGAAAAAAACCCAGATAACTGAAAAATTCTATTTAATTAATTGAATCCAATATGCCATTGATTTTTAAGATGGTTGGCATATTTGAAAGAAAGAGAGAACATTGACAATATGACCTGCCATTGCATTGATTCATCTCAATTTTATTTATTTATTTATTTTTAATAAATTTATTTATTTTATTTATTTATTTTTGGCTGCGTTGGGTCTTTGCTGCTGCGCGCGGGCTTTCTCTAGTTGCGGCGAGCGGGGGCTGCTCTTCCTTGCGGTGCGCGGGCTTTTCATTGCGGTGGCTTCTCTTGTTGCGGAGCACAGGCGCTAGGTGCGTGAGCTTCAGTAGTTGTGGCACGCGGGCTCAGTAGTTGTGGCTCGCGGGCTCTAGAGCGCAGGCTCAGTAGCTGTGGCTCATGGGCTTAGCTGCTCCGCGGCATGTGGGATCTTCCCGGACCAGGGCTCGAACCCGTGTCGCCTGCATTGGCAGGCGGATTCTTAACCACTGCACCACCAGGGAAGTCCCCATCCCAATTTTAGAAATGAAAAAAATGTACACGAAACAAAAGGAGTCAATATCAAATCACCATGTTATACACTTGAAACTAATATAGTATTGTAAGTCAACTGTTTCTCAATCAATTTGAAACAAGAAAGGAATCTTCGAATTGATGAAGTATAAGGATTCTACTATATGTCCTTCCCTTGTTTCCTGGTGTGATAATAGGCTTGGATTCTAAACCTATTAAATATGGGAGTTTCCTGAGCCCTGGCTAGAACCTTTAGGGCTTCTTTGAATTATCTTTTTATGCAACGATGTTTTTGCTCAGTTCTGCCCTTACCTTAGGCTTTGTGCTGATACATCGCGGCGTTCCCTGTCCTCATGCTGTTTGGCATCCAGACACCATTTACCCAGCGAGGTCCTTCGATCTCATTATGTCTGGAAGGAGGTTTGTTCTTGCTCCACCTTCCCTTACCCCTTAATAGCAGTCCCTCTATTATGAGCCCTGCAGAGCCTTCAACAGCCCTTGGCATCCATCAAGTTAAAGGCAATCTGACACTCTCATCCCCAGTAAGCAGCTCCTAACAATCTCTTCTATATTAACCACACTGCTTTACTCTACTTAGTGAATTAGGTAGGGCTGATATTGCTATGCGTGTTTCACAGGGAAGGGACCTGCCCATGGTCTCTGGGTGGAGGGAACTGGCCTAGGTTTATTCATGATCCCCTGGCCAGTGTCTGACGTGTGGTAGGGAATCTGAATGGTTATTCGCTGGGGGAAAGCTGGAATGTGGAATGTCACACGGTAGGGAAAGACCAGTGAACCGTGCATAGGGCCACAGGCTCTCTGAGTCTTTAAATTGCTTGTATCTAAAATGGAAATATAATACCACATAGGGTTGCATGGATTAAATGAGATAATAGGTTAACACGTTTGGTAAATTTGAACGTGTTCTATAAATGTGAGAAATTAATAGATATGTTATTACATATAATGATGAGAGGAGAAACAGGGGGAGGAAATGCGTTTTAAAGGAAGACTCCAGGGAATCAGATGCTCAATTCAAAGATGAACTGTACAGTGGTGGAATTTGAAGACTTGGAAAGAGATGCTTTTGGTAGGAATCTTCAGTACATCCTGTGTGCAACACCAGGCAGGCAGCAGCCTCATGGAATGCTAAGCCCCTATTTCTAGTTTTGTTTCCCTCTTGCCTGCAACTTAATACTATTTTACCTCTTCAGACTCTAAATATCAAGAGTAAACTGCCTTGCAATAAGCTGAGGGACCAGAAGTCATCTTTAATAATTTACATCTCTCCTCTTTGCCTCATTTCCCCCTTGTGAAATATATTGTGCCATTTGATATTTTTTTCTTTCCACCTGTGAATAGTGAGAAATAAAGCAAGATGTTGTTTGCAAAGTTTTCTCATATGCTTGTCTGAGACACATCATATAAATATAAAACCTATTCTTAGCTTCCCTTGCTAGAAATAAAATAACCCTCACAAGCATATATGAGTCTATACAGCCTTTTCTGGACTAGCACCTACTACAAAGATGCTTATGAAAATTTATAAGTTATAGTATCTCTACAGTGGTCCAGCCCTTCCTTCATAAAACTGATTGCATACAGGAACTGTGATTTAAATAGCAGTAAGACTTTATCTGGTTTTCTTAAGGAATTTCATAGTCATTAGGTAAGGAGTTGAGTATCTTCGGTTCGTGAAACATTTTTCTAGAGAGTGACATTAAGGGGTTGGATTGAGTTCTCTAACCTCTTACTGTTTTTTAAAAATATATTTGACGTGGCCTGTTCACGTTTGCCTGTTTGCTGTAACAGCACGTTCTTGTTTGAAGTGCTGAGCATTAAATGCATTTTAGGAACATTTCTAGAGAAACTACTTCCACTTGACATGTATTTTTTTCAGAATTGAAATCAGAGGATGATGAGTGAGTAGGTGCTTAAACTTAGGATAATTTAAGTTTTGAGCACAGGGCCAAATCCAACTTCTATTAAAAATACCTATTCTTCAACTCTTAAGTTAAGGGTGTTTAGAAATCTAAGATACTTTAATTATCTCTACAGTGATTTTTTTTTTTTTTTTGCATTCCATACAATATCATTATTTCACTGTCTCAGAAAAGGAGTAATTTTGTTTTAAGTGAATTTCCAAGAGAATCTCTCTGGGACTAAGATCGACCCTACCAAGTAATCTTCATTAACAAGCAAAACATTTTTTTTATCTTAGAGAACTTCGTATGTTCTCTAAGTCCTAGAAGAGGGGACACCCAACTCAGTTTTTGAAAGATCACAGGAGATCGGCTTATTGTTAAAAGACGTTTCTAGGTAAGATGGAAGGGCTTTCTTTTAAGTTCCTGGAGGATGAAGATCACATTTGTTGGTATTTTAAAAATAATGCTTATCTTTAATGGATAAAGATGAGTACTCTAAACAACACTTAATCACAATGTTGGAAATTCAAAAAACTGAATAATGTAACTTTATAACATACCTGATGATTAGGGTGTGGGAAGAAAAATGTTTGTCAACTGCAAGAATTTGGTGCATCAGAGCAGTGTTTCAAGGCAGTGATGCCATTGGATGGGCGAAAGGAGGTTATTTAGCATGAAGAAGTCAACTACTTGACTTTAATATCATTCTCAAGGGTTTGCAGTGAAGAGCATGATGGGTAAAATGAGAACAATGTCGTTTCAGGTTCCTGAAGGCGGGAAGTTTGGCTTAGGGTAAGTTTCAGGTCTGTAGTTTTAAGATGGACGATCAGCAGATGGGCTGACATTGAGGAGATCAGAGACCTTGGCTCATCTATTATAGAATAAGCAGTGTCTTAGTCACTCATTAATTACCTGTGGTTGTTATGGTGACTGAAATAAGGGCACATCAGTTAATGCAATGGACTATTATGCTGTTTTAAAAAAGCCACATAAATCATCTCATAGGTCAACTTAATGAGCTCAGCATTCAGCCAAGTTGTGATGGAAATGGTATTGGACTCTGCACTAAATTATCCAGGAAGTTTGCTGGTGTTCGGTAAGGTAGACTCTTTGTTATCACAGTTTATTTAGACAGAGTGTTACGGAGAGGACGAGGAATTCATTAGATGACTTTAGGGTAGGATCTTGAGAATTCTCAGAACTCTATAGTTAAACAACAACATTTCTGTAAGTTCCAAACCTACATACCGAACTAAAGGGAAAATGATTCAAGATGATTTTGATTTTGATTTTTTTAAAGATTTATTTATCATTTTATTTATTTTATTTTATTTATTTTTGGCTGTGTCGGGTCTTAGTTGCGGCACGCAGGATCTTTCATTGTGGTGCGCGGGCTTCTCTCTAGTTGTGGCGTGTAGGTTCCAGAGCATGTGGGCTCTGTAGTTTGTGGCACGCAGGCTCTCTAGTTGAGGCATGTGAGCTCAGTAGCCGTGGCTCACAGGCTTAGTTGCCCCATGGCATGTGGGATCTTAGTTCCCTGACCAGAGATCAAGCCTTCGTCCCCTTCATTGTAAGGCAGATTCTTTACCACTGGACCACCAGGGAAGTCCCTCAAGATGATTTTTAAAAGACAAAGTCTTGTAAAGTGAATAACAGTAACCACGTTCCATTTAAATGTGTTTCCTTTACACCTGATGATTTTATATTAGGTGTAATTTCCATCATTCACATATATTATACAATTACTCTGTGAATGGAGATTCTGAACTTCTCATCCTGTTACAGAAATTCCTGAACTCCCCAGCTGGGCTGACATTTAACCCTCATTGTGTTGGATTCAGTTCCCCAGTTCAGTAAACGTAGCAGTGAGATTCTCAACAAAAACTGTTTGTTTTTGGTGTTCTCTCCTTCGGGGACGAATCTCTATTGTGGTTTCCTTTGGAATGGATTATAATTTTAGTCAAAATAGTTAACTGAGTTCCATCCCAAGACCTGAAGCCTGGGCACATCCAGAAAATACATTTTGTTTTCATCTGTTCTGCTTGAGACTGGATTAGTACATTTTCCATGTGTATCTCTGTTTCCTGCAATGGTCAGATGTCAGCAGTTAATTTTGCTGGAAAATTGTTGTTCATATTCTTAGACTGTCTGGGGTTTGATGTGATGGAGCGTCATCTTTTGGATTGATGGTTGTAGAAGTTCGAATATTTCTTGAGAGCCTTAAAAGTTGTTTTACTGGCTCTTCAGTGTATGCACTCTTCAAGAATTAAAAGTGGTAAAGGGAACTGGGCACTTAACCTGAAGATGGAGAAATAGCACTCTATAAAAATCAGTGCTGCCGGAAAGACCTATGGAATTGGGAATCATATGCCAGGTATATTTTATCCCTTGCTTATACTATTGGAAGCCTGTATATGATTTATATGGGGGCCCTGCTAGCTGTATCGCCAGGAAAATGCCTATCCCCGACCCCAGCTCATGCATACGTGCATGGACACACCTGTACACGTGCAATCACACACAAACATACACACGCCTCTGCACTCTGACCTCTACTCATTTACCTGTTCATCTGTGAACCTGCAGGTATCACCTGTGCTATAGAGCAGGTATGTGTTAGCCCAAATGGGGTAACACTTTCAATTGATTCTAAACATTTGTCATCACTCCCTTTTAATTAAACAGAAAAAAATCATAAAGATACCATGATAAGGTTTTCCATTTTGCAGTTAAAGAACTGCCATTTAAATGAAAGGGAAAAAAATGAAAAAACCAAACAGCAGGAGTTGAGGGTCCCAGGATATTTTCCTTTGGGCTCTGGGTGCTTATTACCCCAGTGAGAGCGGTGAGGGTGGCTCTGATGCTCTCCTGCCTGGGTTTATACTCCGTCACTCCTAGCACAACTCAGGCACTCATGGATAGACAGTGGCCTGGGGTGGATCTCTGGTAGGGCTAGAGACGTGGTCATCTCCGAACACTGGTCTCTTCCTGCCTGGGCCATTTCCTGCTACGTTGTTAAGTTCAAAGGGTGTGTGTTTTCTGTCCTATGGCCTGCTGAGGAAGTGACATTCCTAAGTGGACACTAGGCTGAAAGCTTTAGGTTATGACCTTGGATTTGCAGAATTTGGGTTTGTGGGCCCATGGCGTGTGTCTTTACTACTCTAAGTCTTTATGTGTGGGTTTAAATACAGGTGACAAGAGTATCTGTCTCAGTGATGCTATTTAGCTGACTGGAAAATGCCAAAATATTTTGATACTTCTTGCAGAAGGGTGTTTTACCCCCACCAAGACTTGCAACACTCGTCAAATTTGGAAGATGGAAAACTTGTCATAAATGAATGAAAATGTAAGTGATATAATAATACACGAAAGGTATGCAGTGTCAGTAATATTTCAACTCAAGCCTTAGTAAGCTTGGACCCTCTAGCTTTATTTAAACTCTAAATGTTCACTTCTGTTTGTTCCATGTACAAAAACCACGTAATTTCATGGTGTCTTAGTTAAAGGGGACCTGTAGTAAGTTTTCTTTTGTATGCTTTACAATTTGTAAGGAATTTTCACATACATTATTTTATTTGACTCTTATGAAAGCTTCTTGGGGTGGCAGGTAAGATGTAGATATTTCTTTCCAGTTGCAGGTTGAATCCGCTGGGGAACAAAGTCTGGGTTGAAGATGATGTGCAGGCAGGTTGTTGGGGAGTGCGGTCACTCTTACACCTGAGGAGAGAAGAGAACAGGGATGAACCGGGAGAAGTTGGGCTACAGCGCAGTCACTATAGAAGCCCACCCATCCTGCGGGGAGCTCTGATGGTCCCTCAGAGCTGTCCTGGCTTGGAGCCAGGCCTTTAGATGTTCTCATTGACCCATCTTTGGATGAGGCTGCCCTGGGAAGGACCATGACCTTGGCTGAGGTGACTCTCTTCATCAGAGGGGCAATTCCCAAAGAGGGATGATGGCTGAACGCTCTCCCAGCAGCTGGGGAAATGAGTTCTCCAGGCACGAAGGAGGCTTGGGTGATGCGTCAGAGCCCCCAGTACGAGGGGTGGGGGTCATACGCTCCTCTGTGGCCAGAGGGAAGGCACCCAGAGGGAGAAAGATGAACAGTAAAGCAGAGGAACATTCAGAAGGAGGATCATCAGTTTCTAAGAATCAAGAGTTGACGGTAGTTGATAGATTGACTAGTTAAATGGACAGAGTGCTCTGAGGCCCCTGGAGATGC
The DNA here is from genome assembly GCF_028564815.1 of Eubalaena glacialis. Lineage (NCBI taxonomy): Eukaryota > Metazoa > Chordata > Mammalia > Artiodactyla > Balaenidae > Eubalaena > Eubalaena glacialis. Next base: position 112,310,942 of record NC_083726.1, on the reverse strand, counting down.
TCCTTTCTAATGCATGCTAGAAAGCATCTTCCAGACTGGCCTGAGCTCTCCTGTATGGATTGGGTTCAATTATTAATCAGGAGGGATGGGGGATGCTGGCTAGTGCTGCCTAATGGCACAGGCTGGGTAATTGCGCTCCTTTGTGTGTTCAGAGCACGGGTTCAGGTGGTATCGACACGGTCTGCTCCTTGCTTTGTCTGCACACCTCGGTGGTGTGATGCTTTGAGGTCCCAGCGAAATGCACGAAACCGCTTGTGCAACTTAATGCATCTGAGTAACATTAGGGCTTCCTCTTAATGTGTCACACGGATGATAAAGATGTGCCTGGAAGGGAGCTGGTGGGAAGGGGGCTTTTAAAAGGAAACTCTCAGACCTTGTGGCACTATCACCATGCCCCTAAGTGGTTTTGTGGCCGATTTAGAACTACTCGGCATGGGGTTTATACACCTGCAACCTCGTTAAGAGAGGCAGCTTGGCTTTTGGTCCAGAAATGACAGGATTATTTAGATTTTTCATCTGAAAACAGATCTCAGGGGAACTAATTGTTTGGGCAGCTTTGCACTTGGATCTGAAAAAAACCCTCTAGGCCATGTGATTAATGGTAATTCTTATGATTCCGTGTCTCAAACCTGCTAGCAGGAAATTTGCATTTGCTAAAAAGTCCAGCTTGTTGCATAAGAAACAGATCTGGTCCGAAGTAGATTTGAAACTCTTGGGAGAACAAACATGATTTTCCAAACTTCTGTCATTCTGTCATATTGAATCACAGTTGCATTGGAAATCTAGGTTTTATATTTTGAATCCCAAACCTTAACATTTTAATACTTGAAGTTTAGAATAAAATGCCAAGTTCTTTTGGCGTAGATAGTAAATCATATAACCCTATGGATCCCCGCAGTTTATGAACTAACCATTTAAGGAATAAAATTGGATTAGCCATGTTTAAGGCAAGCCAGTTTCAGAGGTGTCAAAGGCCTCTGATATTTAGATTTTTCCAGAATCGCTGGGGCCATGCTGTTGCCTGAAGCCTGCAGGTCTCTGAAAAAAAGGAATGGGAAGATACAGAGGTTTGTTATCTCAAAGCTTTGGCTCTCCCACCACCATGCTGGAAGTATTGTCTATGTGTGTCTGGGTGTCCCTTTGCAGTGTCTTGGCTTTTTAACTTACTTTTCATTCTTACTTTTTTAATTAAAAATTTCTAGCCACCAGTAAAAAAAATAGCTAAGTATGACCCTATTTCAGATCAGACTCTTCTAGAAAAGTGGCCTATTGGGAAAAGCTGAGTTGGAACAGAAAAGTCAATTTCTTTCTGGCACTAGAAACATCATAGCTGTCATCTGATTCTTCTAGAAATATGAGCAAGTCTCCCCAAATGGATTCCCTTCTCTCAAGGACACCAAATCTAAAGGGCTGTAAACAATGAGGTCATTAACACCTCAGTGTCCTCTGGTGAAGGAAAGAGTTATTTCTTTGGACTGAACTCAATAGACATAAGGCATTTAGGGATAGATTAGATTTTGCAAATAAAAATATTTGCTCCTACCTAAGACTCTACTCATCCACTCTCAGAAAGTTATTTGTGGGGACGTGAGTCTCTGAGTTACCTGCTCTCTTGCTGAATTCCCTTGTGACTAATGCCGTATACATGTAAGTGGGCTTGAGAGGCACAGACGATGATCATCTTCCTTTACGCAAAGTGTAAAGATCCCTGTAGGGAGCAAACCTTACCCTGATGTCGTCATTACCAAGTCCTGCTCATCCAAGATGACTATTTTGTACAGCACAGCTTCTATTTAGACAGAATGTCTATGTATCCACAGTCAAGGATGGAATAATAGGGGGACTCATATACATGGTTGCTTATATATTTTATTTGTCTCAGGTCACACAAAAACTGGAATCTTGAACACAAACTACCAAGGGAGATCCCAAATGTGACAGAGGATCTAGGTTTGCATCAGCTGGAGTTGTTACATTTTGCTGGGATTTTGAGTGCAATAGTGTGAGGCACGGCAATCCATATTGACCAAGGCAGTTTGGTGAGCGTAAGCTCCAGTCCAGAGCTGTAATAGACAAAAAATCTAGACAACATCTGAGATCTGGAATATTCTAGTTACTACGGAATGAAAGTTTCTTGGGTGCCAGCTACTCATGAGAGAAGAGAAGGGAGTTGGTTCTAACTGTAGGATTTTCTCTCCGGGTCTCTGTAGCCACAGGACAGTGGCAGCCCCCTGGGCTTCCTGGTTGCATCTTGGGCAATGTCTCTTATCTCAGAGGAGGCATCACAGAGGTTCTGGCACAGTCAGAAAGATGGATTTTGTTTTGTTTGGGTTTGGGTTTTTTACTCAGAAGCCAAATCTGGACTCAAAAACCATTTACTGTGTTGCTGAGTTAGTGTACTCTGTTGCTTTCATAGCTGGCCTTTTTTTGGTGAAATATTAAGAGGCAAGTCTTCATTTCCATTATAGATGGAGATCTTTAGGTCAAGAGAAGCCTAAATTGTTATGTGGACCTTGCCTGTAAGCTGATGATAACAAGATCGGGTACTAATAATGCCTCGGATACATGTCATGGGATCATAGCATCTCAAAGTTGACCTGAACCTTTAAAGTCATCTATTTCTTTCACCTATTTTGTGTTTGATTCACCTCCACAGCTTCCCTGCCTAGCCCCCATCTTTTCTGTGTTGTGGTCCTCGAAGAGCTTGATGGTTATCAGTTTGCAAATCCAGTTCTTTACCATTATATCAATGTATCATGAGCTTGATTCTACTGAAGGAGAGGGCAGAGCAATGGAAGATGTACAACTGCTCAAGGTCAGAGAGGAGGGTGGTAGAAGACACAGAAGTCAGGAATCCTGATTCTCTACCTAGGATTTAGTCACGTGGGCTCATGCTGCTATAAAGATAAGTGATCTGATGCACGCTTAGAAAAATGGTGTAAATAGCAATTAATGCATTTTATCCACGTGCCCATCTCAAGTCATCCTACTGGGACACAGTGATTGTTCAGTGTGATGTTAAGAACATTCCGTTAAGACAAACCCAAAAGGTATTTTTTTACAGACGGAGATGTTTGTGATTTACAAAAATTCATTTTAAAAACAGGTTTGTTGAGGTCTTCCTGGTACAAGATGTGCATGATTATATATTTTACCAGTGCTGTATATTGTAATATTAAAGATTCAAAATGATTTTTTAGCGTATCATACATTATCTTAGCCCAAGCACTTTGGCAAAAAGGAAATAAAATCAGGCTTCGGCTGAATAAGGATTTTAGCAAACATACAAGACTGGTCCACTTTCTCAGATGTTTGGCATCCTTATGCTCTAATTTAAAAATATTAATGCTCCCCTGGTCTGTAAAGCAAATTCCTTAGTACAGTAACAAAGGACCTTAAAATCCAAGCCAGTGAAACTCCCATGAAAGGAATGAACTTCCTCTCTTTTCTCCAAAGCAGCTGGCGCTCAGGAAATTTTCTTTCCTTGTATCATTTTATGCTACTTCACTTCGTGCACCCTGCCTTGTAACCTCACAGGACTGCTCACCATTTCTAGAAATCGTGTTAATGATATATTTATTTTTAAGTCATTATACCTTTGCAGAATCGCCCTGTGCTTGATATTGCCTTGCCCTCTAACTTTCATTTTTTTTTAATTTTTAAATTTAAAAAATTTTTGACCGTGCCACGCAGAATGTAGGATCCCTGTTTGCCGACCAAGGATCGAACCCGTGCCCCCTGCAGTGGAAGCACAGAGTCTTAACCACTGGACCACCAGGGAAGTCCCTCCCACTTTTATTGTTAATAGACAACTATTCAATCCATAAAGACCCAGCTCAGACATCAGCACCACAGTATCCCCATAACACTTTGAAAAACATATTTTAACTAATTGTGATTGTCACCCGTCACCCCTATTACACTGAGTTCCTCAGGGGTCAGGATTCATGTTTGGTACACAGTTGATGTTCAGTAAATACTGAATGAATGAGGTAGGAAATAATACTTTGCTCTGTTGGATGTTGTGGGGGAGAACTCAAGAAAATTTTTCAAGCAGGTAAGATTTTTAAGTGCTTATGATATATTATTTACGCAACAACTTTCTTCAAGGAGCTTAATATTCCAAAGTCTTTAGCTCCATTTTATCCTTCCAGATTTACCATTTGACTTTTGAAAACAAGGTAAATAGTTCTCCATCTGTTATTCCTGTGGGCAGGAAACAGACTTCTCTCCTTCACATGGCCTGTCGAGGTCTTCCTTATGAACTTTCGCCTTGATACATTAAATTAAACATTACTTAAGTGGGTTGCAACCATATTGCTTTAAGCATCCCTGGGAGAGGGAAGGAGACAGGGAGTCCCTTCTGGAAAAGATAGTGAAACAAGCCCAGAAAAGGAAGAGAACCTTCTAAAAATGACACTAAATTAATGGCAGACCTAAGACTAGAAGCCAGAAGGCCCAACAGGGTTGAAATATTCTCTCTCTCAGAAGTCAGACTCTGACTATTCATAGTGCAGTGGGGGACTGCCTTTCGTCTTTCTGTCCTCACCCAAGTCCAGGGGTCGTGCGGGCTTTTCCATTTCAGTCTTTTGATTTTTCACGGCTCGTGAAAGCAGATTAACTCTTTTAATGCTCCCAGGATTAAACCAGCCCAAGGCTCCCCCGTACCCCAAAAACTATGGAGACATTGGAGTTAAAAAAACTTATTTTTTTTTTAAGTGGATGACTCCGGTGAGAGCCCTGCTGAGAATCAGGTGGTCTCTCCTCTAGGTGAGCCGGGTCCCTTGTCACCCAGTGGAACCCTGTCCTTCTCTCCTTTGTCCAGATTGCCTCCACCATCCCCATCGTGTGCTGCTTCCTTGTCCTCTGTGGTGTTTGCAACACCTCCCAATTCAGTACCCTCTTGCCTTTAATGAACATGCTGTTGGTGTTTTCCCCTCCTACCTCATCATTAATAAAGATGCTCAGGGAAACTGGGCCCATCACCAATCCACGAAACACCCTGCTAAACGCCTCCTCCCACCCATGGCAACATAACCATTTATCATGCCCCTTTGTTTACAATCCTTTCCACTGTTTCTAATCCACGTGGCAGCGCTTACATCCCAGCCAACTTGCCGTTCGTTCACCAGAGTGGCAGAGTCCCGCTCTTTTCAGCTGTATTGGAAGCAGTGGGAGAGCCTTTGTTCAGTGGAAGTGGAATTTGGTGAGAAGTAAGGGATTTGATGAAGGAGGAATACAAATGCTTTGGGGCTGATTTTGTGTGTGTGTGTGTGTGATTTTTTCCAGGGAAGAAATAGACAGTATGCAGAGTTGACATAGGAGCCAGATGCCAAGAAAGTGGCAAGTGTAGCCAGTTAATCTGCCAAAGACATGCCAACAGCTTTTGTCAACCCAGAATATATGTAGAGACACTTACAGAAATATACACACTTACTCATTTCCTTGTGGCTTTAAAAATAGGCTCACAGTCGCCCTTGACTCCCAAATATTGGATGAGGAGCAAATTCTCTGGGTCCTTTCTCGGGACTGGATTTTATTTGACTTTAATATTCAGACTCTGAGTATTAAAAAACAAGGATGCCCAAAGCTCAGTGGAGTGAGAAAGACTCGGCCACTGACAATAGGATGGGGTGAGCTCACCACTGGCAGAGGAGACCAAGAGGAGTGATTTCTCTGATGGGAGGGTCTGGAGGGCTGCTGGGGGCAGGGGATGGAGAATAAACTGAGCCTTAAAGCATTCTTACTTTTGGCGGGGGAGAGGGGCCTTCAACAACAGAAATATATTCTCTCACAGTTCCGGAGGCTGCAAGTCTGAGATCAAGGTGTTGCCAAGGCCCTGCCCTCTCAGAAGGCTCTAGGGGAGGAGACTTCCTTGCCTCTTCCAGCTTCTGGTGGTTGCTGGCAATTCTGGGCATTCCTTGGCTGGAAGCAGCATCACTCCAATCTCTGCTTGTCTTCCCTCCATGTGTCTATGTCTGAATTTCCCTTCTCTTATAAAGATACCAGTCGTTGGATTAGGGCCCGTGACGAATCCAGGAAGCACCCTTACGTTTTCTCAGTACAGATCGTTCTTTTTCCTACCTGTGGTCAGTGATCTAATTTTAGTGTGTCTGTCCATATTCTACCTCTTGTGAGTTACAGTTACCCAAACTGCACACGATGTTCAGGCATGGATACACCATAGGAGGTGGAGAAGCAATTTCTTTATAATGCCCCTTGGATCAAAGTGAATCTGCAGATTAATTTCAGCCGAGTATCTCTTCTCTAGTCTCAGAATTGCCGAAGCGCTAGATTTACCTTTTTTATGGTAGTTCACACTTAATAACGATTTGTTTATGTCTTTCTCCGCCACAACGTTGTATGGTTCTTATAGGAAGGAGCCACACTGGGTATTCCTGTGCGGTCCCCACCAAACTGACAGCATGCCTCACTTAGTGGCAGCAGGTTGGTGCTCCATGAACGAATGGCCCTGTGCATAAATGAACGGGCATGTGCGTGGAGGAGTGGGTATCCGAATATTCTCCCAACTAAAAATCAGGGAAACTGAAAATCATTTTCCCTCTTGATACCTTTCGCTCTCACTTTTCTACTTTAAAATTGCAGTAGATAAATTCAATCAAAAGACAACATGGGTTATGCAAATAATGCCATTTGCAGCAACATGGATGGACCTAGAGATTATCATACTAAGTGAAGTAAATCAGACAAAGACAAATATCATATGATATCACTTATGTATAGAATCTTAAAAAAAAAGATACAAATGAACTTATTTACAAAACGGAAATAGACCCACAGACATAGAAAACAAACTTATGGTTACCAAAGGGGAAACGGGGTGGGGGAGGGATGAATTAGGAGTTTGGGATTAATATACACCCTTCTATATATAAAATAGATAATCAGCAAGGTCCTACTATAGCACAGGGAACTCTACTCAATACTTCGTAATAACCTATAAGGGAAAAGAATCTGAAAAAGAATGTATATATATATATATATATAACTGATTCACTTTGCTGTGCACCTGAAACTAACACAACTTTGTAAATCAACTATACGTCAATAAAAAAAGGAAAAAAAAAGGTCATATGGGTTTAAAGAGCATCAATCAATTTCACTTAAAAAAATAGAACGTGTTTTGTCCTCTTACTTCGCATTTGCTCTGTTACCCGGACCCGTCCACACGTCTTTCTATCAACCTCACCTCCTGTGAGCTGCCAGCTTCTGCATCTCGGAAGGGAGGTGCCAGAGTAGTTGCTGGAATTAGAATGGATTTCTATTAGAAAGGCACACCTGCCTTTAGACTTATCCAGTGCTTAAAGCGCTCATCTAAACTTGAAAGGAAAGGGCATTTTAAATACACACAGAACTTTTTCATCTTTCTTCAGATCACTCTGGACTCTAATTCTCTCCATTTCTCTTTCATTCTTACATCGTAGTATTGTAGTATATCCATACCACTTGCCTTCTATAATAGCTGTTTAAATCCCATTTTGGTGTATTATTTTATTTTATTTTACTATTATTTTTGGTGTTTTGGTATTTTAAACGGAGGATAATGGTTGGCCAGGATGTAAATGTGAATGTAATTCTATTTCTTCTTTTTGCTTGGGAATGAAAATACCAGGAAGAAAGTATAGAAAGTATGTTATCTGTGGAGTGAGCAGGTTCAGTGGAACAAAATCAGGTGGGACTCTGCACGTCTGGGGTCTATTGCTGGTTTTGCCACCAATGGTGGTGCGATCCGGGGTTAGTTACTTCCTCTCTCTGGGCTTCAGTTTCCCATTCATTCCCAGTGCTGATCTCCAGGTGTTTTTTCAGCTCTGCAGATGCCAGGCAGGGGAAACAAAGTCAAGCGGGGTCCTTCTTGTGAAGAGTCAACACAGTCTAAGGGTCTCAAAGCATAACTGGCTTTGTGTTCACTCTGTGATTATTCAGACCTCCTGCTTCTCCTACCCTCCCATGCATCTTTATGATTGGGGGAGGGGAGGAAAGTGGCGGGGCGGGGGGGATTGAATCAAATGTTGTTTCTAGGCACTTCTTGTAATGTTTGGGGGAAGAAGACTGAAATTGGCTTTTTAATGAAAACTTTTAAATTCTTTGTGAATTTGATTTTAAGGTTTTATACTCCTTTTCCCGTTAGTCTGAAGAAGTAGAAATTGACAGCTTCTTTTAACGGGGATGAGATGGACATTTGGTGATGCTTAATATAATGAATTTTGCTGGTACTTACAAAGACATGGTGATGAGGTAGTAGCGAGCTAAGCCAAACCTAGTAAGCTACATTTATTCATTTATTAATTATTCATACTTGGACTTTTTCCAAAAATAATATGGAAGCCTATACAATACAAATTACATTTGCAATAGAACAGTGAAACCACAGGTAAAAGAGCCATGTAACGAAGGGAGGGGAGACCATTGTTAAAGAAAGCCAGAGTTGAAGGTCTTTATTTCAGTTGAGCACGAACTTTACCTTTGAGATTCCTGACAGCCAAGGAGAGAAAGGAAATGTAATGAGTCACATGGGTCTCATCATCCAGTAAAATAAGCATTCAATGCCTGGAGGTAATGCCGTGTCTTGATCTCATCTTTTCTCTTACGCTAAACTCTAAGAACAATTGACTATCCGATATTTATGCCAATCGACATTTTCCTCATCTTTCATTCATGCTTTTACAACTGTGGAATTTTTACTTCATAAAACCATCATTTAATTGACCTTCAAATAAAGCTGAAGGTGCATGCATTTGTAATTATGAAGGCATTTCTATTGTAGTAAAATAAAGGAGTGCATAGGTTTTTGTTTTTCTCCGGGGATTTTGGTAGTTTAACTGGATACAGTGATAGAGCTTAGAGAGAGAAAAATTTGTTACCATATTCCTCATATTATCTGTCTCAGAGATGAATGGTCTCCTGCAGGTTTTTGATAGGATCTGGATAGTTTACTGTCTGAATGCCAAATGTACAGAAAATCCAGCTTTCTTTGTAGAAAAGGTAACCATATGCTTTAGCCACGGGGCAAATTGTTGGCAAAGTCAACATTCTGCTGTGCAATTAAAAAGTTTCCTTTGTATTCTGACCCTCCAGCTGTCCATTCTGTGTGATAGGGAAGTGGGCTGTGGACGATTTCAAACAAGGGTAGATTTTGACATTTAAAGTGAGGACATACCATATGATATCACTTATATGTGGAATCTAAAATATGACACAAATGAACTTATCTACAAAACAGAAACAGATTCGCAACTTATCCCTCCCCCGCCTTTCCCCCTGGTAGCCATAAATTTGTTTTCTACATCTGTGACTCTATTTCTGTTTTGTAAATAAGTCCATTTGTACCATTTTTAAAAAGATTCCACATATAAGTGATATCATATGATATTTGTCTTTCTCTGACTTACTTCACTCAGTATGACAATCTGGGAGACTGGGATTGACATATACACACTACTATATATAAAATAGATAACTAAAGGACCTACTGTATAGCACAGGGAACTCTACTCAGTACTCTGTAATCACCTATATGGGAAAAGAATCTAAAAAAGAGTGGATCTATGTATATGTATAACTGATTCACTTTGCTGTACACCTGAAACTAACACAACGTTGTAAATCAACTATACTGCAATAAAAATTTAAAAAGGGGCTTCCTTGGTGACACAGTGGTTAAGAATCCACCTGCCAATGCAGGGGACACGGGTTCGAGCCCTGGTCCGGGAAGATCCACATGCCGTGGAGCAACTAAGCCCGTGCACCACAATTACTGAGCCTGCGCTCTAGAGCCTGCGAGCCACAACGACCGAGCCCACGTGCCACAACTACTGAGGCCCGCGCACCTAGAGCCCGTGCTCTGCAACAAGAGAAACCACCACAGTGAGAAGCCCGCGCCCCGCAACAAAGAGTAGCCCCCGCTCGCCTCAACTAGAGAAAGCCCACGCGCAGCAACAAAGACCCAACGCAGCCAAAAATAAATTAATTTTAAAAAAATTAAAAAAAAAAAAGAAACAGACTCACAGACATAGAGAACAGACTTGTGGTTGCCAAGGTAGGGGAGGGATGGATTAGGAATTTGGGATTAGCAGATGCAAACCATTATATGTAGAATGGATAAACAATGAGTTCCTATTGTATAGCACAGGGAACTGTATTCAATATCCTGTGATAAACCATAATGGAAAAGAATATGAAAAAGAATATATATGTATAAAACTGAATCACTTTGCTGTACAGCAGAAATTAACACAACATTGTAAATCAACTATACTTCAATTTATTCAACTATACTTCAATCACATGGGATTGAAGAAAGGCATGTGCTTTCACCATGCCCAGAAGTGGCTTTGTTCTTTCACTTCTTGCGTATGATGCCCTTTCCTTCGTGTCCTTGATGTTCAGATGTCACATGTATGGGACTTGTACCAGTATCCCCCCAACCACCTGACCTGGTTCTGGAATGTCCTCCCCTTCCTCTGGCCTCCTTTGACAAGAAGTTGATTTCCTCATCTCTCCGTTTGATTGATTCTTGGCTCTCTGAGGACGGGGTCCATGTCCTACTAAAAAAATGAAAAATAGAGTGAGGACAACTATAAAGTTAGGTAAACCCCCGTGAGGTGTACTGTTCCCAGTTAGGGATGTAGGCTTGAGTAGAAAAGTTAATTCTTGAAGCCCATGGAGATAACTATTTCCCAAACTCACTGAACCAAGAAACTCTATTTCCCTTAGAGCATAAAGATATAACTTCAATAGGAACTTATGAAATATAATGTGTGCTCAAAAATGTGATGCCATCGATGAATTAATCATTGTAAGAAATGATCAAACTGGATTCATATGTTTAATAGACAATAAACATTGACTAATACCATAAAGATATGTTAAAATAAGAAGACATGATGCATAAATGGACCAGCAGTCTTCAGAGAGATGCTGTGCTGTTTGATGCTGATTAGCAATTGTTAGGGCCAAGGTTTGAGGTTCCAAATCCCTTTGCTTCTCCAGAGTGCTTTTGGTAGGTAAGGTATGGACACAAAGCATGGAGCCAAAATAGGGATCACAGTATCGCTTCTTCCCCGAGGTCCTGCATCGTTTAGACTTGGAGCCCAAATGGAGCATCTTCCCCTCTGTATCACAGTGAACTGAACCTGCACACCCAGGCCCGGGGAGAGAGGTTGTGAGCTGTCCCTCCATCTTCTCCACACACACTCCACCCAGGGTTTTCTGGAGCCTATGAATGCGGTGTCAAGGGAGCCAATTGTTAAATTTTCAGGAATTTTGCAAGCCTGTTGTAAAACAGAGCCATTATTAAAAATATCAAATTTTATAAATTTGCAATTAAGGAAATTATATTTTAAAAAGTGATATTCACAACTGATTTCTTTCCAATTATTTATTTCATTTCATTATTATTTATGCTCTTGGGATTATTTATGTCTGTTATAGCCATACGATGGAAAAACTCCATAATCAGTGATGTCAAGTTGGTAGCTTTGAAATTGGCCATGGTGGGAGTATTTACACCATGGAAATTGGCTAACACTATGGGCTCCTTTTTATTACTCGAAGAGCCAGTTGTTAAAAATTTACCAGCATTGCTGTGCCCACCCCTAACCAGGACACTCTTATTAGTTCTATTTTAAGAGAAAACTGAGGCAAAGAAAATGTAGGTAAGTGGCCCAAGGTCACAGAGCTAGTTACCTTCCTCTCAGATACTTTGCTCTATTGTCTCTTTATATGATGAGATAATGTTTCTACTCATGGGACACCTGTGTCATGTGTGAATCAGGCAGTAGCAGACTATGGTAATTGACTAATGGAGACACCAAAATAACTGATGAAAATACCGAGGACTCTTCTGTGCCTGGCCTGAGCACAGAGCTCCTTGCTCCCAAGATCATTGCCTTGGGGGAAACACAGACAAGTCATCAGGGGGTTTCACTAGTGCCTGGCAAGCACTGCGGTAGAGGAATACAAGGTCCTCTCAAGTGCATAGTGGAGGCACCTAAGTCTCAAGATCCAGGAAGGCTTCCTGGAAGAAGTGACATCTAAGCTGAGATCTGAAGGATAAGCAAGCCTCAGCTAAGCAAAGATCAAGGAAGGGCTCTGCAGGCAGCGGGAACAGCATGTGTTAAGGTCCAGCAAAGAGAGAGAGCGCTGAGAAGTTCAGGCACTACTGGAGGGTCCATGTGGACGGAGTGCAGAGACAGCAGAGGGTGCAGGAGGCTGACCCCGGCAGGATGGTGGCAAGCTTTGCCAGGTAAGCCTCAGACATCACATTTGATCCCAAAGGCAATGGGGAAAGAAGGTTTTAAATGGGACCATGGTAGAGTCAGCTTCACATTTTACAATTCATCTGATTGTTACTTAAAGCAGACTGGAGGGGCCCAGGGCTACCGGTAGAGAAGCCATTTAGGGCTTTGGAACATGGCCATCCAGGCAAGGTGGCTGTTGGTAAGATCAAAAGTCCATCTCCTCGCTTTGTTCACAGGGGAAGCTGACAGTGACACTGTTGAGAGCAATGTTATTGGAATGGTTGGGAGTCCTGACAGCAGTGGGCTGGAGACTGAATAAGAGGCATGGAAAGGTTGACAATGTTTAGAAGAATCTTGGGGGGGAGAAGCGGGTAGAGAGTGGAGGTCACATGGGATTGAAGAAAGGCATGTGCTTTCACCACGCTCAGAAGTGGCTTTGTTCTTTCACTTCTTGCATATGATGCCCTTTCCTTCGTGTCCTCGATATTCAGATGTCACATGTATGGGACTTGTACCAGTATCCCCCCAACCACCTGACCTGGTTCTGGAATGTCCTCCCCTTCCTCTGGCCTCCTTTGACAAGAAGTTGATTTCCTCATCTCTCCGTTTGATTGATTCTTGGCTCTCTGAGGACGGGGTCCGTGTCCTACTCATCAGTAGATCCCCAAGGTCATAGCAGATACTGATTCTTTGCGGAATGCTTGATTGACCGATTCATTCAATCACGCTTAGACGACAATGACTTTTAAAGTTCCTAGAGGACGCTTTCAGATTAAAAGGCGTTTGTTTATTCAAATGAATCGAATTTGAGAATGTGAGGAGAATAGCTCTTTGGAGATGCATTGATGATTTCTTCTCATCCACTCTTGCCCACTCAGTCTGGTCTCTCCACTTTTCCTAGAGCTAGATATTGGGGTGGGAAGAGGACATTTGTATCCACCCCTTTCCTCAAGCCCTTATTTCAAAATGGAGGAATTCAGATCGTCTTCATTTCTGAAGTGGAGTTCACCAAACGCCTAAACTACAACTTCAGTGTGGTCCCCAGCAACCGCATCTCTTTCTACATCTTGGGCGGCAACCTCTGTGTGGGTTCTTGCCACGCTGAACTGCTTCTTCGCCTGGACAATTCTTAGTCATCCTTCAAGACGCTGCTCCAATGTCACTTCCTCAACGAAAGTTTTTGACTTCCCTAGGCAGACCCAGTTGCTTCCCATATTTCTGCAGTAGCCCTTACGACTTTGAGGGGTAAGTTATCTGTTTACAAACCTGTCTCTTCTTCTAAATCATGAGCTGTCTTTGAATAGACTCGCCACAGTGCCCATCACATAAAAGATGTTAAATAATATCTATCGATAAATAAATGAATATGTGAATGAAGACCCACGTCATGGTGGGTCCCCGGAAGATGTCTCTTTGTTTTAGGAAGATATTCTGCTCACCTTCTTCTCAACTGAAGTGGTATGATTACCTCCTCAGTTCAATTTAGTGATGCTCAGCCGAAACCCAGCTGTCTCTTGCATGTCCTACAATATCCCTAGTCTGTCATTTAAGTTTGAATACCTCTCTGGAGGGCACACGTGAATGCTATCTCAACATGAAACTGCTTTTGTTACACTCCCCTATAATTAGACTCTCTATATAATGGGACTTACTATATTGGGAAGAGTTAGAGCATGTGTGGAGGCAGGAAATAAGCCTGATAGATTGTATTCAGCTCAAACTTTCAATCACTCGTGAGGTCTGTTGCAGACATGGCAGATGGTAGAATATTCTAAAAAGGCTCGTAAAGGATCCACAGAAGGCTCTGGAACCAAGGCAAAAACACCATCACACGTGAAATGCTGTGGTCAGGCATAGACAAGAAAAGACATTCATTCATTCCACCAAGATTTATTTACTCTGTGGCTGTTCTAAATGTTGAGGATACTGCAGTGAATGGTATAGGCAAAAAAATTCTCTGCCATCAGGGAGCTTATATTCTAGTGGGGTGCTATGGACAGTTAACAGTAAATAACTAAAATATATAGACGGTATATAGAGAACAATAATAAGACAGAGAAGGACAAAAAGGAATGTCAGGGAATTCTAACTTTCAATAGAGAAGCCAGGAAAAGCAACACTTAGATGGTGATATTTAGATGTAGACCTAATAAAGAGGCAGTGGTCCACACAGATATCTGGGGTTGAGCATTCCAGACAGAGGGAACAGCAAGTGCAAAGGGCCTGAGGCAGATGTGTGTCTAGCTTGTTCAGAGAATAGCAAAGAGGCCAGATTATATTGGGTCTATAGGTCATTGTAAAGACTTTGGCTTTTACTTTGAGTAAGATAGGAAACCATTGGAAGGTTATAAGCCAAAGAGTAACATCTGACTTTGTTTTACAAAGACAAAAATGGATCTACTCTATTTGACTGCATTTTGAAATGAACTAGATGTCCTAGGTGAAGGCAAGAGTGGGCAAGACCTTGTAGCTCAGATTCCATGTTAATTCTCCTTCCAGTCTACCTGGGCACTACCTTCTCCTTTTCATTCACTCAACACATCTTTATTAAGAACCTTTTTAGCACCAGTCACTGAGGATGCAGTGATGAGAACGGTGGATGGAGTCCTCACTTTTACAGAACTTGCAGAATTATGGGAAAATGGATGTGAAATATGATATACGTACTAACTTGGTCTGGGAGCCCAAAGGCATCTCTCTGGAGGAAGGGGTACACAAGCTGAAATCTGATGTCTGAGAAAAGGCAGCCAGGTGAGGGGATGGAGGGAGCATTTCAGGCTGAAGAAGCTGCATGTGGGAGGGTACTGAGGCCAGGCAAGCACTGCATCTTCTCGACCCTAGATGTATGGTGAGAGACCAGTATGGCTAGGATGTAGAGAACACGGGGATTGAGGGGTGGGCACATTGGCACGAAATAAAGCTGAAGAGGTGGAGAGGGGCAGATCATGAAGGGCGCTATAGGAAGCCACCAGATAACGCCATGATAAGATTTATATTTTGAGAAGGTCATTCATTCTGGCTGCAGAGTGGTGGACGGTTTGTCAGGTGGAGACTAGTAAGGACATTGTTGAGGTCATCCAGGGGAGTGATGGAGGTTTGGACCAGCCAGGTGATGTGAAGAGAAGTGGGTGGATTTGGGACATGATAGGAGGTGAAATGACAGAATTTGGTGATTGATTGAATGTGGGAAATACAAGGACGACCGTCAAGTTTCTGGCTCGAGTGGCTGGAAGACACTAGTGCTGAATTCTGACACGTGGAATCAGGAGGATGAACGGGTTTGGGAGGGAGAAACAGGATCTGGCTCTTGGTAGCTTTGGAGCATCCATGGAGACGTGGAAGAAGCACTTGAGTATGTGGGCATGGATGTGTAGTGAGAGCCATGTGCACCGGTGATGCAAATTTGGACATCCTCAGTGTATAGATGGTAACTGAACCCTGTACATGACTTGACCCCAAGGAGAGAGCAAGTGAAGCGGGCCCTGGGGGGCTTTAATGGATGCCGTATGTAATGGCTGGACTGAGCTTGAGGCTCAGAGCCAGGAGAGTGTGGCATCTTTGAACTCTAGGGCAGAAAGGGGTGGCTTTGATCTGCTGCATTGCTCCAGCTCTGGGTCCCATCTTTGTGAGGTTGTTGAGTTGCTGCATCAACTAGATTTGGTTGATCCTTCAGACTTTCTCCTCTTCAGCTTCAGGAAAAGTATTTGATGCATCATTATTTTTAAAAATATGTATTTATTTATTTATTTGGCTGCATCAGGTCTTAGTTGCGGCTCTCTAGTTGTGGTGCATGGGCTCTAGAGCGCGTGGGCTTAGTAGCCCCATGGCCTGTGGGATCTTAGTTCCCCGATCAGGGATGGAACCAGCATCCCTTGCACTGGAAGGCGGATTCTTAACCACTGGATGCCTCGTTATTGAGAGGTCTGCTTCGTCCTCTCTTCTCTCACCAAAACCAGACTGACTTTAGTTCATCTTTCCAGATGTGCACAGCTTAGAGAGGGTCTCTGACCGGCTTAGCCACCACAGAGAGTAAAGTGGAGAATTGATCGTTTTTCCTTTCCCTGGATTAAAGGACATGTTCAGATTCTAAGAGTATTTCTTGGATCGAGTGTTCTCCTCTGGCCATCTACGTCGGACCTTCATTTTATAGATGTGAAGACTGAAGCTCAGATAGATTTCTCAAGGACTAAGACTGAGCAGGTATCAGGTAGGGCTTGAACTTGGACCCCTGGTCCGGTGCTTTGAGAGTTCTTTGCTCACACACCCCGACAGACACTCCCACTGATGCAGGTCGGGGCACCTACCTACTGAGCCACCACAGGTGCTTTTTCTCCAAATGGTGTTAATGGAAGGGATTGGGAGAAACACTTGCAAACTTTTCCAAAGACAGTTTTGGAGAGACTGTTTGGAGATGCTGTTCATCCACACTTGCTTTTCATGTCCTGGTTCTGTAACGATAGGCTTTTCAGAGACATAAAGGCAGACAGGATACTGACATTGACTTGTGGGACCCAACTGGGGAACCTCGACAGAACCCATAAGCCAACACTTAGCTAATGTTGCACTTCATTTTCAAAATCCAAAGGGTCAAAGCCTATGGAAACTGGCTTCTGAACCTTTATTGCTTCCATTCCCATATGAAAAGAAAAGGTGGAGCTTTTCTTTTTCACTAAGATCTTGTGCCCCTTTATGGAAAAGGAATTCAAGTGTTTTGCATTTGAGTTGCTGGATACAAAGCACTTGAACTGGTGGGTCTAGCCCCGTGTCAGGACTCCGTGGATGTGAGTCTTCTGATGAACTTCTTTTTTTTTTTAACATTTTTATTGGAGTATAATTGCTTTACAATGGTGTGTTAGTTTCTGCTTTACAACAAAGTGAGTCAGTTATACATATACATATGTTCCCATATCTCTTCCCTCTTGCGTCTCCCTCCCTCCCACCCTCCCTATCCCACCCCTCTAGGTGGTCACAAAGCACCGAGCTGATCTCCCTGCATCCAGAGATCTCCAGAGAGAGATGCGTTGGTAGGTCAGTGGGAAACCCTTGGCCAACTGAGAGAGCTTTTGCTGGGCAGTTGATTGTGTCTGTACTTTGTCAGCCCTGTGGTATCACTCAGCTCATTGTGTTTCCCCATCACTTCATGACAGGAGCTTCCTACCGAGCAGGCCTTTGGGAAAGCACCTCACCCGTGCTCAGTGCAAAGGCGGAGAGAGGAAATGTGGCCACACCGCCTTCTGCAGCTCCACGGTCTTTGCTTGGGGCTGCAGAGTTTCTTTCTCATCAGGCATCAGTAGGGGCCTCCAAAACCAGAGGTCCGGCCTGGTAAAGATCTTCCCTCCCTGAGAACCCCAGGTTTCCCTGACCTCTGAGCAGTCAGAGTGATGGGGTGCATTAATTCTGTTTGATATATGTTTTTCCAATAGTCAGCTGATTCAGATTCCTGATCGAAACACCAAACGTGCCTCCAGGAGACTTTCAAAGGGGATTAACCCAGGCTTCCTACTTACTGTGAGGCCTGTGCATAAGTGAGAGGTTTTGCAAACCTGCCCGATTGATTACCACTTGTGCCCTTTCCATCTCGGGCCCCAGGACGAGCAGGAGCGTTTAAGACACGTTAGGCCAGAGGCACCTCCTTCCCAGGGCCTCTGGGACTTGCTAGAGTGCAGGCCAAGCAGTTTCAGCACTTCTGCTGTTAGGTTTGGATCATTTAACCAAGATGAGCGTGCACTGGGATGATGGGGAAATGGGAGTCAGGCAGGTGACAGATACTAGAGCCTGGCAGAGGACATGCTAATAGTGATCGTGGGTGGTTGGGCTCTGCTCTGTAAGACGTCTCCTCACCTGGAAAGTGGGGAGTTAGACCAGAGTCTCTACATCCAGGATCCCTGCCTCTGAAAAACCACAGACTAAAAGGACCAATACTAGAAAGTGGTGTAAAGCTCAAGAAGGTTTTTAGGTGGGCTGGGGGAGGAGAAGAAGAAGGCTCCCTTCCTTCCTTCCTCCCTTCCCCTTTCTTCCTTCTCTTCTTCCTTCTCCCTTCCTTCCTTCCTCCCTTCCCCTTTCTTCCTTCTCTTCTTCCTTCTCCCTTCCTTCCTTCCTCCCTTCCCCTTTCTTCCTTCTCTTCTTCCTTCTCCCTTCCTTCCTTCCTCCCTTCCCCTTTCTTCCTTCTCTTCTTCCTTCTCCCTTCCTTCCTCCCTCCCTCCCTTCCTTCTTTCCTTCTTTCCTTCCTTCCTTCCCTCCATCCTCACTCCCTCTCTTCCGTCCTTCCTTCCTGGCCACGTGAAAAATATTTTGACTGAAAGATGAGTCAGGAACCAGCAGAGATGACTGACTGATGTTCCTTGGGTGTCTTGGAAAGTATGAGGTCTGTGATATTTTCAGAGGAGGAACATGTAGATACAAATAGACTCAGAGATGCTGATTGGAGACAAGGGCAGTAGGTATGATAGCATTGTTTGAAGAAATGAAACGATGGAAAGCTCAATCAAATACGATATCCCTTTTCAACAGTGGAGAGCTGGATTATGGGATTTTGTTTATTGGACTCTTATCAGGTTACCTAATCCTTTTAAGTCCACAGCTAGTCATAACGTTATCCTTATACATTGCCATCCCCACTCTGTTTTCAGAGTAAAGTCAGATGATATTTTGGTTAACAGACAGGGGGAGACAGAGGGAGAGAGAGAGAGGATAAAGGATACTTGCTCCATGTAGGCAACTGGTCTGAAACAATCATCCCAACATATTTGAGGCAACTGGCTTGGTTCCAGGCAGTGGCTGGAACGCCGGGTCCCTGCCTGTGTGTCACCACACACCAGGCATCGCAAACGCATCCCAGGTGGGATGACTGTTTTAAATTTCCTCCACGGGATTTTATCCTTTCAAGTTTGTGGAATGAGTGTGGTGGACAGAGGACTCTGGGATGGAGAAGGGCAGAAGAAAAGAAAATGTGCACGTGCATGGGTTTTGCTAAGACTGGGGAAGGTTGGACATGGGGGGACGTCTTCCCCTCCATTGATCTAAGTGCAACTCAGCCAGTTCATATCTGCATTCAGGACTGAAAAAAGACTTGGGAAACACTAGTCTTAAAACTGTGTGAGAATATGTTTTTGGATTAAAGTATTGGATTTTGTTGTCTTGGTGGGCTTAATGAGCCGTAGAGCTCTCAACTTCCCTTCGTGCTCTAATTACAGATGATTTGGTTATTCTGAAAGGTTGTTTATAACGACCTAAATAGACAAATGGTGGCCAAATCTCCATCTTGTGCTGTGTAGAAGGGACTCATGCAAGGTATTCTTTTGCATCCTGCCCGTGAGAAGACTAAACTCTCAGCAGAGCTGGTCTGCGAAGTGATTCACACTGGGGTTTCTGCTTTCTTGGTAGCACCGGCAGGTGGTGGGGTTAAAGGCCCTCTCCGGGGTGTGCACAAATGCCTACTCTGGGCTGGGCAGCATACAGCCTTGATGGGACAGAGTGGAGAAAAAAGAGGAAAGACTTCCATCAGAGAAGAGAGAGTAGGGCAGCAAGAGTGTGTATCAGAGGCGGAAGAGACTTTTTACCGTGTTCTAGCTTAAACAGATGGGATGAGAGTGAGTTTTTCCAAAACTCCTTCAAAACGCATCTTCCCAACTGGGCTATTTCGTGCTTTGATTTTTCTCAGGCAACCTAAGCACCCTGCCCTCCTCCTAAAATCCTGATTGGATTAGCATCCTTCATCCATTGAGCATCTCATTAAAAATGCTCATCCATTGTAGGGTGGGGATACCCTCAAATATTTTGTTTGGATGGTGGGATTCTGGGTGTGTTTCTCTCTTTTCTAAACCTTATGTACTGTTGGTATATTATTTTAAAATAGAAATTATTCTGTTAAAAAAACCCTTCAGTTTTCCCAAAGCTCATTAAAGCTAAACAGGTTCCTCATCACCAAATGATGGTTTAAAAACACCGTTTGGTGATTAAATTGTAAATGAAGCAAAAACACATGGACTGGGCTTCCCTGGTGGCGCAGTGGTTGAGAATCTGCCTGCTAATGCAGGGGACACGGGTTCACGTCCTGGTCTGGGAAGATCCCACATGCCGCGGAGCAACTAAGCCCGTGAGCCACAACTACTGAGCCTGCGCGTCTGGAGCCTGTGCTCTGCAAAGAGAGAGGCCACAATGGTGAGAGGCCTGCGCACCGTGATGAAGAGTGGCCCCCGCTTGCCGCAACTACAGAAAGCCCTAGCACAGAAACGAAGACCCAACATAGCAATCAATCAATCAATAAATCTTTAAAAAAATAAAAAAAATTAAAAAATAAAAAAATAAAATAAAAATAAAAAGTCCTAGTGATGAGTAAGAAATCGGACTATTCCTATAAAAAAAAAACAAAAAACAAAAAACAAAAAACACATGGACTAATTTTTCCCAACAGGGAAGTGATTGCAAATCTATTTTCTACTTTGTTGAAAATAATATATTTGGAAAATTATTTTGTAAAAAAAAAAAAAAAAAGAGCTTCTTCAAGCTAATGTTGAAGGATCTAGGGCTTGGAAAGGAATTCACATAAAACTGGGGTTCACACTCAGATTTACCATGTGTTTGGACTTGGAAATTATTTTCCCCCGGCAAAGGGGGAGAGGTATGATAATTCACAAGGCTTGAGCTTGTACCTCAAATGATAGGATCTCATTGGGTAGCATAGTCTTTGACACCAAATGGGGGACATCTAGACTATGGATCCACGGTGGTTCTGAACAGGTAACACTCATTCCTGACAGCCTCAAATTGCAAAATGGTAATTAGCTTAGCTCTTCCCCACTCAGTCTGGATGTGCCTCCTGAGTGTGATTCTCCTGAGGGTTATTTAGAGTAAAAAGCACCTTACTAATCAATCAGGATTAGCAATGATGAATAACAACCCTAATAAGTGTATTATCTTTGCGTTAGATGGGGGAGCTGGGCTTGGTTGACCTCATTTGAATTGAAGTCTTGGTTTCTGCTGAGCTGTGATGTCTTTAACTGGCAGTAGTGTAGGTGGCTGGGTGAGTGAGGGGTGGGACCCGAATTCTTTCCTCTCCATTCCCGCCTTCCAGGGAGAGTGCGGTGACTCCAGCCATGACTTGGTTTTTGCACAGTGCGTGTTTGATTTGTTTTTGTTCTTTTTCCTGGAGCGCCATCTAAAAGACTGCAAGCATCTCCAGACCAGGGACCTGATCCTGAAGCTGGTCTGCAAACAGAGCTTTTGTGTGTGGTTCAGTGCATGCAACCTGCTGATGGGACTGATGCAGGGCACTGAGGATGCTCACAGAGACTTGTAGACAATAGAGTCATAATAAGTGCTAGACACTTAGCATCTTTTGAGCTCAGAGTGGGGCTCAAGGGCTAAGTGGCTGGTTGGTAAGAGCTTCCCTTCCCCCGGGGAGCTTGTGCTCCAGATCTCTGGCTTCCAGAGGACCTGGACCCCAGAAACGGAATGATGACTCTGGTCCTGACCTGCTGCTGAGGAGGAAAAAGAGAAGCCCCGTTTGGTTCTCTCATCAGCACTTAGCACAGTGCTGGCTGGCTGGTTAGTCTCCAGTCGTGGTTGTTGGAGAAGAGAGCCAAAGCCCAGTACAGTAGCTCACATGCCGTCAGGAGGACATGGTCCCGGCATTGGAGGAGGAGTCCTGGGTGGACTTAACCTTTCTACTTCTGAACCTGGAGTACACTGCAGGGTCCACAATGTGAGGAAAGAGATGAACTCCACTGGATACCGTCTCAACTGGGTTTATTTTGCCCTCAGGGGATATTTACATTCTTTAGAGACATTTTTGGTTGTAATCACTGGGCTGGTGGTGCTACTGGCATCTAGTGGCTGGAGACCAGGGATGCTGCTGATCTTCCCACAATGCACAGGACGGCCTCTGCCACAAAGAACTGTCTGATCCAAAATGCCGATGGTGCCGAGGTTGAGGAACCCTGCTCTGGAAGATGAGGGCTGGGTCGTTTGTTGACATGAGTTTTCATCTGTAGTCACAGAGCTGTGAGCTAGATGATTTTTAAGCCCCTACCTAGCTCTTGGTTTTTTTTTTTTTCCTTAAGAAAAACAAAAAATGGGCAGGGATTTGGAAGATGAGAGGCATGAAAAAGTTGGGAAATCAGGATTGCTTAGTTTGAGAAAGAGAAAGCTGAATGGTTCCTTACTAGCCTTGAAGCATGGATATATATATAAATTTTTTCACATAGAGTAGTAGACAAAGAAATTATTCTCTTTTGGAGGCAATAGAAAAAGAAATGGGTTAAGTTGTGGAGGAAAGATTTGAGTTCAATCCAAAAAGGCATTTCTGTGTGCGTAACGATGGTAAGAAATTAGCCTACGTTCCTGAGGAAAGTTGTCAAATCACAGTTCATGGGAAACCTTTAACGAAGCGAAGTGGTAGTCACGTGTCTGGGATGATGAGAATGACCTCGAATCTAGAGCAGGATCCCTTTGAATCTTGGCAGCCTGAAGCTCTCTCGTCGTCTTCTTTCCATATTCCACTGAATAAACAATTTAACTATTGCTTTTTTTTTTTAGCATTAACCCTCTAGTTTTCATCTGCTCACCTCACCCACTATCTGTTCACACCTGTTAGTAAACATTGACATAGTTGCTGACCCTCCATCCACGTCTTTCCTGCTCATCCCATTTCCATCCTTTGTCCTCGTAGGATCACTGACTGTTGGTTGACAGCTTTCCAGGACACATCGAATACCATCCTGTGATGGTGACCCGCCAGGGGTATAAACAAGAGCTCATCACTCTTCCAACCAGTGTGATTGACGCCTTGGCTTGGGAAACTTTTGCAAGTCACATTAGCATTGGATTTTGCTGCCTCATTGGATTGCAATGCCATATCTAATTTGCTGACCAGTATCATTATCCTTAGATCTTTCTTGATGTTCCTCCAAACCTCTCCTGCCTGCCAAAGTCCTGTGATTGAGATGATGATTTCCCTTGGAAAGTATTTTCCGGATGGATTTGATCTGTGTGGTCTCTGCCCTCTGTTGGTTGCAGAGGAAGGAGGAAATAATTTGATGTCACTTCTCTGCAAAGTTTGAATGAAAAAGAAAGGAGAACATAGGGTCTTTTTCTCTTTCCTTCCCGCTATCTCCCCCACCTTACGTCTTCCGCTTCCAGCCAAGGGTTTATTCCCAAGCATCCTGGGTATGGCACCTGTGTCTCTGTGTGCAACAGTTATTTTCATTTAGAGAATTATTCTGTTTTATGACCACAGGCTCTATGCTTCCCCAGGCCAACCATCTTGCACTGTTTTTCCTTGGCAAAAGTTAGAGAATTCGGATGCTTTTGTATGAGCTTGTCCCTTACAGAATGTGTCTTCCCATTGGTGGCTCATTTGTATCATATTTCCTGATGGACTGTTTTTTCCCAATTCTACTAATTCAGAGTTCAAGCTTTGAAGGCAGTCCGAGCTGGGTCTTATCCTCACTCTAACACTCACCATCTGACCTTAAGGGAGTCACCTAACCTTTCTATGCAGCAGTTTACTCACCTGTAAAGTGAGGTTAATGATACTATTGACCATAGAGGGTTCTGATGAGGATCAAATGAGATAAATTACTCAACACAGTGTCTGGCACGCGTGGTCACACGAAAAATGTCAACTATGCATAATAGTTTCCCAAAGAGGTCTGAAGCAAAGAGGAAGAGGTTGGAACTTGAGATGGCATGAAACCTCCAGAATTCCCAGATATTGTTACGACGATATCAGCTTCTCACCCATCTCTCCATCCTAGCTGGCCCAACTGTGACCTCACTTGTGATCTTGGATGGATACCCATCCGTGGACCCTGGAGGAGGATACCAGGTGAGGGTCCCGGCCCCAGGAGAAGCGTGCCCTTCCTGCCCACGCTGCCTAGCTCTCCCTCCTGTAGTTCATTGCCCTCCATTGTCACCTCTTGCTGGAGATCATAGCCAGCTTTCTGCAGGGTGTCATTCTTCCCTCCAAGTCACAATTGATTTTCAAGCCCACTTTGCTGTGCTCTGGTTTCAGATGTGGTCTAGGAACCGTCTATTCATCCCGTTTTAGACCAACGTTGGTGTCTGGCCTCTTCTACTCTGGGAGAAATCACTTGTGTAGATGTCAGTCTCACCCAGGCTGGGAAATGGATCCTCCTGCCCCTGGCTTTCAGATGCTGATGTTTAACATTTGCCAGCCTGGGAGGCTGTACCTAAATGACATCAGCGGTTTCTGAGAATTCGTCATGGAGGTGAGCTGCGCCTTTAGCTCCTTCCTTCCTTCCCAAGCCCTCTTCTTGTCTCGACTGTTTAGGGGATGGGACTTTCTGAATAGCCTATCAAAGGAAATGTGCAAGAATTATGAACATTTACTATTTTTTTTTCTTCAGTTTCGTTTAGACATACGTGCAGAAGAACTTGGCACTGTCTGTACAAGATCAGGTTCTTGATACCCCGAGAGCTCATTTGGCTCAAGACCAATGCTAACCTCATAGTTCTTTTATCTTTTTCTTTTTTCTTGGCCGTGCAACGTGCATGCGGGATTCCAGTTCCCCGACCAGGGATCGAACGCATGCCCCCTGCAGTGGAAGCTAGGAGTCTCAACCACTGGACCACCAGGGAAGTCCCACGTGGTCCTTTAATCTTAACAGGGGAATTCTGGGGTATCAGGGCCCATAGGAAATGCTAGGATGTGGAAGAGGACTGGGAGGCTTCTGTGGCTCTGGTCATAGTATCCGGCCGGAAAGCAAAGCCGGGCGAAGAGGAGGACGAGAGAGGCCAAGCCGTGGGAAAGGGGGAGAGTTTGCAGATTCAGTGGACACTCGGGGACCCTTCTCTGTTACCCAGACCCCCAAAGCTCGGATCTCAACCCAAACCGCAGATGAGCCCAGAGCCTCTGCTGCCCACCAAAGATGGCATACACCTGATAATCTCCAGGATGTGTCAGATCTGAGCTGAAACTGACATTTACTCTCCTCTGTATCTGTCTTGACGTGTGCTTATCCGTGGCGGGTAGCTCTTAGCAAAAAAGCTGGGCCCAGTTCAATCTCTTGGCATCTGTAGCTCACAGGCCACCAGGGAGCAAAGGAGATGGACCACACAGCTGAGAGTCAGCTGTTGTGTGTCCCCGTCGGGACCTGCTAACTCCCATTCCTCTGAAGTTTGTTCTGCCTAAGGTGATTTTGTTAGTTCTTAGGCCAGCAGAAAAATCCAGCTCTGTTTCCTCCTGTTCAATTCAGTTCCATTTGAACTCCAGTAGGAAAATCCTTCATCGGTTGTCAGTGACTGTGATGACCCTGGGACTTGATGGAAAGTATGGTTTCTGCCCTCAGAAAGCTCCAAGTAGCAGAGAGGCTACATAAGACAAGTCCAGTGGTTTTGTGTGCTGTGTGCTGGGACAGAGAGCAAAGAAAAGGCAGGAGCACTGCCTGCCTGGGCTGGTGCGAGGTGGGGTGGGTGGGCAGCATGGAAAGAGGACCAAGAAGGCTTCTCGGAGGAGGTGAAAAGCTGAGAGGCAAGTGGGAGTTAGTCTGGCAGATGTCCCAGGAAGAGGGAAGAACGTGTGGAGGCCGGAAGTGTGAGAGACCCTGGTGCGTTTGCAGAGCTGCTGCTGATTTTACCCGTGTGGGTAAAGTGTGGGCTTGGGAGCCTGGCAGGGAGAGGAGGGGAAGGGCAGGGATGAGATGGGAGAGGCAGGGACCCGGCAGATCTCGAAGGACCTCCTGGTTTGCATATCACCAGGTGATGGGGGGTTGTTTATGATTTTGCAAGACTCCTGGCCACCTCAGGTGGGGTAGGTGGGTGGGCAGCACGGAAAAGGAGGGATTGGAAGCTGGGAGAAAACCCAGGTCGTTTGAGACCCTTCACCCTGAGGTGGTCAGAGCTGTTTGGTGAGAAGAACCAAGGGCCGCCATTTCCCACAGGGACACAAACACACTTTGCTGTGTCGGATGGACAGTTCATGACGGACCAGGATGCCAAGCCAAGCTCGCCCCATACCCACGGTTGGGAGCTGGCTGCTCCTAGGCTCTTTCTCTAGGATGGATCCTTGGAAGAGTTAATAGAATAAAAACAGAAAGAGAGCTGCTGCTCTGGGGTGTGTGAAAAGATCTTG
This sequence comes from Eubalaena glacialis, assembly GCF_028564815.1. Lineage (NCBI taxonomy): Eukaryota > Metazoa > Chordata > Mammalia > Artiodactyla > Balaenidae > Eubalaena > Eubalaena glacialis. Next base: position 112,284,590 of record NC_083726.1, on the reverse strand, counting down.
TGAGAGAAAGCAGCCCGGAAATCTCAGGCAGAGAGCGGAGGAAGGAAAAATATGCAGAATAACAATGGATTGTAGCAGAAATGTGAACTCCTGTCAGAGAGGATGCGTCTGACTCTTCAGGAGGGAATAAGCAGAGGAGAGCGTGGTGGCTGCCTGAGGACAAGAAAGGGACAGGGGCATTTCAACAAGCTGCATTGAAATCATTTCCGCTTGTGTGTGGACCCAGGCTAAGTGTTGGGGATGAGACCGAGTCTAACCAGCGAAGAGAGTGGACCTTGGCGGGTCATCTGTCACCATCAGTGATGATTCAGGCAGAAGCTTGGTCACAATACAGGCTAGGAAATAGCATCTTTGATGGTTTTGTCCTGGGCTACAAAGGTGTGGGAATTTATGGCTGAGGGTTGACATTTATTAAGCACTTAGACTATGACAGGTACAGTGTTTAGAGCTGCACGTGTCACACCGTTAATCCTCACAGCAGCCCCAGGAAGTAGATCTTATTATTAGCATCCCCGTTTTGTAGATGAAGAAACCAAGACACAGAGCTTAGGTAACTTGCCCAAGGTCACACAAGTGAAGTGAAGGGCAGGGACTCCAGACAATGGCTCCAGGGCCATTCTCAGCCATCCTGCTCAGCCTTCTCCGAGACGATCTAGGTAAGCCAGCTAAGCCAGGTAGAGGATGGAGAACTGGATATGTGAGCTGGTCAGAGCTGTTCCCGAGCAGCGTTGGAATATCTTGAGTGCATTTAGGATAACAGAGTCTTAGGAAAATCCACACAACGAGAAAACCCAAACCAAGAAATCCCAAAGGAAAACAAACAAACGACAGAGTGCAGCCTTGCTGGAGGCAGGGAGGCTGAGCCTCGTGGCGAGGAGGGGTGGGCACGAAGGGCTGGGAGGAGAGTGTGTGTCAGCACAGCAGGGCCACTGTCGTGTGCTCTCCCCAAAGCCCCATCTCCAGGACTCTCTGCCCTGATGGCTGAAGCCCGACTGTGCAAGACCAGTTCATCCCCGGCCCAGGAGTCCCAGGGCAGAAATGGTCACAGAGCATTGGGCCGGTGGACCCCTCCTGAGGTCTCCTGCTCCACGCCCAGCCTGGCTTTGACTGCACTCACCCGTTTCAGAACATGTGAGGTTTCTGCTCACGTAAACCCCAGGGACAGCTTGGAGAAGATGCCGCTGCTTCTTTTGCTAGGATAGGATTTTGTGACACGATCCATGTTTCTTCAAATGCTTCCGAAGTCTGACCCTCATGCTTTCCATGATCTCACAGACCGTGAGAATTGGAAAGAACCTGCCACGTAGAAACAGTCCTAGGATGAGAGGTGCGGGACAGGGCCACCAGCCCGTGGGTGGCAGGGACAGAAGGAGGTCCCAGCTCTCCTGAGTCCTGCCCAGCATCCTTTAATGAGCTGGTTTTACCGAAAGTCTGCTTTTATGAAGTGTTCCATTTGGATAACCAGTGAGGTGGTTAGTTACCAATGCAGAATCAGTGAGTTCCTGTACTAACAGTTTCTCTTTTGGTTTGTTTTTTGCTTTGTTTCCTGGTTTTCTTTTTCTCCTTTCCTCTCGCCATCCTCCCGCCTGCCCCACGTCTGACTTCTCCCATGTTGGCCTCCTGGTTCTCATAGTTGCTTTTTCTCCTCTGAGTGGTTTGCTGCTTCTTGTTTCTCATTTTCATGGTCTGGCTCCTCTCTCCTTCCCTCCCCTCCCCCCTCATCCCTCTCTCTCTCACACACACACATACACACACACACACATACACACACACGGACACACGTGCACACACACACACACACACACTGGCTCAAGTTCTCTCTCTCGATTTAGAGAGAGACAGAGCCAGACTGCTTCATCCTCTCCCCCTCAGGAGTGCTAAAACACGGTCCATCTGTTGTGGGTCTGCTGATTATTTGAAATTTTGCCTTATGGAGGAGAGGAAGTCTAGGTTTCCTCTATTTTCTCCCTCCTCTCTTCAAACATGGGAAAGCGGAGATTTCTCACCTAATAAACACATTCATAAAAAGTTGGCAGGGAGCAGGGAAGCCATATGGATTTTTCCCCGTGAAGGGTTAGGGCAGTGCCTTTGCAGACGGGACCCTTAGTTTTTGGTGACTGCAGCCAGTGATGTGTGCTGATTGTGGCTTAATCACCAGCTCAGTGAATCTCTGTGGACATCAGCATTCCTCCTCTGGATTATTTTGCCCACGTCAGATTGTAGAGATCTTGGCAGTAGGAAGACCAAGGATAGAGGCATCAGTCCGTGACCTCGGGGCTCAAGTTTGATTGTGAGGGAGGCCCAGGGCTGGAACCCCAGACTTTCAGATCAGAGTGGCCTGGAGTGGGGTGGGGAGGTAGTGACCTTGAGAGCACGGGGAAGGGGAGGGTCTCCTAAGGATTCATTCTGTACTGATGGCCCGGGAGTGGAATCCTGTGGGCCATCTCCATGGGAGCTGCTTTCCTACCTTGACCGTCCAGGATGAGTCAAGGCAGTTCAGGTACCATCGTCTCCCCTCATCCCCCTCCTGGGGCTCTCATCTCCCCGGGACCCTCCAGCTCTCCGGGGAGCAGCCTCCCATGGGCTCCGCTAGATCGTGTTCTCCATCACCACTAGTACTTACCCACTTCTTCCCAAGTCTGGCTCTTCTGAACCACCGGCCCTTTTGCTGGGGCCCGATATCAGGCCGGCCCTCTGCAGCCCAGGCTTCTCTGTGCCCCGTCCGTCATGCCCTACGTAGACCAGAGATGAAGGGCCTTCCGTTTTACCCCAATTTTTAAAAAAAATTTTTTTTTGCCTGTGCCGCATGGCATTTGGGATCTCATTTACCCAACCAGGGATCGAATATGTGCCCCCTGCATTGGAAGCACAGAGTCTTAACCACTAGACCACCAGGGAAGTCCCCCATTTTACCCCAATTTCAGTTACCAGGCCTATGCCCCACCTTCCCTCTGCCATGCCCCTGCCTCTCTTCCTTCTGAACCATGAACAAGCATAAAACAGGGGCCCAGAAGACTGAGGTTCTGGTGGGACCTTGGACAAGTACCCTCACAGCAACCGTAAAACGAAGCTGTAAGACCAGCCCTTCCTTCTTCACGGCAAAGCTCCATTTTGAAAATACATATGACGTCGTTTTGAAAAGCATAGGATGCTATAGGAAGGAAATATCTTCTAGTCTTAGTGTTTCAGGTCTTTGAGTTTGCATTTTTACAGCTGGGTTGGTGAATAATGTTCTGTAGCCATCCCTGGGGAGCCACAGCCCAGAGTTTTTTGACTGGTGTCAGCAAGACTTCTGGGAGCTCTGGAATCAAACACTTCTTCCACAAGGATTGAATCCAACACATAGACCTTATTACCACTCTCATTCTAACTCCCCGAGGTAATCTGCCTGCATGGGACTGAATTATTTGGGTATTTTCCTAGAGGTGGACAGATCCTTGCCTTTCCTGATGGAGGGGCCAGGGGATTGTAAAGAAAAATGACACTTCCTCCTGACTCTTTTGGCCCTTTCTGGACAAAATCTTTACCTAGGGCAGAACAGCCCTCCTAGGGGGTGTTTGGATATGAGTAAAAAGTTTGGGATTGTCATTGTGACTTTTGGTGCCAAAAGCCAGGAATGTTAAACATTCAGCTAGAGTTTATCCAATCTGCACTGTGAAAAACTGTTGCACCCCAAATGCTGAGAAACCGAGCTGGGAAACCATAAAACCACAGAGAGAGAGAGATGGAAATCCCTTCAGAGGCCAGGATTCCAACACCCTCCTCTCGCAGAGGAGAAAACCTTGGCCTAGAAAAGGAAAGTGGTTTGCTTCAGGTCATGCTGCTAGCTGGTGGCAGAGCTGGGACAGGAGCCCAGCCCTCGGGTTCCCAGCCCAGTGAGCCTTCTGCAGTGTCTGTGCCACACGGCGAGGGGAAGGGCTGCGGTCGCGAGAGCAGGCTCGCCAGGCATCGACCACGCTTGGGGCGGGTGGGCAGGCTGTCAGGGCCACTCGGGCGGCTGGCTGTATCTGCAATTCTGGGTTGACTCACTGCTAGGCTCACTGCTGCTCGGGCTGGTCTGGGGCTGCGGCTATCCTATCCAGGAAGAGGTCTGCTTGCTTTGTTCACATTTTCCTCCTTCCTCCAGGAAACACCCCCAAATAGCCTCTATGTTTAGGAGAAACGTTAGTGAGCTCAATGAAACGTAGCGGCTTCCCTTGGGATGGAGGTGGGGCTCCCGTGGTGATTGCCTAGCTGCGTACGCTCTAAATGATGGAGACGTGCTCTGAGGGGTGGACGGCAGGAGGCCGAGGTCTATTCTTAGCTCCGTTGCTATGGGATGCCGGGCAGGACGCTGAGGCTCCTCGTTCTCTTCGGCTCCACCGGCCCTCGGCGTCCTGGCGTCCTGCACCTGCCTTGGACATGGCCAGTCCTGCCTCTTCAAAGTGAGGTGCCAGAGCCAGGGGGAGGGGGAGGGAACCTGGGGTGTCTACATGTATCAGTGTCCAGGCAGGAAACAAAACAGCGCATTCAAGGGAGGTCATTCAAGAAACCTCAATAAAAGAAACACTTTCTATGGGGGCGATCAGGTTAAGGGCACCCAAAGGTCGCAGAGCCCCTCCATCTCCCCCTTGCAGTCTCTCTTATCCCTTCAGAGGGGACTCTCGGGATTGCTGGGTATCTTCTCTTTCCTCCTCTAAATCTCCTCTCCATGCTTTTACACCTGTTCTGTAACCTCAAGGTGATAAGGAGTACATCGCCTGGACCGCTGAGCCTCAGGTGAGGGCAGCAGGAGAGTGGGGCTGCGTGCTCATCCCCTGCTGGGTCATTGTAGGCTGACCGTTTTCCTCCCCGGGGTTCACAGCACCACACAGCTGTCCCTCTGGGTCTGGGAGCTCTTCTTCCTTCCCATCCTTTAAAGACTGAGGATGGAGGATGGGAACCCGGGCTCTTCAGGGAGCGGAGTCCAGAGGGGGGAGGCACCTGCACCCCCGGGGGTTACTGCATCGTGAGGAAAGTCTGCAGGGACCTGGAAAGCTTCCAGAAGCAGAGACGTTGCACTTGAGTCTTGACTAGGTCCGTGGACAAGGTTAGTACTGAAACTGTAGACAGAAGGACCAGCATGTGCAGAGGCATCACAGAAAATGAAAACGACGAGGCATATTTCAGAACTGCGGGTTCTTTTGTGATTATAAATAGTAGAACCCAAACTCAAAGCAGTTAGAGAGAAAAAATGTGTTGCTTCCAGTTACTAAGAAGTCGAGGGGCTGCAGGCGTCACTGGGCCAGGTACGCAGAGATAATCATCAGGGCTCTGTCTCTCCCTCCGTCCATCTCAGCTCTGCTGTTTTCTTTTTGCTTTTCTTTTTCTTTTTTAAAATATTTATTTGGCTGCTCCGGGTCTTAGTTGCGGCATGGAGGCCCTTAGATACAGCATGCGGGATCTAGTTCCCTGACCAGGGATCGAACCTGGGCCCCCGGCATCGGGAGCGCGGAGTCTTACCCACTGGACCGCCAGGGAGGTCCCTCTGCTGTTTTTAGGTTCACTTGATCCCAGGCAGCTTCCTCTGCTGTGGAGGGTGGGATGATGGAGGCGAGGAGAAGGGAGGAATCACTTCTGTAGTTCTGGGCTCATGTGTTTCTTTGAACTTGTGAATCTAGAGAGAGACACTTCTCTCCCAGCCTCTGTACAGCCAATAGTACAAGAAGTCAGTTCTGCCAAGATCACAGGCCCTCCCAGCTGGGACGAGAAGGAGAAAGGACGAGAAGGAGGTCCTGGCCCGGGCCTCTCCTTGGGAAGGATGCAGGTCCAGAGTCAGTACCCCTGGGCCACACTGAGCAGGTTCCCACAGGAAAGAGGACTTTTATTACCTGAAGAAGAGAGGCAGGCAAAGCATTCTAGGAAGACCAAAAATACAGCCGCCACACCCTGCTTCACTGGTGTAGCTGGGGTGCAGGCTGTGGATGTGGGGAGGAGAGGGCATGGGGTGTCAGGGGATGGAGCACAAGAGGGCAAGGTCCCGAGAGCACTAGGGAGCCCCTGAAGGATTTTAAACAGAGGATTTAGTCTGACTCATTTTTTTTTTTTTTAAAGTGAAGATTTTTTTTTTTTTTTTAAACTTTGAGTTTATTTATTTACTTATTTATTTATTTATGGCTGTATTGGGTCTTCGTTTCTGTGCGAGGGCTTTCTCTAGTTGCGGCAAGTGGGGGCCACTCTTCATCGCGGTGCGCGGGCCTCTCATTATCGCGGCCTCTCTTGTTGCGGAGCACAGGCTCCAGACGCGCAGGCTCAGTAGCTGTGGCTCACGGGCTTTGTTGCTCCGTGGCATGTGGGATCTTCCCAGACAAGGGCTCGAACCCGTGTTCCCTGCATTGGCAGGCAGATTCTCAACCACTGCGCCACCAGGGAAGCCCTGACTCATATTTTTGAGGCATAATCTGGAAAGCAAAACTACTCTCCACTAAAAAAAAAAAAAAAAAAATCTTTAAAAAATCCTATAATACTCCCTAAAGCTGAAAAGAAATGCATTTGGGATTATCTGCTATTTAAGTCCCCCTGCCCTGCTCCCTTCCCTAACATCCATCCAGAGAGTCTGGCTGCATCGTCGGACAATTGCATCAGGAGTCTCTTCCTCGCATGCGCTGTGATCCTTTTAAGTTTGGGGCTAGAGGGTCAGGGCTAATGTGCCTGATGTGCCAGGCTCCAGTTCCGCCGTCTCTGTGGAGCCAGAAGCATTTGCAGGCCAATCCTGCCTGGGTTGCTGACAGGCAGCCTCTCAGAGTTGCTGCCTCCAGGCCCCGCCATGGGCCATGAGTCACCCCAGGGCCCCCGTCATGCTCAGAGCGGGCACTAAGCCACACGCTCCGTCCTCCCCGTGGCGAGCATCGCTACTGACACTGCCTAATTGCACCATCACTTTTTATTTGTCAAGACCCACCTGTCTTGGTACAAAATAGAGACTGACAGTCGGGTGGGAGTGGACGTTTATCAGCGCGGAGGAAGAGAGGCATTTTGCTAAGAGTTGGAATAGCAGGAGCAGAGGGTTCTAGAAGTGATGGAGGGAGAATGGGTAAAGACCTGGACTTTGGAATTGGGTGGCTGGGTGCAGCTGCAGACACTGGTCCTTACTGACCTGGGGACCTGGGGCAGGTTGCTTTAACTTTCTTATATTGAGATAGGAGATGAGTTCCTACCTCCTAGTGCGTGCAAGATGGGATGAGAGCACTCAGCGCGGTGCCTGGTCAGGAAGTGTTAACTGTGATCAGTGTCACATTTTTCTGGCCTCTGATTGGATGGGTCCCCATTTGTGGTTGGATGGAACATTTTTCTGGCCTCTGATTGGATGGGTCCCCATTTGTGGTTGGATGGAGCTTGCCACATTGGTGCATGTAATTCTCCTCTGATGCTGGACCATGCCTGGGTGGTCAGTTAGGTGGGCCAAGCCTGGACAGAGGAGGCGAGGAGTTTTCACAATGGTCTTGGCCTCAAGGGGCACGTCCTCCTGGCCTTCTCAGAATCTCGCAAATTCCCTGCCTGCCTGGAAGCAGTAGGGATCATTACAGAGCTGGGAGGGGTGTGTGGTTGATTTAGTTTGCAGAAATACTTGGTGTGCAAATATTTTCACAGGTTCCTTATTTATGAACTCAGGCTGCAGATTGGAAACCTCAACATTTTAATATATTGCCTCTTCTGGGTTCATACGTATTGAACATGAATGGCTTATTTATACAAAAGTGAGTTTTCAGGATGATTTTTTTTTTTTTTTTTTGATTCTAGTGTTGTGATTTTAGGGAGCTTATACAAGATCTTTCTTTCCTAGTTTGGACCAATTGAGAGGTAGGACCTCACAGTTAGAAAGGTGGAGTTACCGTTAGCAAATTTTAGAGATAAAGCAGGAATAGAGGGCAAGACATGACTGTGGTCACGATGGGCCCTCTGATATTTCACCCTGAGTCGCACTTGCCCATGTGGTCCCAGCCCGGGTTGGAGGCACCCAGCCTCTGCCCCACGGTCAAATCTCTTGCCACGTGGAGGAAGAGGAGGAAGGGGAGAGAGGCAGCTGTGACCTCGTATCACCCCATCCAGAACCAAACCGGCCCCTTCCCGGGCCTCCCACCTCAGGACGAGCACAACTGAGCCCCTGGTTATTCAGACCAAAAGCCTTTGAGTCTCCCTGACTCCTTTTTCCCATCTCACGTCTAATTTGACAAGAAATTACAGTGAATAAATACATCCCAACAAAGTGTCTCCCTTTCGACCACCCCTCAGCTCTCCCACCACCTTCGCCCGATCCCCGCATCCTCATTTCTTTGCTCTGACAACCTAAGTCTCCTCCCCACTGGCTCTTTTCTTGCCCCCTCTCAACACAGCCGCCAGAGTGTGGATTTAACACTGTAAATCCGGTCATGTTACTCCTCTGCTCCGAAGCCATAGTTTCCCATTAGAAGCAAAATCTAGGCTCTTTCACTTTTGCCTCTAAAGCTCTGCGTGGAGAGCCTGCCTACTGCCCTGACCTTACCTTCTCATAGCCTCCCAGCTCACCCCCCAGCCACCGGGCCCTTCTGGGGTCACCTGAGCACTCCATGCTCTCTCTTGCCTCAGGACCTTGGCACATGCTGCTCCCGCTCTGGGAGCATCTTTGCTATCAATTTATTCAGGTCACTGCTCAGCTGTTTGCCTCCTTGGAGAGGCCTCCCCTGCCCACTCTTCCTAAAATAGCTGCCCTCTCTGTTACTCTCTTTTCTTCGGTCTGGCTTATTTTTAAGCTACTTATAATGCTTATTAGTTTGGAACTTTGTTTGATGTACTGATGTTTCTCTGGTGCCTAGCCCTGGGGCCTGACAGAGTGGGAGCTCAGGAGATGCACACTGAGAAATCTGTCCTGCAGCCAGGCAGGTCTGAAAGAGAAATGTCAGAAGAGCTGAACCACAGCTGCTCAGCTCCTTGGTCCAGGCTCACCCATTAGTTCAGCCCTTCCTCCCTGTGCCCCATGGCGGGAGGAAGCTCCTTGCCCTGTCTTAGGGAGGCAGTTTAGCATTGCAGATATGCTCTTGGCCCCATTTTACAGATGAGAAAACTGAGGCTTAGATTAAATACACTGCCTGAGGTTACATGCCGGCTTACATCTCTGTGCTCTTCACCTCCCCACTCAGCTCTACTGTCTTTTGGCTCCTGCACTTCTCATAGCTTTCCTCTTTAATCCTCATCACAATCCTATGAGGTGCCCATTTTACAGACAAAGAAGCAGAGGAGAAAGGCTTTGGGGGGGTTTAAGTGACTTGAAGTGCCGCAGCAGAATTTGGATGGAGGCGGATGGACTCAAAGCATTTGCCCTCCACCCTGGCTCCATGTCTACTGTTTCTTCTCGGGGAGCAGAGGCCTAGGGTGCCGTGATGCCTGGTGCTGTTGTGAGGACCAGTGGGGGGAACACACGTTTAGCTCTGCATGCAGCCCTATGTCATACAGTTGGCATTTCCAGAGCAGCTGCTACGGGCCGGCACTGGGCTAGTTCCTGGGAACGCAGTGTTGAAGATGACAGAGTCTGTGCCCTCAAGGATGCCAGTCTAGTAGGGGAAACAGAAGGGTACAACTGAGCAATTTCACTGCTGTGTAGTAAGTACTGCAATGTGGGATGGGGAGCCCAGGAAACGCCGAATCTAGTCTTGGGAGGTTGAGGAAGGCTTCCAGAAGAAGGTATCTGCCTGGAGACCTGGAGGGTGGGTTGTGTCTTCCTAGAGTAGGGTGCCCGCCCGTCAGAGGTGCTGCAAAGGTGTGCTGACTTGATGTCCCTTCGGAGCTGGCCCTCTGAGCACAGTTGGTCTGCAGCTGCGGTCCCCAACCCCACCAGTCTCTCCCTGGGACTCGGCAGAACCCAGGGGTGCTGGTCCTTTCTGCAGAACCCACCCTCCTTCACCCACATCTGCTCCCACGCCCCTGGCCTTCAAGAGCCCTGTGACCCAGCACGACTGGTGCTGACTGTACCGTTTTCCCTTTAGGTTCCTATAGATGCTTTCAGGAATCCCAGGAAACTCAGGCTCCTGAATTTAGACAGGTGGGAGAATCCACAGGGACTCTGGAAATGCAAGAAAAGAGAACTAGAAAAAGAAAATGCGTTTCAGATTTTTTTTTCTTGGCTTCAGCGGACTCTCTGGGTCAGGCCTGAATAGGATGAACTGCCTCTTCAGACTTAGTTTTAACTCTCCACTAGTGAGGTTGTGTGGATGAATTGGAGATTGCAAACCACTTAGAAACGCAGGTCTTAGGTATTCACAGCTGTGGCAAGCTGCTGTTGCTTTTGCCTAATTGAACTGAATTATTTAAAATCTTTCTTTTTTTAGGGATATAGTACAAAATATAATCATCTAGAATTTAGGGATATAGCATAAACTATACTAATCTAGAATAAAGCAACCAAAAATTTTTGGTTAATTTATTTGCTTCCTCAATGGAATAAGACTGTTATTCTTTAAAAATCTCTGCTATAAAGCATCCACTGGGAAGGTTGTGTTGCTAGGTGGTTAGCGCATACCCTTCCTTCACCCCACACCTGACAACAGCAGGGAGGGTACCTCCCCCTTTTCCCACTATTTCTCCACTGCTTCAGGAAAAGCTAAAATGTAAATATATATTCTTACTCATTCCTTTTGAGAGAAAAAGCCCATTCTCCACACTGCAAAAGCAGCCTTGGCTTCATAGCACTTCTTGCAGAAGAGGCAATATATGCCTAGTAGTTAAAGACTTGAGTTTGAGTTCTGGATCTTGGTTAAATCTCTATCAACTACTTAATCTCTCTGAGCCTGGGTTATCCATCTAGAGTAAAGGAATTATAAGAATCCCTGCACAAAGTGCGATAAAGATGGAATGAAATAATGTGTATAAAACTATCCTACCTGGCACATAGTAAAGGCATACAATTTAATTAATAATAGTAATAATAATAGTAAAGGTAATAGTCATAATGATAATAAACTACAGTAAAGACCTCAAAGCATTTTACTATGAGGTTAAGGCATATGCGACTAGTTCCATCGGAGAGCTTGGAAAATCGTGACTTCTGGCCACAAGTCAATGATGACTCCTAGAATGAGAAACGGGACCCAGACATCCTGGAAAGGAAACGCTTGCCCTTCCAGCTCCCTGTGCCCCCGTCCTCCTGTCCTGGGCTCATTCACATGGTCAGGGCCCTGAGGAAAGGCCTGTGGGTCTGTCCCTGGTCAGAGGAGGCAGAGGGCTTGGCCGATCTCTAATCTGTAATCAGAGAAGGACTATAATGAGACGGTAGCAAATCAGGAAGGTATTGATTTCTCCAGCGAGATACATGGTATCTGGAAGCAATATGGAAGAAAACAAAGTGGTGTGTTCTCTCCCGCTAAAGTCTCAAGTCTGTCCTGGGTTGAGCAGTTATAAGAGCTGTTATCAGCCCTTGGGACCGGTGACCCTGCTGCCTCCTGTTGCCATGGTCCCCTGAGGACACACTTCCATCACCTTGCTATCATGAGGGCTCCCTTTTCAGCTGGTCAGTGCCTTTCTGACTTGCGTAAATGAACTGCAAGAAAAAGGAAATTCATGGACCAAATCCTAAAGTTTCTAAGATTATGTTGTACTGGATCTCCTAGCCTCCCTCCAGCAAAAAAGTCCCTTATCAAGAGTCTCAGTAAAAGAGGATTCAGAAAGAAACACCGTTTCACATCACACAAATCCCATATTGCTTCTATATCATTAAAGAACTTAGAAGATACAGCAAGAATGGAATGCCCATAGAATTACACTTATTGAACTATAAAAATCTATTTAAAACAATTTATTGATTACTAAGTGCTTTCATGTATGTTTTCTGATTGACTCATGACAATTCTGTAACGAGCAAGTTGGTGTTATTACATTTTAAGCAATTTTACATTTTGCAAAATCTAACGATTACAATTCTAGATGAGGAGACTGAAACTCCATGGGCCGAGGGATTTAGCCAAAATTTTACATTTGTAAATAGAAAAAACTTGGCCTCAAACCTTGCCCTTTGACCCCCATCCAGTGTGCTCTCCAGGTGACTGTGCCGCTTCGAGTTGAGGGATGTGCACCTGCTCAAAGTCACAGACAACCCAGTTCCTGGTCCTCTGCTCCTTCCATCATGATGCCACTCAGCATCCACATTCAATTTCCTTAGAGCCATTTTCCTAAAGAGTCAACTGGTCTTAATACTGGGTCCCAGGTTAAAGATTCATTTCTTAAATCTCAGAGGAGAAGGGAACCTATGGAAGTCTATCACCTTGTCTGTCTGTGGTTTAACCTTCAGTGACCTTCAGATGGAAGCCTATGGATGGAAAAGAGTTTTCCTGGTTTTCTGTAACCGACTCTTCCATTTAGTGACCCTGGAATACCAACCCAATCCACCTGTGCTACGTGTTACATCCACAGTCCCCTGTGGGCTCCTCATGAGATCTGTGAATATCGAATTCCCTGTGAAACTCTTGGGGCTGTGAGGATGCTCTGAAGGAAGGTCCATAACCATCTCTTCTCCCCACATAAAAATCCCAATTCCTTCCACTCATCCTCCCAGAAATCCCTTTACATTACATTATGTAATGTAATCCCTTACATTACAATCCCTCTTGCTCGTTTCCTGTCGCTTCTTCAGACCCTGCGTGAGTGGTCTTCTCAGACACATTTTTAGAGCGACACGGCCACTGTGAGCTCTGTGGTCTAGAGCCTTAGTTCTTAAACTTTAGTGTGCTTGAGACTCACGAAGGGAGCTTGTTAAAATGTAAAACATTACAGGCTCCAGCCCTCTCAACTCTTGATTCGGGAGTTCTGGAGCTGAGGCCAGGAGGCTGTGTGCATTTTGGATCAGTTCCCTTGGGAATTCTAGTTCAGGGAGCACTTGGAAACCAGCTCATGATCTGAGCAGAAATTTTAAAGGACTGCAGAGAGAGGCATGCCACACAGCAGGACTCAAAAAACTCTTGTTGGCCAAATGAGCATATTGTGCCCTGCAGAGTGGATTGACACAGAGCTTATTAAAAAGTGCCTTTTCTATTGCTGCCAGGCACAGAGGAGATTAGTTTTACATGCTTCTGAAAGACAGTGGGCAGAGGGGTTTTCCTGCAGATCTACAGTCAGGGAAACTGAGATTTGGTCACTCTGTGTTCAAGTTCTATAAAGAATGTTGTATGACGTGGTCTCAGTTCCGCAAAAGAGTAGGCAATGCAACTCAGTCTAAAACAGAGTCCCAAGTTGCATACAGACCAACTGCCTTCCTCAATATCGTGGTCACATACATGGGAAAGATCACTAGCAATATTGCTGTGGCATTTCAGAAAAAGAAGTGGTCACCTTCAGCTGGGGAGTCCTGGAGGACTTGGCCGAGATGAAGGCTATGAGCCGGGGCTTCTGGGATGAGTCTAATCTGGAGGTGGGAACGGGGAGCGTGCTCCAGGGGATGGTACATGATGGAGTGAAGCACGTGTGTGAGAAAGTAACCATAGTGAGTGAACTGGCATGGCTAGCACTTCGGAGGGCAAAGAGAGGGGAAAACAGTCGATGCAGGAAAGTTACATGTATGTCATTTTATTTAATTCTCGTGACAGTTCTAAGGGAAGTTCTTACAGGGAAGGTAAAAATATTTTCACGGTATGGAAGGAAGTTCAGAAGAGTAAAGTAAATAGTTCAGGATCGCACAGCTAGCGCAAGACAGACCTGGGGTTTGAACCCAGCTCTACGTGGAAGCCGAGCCTACCACCATGTCACTGACTCACTTCCCCAATAAAACCACCAGAGAGCCCTGAATGTCGACCTTAGGGTTTGGTGTTCAACCTCTGGACAATGGGTGCCTTGCAAAGAAGGGTCTTAGAGGCCAGGTTCCATCCCAGGAGTCTGTCAGGTCGCCTGCATCTCCAGTGTTTCTTCTGGAACTGTTACCCTGGAGAAAACTGCACCCGTCCCATTTGACCTGTCAGACCCTGTTGGCTGTTTGTTGTAGGCAAACCGAGTATCATGGGAAAGCAGGTGGAGAGTTGTACAGATTCCTTCTTCAGCAGCAATTGTCTAATTAATACTGTCACCACATGGCCCTGTTATCCTGTCAGAAGCAGGCAAGTGTCAGCCGTGCACGCTTGGGTGAGTGTGTGTATAAAAGTTGTTGATAAATCAGCAGCTTTGCCGTGAGAACAAAGCCTGCATCTCCAGCTGACAGCCTAATTCTAGGGCTCAGCAAACCCAGAGCAAGGATAATGGAACTTCCTGCTTGTAAGTAGCAGACTAAGCTACTTACAAGCTCCATGTGGCAAGAATGGCCATGAAGATATCCCTGGTTAATGCATTTCGTCAGGGATTTTGTTACTGCTTCCTTGCCTAGGAGTTAGTGGTGAGGGCACTTTTCCCTCCAGTAATGGTTTGGTGGGACATTTCCCAGACAGGCCAAACAAGACAGGGATGGCTTAAAAGTGACTCTCTCGTCCCCCAGTAAAACGTATCTTCATTGTGTAAATGAGATACCAGTCTGGAAAGGAATTTATTTTAGTGCTTTCCGAGTTGACAAAGTGTTTTCCCAGGTCATTTAATCCTTGCAAGAGTCCTGGGAGGTCTCTATAATCATCTCCATTTTGTAGATGAGGAAACCAGGGCCCTGAGACATTAGCTTCTTGACCAAAATTTAAATAAGTATTAGAAGGTATGGGTTCGACCATTGGATCCCATGTCATAAACTCTTGTTCAGCTGTTTGCTTGTTTGTTCGTGCTTCCATTCATTCATCCATTTGACATTTACAAGACCTACTATGTTCCTAGCATGGAGTTAGTTTGTGGGGATCCAAAGATAAAAACGTGAAATACTTTGAACTCCTTGAATCAAAGGCCAATAAAAGAGGGAGCAAGTCAATTATTGGCTCATCCTTTGGAACTCTAGCTGGTGTTATTTCCACTCATATTTTAGTGCAAATAAACAATATTAGGAATCCATGAGTCTTCTGGCCAGTTCTCCAGTCCCTAAAGATATTTTACTCTCACTTACTCATCTGCACACGTTGGGGTGTTCTGTTACCAGCTCTGGGTCAGTAATTTGCCTCCGTTCCATATTACTTACTTCCCAGATGCATGCATTTCCTTTCACTTGGTTCCTAAAAAGAAAATCTTCAGTGTATCCGTGTGTTGAATCGACATCATTTTTCCACCTGAGTCATCCCCACAATGGATGCCACTCACTTCCTTTTTTCCTAGCTTTCTTGGAATAGATGATGTAATTCCAAATGGCCGTCATCTCAACGTTACAGAATAAAACCTGCTTCTCCATCCTTTGTGCCCCCTCTGAAGTTAGTTTGTATGTTTCATATCACACCCATACAGTGCCTTGGATTATAGGTATATGCCTCCATGCCCTATCTTCTTGACTAGACAGTAAGCTCTCTGAGGGAGAGAATCATGGTACATTCATCACTATACCCTCCACAGAGCCTAGAACATTCCATGCTAGGTTTAAAGGTCTCAATAAATACGTATAAATTGAGATCCCAGAGTGCCAGGTTCATGTCTCCAAACCAGCCCTTCTCAGGGGGGCACTGTGAGTGATGCCCAAGTGCCCTCTACCCTAAGGAGTAGGAGCCCATCCACCACCACCTGACCTAGAGTTTCTCCTCAACACCCACAACCTCTCTAGTCGAGTGTTTGCTTTTCTCTTTCCCATGTTACTTGACCGTTCTTGAGTTCCTCAGGCCCTTTGTTGAATAGAATTTCTCCTACTTGGAGTTAAGTTGGAGTCTCTGAGCAGAGCATCACGATACCTCACTGGCCACATCTGAGAAATTAAAGATGATACCAACAGCTGGAGAGATATACCATGTTCTTGGATTGGAAGAATCAATATTGTGAAAATGACTATACTACCCAAAGCAATCTACAGATCCAATGCAATCCCTATCAAATTACCAATGGCATTTTTTACGGAACTAGAACAAAAAAATCTTAAAATTTGTATGGAGACACAAAAGACCCCGAATAGCCAAAGCAGTCTTGAGGGAAAAAAACGGAGCTGCAGGAATCAGACTCCCTGACTTCAGACTATACTATAAAGCTACAGTAATCAAGACAATATAGTACTGGCACAAAAACAGAAACACAGATCAATGGAACAAGATAGAAAGCCCAGAGATAAACCCACGCACCTATGGTCAACTAATCTATGACAAAGGAGGCAAGGATATACAATGGAGAAAAGACAGTCTCTTCAATAAGTGGTACTGGGAAAACTGGACAGCTACATGTAAAAGAATGAAATTAAAACACTCCCTAACACCATACACAAAAATAAACTCAAAATGGATTCGAGACCTAAATGTAAGACCGGACACTATAAAACTCTTAGAGGAAAACATAGGAAGAACATTCTTTGACATAAATCACAGCAAGATCTTTTTTGATCCACCTCCTAGAGTAATGGAAATAAAAACAAAAATAAACAAATGGGACCTAATGAAACTTCAAAGCTTTTGCACAGCAAGGGAAACCATAAACAAGACAAAAAGACAACCCTCAGAATGGGAGAAAATATTTGCAAACGAATCAACGGACAAAGGATTAATCTCCAAAATATATAAACAGCTCATGCAGTTCAATATTAAAAAAAGAAACAACCCAATCCAAAAATGGGCAGAAGACCTAAATAGACATTTCTCCAAAGAAGACATACCGATGGCCAAGAAGCACATGAAAAGATGGTCAACATCACTAATTATTAGAGAAATGCAAATCAAAACTACAATGAGGTATCACCTCACACCAGTAAGAATGGGCATCATCAGAAAATCTACAAACAACAAATGCTGGAGAGGGTGTGGAGAAAAGGGAACCCTCTTGCTCTGTTGGTGGGAATGTAAATTGATACAGCCACTACGGAGAACAGTATGGAGGTTCCTTAAAAAACTAAAAATAGAATTACCCTATGATCCAGCAATCCCACTACTGGGCATATACCCAGAGAAAACCATAATTCAAAAAGACACATGCACCCCAATGTTCACTGCAGCACTATTTACAATAGCCAGGTCATGGAAGCAACCTAAATGCCCATCGACAGACGAATGGATAAAGAAGTTGTGGTACATATATACAATGGAATATTACTCAGCCATAAAAAGGAATGAAATTGGGTCATTTGTTGAGATGTGGATGGATCTAGAGACTGTCATACAGAGTGAAGTAAGTCAGAAAGAGAAAAACAAATATCGTATATTAACGCATATATGTAGAGCCTAGAAAAATGGTACAGATGAACTGGTTTGCAGGGCAGAAATAGAGACACAGACGTAGAGAACAAACATATGGACACCAAGCGGGGAAAGCGGCAGGGGGGGTGGTGGTGGTGGTGTGATGAATTGGGAGATTGTGTTTGACATGTCTACACTGATGTGTATAAAATGGATGACTAATAAGAACCTGCTGTATAAAAAAATAAATAAAATAAAATTTAAAAAAAAAAGAAAGAAAATCAAAGGGATGTTTTCCATAATATCAGGAATACATGCCCAATACAAATTATACCTTTTCATAATTAAAAAAAAAAAGGACTGTGGTACCAGGGAATGAAGTTTTGAGGGATGGAGTATGGAAAATAGAGCTGGGTGATGGGCAGGTCAAGGGCAATCAGGCCACCGTATTAAGGACTTTGGGTTTTGTTCCCTCGTCATCGAGGAGTTGGGGAAGATTTGGGGCAGGGGACCGACATAATCAGGGTCTCCCTATCCCCACCCTCCGTTTTCTCTCCTGCTTCAGGGAACAAGCCTCTTTTTGCCCACACAGCCTGAGGCCGACTTTTCTATGGAACTCATGACCTTCTCCCCTTAGGATTCTTCTGTCCTATGTCCTCATCAGCTTCTCTCTCCCCTGCATTTCTCACATTTTCCTGCTTGGCTGGACTCTTCTTCCTACAGACATGTTCAGTTCTTCCTCCTAAAATCAAAACAGAAAATCTCCTCTCAGCCAGACCCACAGTAGTGGCTTAATGATCACAATGTTAACTATCACTGCTGCTCTTTCAAACTATTGCCTTTTTCCTTTGGTCACGTGACCTTGTGGTCCACATCATAGCCACCTGCTGCACCCTCTCCCCCCTCCCTGATTCTGTGATCCATCCACCCTGCTCCCACACCCCCTGCCAGCAGGAACCCGCCTCTTCTCCCAGTTGCCACGTGCAGTGGCCTGTTCTCAGCCACTGTTTCCCCAGCCTCTCTGATCTTCCAATGTGCTTGATCCAGGAGCTTTCTGGAGCCCCCAGGGTCGGCTGCATCAGTTGCCCCTCACCTGTGCCCAGAGTGCGTGTGGGTGCCTCATTCTCGCTCTTCTCGCTTTCTTGCGTTTGGTTGGAATTGTCTATGTGGCTGTCCTTGACTCCTCAAAGGCCAGGGCCACACTTTACCCATTTTGATCCCCAACACCAAGAATAACCAGTACCTCGAGCTGCCTATTCTGGCCCCCTGTGGTCACTGGGCACTTGACATGCGGCTTGTCTGAACTGAGATGTGCTGGAAGTGTCAAATATACATGAATTTCACATATTTAATACAAAACCATAAAACATCATAATAATTTTACATTGAGAACATGTCAAAGTGATTATAGTTTGGATAGACTGGGTTCACTAAAAGATTATGAAAATGAATTTTACTGGTTTCCTTGTACTTTTTAATGTGACTCTTAAGATGTTTTAAATTACCTGTGTGTCTCCTGTTCTATTTCTGTTGGACGGTGCAGACCTTGACCACGGCCCGGAAGAACAAGCCCTCAAGCCATGACTATCGAACTGAATTGAATTGAGTTGGAACTTCCTTCCCTACTTTCGGTGGGGACCCTGCTCCTGCATCTCCCCTCTGAGTCTTGGTCACCCCCAGGTCTGCGCCTTTGTACAGCCCCTGGGTACCCAGCATGGGGACGTTAGCCTAAAAGGATGAATCAATGCGCAGACCCATGCTGATATTTTTTTTAAACAAATGAATGAAACTTTAAAAATTGAGGAAGCCCCCAGCAAATGGTGAGAAGTCGTCAGAGGCTTCTGTGGCGAGGTGACCTTCCAAGGAGGCTTTTGGAAGCAAGGCACACAGAAAGCCAGGCTGGCAGGCACAGCCCTCTTCTGCCCACTTACATAAAGGCTGCTGTGAGATGCAGAGCAGTATTTTAAGTGCATCGAAGGTCGTGGATTGAAAACCGAGAGGCCTTGAAATAGAGAAGTGTTTGCTTTCATAACAGCGGGTGTTGCTTCCCCGGCGGGCTGGGAGGCCTGGAGGCCAAGGAGGCAGTGCCAGAAGGCGGGCTGGGAGGCCTGGAGGCCAAGGAGGCAGTGCCAGAATTGGGAGGCCCTTGAGAGCAGAATCCAGGGCTAGTTCTGGGAGGAAGCAACTGCTAGCAGGGCCCTCTCTCCACCTGAGCTCTCTCTCTCTGTTTTGAGCCCGGAGGTTCATGGTCAGATTTAGCAAACTTGGGGTCTCTTACTGTGGTCTCAGCTTGTTCTAGAATCTTGGTTAGGCCCCTCACCTCTCAGTGCCATGGCTTAAAAGCCCTTTCCTCTGCCTTCTGAGAGCGTGGGAGGAGGAGTGATAATATGATGAAAGGGAGTGAGTTTCTCTAGGTAAATGCGAGGTCCCAGGTAGAGTTTTTTTAGCAGGCAAGCTGGAAAACACTTAACAAACTTGGGATAATCCCCCAGCTCTCTCTGCCCCAGTCAATGACAGGGCTTAACGGTTAAATAATGATGTTAATAATTGTTGCGGATTGCATACACCCTGTGTCCCTGTCCCCTTGCTGGCCAGACGTACCTGTGAGCCGGACATTAATGTGAGCATCATACAGATGGGAAGGCTGATGCTCAAATGGCCCCGCAGGTAAGGAGCAGACCTGGGATCTGAACCTGTGTGTGTTTCATGATCTTTTTCTTGTTATGACGTACACCTCTCCAAAAAGCCAGTGGCCCCGAGGCTGTGATACATGTATAGTTTTCATTCAGCAAATATCTTCCAGCCTGGTTGTATTTGGCCCAAGAACTAGTATGATTAGATAGGTAGATGGTAAATGGTAATCCTTAACATTTAACTGTTCAGTTATATCCCTAAGTGTCTGGAAAAGTGAACTGGACAGGAATTTTTTGGCCCATTTCACAAATGACTAACCCGAGGCTCAGCACAGTCAACGGGTATGTTCAAGGTCACACAAGGAGCGGCTGAATAGCCAGGCTGAGTGGTGTCTGAGCGATGACCATTAGGAGGAGCTGTCCCTTCCCTCTGCAGATTTGAAATTCAGACGGGCACCAGACACACGTTCTCAGAACAGAGGATCTGGCCCTTCCCAGTCTACCCTTGAGGCTGGGGGAAGCGTCAGGGCTGCTGCCTGCGTGCTGGCGTGCCTCCCCCCTCATGAGTGCCATTTGGGCCTGCAAGCATCTTGTGTGGTGGTGGCATCCTGTTCTCCCTGGCTGGTACCCTCAGCATGGTCTCTCCACGGTCTGAGGACCCATGGCTCAGGATTGCGGTGGCTTAAAAGAAAACACACGCGAGCCTTCAGGGTGAGGTGGAGGGGGTGCAATGCATCTTACCTTGAAAATTACCTAGAAACAAATGATTCATCATGCCCTCTGCTTCCAGGCAAGAGCACACCTATAGCATCCCAGACAGTGTGTTTCCGTTCTTAATGGTCTGTGTGAAGATGACTTGACCAGAGCCTCTTGGGAGGCAGCCCTTTACACCACACCTGAAACTCGGAGGAGACACGGGGGATATAGGCTTCTTACTGAAGAACTTTAAGAAAATGATGGACAATGGTTGCCTCCTGTGGCCGACCAGGCAGATGCCGTCAAGTACTGAGCAAGCACCATGGGACCATGCCGAGACCAGAGACATGTCCCCTGGGCCGAGGGCGCATAGAGGCATGTAAAGGTCAAGGTCAAGGGCTGGTCTGGAGGCCTTTTGTGGAAGCCCTTCATTTTGCAGATGGAGAAACAGGACACCCCAGTCAGTGGTTCATTCTGATCAGAGGCCAGATCAGAACACTTAGCAATGTCCCTCCTGCTCTCTTGGAAGGTGTACGACCAACTCATCAGAGGTTCTCCACTCAGGCTGCATTGGGAGCCTTGTACACACACCTCTCCCAGAGATTCTGAGTCAGCTGGTCTGCGGTGGAGCCTGAGATTTTGTTTTTAACCTTCATGGGTGATGTTAATGTGTGGCCAGGGTTGAGAACCACTGACCTGGGTGCAGACTGAAAGGCCAGCCAGTAAATCAGCTGAAATGCACCAATGTTGAGTGACTGTCTGCTGTGGGCACGGTGGGGTCTTGGGTATTTCGATACGTCTTGGGGACGCACAGACCTATAAGACACGGTTCCTGCCTTCAAGGAGCTTATGGCTTACTTGGGAGGGAGATAAGGCGAATGTGAAAACAGTCACGTGAGAACTGGTTTGTGGTTAAATCACTAGAGTTCTTCGCCTGTTTATCCTTGACGAAGCACAGCATGTCACAAGGTGCTATTTACAGGTAACACGCATGACGTATATCAAGTAAAATAAAGCAGGATCCCAAACACAATAGCAAGGACACTTGCCTCGAGGTCTTCGCACTGCTGTTCTCTCCTCCGAGAATGCTCTTCTGCTCAGCCCTGGAGGGACTGGCTCCTTGCACTCAGGTCTCAACTCCAATGTCACCTCCTCAGAAAGGCTTTCTAGTGTTGTCCCCTCCCCTGACACTCCCTCTCTACCACATCACACTGGTTGATTCTCTTTATGGTACTTATTTCCCCCTGGAGTCGTATTTCTTTGCTTACTTGTTGATCTTCCATCTCTTGTCACTGGAATATAAGCTCCATGACAACAGGGATCCAGTCTTTCTCATCCCCCAATGTGCTCCAGCACCCAGAACAGAACCTGGTGCATAATAGGTGCTTCCTAAACACCCGTTGAGTGAATTGTCAAGGAAGGAAGCTTGTGCTGAGGGTAGCGTATGAGCTGGCTCTTCCAGCATGGGTGAGACTTGGAAGGAAAGGGAAAAACATGGGGGCATGTCAGGTTGGGAGTGGGGCCTGGACAAAACTGTCCACATGAACCCAACAAGGGTGTGTGTGAGTGTGTCTGGGGAAGGGTGGGAGCTGAGGGGGTAAGTCGGATTGGCTGACACTGGGGAGGTGCGCTAAAGGGAGAAATGGGAGGGAGATACGGCTGGGGAGGCGGGTCTGAGCTTGTTCATGGAGGCCATGGATGACAGGCTGGGAAGTGTGGTCTCTGCCCTGTGGATGGTGGGACCCCTGGAAGGCCAGAGAGGAAGGGAGCTGCGTGGTCACTTGTCAGCAGCATTCAGGTGTTTGAGGTCAAGAGAGCCACCAGGGACCCCTGCATCACAAGGTGATGACCTAAGGAAGGAAGTCTTCGCCCTTTTGTCCCCAAGTGCCAGCTGGCCTGAAGCAGGGTTGGAGCCCTCTTCCTGGGAGGTGGATTTCCCCCTGCATGGTGTCGGTTGTCTTGCTGGAGAGGAGTGCCCACAGGGGCGGAGGTGGTGGCGGGGCAGTGGGAAGGGCTGGCGCTGCTCCCTGGCTGCATCACAGGGTGACTCAGAGCCCCTCCTGGCACCAGCCTTCTCCCTCAGTGCAAGCTGTTCCTTTGGCTTCTGCAGACGGGGCTGTCTCTTCACTTCTCCCCCAGGACTGAGGCCAGGAAGGAGGGGTGCTGCGGTGTGTTTCCACACCCTCCTCCCCTTCTCCTGGCCCAGGGGTGGGAGGCAAGGAGTTCTGGGCTCTGGGTGCCCTCCCTATCGTACTTCCCGGAGGACACCAGGCGTGCCGGACAAGTGACCAGGTGATGTCGAGCTTGCACAGAAGGCTTTCCTGAAAAGTTACCGCCTAAAACTGGGTCAGGTGGACAAATGCTGAGGGAAGAGTGACAGCCTCTGAGGAATGACGTGGCCTGAGATCGTGCAGCACAGAACTTTTGTACAGCGCTTGAGAGCCTGAAAAATATCCTCATGTCAGTGTCCTCACAGCCAGCCTGGGAGCAAAGGGTATTCCTTTTTTTCTCTTTTTTTTTCATCTGAAGCTCAGAGAAACTAAGTCACTTGCTGGAGGTCACATAGATGTTGAAAGGCAGAGCTTCAAACCCTAACGTGGGTCTTTGGTTTATAAGAGTTTTAATAAACCGTATACTTGTGCTAGTTTTCCTGGACTCTTAGACATAGCGCATGCCGTATTTGAAATCTTCCTTGGAATGTCACATGCTCACAAGTGTTTAGGATGATTGGTGGCTCAGGGGCCAATACTTTCGAAGGGATAATAGGCAGGTGAGACCCTAAGGTGGAGGGTGTTTGGTCCCTCATTGATCAAATATTTGTTATTCATCATATTAATCATAGCTATTCCTATTCATACGTAGTCTGACATATATTACCTTGAACCATATGAAATTGCCATATTTGTTGGTCCAAAATGGCAAATATCAGCAATATTTTAAGGTTCAACATAATGTATCAAAGGTGCCAAATAAAGACATGTTACTTGATTTGAGAGGATCTAGAACATTGTTGGGGGAGGGCGGTTCACGTTTTCAAAGCAGACTAAGCCTCCCCCATCTCTATGGTGGAGTGGTACCACCTCAGAGTCTTGCTGGAGATTATTCAGATACCACGTATACAAGAGCTTGCTTGGCTCAGTGCCTAGGAGATTCTTCCTAAATTAACTTTATCGGTACGGACATAAGCCCTTGTCCCCTGTGTGACATAGACAATTCAGACTTGTCCGTCCAGGAAGACTCCAGGCACCTCGGAATCTAGTGGTTGTACAAGCAGTAATAAGAGTGGGACCCTAGAGTCAAAATGCCTGGGCTGGACTCTTGCGGCTGCTCTGTGCCTGCTCTGTGACCTTGGGTAAGTTACTAATCTCTCTGTCGCTCAGTTTTCTCATCAGTAGAATAGGAATAGTAACATACCTACCTCACAGAGTAGTGAAGGTTTAGATAGTGAATGCAAAGGACCTAGAATTTTTCCTGGCACATAGAAAGTGCTTGGTCCATTTTAGCTGCTACTTTTATAGTTATTCTTAGTATTATTTTTTTATAAAATTTTTATTGAAGTATAGTTGTGTTGACTTAAAAACTATTCACTACCTAAAAGTTGAAAGTTATGTTTTATTTGGCAGGAATTTTTAGGACTTCAAGCCCAGGAGGCAGCATCTCATGTAACTCTGAGAAAACTTCTCCGAGGATGTGAGGGGGAGCTAGGATATATAAGAGTTTTGTAACAAAGTGCTGGTGGTCTGAACATCAGAAAATGATTGTTAATTAAAGAAAACCAGATATGTCAAGTTAAGGAATTTAGCGCTTTTCTGGTTCTCACATTCCCTCTCTGGGTCCCTGGGAGTCAGCAGCTTCATCAGATCAATTCTGAGGGATGCTCACACCTGTCAGCCTGCAGAGAACTGGTCTCAGGAGGAGGACAGCCAAGTGTCAGTGGAGACTATAAAGACCACATCTGGACATGGCCCTCTGCAGGGGGGCCTCGTGATCGCATGTCCTCAGAGTTTCACCACCGGAGTTCATTTATGCCTCTTTTACGGGGGTGGGCAGCCCATCACTTGACACAACTCTTTATTTGTTCCAAAAAAACAACAGACCCCTGCTCTCAGGTCAGGGCACCAATGTCAGCGACCACCTTTCCATAACTCAATAATCAATGATGTTTCTTTGAGGGAGGAGGATTTCGAGTGGATTTATGTTTTTACATTGTGTGATTTTTTTTTTTTTTCCCCAAAACCGCATTTTGGCATCTGTGTGTATGACTCCAGGGCAGCAAGTAAAAGGCAACTTGGTTCACGCAATTCATGAATATTCATTGAAAATGTACCATAAGCCTGGCACTGCTGGGGTGCTGGGAATTCAAAGATGACAAAGACAAGGTCGTGGTGCTTGAGGAACACACAGTCCAGTATGGGAGACAGGCGTGTAAATAACAAACCAGGCAGCAAAGGGACGGATGCTATCAAGGGAGAGTGATACGGAGCAGGACCCTGTGGGGCTCCTAGGCACAAAAGTCTTTCTGTGTCCCCCATTTCTTGATTACAGGAAATAGGCTTCATTCAGCCTCCATGACCTTCCCTGAGTTCCAATGGGCAGGTTCAAACAATTGCTAATTAGGGAAGTGAGGGGATGCAGAGACAAGGGTGGAGCAGTCCAGAGAAACAATCGTGCAGCCTTGGGGCAGGGTCCTGGTTTCTCATCAAGGCATATACATAATAATATCTTTGAGCTGTTTTGCAGATAACTGAAACCCCACCAGGTGGGAGAAATTAATGGTGTGCTTCCCACCAGCACGTAGACCCCAGACCAGTTGGGACCAGGGTGATGATGCTGACTCCAGATTACCTCACCACCAACCAATCAGAAAAATGTCCACGAGCCGATCACGCCCTCTTTGAGCCATTACTGTAAAACTCCTCACTACCCGCTCCAGATCGGGACACGCAGTTTTGAGGGCATTAGCTCCGCTGTGGCCCCCTTTGCCTGGCAAAGCAATAAAGCTACTCTTTTCTACTTCACCCAAAACTCTGTCTCCGAAAATTAATTCAGTGTTGGGGTACAGAGGCCAGATTCAGCTTCAGAAGTCAACAATTAATTCTTCTGCAAGGATGATGATCAAGGAAGTATTCCCAGAGGAGGGAATCTTTCAAGCTGGCCTTGAAAGAATGAACGCTACATCCCCCTAGTTGGAGAAGAGAGGGAAATTGTTCCAGGCAAAGGGAGCCACTCAGACAAAAGCAAGGACGTGTGGGAAGGCATGGTGTTGATCTCAGGTGACCTCAGCATGCAGCGGCTTGAAGCAGGATTTTGGTTCCCTGGCCAGAGATTGAAGTCAGGCCGTGGCAGTGAGAGCACCGAATCCTAGCCACTAGACCACCAGGGACCAGTGGCTAGTGACAAGGCCCTGGCCTGTCAACTTTGTAGAAATGAATTTCAAAGACAGAAAGTAGTGAAACAAATAAAATGTTTATTAGGAGGAAAAGAGTACGTGTGAATAGACTCACGCGGGAGGGCTCAGAGAGTGATTTGTGCCCTCTTAGCAGTTTGAATCACTTTTGTGGGGCATTTCTTCCAGGTTTCCTTTGGCTAATCATCTTCCTTTGCCTGGTTCTGAGTCCGTATTTGGTTTATCTCAGGGTCCTCCCCTTTGTGCGAGCATATGTCTTAGCCAAGATCATTCTAGCAAAGATGCCTATGGGTAGGTTGACACCACCTACTATGGGGTGGTGCCCCCTCCCTTTTTGACCCCCGAGGAGCCTTTCTGTGCCTGTGTAGTCAGGAAGGTCTCCTTGACCTCAAGAATGAGGAATATGTGGTTTGTTTATCTCTTATCTGGGCAGGACTCAGCTCCTGTCTGCCCCTGCCACTACTGTTATCTTAAAGGGTCCACCGGAGGCAAAGTCCAGCTATTTACCCTGTTTCTGTTGTTATTTCTATCTGGAAGTGTAAACAGGAAGCTGGCTGTAAATGTCTAATCTGGAGCCTATGTATCTCCTGCCTCGGTGTGTTCATCGAGGACACAGGAGGGCCAAGGCTGCCACCCATGGCTGCAGCTGCCATGCCCTGCCAACCTCAGGGAGGCCAGTTATCCAGGCTGTGATATGCATGGAGTCCAGCAAAATGGCGCTAGACCGAGGATACACAGGAGGGTGGGGCTGTGGCCAGGCATCTCGGGAGATTTCACGTTCATTTCATCTGCTGCCTTGGCTATCAATGAGGAGTCGCCCAGCAAACACTGGATGAGCAACTGTTGAGTACTTGGGAATTTACCATATGTCTGCCATTCCTGTCCATTCCACAAACAGGGGCCACTCAGACCACCTCTAATAATACTCAGCCATCCTGACCAACAGAGGGTCAGCACCCCTAAGACCCGGGACACATCATTAGGTCACATTTCAGGGACAGGCAGATGTCAGTAAGTGGATGGAGCCCCAGTGCCTGGCATCACAGACATCTTAGAGCAGCAGGGAATGGTCGTGATTATCTAATTCAACCTGCTTGCCATGGAAAAGAGGAACTGAGGGCCAGAGGAGGAAGTGACTTCTTCTATATCACATGGCTCCATGCTTTTAGAGCCTGGACTAGGAGATAGGTCTCCTACCTTGAATCTCAGTGAACTTTCCGCCCAGTATCTAAAGAATTGTAATGGGATGCCATTGGTTTGTCCTTCCCGGAATGGAGGATGGAGCCAGTTAGAGTAACCCCAGCGGCTAGGATAGGCAATCCTTGAAATCTCAGTGACCTAACACAATAAAAGTGTCTCACCCCCCTCATCACAACCCGGTATAGGTTGGGTGGTTCTCTGTTTCTGTGGCAGTTACACAGGGGTGAGGGGGCTCCAGCTTGTGGCAGAAAGAATGGAGAAAACACATCCACTCCCAGCTGCCTTAGCTGGGGCTGTAACACACATCCCATTGGTGAGAACAATAGACAGATTGCATCTAGATGCAAGGGCGCTGGGAAATGCATTTTAGCTGTGTTTCCAGGTATATAAGACAGGTTTAGTGAGCTGCCAACCAGCGTATGTCACAGTTATAAGGTGCAATGTCCATGTCGTAGCTGTGACCCCTAATGCTAGCCGAGTGGTGACCTGGTCTTTACTCCAGAGCCAGCCCCTCCCTCTTCTCCATGTTCCATCCCACAAGGCGGAACTGTGACCCGGAGAAGTCAGGGACCTGGCCAGGGTCACCCCCAGCTGCAAAGGTCCAGAACTTGAGCCTAGGGGTCCTAGACTTCAGGAAGCTCTCCTTCTCCTCTCTCCAGGTAGACCCCAAGGTGTCTTCAGGTAGCAGAGACCTTCTGCTACACCGAAGCCTGTGTTCATCACAGCGCACCTGAGCTGGTTGGGTGCAGTGGAGGAAGGTGGCTGGCGGTGAGGCCCCGGGGGAGGGAAGGAGAAAGGAGAGGGGAACAGCTGTGTCCCCCGTCTACCAGCCACGCTTTCCTCTTCCTCTGTCATGGAATTGTTTATTTTTCTTGACAGCACACACCACGGCTTGGAGTATTTGTGGGAGGGAGCCGCAGGACCGGGGCCCTGGCTGGGACGTGGGTGGGTGTCTGGGTACCGTGCATGGGTTTTGCTGCTCTGGGCTCAGCCTGGTTCTCCCCGGGGTGCAGAGCAGAAAGTAGCGCTCCTTCCCACCCCCTGGCACCACAGGGAGCATTACTTGGGGAAGGTTATTTTGGGGAAGGCATTGGGGTGGAGAGGTGGGCGTTCAGTTTCTCCCCCTGCCCAGTCTCCTGAGGCCCCTGAGATAACATCAAAGCCCCTTCACCGGGGTTAAGGGGTCTTCCTGGGTATTCCATCCACATCCTTCGGAAGTCCCTTCCTGCCACCGTGATTCCCCCCCTCGCAGCCTTCCTGCAGCATGTCAGACCCATCACCCCCTCCCTCTGGAATTCCTGCAGGCATTTCGAGGGCGAGACCAGGGCATGAAAGATTTGATTTCAATCCATTCTGAAAACATACAGCTGATATCGCCTCAACCAATGAATTGTTTAGAACTACAATGTCTTGTTCTCTTTAGAGATCCCTTTTCAGTTCCTGGGGTCCCCAGCCCCTAATCTTTAAGCCCTTTTTACTAGCAGGCTTAATTCAGGCTGTTGAAGCATCAGTACAACAGACCTTTTTTTTCTTTTTTTGAGGAAAAGGATATTACAATTTCTTGAGCTCCTGGGTGACAGGCACTGCGCTAATTGCTTTCATTTACTTTATTATCTCACTTTATCCTCAAAGCAAGCTGTGGTCAGTTACTGTATGGAAGGCGTCTGATTGGACACTGCACAGGCCAAAGGTGACTTTAGAATGGCTGCATCCCTCCAGGAGCTCAGCCTAGAGGCCATGATGCTTTATTGCCATGGTAATTAGCACCATCAGTGGCAATATGCCAGCGACGCCCTGGTGACTGAGTGAGCTCATATTTCGTGCCAGGCAATGCACAGCGTGCTTGATGCGCCTCATCCTGTGTATTCCTCACACCACTCCTAGGAGGTAGGTCATATCATTAGACCCATTTTACAGGTGAGTAAGCTGAGTCTCTGAGAGGTGAAGCCACCTGCCCAAGGCTCTGGGCTAGTATGTAATAGATCTAGTATTTAACTTGTGTCTGGCTGATTCTAGAGTCAAGATACTCACTGTCACAAATAATGCAAATAGAAGCCAGAACCATGAAGAAGGTGACACCAGTTTCAAATGGAGCCCGGGGGAGAGGGAGAGGTTAATGAATTCTCGCGAGGGAGCTTGGGAAGGTGACCTAGATGAGTTTGAAATTGAGCAGGTCCTTAAAATCTTGGCTGGGCTCCCAAAGGCAGTTCCATGGGATGAAGTCCACTGGCAGAAAATGTGCTAGAGCCTACTTGAGCAGTGGAGGGGACCAGTTCCTGGTTTTCCCAGTAGTCTTTCCAGCTCTTTCATTATTACAAAGATATGGATATCTTTGTATATGAAAATGATTGCATTATTATAAAGAGCGGGGTTATGCCCTCCCATTTCACAGGCAGGGATCATTAAATCTCTGCTCAGATTGCTATGGTACAGAGAAAGCTTCCGGCCGGTAGCACTGGGGCTACGGGAACCTTTGGGAAACCCTGCCTGCGGGGCTGGGAAACCCAGGAGCGTTCCCTGGTCCATCGGCCCCGGGAGAAGGAGGAAGCAGCAGCTCCCAGGAGGGGCTGCAGGGCACCGTCCTGCCGGCTCGCCCACCCTCAGTTCTGCCCTGAGTTCTGAGCTTCCCGGCAAAAGCGAGTCTGTGTATTGTAATCTCAGGCACAGCTTGAGCCATTGTTCCTGGAGCTTCCCCAGGCCTTTCTCTGGAAGCAGAGTCTCCAGGACCAAATGTGGGGAGGCAGAACTGCCCACTCCCCTCAACTGACTTTCGTTCCCTGCCTACTCCATGCCTGGGGCCGGGACATGCTGCCATCCCTATGGATAAAGGCCCCAGGTTTCTTCTCTGAAAACAACCAGAACTGAGCCAGAAAAGAGCCAGTGACTCACTGTCGTTGAGCAAGTGAAGTGTTATTGAAGCCGTGAGGTGCTGAGGACAGAACAAGCACCGTTCACCGCAATTCTTTTTTTTTGTTTTAACATCTTTATTGGAGTATAATTGCTTTACAATGGTGTGTTAGTTTCTGCTTTATAACAAAGTGAATCAGTTATACATATACATATATCCCCATATGCCCTCCCTCTTGCGTCTCCCTCCCATCCTCCCTATCCCACCCCTCTAGGTGGTCACAAAGCACCGAGCTGAGCTGATCTCCCTGTGCTATGCGGCTGCTTCCCACTAGCTATCTATTTTACGTTTGGTAGTGTATATATGTCCATGCCACTCTCTCACTTTGTCCCAGCTTCCCCTTCCCCTTCCCTGTGTCCTCAAGTCCATGCTCTAGTAGGTCTGTGTCTTTATTCCCGTCTTACCCCTAGGTTCTTCATGACCTTTTTTTTTTTTTTTTTTTTTTCTCTTAGATTCCATATATATGTGTTAGCATACGATGCCACTACTGGGCATATACCCTGAGAAAACCATAATTCAAAAAGAGTCATGTACCAAAATGTTCATTGCAGCTCTATTTACAATAGCCAGGACATGGAAGCAACCTAAGTGTCCATCAACAGATGAATGGATAAAGAAGATGTGGCACATATATACAATGGAGTATTACTCAGCCATAAAATGAAACGAAATTGAGTTATTTGTAGTGAGGTGGATGGACCTAGAGTCTGTCATACAGAGTGAAGTAAGTCAGAAAGAGAAAAACAAATACCGCAATTCTTGTAAGAGAGACAGAGAGCAGACGAGACAAACTCTTCCTGGCTGCTGGGACCCTGTGACTGTTGGGACAGGTCGACCACGGTGTGTGGCCTCTTCCTCTGTAGACCCTTAGAATGAGGATGGACATATCGGATTCCAGGAAGAGGGGGAATTGAATCCCGAAGGGCACGTTCACCATGATCTGGAGCCCTGGGGATGGTATTCTCCACCCCTGGGGGAGGCAGTGCTTCTCAGATTTTGCCCCACATCCCCTGGGGGTCTTGTTACAATGCAGATTGGGATTTGATGCTCTGGGCGGGGGCTCCGAATCTGCATTTCTAACCAGCTCCCGGGGCTGCCTGCTGCTCTGGGGCTGAGGACTGGACATCAGAGCAAGGAGGTAGAGAGAGAGGCAGTAGGGTCTCTCCAAAGCCAGTGGGTTCCAGACTCCGGTGTGATGCTTCAAAATTGATTTTGGTTTTTTTTAAATCCTGGGGTCTGTATCTGGGGGTGGAAGAGGTGAGGACCAGGCGTGGGAGGAGAGCGGATTCTCTCTTCGCAAGAGGAGCTGAGAGCTACTTAAGAGCCTCGTGCAGCAGATGAGCCCAGGACCCAATCCCCACAGACTCCTGTGTGCCCTGGCCTCCAGACTGGCTCCCGAGGGGGTGGGGAGCCTCGCTGGGGGAGGGGCGTGAGATTCTAGCTTTCTCCATCAGACACACCTTCCAGCTTCACTCCTTAAGGCCAACACACTCTGGGGACAGCAGGATGCTCTGAATTCATGAGAAAGCCAGGTTGTTGAGTTTGTCCACAGCTGTCCTTTGTGACGTTTGAAACGTGTGCCCCTGGGGGTGTCGGGGGGTCTGCTCTCCTGGGACAGTGTCACCTGCACCAGCACCACGAGCGCTCCTGGGAATGGGAGCCTCTTGGATTGTAAACAGTTGTTCCTTGTGGGGAGGGGAGTGAAACTCGCCCCTTGGCCATCTCCTTCACACCCTCATCAGCTCCATGGTCCTCCCTTCAGCTGAGGAAAAGGTAAACTTCAGCCCAGGTTGACCTACTTCTTGCAAATCCCAAATCATTAGGGCTCCCAACTGAAACCCCCAGAAAACTGAAGGGTCTGTACCATTCATTAACGTCTGTCTCTGCAGCCTCAGAGCAAGATATAGTGGGGTGTATCCCACCCAGACAGGTGCTCAGGCTGGGGGCCAGGTAGGGGTCAGGGTCTAGACTTCTTTCTTTTTTTAATTTTTTTTTTTAAATTTATTATTATTTATTTATTTATTTATTGGCTGCGTTGGGTCTTCATTGCTGCACGCGGGCTTTCTCTAGTTGTGGCGAGCGGGGGCTACTCTTCGTTGCGGTTCGCAGGCATCTCATTGCGGTGGCTTCTCTTGTTGCAGAGCATGGGCTCTAGGCACGCGGGCTTCAGTAGTTGTGGCACGCGGGCTCAGTAGTTGTGGCTCGCGGGCTCTAGAGCGCAGGCTCAGTAGTTGTGGCGCACGGGCTTAGTTGCTCCACAGCATGTGGGAGCTTCTGGACCAGGGCTCGAACCCGTGTCCCCTGCATTGGCAGGCAGATTCTTAACCACTGTGCCACCAGGGAAGCCCAGTGCCTGGAATTCTTGAACCCTCTTTCAGTGCGGGCTTCCCTCGGCGTGATGGCTTGGCGGGTGCAGCGGTCTCACACCGTCCACCCGCCCCCTACAGCCTCTGTGTTTCACAAACCCTGCTCTGCAGCCATCCCCCCAGGGCCCCAGACCAGCGGTTATCAACTCTGCACGATTTTGCTCGCAGGGGACATTTGGCAATGCCTGGGGACATTTTTGATTGTCACAGCTCAGGGCAGGTCCTACTGGCATCTACTGGGTAGAGGCCAGGGATGTTGCAATGCACAGGACTGAATGATCCTGTTATCATTCCGGATGACCCACAAGAAGGAATGAGCAGGTCCAGAACATCATTAGTGCTGAGGTTGAGAATCCCTGCCTTAGACAGGTGCCCAGGGGGTCTGGGCTGACATGGGAGAGCTGGACCCACAAGGAGGCCAGCTGGACTTTGCCAGAACACTCGCCTTAGGGTGAGGGGTTAGGGCGTATTCATAGGATCCCCTGAAAATGAGTGTCCCTGTAACTTGCTCTCTTATGCCCCGCCTTTGTCGTCTACCTTTCACTGTCATCGGGTCTGAGGGGTGCTCAGCCAGAAAGAGGTTTAACAGGTGGCTGTGATCTAACAGGTGAAGGGTGGGGAGCCAGGGTCTTCCCTGGGGTCACACCACATCCTGGTCATCCTTAGCATCACCCCTGGGTCAGAGTCAGGCATTATATGGGGAAAGGCACAGGCTGTGGACTTAGACGGGCCTGGGTCTTGGCTGGGTGCCCTTCAGAAGGGAGTTAATCTCTCTGTCCTCAGTTCCCCCTCAGTTTCACGGACCCAGGCATCTAACCACATGAGGGTCTAAGCAGAGTGGATGCTCAGGAAATGACAGTTAACATAGTAATAGGCACCAGCACTTCTATGAAGGGCTTGTTTGTTTTCCCCTGTTAACACTGGGTGACCAGGAAGAGGAATCAAGTGTGATACTGGGAATCTAAGAGTATCACTGAAGATGCGATCATTGCAGGCAGAGAGAGTCAGAACGCACGCTAAACAAAGCAGTTCCATCCTGACTCTATGTGTGCAAGTGTTCTGCTCACCTGTCTGCACGCTGAGTCATGGATTTTGCCAAACCTCAGCTCTGGGGCAGGGGGCGTCAGAGATGGGGGAGTGGCGCTGGTTGGCGAGTGTGCGTGCGCCGCTGTGGATATTGTAGGGCATGTAATGTGTGTGTAAGACTGGGTGTCGTCAAATGAATTTGATTCCCAAGCCATATATAAGTGCTTTGGGGCTTAGTCTCATTTTGTGTTTTGTGTTTCTCAGTCTCCATTAGAGGTAAAGGTGCTGGCTTTGTATAAATACTACGTTTTGTCATTCATTTATTTTTACTTACCTATTGCCTCTTTCCCAAAAAGAAATCTGAGACAGTTCACCACTAAGGATTGGATGATACAAATAATGTATAGATACAGGTATAGTAAGCTTACTAAAGCAAGAATATATTTGTGTAACAGGATTAAAAATTATGTTAATTCTTCAGTCTATTCTAATCACTGTGATTAATCATCATGTGTCTCTGAGCTTCCAGCTGGCCAATGTAAAAAAGGAAAGAGGACAAAATCACAGGACAACATTTTTACTTGTGACCTTGAATGACAAAGTGGACAATTTCCCCAACCACAATTTTACAACAAATGCAGAAGTGGTTTTCACAACAAATCTTAATGAAAGCTGAGGGCATAGTATTAACCTGCAGCTTAGTGAAGACAGATCTGCAAAACTCCTGAGGGTGGACGGCGCTTCCAGGCTGTAGCTTGATAGGGGACAGAACTTAGAATGCCCAGCGGAGTAGGTGTGTGACCATATTCTCTTCCCTAAATGTAATTTCTCTGACTGGGCTTTTTACGAGGAGTTGTTTACAGATACTTTGAGGTGTTACTTCCTTATGAGCCCCTTGAGGCTGGGCTTCTATTTCATAGACAGATAGAGAACTTATAGAAAAGTGCCCATCCCTGTTCCTGGCATCGACTGGGAGCTCTGTGTTCACCTCTTTGTTTATTTGTTCATCTTTTCCATTTGTTCTTCCATCCATCCATCCACCCATCCGTCCATCCATTTATCTATCCATCCATCCATCCATCCATTCACCCATCCATCCATCCATCCATCCATCCATCCATCCATTTATCCATCCATCCATCCATCCATCCACCCATCCATCCATCCATCCATTTATCCATTTATCCATTTATCCATCCATCCATCCATCCATCCATCCATCCGCCCATCCATCCACCCCTGCCCTAATTTGGGGAAACAGAGTGGGAAGCTGTAGTGGTTGACACGTGACTTATTTAGATGAGCTTGGATGTCTGTGAGAGGGAGGCTGCCATCCTCCGTCCCCCATAAATGCCTTGGTCCTCACCTGGAGTTAAGTTCTGTGGGACAGAGCAGAGATGAACAGGCCTGGCTATTCAGCAGGGAAGGTGTTGGTGATATATGGACAGGCCAAGCTTTGGAAGAAAAATCTGTATGGCCATCCACAGAGTGCCTATCTAATTAAATGAGAGCCATGCTGCAAAAAAAGGCCTTATGTGTCCTTTCCATACATGGAAAACAACCCATTGGTGGTTCCATTCTTAGCTGTATATTTGTAATTGAGGCCATGCTTGTTTGCACAACCAATTCTATAGGTACAAGTCAACTTTTTATCTCTTTTCAGCACTGTGCTATTCAGTTGCCAAGACACATCAACTGCTTAATGTTTTATCTAATTCATCCTGCAGATCCTTTTGCAATATGATCTACGTCTTTGTTCTTGATTAAACCAATCACATGACTAGATTAGGTCTGAAGTTCTGCTCTGAACATTTTCACGCTCCGTCTCCTGGGCAGGTGCGTGCACACCCATGAACACACGCTCACGTGCACGCACATGTGTACACCTTTGAAGGCCCAAGGCTTCAGAGAGATGGAAAACAGCTTACAGCAGGCACAAGCACCTCTAACCTTCTGAAATCCCCTTGTGACAGCCCACGTAGCTAGCACGGCTTGAGCAGCCAAATTTGAATTCTCAAGGAGCTGTGCTATCTTGGCTAAAGAACTTTCTAGATTTTCTGAAAGTTAACCAGAACATTTTTTTCCAGTTGCCCGTGCTACCGAAAATATTTCTATAATGCTTTAACCCCTTTTTTCACCTTAGTGAGAGTTACAAATGACTGAACCTAGCCTAATGACTAAGGCTCGTTATCGTTGAGGACAGAGGCTCATTAAAGCCTAAAGGAACAGGATTTTGGAAGGAGATGAATCTAGAGTTGGATTTCGGCTCTTAATGCCACTTACAGGCTATGAGATTTTAGGCAACCTGACAACTTTTATTAGCCTCGGTTTTGTTTCTGGTCTGCAGAAATAGAGGTGACTGTATTCACCTTGCAGGGCTATAATGAGAGTCAGGAATCATGTCAATAAATTGCCTGGATTTAGTGTCCTGCGTGTGGTAGCGATTGTTGTTTTGGCTTTTCTTATTCCGGAGAGCACAGGTGGACCATATAAAAGGAACAGGAAGTTGAAATTGAGTCAAACGTGGACTGTCCTTAGGACGGCCTTCTGAAATGCTGAATTCTCATGCCAAAACCGATGATCTCATTATTTATAAGATTGCAGTATAGTGGGGTGGGCTTCCCCGGTGGCACAGTGGTTAAGAATCTGCCTGCCAATGCAGGGGACACAGGTTCGAGCCCTGGTCAGGGAAGATCCCACATGCCGCGGAGCAGCTAAGCCTGCAAGCCACAACTACTGAGCCCACGTGCCACAACTACTGAAGCCCGCGTGCCTACAGCCTGTGCTCCACAACAAGAGAAGCCACTGCAATGAGAAGCCCACGCACCACAACAAAGAGTAGTCCCCACTATCTGCAACTAGAGAAAGCCCGCGCGCAGCAACGAAGACCCAACGCAACCAAAAATAAATAAATAAAATAAATAAGGGAGGGAGGCGGGCAGAATCGGACCTCCTGCACCAGATCTTGCAGCTGCTGCCTGGTCCCTGGGCCACGCTGGTCCCATTCTTCACTCAGTATGATGGTGGTTGCTTCCGTGTGGCAAAATGCCCTGTTGTGCAGAGAGAAACTTGAAGAAGCAAAAATAATAAAAAAAAATAAAATAAAGAAAAGCTCCTTGGGCATCTTGGGTCATCTAGTAGCTTTTAAGGCCAAGAATATCTTGATGAGTTATCAGCAAATCATAAACACATGGACGGCAGTTCACGGCCTCAAAGACATCTAGATGCAAATTTAAGGAGGAAGGTGTTGACAGACTGTGTCCTTGGGAAGCTACCTGCTTAGCCCAGGTGGTTCAACACCTATGATGGGAAGCTCCAGATAAGGGTGGCAAGAGGGACAGTGGCTTCCAGGAGTGACAGCCTACTGCATTTCTAAGAACAGAAGTGTCTTCTATCAGTTCTGTATTGGCCAAACCACAATGTACAACCAAAACCTCAAAGTCCACCTGATGCAAAAGCGCTGAGGCCACTTGCATGTCTTTCTTCCCTCCCTCCTGTTCAGAACATTGTGAGAGCATCCCTGACAGCTTCAGCTAATAAGGTGTATGAGGGACAAAACTTAGAAGACGGGGAACTCAGAACCTCCCAGCCTATTCCCAGTCTCCCAAGCCTATTCTGTTTTCCAAGGCTGGATTTTCAATTATTAATTAGTTAATCACAAATTAGTAAATAATAATCAATAAGTGATAGGACGGCATTGTGATGCCTCCTGTGTTTCTAGAAATGCTAAATGGCTCTCCCCATAATAGATTCTCCATAAATATAATTAAATGCCTGCTAATTAAATGCCAAGGGCTCTGCTGGGCACATTGGAAATCACCGAGAAGCCCTGGGTCCCAGCTCCTCCAGGGGCACTCAGAGTGATGGGGGATGCAGGGGGCACCATGAAAAGGCCACCGGCCATACCAGGCAGCAAGTGCCAGGTGTCAGGCGATTGGCTGGAGCCACTTGGTCCAGGAGCCACTGGACAAGGA
Organism: Eubalaena glacialis; assembly: GCF_028564815.1. Classification (NCBI taxonomy): domain Eukaryota; kingdom Metazoa; phylum Chordata; class Mammalia; order Artiodactyla; family Balaenidae; genus Eubalaena; species Eubalaena glacialis. The sequence goes on along the minus strand of NC_083726.1, from coordinate 112,247,206 downwards.
AACAAGTTAGTTGGGGATTCATTTACTCCTTGTGGATTTTGTGCATCAATTACAGTGGGAGAAATCCCGGTTGGATAAGCTGTGTATTCCAGACGGTAACAGTTTTTAAACCTCGCGGAGAGATCTTTAAGGGAGTCCGGAGAGGTGTGGAGAGGAGGGCTCATTCTCTCCCTGGCATTGTGACACAAGGGTCCTGTATCACACTCATACGCACAGTTGGACCTGGACCACTGCCACCTCCCGCTTCCCCCGGGACCCTCCACCCCACCCAGTCTCCTGGCCCGTGGACTCCCTGACACCAGAGGGCCTTCCTGGACATGACCAGTCCTCATTACTTTTAGAGTCGCTCCCTGATCACCTGCCAGATACACTGAGCCTTGACGTGGCCTCTGAGTTTCCTGTGACCATCGTGCTCTGTTCAGCCCCCTCTCTGGGGCTTAGCCAACCGATCTCAAAGGGGTGCCCCCAGGCTTCAGCTCCCTCCCTTTTCCCTCCCTTGACCCTCCCACAACCTTCTTCAAAACGCCATTTGAAAACAAATTATTCCCTCCCTTAAATTTCCCTAAGTGTTTGAAGCACCATTGTTTAAAAGAATGAGCTCTAATTTGGGGAATAGATAATCATCCATTCAAAGCATGACTTAGCCACTTGCTTGCTGTGTGGCTTTGGGTAGATAAATTAACCTCTCTGAGCCTCAGTGTCTTCTTCTGTAAAACAGAGCTGCTCTGAGCATTCTAGGGTGACATGGACAAGGCATCTACCACGTGGCGGTAACTTTTAGTAACTTCATTTCTTCTCACACGCAGAACTTGCACTAGCATGGAGTTAATTCAGTTCACAGGCTGCCCCTGTATGAACGTGTGTTATGAGCCGGGACTGTCTCATTTAACCCCACCAACTGTTTTTGCGATGTAGATACTATTTTCACCATTTTCTAGATAGGATCGCTGAGGCCAGAGGTCAGGGATGTGAAACCAGGTCGTCTGAGGCCTCCCCGGCACCCTTCCCATCGGCTCTCACATCTGCTTCCTGATGATTTACTTATCTCCTTACAACTGGCCGTGCATATCCTCACGTGTCCTCAGCACGAGCCAGGGTGCAGGGATGGATACGAAGGAAGCCCAGGGCCCTGTCCTCAGGAGCCTGCTGTCTGCTTGGTGAGAGGGTGAATTATTAAGAGAGAGGAGGTGGCGTGTCCTTGCTGAGGGCAGGGCTGTGCTTTTCTCTTCCTATTGGCATAGGACCTCCTCCGGTGGCAGCCAGCCCAGGGCTCACCCGGTCACCTCCGCCGTGGAGGGCAGAGAGCGGCCGAGGCTGGCCGGGAAGGAGACAGGCCCAGGACAGCCGCCTTGGGCATCTCAAGGAGGGGTGTGGGTCTCAGCTGGGGCTCTTCCAGAAGACTCCTTTTCATGGCTAACATTCCTGGCAACAAGGTGTATTTCTCTAGACATGAAGCTTTAAAGTAAGTTATGAAGGAGGCAAGAAAGATAGGAAGATGCAATCCCGGTGTTCAGGGAGCCCCGGGTCCAGGAATAACCCTTACCAGGCTCTAGGGAAACAGCCTCTGGCATGCAGGGCAGCAGGTGGGGAGGGAGGGGTGGGCCTGGTTTTCTCAAATGAGCTCCTTGCTGTCTTAGAAGGACATGGTCACTGGCCCAGGAGTCAATGGGAGGAGGTTGACGTATTGAGAACCAGAAGCGTCTTCTTCAACATTAGGTCCATAATGGATAGAAGGGAGCGCGCCGAAATGGTACCCCGACTGCACCGGCAAGAACCCGGCAGGTCAGTTGAGTGACCCAGAGGATCCCGGCGACAAAGTGAAGGGGCAGTTGGAGAAGTGAAAAAAACACCATGGGCTCTGGGTCTGGGTTCGAGTCCTGATTGCAGGTGTAGACATTCCAACCCGGGCAGGCCATGTCACTCCCAGCCCCGGTCCCCAAGGAGGGCGGGGGCTGCTCCATGCCGGCTGCCTGCCCTGCCCTTTGCTGCCACCCCTGGCCTGGTTTTTCCCCAGGGTCCCAGGGCCTCACCCACATGTCAGGAGAGAGATTTAGAGGAGATAGTCCTCTGACCTGCTACGAGGAGGCACCCTTCTACCCTGGTGGAAAACGGCCCTAAGCAGCCAGGCCTGCATGCCAGGATGGACAGAGAAAGGGGTGGCCCACATCCCGGCCTGCGAGTCCCAGACCAGCTGCCCTCGCCGTGGGACGCCGGCCCCTGGAGTTTGCTTCGGGATGATCTTTGCATTTTCTGGAGCTGTGGGACCCAGCGAGGGACGGTGGTCCCTGATGGTCCTCTCCTGCGGCCTGACCCAGTTCTGGTTAAGAAGTTGTTCCATGTCTTGCTGAGAAGAAAATCAACAAACTAACTTTATATTCCTTTCCTGTGTTTTTTAAATTTTAAAACAGTCCTTTAAGTGGGCTCTCCTTTTTGAATGGTAAAGGGAAGCACAGAGAATAGTATTAACACGCCGTATCCCCCAGCAAAGCAGAATCAAGTGTCTGGACGTGGAGCTCTGGCTCCAGACCAGATGGATGTTTTGCAACCTGAATGTCCCTGTGGACCACTGGGGGCCTGTTAGAAGCAGACCCTTGACCCACTCAGCAGGAGTCAGGGTGGGAGGCCTGCGCAGGGCTGGGCTTCCCTAGTCACGAGCTCCCAGGGTCTTCTGACACGGGTGGTCGGGGACCACACTTGAGAGCCTTTCCTAGGACCCGAGATGCTCCTGCATCCTCTGGCCCTTCCCCTCTCAGGACGCAGAGCACCTTTCTTAGATGTTCTCTCTCTGCCCTGCTCAGGCTCCCAGCCCGGGCATGGTCTGCTGGCATCCTCTGCAATACCTGCTCCCCTACTGGTCACCGCCATAGTCTGTCCATGGATGGGGCCAGGCTGGTGAGCAGAGAGGAGGCCCCTTGCAGGGCTCCTGGACGTGGGAGCCAGGCCGCAGCCGTGCTATCCGAGCCGGGTGCTCTGGGCCTGGCCCCCCTTCTCTCCCTGCCCGGCGGCACTGGGTGTCTGGGGCAACCCTGAGGCAGAGGGTTCTGGGCCCTGGAACCTCTCTGCAGGGCATGACTCAGCCGCCTGCATCCTTGGGCTGCCTCGTGTCTCCCCCTCCCGCATTGGTCTCCCCGGCTGGTCTGTTCTCTTAGCACCCTGAGCTCCCTTGCTCTGCCTCCCGATCTCCTGTCTGATCTCACCCCACTGAGAACCCAGCATCCAGCCTCCAGAACGGAGCTGGGAGGCTATGACTAATGCACTTGAAGGTGAGTCATCTGCTAAATATAAAACGCCACTCTCTCCCTGCATGCGAAAGACGCCAAGAGGAGCGCGTCCTTCCCGCCCAATCCATCCTTCCTCGGGGGCCGTTGATTTCCCTGAAGTTTATTGTGAACAGCATACAAATAAAGCCCAGAGAGCAGCAGGGGCCGCCCGTCTCTTCATCCTTGGCCTTCTCTGTTCGTCTCTGAAGCCGGTGCATTTCCTGCTCTCGGAGCTGCTCTGGGAGGAATGGGTGAGTTAGGAAAACGGGGGACTGGTCCTCACGGAATTATGAAGGAGCACAATTTACCTTCAGGACTTGCCCTCTCCTCTTTCTGCCCCGTCCTCTTTTATCCTCTTGCAAAAGTAAAGAGGAGCCTTCAAGCACACCTGAATCTTGCAGGAACCAGGTGATGCTGAACCATGCATGACTGATGAGTTGATGGAGGGGTTGGGTTCAGGCCCTGCTGGGGGACAGGTGCCCGCTTAGTGCCACACACATTGCTTTCTGCTTGGCCTGGCTGCCATGGGTCCTTGTCACCTTGGAATATGGTGACACCTTGCAGTATATATGTGAAATATCACATGGATCTTTAATACCTGACAGTTTGTGATCATTTCAATTAATTTTCTCAACCCTGTGCTATGGGTCTACCATGATTCTCAGTTTACAGATGAGAAAATCAAAGTTCAGAAAGATGAAAACAACTGTCCAAAAGCACAATGCTAGCAGCATTAGAACCCTGATTGAAACCAGTATTTTATACTTCTAGGCTAAACCAGTAAATTTTAAACTTTGATGTCAACCCGTAGTAAGAAAAATATGTTATGTCATAATGCAGTGAACACACACACGTGTATAAGCAGACACATATACACATGTGTGAAACAAATATTTGGGTAAACAAAATTTTACTATCTTCTAATTCTATTCTATTCTATTTCTTTCTTTCTGTTCTGTTCTAATTTTATTTTAAAAATCATGCAGCCCACCAAATTGCTTTCATGACTCTCTGTAGGTCTTTCTCTGCAGTTTGAAAAACACTGGGCTACAGCATCCTAAAACCATGATAATTGTTGCACTGAGCAGTGTCTGGAAAGCTGAGTTCTAATTCTAGGGCAGGAACTAACTTTGTGACTTTTAGACAAGCCTCTCACGTCCTGGGCCTCCTCTTCCTAAAGCCTGTGGTGTAACCGAGTTTTCCTGAATGACCTGGAGGCCCAGCTCACGTCTTTCTTAAATCACTGCAAGCCCTATGCTTCTGTCTCTCTCCCTGGCGAGAAGAGCGGGCACCTTTCCCAGCTGTGTGCGTCATGTGCGTTACTGTGCACATGTGTGTCGTAGGGGGAAAGCTGGCAGGTGTGCTCAGTTTTGGCAGCAGGGCACGGAGAGAAGAGGCAGTTTCTCTGTTGGGATTCAGGATCTGATATGAAATGGCACATTTTCTCATGTACAATGTAATGTGAGTTCCCTCCCCGTGCTTTTATTTGTCTTTCCTTTCTAGGGGTTCTGAAAGGCCAAGGAAAGGCCATTTCAGTGGAGATTAGGAGCTGTGAGTAGAGAGACAGAGACAGAAGGAGAATGGTGATCAGTGAGCACGTGTGTCCCACTCGGCAGGACTGGGTCCTGGTCTCCCTTCTAAGCGGCTGCGCGCCCTGGGGCACAAGCCCTCCCTCTGCAGGCACACACTGGCCTGGAAGGACTTGGGTGAGGTCTCATCCAGCCTGGACTTTCTGGCATTATGTGTGTACGTGGTTGAGGCAGGGAGGAGGGAGACGGGCCCGTGGGCTTCGTTCTCTGTGAACGAAGGGTCCAAGGAACCCCCTCGGATGAGAATTGCTTCATCTTTAATAACTGACACACCCCGTCATTCTCCCCTTGACCTCATGCAAGGGTGTTTATCTGGTTCTAGTGAGTTTCAGACCTGCATACTGGTGGCTGTGATGGCTATGCTCCATGCTAAGTCCTGCCAATTACTAGAGCAGAGTGACGGCACAAGGCATTTCCTATCCTGTGGATGCAGCTTCAGAGAAGTGATGTGCTCAGGTCCCAGGCCAATCGGTGGCCGGGCCCTGTGGGTGATGTCACTGCATCCAACTCTGAGACCGGCGCATCCCTCCCTGGGCACTGGCTGCTTTCCTCACAGGCCCTCATGCTCTCAGACTTGGGGATGAGGAACGTGTGAGGCTGGCAGGTCTCCCCCACCTCTGTGCATCCCAGGTGGACCCACTGCCAGGCAGACGTGCTCTTCCCCGGCCCCCGGCTCTGCAGATCACAGCCCCCAGGCGGCAGCGTTGGCGGCAGCATCCCCGCGGTCCTCCACAACAGGCTGCTGAGGCCCAGCTCCACCACCAGCAGGCATTCCGCCTGGAGGCCCTGCTCACACTCACCCTTCGCCTCTCCTGTTGGACACTCCGTTCAGGTCATTGGGCCTCGTCCCCTCGGCTGTTCCCGCCATTCTGGGAGAGGGAGCCTTCCTGCCACAGCCCGGAGGCCCTGGGCACGCAGGGAGCAGAAGCCCTTTTACCTGCATCCAGGCTCTTCCCTCCTCCCTTGCCCACGGCACCACCAGAAGCCCCTGGAGCTCGGCTGTCTAATGGGCTGCAGAATGCACAGACTGAAAGAGGCTCTGGAGGGTGGTCTTCGTGCCCCATCCAGGGGAGCCACAGACCTGCTGGATGACCATAGCGAGGAGGATGGGCTGCACCCCACGTGGCCGGACTCTTGGCCCCGTGGCTGCAGCTGCCCCCTCCCACCTGCTCCTACCTGCCTCCTCTTCCTCCCCTCCCTCCACAGGGGGCGCTGCTGCCTGGCCTCTCCTGGGGGCAGAGTCTTCCACTCCCCTTGAAGAGGCGGGAGGAAGAGGTTCCCCATGCTGTCACGTTCCCTGTACTTTGTCAAAAATGAGCCGCTCCAGTTCCTGCATCCAGCCTGCGTTTATTGAGAGCCTACTATGTGCCAGGCACGTCCCCCAGCCTGAAAATGCATTTGCTCACAGCAGCGTCCTCTGTTCATCTTCAGCTCAGGGACGAGGTCAGCCCGGGGAGGCAGGGTACCTGCGAGCTTCCGCCCATCCCAGTGATGGCACTGGGCAGAACACACAGTTTCCACCTCCCATCCTGGCTGCTCTGGCCCCAGGAATCAGGGAGAACGGTGTGTGCCCCGCTGGCGGGTGGGAACAGAACACTGGGGACGTTTGAGTGCCTGGGAAAAAGGAACGTCCACCTGCAAAATATCTTGCAGCGGGAGAAGGAGGCACGATTATGTGGGCTGGAGCGGGTTCAGAGCAGATGCGGCAGGTAGAGAAGCAGGGGGTTGGCTGTTTCTCGGGTGGGAGAAGCCTGTGTCACCCCACCGGTGAGAGGATACAGGGCTGCTGCGTTTGGCCAGCCCAGGAGGAGCCCCTTGCAGGAGGTCCACGTGGGGACGTGGAGCCCCATCTCCTAGTATGTCCTGGGGACACGACAATGCCCCTGCCAGCCCTAGAGGCAGCGACAGAGAAGTGAGACCTGTGGGTCTAGGTGCCCTGTCATCCTCTCTTCCCAGGAGCCCAGGCTCTGTGGGTCTGAGACCTTGGCCTTGCTGAGCCTCCCCTTAACCCAGAGGTGGTCTCAGAGCTCCAGAAACTGCCCAACACACACCTGTCATGACCAGCACCTGCTTTCTGCCCGGGCGCTGCTCCTCCCTGGGATGCCGGGACCCGAGCTGCTCTCTCAGGGATGCTGCCACCCCCACCGCGGCGCCCGGCACGGGGTCTCTAAGGAGGCTGGTTCCCTCCTGTTGCCTGGAATCCAAATGAGTGAGGGTCTGAGGAGGAGAGAACAAAGGAAAAGTCCTGGGATCCGCCCTTAGAAACGTATGTTAGTCCTTACAGAGACCTTTGCAAGGAGAAGAGCTTGCACACTGTTTCAGGCCAGCTGTCTTGTTTCCTTTCTGTCTCCGGCCCGAGTGGAACCGGCTAATTTGCCTCTGGGAGAGCTGGAGGGAGGGCAGCGGAGGTCTAGAGATGAGGAAGCAGAGGCCACCAGAAGTACCTGCACCTGTGCGGTGCCCCCGGGATCGGGAGATGGATGAAGGTGCGACCCGCACTTCTGACTTGCGTAATGAAGCCCAGTAGCCAGAGTTCGCCCTTTCTCCAAAGCCCCCGGTCTCCGCATGATTTGCGGTCTTGTGGGGGAAACAGCAGGACCTCTGAGGCCAGGCCACCCTGTCTCTGAGTCCCCGCTCGGTCACATACCAGCCGTATGACTTTGGGTTTGGGGCAGGCTAACCACTCTGACCCTCAGTCTCCTCATCTGCAAACGTGTCATAACAATACCCACCTCCCACAGAGCCCTGAGGATCGACGGAAGTGAGGCATATTTTCAAGCACCCAGGACAGCCTGGCCCTGACCGGCCTTTACCCGAAACACGGCCGTGGGCACCCGCCGAGACCCCCTCCCTTACCTCCTCAGACCTGCTTCTTCCCATCAGCAGTTTTCCGGCTTGGAATATTTGCCTTCTTCACTTTGGAGAGTGGGGTGCAGGAAGGTGCCCCCAAGCCTGTCTCCCAGAAGGGGATGTGGCCTGGATCAGAGCGCAGAGGGGCTCAGAGCCCTTAGTTCAGGGGTCCCCTGTGCAGAGGAGCCGAGGACCAGAGGACGGCTCCTGTTTCACCTGCCCCCCGTGCCCAGAGAGAGGCCGCTGGACTTTGCTTGATGCCTCGCTCCACCTGGTACCCATGAAGTGATCTCTGAGTTAGAGGGATCTTGGCAGAGCCCTTTATTTAGTGTTTTGTTCAGCGGGGGAGCCCAAGGTGCCTTTGGCGCCGACCCGCTCGGCTGAATCCGCAGGACGCACCTGCCCTCTAGTGGCGAGAGAGAGAAAGGCATGGGCACCCCCGGCTCAGCCAGCCTGTCTGCTGCCAGACCTCAGTCACTGTGGGTGATGGTGTGTGGTCACCCGGACACTCGACGGCCCCACCGCAGCCCAAACTAGGCCGACACATGGAGGTCATTCCCTGGACACACGCCAGGCCCCAGATGTGAGGTTTCCCTCACCCGTTCATTCGTCCATTCATTCAAATATCTATGGAGTGTTTACTACCTGTGTGTTGGCGGGGGGGAGGTTCTAGGCAGTAGGATCACAACGGAGATCAAGACAGGCAAGTCCACCCACTCATGGGGTTTCCGTTCTAGTGGGTGTGGTGTTTGTCGGGCATGGGTGGGGGGCTTCTCAACCCTCCCCTGGCTTAGAATTAAGAAACCAGAAGACACCAAGCAGGCACCTGATTCATGCCAGGACCTCGCATGTCCCTTCCTTTTTTGAAATGGTCCCAGCAATTAAATGACACAACATAATAGAGAGAGCACTGAATGGACAGTTGGTTGGACGGGGTCTGAATCCTGGTTCCAACTCACTAGTCCTGGGACCTGGGACTCATCATTGATCACCCAGCTGGGCCTGTCAACTTCCAGGGTTGTGCCGGGAGCTCATGGACCAGTGATGCTCAGAGCACATGGCCCTTCGGGCTCTCCAGGGCTGATGTGGGCACAGCAACCTCCACGTGACCTGTGGCCATGGAGGCTGGAGTGCTTTTCACCTGGAGTTTGGAAGGAGTGATAAAAGACTCTTTTTGCTTTATCATTAAGAGAAGGAAATAAAATCATAAAAATTAATTTGATACAATTTATTTAGCTTGATACAACTTATTTAGCTTCACCATGTGCTGTGTATCAGTCACCTGTTGCTGCATAACAAACTACCCCCAAATTTAGTAGCTTAAAACACGATTTTGGGGAGCCTGATTCCTCCAACTCTGTTTTTCTTTCTCAAGGTTGCTTTGGCTATTCAGGGTCTTTTGTGTTTCCATACGAATTATAAAATTTTTTGTTCTAATTCTGTGAAGAATGCCATTGGTAGCATGATAGGGATTGCATTGAATCCGTAGATTGCTTTGGGTAGTATAGTCATTTTCACAATGTTGATTCTTCCAATCCAAGAACATGGAATATTTCTCCATCTGTTTATGTCATCTTTGATTTCTTTCATCAGTGTTTTATAGTTTTCTGAGTACAAGTCTTTTGCCTCCTTAGGCAGGTTTATTCCTAGGTATTTTATTCTTTTTGTTGCAATGGTAAATGGGAGTGTTTCCTGAATTTCTCTTTCTGATTTTTCATTGTTGGTGTATAGGAATGCCAGAGATTTCTGTGCATTAATTTTGTATCCTGCAACCTTACCAAATTCATTGATTAGCTCTAGTAGTTTTCTGGTGGCATCTTTAGGATTTTCTATGTATAGTGTCATGTCATCAGCAAACAGTGACAGTTTTACTTCTTCTTTTCCAATTTGTATTCCTTTTATTTCTTTTTCTTCTCTGATTGCCGTGGCTAGGACTTCCAAAACTATGTTGAATAATAGTGGTGAGAGTGGACATCCTTGTCTCGTTCCTGATCTTAGAGGAAATGCTTTCAGTTTTTCACCATTGAGAATGATGCTTGCTGTGGGTTTGTCATATGTGGCCTTTATTATGTTGAGGTAGCTTCCCTCTATGCCCATTTTCTGGAGCGTTTTTATCATAAGTGGGTGTTGAATTTTGTCAAAAGCGTTTTGTGCATCTATTGAGATGATCATATGATTTTTATTCCTTAATCTGTGAATGTGGTGTATCACATTGATTGATTTGTATATACTGAAGAATCCTTGCATGGTGTGGTGGAAAGGGAACCCTCCTGCACTGTTGGTGGGAATGTAAATTGATACAACCACTATGGAAAACAGTATGGAGACTCCTTAAAAAACTAAAAATAGAGCTACCATATGACCCAGCAATCCCACTACTGGGCATATACCCTGAGAAAACCATAATTCAAAAAGAGACATGTACCACAATGTTCATAGCAGCACTATTTACAATAGCCAGGACACGGAAGCAACCTAAATGTCCATTGACAGATGAATGGATAAAGAAGATGTGGCACGTATATACAGTAGGATATTACTCAGCCATAAAAAGGAATGAAATTGAATTATTTGTAGTGAGGTAGATGGACCTAGAGTCTGTCATACAGAGTGAAGTAAGTCAGAAAGAGAAAAACAAATACCGTATGCTAACGTATATATATGGAATCTAAAGAAAAAAAATGGTACTGATGAACCTAGTTGCAGGGCAGGAATAAAGAGGTAGACATAGAGAATGGACTTGAGGACATGGGGTGAGAGGGGGAAGCTGGAGCGAAGCAAGAGTAACATCGACATATATACACTACCGAATGTAAAATCGTTAGCTAGTAGGAAGCAGCAGCGTAGCACAGGGAGATGGGCTAGGTGCTTTGCGATGACCTAGAGGGGTGAGATAGGGAGGATGGGAGGGAGGCTCAAGAGGGAGGGGATATGGGGACATGTATATGCATATGGCTGATTCGCTTTGTTGTGCAACAGAAACTAACACAGTATTGTGAAGCCATTATGATCCAATAAAGATCTATTTTAAAAGAACATGATGTTTTATTATTTCTCATGATTTCTGTGGGCTGACTGGGCTTGATTGGGTGGCTTTTCTGCTTCACATGATTTCTGCTGGGGCTGGAATGGCCAAAGTGGCTCCTCCACACACGTGTCTGGCTCCCCTGCTGGGATGGCTGGACCAGCTGGGGGAGAAAGGATGGTGGTGCGGACCAGACGTCTCTCTCTTCATGGTGTCTCCAGCAGGGATCTGGACCTCTTTTACAGTGGCTTTTAATAATGTGCAATTCAGTAGTTTTTAGTGTATTCAGAGTTATGTGACCATCACCACTATCTAATTCCAGAATATTTCATCACCCTAAAAAGAAACGCTATACCCAGTAGAAGTTATTCTCAGTTTCCTACCTTCTGTTCCCCAGCCCCTGGAAATCACTAACCTTCTGTCTCTCCAGATCTGCATATTCTGGACATTTCATATAAATGGAATCACAAAATAGGTGGCCTTTTGTGACATTTTCTTTCACCTAGCATAATGTTTTCAGGGTTCATCCGTGTTGTAGACTGAATCAATGTTTCATTTTTTTATGGTGTATAGTTGATGTACAATATTATATAAGTTTCAGGTGTACAACATAGTGATTCACAATTTTTAAAGCTTATATTCCACTTATAGTTACTATAAAATATTGGCTACATTCCCTGTGCTGTACAATATGTCCTTATAGCTTATTTTATACATAGTAGTTTGTACCTCTTAATCCCCTACTCCTATCTTGCCCCTCCCCGCTTCCCTCTCCCCACTGGTAACCACTAGTTTGTTCTCTATATCTGTGAGTCAGTTTCTTTTTTGTTATATTCACTAATTTGTTTTAATTTTTAGATTCCACATATAAGTGATATCATACAGTATTTGTCTTTGTCTGACTTATTTCACTAAACATAACACCCTCTAGGTCTATCCATGTTGTTGCAAAAGGCAAGATTTCATCTTTTTTATGGCTGAGTAGTATTCCATTGTGTGTGCATATATATATATATATATATTTATCCATTTATCTAATAATGGACATTTAGGTTGCTTCCATATCTTGGATATTGTAAATAATGCTCTATGAACATTGGGGTGCATGTATCTTTTCAAATTAGCATTTTCGTTTTCTTCGAATATATACCCAAGAGTGGAATTGCTGGATCATATGGCAGTTCTATTTTTAATTTTCTGAGGAAGTACTTCACTCATTTTTATCCACTGTGTGGATAGACCACCTTTTATTTATCTATTCATCAGCTGATGCACTTGGGGAGGATTTTAGTACTAGTCTGAGCCAAACTTGAAACCGATAAATGATGAGTAACTTTTTCCATTTCCTGATCCAGTTGCTAACATGACAAAACCACTGATTGAAGAAGGTTACATGCAGGGCCTGTGAAGGTGAGACGCGCGGTGAGGCAGAAATGGGACGGGCGTGATGGAATCGGGAGCTTCATCTACTAATGAGGAGAGAAAAGTCAAGGTCATCCAGGGACTCTTTGTGCAAGTGTTCTCAAAAGTGGGGTCTGTCTGCTCACCGCTCAAAAGCCAATAAAGAGTCAAGGTTGGTGGAAGGGAAAGTTTGCTTTATTTCGGAGGCCGGCAACCAGGATGGGTGGGGAGGGCAGACTCATGTCCAAAGGCCGACTCCCCCACTGACAATCAGTGGACAAGAGCATTTAAAGTGGAGTTTCAGGGGTGTATAAGCAGAAGGAGGGGGCTACATGCAGAAACGGCACAGTCAGCTCTGACACTCATCTTGAAATTGGTCCTGCGGTGGTCTGACCAGCATCCTCTTGATTGTTTTAAGTACAGTTAGTCTTCAGTTCCAGGGTCAGTTTGTTCCCGTTTCTTTGAGGCCAATTCTCAGAGCTGTGGCAGCTTATGTCATGGCTACAGCCTGGTCATCATGTAGTTCACTTCTTCCACCTGGTGGAGGTTTCAGTGTCTATAAGACAGCTCACAGGATATGGCTCAGAATATTATCTATAGCCCTTGAGGAGGAACTAAAAGTCCTTGACTTTGCTTAGTGACTAACCTATTATTATTTGGTCTTGTTTGACTGCTTTCCTTTGCTCCTGCAAGCTCTCACTTCTCTGATTTAACTTATTCTTCGGCTAAAATTTTTCTACAGACAGAAGTCAAGTGGAGGACATGGGGGTGGGAAGGACCACACGGTCCTGCTCCGTTTCACAAGGACTAAATCTGAACTCTGTCTGCAGCTCTGACGATGAAGCCATAAAGCCACAGGCTGAAAGGAGTGCTTGTTCCAGGGGTGGGAAAGAGCCCAGGGGTGGTTTCAACCTTGTCTCCTATTTCCCCCGGAAGCCCTGTTGGGAAGCAGCCAACCACACTCCTTCCTGGAATGTGCGTGACTCTCACTGTCCTTTGCATGACAATCTGCCAAATCCTGTTATTAATGGAATGAATGATGTCCTTGTCCTCGCTGGCAAAGGCCCACGTTGTACAAAGGCCCACTGCTTCATGTTTTGGGGGGGGGGCCCAGGGGTGAGCCATCCTGACAATGAGCTCTCTCAGCTCAGCTTTGGGGGGAGGCCCTGGGGGTGCAGCCCGTCCCCTGCATGCCCTGCGCTGCATCCGAGCTGGAGCATCTAAGCGCAAAGCAAGAAATGAGGCCAGAGGGACTCTTGGAGGGACAGATTCGGGGTGGGGGGGGGGGACTGTGGTGACGCGTCAGGCTCCCTTAGAGCTGGGCAGGGCTCGCCGACTGCTGGGCAGGCACTGCTGTCCACGCCGGGCATCCTCCCCCGTGAGCCCCTCTGCACCGCATCGCTCCCGTCCACCTCACTCTTTCCTGTCCCTCCTTCCCTGTTCCCAAGGGTGGCCGTCCAGCCGCGCCTTGCTTTCCTCTGGCCCCTCGTCCGCACCCTGCAGCTGCTCAGGAGAGGAAGGGAGAACAGAGAAAGGAAAGTAGACAGAAGTGGGTGTGGCTGAGGCAAGGAGGGCTGATCGAGGCAAATACAGACAGAAATGCGGGAAGCTCCTCGAGGAACACCATCTCCGACACACACGTGGGCACACCCGCACACGCACACACGTGCACACACATGCATCCCCCCCTCATCTTGTCTCCAGGAATATTCTATTCAGGAGTGAGGTCCTCAGGTTTGGAACCAGTTTCCCAGAGTCCTGGTTGAGGAACGCGCCTCCACTAGCCTGATGTGTAGCTGGGGGGGACTCTGGGGAAATTAGCAGAGCCAAGAGCCCCGTCCCCCCAAATCACCAGAGAGCCAGGTGTCAGAGGCTGCGCCCACCTGACTCTGAGCAGCCACTGCATCCACAGCAGGATGGGACAGATGCTCGGAAATGCTTGTGTGTGTGGTTATTCATTGTGACGCCCTCCTGCACGCCACTCTCTGAAAAGTTGCGTCGCGTAAGCTGGGACTCCCTCTTCTTATGGGCAAGGCCACCCTTTGACTCTTTTCGTCCCAATAGAGCAAACCACGGTATCCCAGAAGACTGAGGGGACGGTGTAGTTCTTGTCAAGTGCATGGGTTTTAGAGCCAGGTTGCCTGGGTTTGAACCATGGCCCTGCTACTTAGGAGCTGTGTGACACTGCACAAGTTACTTAACCTCTCTGTGCCTCAGTTTCCTCAGTAAAAGCTGCTGTTGAGAGTACTTAGCTCCTGGGTTGTGAGGATGACACCAGTTAGTGTGTAGCTAGTGTGTAGAACAGAGGGTGGCCCATGGCAATGACCTAACATGGTAGCTGGTATGTGATAGTGTGTGTGTACCATTCCCTGCGATGCAGGGTGTCGCCCACACAAGTTCCAGCTCTCTGTCCTCAGGTAGGCATCCTGCTCACCTCATGGCCTCAGAGGTGGCTTAGCTTACCTTGCAGGTGGGCAGCCAGGGCTCTGTGAGTCTTGGGGTAACTGGGTAAGGGGGAGGGGAGGTTTTTATGCCTTTTGTTGCTTTGCTTGGGGCAGAAGGAATCCACGGTGACATCGGTCACAACCTTATTTTGCAGTTGTGGGATGTTGGAAGGTAAGCTTTTCCCTAAGCTCCATGACCTATAAACCCAAGGGGTATTTAATGAGGGGGAGTGGGCGACGCAGGAGACCCATGGTCTCCTCCCTCAGGGCAGGTCTGTGCCATGCTCGGAGAAAGGGCACTAGACTGAGGTGGGTCCTGCCTACACGTCATCGTCCCGTTCTCTGGATCCCACCTGCTTCCCAGGGGTTAGGTGGCATCGTGGCATCTTGGGTCCTGTACAGGGGACTTTCCAAGGGTCTCCCATAACAGGTGTAAGGTTATCTACCTGTAATGGGTGGTATTTGAAGACACAGGTGAGAGCTGCCCGCAGAGGGTGACCACAGCCTTCAGCACCGTGTTTACATCCTCCTGACATCAGCCTGGTAGATGCCGTATAAGGTCGTTTCCCACGGGGAACTGACGTTTACTCTGCATGGCCAACCTCACAAGCTAACCTCCGTGGTACCCACAGTGCCTGTCGCAGGGGAGGGAGGAGGGATGAGGAGGAGGCTTGTGGCAGAGGAAGGTCTGGCGTTAAACAAGGAAGACCAACGTGGAGAAGGAAGTGGCCTGTCTCCTCTGAGGATGGGAAGCGGGTGTGAGTTGCCGGGGAGGGCGAGGGGACCAGATTAGGGCGATGGCAAAGGAGAGCATCGGGCTGTGGGTGGGAGGGTCTGGCTGGACTCAGGGAGCCTTGAAGTCCCAGCAGAATCGCTTGACTTGATTCTATAGGAAATGGCATGGACTTACGTGGGAAGCCACACAGACTTGTCCTGAGGCTGAGGCCCAGCTGGGAAACTTTCCCAGGTGGAGAGAAGGGCACGGGTGGCTCACGCAGGCGGAGAGACATGTAACCAAGCGTGTCCTGCCGGCCCTGTCGCTAAACCAAATCCTCACGGTGGGGATTATCCACGACTTTGTGTAGTTCTTCAAATCTCCTAAATCCTCTTGGTCCCAAGCATGGATAATCCAGGTCTTACGTACACGTGCTGTTTCACAAGCCTTCACGAGACCATGGTCTTGTCAGGAGGAGAAACTGAGGCTGTGGTTTCGGAGCTGCCCCAGAGTCACCGTGGAGCCGGACAGAACATGGGCCGCCTGCCCCTTCATTCAGTGACCTGGCTTTTAAACCTGCTTCTTTCCCAGTATCTTAGAAAGAGAGGAGGAAAGGATATATTTAAGAGAGGGTATTGGGACAAACAGCCATTTAAATTGCTTCTGCGTAAAGGCGGGGTGGGAATTCCTATTCCCCCGATATTCCTTCAGCCGATTGGTGAGCAGAGAGCCCGAGGAAGTGTGAGGGTTTAGCAGGTTCAGAAAGAAATACACTCAATCCTTCACCGTGTGGGGTGGAAGGGTGGAGGGAGGAGGGAGAGGTGAACCTGAGATGGGGGCATGGCTGCCTTGGGGGAGGCCTGAAGGTGTGAGGTCCCCGTGCACCTGCCTCTCTCAGGGGACCGCCTTTGCTAAGAGGGTGGGGCGATGGGCTTGGGGACCCTAAGAAGGGGGTCTGGGCCTCCCCCTGGGGCTGACCCCTCTGACTTTCTCCCCATCCTCCCCGGAGCTGCCGCTGCCACCCTTTGCCCTCTGATCCTCTTCCCCCCCTGGGCGGCCTCCTGCTTTCCTTACCTGGGGCCGTGAGAGTGGCCGGGGTACCTGTCCAGGTGAGGAAGCCAGCCTCAGGTCCTGGTCCCCAGTAGGTGTGTGAGTGTGAGCGCGAGTGTGTGTGGGCCCGGGGCTGGGATCACCCACAGATGAGAGCTCGGGAGTAGAGAGCTTCTAGCGGGTGGGGCCGCCCTGCCCTGGAGCCCGAGGACCTGTGGCCAGGACCCACGACCAACTCCAACACCCCGAGCGGCCAGAGCACGTCGGGCACCAAGCAGAGGAGCCGGGGAAGAGCGACGGGGGTGAGTGGAGCCCTGGGCGCACTGGGAGGGGCTGGGCTCGGGGAGATGGGGAGAAGCCAGGATGCTCAGAAGTGCCGCAGGTGGAACGAGAAGAGGAGGGACACGGGGGCGCGTCCTGCCTCTCTGCCCCTCCCCGCAGAGTCGTGCCGCGCAATAGCCACGCCCCTCCGCTGGGCCCTGCGATCTGGGCGCGCTGGGGTGGGGTTTGCCAAGAGCGGCAGCAAAGGGTGAGGACCAGGGCAGAGTGATGGCCGAGGAATCTCCCCGAAGGGGACCGTGGGTGGTCGTCCACTGCCCAAGGGTGGGACAGCGGGGCTGCCAGCCCGTGGCCGGGGGTCCTAGACCCTCAGCTCACGCTGCGGCGGGGGGAGGGCTTGGGCGGAGGGGGGGCGTGGGCGGAGGGAGGTGGTCTGCACTAGACCCCCAAACCCCAGTTCTACTCCTAGGTGCTCGCGAGGTCCCGGGTCCTGGAGAAGCTCTGGAATAAATACTCGTGGGCCTTAGAAAACGGAGGTAGGAGGGGGTGTGACCTGTTGGCGTCGTTCTTATGTTTATTCCGCCCGGACTAATGCCAGACATTTGGAGGAGGAAGAGATGGTGACCAGCAAGGCCTGGGGAGCTGGGTGAGGGAGGGCTGGGTGGCCGGTGGGCCTGGTGGCCAGCTCAGCTGTCCCTCCTCCCCTTGCTTCTCCAGACCCGAGGCCGGAGTCCTGGTTTCTGGTGCACTGGCCGCTGCCAGTCTCCCTCCTCCTAGCCTTCTATCTCCTCCTGGTGGTGACAGGTCCTCGCCTCGTGTCCCGTCGGGAGCCTCTGAGGCTGGCAGGACCCCTCGCGGCCTACAGCCTGGGCCTGGTGCTTCTCCCGGGGGTACATGTTCTATGAGGTAAGGCCGGTGGAGGGCCCTGCAGTCCTAGGGTCTCTTTTTTGGGGGTGCCGGGGGATAATTAAAACCACGATCTTCCTATGCAGACAGCTGAAAAGCCTTGATGGGGACCTGCAGGGGCTGGGGTCCTGGGTTATTTTTGGCTGCGATATCTTCCCTATGGAGACACAAATCCCCATGGCTAACGCCCATTTTCCTTTTCCTGAAATAAAAAAGTGGAGGTCAGTGGCAAGCAAGAATGGAATTCATTCTCCACCTGCACCTAAAAACCCACCACTACCTCCTGTTTCTGCCGGGCTCTGCTAATTTCAGCCCAGTTTTCTGATCCTTCCTGATGCCTTGCTCTCGACAAATAGTCCGTCAGCCAGTGTGCACCGTGCGTGTGCTTTGTGCCAGGCTGTGCCAGACCTGCAGGGTCACCGCTGCATGAGGCACACCTGCCCTCCAGGTGCCGGAGGTCTAGGGGGAGATGGATGCAGAAACAGGCGATTGCAAGTCAGTGCAAGCGGGGCCATAGAGAGCATGCCCCCGGGACAGGGTAGGCAGGGGCGGCAGGGACCCCGCTGGGGTGTCCGGGAAAGCTTTTCAGAGAAAGTGGTCCTGGTGGCTGACATGTAAAATGGCCCCACAGCGAGGCCGTGCGCTGCGGCCTTTGTGAAGATCTGCTCATCCCATCCTCTGTCAGGAGGCACGGTGCAGGTAGGTACCTTGGCAGGTGGCAGGGCGCCCTGGCCGCAAGCTCGCCTCCATCCTTCCTGCCTCCGTGCCTGCAGGGACCAGGCAGGCGGTCCTGGCTGAGGAAGCAGGTCCTGGCTGAGGAAGCAGGTCCTGACAACTCTGCCTTGTTCATTCACCGTCTCTCCCTTAGCGATTGGCCTGCCTTCCTTGCCCTGCACTGCTGCCCAAATGATCCTCCCCAGCCACCGAAAGGGTCCTGCCATGCCCCCAGCGGCCCTGATGTCTTCCTGGCCAGCAGGGCTGAGGCAAGGCTGCTCCGCTGGGTGTACGGGGCCTCCCAGGTCCTCTCTGGCCTCAGCTCTCCTTTCCAGCCTCACCTTCCTCCACTCTCTGTAGTCGCCCTGCTCACCTGCCTTGCAGCCCCGCCGAGTCAGGCCCAAGGCCCTGGCAACTGACTGTTTTTCTGCCAGAAATGTTCTTCTCCCCTGGTGCCCAGGCAAATCCCCGCACGTCCCATAGACTCAGGCCTTTGTCACCTCTCGTGAAGTTTCCCTGACTCCCCAGGGCTGGGTTAGTTGTCCCCTCACTTGCTTTTCACTTCTGCTGTCCGTGGTGGACGGGCATCCCCACCAGCTGGCGAGCTCTAAATGTGAGTGTCTGCGTCTCCCCAGCTCCAAGTTCAGTGACCTCCCTTGAAATCAGCCGGGGTGGGAGGATTTACACCTTAGGAACGGGCAGACACTGCCAATCAGCCCCTCCCTGCTGAGAGCCTGCTAGGCATTGACCAGCAGCATCCCTGACTCTGACCCACCCCTGTTTCATCATGTGCACATTTGTCTGTCTCCCCTCCAAATGGCAAGTGCTTCAAAATCACGGCCATCTCTTACTTCTCTTTTTTTTTTTTAATAATTTTTAAAAATTTTATTTATTATTTATTTATTATTTATTTTTGGCTGTGTTAGGTCTTCATTTCTGTGCGAGGGCTTTCTCCAGTCGCGGCAAGCGGGGGCCACTCTTCATCGCGGTGCGCGGGCCTCTCACCATCGCGGCCTCTCCTGTTGCGGAGCACAGGCTCCAGACACGCAGGCTCAGTAGTTGTGGCTCACGGGCCTAGTTGCTCTGCGGCATGTGGGATCCTCCCAGACCAGGGCTCGAACCCGTGTCCCCTGCATTGGCAGGCAGACTCTCAACCACTACGCCACCAGGGAAGCCCCCCTTACTTCTCTTTGTAAAGACAGGCCCCACATAACGTCTGGTACCATGTGGAAGATGCTGATATCTTGTGAGACATGTCCTAGAATTTGTCATTTAATTGTGGTGACAAATGACTGCTGCCACCGTGATCCTCTGAAAGTCTGCTGTGCCCGTGTTGGCTTCCTGCTCAGAAGCCCTCAATAGCTCCCTTTGCCAATATAACCTGAATGGAGAGGCCCTCGTGTAGGGATTTTTATCTGTTTTATCATCGAGGTGGCTCCGGGCCTAGCGCAGGGCCCAGTGTGGAGAAGTGTTTAGGACCAGTCAACGCATCATTGTCAAATTAGTAAACAAATGATAAAATTCAAGTTTCTTAAAGCAACCTTCAAGACCCCTCATGAACCGATTCTGCTCTCTCTCAACTTCTGTGGCTGCCCCTCCCCTGGTAGAAGTCTCCACTTGCAGCCCTGGAGAGTTAGGAGAGGTCCAGACACTCTCCTCCTGGCATGAAGCTCCCTCTCCCACCCCTCCATTTGACCACGGCCTCCTCATTCGCAGCTGGCTACCAACTTCTGGGACATCTCCTGTTTCTTACTCTTCATCTGGCCTCAACCTTGAAAGTGAGGATGGTTTCCTGCATCCTCAGGGAAGCTCTCAGCTTCTCGGGGGCAGGGGGTGCTGATGTGTGCACGGCTTCATGTCCCCTCCTGACTTACGGTCTCACACATAGTAGGTGCCCAGTGTGGGTTTGTGGTCCATATTTGCCCCCATCAGAAAAAAAATTGGAGACCAGCAAGATGTATGCAAGTCCTAGCCTCTGATCTAGCCAGTGCACAGAGTTTACCTGGTTGGCAATCGTTCACCAAGTGTCAGTGAGGGTTGGGGAGGGATGCTGGTGTCCAGAACATGTACGGAGGTAGCACCAGCCTCTCGGGCCTTCAGCCAGTCAGGCCCCACCACGGTGAGGGTGGGGCAGGCATCATGACTTAATCTTTTTCTGTTCTCTTCCTTTTAGTTCATGGCCACCTCGCTCCTGGCTAATTACAGCTATTTCTGCCAGCCAGTGGACTACAGCCCGAGTGAGCTTGGGATAAGGGTATGGCAGGGAGTGGGAGGTTTGGGCCTGGAGAGAGGGTTCATAGGATGAACTTCATAAAAACCAGAACTTGACCCAGGTGCCATCACCCAAGAATTCCAGTGGGAGGTAGTGACCTGCTTAGTTCAGTACAGGCTCAGAAGACTTCAGTTTGAATCCCAGCTCTGCCAGTTCCTTGCTGTGTGACTGTAGGTAGTTTATTACCTTTTACAAGCCTCATTTTTCTTATCTGTAAAATGAGGATAATAACACCTACTTGATAAAAGGAAACAATTGGAAGAAGATTGAACCAGCTGATGTATGAAAGTGTTTAGCCCTGGGCCTGGCACACCTTGAGTGATAGCCAAGTGGTCGATATTTCATGAGTTTTAGCTGTTCTCTCTTTCAACCAGAAGCAGAACAAAAGTCTTCCTTGCAGCAAAAAATAAATTGAGCTGAGGCTTAGCAAGTCACCAGGCAGTGATGTCGGTGTTGAATCAAGGGATATTGAACGATGGCTTCAAGTCTTGCTGCTCAAAATATGGTCCACGGACCAGTGGCATCAGCATCCCTGGAAGCTTGTTGGAAATGCAGACTCTCATGTCCCACCCCAGGGACACCGATTGGGAATCTGCTTTCCAACAAACAAGATCCCGAGTGATCCATGTGCTGGTTAAAAGTGATGAATTGGGAGATTGGGATTGACATATATACACTAATATGTATAAAATGGATAACTAATAAGAACCTGCTGTATAAAAAAATAAGTAAAATAAAATTCAAAAATTAAAAAAAAAAAGAAAAGTTTTCAGCTAATAAATGAAGAAGGAATGACAAAAAAAAATAAAAATTAAAAAAGTCATGGCTCCAGGCTGGGGCATGTTTGGAGAGAGCTTCTGTTATCACTCCCAGTAGCTTCTCTTCCTCTTTTCTGTGCTAACAGGCATCTTCTTGCAGACAGGTGGGCGCCGTGGGAGCAGGGGGTACAGAGGGATTGTCAGGGTTGCCAGGGCGCGTGGTACCACCAGCAGGACAGTGGCCTGACTGCACGTCCCCTCCCTGCCCAGCAGATGGCGAGCGTGTGCTGCCTCTCAAAGACCATTGAATTGCTTGACACGGTGGGTGCCTGTCCCTTGTGTAGAATTACTTCTGTCAGCCAGGTCTGGGGTGGTTTTGAAGACACTGTGTGCTGACGCTTCTCTCCAGCATCCCTATTGGCCACTCCTGAGGCTGACCTCAGAGCCGAACCTTGGTCTCACGACCTGGAGGATAAAGGATGCTCACTGATGTAGCGTTTGCCCCCATTAGCAACCAGGTTCTAGGTTAAGTGAAAATAGGAAGATAAACAAATTTAAAAACCTGTTGCTATGTGGCAAAGGTCATCAGACAGCAAAGGCCATCCTTAAGTGTTATGAGGGAAAGAATCCCTTGTGAATTCTTGTGAATCCAGAAGGCTTGCAGGATTGCAGGGGTAGTGATAAAATCTCTCTCAAACGCGGGAAACCTTTGGGAATTTGTCTTATAATTGTCTGGGTCCTGGACTGAGTGTTCCACACCTGAGTTCTCTCCCAGTGCCCTGGGGGGTGGGGTAATATTGGAAAGAGCCCGATCTCTGAAGCCTGGCTGTGTTCACATCCCAGCTTGTCTCCCTACTAGTTGTATAACCTTGAACAAGTTACTTAAACACTGTGCCTCAGCTTTGCTGTCTGTACAATGGAGATGAGTATAAACCACATAGCATTATGAATGTTTATATAAGTTTTTATACATACAGGCACACAGTAGGGGCTGTACAGGTGTTTGACTGGTGTTAAACCCTATTGGGTTTTAGCCTCCCCTCAGTACAACAGGCAGAATTGCCCTGTCCTTGGTAGTTGAGGCCCCAGGAGAAGAGTCTGGAGGAACAATGACCCCAGAGCTGACTCTTTTTTTCTTCCTCCCCAGGTCTTTTTATACTACAAAAGAAGCCTGAACAGATCACCTTCCTGCACGTCTACCACCACGGCACCGTGCTCCTCAACTGGTAAGCTGGGGTCAAATATGTGCCGGAGGGTCAAGGTGAGTGAGGGTCTTGGGCATCCCTGCTCCAGGACTTGTGGGGCAGGCCTCTGTCTGCTGGACTGAGTGCCAACTCGGGAGGGTTGCATCCTTGTAGTATCACGGTTTGGTTCCCAGGTTCCCCTTCCCTGTGGCCATGACTCCTGGCCTCTGCTCCCATTTTCTCTCTGTTGCTCCACAGAGCATCCTAGCCACCCTTCCCTGGTGTGCAGGAGGAGGCTGCTAGGAGATGCTCATAGTCATCAGCCCAGAGAGGGCAGATGGGGCTGTAAGCATCCTCATTTCACATCCTCTTAACCCCAGCCCACCATCGTGACCTCAGACGGCTCATGCGGGACGTCCTCACGATAGGACCTTCCCAGGGCTCTTCTCTGTGGGGTGTGCAGGGGTGCACCTTGGAGGATTGAAACCTGAAAGAGAAAACCCAAGAGCACAGCCAGACCCGGCTCCACTCACTTCCCTCCATCTCCCCACCCCACTCTGTAGCCTTCTTTGCCGGGATGCTGAATTCTTTGGTCCATGTCTTCATGTACCTGTACTATGGACTGGCCAGTCTGGGGCCCCGCCTGCGACCCTACCTGTGGTGGAAGCGACATCTTAGCATCCTGCAGCTGGTGAGAAAGACCCACTGGCTCCAGGGGCCTCAGATGAGCCCTGGCTTCTATTCTTGGCTGCACCAGTGACTTGTTATCTGACCATGAACAAGTCCTTCTCATCACTTGGTCTTCCTTAGCTTCTCAACTTGCAAAGGTCTAGTAACCATCTCGCTAGATCCTAGGACCAACCCTAACTCCCTGACATAATGTGGGGCTCAGATCGAGTGATTAACATGCTTCGGGCCTCAGTCTCATCTCCAGTGAAATGGGAGGGGTGGGCTGGGCTAGATGCCCTCAGAGGGCTAATGCCCTGCGAGTATGTGATCACAGATCCACCCCCCAGGGCCTGGGGGCCCTGTGGTTTGGGGAGCACCATTGCCAGGTGCAGGTGACAACCTGAGCTGTCCTTCTTGGGGCTGAGGATGGATTGAGGTCGTCATCAGTGTCAACATGACACGGCTGGATGGGGGCAAATGGGAGACCAGACTAAGAGAGGGGTCAGGAAGGTACTTAGCATCACAGGTAGGAAAGCTTGGGGGTGGTACTTCATAGTTCTTCTTCTTCCTGAGCTGTGGGAGGCCTGCCCCTGCTGGTAGACAGAGGGGATGACAAGAAGGTCAAGGGGAGCATCCCTCCCGTTCCTTAGCACTGCGTCTCACCTTTCCCCGTCTTCTCTTTCCTCTTGCACTTCCTCTCCCCTGTGTCAGTTTGTGGCCATTGCGGCCCACTCCTCCTACAATCTCTTTGCTGAGTGCCCCTTCCCTGACGGGTTCAATGTAGCCGTCCTCCTGTACTCCCTCAGCCTCATCACCTTTTTCCTCAGCTTCTACCACCAGACATATCTGAGGGGCAAGCGGGAGAAGCTGGCTTAAGGGGCAGGACCAAGGACTGAAACTAACAGAGCCATCCCCAGAGAGAGTTTGGTGGAAGATGGCATGACTTACATCCCACTCATGCAGAGAAGATTCCTCTGGGCCCCGCACTTCATCCCATGAGGGAAGGACAATACTCGCCTCCTTCCAGAGTTCAGGAGAACAGAAATGGACCAGCTTCCTGAACTCACTTCTCATGTGGATTTGTCACTGTTTGTACACCTCCTTCCTCTACTAGACATGATCCCCCCACAGGAGGGACTGTCTTACTCTCAGTGTTTCCCAGACCTGGCACAGCAACTCAATAAATGTGCATTTGGATCCCAGTCTTCCCCCACTGGCAGTCATGACCTCTGATGAGGAGCAGGGCTGGAAGCAGGGCTGGGAGCATGAAGGAAGTCAAGGCTGGCTTGATCTCTTACCTTGCAGGCTGAGTCGATGACTGAGAACATCTAAGGAGTGCGGGTCGGTGTGATTTCTAGCATGGCTGTGCAAACGGTCCCCCTGCATATCTCTCTGTCTGTTCATGAGTGCCCACACATGCATTTACATAGTTGTATGATTCTGTGTGTGTGAATGGGGCGGCGGAGAGGGCTACACATATATGTCTGACTCCTTGTTTTCAAATCACATGTGTGTTTCTGTTTATGATCTTCTCTGTTGATGCTTTTTGCTTGCCTCTTCTGTAAATCTCGGAAAATGCCACACTAGCAAATAAAAGCTATTGGGATCCATAACTCTCCTGTCCCAATGGGAGACATGGAAGTCCACAAGAGGTCTCCGAATACATGTTCCACTGAGAGCCTCCAAAAAGGGATGTGAGTAAAGGAGGGATGGGGTTAAACGAACGCAGCCATCCACTTCACAGAGAGAGAAAGAGAGGACCAGCAAAAGGAAGTGTACCACTGAGACCGCGTGGGATGTTGGAAGCAAACATCTGCTGTGCTGTTTATGACGGGAACTGGATGGGCGCCTGGAATGCAGTTTTCCTGGGCGCTGCCTCTATGCCTGCAGGATGCTGTTCTCCTTTATAATCTCTCTCCGTAGCTCTTTTCCTTCACTCGGGAAGTTCTTATTTTGCCATAAGAACTCAACAGTCAAGAACATTAAAGACCTGCTGGAGTTTCTGCAAGGCTATTTGGGGACTATTTATCCATCAGGTACTCTAGTTAATTACCTCAAGGCCAGGCAGGGCTGCACCCTGTGGACAGAATACTCAGAGAAAATTCCCTCCCAGTTATGCAGGATATGAACGCCTCCCACACACTTTTCCACAGCAGGTTGAGTGCCTTCGCAGGTGGGGGCTTATTTTAAGGCAATCTTTTTTTTTTTTTTTTATACTGCATAAGAGTAAGGTCTGTTCATTTGCTTAGCAGCCAGGGTAAGGGAAAGAGGAGTCATCCCAGAGTTCAGAGCTAACATTTGTCCTTTGTGGCTGCCTCTGACTGATTAAGTAGCACAAGAGGAAACGCTAAGTCCTGGGTCACCTCTGAATGAAATAAGGTTTTGGCAGAGAGAGCCCAGTATTAAGCAGCATGGTGGAGAGGATTTGGGGAAAAATTCTCAGTGAGCTGAAAGTGTCCATCCTTATTTTAACCTGCATTTTACTGTAACGACTCTACCTCATTCACGGCTGCTGGGCAGGATGTTGTATATCGGTGTAGAGAGGTTGTGTAAAATTATAAAACACAAAGTTATTTGGATTTGTCAAAACACAGCCAGATCCCTAATTAACATGGCAGAAGTTCACGTCTATGAACTTTTAAAGATAATGGGAAGCAAGAGTGCTGGTTAGATTTTTAAATCTATAACAGGGCTGTGCTATTGCCCAGAGAGTGTCCATTTGCCAAGACACAGAGGCCCAGATTGCCCAGGGGAAGGTCGCAGAGACAGAAGGGGGGTTCCCCCCACGAGGGTGCCGGAGCTGCTGGTCTGGGTCCCCGGCTATCACCTCCTAAATCAGAGCGCACCTAATTCAAGGAATGAAAACCACCCCACATGGAACAGCTTCCTGGTCCTCTCCCAGCTCAGAATTCAGTGAAGACCCCCGGCCTGTCCCCATAAGCATCCTGCTGTCCCACTCAGCTGTCCGTGCGTCCCCAAGGCTGCTGGGTCTGGGTCTGAGCAGGCTTCTGGAGCCAGGAATCAGAGGAAAAGGCCAATCTCCTTTCTGTCACCCTGCTTTCTCTCTTTCTCCAGTTCTCTGTATAAATGGAGCGGGGAGGGGGAATCCCTCGAAGAGAGAAAGCAGCCTCTGCCTTTGGTCTTTTGCCCCTGGGGAGACTTAGGGCAAAATGTCTGTTACAAAGGAGAACTTTAATTAGGGTTTGTGACTTCAGAACCTCAGATCAGGACCTAAGACCTTATGGATGTGTGGTGGAAAGAGGAGGGAATAAACTACCAAAGAAATGAAAGATCTTGGCTTCGAGGCTCTGCATTGCAGTGGGGGGAGGGCGGGTGAGGACTCGTGAATAAAATTAGGGAAGGTTCATTTAAGCCGACCACACAGAGCCATGATAAAGGGGACCATTGCTGGACAGAGACAGCCCTGGCTCCTCAGAAGCCACAGCTGAGGCCACAGCCTGCCTTTGCCCTCTTGCTGCCTGGGGAAGGTATGGGGCCTCACTTCATCTTTTAGTGCTTTTTTTACGTCTAGGATTCAGTATAGGAGTTGCTTTCAGCTAAAAATATACTCTGATAGAGATGGAATAATAACCTATGTTCACCAAGAACCCTTCTTTTACAACCATTTAATAATTTAGCGATGCAATGTTAAACAAAAATGTAGGCGCATCCCAACTTTGCAAAGAATTTCATCTAAAATATAAACGCAAAAATGTTAACCATCCTCATCTCTAGATGGTGAGATTATGGTTGTTTTCAATTTCTTTGTATTCCCTGGTGCCTGCCATGCCGGTTCTTTTTTGAATCATGAACGTTTACTCCTGCAATGTGATGAATTCCGGATACCTCAGCTGTTCTTTTTTCCTGAGAATTATGGAAGCGTCGATTGGATCCCCTCATCAGGCTTCATGCTGGGGTGGATGCAACCTTGACCCCACCGGTGACCTCTCAGTGCTTCTATACACACCTCAGGGGCTCGCTGACGCACTGGGCTCTGGGCGAGGGGTCGAACACAACCAGACTGGATTTGCACTGTAAAGACCAGGCAATTGCTTAAAAAGCCAACCTTTACCCACTCCCACGGCTCCAGGGAAAGTTAGGAAGAAATCCAGCTGGTCTCAGTGTGGGAGGGGAAGAAGACTTTGAACAAAACTGATACATGATGTCGGATATGAAGATGGCTGAATCCAACCTTCCTGCTGGCTCCATTCCTGGGTTTGAAGTCAGCTCCCAGGACATCACAAGTGTGGACTCTAAACAGAAACAAAAACACCTTAAGAGTTAATGAGGACGTCCCTGGTGGTCCAGTGGGTAAGACTCCGAGCTCCCAATGCAGGGGGCCCGGGTTCAATCCCTGGTCAGGGAACTAGACCCCGCATGCATTCGGCAGCTAAGAGTCCTCATGTGGCAACTAAACTAAAAAAAATAATAAATAAAAACTAAAAGATCCTGCATGCTGCGACGAAGATCCCGCATGCTGCAACTTAGACCCAGCACAGCCTAAATAAATAAATCTTTTAAAAAACCCAAATAAACAAACAAACAAAAAAATACTTAAAAAAAAAGTGTTAATGAAAATGCTATACATCTAAGACCTAACTTTTGCCCAGGACCACAGACTCCTTTTGGATTCCTAGGAAAGGTTTCTTGGAGTGAGACTTTAAGGAGGAGGAGAAGGGGTCTTCACACCTGTAACAGCAGTGGGTCGGTGGCTGTGAATGGTAATGGTCCTCAACCTACAGCCCTGTTGAGTTTCAAATGACCTTAGGATTGAAAAGCTGTTCTTCTTTTTCTACATCTGTAACTCTATTTCTGTTTTGTAGCTAAGTTCATTTGTAGCCTTTTTTTAGATTCCACGTGTAAGCAATAGCATATGATATTTGTCCTTGTCTGATTTACTTCACTCAGTGTGACAATCGAGGAATAAATTGGGAGACTGGGACTGACACATACACACTACTATATATAAAATAGATAACTAATAAGGACCTACTGCATAGCACAGGGAACTCTACTCAATACTCTGTAATGACCTATATGGGAAAAGAATCTAAAAAAGAGTGGATCTATGTATATGTATAACTGATTCACTTTGCTGTACAGCAAAAACTAACACAACATTGTAAATCAACCAGACTCGAATAAAAATTAAAGAAAAAAATTAAATTAAAAAAAATTAAAAACTGTTCTTTGAGAAGTGAAGAAAATGCCTTTCATAGCTGAAAAGAGATTTGTCCTGAATCACCATAGTGAAAGAGGTGGGCTGGGATTCAGCCTCCTGACTCCCTGACCCGGGCTCTGAGTCCTCCAGGACGCGGTCAGGGTGAAAGGCATTTATTCCCATAAATGAAGTCGTTCAGGTATCCAGGTCCTGAAGCCAAGCTCGGAGCCCGTCCTACTGGGGAAGCTGATATCGGGTGTCTGTGTCCCACTCCCCAGCCCCAGCCTGCATCCTCTTTCTTGTCCCTCTGTCAGACACAGTACTTCCCTGGTGATTAAATTCACCCTTTAGCTCACTGCTGAACCTCAAATGGGATCAGGATAAAAAGAGGGGAAGAAAGAAGAGACACAGA
This sequence comes from Eubalaena glacialis, assembly GCF_028564815.1. Taxonomy (NCBI): domain Eukaryota; kingdom Metazoa; phylum Chordata; class Mammalia; order Artiodactyla; family Balaenidae; genus Eubalaena; species Eubalaena glacialis. Next base: position 112,218,517 of record NC_083726.1, on the reverse strand, counting down.
GGAAAAAATGTTAAAAATAGCTTGCTTATTAAAGGAAGAAGGAAAATGGCACCTGTCAGTCTTCAGATTCTCTGGGAGCAAGAAAGGGAGACAGGTGTGGGTCTCAAAGCTCCAGCATCAGCTCTGAGGACAACAGTCCCCAAGACGGCCTCGCCCGCCCCTGCAATTAACACAGAGTCGAGTCCCGGTGAGTAATGGGTTGTCAAGTAGATGTCCTGGCACCTCCACTGCTCTGAGATCCGCTTTCCCCCACTGGCCACAGGGCACAGATGCCATTCCTGAATACATCCTCCACTGCCCACCGCTCACGCCTGGGCCTTTCCGGCCGTACCTCAGTTAGCACTGATTCTTAGCTCTGCTGGAGAAATACTGCTCCCTAAAAAAAATTCGCCATTACACTTTTGTTTTACATTTTAAAAAAATTTTTAATTTTTTAAAATTGGAGTATAGTTGATTTACAATGTTGTGCTAGTTTCAGGTGTACAGCAAAGTGATTCAGTTATTTATATATATATTAATAACTGAAATAATATATAAATACATATATATAATATATAAATAAATATATATAATATATAAATACATATATGTTCTTTTCCATTATAGGTTATTATCAATACAAGATATTGAATAGAGTTCCCTGTGCTATACAGTAGGACCTTGTTGTTCATCTATTTTATATACAGTAGTTTGTACCTGTTAATCCCAAACTCCTAATTTATCCCTCCCCCTACCTTTCCCCACCATCACACTTTAATTAAACACTGAATGTGTATGAGTAGCGCTCAGCCTACACCTGACAGCTGACGTCTTCCAGGGGCCTCTGCAGGGATGAAGTACGGCATAATACAGAAGAAACACTTGGTTAAAAAAATTATGTTTTTTATACTAGCGTTTCTGAACCTGGTGACTTCTGGAAATGTGAACTCACCGTAAGGAGTTGCCAGCAATCGCCCTGGCGGTTTTTTAATGACTCCAGTTGGCTTGGCTGGGCTAGTTCCCCAGGACTCCCTTCCCAGTCTGTTTTGGGTCTGAGTGGGCACAGGAGGCATTTTGCAGGAGATCTGAGGGGACAGCTGTTTCATTTTCATTCTTGAAGGCTGGGCGTGCGCCTTTGTAGCTCACATGCTGTCACTCATCTGCCGACCCATGTCCTGGGCGTGGGCGGCAGGTGGGCCATCCCTGGGGTCCTCACCCTCTCTGGTCCCTGGGCCACACGTGGGTTTGGTGCCACCACAGAGGGCTTCTCCTGCAGGATGAGCCCGTCACTGGGCGGGAGCGGGGTGGGGGGGAGGAGGCGGTGAGAACTGACAGGGGCTTCGTCCTTCTGCCCTGGGGATGCAGCTCATCCGCGCCCCCTGCCAGCTCGCTTCCCAGCCTCCGCCCCGGGGAGGGTCACAGCCCCGCAGAGACGGTCACCAGCCCCCGCAGCTGCACAGGGCCAGCCCCTGCGACGGATTCTTCATCACACAGGCGTCTGGTCAAACTGTTCTTGATGCCATCTCCTTGCAGGTACACGAGCTCCACAAACTCATAGAAAACCCTGATCGGAAAATGGAGAGAAGTCCCCTGGGGCCTATCTCCAGGTGTGTGAGAGCTGGAGCAAGCAGGGGAGGGACACCAGGGGAGGGGGACTAGGGGAAGGGACTCCAGGGGAGGGGCACCAGGGGAGGGGGACCAGGGGAAGGGACTCCAGGGGAGGGGCACCAGGGGAGGGGGACCAGGGGAAGGGACTCCAGGGGAGGGGCACCAGGGGAGGAGGACCAGGGGAAGGGACTCCAGGGGAGGGGCACCAGGGGAGGGGGACCAGGGGAGGGGGACCAGGGCTCCTGTGCAGTGAGTGCTCAGAGCAGCCTGGCCCTGGAATGGGGAGCGTCACCACTGCCCAGGTGTGCTGTCCCTACCTGGCCAACTCTGGGGCCCGTTCTGAAGACCCACATCCCGGTCACCTTCCCTCCTTGGGGCAGCTCGTTGTTTTAAGATCATCAACTAAGAAATCTCAGAACAGAGATCTGGACTTCTTGGTCTGTTAGGTGAAATCTCAGTTGAAATGTAAGGAAAGATTAGGAAGTCTGTACGTGCTCAATGAGGGCTGGTCTTTCTTTTCTCTTTCTCCTCCTCCCCTCCTTCCCACTACCCAATAAAACAACGGGAGGAGAGAATAGTTGGAGATTATGTGAGTGTGCTGTCTCCAGCCTTACTGAGTTTGGGGATCTGAGAGAGGAGAGACCTCAGTGAAGTTCAAGGAGATGGCACATCTTGTAGGTGAATGTGCTAACAGACAATGGCCAGACCATATACAGAAGTAGAACTCGGACCCACAGTCTGCAGAACCAGCCCAGGAAACCAGCCTGCCATCCACAAGCAGACTTGGAGGAAGTCAGACCACCAGCTCTAGCAACTGGTCCAGGAAGCCAAACAATAACCCCTATAACAATCGCTCCCAAACACTGGACCTGATGAATAACTGGCAGCTTCCCTAATCTTTGTCCCTGCTTCCAAGTTAGGACCAATCAGAGAAAGCTAAGTACCAATCACATAGGATGTTCCACTTCTATTAGAGTGTTCTCCAGGACAACAGTTTCCAATCAGGGCACAACTGAAGCCTTCTCTTTTTCCACTGTCAAGCTATCCCATCTGTCTGCCTTTGAATCTCTGCCAAAACACAAGTGATGGTGGCTGCGTCCGGCTCTAGCCAGCTCCGAATACATAGCCTTTGCTTGTTCGCATTTGGTTGGTCTTTGTTTATTTTCACATCGCGAAGTCTTCGGGGCCTGCACAGGTAGTAGCCTTAAGGTCAGAGGGTGGTATGGTCTGCTTATGCTGATGAGGACCTGAGACATCTCCCCAAGTTTCCTGTGGCTTTGCACTAGCCCAGAAGGTAGGGTTGCCAGATAAAAGGCAGGATTCCCGGATACACTTGAATTTCAAAAAAAAAAAAAAAAAAAGCAATGAAAATTTTTAGCGTAAATATGTCCTAAGCAGTATTTGGGGCATACTTATGCTAAAAAAGTATTCGTTGTTTATCTGAAGTTCAAATATAACTGGGTGTCCTATATTTTTATCTGCTAAATCTGGTCACCCTACAGGAGAGCAACGAAAAGTTCTCATGCCTCACTCGCACAAGTTGAAAAAAAAGTTAAGAAAGAGAAGGAGAGAGAGCCCTGGTGGGGCTTTAAGAAGTTTCAGAGCTAATTGGAAAGGGAACATATTGGAGGCAACATGGGAAACCCTCCCAGGATTGAACGAGGATTCAGCGGCATCTCATGGGATTTCCAGGCTGGAGGAGGGATGACAAGAAATAGAAGAGAAATGATTATTCTGGTGCAGGAGTATGAGATCAAGACATATCTAGGCCTAGAAGTGGATGCCTGCTTCTCACCAACACTGCAGCTGCATTTCTGTAAGCACAGCTTTCCTGACGCCCACCTCAAGCTTACCATCAACCCCAGGAAGAAGGAAAGGGTTTGGGAGAACTAGCCTGAATATGATTGTTATCAACCTGAAATGACATTTTAGGATTTCTAGGGGAGCGTGCTGACATTGCCAAATTTAACTGGTTTACCCGGAAAGGATGAGATTAATTTTCTGCAGTTACTATGGAGCCTCAATATTAAAAAGCAAATCCAGTGATCAGAAAGTTTTCAGGAATTAACATTTTGCACATATGAGTTCACTGTCTGTGAGGCTTTCAAAAATTAATAGTCACCATATATATGGGCTTCAGGTCTTTTTCAGCACCGATTGGAGATATAGGACACCTTTTGAAAAATAAAATCTCCCCATCCCACCCCTGGACCCTCACTCTCCTATCTGGCAATTTGCCTGGGGAGCCATTTTCTTCAGAGAGAAATGTTGAATCTCACTCTATCTGGTCTGTATTAGGAAAACAGTAGTTTTATTTTTCATCTTGGAAATATTAAATAACATTATTTGATTGAATATACTTTTCAACCTTCATATTCATCCCCCATTCCTTTAATGTTGACAAAACCTGCCTGGACTCCTCATGCTTAGACTCGCTGACTTCAAGGTTTCTTTGTTTTCCTGATTCTTCCTGCACAGCAAATTGATGATGATGATGAAGGTGACGATGGCCATGGTGACAACAGAGCCGCCCCTGACGGAGGGGCTGCTGGATCCCACTTACTTCCTGGGTGGCTGATCTGGGTAACAGCCCTGGATGCTAAATATTACCATCTCCATTTTACAAATGAGAGAAGGGAGGCTCAGAGAGGCTCAGAGACTTGCTCGGGGTGACACAGAGACTTGTTCAGGTGGTGGAATGGGATTTAAACTCGGACTTTTCTAAAACCCTAATCCAATAAGATACATGCACCCCTATGTTCATAGCAGCACTATTCACAATAGCCAAGACATGGAAGTAACCTAAATGCACATCAACACATGAATGGACAAAGAAGGTGTGGTACATATACACAATGGATTACTACTCAGCCATAAAAAAGAAAGAATGCCATTTGCAGCAACATGGATGCAACTAGACATTATCATACTAAAGGAAGTAAGTCAGAAAGAGGAAGACAAATACCATATGATATCACTTATATGTGGAATCTAAAATATGACACAAATGAACCTATCTATGAAACAGAAACAGACACACAGACGTAGAGAGCAGACTGGTGGACTGGTGGTTGCCATGGGGGAGGGATGGAATGGGAGGCTGGGGTTAGCAGATGTAAGCTTTTATGTATAGGATGGATAAACAACAAGGTCCAAGTGTATAGCCCAGGGAACTATATTTGGTATGCTATGATAAACCATAATGGAAAGGAATATTTTAAAAAAGAATGTATATATGTGTATAACTGAGTCACTTTGCTGGACAGCAGAAATTAACACAACATTGTAAATCAATTGTACTTCCATAAAAAAATTTAAAAATAAATAAATAAATCCAGATTTGTCTAATTCCAAGGCCTGTGTTTTTCCCACACTGCCTCACTGCCTGGCCACCACATTTCCCTAATTCACGGGAAATTCCTGCATCCTTTGGTTGGCTCTAATTATAGTCTTTCTAAAAAGGAATGTGCTGGGCCTTATTCCTGGCATTGACTGCACCTCACCGGGAATGCCAGGCATCTTTAACATTTCATTTATTAATAAACACTTATGTAATCCTGCTGCTGTGTGCCAGACACTGGTTTGGGCAGTTTACACTCAATCTTTATAACAATAAATGGTTATGAAAATAAATACTAGTTAAGCACTATTATTATTGCTCTCATCTTATAGATAATGAAACTAAGGCACAGAGAAATTAAGTGACTGGCCCAAGGTCACACAGCCAGTAAATTTTGCAGAACCAGGATTCACATCTATTGTCATGCAGTGTGACCCCGTTTCCTTCAGAGATTTGGACCTCTCATCCTAAGTTGTCCCCTGACTATCTCCTAGGAGTGCTGAAATAGGGGAGGTCAAGGGCTTGGAGTGTCTCCAAAGAAAGGTCCTGGAAAAGCGCAAATCTTTAACAAATATGTATCCTAAGACAAATATCATATGATAACACTTATATGTGGATTCTAATAAAACATGATACAAATGAACTTATTTACAAAACAGAAACCGACTCACAGATTTCAAAATCAAACTTGTTGTTACCAAAGGGGAAACGTGGGGGGAGTGATAAATTAGGAGATTGGGGAAACTAACACAACATTGTAAGTCAACTATATTCCCGTAAAAATTAAAAAATATATATATGTATCCTAAGTGAAAGCTGGCATGGCCCAGCTGTAGTTCCTGGCAACTCTGTGTTTCAGAAAAGAGGCTCTTTTTTATTTCTAGTGTTCGGTAAGTGCTCACGGCCTCCAAGAAGGCTCCTTCTTTTGAGATCGAAAATCAAATTTCTAAGCCTGGCCTTCACTTTCCTCTCAATAGCTTCCTCTCCCCCTCACTCCCTGTGATCTCAGCCAAGCTGTACAGGCTGGACCAGTGCAGGGGAGGGAGGAAGTGACAGGGAGCGTCGTCTCTGAGGAAGCCGTCAGCTGACCCCACCTGGGAAGCCACACCACACCAGGCCTCTTGGAGTCACTTGGTTTTGACAAGACACTGAACTTCCCACCTTTCAGAAATTCTTGTGTGCTGACAGACGATGTCCTGCAAACTCTTTGGGGTAATTGGTCCTTCACATCTTTGTTACTGGCTTTTCCCCATCAGGCCTCATCAGGGACTTGACATGACCAAGGGCAGGATGGGAGACAGGTATAGAAAGTTAGAAAAAGAAACACAGTGAAAAACTCTCTGCTCTACACTGGCTCAGAGGAGATGCCCTAATAGTGCATAACGATAGCCAGCAGCTGCCAGGCCTCTACCATTCACTTCTCAATAAACCTTTGACAATTTGCTTAACTGCATTAACTCTCAGCTTCCACGTCTATAAATTAGGATTAATAATAGCAACCTCTCAGGGTTGTTACTAAGGATTAAACACCATAGTGTATGTAAAAGGCATAGTTCAAGGCCCATAACAAGAACTCAAGAAATGTTAGCTATTATGATTATATAATAGACACCAGCTTAAATGCAATTTGCTATTTTTTTAATTTACTTTATTGAAGTATAGTTGATTTACAATGTTGTGTTAATTTCTGCTGTACAGCAAAGTGATTCAGTTATACATACATATATATTCTTTTTCATATTCTTTTCCATTATGGTTTATCCCAGGATATTGAATACAGTTCCCTGTGCTATACAGGAAGACCTTGTCATTTATCCATTCTATATGTACTAGGAAATTTGCTATTTTACGTGAACCCCATTAAAACCTATGAATTCCATGTTGTATTTCCCACTTTACAGATTTAAATTTTTTAAGAAAAGATTTAGAGAGGCTAAAGTACTTTCCCGGGCCATGTAGCTAATAGTCAGAGGTGCAGAGTGGGACTCAAGGTCATGGTTTTATGCTTTCCAATGTCACGCTTATTACATGGCCTAGAGACAGTGTTAGCAATAATCTCTGTTTTTCCACCAAAACACAGGTATGCACACTGCAACTTGTTCCTGAGCTTGAAGAAAGCAGTCTTTACAACTTGGTCATTGGTTTTCAAAATCACCCAGTATAGCAGAATAACATTAGGGACCTGAGGGTAGACAGGCAGCTCAAGACATGAATCGCCATGGGGCGTTTGCCCGCCTTTTCTCGGTTTGCAGAGACAGAGGCTTGACGCTGAGTTGCAGAATCTGATGAGTGGTGGCTGAGCACCGTCTGAACGTGTGAAGGTCCTTATGACGATCCTCGATATCATATCCCTACCAGTGGCATCAGCATGCTAAAAATCAGAAAGCTATTTCCCCAGATTAAGAAAAAGAAAGGAAGAGGCTGGGAGGGTGGTGGTTTCAGCATTGGGCTGGGAAAGGGGAAATAGAAGACGACAGACGTTAAAATAGCAGCAAATGAACACCGTGTAATTTCCGACAGTCGATAGTGTCACGCTGCAAGGTTGGTGATTCTGCTGAGATAATTGCCATTCCCCAGATTACTGTCTTTACCAGAGAAAGAAATGATTGCTGTGCGTGAGAAAGCATGCCGCCTCTTGCTTCTTGAAAAGTGGCAGTAATGAAAGAGGCACCCGGCTCGAAATTCACAAATCTTTCACCTATGCCTGGGGACTTACGGGAATAGAGAGACAGCTCCCAGAGAAGGAGAAAACATGATAAACTCGACTCCACAGGCAGGGAGACTGGGATGGTCATGGTAATGATTCAGCCTTTAGAGCAAGCCTGGGTCTGAAAAATTATGACTTAACACTATTGACCTCTCATGGTTTTTTTTTTTTCCCCCAGCTGCAAAGAGATTGTCCACTGGTGAGACCACTGAGCCTGGATTCTGCAGATCTGGGTTGGAAACCAGGGTCTTGTGTTATTCGGTCTCTGCTCCTTGTCTAGGGCAAATCTCCAAATGTTTGCTGACTGTAAACGAAATGATTTGAAGAGCCAACAGCTTAAGGTTCTTTCAGCTCTCAAAGTCCAATCCGAGGAGGCTCTTTGTTGCCTGGGAACCGTGTGGCAGGCAGAATAATTGTTCCTTTAAAGATGTCCAGGTCCTCATCCTTGGAACCTGTGAACTTGTTACCATACATCTCAGAAGGGATTTTGCACATGTGACTAAGTTAAGGATCACAAAATAGAAAAATTATCTTAGATGATATGGGTGAAGCTCTCACAACCACAGAGGGCCTGAAAAGATGGAGGAAAGAGGCAGAAGAGCCACAGAAGATGTGACACAGGAAGCAGAGGTTGGAGTGATGCAGTCACCGGCTTTGATGTTGAAGGAAGGGGCCACAAGCCAAGGAGTGCAGGTGGCCTCGAGGATCTGGAAAAGGCAAGGCAACAGATCTTTCCCTAGAGCTTCCAGAAGGAAGCAGCCCTGCTGACACTTTCACTTAATCCCAGAGAGACCCATTTTCCACTTCTAACCTCCAGGATTCTAAGATAATAGACTTGTATTGTTTTAAGCCCCTAAGTTTGGGGTAGTTTGTTAGAGCAGCCATAGGCAACTAATAGTAACAGGAAGGCCAGGGGCCAGAGATGAGGGTCACTAACTCCCACACCCACCACTGAGGGCATTTGTGATGCTAAGGCTAACACCCAGGGATCCTGTTTCACTTTCCACCAAGCTCGAGACCATGGCTATATCATTGGAGCAACAAAGAGAAAGTCCACTGATATAGTAACCCCACTGGTCGCTACAGGCAACTAATGCAGATGATGCAGGACCTGTGCATGCATTTGTCAGCTGCCAGGTTACACAGGCTAGCTAGCACTAACAATACCAACTGATAGTTACTGAGTGCTTAATATTCTCCAGCCACTTAATACTTAGAAGAATTGCAGAAGGTAGGTACTATTAGTGTCTTTATTGGACAGACGGAGAAACTGAGGCCGAGAGAGGCTGAGTGTCATAACGAACAGGCGGTGTCGCTGGCACTCTGCCCAGACCTACCTCAATCCAGATCCAGGCTCATATCCTGGAGAATGTACTTCCAGCCCCTGAATTCCTCGTGCCTCACAGCATCCAGTAAAACCACCGGACTCTCAAGTGGGACTTGTCCTCTAGGACAGTGGCTCTCAAACTTTGGTGGCCTCAGAATCACCTGGAGAGCTTCTTAAAACACAGATTCTTGGGCTTCATCTCCCCATATTCTGATCCAGTAGGTCTGGGAGGGGCTTGGCAATTACATTTCTAATAAGCCTCCAGAAGATCTTGACCCTGCTGGTCCGCAGACCGCACTTTGAGTGGCAAGCCTCTAGAAGCCACCCCATCTCAGCACCACCTCCAAGTCCAGGCACATGGAAACTGTGGCTGAGCCCTAATCCTGTTCCACGACTAAAGCATCTTTTAATCAAATTAGAATAAAGAGGATTTATTTTGAGAGAGACATTGAGAAAAATGGGTGCTGTCTGGCCTGCGTGAATCGTGTAGTAACCACAAGTAGTTTTTTTTATTTCCCAGACTTAAAAGGGATAGTCCTTACGTAAGAGTAAAACTGTTTTACATTTGCTTAGCACTTTTAAAATAAAGTGCTTTTTTTCATATACCTGGATACATAACCTAAACTCATAAATGTATCTTTACACCATGTGGGCAATAAACTGGCTCGACAAGTCATTGCATATAAAATACTCAAGAATGCCTTTTTTGATCTGTATGCCTAAGCAGAGAGTTATGAAATCAGAGTTGCAGCTGTTACTGAGAAAGTGGAAAGCCAGATTCAAATATCTCTACCCCTAACTACCCCTAACAACAAATGAAGCTCCCAGTTCGCGATTTCAAAGTTAAAGGATTTTCATGTTCTATCGGTGAATACCACAGTGAGATGGGTTGAGGAAGGAAAGATCGATGTGAGAAAAAGAGAGACTGAGGTAAATAGTCCCAATGCATCCTTAACCCACGAGCCGGAGGGAGCGGAGACCCTCACTCACCAGGGCTAGTCATCCCTTGAACCTCCCAGCCTTGTCTATCATCTGGGTCACTTTCCTTTCTAGTCTGGCCTCTGAAAATGCACTGGACCCATTAATGAATTTATTCCTGGATTATACTAGGGCAGGAGGAAGGGAGGGAGAGAAAAAGCCACGCTCCAGATGTGAGCCTTGACTTGTGAATGGCTCTCCTTTTAATCCCTCTGAACAGGAAACCGAAACAGCCTTCTGTGGTCTCACTCAGGATCTGGGTCAATTTCAGCAAAATTTCTCCTCTCCTCTAACCCTCAGCCTGGCTTTCTGCTTCCATCTCTTAACACAGCAAAGACATCTCTTCCCCACCAAACACCCCACAAACACAAACACATTTGTTTTGCACGTGTGTTTTGCTTGACCCGGCCTTTGCTGCTTCCATCAAAAAGGAAAGGAAGGTCATTTCCAGAAGTTCCTTCCCAAGGGGTTGGATTGAGGGGCAAGTGAGAAGGGAAGGGGTGAGGCTGGGGGTGTTAAGGAAGACAGCTGCTCCCCTCATTAAGATGTTTTTCACCACAGATCCACGAGAGGAACACATCTGGGAGAGAGGATTAGGTGAGAGAGGGCTTTACTGATTAATACTCTACTACTAATTATTGCATGATTACATATCCTGAGACCTATTATTCAACAGTAATGACCATAGGATCACATACTTTGTAACATTCAGCAGTAAGACCTAGCCTATCCATGACTTATTAATTGAGTCTTCCTCTTAACTTTTTAAAAAATTATTTTGGTTTATTTTAACTATTCTGCCGGCTGTTTGGCTCTGCCTGGTCCAGCCTAAGAATTGCTGACCCCTCTCCCCCGACTCCCAGCACCTGGGTGTTTCCTTAGAAAGATGTTGACCAAGGAGTCATGGGGAGGTTGGAGAAAATAAGAAAACAAGTCTTCCCCAGTCTGGGTGTGACAGCTTCCCATGTGGAGGAAACACTATGATGGTTTTGTTCAATTTCCTTTTTTAACGGAGAGGAGATGCAGGGTGATGGGGGTAATTTGAAATACCTGGTTTACCAGAGTGATGGGAAAAGGACAGGGCAAACAGCTCAGAGGGCACTTCTCTTCCGTAAGAAATCCAAGATCTCTCCGTAGTGCCCCGGGATGGGCTGGTGGAGCCCTGCCAGAGTGCCTAGGGTCGCTTTAGAGAGGGGGCTCCCACAGCAGAAGCTCTCTTCCCCTTAAGAGGAAGGAGCAGAGGCTGAGCCGAGCCTTGGCCGACTGGGTAGCACCCTGGCTGGTTGGCAGGGTGTGTCTGTCCAGGCTCTTCCCTGGAATCACATTTCTGATGAGGCTCCCTTGCCTATAACCCCCTCCAAAGAGGAGGGGCAAAAATCGAAGTTTGACAGGAAAGACTAGCGACATAATTAGGACAGAATTTTATATGTGCCCCTCCTGCCCCTTTAAATTTTATCCAATGGGGGAAGCTTTTCCCGTGACCTAGATAAAAATTCAGCAGATCTCCATGTTTTTTTTGGTTCATTCTTATATAATAAACAGAGCTACACTACCTTTAGGTCTCAAACATGATCTGAATTTAGGAATGAAAGCGCCCAGTCCAAAATATTAAATTGTTTCTAACCACAAAGTTGTTTTAACCCACAAAGTTGAGGCCGTCTGTGTAGTAATAGATAATGCAGTAATATATAACCTGGACAAAGGGCCAAAGCAGATTTAATTCACGACTTCCCATATTTGGCCGTCCAAATGAGTCTTCACATTGTCTGCTTAGGTCGCATCTCCACAACTACTTGAAGTGTTTAGCTAATCTCAGAAATCCTCTTTCAAGTCTTATCTCTCTGTTTCCCCTGCCTCTCTGCTCCGGAGTTGAATTCCTTTCTCTTGGTTCAATTGCGCTCAACATGTCCTTATTGAAATTCACAGTATGGCCATGGAACCATGCTGGGTGTTGTAAAGCACACCAGAGATGAGTATGGTCCTCGATTTCAAGCTATCTGTATCTCTATTATCTATCTATCGACCTTCCTACCTACCATCTATATGTATAGATAGATAAATGGTGTAGTAGATGTTATTTATATATAGGATAGATGGATAGATAGACAGATAACCGACAGACAGATGCACACACACACACACACACACACAGAGACAAAGATAAAGATATATTCCAGTGAGAGTAGATGGGGAGAAGAGGCTAAAAGAAGTATTGGATGGGTAAAATAGAGGATATTAGCACATATGCTTTACAGAGACATAAGCAAAGCATCTGAGTGTGGAGGAAAGGAGATATTAGTACATCCTGCAGGGGGGATCATGACCTAGCAAGCTCTTCGTGATCTGCTTTCCTCCACCTCTCTAGCCCAATCTCACACACTCTTCCCCAGCCCTCTGTGTCAGCTACATTCACTTTCTTTCAGTTCTTCCAACCAGCCCTGTCCCTTCCACCCCAGCGCCTTGGGACATACACTTCCCTCCACCTGGAATAGTTTTTCTTCCTCATCATCACCTCAGAAAGCTTCCTTGGGTCCTAGGTGGGGTCAGACGCCTCACTATTCTCACAGCACCCTATATTCTAGATGTACCCCTCACAACTGTAGTTAAACAACCAACATAAAATTAGATGCTCAGAGAGTTTGCTTTCCCCAGAGGGAGTATATCTGTCTTGGTCATCAGTATACTCCCAGCCCCGGGAACAACATCTTGTATCAATACATTGTAGGTACTCAATGAATATTTTTGAAGGGATTAATAAAGATGGCATTTAAAATTCTCTTCCTCCTCCCTTCCCTTTCCTCTCTCTTCCAGCCCAGCTCTGCTTTCTTTTGATGCCTTACTTCTCATAATGTTCTTTCCTCTTGGTCTGCATACATTGAGTCCCCCTGTGGTCTGCTAGGACCAGTCCCATGAATTGAGAGAAGATCGCTCATTTGTTTTCCTCTGGTTATCTCATTCTGGGGGATATAACGTAGGTGTTGCAAGTAATTCATTCAAAGGTATCATTTGGAGTTTGTCTGAGAGGAGATGCTACTCAAATTGTGACGTGAGGACTGGAGCATTACCACCACAGGGGGAGCTTATTTGAGTCTAAGCCCACCTGGGGGGTCAATCCTGCATTTAAACAAGATCCTCAGGTGACGATGCATGTCAAGCACCGCTGTAAAAGAGCTGAATTCCCAGGATTGGTTGGGCAGAGAAGAAAGCAGGTTTCAGTTAGGTGATGTGTAGCTATGTCCTCTGTAAAGAGAAGAGAAGGAGATGGAGTTAGGAGCGCAAAAGGTTTATTGGGAGGCAATAAAAGAACGATAAGAGAACCTGCAGAACTCAGCAGGGGACATCTTCAGACCAAGATGCTGTTCTGACACCTGTAAAAGGAAAGGGGGAAGAGGAAGGGTTGGATGGGGAGAGTCTCAGACAACAGAACCGGTCAGATCCTTGTAACCCTGTGTGCTCAGTCATTGCCAGGGGGCTCCCAGGGAGGATGGTAATAGCCTCTGCAGGAAATCAGGCAGAGACAGGAGGTGATAGCAGCTGGGGGCTGTCAGCTAACTGCATTCCTTGAAGCTAAAAAGCAAGTCTTTCTCTAAGGGCGATCCTGCAGTGTACCCCCTGGCTGACACATGTAACATCTGAAAGAAATTTGACAAGAAACCTATGAAAGCTAGTAAATGTCTGGAAAGCAGAGTTAAGAAAGTACCACATTAAAGGCTTGACTTACATGCTCTTCTGGGACTATTTATGTTGTACTCTTATTCTTCAGGGAGCAGTCCCCCCAAGGCTGCTGGAAGACAAGGTCCAGGGAACTCTTTCCCTTAGGGAGCCCAGGGAGAGCCCTTGTGAACCGACACGGCATCCCTGTATTTACAAGGTGCGTGGCTCAGTGAACAAGACAAGGCCCATAGGTCTCTGAGACCATCTCCTATGAGCTCCACAGCCCCAGGCTCCCCAGGGGCGGACCTGATCCTGACTGGCAACCTCCGAGCCAGCCAGAGAAGAAGAAAAACCCAGAGGAGATGGAGCAGGAAGAGCACAGGTCTGGGGAGGGACGTGCAAGGCCCTGCAGATAACCAGTGATGCCTCCACACACTCATTTTTACTTTCACATGCCTTCCTCACTCATTCATGTCTGCAAGGACAGCCCACCGCACTTGCAGCGTTGCACACAATGAAAACATTTGCGTATGCCAAATGCACGTCCACCCTTGAGTTCACTTAAAAAAGCCACGTGGACACACACTCTTCCGACCCTGACACAGCTTGTGAGCCCACACCCTGCTATTCCAACCAACACTCGTGCACCCAGTACCAAGTTTCCAGAACACCCCCTGTGCACAGATGCATTCATGGACAACAGGCTGTAACATCACATATAAAAACCCAGACATGCAAAAACACAGAGGTTTTAGGTTAACTAAAAACCAAAAAAAAATATCTGGAGGCTGTGCCTGTAACTGTTGGACACACCTTGAAGGATATTTCTCTCTTGGCCACAGATGCTAAAATCCAGGGCTGGGGTGGGGGTAGATAACCAGGTTCCCTAACCCAGAAGCACTTAGGTGTCATCTTAGCCATCCTCCTGCCTCCTGCAGGAAGGAACTAAAGCTGTTAGGCCAGGTGATGGGGGGAGGGAGCATCTGTATCCTTGTATCGGAAAGGGGGTCACACATTTCTACAGAGGACCGGGGTGGAGGGAACAGGGGTCCAAACTCTGCTTGTGTGGGTTTAAATCCCAGCTTCGCCACTTTCTACCTGTGTGACCTTGAGCAAGTTAGTCAATCTCATTTTCCTCATCTGTAAAAATGAGGATCATAATATTAAGATTTGTGAAGTGCTGAGAATAGGCCTGGTACAGCAGAAGGGCAAAGTGAGTATTGGTTTTTATTCTACTCCTGAGAATTCTCCAGCCCTGGGAACTCCACAAGCTCCCGGGCTCCCTCTCCTTGAGCAGCGCCACCCCACTCCCTACCCAAACCTCCCTGCAGCCCCCAGCTCCCAGCTTCACCAGGCTAAAGGGCTCTCACCAGGATCTCTTTCTCCCTCCTTCCCTGTCCATGGTTTCTACAAATGAGATATGTGGAGAGAGCAGAGAGGTTGTGTGTCGTAGGAATATGAAGTCAGGCAGCGAATCACCAGACTCAGCTGCCTGCCTGGGGCTGCCAGGCTGGGTCTGCCCAGCTGACCACCGCTGTCTGTGCTGGGAATCAGGGCTTTCCCAAGGCTAAGGGCAGGGAGATGCTGTAAATTTTCAGCCAGTTACCTTTTGACGAAAATGTATGTAGGGAGATGGGAAGGGAGATGTTTCTCCATTGGTCTGGAGATATACACATACACATATTGTTTTTTCAAGGCCCATAGCTCTGCCCCGCCCCCTCCCGTTTGTAATTCTTCCTAAAGAAAAGAGAACCCTCATTCCGCCAAAGGAGAAATGTAAAAAGGACTGTCTTCTCTCATACTCCGACTCATCTCGAAGTCTCATCCCTCCAACCCAAGACAATTCATTTCCCCTAGAGTCCACTCGGCGTTCAGCGGGTTCCCAGGTGAACTGAAATCCAGAGCTTTTCTCATCTGGTTGCCCTGGGAGTTTCAGCGCGCTCTCGGTACAACCTGTCCCTCCATCCTCTCCACTCCCTCCCTTCCCTCTCCCTCCTCCCCCCCTCCCTCCCTCCCTCCCCCGTCCCTTCCCAGGCTTCCTCCCAGGCTTCGCCCAGCTCAGCCCCTCCCTCCCTCTCCGGGGGCCCCAGCTGCGCCCTCCGGGGAGACACCCGCGGCCTCCGTGCCCCGAGGGGAGGCGGGGGGAGGAGGCGAGGGCAGGAGGCGGGGAACTGAGCGGGGTGGAGGCCAAGCCTGGCGGCTGGAGGTTGCATCTGCTGGAAGGCGCCTTTTGGCTGCTTGGTAACGGGCTGCCGGAGCCGAGAGAGGCAGAGAGCAGGGCAGCGGCTTCCTGACGTCAGGACCGAACCAGGAGAACGCGCCTGCCCCCCCAGCCCGCCCCACAGCTGAGCCGGCCGCTGGTGGGAGAGAAGCCCGGCGCGGGGCGCCCAGCAGGGCGAGAGGGGGCGCCGGAGCCGGTCCGCAGGGGCGCAGCATGCCCCCCGCCCCCGGCCCATGGAGATCGCTCTGGTGCCCCCGGAGAACGGCGGTGCCATGACCATCAGGGGAGGAGAGGAGGTCCGGGCCACAGGGGGAGCGCTCCGCTGCCCCCCGACGGCTGCGCTCAGCGATGGACTCAAGGAGCCAGCGCCAAGGGATCGCGGCGGCGCCGAGAGGGGCGCGGACCCGGGAGGCCGGCCGGTGCCACCGGTGCCCCAGAAGCTGCCCCGGGCTAGACGGCTGCCTCCGGAGGACGAGGAGGGAGAAGGCGACCCCGCTCTGGGCGTGGTGGAGGACCAGGTGCTGGGCTCGGGGTCCCTCCATCACCAGCGCATCCTCATCAACATCTCCGGGCTGCGCTTTGAGACGCAGCTGGGCACTCTGGCGCAGTTCCCCGACACGCTCCTGGGAGACCCCGCCAAGCGCCTGCGCTACTTTGACCCCCTGAGGAACGAGTACTTCTTCGACCGCAACCGGCCCAGCTTCGACGGCATCCTCTACTACTACCAGTCGGGGGGCCGGCTGCGGAGGCCGGTCAACGTCTCCCTGGACGTGTTCACAGATGAGATCCGCTTCTACCAGTTGGGGGACGAGGCCATGGAGCGCTTCCGAGAGGACGAGGGCTTCATCAAGGAGGAGGAGAAGCCCCTGCCCCGCAACGAGTTCCAGCGCCAAGTGTGGCTGATTTTCGAGTACCCCGAGAGCTCGGGTTCCGCGCGGGGCATCGCCATCGTCTCGGTCCTGGTCATCCTCATCTCCATCATCACCTTCTGCTTGGAGACCCTGCCTGAGTTCAGGGATGAACGGGAGCTTCTGCGCCATCCCCCGGTGCCCCACCAGCCCCCTGAGCCCCACAGGGAGGCCAATGGCAGCGGGGAAGCGGCGCCTCCCTCTGGCCCGACAGCGGCGCCTCTCCTGCCCAGGACCCTGGCTGACCCCTTCTTCATCGTGGAGACCACGTGCGTCATCTGGTTCACCTTCGAGCTGCTGGTGCGCTTCTTCGCCTGCCCCAGCAAGGCCGGGTTCTCGCGCAACATCATGAACATCATTGACGTGGTGGCCATCTTCCCCTACTTCATCACCCTGGGCACCGAGCTGTTGGAGCAGCAGCCGGGGGGAGGCGGCGGCCAGAACGGGCAGCAGGCCATGTCCCTGGCCATCCTCAGAGTGATCCGCCTGGTCCGGGTGTTCCGCATCTTCAAGCTGTCCCGCCACTCCAAGGGGCTGCAGATCCTGGGCAAGACCCTGCAGGCCTCCATGCGGGAGCTGGGTCTGCTCATCTTCTTCCTCTTCATCGGGGTCATCCTCTTCTCCAGCGCCGTCTACTTCGCAGAGGCCGACAACCAGGAGACCCACTTCTCCAGCATCCCGGATGCCTTCTGGTGGGCAGTGGTCACCATGACCACGGTGGGCTACGGGGACATGAGGCCTGTCACCGTGGGGGGCAAGATCGTGGGCTCGCTGTGTGCCATCGCCGGGGTCCTCACCATCGCCCTGCCCGTGCCCGTCATCGTCTCCAACTTCAACTACTTCTACCACCGGGAGACGGACCACGAGGAGCAGGCAGCCCTTAAGGAAGAGCAGGGCAGCCAGAGCCAGGGGGCAGGACCGGCCAGCGCAGGCCAGCGGAAGGCCAGCTGGAGCAAGGCGTCCCCCTGCAAGGCTGCGGGGTCCCTGGAGAATGCGGATGGATCTCGAAGGGGCAGCTGCCCCCTGGAGAAGTGTAACCTCAAGGCCAAGAGCAATGTGGATTTGCGGAGATCCCTGTATGCCCTCTGCCTGGACACCAGCCGGGAAACGGATCTCTAAGGGAGACCCAGGCAGACAGCTGGCCGTGGCCCGGGGACAGCGGAGGCCTCCTGACCCTGGGGATCTACTTTATGCCGCAGAGTATTTCAAGCCCACACTGTAACCTACGTCTGTCTCTCTTCTCCCACTGCCCCCCTTCTGCCTCCCCACCCCCACCTTGATCCCCTCATTTTCCCTCTTCTTTCCATGACACCAAGGGTCGCCTATTTTTAAAAAGTACCACATTCCGTGACGCAGGAGCTGTTGAAATGGTGAGCATTGGGAGATGGCTGTATTTGTCGCCAGTTTCCTATACCCAGCAGAGGGATAACCCGAACAAAAATGACCGTAAATAGCCCAGATCCCCAGAGATTTTGTAACCCACCCCCCAACCAATATCCCTGCGTTCCAAATTTGCTTTACATATGATTATATTTGTGTATAGGGGAAAATATTATTTTTATGGCTGGCGAGTGGATTTTTGTACAGTAGTTCAGATGGAGATATTTTGGATATATTTTCAAGACATATGTTGTATTTATGGAAGAGAAGGTTATTGTGATGTTCTCCTGTGATACTTATATTAGAGCCAGAGACCCTGGTCCGGTTTTTCTGGTTCCTGTGTCTGCAAGCCTCTCTCTTTCTTGAGATGTAGTGTCGGTGCTTTGTGTCTAGGGCAGGGAATGCTCTGGAAGAAAGGCAAGTCTAACCTTTTCTGTACGCCTTAAACAGTGCTTGTAACTTTCTTCGAAAAGCATTTTAATGATGTTGGAGGAAGACTTCTGATAATTCATTCTCTTGATTTTCATCCCAGGAAATAAAATGTGACTTGGTTGAGGCAAGTGTTAGTTTTTCTACAGCTGATGTATCTTTGGAAATTAAAAAAAAAAAAAAAAAAAGTCTGTCCCTTGCTGTTTCTGGTTCTGGAGTCAGAGCAAACCCCGCCTTGACTGGGGTAGAAAACTTGGAAAGCTCATGATTTGATCATCAACAACTCTTTGCTGAGCACCCCCCCCTGCCCCGTACCTTGAAGATAGAGGGGTGAATTCTGTTTGTCTCAGGTTGTCAGGACACAGACACGCCTGGGTGGCCTTAGATCCAGCCATCAGCATGGAGTGTGGATGGAGCTGAAAGGCAAAGGATGACCAGACCCTCCCCACCCCTCCACCCCCCACCCCCGCAGTCCCGCTGTGGTCTCCTGGGGCTGGGTTTCCCAGCCTTGGTCTGCAGGCTTTAAGCCCTTCTTAACATGGTTCTCAGCAGCTCTGAGGAACAAGCCTGGTTCTCCCAGATATGAAACCTGTAGGCAAAAAGGCAGCCCTGGTGTGAAAATCACAGAGAGGCAGCAGCACCTTCTTATTATCCTACCCACCCCCTAAACTGTGGTGCAGCAGAGAAGGATGCTTTGCCTTTGTGATGGCGGAGGTGGCCAGAGGATGGAAGGATTTGCTTGTCCACATTAAAGGCTGGTTTCTACAGATTGTAACCTTGCCCCGAGTAATCCCTAAACTCAGAACAAATCCCTTTGTTCCCTTGTCACTGGATGATTCTGGCAAAACATCACAGTAGGTGTAACACTGGCTGCAGTGTCTCTCTGGGGGGTTAGCTATCCGCGATGGGCTCCCGATTCCTGCTGTTGCTTTTTCTGCTGAATAATCCAAAGACTGGTGGTTTGACATCCTCACCAGGTTGGGCTGGTGGTCCACAACCACATGGCTCCCACGAAAACAGGGAGCTTGATGGCTAGTTCTAGGGTGAATCCGGGTGTGCGGGGGGGTGGGGCGCGCGGGGGGGGGAAGGAGGATCTAGGAAATTGATGTCTGAGGATTGTGGATTTCAGTGAGATGCCGAGGCAGGAATAAAAGCCAGCGTCCGTGACTGCCCAGAGTCATTTCCAGCAGGGAACTGTGAACAACACATCTGAGGAGGAAACAGAAGGATTGTGCCTGCAGGGCTCTGTTGTTTTTCATTACACACGGGAAGTAAAGGAAGGAGAGCAGAGACAAGTTGTTTGTTTGTAATTTACAATCTGCCTAAAAGCGGGGCATCTTGCCAAAGCTCTCCTCCACATCGTCTCACCGCCAAGCCCTCTAAGGCTGTGAAGCGAACGCTTGTGGATTAACGCACCCCTGCTGGCTGGGACTGGGGGTGGGCACGACTCGGGCTTTACCCTACCTTGAAGATAAAAGAGAAGGTGCCACCTTTGCCCGGAATGTCATTTCCTTTAGGCTTGAGCAGCAAAGAGAGAACTGCGCCTGCCCAGGTCTTAGATGTGTCCAGGTGCCTGACAGGTGTTGGTTCAAATAGACTGACTGCCTCTTTAGAATGTCCAGTAATGGGTACCAGCTTCTACAAAGCCTCAGGGATGAAGTGGCGGGAATGAGATCGTTAGTCTCTCTGTTTTGTGTGGGAGGAGGGGGCGCTGCCCTGCAGGTTTACAAAGGGGATCAAGGTGGTTCCAGAGGGACTCCAGTCCCCTGTTGCAGCTTTCCATCCTCGAGGCCAGTGGTATCTGTCCTGGGGCACTGGGAGGGCACCCAAAGGCAGTGCAGGTATTTCAATCTCTCTGCCTTCTCAGTGCACCTGCTGCTATGATTCTGGACATGGCCCGCTGTTTCACTCCAGCCCTCCCAGTGGTTTCCCTGTTCACATGATTGGCAGGAAAGGAGGACGAATGTCAAGTCTTTTACCCAGGTCACCTGAGGCAAGGGGCCCCTTCCTGTCCTCTCTCCCCCTCCCTTTCACTGCTGTCATTGATTTTCCTTCCCGAGGAAATTAGGTCAAGTGGCTCCAGCCAAACCTTTATCCAGATGTTCCTTCTGGGCTCCCACAGCAAGAAACCATCCCTGGGTTTATAATCTACCAGCTTTGGCAACCTCCACGCCGAGGGCAGACATGTACTGGTGTGGTGTGTCTACGTAAGGACAGCTGCTCTCCTGCAGTGCATGTGGACCCCGGTTTTTCACCACCTACTTTTTCTTCTCCTGCCCATATGCTCACTGAACCCTGAACAAGGGTAGGTTCAGAAAGAAAAGTCTTGTCACGTGCTTTAAAGCCCCAGCTCCCTGATCCGCCCTGCCCGGGACACTCCCTGGAGGGAAAATGAAACAGAGGACCAGCCCTGGAGGACTCTTCCCGTAGGACTGGGCTGTGGCTTATTCTCGTGTTGATGATAGGAGCACTTCCAGGCTTGGAGGGGTGGAGCAAAGTGTTTCTCTTGGCGTGGAGAGCCCCCCCCCCCCAGAGATGGCAGGCCGAGCACAGTGCGTGTGACCCTGGGATGCTGTCCCCTGGGGCTGACCTCAGCAGCGCATATCTGCTCAGCAGCTGCTGGCTGTGCTGGGGATACTGGGACACATATTAAGATGCTGCCCCTGCCCTCATACGCTTCCATTCCCATTGGGGAACCAATCAGTGTACGACAAATCAAATCGTGCAGGACAGGGTGCCATCAAGTGCCTTGTAGGGGATTCCAAAATGAAGTGGGATGGGTCAGGAGTGGGAGGGCGAGGAGGAATAGAGAAGGAGAAGCTTCTGGAGACCTTGAAGGGTAGCTGGGTAGAGAGGAGGGATGGAGTCCAGGGTTACAGGCCGGTGCCTCTCCCCAGGACCCCAGTAGGAGTCCTGAGTTTATCAATGGCAGGGGGACTCAGCAGTTATTTAGGGCAGGGGTTGGCAAAAGCTCTGAAAAGAGCCAGGTAGTAAATATTTTAGGCTTCGTAGGCCACGAGGCAAAACTGAAGCTGTTATTGTAGGTATTTATATAACCACTGAAAATGTAGTCACTTAAAAATGTTAGAACCAGCCTTCGCTCGAGAGCTGTACATCCCTGTCATAACCATTTATCCGTCACACCGAGGCTGCCTCCTGGGCATCCCGTCATGCGTGGGAAGCTCTGACCTGACTCCCTGATTTGATTTTACTTCACTGAACTTGCATTTCTTGCAAATACCAACCCTGGCTTAAGGAGGGGATCTAAGGCTGGGATTTCCTAGAGCAGGGAAGGCTTTATGAGGAAGATGGAGCTTATTTCTACTTCCTTATGAACATTAGATTTTTCTAGGTGGCTTTGAGACAGGCTACTTTATTTCTAGGAAGGAGGAATAAAATGCCCAACTGGACATTCTGCCCAGGGCTCTGGGCAGCGGGGTTCTCCCTCAGAGGCTGGAGGAAGTGAGTCCAGGTGGCCAGAGGATGGCCTCCTTCTCCTTTTGGCCCTAAGTCTTTTCCTGGACGTGACATCACACTGGGGGCCGTGAGGATGCCCTTGCCCTCTCCCTCTTCAGCTGGCTCTTCTCTGGCTGTAGAGATGGGCCTGGGCTGGCGGGGCCCCTCACAGTGTGCGTGGTGGGAAGATGTGAATCAGCTCCAGCCCACAGGCCTCCAGACAGAGTAAGATGCTTGCTACCTTCCCTTTTAATTGGCCGGTGTCTTCTAATGTCAAACTTTGCACCAAGCAATGTTTCAGCTGGAAGGAACGTTGCAGATAATCTGGTTGGTCCACTCATTTTACAGGAGAGCAGGCAGAATCCCAGAGGGAAGAGGCCCCTTACCCAAGGTCACCGTAGTTAAAGTCGACTGGGAATAGTCTCCCCCGAGCCCTAGGCTGGATTTTTCTGTGTGGTCCATTCTGCTCCCTCTGCATCAAAGTGTCCCCATTCTCATTAAAGCTGCCTGACCTTCCATCCCCCCCCACCCCACCCCCATGGCCACCCCACCTCCCAAGGCAGGTTCCTGCCGCATCAGTTCATTTGTATCCAGTTGGCCCGTGAGGGCTGCCTCCCGGGTGCTTGTGAAATCCTGACCTGTCTCCTCCGATTTGATTTGACTCAACTCAACCTGCGTTTCTTGAGAATGCCACGGCAGTACAAGCGATGGAGATCCAGCCCTGTGATGGCCTGGCGCCCACATGCAAGCAACTCACTGTCTAGGAGGAAAACCGAAACCTTTATAAGCCAGTGTCCTTAATACCCTCATTCATTCATTTCTCCATTCATTCAACAAATATTTATTTGACAACATTATTTACTATGAGGCAGACACCTTGCTAAGGCGCTGAGGCTAACTGGCAGGGATCTCCCCTGGTTGGTTTCCCAGGTTAGTGGGGAGAACCAACCATCAGGGAAGCAAATGAATAAAGAGATCCCTTTTTAAAAAAAAAATTTTTATTGGAGTAGAGTTGCTTTACAATGTTGTGTTAGTTTCTGCTGTACAGCAAAGTGAATCAGTTATATGTATACATAGATCCCGTCTGCCTTGGATTTCCTTCCCATTTAGGTCACCACAGAGCACTGAGTATCACTTTTAAATAGAGGTAAGAGCCGAGGAGGAAATGGGCAGGTTGTAACTGGGGGATGGATGTGCTCCTTTAGAGAAGGGTGACGTGTACTCGAGGTAGAAGAAGACATGAAACGAGGTGAAGAGTGGGGGACAGGGACGTGGGGAACCTGGGGGCGCTAGCAGGGTGTGTGTGTTTTCCTGCACAAGCAGAGGGTCGGTGGAGACGCGTACGGCGTGGGTGGGGGTGGGGCAGGGAAGCCAAGGCCGCCTGGAGAGCTCCAGACGGACTTTAAATCCCAGCACCACCCCAGGGGCCACTCACCACTTTGGAGCAGGAAGCTGGCCCTGCCCTCCAGGTGGCACCCCCAAAAGAGACGCAGCAGACGATGTCACCAAGCAAAGCACAACGCGGATTTCTGCTGCAAGGCTGACGATGGGTTCCAATCTGATTTTAAAAAATTTTGGATGGTAAGTAAAGGCCCTCAGATGCCCCCTTGATTGTTTGGCCAATGAACAGGAGACCCCGGCAGATTTTCTGAGCCGTTGCCAAAAATCCAGCCGGAGCCATCCGGGACTGAGAGGAGAGAGGTGGGATCAGGGAGGCAAAAGGCCCTGGAGGCTAGAGCTTCTAGGGGACTATTCTAAGACCAGGAACAGGAGCTGAAAAATCTAAGAGGGGCTGAGGTGGGTCCGGAAGAAAGCCTGGTGGGAAAGCTAAACTTCTGCATGCAAAGCCTGTCATTGCCTGGAAGTGCAGAACGAAACTCCACATGCACCTGGATGGTGACCTTGGCTTGGACCACACGAGCAGCTCCCCTGTGGTCCTTTCAGGGCTGAAGAGCCTTGGAGGACAGCGGCTTCCCCCTTCAGCCCACCTACACTCCTCACTCCTTCCAGGTAGACGCCGGTTCTTTCTTGCATGTGTGGGAGCCCCTCCTTTGGGGGACACGGAGAGACATGGGCTAAGGACCTGGAAGTAAGCGCTGCCCACCTGGGAGGCGTGCTCAGGGCCTCCCTCCTCTCACTCTGTGCTCCGTGTCCTCTCCTGCGTGATGTCTGTGCCCAGGAGGAGTCACTTCTGCCTCCTACAGGTGTCTGGCATCTGCTGGCACAAGCTAGCCAGTCTTGGGTACAGTGGTGGGGACAGAAAGGAGACCGATTCTGCCCTCAGGACACTCAGAGACTGATGTGGTCAGGCGACATCTGCCTGTACACGAGGAGACACGTGCAAGAATGCAAGACTCATAACAGGGACTTCCCTGGTGGCACAGTGGTTAAGAATTCGCCTGCCAACCCAGGGGGCATGGGTTCGAGCCCTGGTCTGGGAAGATCCCACATGCCGCGGAGCAACTAAGCCCGTGCGCCACAACTACAGAGCCCGTGTGCCACAACAACTGAAGCCTGCGTGCCACAACTACTGAGTCTGCGCTCTAGAGCCCGCAAGCTGCAACTACTGAAGCCTGTGCACCTAGAGCCTGTGCTCCGCAGCAAGAGAAGCCACCGCAACGAGAAGCCTGGGCACCGCAAGGAAGAGTAGCCCCCGCTTGCCGCAACTAGAGAAAGCCCACGTGCAGTAATGAAGACCCAACGCAGCTAAAAATAAATAAATTAATTAATTAAAAAAAAAAGAATCATAACAAACAAAACTAAAAATAAAGCCCAAGAACCAGCTTGAAATGTCCCTGGGAAATGTGATTGTGCGTAAAGGTTTGGGGGGGTGTTGATCTAAGCCCAGGGGAGTTATTTGGGCTGGGACTCCTGGGAGAAGTGATCTCAGAAGCAGAGTGAAGGAGAGAGAACATTTTTTTAAAAAAAAAGTTATTGGAGTCTAGTTGATTTACAATGTTGTGTTAGTTTCAGGTGCACAGCAAAGTGAATCAGTTATACATATACATCTACCTACTCTTTTGGAGATTCTTTTCCCACATAGGTCATTACAGAGTATTGAGTAGAGTTCCCTGTGCTATATGGTAGGTTCTGATTAGTTATCTATTTTATATATAGTAGTGTGTATATGTCAATCCCAATCTCCCAATTTATCTCTCCCCCGCCCTGGTAACCATAAGTTTGTTTTCTACGTGAGAACATCATTTAATGCTTATTAATCTACATCTTCCCCGTTGTCCATCCTCCTGCCCCTGGGAGCCCTCCTGTCAACTCCTGCAGCCCTCTCCTGTCACTCATCGCTCTGTCCCTTGAGTGTCTCAGGTTGGGAGGTGGCCGGCTCACAGCACACGGTGTCTTGTGCCTCGCTGGCTGTCAGCTCCTGCATGTGGCCTTTGATACAGGTCAAACCCATGTGATCCCACAGTGAGACTTGACAGCGACCTTGCTGAACCCTGAGTTTTACATGGAAAGAATGAGCTTTGCCTTTTTTTTCTTAAGTCTTCAGTTTTACAGTGATTGGTCTCCTGACACATCTGAAGGCTGCTTTTAGGAGTCTTCGGCTTCTTATTTTGATGACCCTATGAATCCTGTTTCAACACAAGATCTACTCTTTGGGAACTTCTGAGTGCTTGACTGCGACACTATTACAATGTCGTGTTTCTCAGCAATTTCCAAATCACTGTGATAATAAAACTGAAGATTTAGACAGCAGCTTTGCTCCAAAGAGTGCAAACTGCTGTCCCTGCGGCATGTTTTGTAAACAACTGAGATGACTCGAACATGAATGGGTACCTCTTGGTGATCCATGCCAATTACAGGAAACACACAGAAGATGCCCATGGATGCTTGTGTGCTTTCCTCCCCAGCTGCCAGCTGATGAAACTTTCTATTCCTGCAACACTTTGCATTTTTAAATGGATGTCCCTTAGGAAGTGGAAGCGAGTGGCCCCAGTTGTGCTTTGGTGGCCAAGGCACCTAGCTGCAAGGACGAATTTCTCATAGAACATCCAGGATGGACCACTGACTGTAGTTTATGCTTCTCTTCCTCTCTCCATAGTGTACACATTGTTATTATATTATTGTTTATTGTTCTTCTTTAGTTGTAGTGAAGTCACTTGTAAATCCCACATCATTTCCACATCAGTTTGAAATTGTCTGAGATGGCAAAGTCACCTCCTCCTCGTCCTTCTGTGTTCCTTTCACTGTCTGCCTCTGGCCCACCCTACATAGACTTCCCAACTAATCTCCCCAGAAGACAATCCATATGGTCGGGTCATTCCCAGGCTCCTAAACAGAATAAGTCCAGTCCCTTTAGCCTGACTTTTGAAGTCCTCCATAATGTGATGCTAACCCTTTCTTTCCAGCCTTTTCTTTGTCTACCTTATCCACCCCCGAAGACACCTATGCTTCGTAGCTACGCTGGACAGACTCATGGCTGCAGCTGATCCCACCGGCGTGCCTTCCCATCGGTCATCCTCTTGGTTGGAATGGGTGACTTATTTTTACCCATTGAAATCCTACTCATCCTTCAATGCACACCTCAAGTATCTGCTCCTCAAAGGGCCATCCTCAGTCTGTCCAGTCCAAAGCCATGTTCCCTTCTCCCATGCTCTTATCATAAACACATTTTGCCCCAACATGGTATCTGTTTCCCTACCTCTGGCCCATCGCAGTTCAAACTCTTCCTTCACAGCAGGAATTGGCTGGTCTGTCATCTTCCTCATCATCTCAGTGCCTAAAATCGGGCCTGGAATACAGCCGGCACTCCGTGTCAAGGCTGTTTGGACTGAATTGATCCTCCTTTGATTACTTGCCTGGACCATGGAATTAGGTCCCAGGCCTCCCAAGCCGCTGGACGTACAAGCTGGCATCATTATCTACATATGTGATGTGTTGATGAGGCATCTGCTATAGGTAGGGAGCTGGGTTAAACCCGTGGCCAGCTGTTTGGACGTGCAATCAAATACAATCCCTCTGGGCCTCCCACATGGGATGTGGTAGAGCAATCCTTGATACAGACACTTTCAAGCATCTAGGAAGATGCAGGACTTGGTTGGACAGTGGCCGTTGCCCTGCCTTCGCTCACCTGTGTAATCCAGATGGGTGATCACGTGGTGGATTTCACGTGAGCTGGGACTCCTAGCAGTAGAAAGATGAGGGTGAGGATTCAGGGGAGTGTTTCGGGGACCAGGAAAGAGCCAGGGAGGGAACAGACAGAGGATGAGCTGAGGGCTAGAGGTGGAAAACTGGGAAAATTGTCACTCTGGGTCAAAAGGTGTTGGTGAGGATGGGGTGACAATACACCACATCTGCCAGGGACACGCAGTGTATACCTGTGGTTGGTCAACGAAGTCTTTTGATTGTTTCTGACACTCCATCCCCCTCACTCCCCAAATGTCCCAGTTTGGAAGATGAATTGAGTGGTCACCCAAGCGGAGGTGGGAGTGGTAGGGGACAGTCTCTCTCTCCATCATTCTCTGCTGTCATTTTCAGGGGGACCCCTGGGTCACCAGGTTGGTTGACCTGCAGCAGTGGCGCCTGAAGGGCCAGGGGCAATCAGGCCACCAGGAATTTTCTGAGCCCCCAGATGCCAGGTATTGTGCTAGACACTGGTGTTTAGGCACCTGTAAGACATGAGGGGGCCCTGTGTGGCATTTAATCCACATCCTCAACCCCAGTCCCACGTAATACAGTTCTCCAACCCCTGGCCCAGGACTGGGTAAAATCTTTAGAAGTTCTAAGCAGAGAAAAGAGCATGATGCTCCCCCATATGTAATTCAAAATAAAAACAAGACTAACTGAAGCATAAATATAAGACAGCCCCCAAACCTGCTAATATTTTCTTTGATGCTTCTACTGAAATATCGTGTCAAGTTATTTTCGAAAAAAAAAAAAAGTTTGTGATGCCCCCTGTTGAGCTGGTGCCTTCAGCTCAGGTTGACTCTTCTTTTTTGGGTAACCAGGACCCTCCCCGTGCCCTCCTTGGCCACATCCCGGGGCCCAATCACGGGCACAGGCAGTTCTGTCTGGGTGGCTTTTCCGAGTGGGAAATGGTTCCAGATGTTGACAGCTGGAGGCCACCAAGGCAGACCTGGGCTTCCCCACAGCCACACAGAGGCCTTCGTTCTGCAGCTTTGAAGGGGCTGCTTTGATGCTACCCCCATCAAGGCATGGTTGGTTGCATCTTTTCTGGGAAAATGCCGAGAGGCGAAGCTGAGGATTAAGTCTCTGCTGTGAATTAGTGATCGCCCCTTCCTGACACTGGACCTGGACCACCCTCATGCTGTGAGCAGCAGAGGGGATTTATAGAGTGTGGACACTGAATTTCAGAGATGGAAGGGACTATTTCTCTGAAATAAAGGAACAGTGATAGGATCATAGAGAAAAGTGTACTTTAATGAGACAGCTGAAGTGTATGAATAGAGTATGTGCATGGGGTCCAACTATGAACCCCTCAGACATTTTTAAAGCAAATGTATATGGCACAGACCTTCTGACACATACATTAATATTTAAAGAGGTCATCTTGGAGAAGACCACACACGTCACCAGAAGATGCTGCCTTTGCTCAAGACATTTTGGAATTCTCCTTTAGGAACACATTCAGACCCAGTTCCTGGAGTTGACGGAGATCCTCTCATCAAATGGCAAGTTCCCACTGAAATTGAAGTGACTGGCAGTCACTCACACTTTAGTATGAACTAGTTAAGTCAAATGCAACTTAGCTCTAATCTGACAGTCTAGGAAATGGGAGTTTAAGCAGAGGGTTGTGGGGAGAGGATAACTTGGGGCCTCTAGGGAGCAGCTGGGGGGTGGGCTGTGCCCCAGGAAGTTGAAGAAAGAAGGGCTGGGATGCAGGGACAGAGGGTGGGGGAGGACTAGGAGGGCATAAAGAGGAGCCTTGGGGCCAGCACATGAGGAGGCATGGAGGCAGTCAAGTGTTTGGTTAAGGGAGAAGTTTGGAGGCAGGTAGACCTGAGTTAGAATCTTAGTTATGTCATTGGCTATGTGGCCAAGTACAAGTGATACCTTTCTAAATGGCTTATGATAGAACAGTTTTTTTCCAACCATGAAATAAATTAAATAAATAAACAAATAAATAATAATAGATAGATAAATAAATAAAATAGTTATTTCCAACCATAAAATGGGAATAATAACAAGGCTTTCTTTCAGAGTTGTCAAAAGGCAAATGTAATAAACTACATAGATATTGGTTAGGAAGAAAGCCCTCAATAAAGGTCAGTTATCGTTATTATTATTATGTAGGGTTCCAGGAGAGAGCTTAGAACAAGCCTGCCCCTTTCAAGTGGGAACACCATCAAATTTATTTTGGCAACATGTATTGAGCTCTAATAGCTCCCTGCCGTGCCAGAGCTATGAGATGTAAAAAAATGAACTGGGGGGAATTATTTGCCCACAGTCTACTGGGTAGCCCAAACTAAGGGCACCAATGACAAAATCAGATGTAGGAATCAGGTGTTCGAGATGGATCTGGAGGATGGAGGAGATTCACACGGGTCGGGGAAAAGGGCAGGATGCTCCACGGCAGGATCGGGGTCTGGGAGTGGACCAATCAGTGCTGCAGAGTGGGAACAAAACTGCCCCATCCTAGCGTACAAGAAGCCCCAAATGTACTACTTGCGTCTCACCTTATCTCAGCCCAGCTCCATGTCCAATGCAGGTCTGAGAACCAGGCTTGCTATCGACCGTCGTGGGGCAGTGTAGTTTACAGGTCAATATTGTAATTAGTTTATAGTGATTCAGACACAACTTTAAAAAATCTACCAGTTCACAAATGTTTCTTGTGAGCTACACAGGAAGAAGAAGAAAAAAAAAGCCATTTCTTTTACTGTTTGATTTGGCCAGCCTCAGAAACTAAGCCTCTCTCAGACTGCCTCTTGTCTGGGACAGGAAGCTATTTGCTTGGATAGTGAAAAAGGCGTGAACATTTGAGTGTAGCAATGTCCCATGCACAACTTGATATTCAGATTCCAATGATTCAAAGCCTAAGCACCTAGCCTCCACCTCTGCATCCCTGCTAGAAATAAGATCCCTCCTAATTTATTAATTGCCCCCATGTTTCCCCTTTGGTAAGGGTAACAGTAAGATTGATTTCGAGATCTGTTTTCATTTGTATCATATACACACTACTATATATAAAACTGTATCACATACACACTACTATATATAAAATTGTATTATATACACACTACTATATATAAAATATCCATTTGTATCATATACACACTACTATATATAAAATAGATAACCAACAAGGACCTACTGTATAGCACAGGGAACTCTACTCGGTATTCTGTAATAACCTATATGGGAAAAGAATCTCAAAAAGAATGGATATATATATCCATTCACAACAACACTGTAACACGACACTGTAAATCAACTATACTCCAATAAAAATTAAAAAAAAAAAGATCCCTCTGAGATCTCAGATCAGGTAGAGGAGCATTCATTCATTCATTCATTGATGCTTGCAGGCATTACAGCCTAGTAGACCAGGTGGTCTGGAAGTAGAATGCGAGGGCTTGTTTTCTAGCTGAAGCCAATTTTCTGTATAAACCTCTTTGTGTTTGTCACGTGGGGATAATAGGACCTTCCTCCTATGGTGGTTGTGAGAATCAAATGAAATATCGCACAGTGAGTACTTAGCACGTGGCCCGGCAGGTGGTAGATTGTGAGTAATGGTACTCATCGTGGTTGTTCAGCCTCTTCTATGTATCAGGCACCGTGCTCAGTGCCATGAAAGAAGCAGAACCTGAGCAGGAGGCATAGATGGATACGTAGTGGGCAGCAGCTCTGAATTCATTCCCATGTCCTTTCCTTTTCCCAGGGTTTATGGGCAGGTCCCCCACTGGAGGGGATTTTTAATCCCTTACATTTTAGCCCCTTTGACAGATGAGTCCTGCCACCTCGTCAGCAATCCCGTCTTCCTATCGTACCTAATTTCCTTCACAGCACTTACCATTTTCTTAGAATACTTGCTGGCTTGCTCACTGCTTCTTTCTCCTACTGGAATGTAAACGCTAGGAGAACCAGGACCTCGTCTGGCTCATTGACGTCCTATATCCCAGGTACACAGCAGTGCTGAATAAATGTCTATTGGCTGACGGACTCCTGAACGAAGCCCAGCAGGTCTTGGGTGGTGCAGATCGGACAGAACGACTAGATTTAAGCTGTTCCTTGAGGACAGCGGTCGTATTTTCTTCTATTATCTTTCTTGGCCCCCACAGAGTTCTGGGCACACAGTGGAGCATAATAAATACTTGTTGGTGGATTGGTTAAATCAATAGCAACAAGAGGTGTACCTGGATGGGGTAATGAGTCTTGAAGACAAGAATTATGGGTCTTAAAGACCAAAAAAATAAGAAATTGTTTTTAGTGTAGGGGAGTTGTTTTTATTGTGGTGTGTTAGGGACAGGAGATTTATAGTCGTTTTTGCTGTTTATAAGTTTAAAAATATGGTATGTGAGCTTCTGCGAGAAAGCTGGAGGTTTCACAAGTTTCCATCGCTCTGAAACAGAGGTGACTTCCAACCACACTGGCATCCACCCTAGAGCCTACGTGACATTTTACAAAGCATTTATCAGCGCTGAACTCCCCAGAGCTTGCTCTGCCGTTCTCCAAGATGCTGGCTGACACCTCGGACAGGGGAAGCCAGGATGTGTTTTGACAACCGAGTGGTTTCCTTAGCAAGCTGATGGTGTCCTCAGGCAGCTCGGCAGAGAAAGCTTTGGCTTTCCAACGAGGACGGTGGGTCTCAAGAGGCTTCCTCTCTCAGAAACACATGCTGAGTTCATCCTCAGGCTGTAATTTGGATTTGTCTGGGCTCTGTGAGGCCAGCTTGCCCGTTTGAGTGCAAAGCAGGCTCAGGCCTCTCCACTTTGCTATTTTACTGAAGAAAAGTCAGTGAACGTAGAGCACAAACCCCCAGAGACCACAGGAAATAGGCTCTGAGTCCTTTCCAAGAACACAGAAGCGAGCTAAGCACCGTGGGGAGGGGATGAACAGTGAAGACAAAGGTCCGAGTGCAGCGTCAACTTTACTGCTCATTACTACTTGCTGAGCACCTACTGTGTGCCATGTTCCCTGGGGGACATTTTATAACATGATCCTCAAGCGCAGAGATAACCTTGCCAGGTTGTAGAGCCAATGAAATTTAGAGAAACCACACAGCTAAGAACTGGCACAGCTGGATTTGAACTTGCACTCTCTGCCTCCAGACCGAGGTCTCTTTCCGCCTGGCCAGCTGGTAAGGCTGTCCGGGGTTGACCATGGAGGAGTGAAGATCCGTTTCGGTAGGGGTCAAGGTAGAACAAGGAAGAGGCAATTTAAAGGCAAACACTGGATTTGAAGGCTAGGAAAGGAGGGGCCACGTCAGGGTAGGGTAGAGCTCAGCAGCAGGAAGGGGACATCCTGCCAGCAAAATCCTGCAGGTACGTATGTGGCGTAGGCACAGGAAAGAGAAGGACAGGCCAGTTTGCTTGAGCAGAAAGTTTCTGAGCCTTGGACAGGGTTTGTGGGCATCCTCGGAGCCAAATTGGAGAGACAAGTTGCGGCGGGGTGGTTGTGGCCTTTGCATAGCAGGTGGGGTTTGGAACTGATCTTATACTTCAAGGGAGGGCTGCTGTGCAGGTGTTCAAGAGGGAGAATTAACCTGATGAAAGTGGTATTTTAGGAGGATTGGTGAGAATGTCTCGGGAGATCTGGGGCCGGGAAAAACCAGCCATGAGGTTTTGCAAGGGCAGAGATGTGAGAAAGCTCCTGTGTCCCATTAGCTGCTCTGAGAAAGAGTTCCCTCCCTCTCTGCTCACCTCCATTTCAGCACAGCTGCTGACGTCCTCCTGAAATAGCCGAGGCAGTCCTGCCCTTCCCAGGGTTGCTGATCAGCTCTCGCTGGGCCTGTGGCTGACTCCCTCAGGCCACGGGCCCCACTATGTCTAAGGTTTGGCTCACAGAGCCAAACATGACCTTGTCCCGAGCCTGAGGGAAGCCTGCCAATGTACTGCCATCATGGGGGATGGGGGAGGGGAATACATCTTTTGCTCTCTTGCTAAAAATGCTACTGAGCCCTGTAGAAACAACTGGATGTTGTAGAACACAGTTTACTGCCCTTGTCCCATTGGGGAAGGATGGCAAGATGGTGCTTCTTGTTTTTAACGGAAGACCAACATCCCACGTTGTGTAACATCACACTCATCTTTTGCTAGAAAGTTGTCCATAAAGTACAGGCAAAATGTCATGATTTTTCTCCCCCTACAATGTAGTCAGGGCTCCTGGAAAAGACAGAGTTACTTTTACCAGGAAAGAAGGTGCCTGTTCCCTGATTGTGGGTTGCTACAAGCACCCCAGACTCAGGTGACACACAGCAGATAGGAGTGTGGCGTATGGGAATGGGGGCAGGGGAGGGAGGAGTCTGGGCCATCTGCTTCCCTGTTCTCTCCACATCCGAGAGATGGCTTCAGCCTCTGAAAACTGTGCCCAAGGGATCAGGCGACGTGGAGTGGGGTCAGGAGTTCATACAACCAGAGAACCATAGGATCAGAGAGTATCAGAGCTGGATGGTGTCCAGCAATAGCAGTGGTTCTCAGATTTCAGGATGTATAAGAGTGACCTGGGATGCTTCCAAAAATCCAGATTCGTCAGAACCCCCGCCCCAGGGCTTCTGACTTCATAGGTCTGAGGAGTCTGCATTATTTATTGGAACTCTTTATTGTAAGTGACGGGAAACGCCGCTTGTATGATTTAAGCAGAAAAGGAGCTTGTAGAGAGAACACGTGCACATGGAGCGGAGGGAAGCTGGGCAGGCAGAAGCGCTCCTGAGGATGCAAACTCTGGCAAAGCAAAGGAGGAGGAAGGACCTCCTAGAGACAGTCCACCTGATGGCCAAGCATCAACCCCACATGAGGGGACTTGTGGGTGGTCACATGCTCTGTGCTCCTTCAGAAGGGTCTTTTCTCAGATCTCCTTGTCACCAGCCTTCTGATTTGGGTCATTCTAGGTCCTTGACTATGAGGCCCAACTCCTGTCCGTTTCCTTTTGTAGTCTTTCATTTCAGATGATCTCCCCTTCTAGGAAAAATGGACAATCATTGGTCCATTCACTAGAGAGAGGTTTCGTGTTACACACTTGGAATGTTTTTTGATCCCTTTAATTAGCTCTGACGCTTATACAGTGTCACTGTGTACTATGGTATGTTCAATCCTTACAATAGCTCTGGAAGATTGGTGTCCTATTATCATTCCCACTTCACAGATAAGGAAGCTGAAACCCAGAGAGGTTGAGTCACATGCCCAAGATACACAGCAAGTGATGGCCCACCTGGAATTTAGCCCGGTCATTCTGGCTTCAAAGTCTGTGCTCTCCTAACCACTGTACTTCACCTGGACTTTCCTTCTTCACTGGAAGAGCTCTGAGTTTGTGATATATGATAAATCTCAATCCATCAAATCTGGAAGTTTTTTTTTTTTTGATAAAATGGGCTTTGACTGGGATGCCCACTGAATCTCTTTTGATCCTAGCTACCTATGATGAGTTATCCATTGCCAGAGAGCCCCATGGTTTACATCCTGATTCCATCAACAATCTCATTGTCTGTGTTATGGTAACCATGCCTTTGTCTTTAGTTATAAGTTCACTATCTCTAGATATAGCCCATAGTTTCGTTGAACAATTATAGTTAGAATATCTTTTTTGTCTTAACTCTCAAAACTGTCTCCTTGGATAAATGTAAGGGAATCGCACTTCTCCTGTGTCTTGCGAAGGACAAAATCAAACGCATCTCTCAGCCACCCACCATCGACAAGCAGGCTGTAGTTAGCTAATCTCTACTGAGCATTTGTGTTTCCCAGAGACTGTAATGGTCACATGTATTAGCTCATGTAGCCCTGAAAACAACCCTATGGGGCAGGTACTACTATTATCGCCATTCAGGACCATACAATGAACAGGACGGGGATGTTTGCTGAAGGTCTCATAGGAAGTAAGTGGTCGAGCCAGGATTTACAGCCAGACAGCCTGGCTCCAGAGCTTACCCTTCTTGCCAGAGCTTAAGCTCATCCTCTCCTGCGATGTCAGCAGAGAAGATTAATTCATCCATTCAACAAATATTTATTGAGTGCCTACTCTTTGCCAGGTAAGGAAAACTGAATGGTCTCTGCCTTCAAGCAGCTTGGCCTAATGGGAAGAAAGACACTGATCAAATAACAGTACAAATCTACGTGAAACTGTATGTGTGAAAGAGCACTGAAGGACATGTCTACTGTGCCAGGTGAGTGCATCACAGGATGATTTTACCTGATCAGGTAGGTCGGAGCTGGAGCCTGAAATTACAAGGGCCCTTATTAAAAAGGACCTGCCTATTTGTACCCACAGCTGCTAAGGACTCAGTGATGAAACCCCAGCTTTGGGAGCCTTGAGTGGAAGGAAGAAAGAAGAAACAGGGGAAGATGCTTCTTCTTATACCCTCCAGGCAGCTCCTCTTCCTCCCTCTCTCACCTGCTGCTTTTTCCAGCCCTGAGGTTGAGCTCCTGAGGGCAGTGAAGCAGCTGGGTCTTCCAGAGGTCACCCTGAAAGTGCACTCTTTGCCAGGATGACAACACAGCATCAGCATCCATTCTTGAAAAGAATCAGCCACATCAGATTTGCTGGGAGAGCAACGGGCATCAGGCATGCAGACCTCAAGGGAGCTGGGATCCTGGTGGCAGGTCCTAGAGAGACGGACATGGCCCTTCTTCTCTGTTTGCCGGGTGTGTCTTCTGTGGTGAAATGAGGACAAGCATGGACCCCTGATGCCTCATCACTTCCAGAGATTGATGTGAGTGTCACCACATTTGTTCATGGGGGAGCTTTGGAAACTCAGGGACCACACAGGTGATTTCCAAAGCATTTTACCACGTGGGTACAGTGTACTAATTGGGGGGGAGGATGGAGAGAGCTTCTCTCTCTGTCACCTCGAAGACCCTTGATGGAGGAGGTATTCTAAGTCTTTGAGGCCTTCAGCTCAAGCCCAGCTGACATATCAGGGCTCAGGGGCCCAGAAAATGGGGAGATTTCATTCATGTTAAGCCAATTAAAGAAAGGAGGCTGATCAACCCAAACCAACAAATTCCCAGAGGGGCAAAGAAACATGGAGGAAAAAGAGAAAGCAGATGGAGGTGTGATGGGAGACAGAGAGTTCTCAATGTTGTTGGGAGAGGAGGTGAGAAGTAACGTGGGGTCGTCACCGTAAGTGGCACCCCCTGTTCACTGTCTCCACACTTCATAAACGAGCCACTTCGCCAAGTCCAAGTGTGAGATTACTCGGGGGACGGGCTGTCAGCCTCTCCAAGATCAGGGCCAGGACTGATAACCAAGGCAGGATGCCGGGAGTTCAGGGCTGGCCAGATAGTCAGCTTCCAGTTTATCAAGCCCAGGGGATGACACTTTCCTCTGGACCTGCCAGCCAGAGTGGTTCCACTGCCCTAAGACTATCTTTTGAACAACCAGATTGCAAAAAACTAAAAATGATGAGGAGCTGATCAGTACAGAGTGCCTCCTCTTAAGAGGGACCTGATTAGAATAGATAGAAACTTCTGTTCAGAGTTAAGATGCTGCAGGAATGGGGCACAGTTGAATCAGTCCCACATCTGGAGCCAGCAGACAAAAGTGCAAATCCCAGCTTCACTGCTTCCTCACTGGCATCCTTACGTGGTCCCTTAAACTGTATGGCTCTCCAACCCCTCAGTTTTAAAACGGAGCTAATGCTATCTGCCCTACAGGGTTGTGAATACTTCATAAATGACATATTTTGGATGCAAGCGCTTTTAAAAACTATAAAATACTTTGCAAATAAAAAGGATTACTTCCAGTAACCTGAAAATCAATGAAGTGAAAACAGTAAGTGGACTGTGTTTGTGCCCCCTATCCTGTGACACATCCAGAGCTGCTTTGCACATTGTATCCCACACGAATGGCACCTTTAGGAGCACGCAGTGAATGATGTTTCCTGTAGCAGCTGCAGCAGTGCCAAGTCAGGTGCAAGGAGGTCAGATGTACATGAAAAGCATTTTAGTTCATGATTCCAGTCTCTGTGCCATGAAGCTATGAGATCAGCAAAACGTTCATCTGAAGCTTGCATCAGTAAGAATAGGTTAGATTATGCTGCAGTAACAAGATAACCCTCAAATCCCAAGAGCTTAAAGCACAAAGCTTTATTTCTTACTCATATTATGTGGCCATAATGGGATAGCAGGGGCTTTGTTCATTCTAGTCACTCAGAGACCAAGGGTGACAATACAGCTCCATCTTTTTTTAAAAATTAATTTTATGGTAGTATTAGTTGATTTACAATGTTGTGTTAGTTTCTGCTGTACAGCAAAGTAATTCAAATATATATATATATATATATATATATATACACACACACATATATATATATATATATATATATATATATATACACACATATATATATATATATATACACACATACATTCTGTTTCATATTCTTTTCCATTATGGTTTATCACAGGATATTGAATATAGTTCCCTGTGTTATACAGTAGGACCTTGTTGTTCATC
Organism: Eubalaena glacialis; assembly: GCF_028564815.1. Classification (NCBI taxonomy): domain Eukaryota; kingdom Metazoa; phylum Chordata; class Mammalia; order Artiodactyla; family Balaenidae; genus Eubalaena; species Eubalaena glacialis. The sequence continues at coordinate 112,180,948 of NC_083726.1, read as the reverse complement.
CATCCTATACACGATAGTTTGCATCTGCTAACCCCAAACTCCCACCCCATCCCTCCTCCAGCTCTCTGCCCCTGAGCAACCACAAGTCCGTTCTCTATGTCTGTGAGTCTGTTTCTGTTTCACAGATAAGTTCAGTATTTTAGATTCTGAACGTATTTTAGACACGTGATATCATATGATATTTGTCTTTCTCTGTCTGACTTATTTCACTTAGTATGATAATCTCTAGTTCCATCCATGTTGCTGCAAATGACATTCTTTTTTTCATTCCTTTTTTATGGCTGAGTAGTATTCCATTGTATACATGTACCACATCTTTATCCATTCATCTGTCAATGGACATTTAGGTTGCTTCCATTTCTTGACTACTGTGAAAAGTGCTGCTATGAACATAGGGATGCAGGTATCTTTTCAGATTAGAGTTTTGTCTGGATACATGCCCAGGTATGGGATTGCTGGATCATATGGCAACTCTATTTTTAGTTTTTTGAGGAGCCTCCATACGGTTCTCCATAGTGTCTGCACCAATTTACATTCCCACCAACCGTGTAGGAGGATTCCCTTTTCTGATAGAGATTTTTTAAAATTTATTTATTTATTTTTGGCTGCGTTGAGTCTTCTTTGCAGTGCGTGGGTTTCTCATTGCGGTGGCTTCTCTTGTTGCGGAGCATGGGCTCTAGATGCATGGGCTTCAGTAGTTGTGGCACTCAGGCTCAGTAGTTGTGGCTCGAGGGCTCTAGAACACAGGTTCAGTAGTTGTGGCACACGGGCTTAGTTGCTCCACGGCATGTGGGATCTTCCTGGACCAGGGCGGGAACCAATGTTTCCTGCATTGGCAGGCGGATTCTTAACCACTGCACCATCAAAGAATTCCTGAGATTTTTAATGTAGAGAAAATTGCTGGTGGGTTATAGAAAGTTCATTCTTATGTTTTCTTCAAGCCATTCCATCATTACTTGTTTGCTCTTTGACAAGTTCCCATCTGAATAGTGGCTGAGAGGGTTGAGTCTTCCAAATATGTAGTGCTTGATTTGCTTCCAATGTGGTTCAGGGCACATGACCCCAAAATATGGCCCCTTGGTGTGCTGAGTATCTTAAGCTGAAGGAGTTTGAGCAAAATGCAGAAGCAGGAAGATCACTCTGACCTCCCCCTCTTCTCCCTCCTCCCCTGAAATGGGTCATAAATCTCCCATGTGAAGGATGCCCTCCTTGTACCGGGAGGAGGGAAGAGTTTCTTATCAACGGAGATGGAATTTGGGGCCAAGGAATCAGCATAAACAAATCTTGTTAAACTCTTCTCTTCCGGTTACTTCTTTACCATTTGCTACCCAAGCCCAAACTCCTCTGTTTTGTCAATTCTTTACAAATTTTTTTTTGGTTTCTTTACCTAGAAACTTCCTTTTCTGGTTACTTCTTTGGGTCTTCATTCTCTTGTGAAGGCTCCCATGGACATGTAAAAATTCCATAAAAGTTATATGCTTTTCTCCTGTTAATCTGTCTTCATCAGGTTAATTTTCAGGTCCAGCCAAGGACCCTAAGAGGTTCAAGGAAAACTTTCCCTCCTCTACACTTCCCTGGAGGTTTGGGCATCAAATCACCTGCTGAAGCTGCATTTTAGGTGCTCAGAACTCAAAGTTCATGGGTGAGAAAATGGGACGTGTGCACAGTGCACTGAAAATCCCACCATCAAATGTCATTTAAAGAGGGGGGCCAGGATGGTTGGAAGGCAACACAGCAAATACCAGCGAGATCTTGTTTTGTGAGCTGTTCATATACTTGAGTCTTAAATTGGTCAAATCCTATTTCCTGCTTTAGTTTTCTTTGTCTATAAAATGTGGAGATGTGGCCTCCTCCAACCACCAGAGATGGTATGAAGATAAAAGCACATTTAAGGATTGAAATCTCTGAGGTCTTTCAAAGGAAGCGAACTATGGAAATTCGATATATCCTCATCACTATCATGGGACTCGTGTGACTTTAAATTTAGAGGGAAAGAGTCTGGGTTTAGGTCTCATCTCTGTCACTTGAACAGATTGTTTAATCGCTCTGAGCTCAGTTTGCAGACCCCAAAGTGAGGTGGCAGGGAACCTCTTCTTTCCTGTGGTACCCATCTTAGGGACATGTGCTGAGGACCAAAAGAAGGCGTCTCTGTAGAAGTCTTCATAAACCTCAGGTTTTTTCTAATTTGAGTTAGTGCTTTGTCCTTGTCTCCCTGACTCTTTGTGCCTCTGGGGAGTGAGCTCTGGTAGACTCAGGCAGTGACAGGGGAACATGGGGTGACAGTTCCCAGGAAGGCACTATTTTGGTGGTGGGCCTGGCTCGTCCCGCTGATTGTGGCGGGTGTGAGGATACGGGCAGAGGCTTTATCTCCTGAGCCCTGACCTGCAGTGTGATTCTTCTGGCCGCCCTTCTCACACCCTCTGGTGTCTGGTCTCATGAGCAGGGGGACATCAGGGGTCAGGTGGGCCTTGTGGAGCCAGAGACCCCTTCCTGCCCACAGGTGATAGGACCTACACAGCAAGAGGCCAATGGCTGAGCTGGAAATGAGGATCACATAGCCAATGGGACAGAGACCTAAGCTCCCTGATCCAGACCTTTCCAGCAGCTGGGAACAGAGGATTTGTCTTTTGGTGATGCTTTTATAAAATACACAGTGATTCTTTTATATGGTGTTAATAATAGATTGTACTGATAATGTAATTGTTTGACAAATGACCCCTTTTTCATCCCTCAAACACATTTTAAAATTGCAAGCCTTTCCATTTCCTCTAAGATCAGGAACAAGACAAGGATGTCCACTCTCACCACTATTATTCAACATAGTTTTGGAAGTCGTAGCCACGGCAATCAGAGAAGAAAAAGAAATAAAAGGAATACAAATTGGAAAAGAAGAAGTAAAACTGTCACTGTTTGCAGATGACATGATATACACAGAGAATCCTAAAGATGCCACCAGAAAACTACTAGAGCTAATCCATGAATTTGGTAAAGTTGCAGGATACAAAATTAATGCACAGAAATCTCTTGCATTCCTATACACTAATGATGAAAAATCTGAAAGAGAAATTAAGGAAACAATCCCATTCACCACTACAACCAAAACAATCTACAGATTCAATGCAATCCCTATCAAAATACCAATGACATTTTTTACAGGACTAGAACAAAAAAATCTTAAAATGTGTATGGAGACACAAAAGACCCCAAATAGTCAAAGCAAACTTGAGGGAAAAAAAGGGAACTGGAGGAATCAGACCCCCTGACTTCAGACTATATTACAAAGCTATAGTAATCAAGACAATATGGTACTGGCACAAAAACAGAAATATAGATCAGTGGAACAGGATAGAAAGCCCAGAGGTAAACCCACACACCTATGGTCAACTAATCTATGATAAAGGAGGCAAGGATATACAGTGGAGAAAAGACAGCCTCTTCAACAAGTGGTGCTGGGAAAACTGGACAGCTACATGTAAAAGAATGAAATTAGGACACTCCCTAACACCATACACAAAAATAAACTCAAAATGGATTAAAGACCTAAGTGCAAGACTGGACACTATAAAACTCTTAGAGGAAAACATAGGAAGAACACTCTTTGACATAAATCACAGCAAGATCTTTTTTGACCCACCTCCTAGAGTAATGGAAATAAAAACAAGAATAAACAAATGGGACCTAATGAAACTTAAAAGCTTTTGCACAACAAAGGAAACTACAAACAAGACGAAAAGACAACCCTCAGAATGGGAGAAAATATTTGCAAATGAATCAACACACAAAGGATTAATCTCCAAAATAGATAAACAGCTCATGCAGCTCAATATTAAAAAAAAAAAAAACAACCCAATCCAAAAATGGGCAGAAGACCTAAATAGACATTTCTCCAAAGAAGACATACAGATGGCCAAGAGGCACATGAAAAGCTGCTCAACATCACTAATTACTAGAGAAATGCAAATCAAAACTACAATGAGGTATCACCTCACACCAATTAGAATGGGCATCATCAGAAAATCTACAAACAATAAATGCTGGAGAGGGTGTGGAGAAAAGGGAACCCTCTTGCACTGTTGGGAATGTAAATTGATACAGCCACTATGGAGAACAGTATGGAGGTTCCTTAAAAAACTAAAAATAGAATTATCATATGACAAAGCAATCCCACAACTGGGCATATACCCAGAGAAAACCATAATTCAAAAAGACACATGCACCCCAATGTTCACTGCAGCACTATTTACAATAGCCAGGTCATGGTAGCAACCTAAATGCCCATCGACAGATGAATGGATAAAGAAGATGTGGTACATATATACAATGGAATATTACTCAGCCATAAAATGGAATGAAATTGGGTCATTTGTTGAGACGTGGATGGATCTAGAGACTGTCATACAGAGTGAAGTAAGTCAGAAAGAGAAAAACAAATATCGTATATTAACGCATATATGTGGAATCTAGAAAAATGGTACAGATGAACCGGTTTGCAGGGCAGAAATAGAGACACAGATGTAGAGAACAAACGTATGGACACCAAGGGGGGAAAGCGGCGGGGGGGTGGGGGTGGTGGTGTGATGAATTGGGAGATTGGGATTGACATATATATGCTAATATGTATAAAATGGGTAACTAAAAAGAACCTGCTGTATAAAAAAAAAAGTAAATTTAAAAAATTAAAAAATAAATTGCAAGCCTTTCTTTCCTCTCTTTCCTTTTCTTCTCTTTTCTCTGTTTCATCAAACATCTATAAATCTTCTGCTATGTACCCCAGACTGTGAATACCTAGAAATAACACCACCTCTGTCATCTTGGAATTGTAATGTGGCCAAACTAAGTGATGGATGGGTGAGAAAAGAATGAACGCTTGTTGAATGGTCTTATTTATCAGACACTGTGCTTTCTATTGTCACATGTATTTATTTAATTTAAAACTGTGAACAGCCTCCGTAAGGTAGCTGATGATAATAACAGTACTCATATATTCATCTAATCCTCAAAATAACCCCCTAAGGTGAGAACTGTGATTATGCCCACACTGCCCAGCAGGAGGGAGTGACCAGGTGGCATTCAGGTCCCAGTTCCCTAAATACGGAGCCCACCGTGCGACTCTGCCCCAGGACCCCGGCTCTACATGGTGGAGCTGAATTCCTGCCAAAGCCCAAGGCCTGTGGAGCTCCGAGCTCCCTTACCCTAAGCAGAGACCACCTCTCGGATGCTGAGTCCAAGCCTGAGGCCAGGGCATAGGTTGGAAACAGGAATTGGGGTGGGTAGGGCAGAGCCCTAGCCAGCGATGGGAGGAAGCTTACCTTTATCCAGTTTAAGCTGGGGGTGAAGAGGCGGAAAAGGCCAGAGCTGTGGACTGGAAGTCGGGAGAGGTTGTCTTCCGTGCTGGGTCACCAGCTCTATTCTGGACCGGTCCAGACGCAGACTCTTTACGCCTCGGTTATCCTGGCTGTGATTTGGGAAATTGGGGCAGACAGGACAACGGACACTTGGTGCTTTTTCTCCAAGTGTGGCCTGACTTGCAGTCGGTGACCATGACCGGGGGCTAGTCCAGCTCTCCTTTCCCAGCTGAGTAACCGCAGGCACCGAATTTTCTGCAGCCCCTTTTTCCTTCCTTCTCAGGAGGAGTCATCCTGCATTGCCCATGGGGATCTTGTGATCATAAGTGAGCCAACGCTTGAGAAAATGAAATGACTGAAACCGGATGGAGAAACGTGAGCTGGAACTGTGACGTTCACTTGGGTGTGGTGAACTGAACACACCACCACGTGTGCAGGGCTCTGCAGGGGCGAATTTTATACATCCCCTTGACTGGGCTCAGGGACGCCCCGAGAGCTGGTAAAACATGATTTCTGGGTGTGGCTGTGAGGGAGTCTTGGAAGGAGTTTAGCATCTGAATCAGTGCACTGAGTAAGGTCACCCTCACCAATGCGGGCAGCGGAGTCGCGTCTGTTGGAGATGGAGTAGAAGGAAAGGATGGAAGATTCTCTCTCTCTGCTTGAACTGAGACCATCTCCTCTCCTGGGACCCTGGTGCTCCTTGCTCTCCGGCTTTTGGACTCATAGACTGGGACCTAACCTGTCAGCCCTGAATCTCAGGCCGTCGGACTTGGTCCGAATTATGCCCTGGACTTTCCTGGGTCTCCAAGTTTGCAGATGGCAGATCGTGGGATCTTTCAGCCTCCATAACTGTGCGAGCAGATTCCTGGAATAAATTCCCTCTTACATGTCTCTGGGTATCCTGTCGGTTCTGTTCTCTGGGGAATCCTGAGTAATACAGGCCTTACTCCCTTTGGGCAGGGTCTTCCCTGGCAACTTGTCAGCCTGCTATCTTCATGGGCTTCAGGGCCAGAGGGTCTTCTGTTCTTTTTAAATTTTTATTGGAGTATAGTTGATTTACAGTGTTGTGTTAGTTTCAGGTGTACAGCAACGTGATTCAGTTATACATATATGTATATTCATGGCTTCAGGGCCAGAGGGTCTTCATGGGCTTCAGGGCCAGAGGGTCTTCTGTTTTTTTAAAATTTTTATTGGAGTATAGTTGATTTACAGTGTTGTGTTAGTTTCAGGTGTACAGCAACATGATTCACTTATACATATATGTATATTCATTCTTTTTTTAGATTCTTTTCTCATATAGGTTAGCACAGAATATTGAGTAGAGCTCCCTGTGCTATACAGTAGGTCCTTGTCGGTTATCTGTCTTAAATACAGTAGGGTGTGTATGTTCCTCTCAAGCTCCTGATGTATCCCTCCCCCTCCCACGTTTCACCTTTGGTAACTGTAAGTTTGTTTTCGATATCTGTAAGTCTCTTTCTGTTTTGTAAATAAGTTCACTTGTATCATTTTCTTTTTTAAATTAGATTCCACATATGAGTGATAGGGCCAGAAAGTCTTGCATTTAAAATAATTCTCCCTCCTTCTACCCGGGCTGACCCTTCACCTAGCAGAATCTCAGTCCTTGTCATTGTAAAGTGGGGATGATAATACTGGCCTAATACACCTGTCAGAAGATATATATATATATATACACACACACATATATATATACACATATATATATATATATTTTTGGCTGCGTTGGGTCCTTGTTGCTGCGCACGAGCTTTCTCTAGTTGTGGCGAGTGGGGGCTACTCTTGGTTGCGGTGCGCGGGCTTCTCATTGCGGTGGCTTCTCTTGTTGCAGAGCATGGTCTCTAGGTGTGTGGACATCAGTAGTTGTGGCACGTGGGCTCTAGAGCACAAGCTCACTAGTTGTGGCGCACGGGCTTATTTGCTCCGTGGCATGTGGGATCTTCCCGGACCAGGGCTCGAACCCATGTTCCCTGCATTGGCAGGCGGATTCTTAACCACTGTGCCACCAGGGAAGTCCCAGAAGGCTTATATTAAATGCACATGAAGCAGGTGTTGGAGGGCCTGGCACAGAGGAAGTGCCTGATAGACAGTGCCCCGCGTTGCATGCAGGGCAGAAGCTCCGGGTTTCCCCTCCCTCCTGGGACAAGCACACCAGCTGCCTGTGTTTGCACAATTTCTCCTGATACCGAAGACCCGGGCAAGGGCTTAGGAATCTCCAAACCCAAGCCTCTCCTTTGCAGATGAGGATGAGGAAGACCAGAGGACGAGGTCTCTGAACGCTGGGGGCAGCTTGGGGCCTGAAGCAGGTCCCCAGGCACCTGGGTTCCTCTCGCCGTCCCCTCTGTCTGCTCCTGGCCCCATGGTGGCCTTGCGGGCAGCCTGCTCTGCACTGCCCCAGGCTGCTCACTGGAGGAGAGAGACAAGTTGCTGGAGAAGCCAGGCTGCGTTGGTCCAAGGAAGCATCAGAAGCGGGGCCTCAAGAGGATCTGGCAGCAGTGACCTATTTACGGAGGAAGGAGCGGGCAGGGGGCAGCCGCCGGGCGTTCAGTGTTGGAGGGGCTGCCCTGAGTGCTCTCCTGCCGGGGCGCAGACCAGGGGGACCCAGCCTGCAGAGAAGAGGGTAGGGCTCCCTGCCCGGGACCCTTGGGCTCGGCCGTCAGAGGGACCACACTGGGCAGAGTCTGTCCTCCAAAGAAAAGCCAGAGAGAGAGGAGAGACAGACAGAGAGACAGAGAGGTAGACAGACAGACAAAGTCAGGGAGAGACAGAGAGAGATAAAGACAGAAACTGAGAGACAGAGAGACAGAAAGACAGAGAGATAGAGGCAGAGACAGAGAGACAGAGAGACAGAGGGATAGAGACAGAGACAGAGAAAGATAGAGACAGAAACTGAGAGACGGAGAGACAGAAAGACAGAGGGATAGAGACAGAGACAGAGACAGGGAGAGATAGAGACAGAAACTGAGAGACAGAGAGACAGAGAGGACAGCGCACAGGAAGGCTTGTTTGGGGAATGGGGCTGCGTGGGTGCTGAGAGCCCCAGAGGCCCCCTACAGACTCTCCCCAGTGTGGAGGCCACTGCTCATGTGGGGGGCCTTTCACAGCCATTTCGCTGCTCCCACGGTCCCTCATCTAATTCTGCACAGACACACTGAGGTAGGTATCTTTTTTCTTTGGACAAATATTTATTGAGTTCTTACTGTGTGGCTGGGGATGAGCGGTGGAGGCAAGAAACTCTTGCTGGTCAAGCGTGTATTTAATTATTAGTCACATTTCGTGGCTGAGGGAACCGAGACTCAGTGACCGACCCACAGTAGATGTTCCATAAAGGGTCAAAACTGGGTCAAAACTCAGAGCCTTCTCACCAGACCCCGCAGCTGGGTATCCCCGAGGGGCATCACACTTCACTATTCCCCCCCTTTGCCTCCCCTCCTTCCACTGGGGAGACCCAGAGAGACCAGCCATAAAGTCTGCCTCTACAGTGGTCAGCTTACGCTGGTCCACAAGCAGCCACAACGCTCTGCTCTGCCCGCAGTCTCGTCTTTAAAAATGGAATCAAGAGGGTCTCTGGTTCCTGCTCTGCTACTGAGAGTTGGGTGCAGCCAGATTCTTAATTCAAGAACTGCGTTTACTGTAGCTAGAAGGATATAAGCTGGACGTCAATCAACAGCCTTCCACTGAGCATCTTCTAACTGCTGGGCGATGTGCTGGCGTCAGGAGAGGATACAGGGACACAAGATGACTTATAGAATATGTAAGGATTAGGGGGATCAAACTGGAGGATGCCAAGGCCGGGGGCTGGGAGGCCATGTGAGACAGCGAGCTGGGTCTTAAAGAATGGGCGGTCCTTCGGTCCGAGCCCTGGAGCCGTGGGAAGAGAGTGCATCCCAGGCAGAGGCACATGGGTAAGACACAGAGGTGGGATGCATTATGGAATCAGGGAAAGGCCGGCAAGAGAGAGCCCGGAGTACACGGATGTTCTGATCTCACAGTCCAGAACCTGAGGCAACAGCCCTGGATTCTCACACCCTAGAAAGGTTTGGGCCATGACGATAGCCAGCCTTGGAAGGTCTAGAAGACCTTGGAACCTCTAGGGCTCCACCCTCCAGCCATTTTGAGATGCTCCTCATTCCTTGGCCGGCGGCATGGAAAAGGGGGAAAGCTGCAAAATGCCCACCAGATGGCAGTATTTCCCAGTGCAACTGCCCTGGGGGAGCCCTGGAGGGGACCTGCCTCCAGAGTGCCTGGTACTGTGACACAGCCTCAGACAGCTGTCCCTGGAGGAGCCAGAGTTCCAGTTCATACCACGCCCCTCCCTCCCCCAACAGAACACTTCCAAGGATTTCACTCTGGGAGTGGGACATGTGGGGCTGTCAGAGGAAGCCTCTCCTCCTCCCTCCCCAGCACCTCCTCCTCCCCATTAAAAAATCTGGATGGTGCCGGCATGCTCACTTTCCCATGAGCCACAATTACCTGGGGAGTAGAGGAGCTGGACCCCGTCTGTGTTCAGCTTTGCCTTACCCAGCGTGATTCCTCAGTGACCACCTCTGGACCATACCTGACTTTCCAGTTCTCCTCCTGTGGGATTATGCGTTGGGATGGGGTCAGGTGGGGACAGGGGCAGACAGAGTCACTGGTGGCCCAAGGATGAGATGCTTACTCAGCTACTTATTGTGCTGCAAACTTGAGCAAGGAGCAGAAGAAGGTACAGAAGGCAGAAGATGGGCAGGGGGACCTGGGCTTCCCTTTGTGGTTTAATTCTACACTCTGCAAGATCCTTGGATCATCAAAGCAGCCCAAATGCAAATGCCCCTGTAACAGAGTAGGACCCTATGGGGTCTTCCCAGAACAGACCACTCCCCTCATGTCCTCTGCCTGCCTCTTGTCTGTAGAAAAACTTTAGCCTCCTAGGCCTTCCCTGAGTTGCAAAAAGTAAATTTAATCCGAGAAGTGAGAAAATGCAGAAAGAAAGGAAAACAGTCAAACAAGACAAAATAATAATAGTTTATCTATTAAACAAAGTCAAGGACCTTCAGTTCCTCCTCAAGGGCTATAGATAACATTCTGATCAAAGTCCTTCAAGCTGTTCTGCAGATACTGAAGCCCCACTGGGCAGGAGAAGTTAACCGTATGCTGCCCACAAGCATGTAGACCCCAGACCTTCTGGTTGGAACCAGAATGTTGATAATGTTGACTCCCAACTATCTCACCACCAACCAATCAGAAGAATATCCGTGAGCTGATCACACACCCCACAGTCCCCCATCTCCCACCCTGTCTTTAAAAACCTTTCCCTGAAAGCCTTCAGGGAATTCGGGCCTTTTAAACACTGTCTACCTGGACTCCTTGCTTGGCACCTGCAGTAAATGCTGCATTTTCCTTCACAACCACCAGGTGTCAGTAGATTGGCTTTACTGCCTGCAGGCAAGTGGACCCAAGTTTGGTTTGGTAACATTACAATTTTTCTATTTCCTGAAGTCAAGAAGGTTAGTACACATGAAGTTATTTTCCAGTTTAGAGAAAGATTTAAACACAACAACAAATACCATTTAAACAAAAGGCTTAATTTAGCCAAAAATGCCCCCAAATACATATCACACAGGAAGTGCATGCCTCATTAAAGAACACAGGACTTTCCAGGACTTTGGCCAACATCAATAGTTGGGACAAAAGATGATCAGAGAACGTGGTAAACAGAGGGTCCAGAGATGGCAAGGGCAGGGTGTGACTGGGTCTAGATTTAGGTCAACCTCCAATGACTTGGTAGCCTGGGCATCCCACACAATGGGGCAATTCAGTTTCTTCCTGGTCCGGGATCCCCAGACCCAGCTCTCTCTCTGAGCACACTTGGATTGTTTATTGTCACATGATCCCTTTAGAGTGATGTTAAGCTATTTGTGACAATGCAACTAAATGTGGTATTTTTCTCTAAGTTTGGAGACATTCTCTCTCAAATGTGCCCTCCTTCTCCCTAACACTCTTGCAAGGAAGAGTGTTATTTTACAAGCCCAAGAGAAGTTCATGCCAAGGTCCTGGGCCTATTCTTTCTGACACCATTACTGTCTGTGTTTATACACTGCAAAGAGTATGTGAAGAAGACGGTAGGGCAGAGTGGAAATCCCACTGGATTTGTAATCAGAAGACTGGAATTGTATCTCTAACTTTTCAGAGAGTTGGTTGGAGACTTTTTAACATCTCCATGAACAGTTTCTACAAAAAAAGGGGCAGTAACTGTGTGTCTTACATCCCAGAGTTTGTTTTGTAAACCTAATGAGTTCATCTGGATGAAAGAACAAGATATACTATAAACCACTATCATTACTGTTAAGATTTCAAGTATTCTCCAAATCTCCTTCCAGTTGTATGGGGTTGTGAATGAAAAATGTTGCCTGCCATAACAGTAAAGAAAGGATGTTGCAGCCATCAAGCCATCACATTACAGCTGACTCAATGGTGAGCCCTGAGGGAACTCAGGATGAGAAAGCACACAGGACACTGGCCCCAGATGGCTGAGATTCATATCAAAGGAATGATTTCAGTAAGCCCGGACTCTTGCATCTTCCCATACATAGAAAAGCACTAAATTCCTTGAGATGTCTGGTTTTCTTTAATTAATAGTAATGAGTTGATGTTCCGACCACCTGATCTTTGTTGCAAAAACTGCTATATATCCTGGCTGCTCCCTTACCTCTTCGTGGAACAGTCTCTCAGAGCTGTCTGAGATGTTGTGTCCTGGGCTTAAGTCCTCAGTTTTGTCTGCCAAATAAAACATAATTCTCAAATTTTAGGTTGTGCGTTTGTTTTTCAGTTGACAGGGTTCTCCTTGGGAAAAGCAGAAGACACCTTCCCCAGGCCCTGGAGCAGTTTTTGCCCAGGATTTTGTCACAAGCTGCATTCATGGGGACCTGGGGAATATTCGACAGCATGTTGTGGGGTGACCCCCCCCATCACATTCCATCCGAGGGCCTCAACCACATGGTCCGGGCTCTCCGTGGCCTGTAGGGAAGAAGTAGCCCAGGCTCAGGTGGGTCCTACCCATCCATGCTCTGTCACTGCTGCCTTCCCCACATGCAGTACACTTGGCCTTTGTCCTCATTATACAGGGTGAGCAGAGGGTCCTTACCTTGCCTCCCCACCCCGTGGCTTCTACCTCCTTGGCCCACCTCCTCTCCTCCCCCATCTTCTCTACTCATAACAGCAGCTGACACGGCTTCCCAGAAAGTGCTAGTAAAGACCCTGTGCTCCCATCTGTGTTCCAAGCAATAGTCGCCCCCTCTGAGGGCCCCTCAGTAAACACTAAGGGCCAGTTCACTCAGCTTAGCGATGAGAAAGTCCACTGCATAAAAGCGAATGACTTCAGGGACTTCCCTGGCAGTCCAGTTGTTAAGACTCCATACTTCCAATGCAGGGGGCGTGGGTTCGATCCCTGGTCGGGGAAATAAGATCCCACATGCTGCGCAGCATGGCCAAAAAAAAAAACCTCTACGGGTTAAGTTGGGCTGCACCCAGGTTAAGCCCACTTTCTCCAAGAAGTGTTGCCGAGTCCAAGCTTGCTCTGCTTGCCTCATGACAGGCCAATAAATCGGAGACAAGATGATGAGGCAAGGAATACGACTTTATTCGGAAAGCCGGCAGACCGAGACGATGACAGACTAGTGTCTCTGAAAAACCATCCTATCGGGGTTTGGATGCCAGTTTCTTTTATAGAATCAGAGAGGGAGAGGCAGTGAGGAAGTAAAGTAAAAAGGCCATAAGTTTTGCAGATATTCCCTGCAAATTTCCCTGTTAATTTTTTTTTTAAATTAATTAATTAATTTATTTTATTTATGGCTGTGTTGGGTCTTCGTTTCTGTGCGAGGGCTTTCTCTAGTTGCGGCGAGCGGGGGCCACTCTTCATCGCGGTGCACGGGCCCCTCACTATCGCGGCCTCTCTTGTTGCGGAGCACAGGCTCCAGACGCGCAGGCTCAGTAGTTGTGGCTCACAGGCCTAGTCGCTCCGCGGCATGTGGGATCCTCCCAGACCAGGCCTCGAACCCGTGTCCCCTGCATTGGCAGGCAGATTCTCAACCACTGCGCCACCAGGGAAGCCCCCTGCCTGTTAATTTCTTCTTTCTTGCAGCCATCCACAGGGGGACAGGGTCTGGATGTCTCCCTGAACAAAGGCACTTTGGTTTAACATTCAGGCAGAGGGGCAGGGTTCCCGGAGGCAGGCCATTATGTAGAGACAGTATCTTTTTAGTGAACAAAAGCAGCGGAGAGCAAAGGTTAAAGTAAAAGAAACAGATCCAGCGTGTAGTCAGATTTGGCTCTTCCCTGTTACAGAAGCTTCCAGGTTTCCCCAAATCATGTCCCTCTGGAGTCCCTGTGTGCTTAGCCCGTCCCCATGTGACTCCATCATGACTCAGCAGAGTCTGCTTTGTACCAGGGAGGTGTGGGTACAGGTGCGGGGCTCCTGCACAGGGGCACGGAGAGGCTCGGTTTTTATTAATATTTACGGTTGCTGCCACCTCCACTCCCTACATATGTCAAGCTTTGTGCTTGGTGGTCCGTGAACAGAAGAAAGAGTGAGCATTCAAGGAGTTACAGCGAAGAGGTGAGGACCCCACCTTAGGGCATTCACAGCTTTACAAGTGGGACTGAGACACAGAAGTGGGATACTCAGAAGCTAAGTCACCCATAATAGGAACTTCTGAGTCCCTTCCAGCCCCAAGATGCTGGGAGTCTGTGGGTCAGTTACAAAGTCAGGGTTTTACCTAGATCCATCTTTGTCTGTTCTGAAGGGTTGCTGCAGTACACACAGCCTCCCTGGGTCGGATCTTCCCTTTTCAGAAAAATTTAAAAGGCTGAAAGAAAATTCCACAGCGGCGCAAAGCAAGGGCCACGTCCCCACGTTGCCCTGGCTCCTGCAGGTCTAGCTGGCCCTTCCTTTCTCACGGGGATGGAAGGGGAAACAAGAGCCACCCAGAGAGCTCAGGCCTGGCATTTCCCACTTGTCCTGTGAGATGATCCGCTCTCTCAGGATGGCTGCAATGTGAGCTGCCCTCCTGACATGCTCCACTGGGCAAACAGAACCAACTCCTGTGGCATCAGCACCCCTGGGTGTGGGCCAACCCCAGAGGAGCCCTGGAACCTGGGAGTCCACAAGTGCCTGACGGATAGAGTGCCTGATCCGAAACCCAGGGAGAGATGACAAGGTAACGATGGGCAAGTCCTTCACCCTGACCTCAGGCAGCCACCCAGGCCCAGGGGCATGGCAATCTCTCAAAGGCAGAAAAGGCAAATGGAGTAGATCCATATGGATGAATGTCAGCGCACCATGAGGTCCTAATGGTGAGTGAAAAAGGCAAGGTGCAGAAGGACGCAGGCACTAAGCCATTGCCCATGAGACCTGCTTAAACAAGCATGTGCATTTGTAGGAAAGTAGAACCTATGCGTGCGGAAGACGTGTGATGACTTCCGGAGAACAATTTCCTCTTGGAGGGGAGGGCAGAGAGCAAGACAGGCTATTCAGACTGGTTTTAGTGTTATTTGTCATCTTATTTCCGAACCAAATATCCAGAACAAAGGAATTAAGGTACACGAAATCTGTTCAATCTCGGCTGTGGGTAAGTGGTTTATTTCCGGAATATTTGAAGATTTTATAATAGACCAAAACGTAACAAAAAAAAAAAAAAAAAAAAAAGGAAAAAGAAAAGTGAAGAGATCTGGGGTAAGAGGATGAAGATAAAGAAAATTCTGGCTGTGAAGAGCCATTCTATACCCATCACCACCACCCGTGGGTCTCTGTTCTGACTTCATACAGAACCTACAAAGCCCAGGCCCCGACTCAGACTTATAAATGGAGTGAGAACCTCAGAAGGTGAAGCCCAGGTAAGCCGGTTTCTGAGAGCACATGATGCTCCTGAGCCCACCAGGGTCGGACGAGATGCTGCAGCCACCAGTCTACCAGTCTACCCAGCTGGAGGGTTTACACGGCAGCGCCTCTCAGCAAGGTCCTGAGGCAACGTCCTCTTGCCCAGGTAGACTGCTGCTCTCATTTCAGAAGCCACTTGCTTACTAGACCTTCTGCCCGGAGAAAATGGTTCCTGCTATTTTGGGGGACCCTGGGGGTGCTAAGTTCTGGCCACAGGCAGTCAGAACAGCTGAGGTCCTATGGCTGGATAAAAATCCAAAGCCATCTCATTAGTTCTCTGCCTGGTCCGGATCACCTGGAACCACCCTGGCGTGATGCAGTGAGGATGGTGCTGTGTTCAGTAGCCCTTTGGGGGTGTTTCTGTGGCTCTGCTGGGGTCCCTCAGCCCTCACTGAAGCCCTTACCTTATTTTGTCTCTTTTCCGACCTTCAAACTTCTCTTCTAAACTCATTTCCTCTTTTAGGGTCTGAGAGAAGGCGGAGGGAAGTCCCTGAGTGAATCTACGTTAGTGGATACAGGATGGGATGGGCTTTAAGTTGCAGTCCTGGCTCCGGGGCTGACTGTTCTGTGACGTTGGATGTTCCTCTCTGGGCTAAGAAGGGCACTTCCCCTGCCCCTTCCTCCATAGAAAGATGTTGTCAGCAATGGGCACTGGGGGAGGTCTGAACACCAGCACAGAGCGTGTCTCTTTCTCTTGGATCTAAGGATCCACGTGGCTTTTAGATTCTCTACTCCTTCCTTGAGGGCATGACGCAATGCTATGTACGTTGCACGCTCCCAATAAATATTTGTCGATGAAGGAATGGGGGCATGAATGAAGTGCTCTGAGAAGTGCTCTGTGTCACCTGAGAGCCAGAGACTGTGATAATTAGAAAACCACGGCTGGAGCTGGGAACCCAACCCAGACGCTGGTTCCCCATGCCCTGGCTATCTGATGCGCAGTCCGGGCTCCCAGAAGGCCTGGACCTGAGCCAGGACTCGGAACACTGGCTTCAAGCAAGGCCCCGAGGGAAAAGTCATCCATCACAGAAAGTAATGGTGCGTGGAAGCATTTATCTCCCCTCCCCCTCTCACAATCGCCCTCAGATGGCTGGTTGTTGGGAAAGAATCTGACTTTCCCAAGAGAAGAAAGGCCAATTTTAGAACAGCTTTCTTTCTTTCTCTCTTTCTTTCTTTTTTTTTCCTACGCAAGCTGGCACCAGTACAGGACATTCTGCACTGGTCTCAGGCTAGGTATTCCTGAGCCTTCTTGGGCTCGGACCATTTTCTCTGCCCTCAGCCATTCCTGCCATCCCAGGTGTGATTTCCCCATTTCACTGTCTGCTCCTTCTCCCAGCATCACCCAACCTGGCGTCCTTAATGCCCTCGGGGCCACTCACAGGAGCCCTTGGCTCCCGGGGCTGAGGTGACGGGCTCCGTGCTGGCCTCACTGACCTGCTCAGCATCCTTGTAAGTGACCGAGGCTGGTTAGACAGCTCTGCAGGAAAACCGACACTAAGAAGAATCGTAGTGGTTCCTTCCTCTCTCCCACATCTGTCTATGATAGGTGTGGGTAACAGGTAGCAGATTATAGAAGCATAACTTTTCAAGGCTTGCCACAGAAAATGTGGTCCCTGGCATCACCTGAGAACTCGTTAGACATGTAAAGCCTCAGGCAACATTTCAGACCCTCTGAATCAGAATCTGAAGTGTAACAAGACACTAAGGTGACTTCGTGCCCATGAAAGTTTGAGAAGTACTGCTTTAGCCCAGTGGTTCTCAAAGTGTGGTCCTTGGACCAGCAGTGTCAACATTACCTGGGAACTTGTTAGAAATGTAAATTCTCAGGCTCTGCCCCAGATGTGCTGAATCAGAAACCCCAGGGCGGGGATTCAGACCTCGGGGTGTCAGTAAGTCTTCCAGATGATTCAAAGGCACACTAGAGCCTGAGAACCCCTGATGTAGAATATGCTTCCACTTCAAGATCATTTAATGAGTAAGGAGGATGGTGCTGAGTCACCATGGCCAGTGCAGCCAGAACAATACCCATGGGCCACTTCGGGTCCCAGCAAATATAAGTGCTTCAGGGGGCCTCTCTTTCCTTCTTTTAGCAGAGAATTGGCCTTTGTAATGTGGAAGACACACATCTAGACATCCCAGGAGCTGAAAAGATGGGGAGGGAGGGTAGGGCAAATCAATGAAATGGAACCATGACTTCTGTCCCTTAAAAAGAGGGCTCCCCCCAAACCATCAGCATCCTCGGGCTCTTTAGTGCTGAGGCCATGTGGGTCTGGGGCAGTGGAAATGGATACTGTGAGTCTCTGGCCGTTTCTATGGAAATAGAATTGGTATTACGATCTACCATACGACCCAGCAATCCCAGTACTGGGCATATACCCTGAGAAAACCATAATTCAAAAAGTCATGTACCACAGTGTTCATTACAGCACTATTTACAATAACCAGGACATGGAAGCAACCTAAGTGTCCGTCGATAGATGAATGGATAAAGAAGATGTGGCACATATATACAATGGAATATTACTCAGCCATAAAAAGGAACGAAATGGAGATATTTGTAGTGAGGTGGATGGACCTAGAGTCTGTCATACAGAGTGAAGTAAGTGAGAAAGAGAAAAACAAATACCGTATGCTAACACATATATATGGAATCTAAGAAAAAAAAAAAAAAGGTCATGAAGAACCTAGGGGTAAGATGGGAATAAAGACACAGACCTACTAGAGAATGGACTTGAGGATATGGGGAGGGGTAAGGGTAAGCTGTGACTAAGTGAGAGAGTGGCATGGACATATACACACTACCAAATGTAAAATAGATAGCTAGTGGGAAGCAGCCGCATAGCACAGGGAGATCAGCTCGGTGCTCTGTGACCACCTAGAGGGGTGGGATGGGGAGGGTGGGAGGGAGGGAGACGCACGAGGGAAGAGATATGGGAACTTATGTATATGTATAACTGATTCACTTTCTTATAAAGCAGAAACTAACACACCATTGTAAAGCAATTATACTCCAATAAAGATGTTAAAAAACCAAAACCAAAACAAAAAAACAACTCAAGAGGCACCCTATGGTTTTAGAAACCTGAGTTCTCCTGTTCCATACCCCAGGTCTCTCACAGCCATGAGCTGCTCCTTGGGATCCAGGGTCCCCATCCGTAAGACGGGGGAGTGGTGATGCTGGGTGAGAAGGTGTCTGGTCCATCCTGGCTTTCTCTTCCTGGGATGGTTTGGGGACAACCTTGCTCAGAGAAATCAGGTGTGGTGAGGTACCTCTCTCATGTGTCTTGTTCTTTTGGTGTCTATTTTTTATATCTCTTATAATTGTCCTGTTAGGTATTTAATGCTTTCGAGAAAAGCTGATTCTCACTCCTACTATTTCTTCATGGTGAGCTCATCTTTTTTTTTTTTTTCTCTAATATTTATTTATCTCTTTGGCTGCACTGGGTCTTCGTTGTGGCATGCATGAGGGATCTAGTTGCCTGACCAGGGATGGAACCCGGGCCCGCTGCATCGGGAGCACGGAGCCTTAACCACTGGACCGCCAGGGAAGTCCCGTGGTGAGCTCATCTTCACCAGAATTGTTTACACGGCAATCCTGGGCCACTTGGCTGTAGGGTCCCTGTCAATCAGCAAGGACTTTGCGTCTATGAGAGGCCGTGTGGTGGGTATCACGGCTCAGGACAAGCTTCTATATTGATGTCCTTCTCCATCACGTGCAAAGTGTATTTTTGGACACTAAGCTCACGTTCAACATGGCCTTGAGGTGTTCGTGGTTTCTCACGAGAGCCTTTTTCACTCGGAACTCTGAGTAGAGACAGCCTTCCTTGCCAGTACCCTGGGCTGAAGGGGAGGGGAGGGATTTTAGAGTCCTTTTTACAGAGGCTACTGCCCTTTGCAAATGAGACAGAGATGTGTAGTGCCCTTTTACTTGAGGGCCACCCTTTGGCATAACGGTCTCAGATCTGGCTCCTTCAGGCCTCTTCCCCTGTCCTGTGCTGGCCGGTGAAGCTTCTGGCTTTTAGGGCCCATTTCAGCGTCTGGTCCTCAAGTCTCTCTCCCCGGGGCTGTTTCAGCACAATATTCTTATCCCGGCTCTCAATTCCATTATTTCAGACATCTATGGATTTCCCTTTTTTTTTTTCTTGTGAGCCCAACTGCATAAATAATTTTAAAAAGTATTTTATTGGGTTTTTGGTGTTGAGGAAGCTGGCATGACCTCAGCCCACCAAAGCCCCATAACGAAAAGTCTCAAATGAGCTACCGTTTCCAGGTTGCTTTCTAGACAAGGAAGTCCTTTATGGGATTAGTAGAGAGAGGCTTTTATTTTTCCAGATTTTCCATTGAATTCTACTGATGCTGAACCAGGAGCTACAAACTCAGAACACCCATTTTTAAGGTCAGTAGAGGCCCACGGCAGCCAGGAGCTGCATTTTTAAGCTGCTCCATCATCAGCTTTGGAGCTGATGCCTCCTCTCATTCCCACTCCCTACGGCTTACCTCCAGTCCCAGGCCCAGAGCTGATCTAGCTTCAAATTCACAGGCTGCTATTGGATTGGCCAGGGTGGGCTGACCCTGCCTGGTGACAGCACAGGGCAAAAGGAAGCTGTTAATTGGTGACCTCCTTGAGGAGGATGGGGCAGGAAAGGTCTGCTGTCTTCTACAGCCAGAGACGTTTGTTTATCCTAGTATCAGTTTTCTACGATGTCAGAAGATGGATCCAGAAGTTTTCATCGTTATTAGCTAATCGAGGTGGGAGGTAGAGATGCTGAAGAAAAGAAAGGGAGGAAGCAGCTTGTTTGGGGAATTTTTCTTTGTAGAATAGCTATTTTTTTAAAAAAAATATTTATTTATTTATTTTGGCTGCACTGGGTCTTAGTTGCGGCACATGGGATCTTCGTTGTGGCAGGCGGGCTCTTAGTTGCAGCATGCATGAATGATCTATTTCCCCCACCAGGGATCGAACCCAGGCCCCCTACACTGGGAGCACGGAGTCTTACCCACTAGATCACCAGGGAAGTCCCTGTAGAATAGTTATTAATACGCTCCACCCTTACACTGAAAATGAGAAACTGATCTCAGAGAGACGGCAGTGAGTGGTGGCTTGAAGCAAGATCTTAGTTCCCTGCCCAGGAATTGAACCTGGGCAGCCTGGATGGAAACCAGGAATCCTAGCTGCTGGTCCACCAGGGGCTAGAGGCTAGAAGCAAAGTTCCCCTGGCTCTTGCCCCATTTGAAAAATGCATTTCTCAAGGAGGCAAAAACTGTAAAACCAGGTACAAAGTTTATTATTAGAGACACAGCACAACAAGTGGGCAAACACACAGAAAAAGAGTTTGTTTAATTAAGACAGAAGCAAGGCAGAGATACACACCTGGAGAAAAAGGGCATGGGTATCCCCCAAATGAGAAGGAATGCAGTAAAGAGACAGTTACGTCCTTTATATAGGGCAGTTCTTCTGGTCTTTGTTTACCTTTGGCCAATTATCTCGTTTCTTTTCCACACCTGACCTGCCCTAGGACACTCCCCAACATGCGTGCACAAATTTTTGCCAAGATGGATTCCAGCCCAGATGCCTGTGGGCAGAGGCCTATTTTGGGGGTGGAGCCCCCTTCTTTTTGACCCCCCCAAGGAAACTTTCTGTACATGTGCAGTGTCTCCCTTACCCCAAGGATGGGAAATATGTGAACTCTTGATCTTTTGCTCAAACAGGGTTTAGCCCCTCTCTGTCCCTGCCATGACTGTTACCTTAAAGTGTCCACGGGAAACAAAGTCCAGCTACTTACCCTGTTCCTGTTGTTATTTCCATCTCAAAGTGGAAACAGGAGGCCAGTTGTAAATATCTAACCCGGAACCCACCTGCTCTTTTCTCGGGAAATGTAAATAGGAGGCTAGTTGTAAATGTCTAGCCTGGAGCCCATCTATCTCCTGCCTCAAAACCAGAGTCTTACTAATGTTCAGAGCTCAGATAGAAGGTATGTTTTGGCCTGGATTATGCCATTCTCTTGACGTGGAAAGAATAATAACACAAGAAATTAAGATTTTGAGGAATGGAGGAAAGGTGAAAGGAAAGCAAACACATTGTATTCCTCATCTTTCATAAAGAGACCTTAACAGGTACTGTCTAAATAATAAACTTAAAATTCTAATTATAAGGATACTTGCAGTAAATGCTTATCTTAAAATAATGCTTCTAAGTATACTTGAAAGTCTATCTTAAAAGTGAAATTATTTTAAGCATGTGATTTAACGTCACAAAGATAACTACCAGGGAAAAATTTTAAATAGCATAACTAATAAAAACTAAGAGATGGATGGGAGAGGGGAAGTAGTGGTTTAGAATGCAATTAATTCCTCATCTGTGACATTTGGTGGACAACGCTTTTGGTTGAATTTTGATAAATCAAGGAATAGAGGCATAAACATTTTATTCTAGGCTACAACGGCAACCCCAAGAGGACAAGACCTGGAAACTGGTGATCGTGGTTGTTTCCAGAAGGCAGGGGAGGGAAAATGTCCTCATTTCATGTCTTTCTGTAATATAGCTATTTTTTAAGATCTCGAGCATGCAATTATTTCTACAGGAATAAAAGCCATTTTTAACATGTCTGGTGGGTCAGTGATAATTGTGTTCTGGTCAGCAAGATCTGGCCAGAGAGATGTTTTGATTTCCAGCACTGCCAGATCTATCTTCTTAAGCAAGATAAAGCCGAGGGGGCCATGGAGGATCAGCTGCCTCTGATGTCACCGCTGGTGGAGGGGCAGCCAGATAAGACTCCCTCCTTCTGATGGGGGAAGCGTGGGAGTGAAAGAAGAGGGTCAAGGGCCTGTCAAAGGTCGGGCTGCTGGGGGCACATCTTGCTCATTTCAGGGTCATTCATATCAGGTCCAGGACGACTATCTAGGGAGTAAGAATTTTCCACCTAAAGAGCAGAGAGAAGCAATTAGAGAGAAAGAGTGACGTTACCATATTTGCCTTTTGGTCCACTGGTCCCTACATTCAGTATTTGGCCTTTCTGCCTACTTTGGGGCCCTAGATTGGAGTTCTGTTTTTTTTTTTGAGGATCAATAAAATTCAGTTTTATTTCTTTGACAATACCATAAAGAATGGTATTTGTTTATATTCAAAGAAGAGGAAGGCACAAACAAAATTATGATAGAAAATGGGTCTTTACTAACATATTTGGGATTTTACTAATTATAGGAACAAAGTAAAGAGTATCATGCCATTAATATGAAAATTTAGAAAAAAATCGAATTAAAAAGTAAAATTAGCAAAATGGTCTTAAAAGGAAATAGAAAAACATAATGTACTAGCAACTTTTACATGAATTGGATAGTCTAGTCAAATGTCTACAAATCAGCAAATGAAAACACCAGGAGCAGACATTTTAAAAGTGACTTTGCAAAGCCTTCAGGGAACAAATTAACCTTTATCTTATATATTCAATAAAATTTTTCAGTGAATGAACAGGTTGAAGTTTTTTTTAAAAATTAATTATTAATTTATTTATTTTTGGCTGTGTTGGGTCTTCGTTGCTGCGCGCAGGCTTTCTCTAGTTGCGGCGAGCAGGGGCTACTCTTTGTTGTGGTGCACGGACTTCTCATTGTGGTGGCTTCTCTTGTTGCGGAGCACGGGCTCTAGGCACGCAGGCTTCAGTAGTTGTGGCATTCAGGCTCAGTAGTTGTGGTTCATGGGCTTAGTTGCTCCGCGGCATGTGGGATCTTCCCGGACCAGGGCTCGAACCCGTGTCCACTGCACTGGCAGGTGGACTCTTAACCACTGTGCCACCAGAGAAGCCCTAAGTTGGAGTTCTTAATGTGTTTCAGTTAAGGAGTGGCCTGGAGAAAATAAAGACAAAAGCTATGTTAGTCCGGATGCCATTCTATGGAAAGGAAGCCAGCCCAGCAAGGACAACAGATTCCTGTTGCCTTACAGGGATGGCCATAGGAGCCCCAGATCCCAACTCTGAGTACAGGGCTCTTTACCCCAAAGGAAATTGAAGGGAAGAGACTTTTGTGGGGTCTTGAAAACCACAGTGCCAACCCCACCACCCAATCCTGCCAGATCCTCTCGTGTTTACTATGTTCTGACCACCACCTGCATCTGAAGAAGCTTTGTCTACAAGCCCTTGGTCCTTTGGGAAAGTTGGTGGATCAGCTGGACTTCCCCAGTGGGTTTTCAAGTTTCTGTTTTCTTCCTGATTCACGTCAACAAAGAAAGCTGTCCTCTCCCTCTCCCCTAAGGTACCAAGGACTTCCTTTTTTTTGTTTCCCAGATGGCCAGAAATTTATTCATTTCATTTTTTATCCTTCATTAAATTAGGGAATGATATTCCTCGTAAGAAGAAAATTTAAGATAAGATTGAACATTTAATTTGCATAAGTATTTACAAAGTCAGTGACAAAGACTAAATTTCAAGTCATTTCTAATAAAATTGCAGCAAACTTCAGAGTTTTTTTTTTCCAATCTCAAAATCTTTCATTTATTTAACATGTAGGTCATCTGACATTCTTCTTCTATTCTATTCCCCAGTCACCACCACCTTTAATAATTTCCAAGTGGACTTCCCTGGTGGCGCAGTGGTTAAGAATCCGCCTGCCAATGCAGGGGACACGGGTTCGAGTCCTGGTCCGGGAAAATCCCACATGCCTCGGAGCAACTAAGTCCGTGTGCCACAATTACTGAGCCTGCGCTCTAGAGCCCGTGAGCCACAACTACTGAGTCCATGTGTCACAACTACTGAAGCCCGCGTGCCTAGAGCCCGTGCTCTGCAACAAGAGAAGCCACCGCAATGAGAAGCCCGCGCATCGCAACGAAGAGTAGCCCCCGCTCGCCACAACTAGAGAAAGCCCGCGCGCAGCAACAAAGACCCAACACAGCCAAAAATAAATAAATAAAAATAAATGAATAAATAAAAAATTTCCAAGTCCTGTCATATCATGCACTACTTATCACACCCATTTTAGTTCTTTTTCTAGTCCCATCTAGTCTATACATTTATCATTTTATACCTAGAATCGAAACGCTTTTCTAATTAGTCTTTTTTTTCTTTCTTAATTTGTATTGGAGTATAGGTGATTTGCCAAGGACTTCTTCATCGTGGGAGAATGGAAATGCTCTCTGGGAAGCACCTCTCCCTTCCCAAGCCCCTAACACCCTGGCCCAAACCATCTCTTTGTGCCCCGTAGTTGAAACTTCAACACCTCTGTCCTGCGGATTCTTCAGTGTCAGGCCTAAAGGAAGTCGTTCGTTTCCTCCCCCTCCCCTTTCTTGTGCCGTCCACACTCACTACTCTGTCTGGACACCGGGCAAGCCCATGCCTCAGTTCCTTTGCATGGCTTTTCTCTTCCTGTGATGCCCCTCTTCACCTCTCAACCCTCCCTGGTGACTTCACAGGTTGTTCACTGGTCCATTTCCTGGGCTGTTAGCACACTCTGTATTTCATTTCTGTCTGTGTCTCCCGCTGTTCCCTAAGGTCAGGGACTCTGCCCCATGGATCTCTGGGACAGCCCTTCACCCACAACCCACGTCCAGCACACCCCCCAGAGCCTCTGCAGCTTAGTAGGTGTGAATCTGAACTCAGGAATCCACAGTTTTGAGGGCACTAGCCTTCTGTGGCCCCCTTTGCCTGGCAAAGCAATAAAGCTATTCTTTTCTACTTCACCCAAAACTCTGTCTCCGAGAAACTAAAAAATGTGGGCAGAAAAGTAAAACTAAAACTAAGCTAGACGGCACAAGACAAAAACTTTAAAGCTTGAAGATGTGGCCCGAAAGTTACAAGAATAGGCCAACGCCCACACAACTCAAAAATCTTGATTCCAGGTTGGAAGCAATGACAGATTTCGGGAGAGGCTGGCTTTCCCATCTCCCAGATACGCTTGCTGCTTCCAGGCTGCTAAGAGGCCAGCCTTGGATGAGGCCCCTGCAGGTGGAGGTCACCACTCCCCAGCGGGCAAGCACATAGCAACACTGGAATGTTCTTATTTCTGTCGACTAAAAAAATATATATACAACCTAAAAGTTGAGAGTTACGTTTTATTCAGCAGACACACTAAGGGCTTCAAGCTTGGGAGACAGCATCTCAAGTAACCCTGAGAAAACTGCTCCGAGGAGGCGAGGGGGGAGCTAGGATATATAGGAGTTTTGCAACAAAGGGCAAGTAGTAGGAACAAAAGATTACTGTTAATAAAAGAAAACTAGAAATCTCAAGTTAAGGAATTTAGTGATTTTCTATGTATGGGAAGATGCAAGAGTCTGGGCTCACTGAAACCATTCCTTTGATATGCACCTCAGCTATCTGGGGCGAGTATCCTGTGTTTTCACATCCTGAGTTTCCTCAGGTTCACCGTGGGGAGTGGCTGCAGTCTGATGGCTGCTAGATGGCAGGTATTCTTTGTTTCCTTCCGGAGTTCCCTCAGGGCTCACCAACTTACCAGTGGAGGGCTGCAATTGCTGATGACTGTGACATCCTTTGTTTGCTGATATGGCAGGCAATATTTTATTTCTCATTTCAGTCTCCTTTCCATCCATCACAAATGGATGTAGTTTGGACCCTCTGCCCTGGTCCTGTCACCCCAGACTGGTGTCCCGCAGAGAACTGGTCACCAAGACCAGTGTCACTGCAGTGTCTTCTCTGGACAGGGCTTTGAGCGGGAAGTTTCCAGCAAAGGCTGGAGGCTGGTGCTGAACCTCAGACATGGGCCTTGGGTGCCACCTGGTGGCCAAAGGCCATATTGCAAACATTCCCCCTTAGAGAGGAGAGTTACTGTTCAACACAGACGTTTTAGATTTGTTCCCATCTTTAAAGGAACTGACCGGGCTGAGGGTCAGACCCATGAACTGACAATCGTGCTTCAGCAAGCTGAGCTCAGGAAATCCAGGTCACGGACCAGGGGGCCTGGGGAGATTGGAGGGATGTCTTCAGTGTGAATCTGCCTCTCAGACCCTGGGGAGGTGAGGATGAAACCGAATCCGGCCTCTGTACCCCGACACTGAATTAAATCTCGGAGACAGAGTTTTGGGTGAAGTAGAAAAGCATAGCTTTATTGCTTTGCCAGGCAAAGGGGGCCACAGTGGGCTAGTGCCCTCGAAACTGTGTATCCGAATCGGAGGGGCGTGTGAGGAGTCTTATAGCCCAGGGGCAGGGGTGCTGATAAGGATCAGGGTGTGTGCAGGGCCTGGATTCCTTCAATCCAGAGATCATCTGGCATCAGGTGGTGATGGGCAAACTGTGACCTTCTCTCTGGAATGAAGAGTGTACTTCTTCAAGCAGTTAACATCTTCCATTTGGTGGAGGTTTTAGTTCTACAGAAGAGCTCAAAGATACTGTTATGTGTATCCCTTGAGGGGGACCCAGGACCCTGCCCCAAGGCTGCACTATTGTTTCTTGACTCTTCCTCCCTTGTCTCCGCATCCCCTCCTTTCCCTGATTAGCAACTGTTTGAACCTGCCCTTTGGAACTCAGGGAAGGGGACCCAGAAAGGCTTTTGTGCCCAGGAGCCCCACAGGGTCCTGCTCGGTTGCAAGGATGGGCCCCTGTTCTCCTCTGTACACACCAGGGGGGACTTGACTCATCTTTGGTTGTGGGTTACAGACCTGTCCTGGTCAATGGCTCTGCTAACCATGACCTCAGATCCACTTCCCCTGTCTCTCTCTACTTTTTCAAAGTACTGGTGCTATTTGAGCCGGATGGTAACCCAGTAAGCTGGGCAATGCCAACATCATTCTCCTGACCCTTTTGTAGGGGATTGAAATGTCTTATCCCAAACCAGAGAGCTGTTGAGGGATGCTGCCTCACTCCCTCCCCTCCGTTATCCCAGTTTTGCTATTTTCACGCTGCAGTGGTTTCTCTCCTCCCCGCCTTTCTCTCCAAACTCACTTCCCTCCCATGGTCACATCTTCCCCATCTCCTGCTGCAGTTATTACTGCAGTGACATGTCATTGGTTTCCTGCCCTCTCATTTCTTCCTCTTTAATTCCCTTTCCATGATGGAGTCAGTTATGTTCTTAAGACAAGGATCCAATCATATCATTATTCTGACTTAAAAAAAACAAGTCCAAAACTGTCACGGTTCCCACTGCAACCAGGATAAAGCTTGACCCACTCAGCATCCTCCGGAGTGTCCCTGACTCCTGAATTTATATGTAAGACTCATCAGTCTTATATTGTTGGTTGTCTAAGCAGCTAAGCCTAGCTCCTTTACACTTTTTTTTTTTTTTCCTTTACACTTTGACTCTGGAAAGACTGAAGTGTCCAATCAGAACTTGTCTCCCAAAGCCCCATCTGATATGATAACACCTGTTAGTCAAAGCCCCCAAATTTAATCTGTATATTGGCATCCATTTCACAAAGCTGCCCTGTGCCTACAGTTCTTAGTCTTTGCTCATAATGAAAGTCGTTAAGGCTGTTGTTTTTTCTACTCTTGATGGCCCTTGGTCATTCATCCAGGGATTACTCAAATGCATTAAATCTAGAGATAGTCCAAAAATAGGCTGCTAGAATAGCCTGCAGACTTGATTTATTTTTTTGCCCTTCTAAGTATCAGAATGATATACCTAAAAGAGAGATAATAAAGGGAAAAAGTAGAAACAAGGTAAATACCATGACAAAACATGGGGGCAAATCTCGAAGATGAGACATTCCACTGAACAACCGTCCTGAGTGCTTGGCAAATCAGCACTATCTAAACAGAGGCCGTTACAGAGGAAAAGAAATTTAAGGGACAGGACTCAACCAGAGGGGCAGCATGTGGTCCTAGGTTAGATCCTAGTGCGAACAGTTTTGAAAAACTACAAAATCTATTTGGGGAACAATTACGGAAATCGGAATATGGCTTGGGTCATAAATGATGCAAAAACTCATTAAGACGATTACTATTGTGTCTCGTCAGGTGTGATGAGTATTTATTTTGGTTACATGGGGTGTCCTTTTTCCTTTGCTTTCAATTTATTTAAACTAAAACACAACAAAAACAGTTCACCCATTTCTCCCCCAACCAAGCCTCTGGCAACCACTCGTCTGTTCTCTGTATCTATGAGCTTGGTTTTTTCATTAATTAATTAATTTATTTTTCGATTCTGCACATCAATGAAATCATATGGTATTTGTCTTTCTCTGTCTGACTTATTTCACTCAGCGTAATGCCCTTGAGTTCCGTCCGTGTCACAAATGGGTAAGATTTCATCCGTTTCCAAGACTGAGTAAATATGCCACTATAAACATACACACCAAAATTTCTTTACTATTCATCCATTGAGGGACACTTAGGTTGTTTCCATATCTTGCCTATTGTAAATAATGCTGCAATGAACATGGGAGTGCTTTTTTTTTTTGAGTTAGTGTTTTTGTTTTCTTTGGATAAATACCCAAAAGTGGTATTGCTGGCTCCTGCAGTAGTTTTTTTTTTTTTAACATCTTTACTGGAGTATAATTGCTTTACAATGGTGTGTTAGTTTCTGCTTTATAACAAAGCGAGTCAGTTATACATATACATATGTTCCCATATCTCTTCCCTCTTGCGTCTCCCTCCCTCCCACCCTCCCTATCCCACCCCTCTAGGTGGTCACAGAGCACCGAGCTGATCTCCCTGTGCTATGCGGCTGCTTCCTGCAGTAGTTTTATTTTTAATTTTTTGAGGATCCTCCACACTCTTTTCTCACCGCAGCCACAAATGCTGGCCTTGTTCTGTTTCCCAGACTCAAGCTCAAGGCCAAGAAACAAGGATCGTTTAAACGGCACTCACTGCTCTGTCTCTGGTGAACAGGATCTGACCCAGGAGGGTCACTGAGCCATTCCTAACCATCCTCCAGGGCGCCCTACGGTGATGTCTGCGTCTAGCCTCACAGCCCTCCGGGGCAGAAGTGGTACAGATGCCGACAGGGTGGCCGTGATGTCTAGAGGCCTCCCCTTTGCATCAGGGTGGTGGGTGAGTGGCAAGGGTTAGCTCATCCCAGACCAAGCCCTTGCGAGCTGGCCTCCCAGAGAAGGAGGCGGCCGCCTGCCCAGCTGCATGGCAACCATCTACCACCAGTGCCAAGAGGTCACTCTGGCTGGTGCTTCCCAGGCCTAAACACTGATGTGGCGAATCTTACCAACAGCTTGCCCTGTCACTCAACAGGACCCAAAAAGCTTGAACCAGCTCCCCGGTTCTAAGAGGGGAGGGCCTGGTGCTCTGCTGAGCTGGCCAGATGGGATGGGAGCCCAGGTCCTACCATGTTGTCCTGCTGTTGTATCCTGGCCCCTGATCACACCAGGCCAGTGCTTCCCTAATCAGACTCAAACGCACCACCCAGGAGCTGTGATGCCTGTCCTGGACCCTACACTTCTCTGGGGCTGCCCTAGGAAGCAGGGAACAACAGGGTTTGCTCATTGCCCCGTCCAGTCTCCACGGGTTTCCCCAGTGGACGCTGCTCACGCAAGAGGGCTGGGTTCACACACACCGTGTCTAATATTCTGCTGTATTTCCTTCTGGCCTTTTTTCAGTACATATGTGCACATGAGTGTGCACAGGTGGGTCTGTTTATTTATTTTAACATCTTTATTGGAGTATAATTGCTTTACAATGTTGTGTTAGTTTCTGCTGTATCACAAAGTGAATCAGCTATACCTATACATATATCCCCATATCTCCTCCTTCTTGTGTCTCCCTCCCTCCCACTCTCCCTATCCCACCCCTCTAGGTGGTCACAAAGCACCGAGCTGATCTCCCTGTGCTATGCGGCTGCTTCCCACTAGCTATCTATTTTACATTTGGTAGTGTATATATGTCAATGCTACTCTCTTACTTCATCCCAGCTTCCCCTTCCCCCTCCCCGTGTCCTCAAGTCCATTCTCTACGTCTGTGTCTTTATTCCTGTCCTGCCCCTAGGTTCTTCAGAATCTTTTTTTTTTTTTTTTTTAGATTCCATATATATGTGTTAGCATACGGTATTTGTTTTTCTCTTTCTGACTTACTTCACTCTGTATGACAGACTCTAGGTCCATCCCAGGTGGGTCTATTTAAACAAAACTGGAATCATGAGATACGTAGAGATTTTTACTCTTATTAACTAATGTTTTATTTAGATAATTTACAAACAAGTTGCAAAAATAGTACAGAGCTCCCGAACACCCTTTGTCCAGCTTCCCCTAAGGTTAATGTCTCAGATATCCATGCTGTATTTGTCAAAACATAAAAAATGAACATGGCTATATTATTATTAACTAAATGACAGACTATAGTCAGATGTTACCAGTTTTTCTATCAGTATCCTTTTTCTGTTCCAGAATCCAATACAAGATACTACGTCACATTTAAGCATCATGTCTCCTTCGTTTCCTAGCTTCTCAGCCTTTCTTTGTTTCCCATGATCTTGACAGTTTTAAAGAACACTGGTCACATATTTCGTAGCATGCTCCTTGGTTTGTTTTGTCTGATGTTTCCTCATGATTAGACAGAGGTTCTGGGTTAATGGGAAGAAGACCACAGAGGGGATGTGCCCTTCCCACCACATCATGTCTGAGGGGACATGACTTTCCACTTGGTTATGCGGGTGTCTGCTAGGTTACCCCATTGTAACCTTACTGGTTTTCCCTTTCCATACGCCATTCGTTGCTTCTGGGTCTTAAATATTTTTTATTCTGCAATATTATTTTAATGCCTACATAGTATTTCATAGTATAATTATACTCTAAAAATTTAATTATTCCCCTATTATCGTTCATTTAATTGGCCTCTGGTTTCTGCATTGTACATAATGCTGGCTAAGGATATCTTAAGAAGATTGATAGGAAAATGATATAATAATTCTAATGCTTCAAAATTGGTCAAACGACATCTGGGGTTTTGCATTCTATTTTGGCCTTAGTCTTCAGAGCACATGGGGGTTTATGAGGGTGGTGAGGATTCTGGAAACCATGACTTATGAAGCTTAGCTGGGTGACCTGAGACTATTTGGCATGTGAGTGGGCAAGGCAGCTGTTCTCAAATATTTGAAACACTATTGAAAAAGAGGCAGACTTATTCTCTATGATGACATTTTAGTCCTCATATTTAACTAAGAGGAGGCATTTTTTTTAGCATAAGAAGGTGACCAATCATCTAAGCTGGCACACTTCTGAGAGTAAAAGGAACACTAGTAATAATTACACCTGAACAACAGGCATAAACTGGGACTGTCCCAGGCAAACCGGGATGTTGATTATCACCCTGTGCAGAGGAAAATCTCCCTAAAGAGCAGAGACATGACTGGGAAACAAAAAGGCTGAGTCCAGTGCTGAGTCCCTCCGTCATTGGAAGCATGCTGCATTGCTAGGCATGAATGTGCAAGGATCTCCTGCTGTAGGTGGGAGCTTACTCAACATCACTAGTTACAGATGACTTCCAAGTTGCTGGATGATCATTGGATGACATCCTAGTTCTAAAAGCCCATAATTCAATTGAGAAAATTATCACCTCTATTGCCGAGATGATTAAATGAGATTTGCATATCTTTCTTCCAGGTCCTTGTAGAAGCACAGTTCCCATTTGGTCCTCAAACTTGGCTTGTGTGGGCTGGGAGGAGAGGGCAGTGATGATGCTTTGTAACTTGTAAGGCGCTAAACATTCAGTTCAGCGTTCTGTGTGGGCTCAGGGAAGGGTCCATCTGAGGTGCTGAGAATTCTAATGACTTATCCAGGGTGCACTAGTCAGACGTTTTTGATTGTAATAAACAGAAGTCACTGGAGATAACATGAGCCTGAGACTCAACTATATCCATGCCCTTGAATTCCATGAGGGATCCTTCTCTTGGTAAGGACCCTCACCACCACCTCTAACCTGCTTATTTTGAGCTAATTTGTATTTACAGAAGACTTGCAAAGATAATCATGAGAATTCCCACATACCCTCTACCCAATTTTCCTTAATGTCAACATCTTACGTAATCATAGCACAATGAATAAAACTAAGAAATTAGCATTGGTGCAGTGATGTCAACTGAACTGTAGATTTTATTCAGATTTCACCATTTTTCTTATTAAGGTCCTCTTTCTGTTCCGAGATCTAATCTTGGATTTCACATTGCATTTAATTGCTGTGTCTCCTCCAACCTGGGACAGTTTCAGTCTTGTCTTCTGTATCTTGACACTTCTAAAGAAGTGTCAGACATTTTGTAGACTGTCCCTCAATTTGGGTTTCTCTGATGTTTTCTCGTGATAACATTTTTGAATTAAGGCTACAGACTCTTGAGAAATGATGCTCTGTCTTTTTGGTGCATCATATCAGGGGATCCGTGATGCTGATACATCCCATTACCACAGGTGTAATCTTGATCACCGTCTAAAGGTGATATTTGCCAAGTTTATTCTCTCTAACATGACTATTTTTCCCATTGTAATTGGTGAATTTACTTTGAGATCATACAAATATCATTTTTTTCTCCTTAAAAGCGTGCCCACTAATTTTAGCATGGCTCATAAATCACCTTTTTTGTTTAAGCTGAATTAAATGAATTCTTGAAGAAAAATGCATAAATGCAGAGAGCCGACATTTCTTTTTCTCTTTAGATCTGCTTTAGTCTTCTCTCTCCGCATGACTGTCTCTGCTGTCTAGGTTATTTGGTGGAGAGCATGGCTGCCATCAGCACCTCTCATCAGTTTAAGAGAGCAACCCAAGGGAGATGGGCCTTCCAAATGCCAAGCCCAAGTTCCTGGAGAAGGGACTCTGTTTGGTCCAGTCTGGGTCAGGAACCAAGCCCTGATCCATCAATTTGGTCCCGGGGATGAAAGACCACATTGCTTGTATATGTCTGCATGGAAGCTACCTAGTATTAGCATGAGATGCAAAATCTTTGTGACATGAGCAGCCAGTGGGTACCCAACCCACTCAGCAAGTCTGGATGCAGTCAGAACTAGAACACTGGACCCCGAATTCCCAAGTAGTGTGAGTTTCCCTTCAACCCTCCACCCATGTT
Organism: Eubalaena glacialis; assembly: GCF_028564815.1. Lineage (NCBI taxonomy): Eukaryota > Metazoa > Chordata > Mammalia > Artiodactyla > Balaenidae > Eubalaena > Eubalaena glacialis. The sequence continues at coordinate 112,147,744 of NC_083726.1, read as the reverse complement.
AATCTAAGACAACTTGACTTCCTATCTTGATCAATCTCAAGCTAGAATGGCATCTTATCCCAATTCTTGGAAAGAAATATGAAATTACACTTGGGTAAGAGGGGAAGTGAATGGTTGAAGGTCCTTAATAATTCCCGGGACCTAAAGTTCTCCTTGGTAGATCTGTACAGCTAAGATATCCATCCAGCTGTGTTACCCTAATTCTCTAGTGACATGGAACTAACACCCAAAAGCTAATCTCTTAATGCGATTGACCCTAAAATGCAGCACATTTTCAGAAATGGTTGGAAAATCTTTTCTGAAAGGAGAGATGCCTGGATCACATTCTTCAAGGAAGGAAAGCAAAGCATGCCTCCTTGGTTCTGTGGGGAGAGAAGGGAGGGGTGGGTGCATGTTGGGAAAAAAACAATGCTTTGCAGCGTTTCCTGGATTCCCGATTCATATTTTCCCCCTGATGTCAGGAATGGAGCATCCTTTTCTCCTCCGGCAGCTTGGTTATGGCACTAAGAAATCCAAGATAAATGGGAGGCTCTGTGAACAGAGCCTGGAACAGCTGGACCTTGCTGGACACAATGGCAAAAGCTGGTCAAATGGGGACATCTTGTTCCCTTCCCCAGAGGCTTAACAATGGCAGAAAGGCCAGTAAAGATAATCCCATTGGCCACTGCCAGGCCAAGGGTCCCAGGACCCCAAACACTGGGCTGAAGAGATTGGGTTTCTCTTCCATGGGAGTGGAGGTGGGAGGGTGGCAGGCGAGCCAGCTGTGCGCCTGGGCTTTTCTCCCCTGCAATCCTGGGTCCTTGTGACCTTGGGGGACAGCTTCCCAGGAAAGTTGGGAGATTGCCTGGAAGAGTCTGGAAGACTTTGCACATTTGTAATTTTGGGGCACAGCAACAGCCCCCAGCCAGAAACTGTAGAAACTCATCTTCATGAGCATTTCCTAGCCCACAGATGTTTGTTTCACGGTGACTGGGTTGAAGGATTCTCAGCTAGAGGTTAGCAGACTTGGGGTCAAGGCTGCTTCATGTCCTATAAGAGCCCAGTGGTCTTGGGCAAAGACTCAGCCTCTTCTGAAACTCAATTTGCTCATCTGTAAAATGAGGACAGTAACACCTGCTTCCCAAGATTCATACGAACATTACATGAAATCACAGACGTGGAGGAGTTTGCTAGAAAAACGGGAGCCATTTTGGTGACAGATGTGATCATTTCTAATAGAGTTTGGGATGCTTACAACCAGGTGTGTGTTCTCCACGTGACAGAAGACGCGGAGGACAGAAACCACAGAAGATTCAGGTGTCTCTGTCTTAGCCTCTAGTCTTAAACTTTAAAAAAAACCATTTAGTCCTTTTTCTAGAAAAAGAATAATAGGCAAATAGACATGGTGCCTTAATGTCCACTCACTACAGAGAGACCAATGAGCAATATGCTGACCAGAAGGTTGCAGAAGAAAGGTGTGGGGTTAGTGGATCTAAGGATTGGGTTTGACCAAGGTCCAGGAAAGGGACCAGGAGCTTGTCAGAATCTTTATTTAGAGCAGGATGTGCTCACTGGCTCTCAGGAACAAGTGCTCTTTGGTTCCAACACACTTTGCAAATTCCCTGGGCTATAACAGTATTAAGAGACTAATAACTAAACCAGTAATTTTCCAGTAACTTATCTTGGTTTCCCAGTCCTCTTTATAGCCCTAGTCTCCTCCATACACGGGGGATCTCCAAAGCCAAATGAGCAAAATACATAGTAACATTGTCTAAGATGTTAAACTAAGTCTCCTTACACTGAAGTGTGTGGCAGGGGTGAACGGAGGCTGGGGTGGGGGACAGTTGGAGGGTAAGGAGGGGATTACTTGACCTTGGTACCCTGGTCTGCAGAAGTGCCCACAGAGCAAAGAAATTGGCGGGGGGGGGGGGGGAGGGGGAGGGGAGGGTGCAGTCACAAGGGCCTCTTTGATAAGAGAACATGACATGAGGAATGACTCTTGTATTTAGCTGTCTCCATTTTTGTCAGCAGGACCGTGAGTCAGAAGGAAAAAGGTCTTTTCCAACCTAAAAATAACTCCGAGGGGACAGAACAGTTGGGGCAGGGTTTGCGGCTTGACCTTTTCTATTTCTGAATGCATGTGGCTCGTGGGTGTGTTGCAGGGGCAGAGGAAGCAGGGTGAACCTGAAGGAGAGCTTTGAGTCTCCAACCCTGATTCTAAGAAGTCATAGTGGTGAAATTAGCACTTGGCCACATGCGTTAGTGGTGATGCTGCATCTGAAAGCCAGAACCCCAATCCTGCCCATCGCGGGTTGGCTAAGGACTCAGCATCCTTTACCCCAAATCTACTCTACTGTCCACCTTGGTCCTCACCAGCAGGATTCTAGTTTCTCAGCCATGGAGGAGGCGTGGCTTTCACCCTCAGTCACACTGCCCAGGTGCACTCCAACCCCTTCACAGGTGAGCTGCCAAAGTTTGATCACGGTCTAAAACTGGCATTGTGCTCATCGAGGATACATACTGTCCTGGTAATGCCCAAGTGAACTGAGACGTAGCACAGGTGAGAGGCACAGCACGAGGACAACCTGTCATCAGAACACGCGAGAATTCTGCTGTGTGTGTCCGAGAGAAAACCGGGGCTGCAAAGTCACCACAAGATGAGTGCAGTGATTCTGGGGTGCAGCTTAGTTCCTTCCCGTCTACAGCCCCCAAATCCAGCATCTGAAAAAAATGGTTGAAAACCACAGTCGAACAACCTGACAGATAAGTACAGAGCATCCTCGGGTCTCACTCTCTTTATCTTCCTGTCTCCCACTGGCCGGTCAGAAAGCAGGCTTTTGTCTGTGACCCCCACAGAGTGTAGCATCTTGCAGAGACTCGGAAGCATCTGGAAATCAAGCCGTGAGGACAGTGAGTAGGAAGGGTGAGAATGAAGTGTCCCCCACCTTCTGGGCTCCTGTACCCCGCCCCCCGCCCCCATGCTCTTGCTCTCCCCGCTCCTACCTGCCTCCCTGCTCCATCTGCATAAATCCTACCTGCCCTGGAGGTGCCAGCCCCACCCACCCTCCCCAGGGGGACCTTCCCGAAAACTCCATCCTACACTGCCCTCTCCTTCCTCCCAACCCCACACTCGCGCTGTGCAGTTAATTGCGGCACTTAACTGATAGACTGTTCTGTGGTCTGCCGTGGTTTTGTGCAAGGGGTGATTTGTTACCCCAACAAAGCTGGGGTACAGTGGACAAGAGTGAGGCATCAGACCTGGTCCAAAAGCCGGCAAGCTGCTCGCTCACTCTAAGGCACAGCTTTCTTGTCTGTGAAATGGGGTTCATCATACTCACTCGTGGGATTGTTGTAAGGAGCAAATGGGTATGGAAAGCACTTAGAATAAGAGCTGGTATAGAATAACTGCTTAAAACCAGTGTCTGGTGGTATAAAGAGGATGTAATTTGTGTAGATTCAAGTCTCTCCTCCTCCCCACACTCATAGCATAACAGGTGGTCTCCAAATATAAGCAACATAAAAATATCACCTAAGTTTCATGCAGGGGCCAGTACTGCCACCGATGCAAAGCTGCCGAGTAGCTAGTTAAACGGCCTGCCCCTAGGCATTAAATGAGGGGTGGGAACGTGACACTGACCTGCTTGGCCAGGTGTCTTGGGAGGTGGCCCGCAGTCAGAACACGATCTCCCAGGGGCCTGGGGACCATGTGTTCCACGACCTTCCAGGGGCCTCTTCCAGGCTCACACTCCAGAAATCTGCATTTGATGAGGACGGGCAGTGACTGGAGATGCTCCCCAGAGAGACGGTGCCAGGAGCCTTGCCCAGGAGGGTCTGTCAGCGCCTGTGATGAAGTAATCAGAGGGGGACAGCTGCCTCTGTCTCGGGACATGGATGAACTCAGTCCACACCCTCAGCAGCAGCTGGTGAGGGAGGGGAGCCTCCCGCGCGGCTGCCTTGCGCTCAGCCAGCAAGTGAGGCAGGGAGAGGAAACCAGCTCGTTCCACCCCTCACATCACACTTGGGGACCCTGATGCCCCGAGGCAGGAAGGGATGGCCTGAACTTGCACTTCTGATCTGCAGCGGGTTTCAAACCTGGGGCGGCTGTCTCTGAATCCCATTCCACTGCCCCTGGGGCGAGAGTGGGTCTGGAGGGATCGTCACAATCCCTCTGAGCAGGAGAGTCCCCGGGTCTGGGGGGGGGTCCCCACAATTTCTGCAAAGTTCCCCAAAGTTCCCTGCCTCCTTGCAAAGGAGATTGGCCCCTGAATGCAGGTGACATAGTGAGTGCAGAGTCTCCTGTTTGGCGGGTTGATTTGTGCCGTGATTGAGGCCACTGGCTCTTCTTTTGTTTAGTTTTGTTTTGTTATTTTGCCGTGCCACACGGCACGTGGGATCTTAGTTCCCCGACCAGGGATGGAACCCACGCCTCCTGTAGTGGAAGTCCAGAGCCCTAACCACTGGACCGCTAGGGAAGTCCCTGCTGGCTCTTTCTGAGTTTTTGTTGTTTCTCTGTTGAGTGGAGAGAATAATTTGGGGCCCACTGGACCTGAGATTTTGTTTTAAAGTCACTGAATCCCCTAGTTTCTAGTAGGAGTGCCTCAGTTTCTAATAGGAACTCAAAAATGTTTGTTAAGTGAATTGCTTCCTCTTGAGAATGTTCCGGTTGAGGGACATGTTGGGAATGTTCCGATTTCTGCCCCCAAGAAAGCACGTGGAGGCTATACAGGCAGACCAGTCCCGCGACTCCAGAGCATGATCTTGGGGGGCAGGTGCTGGGGGTGGGAGAGCTGATGTGGCGGCCACACACACGAGTAGGGGGAGGGGGAAGGGGGGATTAGACCCCTCCCCCTTGGGGTCTGGAGGGTGCTTTATAAATGCTGAGAGCTGGGCCCCCATGTAAGGCGAGGCACTGTGGTTTCCTATTTTCTTCTGGGCAAATCACGTAATCTCATTGAACTGTTTCTTCATCTGTTAAAACAAGGACAGTAGTTGCTCCCGTATTGGGAGGCAGTGAGGATGAGATAAGATGATGCACTTTGTAAACTGTCAAGTGCAGTAACCACGTGAGCTATTACCACTCCGTCTGAAGATGACTGTTCATGCAGAGAGAACCTTTTAAGCTGACCCTTGTGATGGACTCCTTTTTCCCAGGGTCGCTTGGAAGGATTCAGGGCTTCCGGGAAATACCCCCAGGCACGCCCTGCAGGTCCGGGCAGCACCCGGCAGCCTGCTGTCTGCCCCGCACTTAGGGGCTGCTCTGCAGAGTTCCTGGCTGTACCTGGCAGTGCTGGTCCCCAGCAGGGGGAGATAGTGGAGTGTTCCATCTGAGGGAGGAGCTAGCTGCAAGGGACGTGCAGCGGTGCCTGCCGGACCCTCTCCTCTCCAACTGCCTTTTCTCCTGGTGGGTCCGACACATCTCTTTGGAAGATACCGAGGGGGACAGACTGCCAGAAGCTGGATGATTCTTCCCCCGCCTTTTCTTCCTCCATCCCATTCCTCCCCCATCCCCTCCCGCTCTTTCTCCCCAGGCCCCTTCCTTACTCACGTGAACATTTTAATCAATATGGCGCCTCTCCAGGGTCTCCACGCTGTCACTGCAATTTGCTGTGGTTCAGTGGGTGAATTTTCTTTTCCCTTCTAATGGGAAACAGAATCACTTCCATGATAGGAGCCGACTGGTCCGGAGAGGCCTCCACACAAAGAGCAATCTGAAGAAAGGAGACAGCTGGCTGAAAAGAGAGAAGGGATTTGGGGAATTGAAATTCCTCATGATATTGGACTTAAACGTGGAAAATTCACTGCCCTGCATTGCTCAAATGCCTCTGAATTAGAGCAGAAGGGGTATCAGTTAATTTGTTAACTCTGGGTAGGAATCTGTGGCCCAGGGCTTTCCAGGATTTTCTTTTCTGGCTGGAGAGACACCCGTTATGCTGGACCTGGGTCTGCATTCATCTCTTCCCTTGTAGTCTGGGCTGATCTCAGCGTTTCCTCTGCGAGTCGTTCCTCTGCCTTCAGGAAGGAAGACATTCAAATCACCCCAGAGAGGGAGCTGCCTCTAGTCATGTTCAGCCATCTCTTCAGGTGTAAGAACAGGGGACATCCTTGCGAGGTAGTGTGGTATATTGACAGGAGTGTAGGACCAAGCTGGAAGACTGGGTTCCAATCCCACCCTTCTTGCTCACCTGCCAGTGGCCCAGGAGCAATCAGGCTTGTGAAAATCAAGAAAGGGACCTTGCTAAAGTGTAGTTGGGAGGCCAGGAGAGGAGTTCTCACCCAGAACCACTGGATGTCAATTACAGACCCTGACAGAAGAACCACAGACAGGAAAGAATCATCAACTACAGGAAAAGATGGTGGTTGTATTTTCTGTAAGAAATCGACTCCCCCAGCAACTCAGCCAAAGAGACACCGCCCTGAACCACCCTGAACTCTGATTTTTCTCCAATGGACTTTCTTTTCAAACCACCCCTCCTAATGTCCTCCTTTTTCTCTATAAAATAATGTTCCTCTCCTTTGTTTCTTGGATTTGCCTGTGGTTTTTGCCATGGCTTGCTGTCCCTGAACTGCAATTCTCTGCTATTCCTGAATAAACCCATTTTTGCTGGTAAAATAACAGTTTCATTTTTAAGGTCAATAGGCTAAAGCTCTTTAGGCTTAAGGTTTGAGTCATATCCAACTCCAAACATCTCTGGGAGGGATAACACATTGACTCCTATCAGTCATCAACGCCAGTGGCCCTCAACTGGGGCAATGCCACTTCCTAGCAGGCACTGGGGCACGTGGGAAATTTGCAGAACGTTTTTTTTTTCTTTTAGTACAGTTATACCTGAGCACTGACCTATTGAAATACCTATATTTCTATGAATTTTATTTTGTTCCTATTCAGTATATTATTTGTATATTATGAATATAGATAGGAGTAGGCAAAGTGGCTTATTTGTTATAAAAAACAAGTGTTGGACCACCAACTGCTACTGGAAGGAAGGAAGGAAGGAAGGAAGAAAGGGAAAGAAAGAAAGGAAGGAAGAAAGGAAAGAGAAAGAAAGAAAGAAAGAAAGAAAAAGAAAGAAAGAAAGAAAGGAAGAAAGAAAGAAAGAAAAGAAAGAGAAAGAAAGAAAGGAGGAAAGAAAGAAAATAAGTTTTGGCGAGGATGAGGAAAAATTGGAACTCTGGCGCACTGTTGGTGGGAATGCAAAAAGTGTGGCTGCTATGGAAAACAGTATAGTAGTTTCCAAATAAATTAAAAATAGAATTATTATATGACTTAGCAATTCCACTCTTGAGTATATATCCAAAAGGATTGAAGGCAGAGTCTTGCAAATATATTTGTACACCCATGTTCATAGCAGTATTATTCAGAATAGCGAAAAGATGGAAGCAATTCACACGCTCATTAGCTGATGAATGGATGAGCAAAATGTGGTCTATATGTACAATGGAATGTTATTCAGCCTTAAAAAGGAAGGAAATTCTGACCCATGCTACAACACAAATGAACCTCCCGGACATTATGCTAAGTGAAATAATCCAGTCTCGAAAAGACAAATACTGTATGATTCCACTTATATGAGTCTCCTAGAATAGTCAAATTCACAGAGACAAAAAGTAGAATGGTGATTGCCAAGGGCTGGGGAGTGGGGGGGATAAGGGTTGTTGTTTAATGGGTATAGAGTTTCAGTTTTTCAAGATGGAAAGAGTTCTTGAGACTGATTGCACAATATTAATTGAATGTATGTAACAGTACTGACTTGTAAGATGGTTGACAGGTTAAAAAAAAAATAAAAGCCATGTTGGCTCTGACAGAGATAAGAACCATAGACTTACTCCTTAGTGGAAATCAGGTTAGGATGGGTTCCTGGGAGTAGAAGGTAGAAAAGGCAGGAGGGTCCTGGGCTCTGATGGAGCTCCACTGGTTGGGACAGCAGATGCTCCTTGTCAGTTTCACAGGTTTCACTATCTGGGCTGCGACGTTTACATCTTTGGAGGGGGCTAAAGATGACTGTATTTCCACATGGGCTGTAGAAGTGCAGTCCTGGAGACAAGCGTGTGAGACAGATGAAGGCTGCAGAGAATAGCCTTGTGATCTCTGACTTTTAAGATTACTTAGCAAAGGGAGGGGCAAGATGGCGGAAGAGTAAGACGCGGAGATCACCTTCCTCCCCACAGATACATGAGAAATACATCTACACGTGGAACTGCTCCTACAGAACACCCACTGAACGCTGGCAGAAGACGTCAGACCTCCCAAAAGGCAAGAAAATCCCCACGTACTTGGGTAGGGCAAAAGAAAAAAGAAATAACAGAGACAAAAGAATAGGGACGGGACCTGCACCAGTGGGAGGGAGCTGTGAAGGAGGAAAGGTTTCCACACACTAGGAAGCCCCTTCGTGGGCAGAGACTGCGGGTAGCAGAGGGGGGAAGCTTCGGAGCCACGGAGGAGAGCGCAGCCACAGTGGTGCGGAGGGCAAAGCGGAGATTCCCGCACAGAGGAGCGGTGCCGACCAGCACTCACCAGCCCGAGAGGCTTGTCTGCTCAGCCGCCGGGGCGGGCGGGGCCTGGGAGCTGGGGCTCGGGCTTCGGTGCTAGCCGGGAGGGAGTCCGGGAAAAAGACTGCAGCTGCCAAAGAGGCAAGAGAATTTTTCTTGCCTCTTTGTTTCGCGGCGCGCAAGGAGAGGGGATTCAGAGCGCCGCCTAAACGAGCTCCAGAGACGGGCGCGAGCCGCGGCTATCAGCGCGGATCCCACAGCAACAGGGACGCAGAGGGAAAAACGGAGAGATTCCCGCACAGAGGCTCGGCGCCGAGCAGCACTCACCAGCCCGAGAGGCTTGTCTGCTCACCCGCCGGGGCGGGCGGGGGCTGGGAGCTGAGGCGCGGGCTTCGGTCGGATCCCAGGGAGAGGACTGGGGTTGGCTGCGTGAACACAGCCTGAAGGGTCTAGCGCACCACAACTAGCCGGGAGGGTGCACGAGAAAAAGTCTGCAGCTGCCGAAGAGGCAGGAGACTTTTTCTTGCCTCTTTGTTTCGCGGCGTGCAAGGAGAGGGGATTCAGAGCGCCGCTTAAACGAACTCCAGAGACGGGCGCGAGCCGCGGCTATCAGCGCGGACCCCAGAGACGGGCATGAGACGCTAAGGCTGCTGCTGCCGCCACCAAGAAGCCTGTGTGCGAGCACAGGTCACTCTCCACACCGCCCCTCCCGGGAGCCTGTGCAGCCCGCCACGGCCAGGCTCCCGTAATCCGGGGACAACTTCCCCGGGAGAGCGCACGGCGCGCCTCAGGCTGCTGCAACGTCACGCCGGCTTCTGCTGCCGCAGGCTCGCCCCGCCTCCTCCGTACCGCTCCCTCCCCCCGGCCTGACTGAGCCAGAGCCCCCGAATCAGCTGCTCCTTTAACCCCGTTCTGTCTGGGCGGGGAACAGACGCCCTCAGGGGACCTACATGCAGAGGCGGGTCCAAATCCAAAGCTGAACCCCGGGAGCTGTACGAACAAAGAAGAGAAAGGGAAATCTCTCCCAGCAGCCTCAGAAGCAGTGGATTAAAGCTCCACAAACAACTTGATGTGCCTGCATCTGTTGAATACCTGAATAGACAACGAATCATCCCAAATTTAGGAGATGGACTTTGGGAGCAGGATATATTAACTTTTCCCCTTTTCCTTTTTTTTGTGAGTGTAGATGTGTATGCTTCTGGGTGAGATTTTGTCTGTATAGCTTTGCTCTCACCCTTAGTCCTAGGGTTAGGTCCGTCCGTTTTTTTTTTTTTTTTTTTGGCTTAAAAATTTTTTTTTTCCCTAATAAATGTTTTCTTAATAATTTTTTCCTTATTTTCTATTTTTAAAAAAATTTTTTAATAAGTTTTTTCATATTTGTTATTTTAAAAAATTAAAAAATTTTTTTTCTTAATAAATTTTTTCTAAATAATTTTTTTCTTATTTTTAGTATAAAAAATTAATAAATATATTTTTAAAAATTAAAAAAATTTTTTTTTCTTAATAAATTTACTCTTAATAATTTTTTTTCTTATTTTTTATTATAATTGCTTTATTTTATTTTATTTTATCCTCTTTTTTTCTTTCTTTCCATTTTTTCTCCCTTTTATTCTGAGCCGTGTGGATGAAAGGCTCTTGGTGCTCCAGCCAGGCATCAGGGCTGTGCCTCTGAGGTGGGAGAGCCAACTTCAGGACACTGGTCCACAAGAGACCTCCCAGCTCCACGTAATACCAAACGGCGAAAATCTCTCACAGATCTCCATCTCAACATCAAGACCCAGCTTCACTCAACGACCAGCAAGCTACAGTGCTGGACACCCTATGCCAAACAACTAGCAAGAGAGGAACACAGCCCCATCCATTAACAGAGAGGCTGCCTAAAATCATAATAAGGCCACAGACACCCCAAAACACACCACCAGACGTGGACGAACCCACCAGAAAGACAACATCCAGCCTCATCCACCAGAACACAGGCACTAGTTCCCTCCACCAGGAAACCTACACAACCCACTGAACCAACCTTAGCCACTGGGGACAGATACCAAAAACAACGGGAACTACGAACCTGCAGCCTGTGAAAAGGAGACCCCAAACACAGTAAGATAAGCAAAATGAGAAGACAGAAAAACACACAGCAGATGAAGGAGCAGGGTCAAAACACACCAGACCTAACAAATGAAGAGGAAATAGGTAGTCTACCTGAAAAAGAATTCAGAATAATGATAGTAAGGATGATCCAAAGTCTTGGAAATAAAATAGACAAAATGCAAGAAACATTTAACAAGGACGTAGAAGAACTAAAGAGGAACCAAGAAACGATGACAAGCACAATAAATGAAATTAAAAATACTCTAGATGGGATCAATAGCAGAATAACTGAGGCAGAAGAACGGATAAGTGACCTGGAAGATAAAATGGTGGAAATAACTACTGCAGACCAGAATAAAGAAAAAAGAATGAAAAGAACTGAGGACAGTCTCAGAGACCTCTGGGACAACATTAAACGCACCAACATTCGAATCATAGGGGTCCCAGAAGAAGAAGAGAAAAAGAAAGGGACTGAGAAAATATTTGAAGAGATTATAGTTGAAAACTTCCCTAATATGGGAAAGGAAATAGTTAATCAAGTCCTGGAAGCACAGAGAGTCCCATACAGGATAAATCCAAGGAGAAACACACCAAGACACATATTAATCAAACTATCAAAAATTAAATATAAAGAAAACATATTAAAAGCAGCAAGGGAAAAACAACAGATAACACACAAGGGCATCCCCATAAGGTTAACAGCTGATCTTTCAGCAGAAACGCTGCAAGCCAGAAGGGAGTGGCAGGATATACTTAAAGTGATGAAGGAGAAAAACCTACAACCAAGATTACTCTACCCAGCAAGGATCTCATTCAGATTTGATGGAGAAATTAAAACCTTTACAGACAAGCAAAAGCTGAGAGAGTTCAGCACCACCAAACCAGCTTTACAACAAATGCTAAAGGAACTTCTCTAGGCAAGAAACACAAGAGAAGCAAAACACCTACAATAACAAACCCAAAACATTTAAGAAAATGGGAATAGGAACATACATATCGATAACTACCTTAAATGTAAATGGATTAAATGCTCCCACCAAAAGACACAGACTGGCTGAATGGATACAAAAACAAGACCCATATATATGCTGTCTACAAGAGACCCACTTCAGACCTAGAGACACATACAGACTGAAAGTGAGGGGATGGAAAAAGATATTCCATGCAAATGGAAATCAAAAGAAAGCTGGAGTAGCAATTCTCATATCAGACAAAATAGACTTTAAAATAAAGACAATTACAAGAGACAAAGACGGACACTATATAATGATCAAGGGATCGATCCAAGAGGAAGGTATAACAATTGTAAATATTTATGCACCCAACATAGGAGCACCTCAATACATAAGGCAAATACTAACAGCCATAAAAGGGGAAATCGACAGTAACACAATCATAGTAGGGGACTTTAACACCCCACTTTCACCAATGGACAGATCATCCAAAATGAAAATAAATAAGGAAACACAAGCTTTAAATGATACATTAAACAAGATGGACTTAATTGATATTTATAGGACATTCCACCCAAAAATAACAGAATACACATTTTTCTCAAGTGCTCATGGAACATTCTCCAGGATAGATCATATCTTGGGTCACAAATCAAGCCTTGGTAAATTTAAAAAAATTGAAATCGTATCAAGTATCTTTTCCGACCACAACGCTATGAGACTAGATATCAATTACAGGAAAAGATCTGTAAAAAATACAAACACATGGAGGCTACACAATACACTACTTAATAACGAAGTGATCACTGAAGAAATCAAAGGGGAAATCAAAAAATACCTAGAAACAAATGACAATGGAGACACGACGATCCAAAACCTATGGGATGCAGCAAAAGCAGTTCTAAGAGGGAAGTTTATAGCAATACAAGCCTACATCAAGAAACAGGAAACATCTCGAATAAACAACCTAACCTTGCACCTAAAGCAATTAGAGAAAGAAGAACAAAAAAACCCCAAAGCTAGCAGAAGGAAAGAAATCATAAAGATCAGATCAGAAATAAATGAAAAAGAAATGAAGGAAACAATAGCAAAAATCAATGAAACTAAAAGCTGGTTCTTTGAGAAGATAAACAAAATTGATAAACCATTAGCCAGACTCATCAAGAGAAAAAAGGAGAAGACTCAAATTAATAGAATTAGAAATGAAAAAGGAGAAGTAACCACTGACACTGCAGAAATACAAACGATCATAAGAGATTACTACAAGCAACTCTATGCTAATAAAATGGACAACCTGGAAGAAATGGACAGATTCTTAGAAATGCACAACCTGCCGAGACTGAACCAGGAAGAAATAGAAAATATGAACAGACCAATCACAAGCACTGAAATTGAAACTGTGATTAAAAATCTTCCAACACACAAAAGCCCAGGACCAGATGGCTTCACAGGCGAATTCTATCAAACATTTAGAGAAGAGCTAACACCTATCCTTCTCAAACTCTTCCAAAATATTGCAGAGGGAGGAACACTCCCCAACTCATTCTACGAGGCCACCATCACCCTGATACCAAAACCAGGCAAAGATGTCACAAAGAAAGAAAACTACAGGCCAATATCACTGATGAACATAGATGCAAAAATCCTCAACAAAATACTAGCAAACAGAATCCAACAGCACATTAAAAGGATCATACACCATGATCAAGTGGGGTTTATTCCAGGAATGCAAGGATTCTTCAATATACGCAAATCAATCAACGTGATACATCATATTAACAAATTGAAGGAGAAAAACCATATGATCATCTCAATAGATGCAGAGAAAGCTTTCGACAAAATTCAACACCCATTTATGATAAAAGTCCTGCAGAAAGTAGGCATAGAGGGAACTTTCCTCAACATAATAAAGGCCGTATATGACAAACCCACAGCCAACATTGTCCTCAATGGTGAAACACTGAAACCATTTCCACTAAGATCAGGAACAAGACAAGGTTGCCCACTCTCACCACTATTATTCAACATAGTTTTGGAAGTGTTAGCCACAGCAATCAGAGACGAAAAAGAAATAAAAGGAATCCAAATCGGAAAAGAAGAAGTAAAGCTGTCACTGTTTGCAGATGACATGATACTATACATAGAGAATCCAAAAGATGCTATCAGAAAACTACTAGAGCTAATCAATGAATTTGGTAAAGTTGCAGGATACAAAATTAATGCACAGAAATCTCTTGCATTCCTGTATACTAATGATGAAAAATCTGAAAGTGAAATTAAGAAAACACTCCCGTTTACCATTGCAACAAAAAGAATAAAATACCTAGGAATAAACCTACCTAAGGAGACAAAAGACCTGTATGCAGAAAATTATAGGACACTGATGAAAGAAATTAAAGATGATACAAATAGATGGAGAGATATACCATGTTCTTGGATTGGAAGAATAAACATTGTGAAAATGACTCTGCTACCCAAAGCAATCTACAGATTCAATGCAATCCCTATCAAACTACCACTGGCATTTTTCACAGAACTAGAACAAAAAATTTCACAATTTGTATGGAAACACAAAAGACCCCGAATAGCCAAAGCAATCTTGAGAACGAAAAATGGAGCTGGAGGAATCAGGCTCCCTGACTTCAGACTATATTACAAAGCTACAGTAATCAAGACAGTTTGGTACTGGCACAAAAACAGAAATATAGATCAATGGAACAGGATAGAAAGCCCAGAGATAAGCCCACGCACATATGGTCACCTTATCTTTGATAAAGGAGGCAAGCATATACAGTGGAGAAAAGACAGCCTCTTCAATAAGTGGTGCTGGGAAAATTGGACAGGTACATGTAAAAGTATGAAATTAGAACACTCCCTGACACCATACACAAAAATAAACTCAAAATGGATTAAAGACCTAAGTGTAAGGCCAGACACTATCAAACTCTTAGAGGAAAACATAGGCAGAACACTCTATGACATCAATCACAGCAAGATCCTTTTTGACGCACCTCCTAGAGAAATGGAAATAAAAACACAAATAAACAAATGGGACCTAATGAAACTTAAAAGCTTTTGCACAGCAAAGGAAACCATAAACAAGACCAAAAGACAACCCTCAGAATGGGAGAAAATATTTGCAAATGAAGCAACGGACAAAGGATTAATCTCCAAGATTTACAAGCAGCTCATGCAGCTCAATAACAAAAAAACAAACAACCCAATCCAAAAATGGGCAGAAGACCTAAATAGACATTTCTCCAAAGAAGAGATACAGATTGCCAACAGACACATGAAAGAATGCTCAACATCATTAATCATTAGAGAAATGCAAATCAAAACTACAATGAGGTATCATCTCACACCGGTCAGAATGGCCATCATCAAAAAATCTAGAAACAATAAATGCTGGAGAGGGTGTGGAGAAAAGGGAACACTCTTGCACTGTTGGTGGGAATGTAAATTGATACAGCCACTATGGAGAACAGTATGGAGGTTCCTTAAAAAACTAAAAATAGAACTACCATATGACCCAGCAATCCCACTACTGGGCATATACCCTGAGAAAACCATAATTCAGAAAGAGTCATGTACCAAAATATTCATTGCAGCTCTGTTTACAATAGCCAGGACATGGAAGCAACCTAGGTGTCCATCATCGGATGAATGGATAAAGAAGATGTGGCACATATATACAATGGAATATTACTCAGCCATAAAAAGAAATGAAATGGAGGTGTTTGTAATGAGGTGGATGGAGTTAGAGTCTGTCATACAGAGTGAAGTAAGTCAGAAAGAGAAAAACAAATACAGTATGCTAACACATATATATGGAATCTAAGGGAAAAAAAAAAAAAAAAAAAAGAGGTCATGAAGAACCTAGTGGCAAGATGGGAATAAAGACACAGACCTACTAGAGAATGGACTTGAGGATATGGGGAGGGGGAGGGGTGAGAGGTGACAGGGTGAGAGAGTGTCATGGACATATATACACTACCAAATGTAAAATAGATAACTAGTGGGAAGCAGCCGCATAGCACAGGGAGATCAGCTCGGTGCTTTGTGACCACCTAGAGGGGTGGGATAGGGAGGGTGGGAGGGAGGGAGATGCAAGAGGGAAGAGATATGGCAACATATGTATATGTGTAACTGATTCACTTTGTTGTAAAGCAGAAGCTAGCACACCATTGTAAAGCAATTATACTTCAATAAAGATGTTTAAAAAAAAAAAAAAAAAAAAAAAGATTACTTAGCACTTCAAGAGCATGGATATTTTTCTAGCTTGAGCTAATAGAGGACAAGCATTGAGCTTGATGTCTCTTTATACCTCTTTTAGCCCTTTTATTCTATTCATCTCAGGCATTTGATAGGCAGCTTGGCACTCAGTTCAAGCACACAATACTTGTCCTGAAGGGCTTAACAGTCTAGAAGCCCCATAGACAACATCTTAGTCTGGATATCCTAGAGAGAAGAGTCTGAATCAAAAGTAAACCAAGCTAATTTAATTGGGAAGCATGAATGAGAGAAAGGGTCATAAGAGGGATGGAGGGCAGAGCAAATATGAGGGTGTGTTATCATGTTGCCAATTTCTGCATACCCAGGACGGTCCATCCAGAAGAAGGAAGGAGAGAAATGTAATGACCAGCTCTTGTGTCTAGTTGATCAAAGGTTCACCCAATGTGCATCAGCTCCTTCAGAGTTTCAGGTTGACTACGTGGGGTTACCTGGCAGGTCCCTACTGTTTCAGTGGGAAGTCTCAAGGTAGGAGCAGAGAAGGCAGAGCAGGGGCATGAGATAAGGGCTCTTGTGTTGTGCCTGCAGGGAATCAGTTGCATTTTCCGCGGAACAAGGAGCCAAGAGCTAGAGAAACAGGTGAGACTGGGAGGATCTGGGTGGCTCAACAAATAAAAATGACTGATGTCTATAAAGGAAAAGGAAAATTGGGATGCTCCACTGTGATGCCTCTTTGCTTTTTGCTGTAACCCTATCATATCAGAATATATAAATTGCATTGTACAATTCAGCTGCCCTTACTGTTTAAAAACTCTTAAACATCTATCTTCATTTATGCACACTTTTTTATGCAGGAGCTTTGCCTCCTAGAACTAAGTTAGCACGTAGGACTAGATCTTCTCTAAATTTTCTACCTTCCAACTCTAATTTTGCTGTGAGTCCTCCATCCAGTTGAGTACAGTCCGGATTGGAAATGCTTTGGATCTTTGTTTCTAGAGTAAACCTCCTTTCTCACAACCTTTTTCTGATGCTCGCTCCACAATGAGCCTCTGGTCACCATATTTTGACTCCAGACATTTCCCCGTCCCTTCTATGGATGTACCATATATAAGACCACCCCTGCTGTTGTTGGGTCTCCTTTCTCCCATCCTTTCCACTTTTCTTTGAGCTATTTTCAGAGTTTCACTCTCTAATGATTGGTTTTAGGAAATTTTGTTTTTCCATTCTTAAGATGTTTGGAGAGATTTCTCTTCTAACTCCCACTGGCCACCCACCTTTTCCCCCAATGGTTCAGGCATGTCAGTCCTACTTTCTTACACTCTTAGCAACCTTCCAATGGTTGTCCTTGATAATTGTTTCTCTTTTGTCATTTTCCTTTCCTAGCACATGGGTGCCCCTGAAGCATGGTATGAGCTGTTGGCATTGCTCACTCACTATGTCTTATTTGCAGTATTTGGAGGATCTGTACCCACTTGCTCATGTGTTTTGAGCATCTTCTAGAGGACTGAACTGGGAATCATGCCCAGGTGAATCAAAAGTGTTCAAGAATGTGTACATGTGTAAGTGGATTGTGCATCTGTATATGTCTAGGTGTCATAGTGTCTGCCTGGATGCCAAATTCACTTGCAAATGATTCTTGGATTATCAATTTAGGCTGAAAATGAAGGAAGACTGTTTAACCCTGGGTTCCATTTATTTAATACATCATCTCTCAGTATCTTCATGGGATTGGTTCCAGGACCCCCACAGATCCCAAAATCTGTGGATGCTAAAATCCCTCATATAAAATGGCATAGTATTTGTATATAATACAAATATATATTATTTATAATACCTAATACTATGTAAAGACTATGTAAATGCTATGTAAATAGTTGCCAGTGCATGGCATATTCAAGTTTTGCTTTTGGGAAAATTCTGGATTTTTAAAGAATATTTTTGACCTGTGGTTGGTTGAATCCATGGATATGGAGGGCTGACTGTACTTACTGTATACCAGGAATTATTCTAGATCCTTCTCATAAATTCATGATATCATTATTTTTATTGATCACAAAAAGATAGCTATTTTTAATCCCTATTTGTGGATGGAGAAATCATGGATCAGATTGGGGCTTCTGATTCAAAGACAAGTGCTCTTTCTACCACATTCTCCTGCCTCTCATACAGCTGGGGAAGAGGAAGATTCCAACCAATGTCAGGGGGAGCATATACTCAGGAACCACCCCTTCACAGTGCCACAGAGAGAAAGCACCAGACTGGGGTATAAAAGGTCTGGCTCCATTCTCAACCATTATCTCTTGAGATGTCAGTCTCCTTACCTTGGCAAAGAACAGGCAGCAATAAATGATTCAAAGTTCAAAAAAAAAAAAAGAAATCAAGGATCAGAGAAGTTAAATAACCTTCCCAAGTTCTCACACCTAGTAAGTGGCAGAATCAGGGTCCAATCCACCTTGTGGGAGGACATCCTTGCCGCATAACCTTGTCCATCAAACTGGTGAGGGGATTAGGTTAAGGCAGCTCCTGTGATTTTTCCTGGTCACCTGGAGTAGGTGGAGTTTGTACTTGAACCAGCAGTGGTTTTCTTCGGCCCCATCCTTGGGGCAAAGTCCTCAAGCAGAAACTCAGACTTCAGATTGCAAATGAACACCATCGGGCATTTGGTCTTAGCAAGGATGCACCCTCTTCTTAGGAGTCCCGTTCAGCTTCCTGACCCTCTGCTTCCCCTCTTTAGTTGGAGAAGGTTGAGGAGGGAAGCTCTGGCTCAGATCACCCAGCTGGTTAGTGGAAGAATCAGTGAATCAAATCCTTTCCTTCTGACTTTAATTGAATGTTCTTTCTGCTACACAATAGCTCACAATCATAGTGAAATTTTCAACATGGGTTAGAAGGAAAATAATTTTCTGGCTATTAAAAAAACTAAACTCTCCAGAATGCCTATTCCCTCAATTATTCAAATGATCCAAAATTAGACCATTTTAACAGTTTAAAAAGATCTTAGATATTAACAGTAAAGCTAAAAAATAATCCCAGCATTGAATACCCTGTGGCTCTGATCCTTTTCCCATCACAATGGGATTAGAAAGTGCTTAACTTCTGCTACCACTATTGGAACCAGATTTGCTTTCTCACCCCTGAATCCCTTTTAGGAATAGCCGAGGGCCTGTGGGATTTATCACTTATCACTTCTTTCAAGGATTTTGACTCTGATCTGGGGATAATTCAGTGTGTTTGAAAGAGGAATAAGCCTTTTGTCTAATCAGGGGAACAAAGTATGGAATCCAACAACCGGAAGTCCTGGGTTTATTTTTCTTAGGCAAACCCATGAATTTATCATCACTTGAGGGAGGAACAAAGAAGGAGGTTCAGGAAGCCAGTCCCAGCTGTTGGCTTCTCATTTTTAAAAAAAAGAAGAAAAAGGACCGTCAGGCTGGCGAAGTGTTGGTGAGCCAGATCCCGTCCTAGCAGAGGAGGGGAGACAGGCATCCCTCACTGTGGGCCAGGGTTGTGAGAACCTTCCTGCCCAGGTCTCAGCTCCTGGAACCACGGCCTGGACTGGGCCTCCTACCTTAATGGGTTCTTGATGTTCTACAAGGACTTAATGTAGCACAAGGAAGGGAGGACATGTGGTCAGACACCTGATTGCCCTTCTGAGGGAGTCTGAGGAGCTCAGATGACTCAGATGAATGAAAAACACATGCATTTCCATTCCATTCAGGAGCTAAGTGGATTCATCCAGAGACAAAGGACTATGGACTTTTCTTGAACTTTAAAGGACAGATGGACACAGTCAGTATCTGAAATTGAGTTCTAGCCAGGATGATGTTTCATCATTTCTATGATTACTGATTATTATAAATGTAATTCCTTCTATGAGTTTATAGATTGCCTTTATGCTAACGACATGATGTGCCAAAGTGCTGTGCATTTTACCCACTGCTTCAAATATTATTGATTTAAAATACCTATTCTATGAATGGGAAGTTAGGTTTTGCCTTGTTCCTCTCCTTCTTCTTCTTCCCCTTCTTCTTCTATGTATGGCCTTTTTCTTTCTGTTTGCTTTTATAAAATTGTTATAAAGTGTTTTGAAATGTACTTTCTCTAACAAGAGAAGGTATATGACCCTTGATTTAGCAGAAGGATATCACCAAAATCCTCATAGACAAAAGTGAAAATAAACATTGAGTATCCATTATTAAGGTCAATTGGGATTTTAATTGTTGATAACTGATTGCACTTATCTTGCACCTTATGCAATTTTAATAAGAATTTGCAAACATGGAAAGATTAAAATATTATACACAGATGTACTTCTAACTTGTAGCAGAAGTAGGGGCAGAACCTGAGAATCTCTACTCAAATGACACTAACTTTACCATATATTTCTGTTTGAGCAGAACCATTTGTATAGGTATTAAAATGGGTTTGATTGATAATTAAGAGTCGAATTTGTCCCACTATCTCCATGAGGGATACTTTTGACTCCTAGCCCAGCCTACCTTTCAATTCTAAGGTGCTCCCCATGACAGAGCAAGCAGCAACATCTCAATGATACCAGCCACTGGGTAGATCTTTTAGGATCTCCATAGATGTTTAAAAAACACAGGCTTATAGAATGCTTTAGCAGAACATAGTAAGATGTTGTATTAGACAGAACACTGGATACAAAATCAAATAGACGTGGGTTCAAATTGTGACTCCCCCACTTATTAATTCTGTGGCTACATAAAAATCTCTATATAAATATTCTTAATAAACTGTTAGAAATTATATATATATATAAAATGAATATATATGATACTTATGACCAAGTAGAATTTATTGAGGAAAGCCAAGTTTAACATTAAAAATTCAATTAATATAGTTAACCACATTAATCTATAATCATCTCTATAGATGGAAAAAAAGAACTTCACAAAATTTAATACTTATTCATGAAAAAGGAGAAACATACCTTTCAACAATCTAGAAATAGAAGGAAACTTCTGCAGTCTCATAAATAATATCTACAAAAACCCTATAGCTAGCAGCATAATTTATAGTGAAATATTGAATTATTTCCCCCTAAGATAAGGACCAAAGCAAAGATGTTTGTTGCTTAAACATGTTGGAGGAATTATAAACCTGATTTCAAGATTTATTATAAAACTACAGTAACAAGACAGGGTGAAACTGACACAAGAATTGACAAGTAGGTCAATGGAACACAATAGAGAGTCCAGAAATAAACACAAACATATACGGTTAATTAATTTTTTGACAAAGTCATTAAGGCAATTCAATGGAGAGAGGAAAGTCTTTAAACAAATAATTCTGGAACAACTAGAGCCTGTACGGGGAAAAAGGTGAATTGCAAAAAATACCTCACACTACACTCAGGAATTAGTTTAACATAGATCATATAACAAAATGCAAAAGGTAAAACTATAAAGCTTCTAGAAGAAAGCATAGGGGAATACATCTGTAACTATGGGATAGGCAAAAATATCTCAGACAGGACATCAAAAACACTAACTATAAAAGAAAAAATGATACGTTGGACTTCATAACATTAACAATTTCTTCTCATTCAAAGATACCATTAAGAAAATGGAAAAGCAAGCCACAGACTGGAAAACATATTCCTAATACACGTATCTGGCAAATAACTTTTATACAGAATACAGAAGAAATCCTATGAATTAGTTATAAAAAAGACAATTCAACATTTTTAAAAGGGCAAAAAAACTTGACTACCGTATACACTTCACAAAGATGTATGAAAAATCAATAAGCACATGCAAAGGGACTCAACATCACTGGTCTTCAGGGAAATTCAACTAAAACCACAATGAGATACCATTTCACACGCACTAGAATGATCAAATTTAAGACCAACAATACCAAGTATTGACAAAGAGGTACAGGAACTGGAGATCTTGAATGCCGTTGGTGGGCTTGTAAAATGGTATAGCCAAAACCAAATTCATGTTGGTGTCCTAACCCCCAGTACCTCAAAATGTGACTGTTTTTGGAGAAGGAGCCTTTAAAAAGGTAATTAAGTTAAAATGGGGTCATTAGGGTGGGCCTTAATACAATACGACCCATGTCCTTGTTTGATGAGATTAGGACAGACACACACAGAGGGAAGACAACGTGAGGACACAGGGAGAAGACAGCCATCTGTAAGCCCAGGAAAGAGGACTGAGAAGAAACCAGCCCTGCCAACACCTTGATCTTGGACTTTTGTTTTCTTCTCTAGCCTCCAGAATGGTGAGAAAATAAATTTCTGTTGTTTAAACCATCCATTCTGTGATGCTTTGTTGTTGCAGCCTTGGCAAATTAATACAATGGGCAAAACTAATAAATAATAATAGACATCTGAAGTGTGGTTGACTTTTGCGGGAAGAGTGTTTTTTTCTTTTTTCTTTTAATATTTATTTATTTATTATTTTGGCTGTGCCGGGCCTTAGTTGCGGCACACGCGATCTTTCTTGCGGCAAGCGGGCTCTTAGTTGTGATGTGAATTTCTTAGTTGTGGCATGCATGTGGGATCTAGTTCCCTGACCAGGGATTGAACCCAGGTCCCCTGCATTAGGAGCACGGAGTCTTTACCCACTAGACCACCAGGGAAGTCCCAGGAAGAGTGTTGATTTGAAAGAGGCTCAGGAAACTTTGCAGGGTGATGAAAATGTTCTAGATCTTGGTTAAAGAGGTGGTTATTTGGGTGTATAATTGTCAAAACTCATTAACCATATTCTTAATGGAGGTGCATCCTAGTGTATGTAAATTATACATCAGTTTTAAACAAGAAAACTTCTGAATTCATTTCAGTTCCAGCACTTCAACTGACTGGGAGGATGGTAACAACATAGCTCTTAAGGGTTGCTGCTAAAATGAAATGAGCTAACAACTGTGACACACCTGACATGATGTTTAGCACATAGGAAGCTCCCAATGTTAGTTCAATCAAAACCTGCCTTCACATCCTGGCTTCTTGTTCCTTTGAAATATTTGCTTTATGAAATATTAGTAAAGACAGCAAAGAGGCAAACCACACTGCTATGTTCTTTTGTACGCTAATCTGCTTTCAGGTGGAGA